>NC_064639.1:417262036-418551411 GCF_023864345.2 Schistocerca serialis cubense
ACTACGACAAATGCCTGTTTTACTGAAAGAAGTAATCACATCATCTCAGAATTGCATCGTAAACGTCTTATCACCACTGCAAGTGTTTCCTATAACAGAGCCATTGCTATAACAACATTTGTTACAAGGTCGATAGGCTTCAACCAGTGTACAGTCTAGCATTCTATGTAGCATAGTCACTTGATGGTGTACATTTCGTGAATAATAATGTATTTTTTGCTCATCGCAAATTCAACTGTGTTGTAAAAATGTAATCAACCGCCAGTTCAGCATTTTCGGCGATTTGATAGGGCGCAGTGCCTCCATTCCACATTTTGTGAGGCCTGTGTAAATAACTCACAATTACGCATCAATTAGCTCGTTCGTATTCCAGCGCGGATGCCGTCGTGAGGTATGTAAAGGCATTAAAAGTCTTCACTGCTTTTACCAGTCAGCGTGCTGGATATTTAAACCATGTATCCTTCTTTCAGATCTCATTGTACAACGTTTTCTCTCCCATTCGTGCTGTTGCTGTTGTCGTTCGTATGCGCTGGAATAAAACTGGAATTTACTTAGTGGGCTCTTGATAAGTCCGCCGCTCCTGGTCTCGCTGTAGCGTTTTCACTTCCCGAGCAGGGGTCCCGCGTTCGATTTCCGGCGGGGTCAGGGGTTTTTACCTGCCCCGAGATGACTGGATGTTGTGACGTGTTCATCATCATCGTACCCCATTATGGTCGGAAGAAGGCAACGGCGAACCACCTACATTAGGATCTTGCCTAGTACGGCGGTGTGGGTCTCCCGCATCGTTCCCCTACGCTCTGTTAAGAAGCACGGGACTTTATTTCCATTTCCTGTTGATAAACACAGATGCGGAAAACCGTTAGAAATCAGTGAAAAATGAGTCGTCCTTGCTTGATGTCTTCGAGAAGGACTTCATAAGTGTATGAAAATCCGTCGCTACCAATACGAGAGGTTTCAGACACAGGATCTGTATTTCCGGAGTTTGTGTGTCACACGTATTAGATCCATGGAAAGAAAAGCAGAACACAGGTAATCTACACCAGAAATGTCGACAAGACGGTAGTCAAATGTGTTAGGCAAAGTAGACGATTTCGAGAAAATATGCTGGGAGGCATTAAACTGTAATAAACAAAGTATAGCTACACTACAACTAGTCTTCCTGAACTGAATATTTTGAGAAAATGTGCTGGGAGGCACTAAACTGTAATAGAGTATAGCTACACTACAACTAGTCGCCCTGAACTGAATATTTCGTTCTAGCCATTAAAATCGATACACCCTGAAGGCAACATGCAACAGAAATCAAACTATCAAGAAGTGCACCGCGTGCTAGAATTTTCAAATTATTAGCAGGCTGCTACATGCTATACAGGGAAAAACTATGCAGAAGAATTCTTATTTAGAAATCACGTCTGATTCTTGGTTGTAAGTGAAAAAATGTGTTGTATATCGTGAAAGGCGAGTCAGGTCTACCTGCACGTAGTGCAATTTCACAGCATCAGGATTGTGGCCTACCGACACTGCAGTTTATCGTCCCACGATATTGCTTCTTGCATAGGGCAGGAGCTCACAACTGCCACGCAAATACGAAATCGATGAGTTTAGGGGAGCCTTTCTCAACGCCATACAGGATCTCAATGGCCTCATGTAACTAATGCTCCAGAGGTCTGACATAGCATTCACTCAACCCTGCTGATCGTACAGAAATTTTATGGACCTTGAATCGGGAAATTAGCTTGTTTTGTGGGAAGAAGGGTATCGACGCAGAAAATGTGATGACGCCTGGAATACGAAGTAGAAAAAAGAAAAGTCCGCACAGGATACTCTGGCCGGCGCGAAGTGGCCAATTTTCGGCCTTCGGGAAAACTTTCGAATTTATTTTGTTGCTCTGGGTTGCTCCGGGTTGCTCTGAGGCTGCTCAACTTTCCTCCAGAAGGACACATCTGTAAATTTAAAAACAAGGAAACAAATAAACAAAACCAAAGTTTTCCACCAGCCCCCACCTTCTGAAAAATTGGATTTTTTATACGTGCTCCGAGTTCCTCTAGTTCTCTGAGCATTGCTTCAGAACAACGATGTCCTCAGACAAACAGTTTTCAAATGGAAAGCTAAAACAAATTTTCCACATTCTTCCCCTTTTTGAAAAATCAGATTTTTTATGCTTGCTCTTTGTTGCTCTGGTTGCTCTGAACGTTGCTCCAGAACAACACCGTCCTCCGAAAAACAGTTTTCAGCAGGGAAGCGAAAACATATTTTCCAAAATCCTCCACTTTTTGAAAAATACAATTTCTTATGGTTGCTCTGAGTTGCTCTAGTTGCTCTGAACGTTGTTCCAGACCAAAAATGCCCTCAGACAACTAGTTCTTAAATGGGGAGCAAAAACAGATTATCAGCAAAATCCAACTTCCTAAAAAATCGGATTTTTTATGCATGGTCTGAGTTGCTGTAGCTACTCTGAATGTTACCTCAGAACAACAATGTCAATCTACTAGTAGTCTAGAATTGGTAACCAAAACAATTTTTTTCCGACTAGAGCTCTTTTATTGAAAAGCTGGTGTCTTTAAAGTGTGCTTTGCGTTGCTCTACGTATTCCTAACATTGCTCCAGAACGGCTATGCCGACATACAAATAGTACTGAAATAGAAATTAAAACCATTTTTTTATCAGCTATTCTTTTCACACTTTTGTCTTTTTTTTCCTTGCTATGTGTCTCTGTAGTTGTTCTGGACATAATATCTTCGCAGCAACAGTACCGACTAGTAAACAGTATTCAGGTGGGAAGTATAACCATTTTCTTAACAGCCTCCTATTCTTGAAAAAATTGTTTTTAAGCTTGTTGTGACTTGCTCTAGTTCTCAACATTACTACAGAACGACATTTTCCACAATAATAATAATAATAATAATATGGAAACGAGATAAAAATTTGCTTCTGAATTTAGACCCCCCCCCCATACCGAATTAAAAATTAACGTTTTTGATTTCCTTAGAACGTTTCAGTCTTCGTCTGTATTACTCCAATATAGTATTATACAGAATTACAAGCGTTGGAAATCAGCTACAACATTTCCTTCAACTTATCACTTTAGAAAAGGAAATTCTCGTAAGAGAGCGCTGAGCAGATTTACTTGAGCTTGCAGGCACGAGTAGCTTGTTCCCTTTGGATTTCCTGACAGCATCTCGTCGCAAGGTTTCGCAAAGTGCCTTGTGATTTACAACAGCACCCAACCTGTTCAATGAACAGCTCATGAGCCACAGTAGCCATGACGCTGTCCAGGATGTGAAGACAAAAAAACATAAGCATCTCTTCGAGATTGTAGTACGCTTTAATAGAACTTTGATATTTATATGACTTATTTCAGCCACAGCAAGAGTTCGGTACAAAGCACACGCATTACCATGTTACTAATTCTTTCTCGCTGTTGTGGTTTTGAAACGTCCCCTTTGAAAAATTATACATGACTGTGCTTAAACTGACACACAATATTTTTAGCGCAACGCTATCTGACTTTCAAAAATCCCTACAAAAGAATGGCCCTGACAAACATTAACCTATACGTTTCACAAATCACTTACCTCACAAAAATCTTGGTTATCCGAACTACTGCAATACAGCGAGCGCCACTACTGCCAGCTAAATCAAAGATTCAAACTACGGAAGGCACTAACTACTGATAGGCATAGTTAGCAAATGAAAGATTTTATAGAGAACAAACAATGTATTTACCTTAATAGTGTTGAAAAATCATAATATACATAGCAGTTCATGACATCCAGTCTTACAAATTTCAAAACTCCGCCATTTCTCTCCCCACATCCACCACTACTGGCGGCTCACCTCCAACTGCGCAACGCTACGCGCTGTTCACATCCAGCTACCCAACACTACAATGGCAGACAACAATGCAAACTAGCCGCAGACTGCACACAGCACAGCCAGTGATTTTCATACAGAGCGCTACATAACGTTGCCAATAAGAAAACATAAACAGCCTACTTACATAGCCCCCATGCTCCCTACAAAAAATTTTACAAGTTGTTTTGGGCAGTGGCCAATAATGATTTGATAAAATTTTTCATAATTGCAATAACAAAGAAATCAAATGCACACACTTATTGATACAATGTTGGTCAAAAGCTAGAACTTTTTCACAGTCTTTAAAGTCAGTCCTGATCAGCCATCATAGTATAATTGCAGTTTTTTTTTCTCAAAGTCTGAGCAGAAAAGGAAAATGCACACGGAGGTAGTGGATTTCCATGCAGTCTGGAAGCAATAGTGTTGTCCTTCCTAGGGAAAAACAGTGCTGACTATTGACATGCAGACAGGCAATGGGCCACAACAGAGCAAACCCACAGTAGAGTCATTCGAAGTTTTGAAGAATATCGTTTGGTAGGCCATCACAGAGTAGACCCACTGTAGTCCTGGTAGAGATTATGGTATTGGTGGGCCACCAGAGGTGCAGACCCACTGCAGTCCTTGTAGAAGTAATGCTACTGGTGAGTCAGAAAAGGTGTAGACCAACTGTAGTCCTAGTAGAAATAATGGTATTGGTGGGTCATCAAAGATGCAGACCCACTGTAGTCCTTTTAGAGATGGCCAGCAGCCATCTGTTGTGACTGTGCAGGTGCACAATCACCATTGATGAGTCTTGCGGATATTATAGCAAGTCTATTACCACCACTTGTGCACTCACAAAGTTTTTGGAATTGTCCTTAGAAGCAGCAATGCTGTTACCCAGTCCCTTGCTGAATTATTAACACACGTGCAACCACTAACAGTCCCTACTTGTCCATAAACTATGACCAACAGAAACGTGCGCAGTGAAATGGAACTTACAAGTTAATAATTTGATTGTCAATTACAATTTTATAACATAATAATACAATTACAAAGGTACAAAATACATCATTAAAGAACATAACAATACAGATAACATTTGTGGTAATACGTGCTTTACAAAAGAATCGAAATAACATATACATCAGTGTTACAGGAATTATGACATAAGTACATACATAAAAGATCAGAATAACTTTCGAAACATCATCTTCACACATGAGCATTAAAACAAAACAGAACAAATAATGTCTAAACATCTTTACAAAGTAAATAACATAATATTAGAAAAATTCTACAATATAACAACATCAGCTAAACACATAAAGACAGGAAAAACACAAATACACAAGGGTACACAAACACGTAAAGGGATAAGACAAAAGGAAAGGACAGGGTTTGTTTTACTGCAGTATTTCGCACGGAGATCACCCTTCGTTCATCATTATTCTCAGAAAGTCCTATCTAAGCCAGCTTTCTGTATTCTGTTCACATCCTCTTTCAAAAATAGTTATTCTCCACCATACACTACTTTTTTGGCCAAATCATTTTCTTACAGATTCTCAATGCATTTCTTCCAATTCATCATAGTTAGTTTGTTATATAGTCTACCCCCGCTTAAGCTAACTTAAATCTACTGAGCTCAGATATATATACCAAGGGACGAGGCAATGGAGCAGCACATAACAAATTAACACAAACAGCAATGACAAAAAAATGGAAATTGGCAAAGCAAGCAGCAGTAAATATAATAACTTATATCTAAACATGACAAACCCACAAGCAAAAAAAATATTACAGTAAAGATACCCATGTCTAATACTTATGTGAGATCTTCACACTAGAGTGATGCATCACAAAATCTTACTCTGCAAGAAAGTTACCAAGTTGTTAAAAAAATTATTTATGGAATTCCTGTGAAGGGAAATGTCTATTTTTGCTCTCTTTTCTAAGAAAGTACATTATAAACGTATTCTTTACTGGGTCTGTAGACAGAAAAAAGTGATATTAGTACATCTATTAAATTTTATTTTATCCAATGCTGCAGTGCTAGAAACTAGATATTAAACGAAATGAGCAAATATATATACAAAGCAATATATGAAACGTCATTCACTAGGCAAATGGCGTCTCCAAGGGCAAAAAAAATCTCTCAACTAGGTAGACGATAGATGTAAAATGTTTCTCATCATTTCATTAGGCATTTTAGTAAATTTCATAAATTAAGAGCTGCACAGTGTAATCATATATTTTCAAGTTTGAGCGTATCGTATTTAGGATGCTTTCTACAAAGAAATGTCAATAGCGAGGATAATGGCCTCCTTTTTTCTCCACCTGTGCCTCTGAAAGGCACACACTAATGGATTTTTTTTCCAGGCGACTGTCGCACAGCTGGGTGCTTACAGTGACCTACCGAAATACTTACGACATCAGTTTCCGCTACAGTGACAGTTGGATACAAATAAAATTTCACAAGTCGAAATATTTGCATTACAAATCTGTAGAAACAAAATCTTATAAATATAACAGTGCCCAAAAAATTTTCGGCGGCATTGTGATACATTCACGCATGTACACACATTTCGTAACTCTTAAAATACGATTCTTGGTTTCCAACATCATTTTTTCACAAACCAGAGTCCCTAACCACTACTCATTACTCCTTACCTTATTACACAAATACATATTCGTCGACACGTAAATCTTGTGACGACACTTCAATAATTCATCATAATAAATACATAGCATAATCAAATTCCTCATATAGCATCAGCTTATTGATCATAAACATACCTCAACAGCATAATACACATTGTCATCGTAATAATAACAACATAACACCTCAGTCAAATCTCAAAATCGTTGTAGCTTTCTGCAATAATTTCAAAACCTAAAAAAAATTCTCTGCTCATTTCAATAGTGTCATCTATCTCAAACATACTTTAAAAATCATGATCTCATACCAAATACATCATTCAAAGCTCTCATAGTAACACAATGGTTCTGAAAAAATATGAACAGTTCACAAAGTACAGACAAAATACAGTTTCATAAGTGTGAAGTTATCCAACTGTATAATTACGTAAACATCTGTCACTGATGTAGTAAAAAAAATGTTTGTCTCTCAGTTAAATGATCAGATACCTGTGTAATTTATGTGTTAGTGAAATATGGTGCTGATGTGTAAAGTTGTATAAGCAAATACCATATTAGCTAGGGCTCCTTGTGCTTGCCAAACACATGGTACACAAAGTAGGCATGTACCCCCTGAGGATTAATGTAATTATACCGTCAGGTGTTACAGATCACAGCAATGGAATGAAAAGTATAACGGAAAACTTTCTTTGTATGTCAAAAATTTTGAAAAGTAAATGATTTAAGTACAAAAATAATCACTCAAATGCGTGTCCTGTAGCCGTAAATTGTGCGTCTTGTTGTAACATAATCTCTGTCATTACTTAATGGTAAAAAATGTGCCAAGTGTCGTAATTACTGTCGTCCGCAAGCAAAGTTCTGTGGAAGTCAATGTACTTACCTCGTAATAAACAAAAGCGAAATGCTATGAGTATAGATATCGTAGTTATTACGCTTATTGCCGTGATGAAGAAAGTACTGTGCTGTAAAGTATTGTTGTGCTGTGGAAAAGGCTGTCTCATTGTAGCTATACCACAAAAGTTACTACTAAAACATGTCTTACTTTCCAGAATAATACAGAAGAACTGTGCAGATATAAAACAGAAACACTGCAAAAGCAACATTGTAAATTGTCACTCATTAGAAGTGTCGTGATAAAATCGTCTAACTGTCACATAAACTAACCACTGTGTCATCTGGTATCTCACTGAAAGTACTTTAAATCCAGAATGTATTTTCAAGTAAACCAAATTGTTGCAATAAAATCTCATTAGCAGTACTGGTAAATGTCCTAAGTATGTGAGCCTTATAGTCATTATGTGATCGTGCAACTAACAAGCAAGAATGTACACACACAATAACACTGTGTCATCTGTTCACTATAACAATGCATTCGTAATTACTGTCTAAATATGTTCTCTTGGTTCTGGGCTGGGTAGTTAACTTTAAAACATAGCTGCATGTTAACAGTTTCTAAGATTGAAAAAGAGTACTAGTAATGTGAAGTGAAAAATTTTATAGCAAAGACTAAGTTAAAAAGCAGATTATCTCTCAATAAATGGTTTTACATGTGAAATGTGGTGTAACCCTTTGCTCTTCCTAGTATGCAGAGTTTCAACTTTAACGCAATTATCATGTGGTATACGTCAGTGAAGAATGCTAAATTTTTTCTTAAGGTTAGCGTCTTTGTTATTTTTCTGTGAGCCAGCCGGCGCACGTGGCTGCCTGCGGTGCAAGTCATTGTCTGCTATCTCTTTGTTGGCGTGCGTCGTTATAGGGATTTGGAGACCTAACTTCTACAAATTCACCTTGCCCAGAGGGCCCAGCCCTGTTTAAATGCCGCCAGTTCTGATGAAATTCAGGTCTGTCGTTATGATTATATCGTCTGTCGTCATGTCGGTAGTTCCTGTAGTTTCTTTCTTGTCGGTTAAGTCGTGGAGAATTTCTCCCTGAATTATCACTGCACGGTGGACAGTTGCGTCTGAAGTTATTCTTTCTCCCGTGATAATAAAAGTTCTGGTTGCCAAATTGTCTGTTTCTATGATTGTCTCTGTCACATTCATTACTACGGAAATGCGATCTTTCTCTGTAACTATTACTCTGCCAGTGGTTGTCATACGGGTGGTGTCTGCTTTGGTCACGATTTGTGTTGTGAGAATAGCCTTGTCGTGTCCAGTTATTATTTCTTTCATCGTGGAATTGCGACAGATGTGACCTGTAATTGTTGCGTTCCTGTTTCCACGTTCCGCGATTGTCAGTGTCAATTTCCAAGTCTTGTAACAGTCCCTGAAAAGCTTCAATGTCATCTTTGCAACGTCCTGCCAACATAATATGTCGTAAATGTTCAGGTAATTTGATTAAGCAAATGCAGATGAGTTCTGAGGGGCTGTATGGGTTTGACAGGTACTGCTTCTTGTGCAACATGTTTTCAAAATATTTCACAAGACTGGAAAATTCAGATTGTTCGAAATGTTTCATCATTATGATGCTATGTTTTACTGGGTCTTCTGTAGCTTGAGACCAATATGCTGAGAGGAAGGCATGGTAAAATTCTCCTTCACTGTGACAATTCTGAATGACCGATCGCATTCTTACAGCTGGTTCATTCTCTAAGTAGCCACACATAAATTCTAATCTGTGCTCTAATGACCAGTTGGGAGGAAAACAATGAGAGAATTGATGGAGCCACGCTTGTGGATGAATGTCGTTCCCAGAATTCTTAAATGTTTTAAATTTACGTGTAGTAATGAACAGCTTATAGTCAAAATCATCATGTCAGCGAGTCGTATATCGGTCATTGTTACGTTGTTTCGGCGGTTCCATTTCAAAATTCGGTGCACCTTGCCAATTTCTTTCATAATTTCCAAAATGCGCTGTGTTAATATTTTGTGGCTGTTCCGTATTTCTATGTCCCTCTCCCCATATTGGGGCACGAGTGTCTTCTGAAATACGTAATTCTTGTATTACCTGTGTCAGCTGATCTTGTACTTCCCAGATTTCTCTTTGGTGTTGCATATTAATTTGATTCTGATTTTGTTTGAATTTCCTAATTTGTTCGCACTCTTCTGTGTCATTAAACACTACCGGTTTTGTGTCATTCAGATTATCATCTACCTTCGTAGATAAATTATTTAGCTGATCTGAAAGTTCAACAACTTTCTCTGATAATGAACTAATTTCCTCCGTGTGTCTTTCTGAACCAATTTTCAGAGTATCTACTGTGTCCTTTAAGTTTTCCTGAGTTTTTGCCAGTTGCGTAACCGAATCGGTAGATGCAACTGAGTCAATTTTAGCTTGCAAGGTCTCATGATTTTCATGAACAATAGTTTGCAGTTCTTTTATGGCTGCTTCGTGATTCTGTAATGCATTTTCATGCCGCGAAAAAATAGGTTGAAAATGCTCACAAATTTGTGTTTTTACGTCATTACAGACTTTTTGACATTTCGATTCAATGTTATGTAACTCAGTAGTTAAATCTTCACGTGTTTGTTCAGGCGTGGTGTCTAACTTCCGAAGATTTTGTTCCATTGTGTCTAACGTTTGAAGCTTTTGCTGTATTTGTCTCTGATTTTGTTCCATTGTGTCTAACGTTTGAAGCTTTTGCTGTTTGTCCCATTTGTTGTATTAATTGTAATAACAACGCACTAGTGTCTGAAACATGTTCGTCAATGCTTCTTGGCAGTGAATTTGCACCGGCAACATTCACATTTTGACAAAATGTGTCATGACTTATTTGAGAGAACAGTGAGGATCCAAAACCTGAATGTACAGTATTTGCGAGATTGTGTCCTGTCATTTGGGATTCCTGAGGCGAGCTATTGCCGACCGATCGATCGATAATGCTTCCCTGTTCACTAATTGTGTCACTGTCTACGCCATTATTTTCCGCCCACTCTATTTCCCTATGCACAGTTACCAAATTACTACTTTGAATGTCTGTTAATTCATTACACAGTGGTGCTGATAAACTACGCTCGTCGTCACTATTATTTTGCAGTTTACTTTGGAGACTAGTATTATGTTTTTCACACGCCATTGTCACAATATTTCACACAACACAGAAAAGCACAATTTGAAGAACAAAATAAGAAAACACATTAACATAGCACTGAAAATAATACCTAGTTAATTGCAAGCACAGCTGCAAAATACTTGGTGCAAATCTACACGCATGCCACAACTGTTTTACTGTACAACAATGAAATACTGCAACTGCAAAGGAGATTCTCTCTACAATTATGCACTAGCAATAAACAATAGCTACACTAATTACACAAACTACAAGAAAAAAATCAGAAGATTCCAGTAAGGTATCCTGGCAGGGTCGCCATATGAAATGTCCCCTTTGAAAAATTGTACATGACTGTGCTTAAACTGACACACAATATTTTTAGTGCAATGCTATCTGACTTTCAAAAATCCCTACAAAAGAATGGCCCTGACTAACATTAACCTATACGTTTCACAAATCACTTACCACACAAAAATCTTGGTTACTCAAACTACTGCAATACAGCGAGCGCCACTACTGCCAGCTAAATAAAAGATTCAAACTACGGAAGGCACTAACTACTGATAGGCATAGTTAGCAAATGAAAGATTTTATAGAGAACAAACAATGTATTTACCTTAATAGTGTTGAAAAATCATAATATACATAGCAGTTCATGACATCCAGTCTTACAAATTTCAAAACTCTGCCATTTCTCTCCCCACATCCACCACTGCTGACGGCTCACCTCCAACTGCACAACACTATGCACTGTTCACATCCAGCTGCCCAACACTACAATGGCAGACAACAATGCAAACTAGCCGCAGACTGCACACAGCACAGCCAGTGATTTTCATACAGAGCGCTACATAACGTTGCCAATAAGAAAACATAAACAGCCTACTTACAGTTTTATGGCTTAGTGGTACTTAGTGCGCAAGTGACATCAAATGTCAGAATATGGAATGTACGTTAATTAGATACGGACTCGCCTATCCCCACAATGTTATATTATGCCTACTATATGGAACATTTTCTTTCGAATTACTAAAGCTAAAGAGATAAAATTTTTACTGTATGGTCATTGATGTGTTTTAACAGTACTGAAATAACAAATTTTTTATTAAATTAATTACTTACAAAGATATTTTATATTTACCTTACAATAAACTTTTTCCATCAGTTTTCACTATATTATCACCTCTGAATCTTTTGTAAATTAAGTAATTCAGAAATCATTATTTCAGTATGTATACAAGAAGCCCATGCGACTATGTCATAAAAATTTAAGACTTCTAAGTTCAACAGTAGCTGAAATAATGTTCGTAGGAGCGGTAAAAAGTAACCTTACGGGGAGTGGAGAAAGAAGATTAAAACATTCCTGATCCAAAAGTAACACCTCTTTAACGGTCTTCATAATCATCTTAAAGCATTATTTTGGCACCCCTTTGCACCTGCCTTGATTTTTCGCTAATATCTTGATTATACTGTCTGCACACCTTAGTCTATGCCGGTCAATATCCAGTATAGCATGTACTATGGGGGGTTCCCCAAGGGGGCTGGGGTGGCGGGCTAATTTTAGCACTAGCAGATGTCTCTCTCGAAAAAAAAAATGAACTCTGGATTCTACACATTTTTTCGTGTGAAGCTTATTTTTCGAGTTATTCTGGTTTGTCGACTTAAAATTTACACCCTGTATACTGGACTCCTGATCGATGTTTTGTAGTTTATGTATGATATATGTGTATAATATGCATCAAAATAATCATCATATCATTGTCTATTACCTAATACACTGAGGTGACAAAAGTCATGGGCTCCCCTCTTCTATCGGTCGTACCTTCTTTTACCAGACGTGGTGCAGGAACTCGACTTGGCATGGACTCAACATGTCGTTAGAAGTCGCCTGCAGAAACACTGAGCCATGCTGCCTCTATTGCCATCCATAATTGCGAAAGTGTTCCGGCGAAAGATCTTGTGCACGAACTGACTCGAGTGTGTCCCATAAATTTTCGATGAGATTCATATCGGGTGATTTGAGTGGTCAAATTATTCGCTCGAAATGTCCAGAATGTTCCTCAAGCTAATCTCGAACAATTGTTGCCCAGTGACACGGCGCATTGTACTCCATAAAATTTCCATCGTAATTCGGGAACATGAAATTCATGGATGGCTGCAGATGGTCTCCTAGGAGCTGAAACAGCAATTTCCAACCAATGTTCGGTTCAGTTGGACCAGATGATACGGTCCATTCCACATAAACGTAGGCCCCACCATAGTAGAGCACCCACCAGACTGCTCAGTGCCTTGTTGACAACTTGGGTCCATTGCTTCATGGGGTCTGCACAACACTCGAACCCTTACATCAGCTCTTTCCAACTGAAATTGGGGCTGATCTGACCAGACTGTGGTTTTCCAGTCATTTAGAGTATGGTCACGGGCCCAGGAGAGGCAATGTCGTGCTGATAGCAAAGGCACTCGCGTCGGTCGCACGTTCGTCGAACGTCCCACATTGATTTCTGTAGCTGTTTCACGCAGTGTTTTTTATCTGTTAATATTGACAACTCTGTGCAGACGTCGCTGCTCTCGGTCGTTAAGTGGAGCGCTCTGGCCACTGTGTTGTCCATAGCGAGCGGTAATGTCTGAAATTTGGTATTCTCGGCACACTCTTGACACTGTTGATCTCGGAATTTTGAATTCCGTAACGATTTCCAAAAAGGATTGTACCTTGTGTGTAGCTCCAACTGCCGTTCCTCATCCAAAGTCTTTTAATTTCCGTCATGCAGCCATAATCACTTCGGAAACTTTTCCACGTGAAGCACCTGAGTGCAAATGACAGCTCCACCAGTTCACTGCCCTTTTATACAACGAGCTTGCGATCTTAGGCTGTCTGTATAAGTGCATATCGCTGTCACGTGACTTTTGTCACCTCTGTGGATGTTTTCTGAAATTATCTTGCAGTTTAAGTTTTTATGCACCTCATTGGATGTTTTCTGAAATTGTCTTGCAGTTCAAGTTTTTATGATGAAATGTGCATTAAGTACTTTTAAATGTGACGCAGATGTAAACACCACACTGCGCTATAGGTCCATCTACAAGGACAACCTTTATTTGGCATTCACATTCGTCTGTATCCCCAATTCTCAACCGAATTATCACCTTCCAACCTAACCATGAACTCGCGGTTGGGGTTAGGCTGTTTGGAAGAAGAGACCAAACAGCGAGGTCATCGGTCTCATCGGATTAGGGAAGGATGGGGAAGGAAGTCGGCCGTGTCCTTTCAAAGGAACCATCCCGGCATTTGCCTGGAGCGATGTAGGGAAATCCCGGAAAACCTAAATCAGGATGGCCGGACGCGAGATTGAACCGCCGTCTTCCCGAATGTGAGGCCTGAACTCGGCCTTTGATGGGGAGGGAGAAGGATAGGGTATCCAATATAACACAGTTTAACACAGTTTAGCCAAACATTTCAGAGCTACTGGCAGGTAGAACACAAAGTATAAAATTATTCTCAGAGCAAATTAGTTTCTTGCTTAATTTCTTCGACCATGATTTTAGGTTATACAATCATAGTGTAAGACGAAAGTTTCTTAGAGAGAAGTACGAATTATGAACTTCGGCTAACAGATGGAACATGGCGTTAATTTTTAAATGCTACTTGCGACTTCCAATTGCGACTAAAATCATCGCCAGATTCTGTGAAGTGGTTATTGTGATATCTGCAACTTCTCAGTTACAATGATGTATATGAGAGACGCCATTTCTTGGCCATCCCTACTTCAGAGGCCAATGCGGCGTACAGATAAGTGGTCGCGCAGCGGCCAGCATCCTCGCTCAAACCAAGTCATACAGTACCTCTTTTTTTTGCCTCTTTTTTTTGGCCTGTCGTGTCACACAGCGCATTCAAAGAATTTACTAAATGGTAATTATATGTGTAGATTACAACTTCTTAAAAGTTAAAATGTAATCTCCTTGCGGGACTGCAATATGGATTTTTTAATCTTGTACCATATGTCACTACCATTTGTTTGAGTTCTTCATTTACCTCCGATATTTTGACCTAGGTACTGGCTAAAGACGGCATTCACATTTCTTAACAATATCATGTCATTTGATGAGAAGTTACACTGGGCATATTTCTATTCTTGGTTGTACATAGCATTGAAGTGATATGAATCGTTAACTTCCTCGTCAGTTACTTCTAAACATACAGTTTCACTCATTGTGCCATACGTATTTCTTTTGGTGCAATATCTATTTCTTGCAATTATCACAGAACCTTCCGTGTGTGGCGTTGGATCTTAAGAGATCAACCTCAACACCATCTCTAGCATACATTGCCAACTTTCCGGCCTGGAAGTCCATCTGCGCAGCTTTCGTCTGCAAAAAAATCAGTCCCCAAACGAAGTCCACTAAGAAGTCTTGAGCCACCAAAAGCGCTATGTTCCACTCTGTTATCATTCAACATTAATTGTGTTTGGTCTTGGAACATAACTGGCTTCGCCCTCTATCCAACGGATCCCACTAATATGATGCTACTTACTGGCAGAGGTAAAAGCTTTTCCTCTTGTCATATTCTGCGAAATAACACGGTTAAAATAATATTTAAATCAGCGTCTGTATTCATAACAGCTACGACCATTAACCAGCTCGCGTAGGCATTAATACCTGACTGTTTCCTGGGCTATGCACTTGGTTCTGCCCGTTCTCAATTCGATCTCGATTTCCTTCTCGTTTTTACACCGTAAAAGTTTTATTGCCCTTGTTTTGTCCCTTAGTGTACGTTCGATCCGCAATTCAGAGCAATAACTGATCGTCCTTGGTTTTTCCATTCATTAAACATGGGTACACTTTCATTCCTGTTTCTTTCATCCGTATTTCGTCCTTAGACCATCGTTTTTTTCCATTTTCCGATCGTGTCCTTCGTTCATATCTCCAGTGCCTGTAATCTGTAATTTAGATAGTCAGGTTGGTCCCGGTGATTACGTAACGATTTCCAAATGTATTCTGCTTTTATTTTTTGCCTTGAGTACGTCCAACCGTTTCTCCCTTCCACTCATCGAATATTGCATTTGTTAAAGGGTGTTGGCAGCACTAAGCGTCTCAGCTGCATCTAAATACTGGAAGAAATTAGATTAGAAATTCCATGATGCTTTTGTAAGTTTTTTCGTTCTCTAATGTGAGAATTGTGGAGATATTGATGCGTCATTGGTGTTTCAATTCGTTTAACCTTTTGAACAAAGTTACTTGCATAGCGCCCTAACACTGGCGCGAAAACAATGTGTGACTTAATCAACTGATGAAGGGTCGCACAGAACGTGGGGGATTCTGTCAAGCCTATCCTTCCTAGGCGACTGCAGAAGTTTCAGTCACGGAACCACATTCTTATTGTTGACGTCAGATATTGTTGTCTCAGCCAATTACTCTTGGCGTCCAATATAAATGTATGAGGAAAAGAAAGTAGTTGCTGTTACTGACAAAGCTGGCTTGCACGTGGCAACCACACTGCTTCGTCACAGGACCAAACAAGTGCAGGCAAACTACTGTAAAAATTGTGGTAACTCAGATTACCAACAATCTACAATAATCGACTGAAGTAAATTACACTTTACATAACTTGAGTTTGCAAATGATAAATGAAATGTAATGCTATGTTCACTTCTGTTGATCTATTTCTGAACACTTGTCTAGTCCTGGATCCGCTCAACAGGGAAAGCACACTGAATAGAAGGATGTCGAGGTCCATATACAAGACACTTATTAGAGCTCTGATGACGTACGCAGCTCCCGTCTGGGGATATGCAGCTCCTACACGACTGCGCCGCCTGCATATCATACAGAACAAAGTGCTACGAATCATTAGCAACGCTCCACGCTACACACGCACCGTGGATCTTCACCAAGAATTTCGCCTTGATACGCTCAAGGAAGTAATCAAAAAACACGCCACGCGACTATACAGGAACTCCAGACACTCGAACAATCCTTTCACCCTCACTCTGGGAAACTACGATCACAACCATAGGTAGAAGCACAAGCGGCCAAAGACACTACTAGCTAGGGCATAGCCACCTATGGTAAACTAACATACACTAACATGCGACAAACGTCGGCAAGCCCCTGCATATCAGCAACACTGACAGGTAATTACCAGCTGCTACTACAGCCGATCAACAGGCCACAGCAGGGACACCGACGAGCTTGCCCACTGACGCACAAACAATCCGCCCACATCACCCTACACCGTGCATCCGATATAAAACGATAATAGACCTAACTGTTGCAGGTTTCTGACGTTGCACGAGAGCTCAACACCGGCACCCAGCGGCAGCGGCAACCTCCGAGCAACAATACCGCACAACATCAAAGGTATCGACATGCACGATACCCACTACTAACAAAGCCTACCCTTGCACGACCTATCGCAGGCAGCAAGGCATCCGCTACTGCTCTTACCGCCCTACCTAAGTATCGCAGAGGTTTTTTTCCCTTGGCTCTTGCCTTGGCACTTTTTTCCTCTGCCCTTCAAACCGCTACCCTTCGTTCGACTTTGACCCAATCTATCTCCAGATGAGCGCGTATTAATGGTTAACCTTAACCAGACGTACGCAAACATCGCAGCACCCACATCCTGTGACAACTCACTTTAGTGACAATTAACCCTTATGCAGAGATGGCAGTGGACCTATTGAGTTGGCCATCATGCCGGTGTGGGCGTGGAGGGCTCCACCTCTGTAAAAGAAATCCTGGGTCCAGTGAGCAAGGACTACAATAACTAGTAGAGTGCCCAGGTGTGATCTTTTGGGAGCTACTGTAGGTTAGTACAGATGGGGTCCTGGGGTATGTTACTGACGCTATCGATACACTCTGGCTGACAATGGTCCATACGAAACTCCCCTCATTGATGTGATTCACACTGACAGGATGTGCTCAAAATTACTTATATGTTTTTCGTGGTCGCTTCTATCCAAAGAACCCACAGTAGAGCGTTCCATAAGCGTGAGGTCTCGAATCTTGGTGCTGGTCCTTTTCCTCATTACCGCATAATTCTAACAAAAGATTTATTATGACTGTGAAGATTAAAAGTAATGAATAATTTATTATTTGCATAATCTTTATACTGAAAAAAGAAAAACAATTTTTCGAACGAGATTGTAAATAAAGAAAGGATAGCAGAGGACATTCGATCAAATCAGTACTGTCATTTTATTTACATTACTGTATCTACATTTGTGACAAATATAATCTGTAACCTGTGGGACACTGCACGAATCAGCATCATACTGATCGCAGAAACATGGGAAACAATAATTATTGCGACATACAGCCCATGTAATGAAAGCCGAAATTTTGCGAGTGCATAGGTTTTTCTGTTGCAAAGTAAACTTGGTTTACTCTTGTAAACGGTTCTTGGTTATCACATAATTTCGGGGCGTACCAAGCGCATCGAAGAATTTCACCAAAGACTGGTGCAGGTAACTGATGGAGTGTGGTTGATGGAATTTGTATGCAGTCTTCTCTAGGCGCCGTTTCTCTCTTCTTTTCGGTGGCGTGCGAGCAATTTAGTAGTCGTTTTATAAGGTTTTTCACACGTCTGTAAAAGTAAACATCGCAAGGCTACACAGCGGAGTACATTTTGGAGGGATTACTTTAATACTTCATGTTGCCAGAACATCTCCAAACGTTAAAATTGAAATGATACACAAAATTAGTGTCGGTGGCGCAATTCAATCCAAAATCCTCACATTTATGTAACTAAATGCTTACAGGCCCTGTTACGGGCTCCTTGAATGGCAGCGACCATACATCGTATGTAAACATGCCTAAAATTTTCATAGTCGATTTTCTCGAAAACGGTTGAGAGTTGGTCTCCCTGCTGACAAATGTGTAAGGCCTAACGTTCCATCCATACCCTGTCGATATCAATCAAATCGGTAAGGAGAAATTCATGCGCACCCAATGTGTGTGGAGCCATGTGACTGCTTACATCCGCGTTTGGCGGATGAATATTCCCCTGGGACTTATTTTGGTTACTTAAGACCCAAGCATAACACACATCTGTGTTGTGTGCAACCTCTACGGCTTCGGACTACAACAATGTTAACGCTTCTCTGGAATCTGAGGGCTGCGTCTCGCATCTACTGGACGGCACAGCAGATATTGTCTGCTGCATATCCGGTGCGTAAACCACAACTTTCTGGCTTTAGATGGTTTCATATCGCAGTACTGGTGGCGTGTCAGTCATTCACCTTTATTTTCACTCTTTGTTCCATACATTATGTGGCCTCAATTTAACTTACAGGCGGTGGTCGACATTGTCTCCTTTGTGAGAAACTTCATTTAGTTGTTTTCGCGGAGGCCTAGATGACACGGAATCCATTCCGCTGCAGCTCAAACACCTTCTGCGCTACGTTCGTGAGACAAACGTTGTGGTGTGTCGACATGTCTTGGCGTTGCTGAGAGCTGGCAGTACACTTAAAGCGTCAGGTATGAAATAGGTCACGTTCAGCGCAAGTAGAGAACTTACATGGCTCCCACTGCCTCTGCAGTAAAGATTGACCTGCTCTGAGCGACGGAGTACGACGTGCTTATTAGACGTCGGGACAAAAGAAGAAAGCACCCACATGGATTTGATCAGTTAATTCAGTTCCGTCAGTGAATTTGAGTCATCAGTCTTATGATTGGTTGGATGCTGCCCACTACGAATTCCTCTCCTGTGCCTACCTTTCCCTTCCCATGAGAAATGGACTTTGCCGTCGGTGGGGTGGCTTGCGTGCCGCAGCTATTCATATAGGCATACCGTAGATGTAACCACAACGGAGGAGTGTCTGTTGAGAGGCCAGACAAATACGTGGTTCCAGAACAGAGGCAGCAGCCTTTTCAGTAGTTGCAGGGGCAACTGTCTGGATGACTGATGTGGCCTTGTAACATCAACCAAAACGGCTCTGTTGTACTGGTACTATGAACGGCTGAAAGCAAGGGGAAACTACAACCATAATTTTACGCAACGGCATGCAGCACTGCTGTATGGCACCCACTTGAGTAAAATGTTCTGGATGTAAGGCAGTCCCCCATTCGGTTAGACCGTCAGTGAGAGAGCACTTCGATTTCCTGCTGCTAATAAGGCGAGTACACCGTTCGCTTGTTACACATTTTTGCGAGCTTCAAACAGGTACAACTTATTTTCAGATATCTGGGTAGTTACTATTTTATTTTTATAATTTCTTCCGTGTTTGAGTGCCTACTAGACACAACCTTTTATTTTAATAACAGTGTAGTGTACAGTATCGCCGTTGCTACTGACCCTCGTATCGTACCGGCTTTTGTTTGTTTGGTTAGAACAGCTCAGTGTCGGTTAGACCGTCAGTGAGAGAGCACTTCGATTTCCTGCTGCTAATAAGGCGAGTACACCGTTCGCTTGTTACACATTTTTACGAGCTTCAAACAGGTACAACTTATTTTCAGTTATCTGGGTAGTTACTATTTTATTTTTGTAATGTCTTGCGTGTTTGAGTGCCTACTAGACACAACCTTTTATTTTAATAACAGTGTAGTGTACAGTATCGCCGTTGCTATCGACCCTCGTATCGTACAGGCTTTTGTTTGTTTGGTTAGAACAGCTCAGTGTCGGTTAGACCGTCAGTGAGAGAGCACTTCGATTTCCTGCTGCTAATAAGGCGAGTACACCGTTCGCTTGTTACACATTTTTGCGAGCTTCAAACAGGTACAACTTATTTTCAGTTATCTGGGTAGTTACTATTTTATTTTTGTAATTTCTTGCGTGTTTGAGTGCCTACTAGACACAACCTTTTATTTTAATAACAGTGTAGTGTACAGTATCGCCGTTGCTATCGACCCTCGTATCGTACAGGCTTTTGTTTGTTTGGTTAGAACAGCTCAGTGTCGGTTAGACCGTCAGTGAGAGAGCACTTCGATTTCCTGCTGCTAATAAGGCGAGTACACCGTTCGCTTGTTACACATTTTTGCGAGCTTCAAACAGGTACAACTTATTTTCAGTTATCTGGGTAGTTACTATTTTATTTTTGTAATTTCTTGCGTGTTTGAGTGCCTACTAGACACAACCTTTTATTTTAATAACAGTGTAGTGTACAGTATCGCCGTTGCTATCGACCCTCGTATCGTACAGGCTTTTGTTTGTTTGGTTAGAACAGCTCAGTGTCGGTTAGACCGTCAGTGAGAGAGCACTTCGATTTCCTGCTGCTAATAAGGCGAGTACACCGTTCGCTTGTAGGGTAAACATAGTCATGTGTAGGGACTGTGGTTGTTGTGAGCGGACGCAAGGAGAATTGGCCACTCTTCGGGGGCAGGTGGAGGCTTTGTCTGTTAGGCTCATCGAGCTCGAGGCGCAGGCGTCGGCTCGTAGTGGCGTTGGGGCAACTGTGGTGAGACCTATGCCTACTTCGGTGGCCTTGGAATCGCATGGAACCCCTGATGTCGCTGCGTCTTCCGGCAGTGAGCATCTTACCGGTCAGCCATCACTCCAGGGTGAATGGCGGAAAGTGGTGGGCTCGCGCGTGCCTGGCCGAAAGGCGAAGGTGGGATCTGGCCGCGTGGCAGCTGCCTTACCCCTTTCCAACAGCTACGGGGTGCTTCCTAGAGGTGATGACATCGTTTCCGAGCCACCACAGGATGCCTCGCCTGTTGGGCCAGTGGCCGATTCTCCGGCAAGGTCCCGACAGTCACAGAGGGCGGGCCTATTAGTTATAGGGAGCTCCAACGTTAGGCGGGTTATGGAGCCCCTTAGGAAAATAGCGGGTAGGTCGGGGAAGAATGCCAGTGTGCACTCGGTGTGCTTGCCGGGGGGTCTCGTCCGTAATGTGGAGGAGGCCCTTCCGGCAGCTATTGAACGCACTGGGTGTGACCGGCTGCAGATAGTAGCACATGTCGGAACGAATGACGCCTGCCGCTTGGGTTCTGAGGCCATCCTTGGTTCCTTCCGGCGGCTGGCTGATTTGGTGAAGACAACCAGCATCGCACGCGGAGTGCAAGCTGAGCTTAATATCTGCAGCATAGTGCCCAGAGTCGATCGCGGTCCTCTGGTTTGGAGCCGTGTGGAGGGTCTAAACCAGAGGCTCAGACGACTCTGCGACTATAATGGTTGCAAATTCATCGACCTCCGTTATTGGGTGGAGAACTGTAGGGCCCCCCTAGACAGGTCAGGCGTGCACTACACACCGGAAGCAGCTACTAGGGTAGCAGAGTACGTGTGGCGTGCACACGGGGGTTTTTTAGGTTAGAGGGACCCCCCCTTGGGCGAAACGATAAAATACCTGACGGCTTACCAGAGAGGACATTATCATCGTTGATAAAGAACGTCCGTCCTCAGAGACCAAAAACAGGAAAAGTCAACGTAATATTGGTAAACTGCAGGAGTATCCAGGGCAAGGTTCCTGAATTAGTATCTCTTATTGAAGGAAATAGTGCGCATATAGTATTAGGAACGGAAAGTTGGTTAAAACCGGAAGTGAACAGTAACGAAATCCTAGACACAGAATGGAATATATACCGCACGGATAGGATAAACGCCAATGGTGGAGGAGTATTTATAGCAGTAAAGAATTCAATAATATCCAGTGAAGTTATTAGCGAATGCGAATGTGAAATAATCTGGGTTAAGTTAAGTATCAAAGGTGGGTCAGATATGATAGTCGGATGCTTCTATAAACCACCTGCATCAGCAACCGTAGTAGTTGAGCGCCTCAGAGAGAACCTGCAGAACGTCGTGAAGAAGTTTCGTGATCATACTATTGTAATAGGGGGAGACTTCAATCTACCAGGTATAGAATGGGATAGTCACACAATCAGAACTGGAGCCAGGGACAGAGACTCTTGTGACATTATCCTGACTGCCTTGTCCGAGAATTACTTCGAGCAGATAGTTAGAGAACCAACTCGTGAAGCTAACGTTTTAGACCTCATAGCAACAAATAGACCGGAACTTTTCGACTCCGTGAATGTAGAAGAGGGTATCAGTGATCATAAGTCAGTGGTTGCATCAATGACTACAAGTGTAATAAGAAATGCCAAGAAAGGAAGGAAAATATATTTGCTTAACAAGAGTGATAGGGCACAAATCGCAGAATATCTGAGTGACCACCATCAAACGTTCATTTCTGAGGAAGAGGATGTGGAACAAAAATGGAAAAAATTCAGAAACATCGTCCAGTACGCCTTAGATAAGTTCGTACCGACTAAGGTCCAAAGCGAGGGGAAAGATCCACCGTGGTATAACAATCATGTACGAAAGGTACTACGGAAACAAAGAAAGCTTCATCATAGGTTTAAGAGTAGTCGAATCATAGCTGATAAGGAAAAGCTGAACGAAGCGAAAAAGAGCGTAAAGAGAGCAATGAGAGAAGCATTCAACGAATTCGAACATAAAACATTGGCAAACAATCTAAACAAGAACCCTAAAAAGTTTTGGTCATATGTAAAATCGGTAAGCGGATCTAAATCCCCTATTCAGTCACTCGTTGACCACGATGGCACCGAAACAGAGGACGACCGAAGAAAGGCAGAAATACTGAATTCAGTGTTCCGAAACTGTTTCACTGCGGAAAATCGTAACACGGTCCCTGACTTCAGCCGTCGCACGGACGCCAAAATGGAAAATATTGAAATAAACGATATCAGAATTGAAAAACAACTGCTATCACTTAGTAGCGGAAAAGCATCCGGACCAGACGAGATACCCTTAAGATTCTACAGTGATTATGCTAAAGAACTTGCCCCCTTTCTATCAGCAATTTATCGTAGATCGCTGGAAGAACGTAAAGTACCTAGCGACTGGAAGAAAGCGCAGGTCGTTCCCATTTTCAAGAAGGGTCATAAATCAGATGCGAATAATTATAGGCCTATTTCGCTTACGTCAATCTGTTGTAGAATAATGGAACATGTTTTGTGTTCTCATATTATGACGTTCTTAGATAATACAAATCTCCTTCATCATAACCAACATGGATTCCGCAAACAGAGATCATGTGAAACTCAGCTCGCCCTATTTGCCCAAGAAATTCACAGTGCCGTAGACACTGGCGAGCAGATCGATGCCGTATTCCTGGACTTCAGGAAGGCATTTGATACGGTTCCGCACTTACGTTTAGTGAAAAAAATACGAGCTTACGGAATATCGGACCAGGTTTGTGATTGGATTCAGGATTTCCTAGAAGAAAGAACACAACATGTCATTCTTAACGGTTCAAAATCTGCAGATGTAGAGGTAATTTCGGGAGTACCGCAGGGAAGCGTGATAGGACCTTTATTGTTTACAATATACATAAATGACTTAGTTGACAACATCGGTAGCTCCGTGAGGCTATTTGCAGATGATACGGTTGTCTACAAGAAAGTAGCAACATCAGAAGACTCGTACGTACTCCAGGAGGACCTGCAGAGGATTAATGCATGGTGCGACAGCTGGCAGCTTTCCCTAAACGTAGATAAATGTAATATAATGCGCATACATAGGGGCAGAAATCCATTCCAGTACGATTATGCCATAGGTGGTAAATCATTGGAAGCGGTAACGACCGTAAAATACTTAGGAGTTACTATCCGGAGCGATCTGAAGTGGAATGATCACATAAAACAAATAGTGGGAAAAGCAGGCGCCAGGTTGAGATTCATAGGAAGAATTCTAAGAAAATGTGACTCATCGACGAAAGAAGTAGCTTACAAAACGCTTGTTCGTCCGATTCTTGAGTATTGCTCATCAGTATGGGACCCTTACCAGGTTGGATTAATAGAAGAGATAGACATGATCCAGTGAAAAGCAGCGCGATTCGTCATGGGGACATTTAGTCAGCGCGAGAGCGTTACGGAGATGCTGAACAAGCTCCAGTGGCGGACACTTCAAGAAAGGCGTTACGCAATACGGAGAGGTTTATTATCGAAATTACGAGAGAGCACATTCCGGGAAGAGATGGGCAACGTATTACTACCGCCCACATATATCTCGCGTAATGATCACAACGAAAAGATCCGAGAAATTAGAGCAAATACGGAGACTTACAAGCAGTCGTTCTTCCCACGCACAATTCGTGAATGGAACAGGGAAGGGGGGATCAGATAGTGGTACAATAAGTACCCTCCGCCACACACCGTAAGGTGGCTCGCGGAGTATAGATGTAGATGTAGATGTAGATGTAGATCTCCGGGCCGGGACTACTCAAGAGCATGTCGTCATCAGGAGAAACAAAACTGGCTTTCTAAGGAACTAAGCGAGGAATGTTAGATCCATTAATCGGGCAGCTACGCATGAAAATTTAAAAAGTGAAATGGATAGGTTAAAGTTCGGTGACAGGAGGAATAGGACTCCTGGTCAGTTGAAAACAGGGCCACAAATACAAAATGGAATAGCGGTAAAGCAGGAGTAGGTTTAATAATAAATAAGGAAATGGAATTGCGGGGAACCTGCTATGACCAGCTTAGTGAATGCATTATCGTAGCCAAGATAGACACGTAGTACAAGTTTTATTGCCAACTAGCTTCACAGATGAAGATCTGTTTGATGAGATAAAAGAAATTATTCACATAGATAAAGGGGGACTGTAATTCGACAGTAGGAAAAGGAAGAGAAGGAAACATAGTAGGTGAGTATGGACTCGGGGGAAGGAATGAAACAGGAAGTCGCGTGGTAGAATTTTGCACTGAGCATAGTTTACACATCCCTAACACTTGTTTTAAGAATTAGAAAAGAAGGTGCTATACATGAAAGAGACCTGGAGTCACCAAAAGATATCGAATTGATTCTATAATACTAAGACAGAGATTTAGGAACCAGATTTTAAGCTGTGAGACATTTCTAGGAGTAGATGTGGACTCTGACCACAATTTATTGGCTATGAAGCGTAGATTAAAACTGAGGAAATTTCAGGAAGATAGAAAATTGAGGACACGTTGAAGGACCCAGAGGTCACTGGGTGCTTCAGAGGAAGCATCACGCAACGGTTGACTAGAACAGGGGAAAGGAATACGGTAGAAGAAGAACGAATAGCTTAAAGTGACGAAATAGTGAAGGCAGCAGAGAATAAAACAGGTAAAAAGACAAGGGATAGCAGAAATCCTTGGATAACACAAGACATACCGAATTTATAACTAATGAAAGAAGAAAATATAAAAATGCAGAAAATGAAGCAGGTTAAAGGAATACAAACGTTTAAAAATATTAATGCAGGAATGACTAGATGATAAATGTAAGGATTTGGAGTCATATTTCGCTAGTGGAAAGATAGATAGTACCTATAGGAAAATAAAAGAGGCCTTTGGGAAAAGAGAAGCAGCTGTATGAATATTAAGCGCTCAGATGGAAAATCGGTCCTAAACAAAGAATGGGGTGGAGTGAATATGTAGAGGTTCTGTACAAGGGAGATGAACTTGAAAGCAATATTATAGAAAGGGAAGTGGACGCAGATGAAAATGAGGTGGGAGATATGATACTGAGAGAAGAATTTAACAGAGGTCGGAAAGATTTCAGTCAAAATAATGTCCCGGGAGTATATGATCAGAACTAGTGATAGCTTTGGGAGAGCCCATCGTGACAAAACTCTTCCATCTGGTGTGCAAGATTATGCAACTAGCGAAACACCCCCAGACTTCAAGATCAATGTAATAATTCCAAATGCAAAGAAAGCAGTTGCTGATAGGTATGAAGATTACCAAACTATCAATAAGTCATGGTTGCAAAATACTAACACGAATGTTTTACGCAAGAATGCAAAAACTGTTGGAATATGACATCAAGAAAGATCCATGTGGATTCCGGAGAAATCTAGCAACACGCTGGGCAACATAGACCCTACGAATCCAATTAAATGATATGTTAAGGAAGACAAACCTACGTTTGTAGCATTTGTAGACTCAGAGAAATCTTTTGACAATCTTGACTGGAGTACTCTCTTTGAAATTCCGAAGGTAGCAGGGTTAAAATACAGGGAATAAAAGGCTGCTTACAACTTGCACAAAACTAGATGGTAGTTACGAGTAGAGGGGAATGAAAGGGAAGCATTGGTTGGGAAGGGAGTGAGATAGGGTTGTAGCCTATCCCTGATGTTATTAAATCTGTATATTGAGCGAGCAGTAAAGCAAACAAAATGAAAAAATTGGAGTAGGAATTAAAATCAATGGAGAAGAAATAAAAAGTTTTAGGTTTGCGGATGACACTGTAATTCTGTCAGAGACAGCGAAGGACCTGGAAGAGCAGTTGAAAGGAATAGATAGTGTCTTGAAAGGAGGATGTAAGTTGAACATCAACATAAGCAAAACGAGGATAATGGAACGTAGTCGAATTAATTCAGGTGATGCTGCGGGAATTAGATTAGGAAATGAGACACTTAAAGGAATAGATGAATTGTGCTGTTTGTGCAGCAAGGTAACTGATGATAGCCGAAGTACAAAGGATATAAAATATAGAACGGCAATGGCAAAAAAAGGAATGCTGAAGAAAAGAAATTTATTAAGATCACATATTGATTTCAGTGACAGGAAGTCTTTTCTGAGGGTATTTGTCTGGAGGGTAGCCATGTATGGAAGTGAAACATGGACGATAAATGGTTTAGACAAAAAGAGAAAAGAAGCTTGTAACACAATTGTCAATATTATCTACGAGGGTGAGTCCAATGAAAACCTAAAATTTGTAATAACAAATCGAAATTTCACGCCGCTATCCTGTCAGTTTGCAAGCGTGCTACAAAGAGCGTGCAGAGTGGCCTGTGGGTGGCAGCATAGTGCAGGTGCACACATACCGTCGCAGTATCAGTGTAAAGATGGCCGCCCCACTTGCGACTTGCACCAGGGAAGAACAGCGTTCTGTTAATGTCGCTTTTTGCGTAGTGAAAGTGTGTAACCTACTGAAATTCATCGAGTACGTGATGCATGTTTGTCACAGCAGAAAGTCTACAAATGGAGTAGGAAGTTCGCAAATGGTGTGGCTTCTGTGGAAGATGGTCCTCGTCCAGGTCAGGCACAACGAGTTGTGACTCCACAGAACACTGCAGCAGTAGAAGCCATAGTGAAGGAAAACCGCTGAGTGACACTGAATGACATTGCAGTATGCTTACAGATTAGTCTTGGGTCAGCACACCACATTGTGCATGATGTGCTCCAGTTTCACAAAGTGTCTGCAAGATGGGTGCCACGGCAGCTGACTCCTGAAATGAGAGAACGACATGTTGATGCTTGTGAACGAGAAGGTGATGGCTTCCTTGCAAGAATCGTTACTGGGGACGAAACCTGAGTTTACTTCCACCAACTGGAAACGAAGAGAGCGAGCAACTAATGGCGCCATTCCTCGTCACCAAAATCAAAGAAGTTTCGAAAAGAACCATCAGCAGGAAGGGTTATGCTGACTCTCTTTTGGAACGAAAAAGGCGTCATTTTGGAGCTTTACATGCCTAGAAGGACCACTGTCACCAGTGCATCATACACAGATCTCCTAAGAAATCATCTGAGGCCTGCAATCAAATCGAAGCGAGGTGAATTGCTGTCAGCAGGTGTCCTTTTGCAACATGACAATGCAAGGTCCCACACTGCCTGTACAACAGTTGCAACAATCACAGACCTGCGTTTTGAGTGTCTTCCTCATCCACCATACTCACCAGACCTTGCCCCAAGTGATTTCCATATGTTTGGACCACTCAAAGACGCAATGAGAGGAAAGAAGTTTCGCTCTGATGAAGAGGAGAGGTACGCCACGCGATGCAAGAGAGATTGTGCAGACTGCCAAACGAATTTTTTTCTAAAGGAATTTATGTACTTTGTAAGCGCTGGAGGACTTGCATTGAGCTTGGGGGAGATTATGTTGAAAATTGACACAATTTTGTACCACTTCTGCACAATACATAATATTTAAAAAAATATTTAAGGTTTTCATTTGACTCAACCTCGTACAATAGTCTGATATAGCTTCTTTGTTTTTACTTAATGTGGTTTCTGTATAACTATGCTCTTCAATGTAACATCCATGGAAGCTTTTTATTCGTTATATATAATAATCTGTGTAATTAATCTATGAATGTAATTTAAAAAGCAATGCGCTGTAAAGGAATGTAAGAAGCTAAAAATTTAATTATAGTAGTGGTTCATGCATAGAGAAAGTAGGTTTGTAATCATGTAAATCTTGGAGATAAGTCCCCCCCCCCCCTCTCCCCCCCCCCCCCCCCCCTCCCCGATGGAACTGTCTAGGCGGGAACACAAAAGGTGGATCTGGCCATCGAACTGCAAGGTTCTTGTGTGGCATGAGTCACTCTGTGGCTAGCAGGCGATGGGTGCGCATCTTCTAAACTGAAAGAAGTGGGAAGAACTGCAAGATTATATAATATAGCCTCGGATGCGGATGTAACGCTGCTTGTTATTCATGGCGTGTTTTTTTGTTAGCTCTGTACTATGAGAGCCTGACGCTGAGGTTTCTCAGAGCTCGTGCACAGGAAGAACCATGGATACTTTCGCCGCCGTTTTTGAATATCACAGGGGATCGGCGCTGCCACCACTTTCATTTCAAATTGTCAATTGAGTACTGTATAACTGCATGGTCCGGTTATGTGGTTTCGTTTTCAGTAATATGTTTGTGTTCTGTAAACCACTGTGTTTTTCCCTTAGTCATTTACCTAGACAGGGTACTATCCCAAGTGCTAAGATAAATCAGAGTGTCCTGTTTTACTGAAATAAAACGCATTTATCTTCTTCAACAAACGTTAGTAAGCTTTGTGCAGTTGTAAAGTACATAATTACTTAGTGAGCAGGAGTTTTGAAATACTCGACGTAATTTGCATAAATGACAGTTAAAGTCATAAAAGTACAAATACTAAGAGGAGATTTAAAGTATTTAGTTCAAAGATGTTTTTAAATAATAGTGTTTACAATTTCGTGTGTTATATTAATAGTGTTTCCCATTTTATATGGTGACGAAAGTGGGTTAGTTTCTGACTCCTCATCCTAATACTGTGCCCGCATTAAATCTCATATTACAGTAACGACAATCAAGAATAAGCAACTCGATACAGCAATATTATTTAAACTATACCAGATCCAGGTGTCAAATGTTCCATTTCAGCTAAATGATATAAGGCAGTGATGTTCCTTGAGAATAAAAATAGTAATCAGTACAAAAGATACAGTTACTTTATAATTACTTCCATAGTAGCGATTTTCCATAATTAAACTGACTAAAGAACCTTTTGTCCATGTCAATAGCGTTCCACCATTAGCAATTATTTAGTTATAATTATCATTATCTTCCTACTGTAATGAACAGATAGTAAGTGTTACTGACAGCCAGTTGTTGCCTAAATGCATAATACTCCTCCTGTGTGGTTCAAGTCAAATCATTGGTAAATTACTTGCTAAATTGTGCTACTGTCTTGTGTCATATCAACAAAGCAGAATTTTAGTATCAAGTGAAGCCAACTTCATAAGCTAACTTTCCTTATGAACCATGCTAGTTCTGGGTACAACTTTGCCTAATTAGGATGGCAACCTTTTACTTTTACATAATTACAATTTACTCAATTACTAATAAAACCTTGGTTCGATTATAATTTATCTTCCTACTTCCTTCCAATACAAATCCTTAGGAAACAAAATAAGTCCGATACCTTAACTACTACACGCCATCACATTCACAAAATATAATTTGTTTCACAGGAGTAACATTATCGGTATGTTGATAATTTAGTAGTAGCCAGTAGTGTTACAAACTTTCCAAATGTGGTGCTACAGAAGGATATTGAAGCTTAAATGGGTAGATCATACAGCTAACGAGAAGGTACCAAATAGAATCGGGGAGACAAGGAATTTGTGCCACAACTTGACCAAAAGAAGGGATCGGTTGACAGGATACATTCTGTGACTTCAACGCATCACCAATTTAGTACTGGAGGGAAGTGTGGTGCGTGAAAGTCATAGTAGGAGATCAAGAGATGTGTAAAGAAAACAGATTCAGAAGGATATAAGTTACAGTAGCTATCCGGAGATGAAGACACTCGCACAAGATAAAAGAGCATGGAAAGTTGCATGAAACTAGTCTTCAGGCTGAAGGCCATAACAACAAAACACGCAAACTTTTTCATCGCAAAGTATCACTTGCAAACTAGGTCTACAGTTATGTTCTAGGTGTATCTCTGTCGTTGTCTACCTCTACAGTTTTTACTCCTTACAGCTTCCTCTAGTAGTGTGGAAGGTATTCCCTCATGTCTTAACAGATGCCCTGTCATCCTGTCCCTTTTTCTTGTCAGTATTTTCCATATATTTCTTTCCTCCCCGATTCTGCAGATAACCTCCTCATCTCATATCTTTTTACTCGACATAATTTTCAATATTCTTCTGTAGAACCACATCTCAAACGCTTCTGATCTCTTCTGTTCCAGTTTTCCCAAAATCCATGTGTCATTGCCATGCTCCAAACGTACATTCTCATACATTTCTTCCTCAAATTAAGACTTATGTTTGATCTAATAGCATTTTCTTGGCCAGGAATGCCCTTTTTGCCAGTGCTAGTTTGCATTTTATGTCATACTTGCACTTTCTGTCATGGTTTAGTTTGTTGTCGATGTAGCAGAATTCTCTAACTTCATCTACTACGCAACACCTACTATGATTTTAAGTTTATCACAGTTCTCTTTCCTTTTACTTCTCATTACTTTTGTCTTCCTTCGATTTACTCTCAGTCGATATACTGTATTCATTAAAATGTTCATTTCGTTAAACAAGTCCTGTAATTGGTCTTTATTTTCACTGACGATAGCATCACCATCAGTGAATCTTATCATTGATGTCGTTTCACCTTGAAGTTTAATCCCTTTTTTGAAACTGTCTTTTATTTCCTCATTAATTCGTCAACGTGTGGATTCAACAGCAAGATAGAAGGATTTCATCCCTGATCTGAACCCATTTCAATCCGTGCTCTTCATACTTGGTGTCCCATTCTTACTGTTCCCTCGTAGTTCTTGTGCATATTGTATGTTACCCGTCTGTCGCTAGCTTGCCCCTATTTTTCTCAGGATGTCGAACATCTTGCGCCGGCCGCGGTGGTCTAGTGGTTCTAGGCGCGCAGTCCGGAACCGCGGGGCTGCTACGGTCGCAGGTTCGAATCCTGCCTCGGGCATGGATGTGTGTGATGTCCTTAGGTTAGTTAGGTTTAATTAGTTCTAAGTTCTAGGGGACTTATGACCACAGCAGTTGAGTCCCATAGTGCTCAGAGCCATTTCGAACATCCTGCACCATTTTGCACCGTTGAACGGTTTTTCCAGGTCGACAAATCGTGTGCACATGTCTTAATTTTTCTTCACTCTTGCTTCGATTATCAGTTTCAACATCAGAACTGCCTCTCTGGTGCCTTTTCCTAAAACCAAACTGATCATCATCTTACAGATCCTCAACTTTCTTTCCCAGTTTTCTGTGTGTTATTTTTGTCAACAAATGAGCTGTTAAGTTGATTATGTCAGCTATTGAAGGCTTTCGAACTGTCTGGATGATATTTTTCCGAAAGTCTGATGATATATACCCAATCTCATGCACTCTACAAATCAACGTGAATAATCGTTTTGTTGCCACTTCTCCCAATGGAATGTTATGCAGCCCTTCTCCTTTATTCGATTTCAAATCTTCCAAAAGCCTCTTAAATTCTGATTCTAAGACTGGATCCCCTACCTCTTCTATATCGACTCACGTTTCTTCTTCTATCACGTCATCAGGTAAGTCTTCCCCCACACAGAGGTCTTCCTGTATTTTTTCCATCTGTTCGCTCTCTCCTCTGCATTTAACAGTAGAATTTCCACTGCATTCTTAACGTTACTATCTTTATTTTTAATTTAACCGAAGGTTGTTTTGGCTTCTCTGAATTCGGAGTCAGTGTTTTCGACACTTATTTCTTTTTCGATTTCTTTACGTTTTTCATGCAGCCATATCGCCTTTGGTTCCCTGAACTTCATATTTATTTCATTCCTAAGTCATATTATTTTATCAAGAATTTGCCTGGACGTTTTCGTACTTCCTTCTTTCGTAGATGAACTCAAATATTTCTTTTATTACCCATGGTTTCTTCGCAATTATCTTTCTTGTACCTACGCTTTTCTCTCTAACTGAAGCGGTTTCCCTGTGAAGAGATGTCCATTCATCTTCAACTGAACTGCCTTCTAAGCTATTAATTATCTAGTATCTATAGCCTTCGAGCCTATCTCTTCGTTCCTTAGTACTTCCGTAGCCAATTCTTTCTGCATTGGTTCTTCCACTCTAGTCTCTTAAACGTATCCTACCCTTCATCATAGCCAATTTGTGATCTGAATCTGTATCTGGGCATGCATTACAATTCAGTATCTAATTTTGGAATCTCAGCCTGGCCATGATGTAATCTAACTGAAATCTTTCAATGTCTCCCAGTCTTCTCCAAGTATACCTGCTCCTCTTATGATCCTTGAGCAGAGTATTACCTACCACTAGCAGAAATTTATTTGAGAACTTAATTAATGTTTCTCCTCTCTAATTTCTAGTACCAATTCCTTACTCTCCTGTGACCCTTTCTTCTACTCCTTCCTGCACGCGCACTGCAATCCCCAATGACTATTAGATTTTGACAGCCCTGTACGCACAGAATTAACCGTTCAATATCCTGATATATTTTCTTTATCTCTTCATCTTTGGCTCGCGGCATTGGCCTGTACTGAAATATCGTTGTCGGTGTTGGTTTGCTGTCGATACTGATGAGAACAACACTGTCACTGAACTGTTCACAGTAACTCACTTTCGGCCCTACCATGCTATTCACTTCGAATCCTACTGTTTTCTTCTGCTGTTGGTACTCATCTGACCAGAAACTCTTTCCACTTCACTTCCCTGAACACGACTATACCTAGATTGAGCCTCAGCCTTTTCCCTTTTCAAATTATGTAGCTTCCTTACCACATTCATACTTCTGACATTCCACACCCCGACTCATAGAACATCGTTTCATTCGTTATTCAATCATTTTCTCACAGTCACCTCCCCCTTGGCAATACCTTTCTAGAGATCCCAATGAGGGATGATTCCACACATGATGGCATCGACGCATACAAGGTGCGAATGGCGTCCTGTGGTATAGCCATCCATCATGCAGTCACCTGGTTCCAAAGTTCATCTTTGTTGGTTGGGATTGGGACACAGCACTGCACCCGTTGTTTCACTGTAGCCCACACATTTTCGATTGGTGACACATGTGGTGATCTGGCGGGCCAGGGCAAAAGGCTGACATCCTTTGACGTTAAGAAGACATACGTTCATGCAGAAACATGTGGTAGTGCATTGTATTGCTGAAAAATGGCGGCTGGGGTATTGTGCAGAAAGCATGGGTTGCAGGATGTCATTCGCTTAGATGACAATGGTCATAATGCCCCGGCCATGCGCCAATTGTGTTTTGTGGCTACACCCAATAGCGCCCCATGCCATGAGGCCTTACGTTGACGCTGTATGTCTTGTGTGAATGCATTCACTGTGATGCTGCTCCCCATCTCTTCTGCGAACCAAAATGTGGCCATCATTTTCAAACAAACAGAACCTGGATTTGTCCGAAAACACGTCTGATGCCATTCCTGTCCCCAGTGATGTCACTCCATACACCATTGTCATATAATATTTTTCTGCACATTCGTCAAAGGTAGGCAGGGAAGAGGATGACGCTCACGTAGCTCTTGTCATAATCAGCAGAGACGGACGGTTCCCTCTGGTAGTGTATAGTGTGTTACACTGTTCCACTGTTGCGCCAGAGTCGACGAGAATGTAGATCTGTCCTGCAATGCCATTCGGATGAGGTGTTGATCTTCTCGTGGAGTGGTCTGGCTGGTGCGACCAGACGCATCTCGTTGCATTCTATGGCCCCCTGTGAACGATCCTGCGCACACCCGTTTCGCTGCCAAACACTTTAGCCCACATGAGCAGCAGTTTCCCAGATGGATGCATCACATTCTTTCATGCCAATAATGCGCCCTTTTTCAAACTCACTGGTTTGATGGTACAGTTCGCGCATACATCTGCAAGGCATCCTGCACATCACCTCAAGTCAGACTGATCCATTACCTTCAGTTTATAGGGTCAAAGAGAGCCGCAGGAACATTTTAACGGTAGATGATGTTGCGCCGCGATATCGATGTTGACCTTGATCCCTCAGACTGACGTGGTTCAAACACTAGTCTTTTCTGCAGAACTTACCATTGTACATGACCTGTGAATATGAACGTCCTATCTCTAGTCGTTCGGTGTGTTTTGTTTTTTCTGAACATGAGAGTATGTGCATCTCCTGAACAAACAGATAACACAAACCAAAGCACACATTAATATCAACAATGGAAATCATCTCTCGACAGTTCCTATAATGAAGATTGATGTATCACAACTAGTATACAAAATAACAGACAAGATTATGCGAATACATTTCTTGCCTTTTACGTACTTCAACCGCTGATGTATCTCTTCCTCCGCAAGTTTTGTATGACCTGAGTTGATTCATTCATAAATGTGTTACATTACACAACATGGTGCACAGCTAGCAATACACTGTATAAAAATAAAATAAGACAAGTAAATATGACCATAATAATTATTCTATTCGTGTTAACTTCCACTATCTGTAGACTATTTTGATCAATACTGTTACCTTGTACCAATTCTCTTTATACCTCACCTCATATGCATTATGATCACTTTCAATGTGATGCATCATCTCTCTTTCCTCTGTAGGTTGTCTATTCAAGATCTTAAATGTTGGACATCTTCTTACTACCATACCTTCTCTCCTTGGCTGTCGCCCTTTATCCGCACATAATACAAGAATTATAATAATGAATCTCTGAGGCCCTGGAACTTTACTGTGTTTCATCATGCAGACCTAAGTAGCGTAAGACTGGGAGAGTTTGACCACTGTGTGAGATGGACCAATAGCATATTTCACAAATGCGCTGTTTCCTCTTACTTGTGACGAATCTGTTTTGGGAAAAAAAGTGGCGTAAAAGTGTTGCCAACATGTTCATGTCAATTCCGGAGAAAAATCATATTCTCTGTTTTGGCAAGCCGAAAAGTTTGATCGTGTAGCTACATAATTTTAGTATTAAGGCTTAGTTTACCCAATACTGATGCAGTTTTTTTACTGCAAGCTTGAGAGGCATGAAACTATCCTTAAATACTGCCTATTCCGTTGGGTGATCCAACTGTGCTAGAGGAGTGGATGAGATGGGCCGGTGTTATTTTGGAGTGGTGGTCTACTTGTTTTAGTGTGTGAGAGATGGAGCAGTACTAGATTTAGCTTCAAGGCTTTTGGAATAATTCCCACGAAGATGGCTACAATAACAGACTATGTTTACATATTTCCCAACAAATGGCAGAGCATAATCTCAAGCACAGGAGAGGCCAACAAACCTCTTCAAAGCTCATCAAAAGAGCTTGTGAATCCAAGAACATCAAAAGAGCAGAGACTTCTGCTCAAGTTAAATTTCTACACAGACACAACTTCGGACTCCAACCCTGCAAAATATAAAACTTCCAAGATCATCATCTCAGTTCTTTCTGCTCCTAAACCAACAGAGACGAAACGTCTGGAACTATCTGGAGGAAATACCACCTGTCCTTCTATTGATAAAACCGTGAATTTTAAGAGGAATGCAGCAACTACATTCAAAGAGCTAAATCCTGCAAAAAACAATGAAACTCTAAAGAAAAAGAGCAAAACATAAACCAAGGAAACACAAATAAGGCACACGAAGATCACCAAAGGGCAATGCAAGTGAAGAAGGAAACAGACTGAAGAAGCTACAAACGAAAACCACTGCAAATAGCTCACTGTGTTCATCAGATGCAGACATTGTAAAAGATTATGAAAATAGCTTTGATGAATCAAATGAAGGTGAATGTGTTTGGTGTGATAACATCTATTATGAAACTAATTAAAACGGTGATTGGATTCAGTACATTTTCTGTTCACGATGATCACATTAATGTTTTTCAATATTTGGTAATAACTATAACTGCTGTGGTGAGAGATAGACAAAACCAACAGCCCATTGGGAAAGCCAATGCTCAAACAAGATTTACAGTGAACCGTAAATGATTGAATAATATTATTCTGCATTCATAACAGCATATTCTAAATAAAAATATGTGATTTTAATTGACTCATTTCTTCATGTGTAGTCATTTTATATAGACCATCTCTCCCAGTACACTGGTTCATCTTACCTATACATGTGCTTGTAAGATGTACCACTCACGCCTATTCGTCTATTTTCAATGTATTATACCTCTTGTGCACAAATCAAAAAAAGTTTTGCATCACCCCAGTTCCCAGAACTTCTGAAGGCCTAGGAAAAATTGCCAAAAGCGTGCGGTGTAGCTGGATGGTCATCCATTCAAGATCTGGCCACGTCCGACGGCGTGTCAGTAATCTGACCGTAAGCTTTATCTACCTCGCCACGGCAGTTGACTGGGACTACACCGCCTCGATAATATTTTACCTGCGATGATGCTGTTACCTATTATCTAGTTGAGACGCTTGTCGTCAGGAAATATAATGGCTGTAGCTCCCTCCATCCTTTCCGCTGTTTGCAGTACCAACATAACGAGGTCACATTGACTAATGTTATAGGACCCGATCACTTCCCCTATAACTACTGGAGAGATAGTTACCCCTCTTCCGAAACCTAATGTTGGACTGGCCTCTTTCGATGTGGGTGCACCAATGGTTGAGCTACCTCTATCGAAGAACGTTTGCCACCTTACCACACCAGGGAGTGAGACGTACGGTGGTTATCCTATAATAATGTATTAAATTCCGGACACAAGGATATCCAGAGTAATACTAGTATTTGCTGATACTTGGTGCAGTGCTAATCACACTGTTTTATATGTGGCTATGACTGGCATTGACTCACGTATATTCAAGTATGAATGCAAGTAGCGATATCCTTATGTGAAATTTTCAAACGACCTTCTTCTTTTCATTCAGAAAAAAGGACCTGACTTATAACTCTATTTGGATAGCGTGATTACAAGTAGATATTACCTCGATACTTGGATTAGACAAATCATATTTCCATATCATCGTTATTCAATTCGTTGTCTACATGTGTGTTAAACGTCTTTTGTTTGCTTTTGAGGGCAGTCCACTGTATTCATCCACTTTGCCCCAGCTTGTTTCCTGCTGTTATCTGCCCACATTCCAGAAGGTAAAAGTCTCAGTTTTATTATGTGTTGGTATCTAGTAAAGAACTTCGTTGGTTCATGTAATTTCTAACTGCCTGAATACAAAGTCCTTTTCAATTTCATTGCGCTTTTAACTACGACTTCCACTGCAGCTATGTCCATGCCTGTTACTTCATTGTTTTCCACTGCTCAAATCTGAAATATTATGCAAACTAAGAATCCATCTCTCACCGAGAAATCAAGTATTTTAAAATATGCACATACTGTGATCTTTCGGTTTCATAGGCGTCAGAAACATGGTACAAAATTCCTCTACTTACCAGAATGAGATTTTCACTCTGCAGCAGAGTGTGCGCTGATATGAAACTTCCTGGCAGATTAAAACTGTGTGCCCGACCGGGACTCGAACTCGAGACCTTTGCCTTTCGCGGGCAAGTGCTCTACCATCTGAGCTACCGAAGCACGACTCACGCCCGGTACTCACAGCTTTACTTCTGCCAGTACCTCGACTCCTACCTTCCAAACTTTACAGAAGCTCTCCCGCAAACCTTGCAGAACTAGCACTCCTGAAAGAAAGGATATTGCGGAGACATGGCTTAGCCACAGCCTGGGGGATGTTTCCAGAATGAGATTTTCACTCTGCAGCGGAGTGTGCGCTGATATGAAACTTCCTGGCAGATTAAAACTGTGTGCCCGACCGAGACTCGAACTCGGGACCTTTGCCTTTCGCGGGCAAGTGCTCTACCATCTGAGCTACCGAAGCACGACTCACGCCCGGTATTCACAGCTTTACTTCTGCCAGTACCTCGTCTCCTACCTTCCAAACTTTACAGAAGCTCTCCTGCGAACCTTGCAGAACTAGCACTCCTGAAAGAAAGGATATTGCGGAGACATGGCTTAGCCACAGCCTGGGGGATGTTTCCAGAATGAGATTTTCACTCTGCAGCGGAGTGTGCGCTGATATGAAACTTCCTGGCAGATTAAAACTGTGTGCCCGACCGAGACTCGAACTCGGGACCTTTGCCTTTCGCGGGCAAGTGCTCTACCATCTGAGCTACCGAAGCACGACTCACGCCCGGTACTCACAGCTTTACTTCTGCCAGTACCTCGTCTCCTACCTCCCAAACTTTACAGAAGCTCTCCTGCGAACCTTGCAGAACTAGTGCTAGTAATTAACTGGACGGTGGAGTGGTGAGCTACATGCAGATGTAGATGTAGACCAGATTCTTCAAATCGTTGTTCAAGTTCATCTGCGCTGATGAAATAGAAGACGATGTCATGTTCTAACAGATGTGCTTCATATATATCACGTTTCCTTAATCGGAATTACTTCTTGATTTTCCCATTTTAACAATCTGGATACCTGCCGTAAAGTTGTCGAGAATAATTTTGTAATGTAGAATTTCTGTTTGCGAGTCTTCTGACAGACATGTATTTCACACTATATGGATGAAGTTTTACAGAAACTGCAACACAGCATTGACTTATACAATTTTCAGTGTACTAACAAAGCTTAAATCTATATATCTTTTGCCAAAAGCTGTTAGTTTCACGTTTGTTGAAAGTATGACAAAGCTTTCTTCAAAACTGGTAACCCCAAATAATTTACAATCCATATTCATACCTCTTTTACAGCTGATTACAATTTTAGCGTATATCTAATAAATTACTGAAGGGAAGATTTCTTGTATCGTGCCTGCAACCTTACCTTTTAACTAACATAATTACAGAATTTCCTCAAATACGATAAGTCTTAGCCTTGAGGAATTCTGTACTTTATTTTGCAAGATATTTTGTATTAGTTTTGCTTCAACTTCAGTCATTTCTGCTAAATCTCTCTCATATCATTGTACCTTTACTCATCTATGTGCATCATGTGGCTTCAAGCTCCTCTTATGTCATAATTTCCGGAACTGTTCTTTCAGCATTCAGTGCGCCTGATCTGTATACTGAACTACACCCACATTGAAGAAAATTTTCAAATGATAATACAAATTAACTTCTTTTGTTTGTCATTGTGCCAAGTGCCTTCTTAACTTTACAGAAGTTTCTGTTTTGCTGTACGTAATAACACTGTCAATCGTTTCGTTAACGAAACCTTCAGTGTATCTTGCCACACTTTCATCTCTATTTTAGCATGTGCTTTAATGCGAGTATATGTCCCTATTCTTAAATTAATTGTCATAGCCGGTATAACTGACTTTTCACCTGATGAGTCTGTTCCTTTTCAGCTTTGTTTCTATTTTTTGTATGCATCTCCATGATAAAGTGGAATTCAGAAGTTGTTAAGGACCACTGTATGTTGCGGAATACCTCATAAGCTATACGCCCTTACACATTATTTCTATTCCATTATAAACAAGTCCATTATTAATTGTGCTATTCTGGATGTATGTTTGATGAGAAACATGTGGTTCTTCTGGACTAACTCCAAAGCTGCATTCTCAATAATTTTGTTTTTGCCGTAGTCCCACGCTAAATCCCCAGAGCACAATCTTGCAAGCTTTCCTATCACTTAGCATCTTCCGTATCTCTTTATATTGGTCTTCCACCTTCTTATCAGAATATGCTCATTTTTGTACATCGACACTAGTGATTCCGATGCAACACATTTCTTTCATTTTTAAGAGAAATCTTGGTATATATTCTGAGATATTGTCAATAACTAGAACACTGTTTCGAATTTTCGTGTTTACCAAAAATCTTCCAACTTCAGTTTCCTCAGCCTAATTCTTATTAATAAAAACGTGATCTTATTTTAATTCTATTGGGTCTTCTTTTCTTCGTAACTATTATGATAACCCTAGAGTTTCCCTAAAGTGTCTCAAATAAAATGTAGTACAATCAGTTCATTTGCTAATGTCCATGGCATTGTTTGTATATTCAAAACTACATGTATCAAGTTGTGTACACAGACGATGCTGGGCATGGCCAGTAGCCTGAGTTTCATAAAGGACTTATTCACAATATCATTTCAATTCACCTTGAATATTAACGTCCTAGTAATTTACAGAAAGTCAGCAGAGTCTCCAAAAGCCCTTACCCATGGCAGATAAACCTTCCAGGTCCTAAAGACCTGAAGAGAGAAACGAATAGTACCTGAGCTAGCGAGTTCTACACCCACACCAGTCTCAGCTAAGTGCTGAGTGCTTGCAAATCTCAGAGCCAGGGATCAAAACGGTCAGTCAGTTTGGTGACAATGTCAGCAGAATTTTAATCTGAAAATATAATTTAGCAGTCAGTTTCAATTTTTTGTAATCGAAAGTACATATATTTAGTCTGCTGGTGAGTGATTTATCCAGAGTTGTTATGCATCAAGTGACCCTTCAAGATTGTTTGTTTTAAGTTTACTAACAGCTGAGCGACATGAACGTCTGGAATGTAGACTGGTATGTGTCCTCGGATGTTTTTCTTTTTGATCCTCACTAACATGTAAGAGAACTCCACGTAAACCTTAGCACACTGTCCTCTTACAGTATAAATTTCTGCATCGTTATATCAATTGCTTCAGCAACTTTAATTAATTTTGGTCTTTTACAATTAGTTAAAAACTTCATTAATAACTGTTGCCTTGTTTATCGTTTAAGCAATTGCAAACTAATTCTTCCATGTGCTGGTTATGTATTCAGTATGTTGATTACAATTCTCATAATTTTTAGTAAATACAAACTTTCTCACGAATTTGCAATACAAAGTTTTCAAATTATAATTTGTGGTCGAAGCTTTATCTTATATTCATGTTACAGATTCTCTTTAACCATAGAGACTGATTAAATTAAGATAGTTGTTGGTTCATTCAAACGTATGAATATTGTATGAAACATATACACACATCAAAAAACGTTTTGTGCCACCTCGGTTCTGGGAGTTCCAGTACCTGTACAGAAAATTGGAATAGAGATCAACACAAAAATCATTTCCACCCTTTTTATTGCTCATGAAAACCACGCATTGCATGTTGTACCACCAAACAGCGAGACCTTCAGAGGTGGTGGTCCAAATTGTTGTGCACACCGGTACCTCTAATACCCAGTAACACGACCTCTTGCATTGATGCATGCCTATATTTGTCCTGGCACAATATCGACAAGCTTATCAAGGCACTGTTTGTCCACATTGTTCCCGTCCTCAACGGCGATTCGGTGTAGATCCCTCAGAGTGGTTGGTGGGTCACGTCGTCCTTAAACAGCCCTTTTCAATCTATCCCAGGCATGTTTGATAGGGTACATGTCTGGAGAACATGTTGGCCACTATAGTCGAGCGATGTCGTTATCCTGAAGGAAGTCATTCACAATATGTGCATGACGGGGGCGTGGATTATAGTCCATGAAGACGAATGCCTCGTCAATATGCTGCCGATATGGGTCGAAGGATGGCATTCGTATATCGTACAGCAGTTACGGCGCCTTCCATGAGCACCAGCGGCGTACGTCGGCCCCACATAATTCCATCTGAAAACAGCAGGGAACCTCCATCTTGCTGCAATTGTTGGACAGTGTGTCTAAGGCGTTCAGCCTTACCGGGTTGCCTCCAAACACGCCTCTGGCGGTCTGGTTGAACGCGTATGCAACACTCATCAGTGAAGAGAAAGTGATGCCAATCCTGAGCGGACCATTCGGCATGTTGTTGGGCCCATCTATACCGCGCTGCATGGTGTCGTGGTTGCAAAGGTGGACCTCCCCGTGGACGTCGGGAGTGAAGTTGCACATCATGCAGCTTATTGCTCACAGTTTTAGTCGTAACACGACGTCCTGTGGCTTCACGTAAAGCATTATTGAACATGGTGGCGTTGCTGTCAGGGTTCCTCAGAGCCATAATCCGTAGGTAGCGGTCATCCACTGCAGTACTAACCCTTTGGCCGCCTGAACAAGGCATGTCATCGACAGTTCCGGGCCGTGTACCTCCTTCCTAGTGGATTGACTGAAATTGATCGGCTGTCGGACCCCCTCCGTCTAATAGGCGCTGCCGATGCATGGTTGTTTTGGCCGGGTTTAGTGACATCTCTGAACAGTCAAAGGGACTGCGTCTGTGATACAATATCCACAGTCAACGACTATCTTCAGGAGTTCTGGGAACTGGAGTGATGCAAAACTTTTTTTGATGTATGTATAATGTCCAACACATGTGGATATTTATAAAATGTTTTCAGTAGGTTGTCTTCTTTAGTTTCGTGTATTATTTTTTGGCAGAAATTGTGTATGTTTTCGAAAATAAAATTATACCTCTGGATATTCGAAATTATAATAATTGTGTAGTACCCTCTGATAAACGTTTAATGCGTGCGTTTTGTATGTCTTGTTTTCTTTTCTGCAAATACGTTTTAAATGAAAGTGGGATTGAATATACAGTACACTCTAACCTTTTTACCTGTATCAGCAATCTACCAAACTGGTCGTTTATTGTCTTATCACATCGAAGGTATGTTGCTCTTATATCATGATCGACCCATCTGTTTCAGCTCAATACATTAAAGCCTGCAGCGAGAATGATCCAAACATGAGTGAATGTGCACTGAAGAATGGTCGCGCTGCAATGCCCTATCTGGTGAAAGGTGAGACAGACAACAGAAAGCGCCGAAGAAAGTGACATTCTCGCTATGGAGAAATGAGAATAACATGTATTGCATATATTCTACTTTTTTTATTAGATACAAAGGCTTTACTGTAGTAACTGCTTATACTGGTTCCATTCAATTGCGTTCTGGACAGGATGACTAATTGCAATAACATACTAGCAGCAGTTAAGTTAATTATGAATTATCTGACAATAAAAATAGTAATAATATCAGGTATAGATCAAAGTACAGTACAGCAGAATCTACGAACAATTTTCAAAAAATCTATTTCACTTTAAGTGGCTTTAAATTTATACATTTAAAAATTTGCCGGTTGTGCACTGACAAAGACAACGTTTGCCCCTAAAGTAAGGAGTACGGAAAGTGGGGCTTCTCATGGTTTGCCTACATAATCACCTTTTTCACTTTTTCTTGTTTAATACGACAGTGCACGTTTTGGACACACCAATTCGCCATATGATCCCTGACTTACGGGTATGAACTTCATATATTTTTCATTTACCTTTATTTCACTTGGAATCAGAATCAGTTGTTTCAAAGGTTTCAAATCTTTTATGTTGAGATTTTTCCTTCTTTCATTGTAGGTTCAAAAGTGGGGAAATGTGCGGCTGAAGCAGATCGTGATTCTAAAAGTGTTCTATGACTGTGTCTAGAAGTAATGACAAGAAATATGTAACTGAACATTTTGTTGAAAATAGTGACGAAAGTGTAAAGTGTATTATTCTTTAATTTTTCTAAGACAACGGCGTTTATCCTGTTTTGTTTGATTTTTTCTTGTCTCTTACTTAAATGGCAGTAACTGTATATCGTGTTTTGGAAAAAATGTATTCTATAATTTTTTTCCTCAGTACATTTCACTATACATTCTCGACTCAATGTGAATTTCATCATTGTCGCCATTTGGCTTCATGGGACTTTATCTCATAATTTAAATTATTTCTCTTTGACAATCTATGTATTAATTAATGTCGTATGTCACAACGCTACGGAACGTCTCGAAAATCATAAATCATGGTTTGTACGTTCTTCTTTAGACATTAATAATTTAATGGTTTTTATTGGAGCGTTGTGATTTTTCGGTTGTGATTCTCGTCACTCATCTGTATAGACAACAATGACATAAACCTTTACAGAATGACTGATTTGTGAACCACTAAGCTCAAATTTGTTTGTTTCTTTGTTTTACTATTCTAGCTCCAACGTTCTAGGGCCAAAGTCAAGAGAAAATCTCTTTGGTCATGGAGCGATTCAGAACATGAAGTCAACTTCAGAGAAGTTAGTAGTAAGCAAAGTAAAATTTACATGAATCCTACGTAGACCATGTTGCTGAATATACACCGACGGTAAAAAATTGCAGCTCCAGGTAGCAATTGGGTGTCATAAACAAAAGTTGGTAATCGTGTTTTAACATTTAAAAATGATGTCTATTCAGATTTCGCACCAGTCGCATAAGTGTGTGACACTAATAGTGTTACTATGAGGATGTAAATCAGTTTTGTTTTAAATACATTCTTCAACGGACGTGAGGGTTAGTTACCTTTGGGATTGGATGTCATGAGTTTATGTTAGTCAAGATGACGATGATTCCACTGTCAAATCCTCACTGAGTTTGGACAAGGTCATGTAGCAGGACTAAGAGAAGCAGGATGTTCCTTCTGAAATACTGCAGAGAGACTTGGCAGGAATGTAGCGATTGTACATTATTGCTGGCAGCGGTGGACACGAGAATGTACATCAGTAGAAGACGGCTGTCGACGGTCACGTGGCGCTACCGAAAAGAGGGACTATCTTGTTCGGATTATGGCTCTGTCGCATTGCACTGGATCAGCAGCCGAAATTTTTTTGGCACTATAATGACACAACGAACTGTTACGAATCATTTAGTTGAACGACCGCTCCGGATTAGACGGCCCTAGTGTGCATCCCACCAATCCCAAACGACCATCATTTGTCACTTCAGTGGTGTCAAGCGAGAACTCATTGGAGGGCAGGATGGAGGTCGGTTGTGTTTCCGATGAAAACTGCTTCTGCCTCGGTGTCAGTGATGGCCGTGTGTTAGTTACAAGTTCAGGGCTTGCTACCATCTTGTCTGTGTGCTAGGCACAGTGGACCTACTCCTGGAGCTATGGCGTGGGATGCGATTTGGTATGAGAGCAGCACTCTCTTCGTTATCCCGTACACCCTGACTGCAAAATCGTACGTCAGTCTGGCCATTCACGACTAGCATTCCAGACGGCGTTTTCCAACAGCATAACGCTCGCCCACATACCACTATGGTAACCTGACATGTTCTACAGCTAGCCGACGTGTTGTCTTGGCTTCCTCGATAACCAGATCTGTCTCCAATCGAGCATTGTACGTTGTACGTTGGCGTGGTCGACAACACAGGGATTTGCTTAAATTTTTTCCAGGGACTCACCGACAGAATAGAAGCAGTGAGGAAAGTTTTCGCTTTAGCCTAGAAAGTACCAGAATTACTACTAAGACCTTTTAATTAGTGTTGTAGCATATTGAAAACGGATGCAGCAGAGTACTATATGGCTTTCTGCAAAAGAGTGACGGATGTGCGATCTACATGCAGAATGGATTTCTGCCTAGTATTCACTGATTATAAAGTGCTAATTCTTCGAAATAAGCTCATACTGTCAACAACAAACTACATTAAAGGAACTGTATATTAAGCGACCAATGTCAGATTCCCCAGACTCCTCAACAGCGATCGAAAAACGTTCGCGAACATACAACACATATTGCTCGACCTGCCATTCTGAGATAATAAAATAACCTCTCTGCAAAAGAAAATAAGCAACACTGAGCTATTGCTTATAGCAGGTATTGGTGTATTGATAAAAAGAGCAGCATTCTGTTTTTTTAAGAAGATCCTGAACATGGGCTTTCCAAGACAGCTTAGCACTTATCAGAAAACCAAGGAGTTTGGTTTGTTGAGACTCACTAATCAAACGGCCATTCCGTGTAAAGGTAGCTTTTTTCATTTGAACTGTGTGTTAGAAACTGTAAAAACTGAATCTTGTCTGGAAGTTCAGTATTTGATACGTTGCCTCTATGAAAATGAACATCCTTCACTACCAAGCTGGTGTCATCGACAAAGAAAAATATTTTAGAATCACATGTTATTTTAGAAGGCATATCACTTATTTTATATATATATAAACGGTGCCAACGCTGGCCCCTGTGGAATCCTCCCTTCCCCACCCACCCATCGGCTTACCCCCTTTACGGTACCCCATTCAGATGCCACAACGTAGCCGTTCTCATTACCGTGGAGAACCATATTTTGTTGTCTCTTCTTAAGGTATGACCGAAATCAGTTGTGAGCTACTCCTCTTATTTCACATTGATCCAAATTCTGCAGCAATATTTTGTGATTATCACAATCAGACACTTTAGTTAAATCGAAGAACATACCCGATATTCGCAACTTTTGTTTAATCCGTCCATTGCCTCACACACAGAAGAGAATATAGCATCTTTCGTTGTTAAACAATGTCTAACACCAAACTGTACGTTTCAACGCAAATTATATTACCGACATGATCGATTTCTCACAATATTTTCTGAAGTATTTTTAGAATTTCTGCTTCTTAGCTTATGGAGAAATCACGCTCCTTTTGTGAACACTTCTTCAAGCTTTAAATTTAGTGCATTAAACATTCATAAATATACATATGAACAATCATTCCCAAATGTATTTGTAATATTTTAAGCGTCAGTGAAGCGAACCTTACGGTTTTCAAATAAACTTATATTCTTTTCTGAAACTACTGACTTCTGTACACAGGAACATGATCTGTTGTGTTCGGTGAGACACTTCCCATTTTAAGTGTAAGAAGTGGCGTGTGGAAACTGTTATAACAATAATTATTTGAACCACAGTTTTATTATTTTACATACCGGTAAACAGTTCACATGTTTATCTTTGTATTAGGTGTTATTCTACTACCTCGTGTTATAATGTAGCGGTTTTCGATGTCTCGTTCTTCTTTCATGTATGTTGTCGTAGATATGTCTTTATTTCAATAGCCGAGCTTGTGACTGCAGTTTCATTGTGCGGCCGTGTGTGTGTGTGTGTGTGTGTGTGTGTGTGTGTGTGTGCGTGTGTTTGTGTGATTGGTGGGTCGGTGGGGGGTGGAGAAACGTGTCATTAGCAGAGCTGTATGTGAGGGAACGCTACGTGTTGGTAGCCACATGGTGACAGAAAACTGCCTACTGTGATAAATAAGTTTTTGGAAAAACACTGTGCTGGTACACAGCGAAATGAAATAGAATTTACTATATTTCGTGTTGGGACTCAGAGGTCTGTCCATACAGAGTAAAGACAAAGGTTGCAGCAAGTCCTTGCTGCTGAAACTGGTTTCTCTTCTCTTGACAGATGATCCCAGCATCAAACTGTTACCACAGGATCCACATACTTCCTGTATGTGTAGTAATTCCTCTCAGAAACTTTGGCATCTCGCAAAAATCTAAAACAAAAACCATTGACCTTTTCAAGTATTGGACCAAAATTCAGAAGTATTAAAAATAATACATAGTACGGAATTATGACACAGGCAAACTCTAAAAACTTCGCATCAATAAAAAAATCAAATGGATACTTCAATCAACTATTTTATGAAGTTGCTACGAGCTGAAATAACGTTCTCTTTAACTTAGGTGATCAAATCCTAAAAGCATTTAATGTGATTCAGTGGGTATATCACACTGTTTTGACAGAAGGAATAATACGAATAAACATTGAGCTTTGACGAGATCATTAGAGACGGAACACACGGCCTGCCTGGACAGCAGTAACAGGACACCGTCTCTCGTTTCACGTTAACTAGCTCAGATAGCAATGCCAATACGAGTAACTTTTTATCTGCAAAGTCGTACCTATCAAGCCACAAATAGTTTACCAGCCACACTCTGAACATTGCTCATTTTACTGTAGCTTATTGCGTTGTCTACTTTTATACTTCACATGACTGAAAGTTTACCAATCAAAACCCATCAGATATTTCTAAAACGAATCCTGTATCGGATGACTACAGGAAAAGAATCGTGCCCTGGCGAAGTAGAAATCACACCCAGTTCTAAAAACATTACAATGTGTTAGTATTACACATTTAAGAAGTTTCATAAGTAAAAATCAGAGTCGAATATTAATAGAAATTTACATATGGGTTGAAATGACAAAACTTCTGGTTAACTATTATATTAAAGAATGTAAGTCTATGTTACAGTTCCAACTACGGCAATATTATTTAAAATACACGCTTTAACTATCAATAAATTCTAACGTTCTTTAAAAACAGAATTAGTGTAACGTTCTTTTAAAATAAGAACTTTACAATACTTATTAAAATTATTCTGCTTTTTATGGAATACATTGAATGATGGCGAGTGCATGCAAATATTTATATTGTCTTACCTCTAATGCAGCAACAGTATAACGCGATATATTATGATCTCTTGTAAAAATAGAAAGTATGCTAGTTACAGCCTCAGCAGTGTGCAATGCTGGCCATAATACTCGTACTTTGAAATGCACATGTAATTCTTTTAGCTGATAAATGAAAACAATCAAGAAAAATTAAACTTCTTTGAAAAACATATGACCTGACCAGGAAGGCGGTACTGATTGTGGTGAATTACTAAGACTGATTTTTTAAAAATTGTATTGCAAGTTAAATTTGTCTTTTCAAAAACACTTGACAATTGGAGTTACAGTGGTCAAAAAATACCTGACTTTTACTAATTGATTCACGAACAATGAGATTTATACAGCAAGTTTTATCTAACCTCATTCAACCGGCACAAATGGAAATCATCAAACTACATATAGCTCTGTTAACAAATCTTAGAAACATTACAAAACTGAAATATCTAACTAGCCTATTTGTCCAATCAGCTTACGCACATTCTGGTATTACTTCGCAATTCACAATTATCATCCAACCCACTAACGTGCTGGTCAAACGAAAATCAAATTATTTAACATCTTTACCTTGCTTGTGAGAAGACTTCTGCTAACACGTTCTCGTGATTCCTTCATTAATTTAACTCTTGGTGGCTTCACTGAACACACCACAAAAACTGCCTACTACATACTATTTCACTCATGGACAGCTGCCTACACGTGTAGACAGCTGCCTACAACAGTGTGCCCAGCACTCTCTTACTCTACACTACAGTCTCAGACCAGGAGCAGTACCTTTGGCTCTGTGGTCGTACAGTCAGCGATCCTCGCTATAAAGCCTTTCACTTTAGTTTACATTAATTTTCTTATCGTATTGGGGTGCCACATGCAAGTGTGCGCCAGTAGACTCCTTTTAAAATAACTTATGGAAATTTATCAAGTCTGTTATTTCCAGTTCTTTCATTGCTTCAAATTTATTATTTAACAGAATACAAAAATCGCTAATTTCCATTTGTTATTTAAGAAATTAATGTGAGCCACCTTGCACCAAAATAGAAGCAACGGTATAGTGATTTGTTCATAAACTAATATAAAGCTACCCTTCACTATGGGAACGTAACCCAATGAAAACGATTTCTATGCTAATAGTGCGTTATTATACATATGTATGAGTTTGCTGGCATAGAAGAGAGAAAGAAAGTGAATGAGTCTTTATAACTTGTTTCCAGATTGTAATAATTCAGCGTTGCTTCGTTGTGAGCTTGACGGTGTCGATTTATTTGTCAGTGCTACTACTTCTCTCTATGGCTGGGATTTTCAAAATTTACTGGAACCGTTTCAAGACTTTTCCTCTTACTGTTAACTTCTTTACCACATTATTGGAACTAGAGCAGCGTTGAGTGCGGTAGTAATCAAATATTGTTATTAATTTGATTGTGCTTAGGCATGTCATCTATACGTAGAGCTTCGTCTAAACGTATATCTGTGATAGCCTTATTGAAACAAAAGACATGTTACGTAACAAAAACGTCTTTGATACGGAATATGCGTGATCCGTTTAGGCCACTTTTAAACCAGCAACTTTCTAGCCAAAACAGACTACTCATAGTGCATGCGCATTTCGTACCTGTGTATAAATCAACGACCAACCACGATGCAAGTCTGTCTATGACGTCAATGATCTGTAGATTGTGCCGAGTGTGGAGTTCAAAATTTTCGAGTATGCTGCACACTGCGTATGCGCAGAGACAAGGGTCTATGGCGGCACATGTTAATATCGGAAGTTCTTTTTCTGGTCGAGATCACTCCTATTACAGAAATGGATTTTGTGCTTACGTGTTTTCTTAATCTTTATTGTGTTGTTTGCTTTGTTTTCATGGCGCATTGAAAAGCTACACAAGATCGAGGTATTTTTTCCTAACAGTGTTCTCCTTAAAGAGAGACGAAATATGTGAAATCAAAAGGCTTTTACGTTTTACAGAGAAAAATTCGCACTATACGTAAATAAGAATCTAATTAGATAAGCGTGATTTAGTGAAAATTATTTCAATAGTAAAAGAGTCAGAAAAGTAATTTTCGTTGTTACTTGGCGGGAAAACAAGTTTAAAGGACAAAGGAAAAAGGTACTATTAACTGCATTCAACACAGTGTGATGTGTTTGCAAATACATAGTTTCACGAGCAAATAACTGTATATGTCCTGCAATGTTTGGTTGGGACGGTTCCTATTCTTTCAGATGTCAGGAGTAAGAATATTTTACTATGCTACCTTTAACAAGACCATCCACTATGAACTTTGGTCAACAATAAACTCCACTATCATTACCTGTTCCTACATTTTGTAACTATATTTCGGTTTCTTCGTAAAGAGGATAGTCCCTTATAGACTCAAATTCTACATTCAGATGCCAAACTGCACAGCATTCGGCTCAAACAATACCGGCAATTTTGGAGCTGACGTGTAAACGAAAATGACCACTAAAAACAAACAAGACGCGGTACAGAAATAAAACACAAGGAGCGCTGCAGTAAACGCACTTGTCTCGAGTAGTCATTCAAGGGACGAGAATCGATCGCGTAAAAGAGGGTTCAAATGGTTCAAATGGCTCTGAGCACTATGGGACTCAACTGCTGAAGTCATTAGTCCCCTAGAACTTAGAACTAGTTAAACCTAACTAACCTAAGGACATCACAAACATCCATGCCCGAGGCAGGATTCGAACCTGCGACCGTAGCGGTCTTGCGGTTCCAGACTGCAGCGCCTTTAACCGCACGGCCACTTCGGCCGGCTGTAAAAGAGGGCTTACATTATAATCTGCTTTGTAAGGTGGTGTTTAGGGAGAGAGGCGAGGAGTGGTATTCATCATTGACACATCCCAACACTATAGTCCGATTAGAATTACTTGATAGTTGTCTGTCACTTGCCGCTACGGTGTAGCCACATCGGCTGACGGTTACCGGTCGGTTATAGCTGAAACACACACACACACAAAAGCGCGCGGGTCACTTGCTGTTAATGTGTAATGCGAAACAATGAATGCGAAGTACTCATTCGGCAGCTAGTAAGTGACCAATGACCGAACGGCGGTAGACAACGTGTTTTGTAGCCATGAATTTAAACTCATGTCCTAAACTATCCATAACATCGTGATGTACACTGTATCCGAGAAAACGGCTGTCAACAACCTGCATCACAGCTAAAATCACGACAACTTTGTTTACAGCGATTGAAGCGAATCTCTGCGAGCAAACTCCAGACAGAAAAAATTGAGATTGAGCGCCAAAAGCTAGCTGTAATTTCTTGCTAAAATTGGTTATCTGAAACTATCCTCATACTAGCTACACGGGCTACCGCGTTGCCAACCAATGAGCAGTCCCTGTTGGCGCTTGCCTGCACGTTACAGGCGACACAGGCAGATTCCAAACGGGAAAAAATGACAGAAAGGAAAATAAGAGCAAATAAGGTCAATATGATGATGAAACTGACGTGGAAAAGAATTAGAAATAAAAAATTATATTTAAACCATTATCTGGATAAAAATAATAATCAATCTCATTTGGTTAGATTCAGAAATAAAACAAATAACCTTACAGTTGAGAAGATTCGAACGTACGACACGACTTTCTGCATGTGAGGTCACTAAGATAACCACTGTGCTAAGCCACACGACTAGGCTGAGTAAGTTTTACAGTATTAACTACTGCAGTGCTTCCGTCCCAACTATGAATTGCAGCCTTCAAAAATTCGAAATATCGAAAATGTTCAAATGTGTATGAATTCCTAAGGGACCAAACTGCTGAGGTCATCGGTCCCTCGACTTAACACACTACTTAAACTAACTGATGCTAAAAACAACACACCCATCCATGCCCGAAGGAGGACACGAACCTCCGGCGTGAGGAGCCGCACAATCCGTGACATGGCGCCTCTAACGGCGCGGCCATGCAATATCGTGGGAAGCTTATCCACTGTAATTACGATAACTGTGTATGTGACGCTGACTTGCGTCTTAAACGGAAGTATCCAGTAGTGTTTGGTTAGCCCTGTATGTGAACTGTGTTTGTTTCGTTAGCATCGTTTAGTGTGGGCGTTGTTTTTGGTGTGGTTGTTTGTCATGAAATACGAAATGAAAGTGCCGCACCCATGATTGGGGATCAAAAAACACTAGAAAGAACACCGGACAAGAAACTGGAAGTGAAATGACCAACTGTTGTGGCAGTTTGGCAACGGTGAACGGGTCGGGCGTGACGTTGAGCGCTCTGATTGGAGGAACCCAGGTGGGACGAGTGAAGTAATTTTAGCCGGACTATTGTTTTAATCCCCTCGGAGGTTTGTGTTGGGACTGGGAAGTCCATTAACGTGGAGTGTCTCACAGAGAAATGTATGAAAGTAGTTTCATTCCTCCAAACGGGCTCTGTAGTCTCTCACAAGACACAATCGTGTGGGAGCTACTTTGGCAGAGAAATATGGTCCATTTTTTTTCACCTCTCTTTCCGTCGAGGTGCGGATATTGTGTTGGAAGGGGCAGGTTCCTTGAAGGTTGCAGGCCTAGGTTTGCCTATGTCACAAGGCACAATTTCATTTTATCTATTTTTTTTTTACAATTACATTTCAATACAGCTGTGTCATTATTAATTAATATTAACAACTTACATTTCATTACTGCTTATATGGTTTGAATATATTGTACATATGTTGTAACCTATCACAATTACAATATGTACCGCAAGATTGTTTCCTCATCTTACTCACCAAAGTTTTGAGGCTGCAGTGACTAAACTATCTTCACATTTATCGGAATAAATCTCAATTGAAATAAAGGCTCTGTAACTTAATTCTTGTTTTAGGTCCTTAGCCCTGAATTACACAGATTCGGGAGCAAGTCCACATAGAGCACAATATGGAATGCAGCTTGAGTAAGAGAAAGGGAAAAAATTATTGTTTCATTCTCCTAGAAGAACACAGAGGAATAGCACTTACAAGAATACTGCTTAATCTCTCATAAAGTACACATTTTTTTCTCGTGCAGATATATTTCATCTTAGGCCAACAATCAGATTAGAAATTTTACTTTTGTTGTGACCATCAACATGCAGGCAGACGCTTACCAGCACGCCCACCTGTAACAGCACATGCAAAAGAAACGTTACGGATGACAACGATTCAGATATAGAGTAAATACTGGTTGCAGTATAACGTGTAAGCAAATAAACTTTCCAGCTGCATATATTATTCCAGGTATTCGGAAAAAATATATGTATTTCTAAAAGGTGAGAGACAGTTACGAATAAGGGGAAATTTTGAGACTGTTTAAAAAGCATATACCGAAGTGTCAGGTGGTGAATCCTATGCAGACGAATAATAAATAGACAGTTTCAAAGCAGGATCAGCAACACAACTTCATTCTTTCAGAGGCATTTACCACTGAGTCTTCACTGCAAAATACATTTCCCTTCTGGTACTTTAGTCTTAGTAATAGGTTTGTTTGTAAATAACTCATCTGCTACCACTCACAATTTTCTTTATTTTATTTTTCGCACGACGCGTTTCGGGAAATAATTCCCATTTTCAAGTGCGTTTTTTGTGTGTTTGTTATGCCATTTCTATGTGATGTTGTCGATGTGAGAGAGTCGGCTTCATTTCGTTGACTTTACTGCAAAACACGCGATTTTTTGTTGGTTGTCGATCTTTCTCTGAAGTTAGTGGCGAACTTTAGAATAATTTGTTCTTACAGTTTCCTTCCGGTCTATTTGTGCAATCTCTCATACACACTAAACATCACATACAACTTGTTGTAGACTTTTAAAATGTTTTGATGTTTAAATGTGTACTACAAGTTGTATGTGATGTTTAGTGTGTGTGAGAGTCTGCACAAATGGACCAGAAGGAAACTGTAAGAACAAATTCTTCTAAATTTCCCCATTAACTTCACAGAAAGATCGACAACCAACTAAAAATGTCATGTTTTCTTATATATATTGCTGTAAAGTCAACTAAATGAAGCAGACTCTCTCACATCGGCAACATCACATAGAAATGTCATAACAAACAAACAAAAACGCACTTGAAAGTGGAAATTATTTCCCGAAACACGTTGTAAGAAAAATGAAATAAAGAAAATCGTGACTGGTTGCAGATGAGTTATTTATTAACAAACATATTGTTTTCACAGTCGCAAGCTTTCAGAACCATTTATAATGGATGAAATCAGATACCTTAGTCTTGTTCACAGTACCCCTGAGAGCAGCTTCTAGAATTTCTATGTAATGCTAACCTGGTGTGTATTAAATATTGTAATGTCATAGCGCCTCAAATGAACTTTTTAGAAATCTATGAAAAGCCCTGGCAGTCTTCTACACAACTGTTGCCTATCACAGCACTCATCTCTAAAGCTAATAATTAATGACGCAATAGGTATGAGTGTTCTCTTTGCTGTCGGATATGTCTGACAAGACAGACACCACTCATATCTCTAATCTTACGTGCGTGATGGCTATTTGATCAAGTTTCAGTGTGGATGTACAACCAACGTCAGAACTCCTATAGGAATCATAAATCTGCGACAAGGGGTTTAATGGACTGAGTTCATTGCCGTACGCAAGCGGGAAGTCGGGAATTTGGGTCTGACGAATGGCCGAGGTGGTTAAGGCAGTCATTCCAGAGAAATACAGCATCCGAGTTGAGTCCCGTTCAGCCACAAATTTTCAGCTCTCACCTTTGCATAGCCGCAATGTCCTGTGCGTCTAGAAGTCGTATAGTCTCCTTCCTATCTCTTTTCCATCAACTTTCCTTTACTCTCAATCGAATTACTCACTTAATGATACTATATACAGAGGTGACAAAAGTTATTGCATACCTGTCAGTATCGTGTAGGACCTCCTTTTGCCCAACGTAGCTACTCCACGTGGCATGGACTCAACAAGTCGTTGGAAGTCACCTGCGGAAACATTGAATCATGCAGCTTCTATAGTCATCCATAATTGCGAAAGTGTTACCGGTGCAGGATTTTGTGGACAAACAGACTTCTCGGTTATGCCCTAAAAATGATGGATGGTATTCACGTCGAGCAATTTGGGTTGCCATGGTCGAATTCTGCAGAATGTTCTTTCAGCGAATAGCGAAAATTGTGGCTCACTGACAATTCCGTCGTCATTGAGGAACATGAAGTCCACGAATGGCTGCAAATGGTCTCCGAGTAGCCGAACATAACCATTTCCTCTCAATAATCGGTTCAGTTGGACCGGAGGACCACGCTATTATGGAGTCACCGCCAACTTGCACAGTGCCTTCTTGATAATTTGGGTCCATGGCATCGTGGGGTCTGCGCCACACTGGAACTCTACCGTCAGTTCTTATCAACTGAAATCGGGACTCATCTGACCAAGCCACTGTTTTCTAGTCATCTAGGGTCCAAACGATGTGACCATGAGTCCAATAGAGGTGCTGTTACCAAAGGCACTCGCGTCGGTCGTCTGCTGCCAGAGACCATTAACGCCAGACTTCACTGCACTGTCCAAACGGATACGTTCGTCGTACGTCCCACATTGATTTCTGCAATGTTGGTTGTCTGTTAGCACTGACAATTGTACACAAACGCCGCTGCTGTGGGTCGTTAAGTGAAGGCCATCGACCGCTGCGTTGCCCGCTGTGTGAGGTAATGTCTGAGATTTGGTATTCTGGGTACGCTCTTGACACCGTGGTTTACGTAATATTGAATTCAGTAACGATCTCGGAAAGAAAATGTACCGGCGTCTAGCTCTAACTACCATTCCGCGTTCGAAGTCTGTGAATCCCGTGTCGCGGCCATAATCACGTCGGAAACCCTTCAACACGAATCACCTGAGCACAAATGGCTACTCCGCCAATGCACTGCCCTTTTATACCTTATGTACGCGATAGTACCGCCAGCTCTATATGTGCATGTCGCTAACCGATGACTTCTCACCTCTGTGTATTGACTGTGAAGGAAGATCTCAAAATCTGACTGTGATAAATGTGTCTACAGTGTTTACCTGGGTCTGTTAATGTAGTGAGTTTTGAAGTAGGCCCTTTGTTGATCGCGGGATCTACCACTGCACGATGTGTTACAGGTCGTTTCCGAGCGAGAGACGCCTTGAGCTGGACGTGTGGTTCCCCGTGCTGGACGTGAGCTTCAAGTACAACGTGTCCGGCACGGTGCTTGTGCTGCCACTGGACGGAGCGGGTACGGGCACAATGAAATTCGGTGAGTGGCGCCGCCAGCTCTGGTAAAGCAGGCGTTCATACTGGACACATTAATACCCCAAAAGCATGCACAGTACGGCACTGAAAAGTCAAACTAGTATGTACTGTGTGCCTCAAAACAGCAAGAATCTCATTGAGGTTACCAAATCCGCATACTGTGATTGAGGTGGTGATAATGCGGTTGCGTTCGGAGGGGTAAGGTGCTGGTTCATGTTAAATAACATTGTACTTATTTGTAATGTGAGCCAATTTCTATTTTCTCTATTGTGTTGACAACGTCAAAACAACAAAGTTCCTCCAAAATTAGAAGCTGAACAATCCAAGAGGTTCAAATAATAAAACTTCATAGACTAACCTAGAGACCAATCTCATCACGAGGGGATGGTCAAGTATTCGTATACGGGTATGATCTAGCTTCCGTCGTTTACATACATATAGGGGCAATAAATGCCTAATGTAAACACACTATATATATATCATCGCTTTTAGCTACTTTCACAGTTACATGACGACGAAGAACTTAATCAGGTGTACACAGAAATTTCTTTAACCGATACAAGACAGTTAGAGCAAACTAAGTTTTCACCTCCAATATTTACCCTAACGACTATCCAAGTTTTATATAAAATAATGATTGTCGAAATTTCGCAGGATGCACTTTACACACTTTTGCAACTTACAATGTCCCATGCAGCTCCACACGCCTCTGGTCTGGTTAGCCATGAGGTAAATCTTTCACTTCTCGATGCGTGGAATAGGACGCGCATTCCTTCTCCACTATCATCAAAGGATAGCAACCAAGTAAATACAGAAGCTATGTGGAGCGTACGTATGATCCAACCTTAAACAGACACGGCAGCCATTATGCATCAGTGCTCAAAACCTTTTAGCTCAATACAGTCAACAGAAATGTCCCAAACCAAAGCGTTCTCCCCAGTAATCTTCAACCAGTTACCGACCACTTAAGGCAGTTCACAACCTACGTACATAAAAGGCAATGCCCTGACTGAGTGACCCATCGTAGCCCACCCCAAAACGCTAAGAATACAAACTGGACAATTGGAGAGGATCCTGATCTTATACTGCAGGCGTCGTTTAAGAAGGGATTTTTCGAAATTCCATCCCTACGGGGGTGAAAGAGGCGATAAAACGATTTTTTCAAAATATGTCGCTGTTAAGGCAGTTTTGAAGCTACAGCTACGAGAATTTGTATCTGGTTTCTCGATCGCAATAAAGAAAGACATTTCAGCATTTTTGGAATTTTAACTACCTGGAGTGAAATAATGAGAAGATTATTCTTAAAACAATTCATTCTGAAAGAACTAGTAAGGTATTTCTAAGCCTACATCCGTGAAAATTGTTATTTGGCTTGTCGGTTATGAATAAAAAACACGTGTATCATTGTTTTTGGAAATTCCACCCCTGAGGAGGTGAAATAGTAGACGAAAAGTTTTAAGAAGATATTTCATTGTATTAAAAATTTTTAAAGCTAAATCTATGAAAACTGGTATTTCACTTCTCGGTCAGACATGAAGAAGTATCACAATAACAAAAAGGCAGGATTTACAAAAACCTTGCTCTCTAAAAACCAGAATCGCTTTTTGAGCAGAAGTACATTCGGAAAAGACCGTGCTTCTAAGGCCTTAATTATCTTGAAATATGTTATGTTGTAATGTGTGAACGAATTAAAAATTTGATTAAAGAAAACAAAAACACAAAACCTCTACAGGCTGTACAGTCTAAGCAAGTGAAGCTGCGAGTGCTAGGCTACTTGTTAATAATTAAGCTTTTAGTGACTGTGATCTAAATAGCTCAGAACCACACTTCAGAAAAGACGGATTAAAAACTAACATTGAGTATAGCAATAAATTAGTATTGCAAAGACAGGCACACAGGCGAGAAGATGATTTTAAAAAACAAACGTAACCAAACGGCAACACCACACAGCAGGTCTCAGTACCGTATCAAACAGATATGAACGCACTCTGATAATTATAACAACCGCCCCCGCACCTCTACCTAAACCGAGCGAGGTGGCGCAGTGGTTAGACACTGGACTCGCATTCGGGAGGACGACGGTTCAATCCCGCGTCCGGCCATCCTGATTTAGGTTTTCCGTGATTTCCCTACATCGCTCCAGGCAAATGCCGGGATGGTTCCTTTCAAAGGGCACGGCCGACTTCCTTCCCCGTCCTTCCCTAATCCGATGAGACCGATGACCTCGCTGTCTGGTCTCCTTCCCCAAACCAACCAACCAACCTCTACCTAAACCTGTAACACACATAATACGCAGTTACAGTGAGCTTATAATATCGCTAATTTTATGCGAAATATTTATTACCCAAACGTTATCAGAGATCTTAATTGAAGAGCACTTTACAAATACGACACACTAGCCAGTAAGCAACTTCATAACTGCATACAGAAAACAGCAAACAACCAGTGACGATTCTCCATACAAGACGTATCCTCACATCTGGACCTAAGTTTCAAATCATACACCATTACGTAAAACTATCTTACGAAATGATATACGGCGCCTAAGACCATACAATTCATCTAAAGCGGCCGTGACGGCTAGGAGTTCAGCACCACTGCGCAATGCATACAACCGGGATCTTAATGCTGCTGACACTTACTTGCTATCTTTAGAAAGAGAAGCAGACCCTAACAACACCAGCGCCGGCCGAAGTGGCCGTGCGGTTAAAGGCGCTGCAGTCTGGAACCGCAAGACCGCTACGGTCGCAGGTTCGAATCCTGCCTCGGGCATGGATGTTTGTGATGTCCTTAAGTTAGTTAGGTTTAACTACTTCTAAGTTCTAGGGGACTAATGACCTCAGCAGTTAAGTCCCATAGTGCTCAGAGCCATTTGAACCATTTTTTTGAACAACACCAGCTAAATTAAGAAACCGGCCTAGCAAAATTTCTCTTAAACACACAAAGGCCGGCATAGATATACAAATGACTTCAGCTCAATCTTCATCAAGTACTGGGAAACACGCCTTAACTACTAAAGCCGTAACGAAATTGAGCTGCACACAGTCAGACCCAAAACATCAGGCATGTTCTTGCACGAACATATGTAGCTTGAATTACCGGTATCCTTACCGTATTCTCGATACTGAGTGGAGTGCAGACTCTCAAACGGCTCTCGCTGCGACTACGGCGCCACGTGTGAACCCCATCTGTCCACTGGCCCAGGCCGCTCTGACGTCTTAAAGCAGCGCCGCCGCCTTCCTTGCCGAACCCGGCCTGCCCCGTGTCAACACGTTCCTGGCTCTGAGCACTATGGGACTTAACATCTATGGTCATCAGTCCCCTAGAACTTAGAACTACTTAAACCTAACTAACCTAAGGACAGCACACAACACCCAGCCATCACGAGGCAGAGAAAATCCCTGACCCCGCCGGGAATCGAACCCGGGAACCCGGGCGTGGGAAGCGAGAACGCTACCGCACGACCACGAGATGCGGGCAACAACACGTTCTTGCAGCACACTCCGTCCACTTGCATTATCACAAGTTCATGTAAGTGTGAGATAAGCCACTCCAAATGTGAAATACTGGTGCATTAATAATCAGTGTAAGTGGCAGAATGCTGAATGCAAGCATGCAAACGTGCATGGACTGTGTTGTATAGGTGCCGAATGTCGGTTTGCAGAATGGAGTTCCATGCCTGTTGGTCGATGACTTGGAGTTGTCATCCGATAATGTCCCGTTTCTACTCTAATGGAGAGAGATCTGGTGATGAAGCAGGGCGAAACATGTTGACACTCGTTAGGGCATGTTGGGTTCCAACAGCGGTATTTGGGTGTGCGTTATCCTGTTGGAAAACACTCCATGGAATGCTGTTCGTGAATGGCAGCACAACAGGCCGAATTACGAGACTGACATACAAATTTGCAGTCAGGTCGCGTGGGATAACGACGGAGTGCTCCTGCCGTCATTAGAAGTCGCAACCCAGATCGTAACTCCAGGTGTAGGCCCAGCGTCTCTAGCACGCAGACACGTTGGTTCCGGATCCTGTACTGGCCTCCTCTTAACCAACACACTGCTATCACTGGCTCCGTGATAGAACCAGCTTTCATCAGAAGAAGCAACAGACCTCCATCCTGTTCTTCAAAAAGCCTTAGCTTGACTCCACTGAACGCTAATGGTGGTGGTTTGGGTTCAGTGGAATGCAAGCTATAGGCCGTCTCTCTCGGAGCCGTCTTGAAGAACCTAACATAACCTAACCTAACCTAACCTAACCTAACCCAACCTAACCAAACCTATTTGTAACAGTTCGTTGTGTTACTGCGGGGCCTCCATGAGAGGATCAGTGACGAATACAGCTGTTCCCCCTCGAGGTTGGGCGGTTGGGGGGGGGGGGGCGATATTACGATTTATGGGTGGGACGGAATGTTATAGGCTTCAAATTTTATCGATAATGTACTAAAAAAAATAGCCGTTGTAATAGTATTTAAAAACTTCTTTTAATCTCCGATATTTAATTAAATTTTAAGTAAGTACTAAGTAGGGATGGCCTAAGTTAGTTAATTCTATTCAAGAATAAAATTAAGTGAATCAATAAAATAATATTATTAAGTGTAATAACTTAATTTTACGGCATGTCTGTTGATAACATCATCAGTGAAGGTACTATGGGTTCGTCGTACCCTTCTGTTGATCACACAAACTGAAGCGCCGGCCGCGCTGCTGCTGCGGTCACAGGTTCGAATCCTGCCTCGGGCATGGGTGTGTGTGATATCTTTAGGTTAGTTAGGTTTAAGTATTTCTAAGTTCTAGGGGACTGATGACCACAGCAGTTGAGTCCCATAGTGCTCAGAGCCATTTGAAGAAACAGAAGCGTATCCTGACACATCCTATTTCTTAATTTTGTCATTACCCTGTTCATTGTCTGAATGACCTCACACTGTACTTGGAAACGCGAACGCATAGCACACATTCGGCTAATGTCCTTAATGTTTCATAGCAGATGTCATCCCTTAAGATAAAAGCAGCAGCATCGGAAGACGAATCTTCTGATTTGATACAAGTAATACACATAAAATAATGCTGTCTGCATTATCAGCGGCAACATTTTTAAGTCCTAACATCAAGCACAGTTTCTAACAATTGTTATCACTAAATTCTTGAACTGTTTTAAAACTTTCAGAATATGCGCCTACTTCTATTATTTTCATAGCCTTGTAGTTGAAACGTTGCTCAATTCCATTAATCATACTTTTTACAAATTTCCTTACGTTCTCCCTTGTTTGTTTCTTGTCCTCTGTGATAAGCCCACTTCTAACTTCCGTTACATCCACTTGTAGTTTTTTTATTTTATTTTACTTAGTGTTCCATTTTCCACGCTGTGTTCATCAGATTCACAAGAGCAGTCGATGTGCCTTAAAAGTTCCAGAAACACAGGAAGTTGTGAAATAATAAGTGATTGTTTTTGCAAAACTTTACTTAAGTTCGAGACAGCCTGTAATGCATCGCTCGAAATCACTGAAGGTACAATGAAATTGTAACTTATTATTTCTAAAAAGATTCCTCCTGCCAAACTTGCTAAACTCGGATAGCATAATATCTTGACATGCCATCATAATAAATTTGTAGCATAGGAATATAGAATGAACTGTGCAATAGGTACTCAGTCTTTGAATGTCAACGGCTTCGAGTATTTATAAAACAGATGTTGCTAAACCACACCCAATTTCATGGAATACACTTTCTCGCTTAGGAGAACCATGAACAAGTTTATAAATGTCCTCAATAATATATAGTGTGCGTTTTATTATGGAGTATTTTTTCTTACAGACGGTTCCAGCTAATGACAAAACACTTGTCCTGCTGAATTTATGGCAACTCGTGCCCTCTTTTCTCCGATAACCAAGCAGGGACCGACCCAAGTCACAGAACCACTAAAATTGGCAGTGTCATCGAAAGAGCATGTTACTAATAGCCTATACTATAAAAAAATTTTCGTTTCTTTAGTTCACTATAAGTTGCTGTAAATACAGATTCAAGTGTAGTACTCTTCAGTTCAACAAGGCATAACGCAACATAACGAACTGACAGTTCACTTTTGTTAGAAAAAGCTGCAAATCCGTCCACCATTAAGGAAAATCATTAATATGTAAAATAATAATTATAAAGCAGTGGCTGCTAACATATATACAGCTTTGACTGTGAAATTTAATAACCTTTCCAAAATTAATGGTCCTTTTCGGTACTGTCTTACAAATTAGAGATCCAAATTTTGTTGTGTGGGGGATTTCTTCCTTACAAAAGAAAAACCACAATTCGAATTAAAGAAGATACTACTTGGCGATTTAACATTATTTCATTCTCATTTTGTGCATGAATTGGGGCGTTTAATCGTCGTAACTCACAATTTTCAAGTGCAATGACTTTTGACGTTTTTATGGCTTTGTGGTTTTCTAGTGTCCCTGTGTTTCCAGTAGCTTTTCTAAATTTAGATGTACAACAACGAACACTTCCCCCTGTTTCTAGCAGAGCTTCGATATCATTTTTAAATGCATTTCACACAATTTTCAAAGTCTGCAGCTCGTGATCTAGTGGCTATCATTGCTGCCTCTGGATCACGAGGACCCGGGTTCGATTCCCGGCCGAGTTGGGGATTTTCTCTGCCCGGAGACTGGGTGCTCGTGTTCCCTTCATCATCAATCGTGACACTGGCTAGACTGGATTGTGAAAAAATTGAACTGAGTAAAAATTGGGACTTTTTACGTGTGCTGATGACCGCGCAGTTGAGCGCCCCGCAAGCTAAACATCATCATCACAATTTGCAAAAATCCCAAACTAATCACCGCCAAAGTACATCCAATTGCACCTTCACTCCCATGTTTTCTGGTACTTAAACTACCGTTCTACACTTTGTTGACGATGACGACTTAAGGATGAGTCAAAATTAGTATAGTTTTCGTTCGAAGAGTGAGGAAGAGTAACTGAAGATTCAGAAAGCACTTCATCAGCATTTCTTTCAAAATAGACTCACAATTATCTCTGACTTCTGCAGTACACTGTCTTTTATAAGATCATCATCATCATTTAAGACTGATTATGCCTTTCAGCGTTCAGATATAAGATAAGAAAGCAAATAAAGTTTGTTGTTTCGGCATTGTATTTCGACACTAACACATCTTTTTACTCGACGAACTGTCTAAGAGCTCACGAACACTGCATATTCACATCGCTCTTCCATAGTAAGCTGCTGACTACCCATTAAAATAGGTGCATACAAGAAGTTGAAATTTATTACAACGTTGGAAGCATATTATTGTCGTAGTGTGTAGCAGACGGCAGCCGATATATTGAGACAAATCCTTTTTCCGGGTATCGGTATATGTAATGTTACCACAATTTGTCCATTATTGATTTCAAACTTCATAAACAGCGGCTACCGGCACAGATGAAACTGTTCAAAACAATGCAAGGTTATTACTTACTATATTACATTAGCCAAGATGATTATTTAAATCAATACGTTATTTTGACTTTTAATCTTACATGAAACTTGATATGAATTTATAAGGGGTGGGGCGAGGAGGGAGGAGTTTTTAATTTTCTGCGGGGCTCTTTTCTTCCTCTGTCTACCCTCTGAATTCATTACTTGTAAGGATAACATGATCGATATTCTTACCAGCGAGCTACTTAGAAGGCAGCGCTAGCTGGCGAGCCTTAACTTCTAGAACTTTCTGTAGTTTCCCGCCTTTTCAGGCGGCCAGGGTATTTCCGTGTCGCGCTGATAGTGCTAAGGCAGTTGTGGAACGGAGTCGGTCCAATGAGCATCCACTGAAAGAGTCGGAAGACGGGAGTCCGCGGAACTACGGTAGAAAGCGTATAACAGTGCACAGAGAGGAGTATCTGATTGAAACAGGAATACGAATAGTCCTTGACTTTTTGAGGATGAATGACTTCCGTAGTTTGTCAGTTCCACCAAAGTGAATGAATGTGATACGGTTAGGCGTGTTTGTATTGTTGAAAGTTAAATAAACTACGTTAAAGGACTTCATGTACTGCTGGAAAAAAATAGTACACCTGGAAAGACGAAGTTCATTTTTATTCGATGATGGCATATGCTACCTGGAAGTAGTAGGTGTACTGAAAATGGTTTCAGTGTCGTCCGCCAATATACAGGATAGTGGCATAGCTAGTAAATCCCTGTCCGTGTCTACCCTTTAATACGGAATGCCTCACAGCCAGAAGGCTAGTGTGGTACAAACGTGTGAACCAAGCAGGCAACCATGCCACGGTCGTGATTCCTGCAGCCAACTAAGTGAGTTTGAAAGGGGTCAAACTGTGGCGTTCCTAGTGGCTGGATGGTCCTTTCGGAGAATTGCCACACAGGTTGGAGGTACTGCGTCAGTTGTGCAACGATGCTGGTGTCAGTGGTCACGTGAACACTGTCACTCCTGTAGAAGAGGTTCTGGACGTACACGTAGCAGGGAGCCCGCCAGGAACGTCGTATTGTAAGGGCAGAATTAGCAGATTGTAAAGCTACCGCGGTACATTGCTTGTGAGCCCTGACGCGCAACACGAACTGTTACGAGCCGGTTATGAACAGTGGGACTACGTACACGCACACACACACACACACACACACACACACACACACACACACACACACACACACACACACACACATGCACGCACGCACGCACATCTAGCCTGTCTTCCATTTCCAGACATTGACGTGCACGGCTCGATGGGTGGCAACAGAGGATCACTTGGAAGATGGAACGGAGCGTCGTGGTCTTCAGCAATGAAACTGATTCTGCCTGCACGCAAGTGACGGTCGTTGCCGCGTACGACATAGACGTGGTGAGTGCTGTCTCGTACAGTGCGTTAGTCCATGATGTACTCACTCCACCCCACGCCTTATGGTCTGGGGTGCGATAAATGGTTCAAATGGCTCTGAGCACTATGGGACTCAACTGCTGAGGTCATTAGTCCCCTAGAACTTATAACTAGTTAAACCTAACTAACCTAAGGACGTCACAAACATCCATGCCCGAGGCAGGATTCAAACCTGCGACCGTAGCGGTCTTGCGGTTTCAGACGGCAACGCCTTTAACCGCACGGCCACTTCGGCCGGCGGGTGCGATAAGCCACAACTTTCGTACACCTTTGGCGTTTCTAGAGCGGTACGTGCAGAATCTTGTTAGATGCGCTCTGTTGGTGTTTTTGCAACAGGAAGGTGATTTGATGTTCCTACACGATAATTATCACCCACACACTGTCCGCGAATCTTAACGTGATCTGCAAGACGTGCAACAACTTTCCTGGCCAAAATGATCTCTGAATTTGTCTGCAGTCGAGGCCGGGTGGGATATGATGGGATGAGAAGTGACTCGTGCGATTCGTCAGCCAACAACTCGCACAGGACAACATGAGCAGGTTGAGTAGTAGACGTGGCACATCGTATCTACGATCGACTGGATGCCAGCGTCAGCGCCTTTACTGCCGCCCGTGGAGGCTGCACCACACAGTAATGTTGGGTGTTGTAGCAGGGTCTGCACTTGGTACAGAAATACCGCCAGTGCTATTGATGTCTAAGTGTAATCATTTAATGTACTCCATATGCACTATTGTAACAATGATTCTTGAGTGAAATTGAAACATCTAAAAAGGCATACTATTTTATTGTATTACAATAGAACCTTACCTTCTCTTATGATTTAACTTTGTCGTAACTGTTAATGGAAACGTCGAATACAAGCGACAATTAAATTTTCTATGCGGTCGTGGCTTTGCCTCACTTCTCAAGGGTCCGATTACAGGGTATCAGGAATACAGCCAGCGTGCTTAATATTTCGGGGGAGAACTTACAGTGCACGGCCTATCGTGGAACAATGTGCAGGTGGAAAGAACGAACCTAAGAAATTTGTGGACGAAAATTGAGAGACGTTGATAATTATCGAGGCAAGGAGCAGCTATGGTGCTGGAGAACTAGCAAATGGATTCAGAGCCATCCTATACAGTCGCACTTGTAGCGGAAGAGTAAGAGAACTCCGTAGGTAGTTTAACAATTTCATACGTACAAAAAGAACTGTGAAAACAGCATTCAAAATCTGTCAAACATGGCAAGTGCAGACAATTGACAAAATTAAAGAAGCTGCATGTGAAATTAACATGAATTTTTAGGTCCAAAAATAAATCTTGTCAAAGCTGACATACGAAATATTCTGACAATATTTTCCATTCATGTTGATGCAGAAAAAAAGGAATAATAATCTCTGTGAGTTCTCAGGTGTGAAGTATCCTTCTGTTGTCAAACTCATATGTTGAGTACCATAGGACGAGTAATCTATTTTTCCTCTCTGATGTTACAGTAGCCTCTTACAAGCTACACGTTATGAGTAGCATCAATCAGTAGAGATTATTGAGAATACCTCTGAATTAAAAAGTTTACGAATAATGCCATATTCCCTGCGTTTCCCGAGTTCCTTCATCTGCTGTTGATGGAGACAAACGCAAGAGCAGCATTGAGGGATACGCTGCAGAAGTGTCTTGCATACAACGTGAGCTACAACACTGCTGACATTACTGGGCTACAGAATGGTGCAGCAACTATCGACGTATGAAGGCTGAACAGGAGCAGAAATGATAGCGGACGAGTTAACGTAGTAAACAGAAGATTTGCTTAACGCGTATTTTTCCAAGTGTATGAAGATTCATTACAAACCGTGCAGCAAGAAACAGACTTCAGCCCTCAATGTGAACAAGGATGAGGCTCTCTGACCTGAACAACGAACGATGGTGTCAGGGTGGTGACCAGGCGGCGTCTGCGTAGCGTTATATAACAAAGCGGCCCCAACCGCGAGTGGGCCGTGGGGCTGCAGCTGACCATCCTATACTGCAGCGGCAGAGGGCGTTCGTGGTCTAGAGCTGCTTAAAGGGTGACTGACGAGGGCACCTTCTGGGAGGTGCATCGAGTGATGAGCTCCCACTTCGCCTGCTTACAGTGTGGGTAGGTACCTATAACATCCTAATATTGTAGGTGCCAGTGCGGCCACGTTTTTGAAACATTGCCTGTTAAAGTTTGGGGAGTTCTTTATATACAGAAAAGTTTCACTATTGTGGCAAATGAGCGAGTAGCCGAGTGGCAACTGAGCTAGACTCCCGTCTATACTACTTTTGTTTCCTTTTTTTTCAAATACCTGTTTTAATTTATAATTAATCATGAACATTCCGAAAGGAGTTGATTAAAAAGAATTACAAGCCTTTATATATAAAAATTACAAATTGAATCTCACATTTTACTTCAATCTTTTACGTTTTTTTATTGTAATAGGAAATTAATCGTAATGTAATTTCTTGAAATATTTTATTACTGTTCAACATGTTTTCGTTGTATTTTCAATTTTGTTCCGTTGAGGTAGGGAATATTAAAAGACCAACGAATGGAGGATTGAAAATATGTTTCATTCAATGGAAAGTTAATCGATATTTCCTATATTTTGACGAGTACATTCCGGCGGATGATACTTGTTATAAAAACAATCAAAACATTTGTACTTTCGACACCACGAACATTCATTTTCGTCGCAATCGCATTTTTATTTTCTCAAGTCCGCAGGAAACGCCACTGCATTGACGTTATCGAACACTTCTTTTTGCGATGGATCTAGCGTCGCGAAAACAAAAGTAGCATAGACGAGTCTCGAACCGGGGTCGCCTGGACGGGAGTCTCGCTCACTTGCCATTTTTTGTTTTGGAAAGGTGTAGTAGATCAGGGGGTATAGTGGGCAGGGGTCATACGGGGAGGCTGGGAGGCCTGGCCACGGTGCCCCGTCTCCTAACAGGATAAGGGAGAGACAGTGGGAAGGAAACACTGTACGTGTATGTAATTCTTTATTATTATTATTATTATTATTATTATTATTAATTCTTTATATTTATTTGTTTAATTTTAATGTCCCAGAAGAAAAATCATATATGAAAAAGAAAGGAAAGAAATATAGTGCCGAAGTGACATCCTCGTCACTTCACTCGGAGTGATATCCTATCCCTCGAAACAACGTAAACCTGGAATCCCCCACCGCTTCCGGGGGTCATGAAACATGCTGCCTAGAAAGTTCGCAAAAGTGCGTTTTATATTTAGAGTGGCGTCGGATGATTTCGTGTTGTTCTAGTAGATAATGCCAAGAGTCCATGCCCGATATCAACGTCCGCGAGAGCATGTAGTGCGATGCGTGTCCTCCAATCCAGCGGATTGCCGATGTTTTCTGTGAGGGGGAAAAAGACAGCGTCAGGGAAAATAAAACGTCCGTCGTGATCGTGGATTCGTCGGCGCGTCGGAGGAGTGCCATGATGCGTTGCGTCAGCCGCCAAACATCCTTTGCCTCACCGCACTGCAGAGAATGTTCTTCTGTGTTTGGCATGCCACATGTAAGGCAGAGCGGGGAATCTACCATGCGAATGTCGGACAATCGTTGGCGGTTGACTGTCTTGCGGTTGATTGATGTATACCATGACGATCTCGCTGCTGTGGTGAGGAGAGGCGTATGGACACCTCGCCAAATCTGTCGCCAGTCTCGCGTTGGGTATTTAAGTTCGACAACATTGCTGCCATGATGACGCCGCAAGTATCTATATATCCCACGGGTAGTAGGTATTCTTGTACAATGTATCTGAAACTGAAGATAACTAAAATCAACAAAGAATCGCGTGATGTGAGAAAAAGAGGGCGATATTACGGTGGTTCAAAGGACGGGTGAAGAAACACGTCCAGGATCGCCGACGTGATGGTGTGTTGCCGTTGGTTCCGAGTCCGTAGCGTCGCTCACAGGTATAAAGCTAGCGCCTTGTTCCACACATTCGTGAGATTAAGTCCTCCAGAATGGTGTGGGAAAGTCTCGTATTTGATCTTAAACAACATTCCCTGGTTGACATAGTATCCAAAGGCCACCATTAATCTGTCAGCAATACCATGTTGCATTGACAGTACATGTGCGAGGTGCGGCAGTTGCGAGGCCAGATGAAGATTAGTGTATTCCACCCTTTGGAGCAGGTCGTGCGTTCGGAGTGAATTGTTGCGTATGTGCAGTCGGACGTGCTGGAGGAGACGTCGGTAACTCGCCGCCGCTGATTGCCGTAGCGATTGGGTGAACAATACACCTAAGCATCGCAAAACGTCCACCGCCGTAAACGGACTGTGCAGAGCGTCCACCCCTCGTCCGATGTGCATAATCTTGGTTTTGTTCATGTTGATCCTGCTTCCAGCAGTTACTCCGTACGCAGTAAGAAGGGTAACCACCTTACTTTGTTCCCCGACCGGACGAGTATCATCAAGTCGCCGGCATATGCACGACATGTGAAGGAACTCGCACGGTGTCGGACGCCTGTAAGAGTCCGTCTAAGAGTCTGCATCAACGGTACGAGCGCTATTACAAACAGCATTATCGACAAGGCACATCCTTGCCTAACTGAGCTGCAAACAGGAATCGTTCCTACCTCCCTGCCATTGACTCTTAGCGTCGAAGAAGCGCCGCGAACGAGGCGCATGAGGATGGTAATAAAATCCTGAGGTATCGCCATGCGTCGCATGGTCGAGTCAAGGAAATCATGGTTGATTCTGTCAAAGGCACGATCAAAATCCACCGATACGAACGTCGCTCGCATGCGACAAGTTTCCGTCAGGGAAATTACGTCACGGTATTCGCCTAGGATAGAATGGATGTTGCTCCGAACCCCTACGCAAACCTGGTCTGGTGGTATTGTCTTGGATATTACAGTCTTGAGCCCTGCCGCCAATATTCGTGCAAAGATCTTATAGTCAGTATTGACCATTGTGAGCGGGCTAAATTGATGGGCGCTGACACTCGCTGTCGGTTTCAGTATTGGTATAAGCAGTCCCGCCATGAACTGCGACGGAACGTTCTGTGTCAGGGCTCAATAACTCATTATACATCAACACCAACGAGGACATCATTAAATCCGCAAATGCACGATAAAATTCGAGTGTCAAACCATCTGGCCCAGGGGATTTATGCACCGCGCCCTTCGTGAGTGCCTCCGTATGTCATCTTCCGTTAGGAGTTCCAATAGCGCCTCTGCATCAGTACCATCCACCTCCGTTTGCATCTGTTGCAAAATTTCTTCACCTGTCCGATTGTCCGTCGGCTCCAGAAACCCAACTGCAACGTCCTGTTGTGGCGTCAAGGGTCGACCATCGTCATCATGGAGCACTGTGATCAAGGATAGACGATTACGTGCATGTCCTTTGGACACATGATGCATGCTAATACGTTCTCCATCGACGTTGTCTAAGCACCGAACACGGAGCGAAAGCCCCTCCAGTCGACATCTCGTGATGGATAAAATGCATGCCTGAATGCGATGGACTTCCGCTTGACGCTCGGTCGATGGGGCCCTGGGAATAGGTAGCGAAGCACCGGGTAGTAATAGTCAAGTGTATCTCGGAGCCATTTCGCTTTTTCCTTGCCATAGGTTTTGCAAATTGCAGCCACCATGAAAGAACAGTACAGTGCAGCGGCAGTCGGCGAGTGCATGTCTGCCATGTTTCTTCGATCCATAGGCGACATTCAAGATCCACCAATAAGGATGAATTAAGTTTCCATGAACTACGACTCCGCCAGACCCACTACCGTGGGAGGGTTAACGTGCATAAATATGCAAGGTGATCCGTAAAAGTTGTGGGCCAACGTTCAGCAGCCAACACGTGATCCCTTAATCTGTCAGAAACATAAATCCGATCCAGCCTGCTCGCCGTGTGGCTAGTAAAAACCTTGTAGCCCTCTCGATGCCCATGGATCTTATCCCCCGTGTCCATTAGTGCCAAGACCCGGCAGATCGTGTTCAATGCGTGGCAGGAGCTGAAATTAGGAGTTTGGTCTTTCGGTGTGAGAACACAGTTAAAATCTCCTCCTACCAAGATGTGGTCATAACTCCCATGGAATAGGGGGGGGGGGGGGGGGGGCGATCTCCTCCGAGTGGAATCGTGTTCGCGCCCGACGATTGTCAGATCCGGAGGGTGCATAGATGTTAAAGATACGAATGCCGTTCACGATCATAGCCAAACCCCGAGCCGAAGAGAGGTAATCGAGGTCACAGTCGGAATTCCTTCCCGGACTAATATCGCTGTGCCACGTCCTTCATCTGGAGTCGGCGCTAGATAAGTGTTGTAACCACGCACGTAGGCAAAATCAGCATTGCAGATTTCCTGCACCAGCAGAATATCAACATCTATGGCGTAAATCATGTCCCGGAAAAGTTACATCTTTGCAAGTGAACATGCGGTGTTAATGTTCACTGTGACCACGTTATATGCTTGGTTCGTTGTCGTTGTCATGCCCGTGTCATGTCATTGTTAACTGCAAGGGCTTTAGTCCACTATTCGTGTTCAGAGGGGTGCCCGCCAACGGGTTGCCCTCCGTTGTTTTCGTTCCGTGGTGTACATCCTGTGAGTTGTCACCAATTGGGGGTGCCAATTCCTGTCTGTCTTCGACTGGTTTCGCCCAGTTGCAGTGGTCATCAGTCCCAGAAACGTCCTCTGATGTATTTCGATGTGGCTGCCGGGACACTGATGTTCCTGACTCCTCCGTCAGCAGTGCTGGGTCAGTCGGTGTCAATGAAGAGGGACCGCCTGAAAGGCAGGACATCCGGTCACCATCTCAAGGAATCCTGTCAGCGTCCTCTAAAGGCACGTGTTCCGTGTCAGACAGTTCTTCGGCTAGGATAACTTCCGTGTCCCCTAGGCTAGGGGGGGACGTGTCACCCGAACTATGGCGACACTTTTTGCGACGCTTCGGCGGTCGCTGTTTGCGTGCCCTGCCCTCTGCTGCCATAGGCGACGCCTCACTGTGTTCGTCGATCGTTCGTTGGTTCTTTGCTGGCGCCAATGTCTCGACCTCTACTTCCACGCCGCGTGCCACATGTGAGGGTGCGGAAGATTGCTCCCTCATCTGACGTGACGTGGGTCTAGGGGCGTTCTCCGTGTCACCTCCATGCTCCCATAACTCGGTCTGCTCTTGCATCAACACGTCCTTGCCAGGCTCCAGACTCGGCAACACCTCCCGGCGGGCCACCGACACGTACGTCATTGGCAGTTGCGTGGGAACTTCTCGCTGTGACGCTTCTCCATGTGGAAGTTGCACGAAGCGGCGTTGTGTGCACTCCGAGCGGAAATGTCCTTCTCCACCACAGCCAGAGCATATGCGTGGCTGGCCATCGTAAACCACTATAGCTCGACATCCTCCAATGTATAAATAGGAAAGGAAATGTTTGTTACGGACGATCCGCACCTGTCGGAAGCCGCTTAGTACGGGATAAGAGCTAATAACTTGCCCAGCGTTCAGGCGTATGACTATGTACCGTACCATATGGTCGCAGCGATTCAGTAACCATCGATTCTGACACCTCAAACGGCAATTCAAAGATCCGAATGAACCTCACACCCAAGCCTGAAGGAGCTACTGTGACATCGCTGATATGACTATCAGAGTGTCGAAATTTAAATCCTCTTTGAACAGCGGCGAGAGTTCTTTCACACGCAGCTTCATCGGTCATCTTGACGTACATTGTACTGCTTACAATGGACAGGTGTATTCCTATTAGGTCTGTAGCAGGTAAACGAAGTTATTCCCTCAAAAAACGCTCTATTTCTAAATCTTTCGGTTTGGCATATTCGTTGTCGAACGTAAACTGGAGCGTAGTCTTTCTAAAATTGTGTGCCATGGCGATCTAGTCAGACAATAACACGCACGAGTACCGGCGGTGTAAACACTTCCTCGTCTACGCGCGCCCGCGGCCGGGACAACAGGTCCGTGCCGCGACACCGCCTATAGCAGACTTGCCACTCGGCTAATCGCTCACTTGCCAGAATAGTGAAACTTTTCTGTATATAAAGAGCTGCCCAAACTTTAACAGGCAATGTTTCAAAAACGAGGCCGCATTGGCACCTACAATTTTAGGGCGTGATAGGTGCCTACTCACACTATAAGCAGGCGAAGTGCGAGCTCATATCTCGATGCACCCCCCAGAAGGTGCCCTCGTGACTGGGGCATGCTCCATTGAGTCAACCGGATCCCGCACAACCGCTATGGGCGTTGACGGAAAGTTGTAGTTCCGTTGACAACTTCAAGACGCCGGTGGGGTGCTATGGATACATGATACCACAATTACAGTCTGTTGTAATTCCGCTTTGAATCACCTCAATTGACGTGTGTAAACACCCAGGGAACTGAGATCAGTGATAGGCTGTCAAGTGCCCAGAGCCACAATTGTAAGATGGCTCAGTCAATAGAAATTAATGACATACATGTCTTATCATAGACGTCATTAAAGCAAAGATTGTTGTAATGTAGATTAGGAAAGGCTAACAGTTATGGTTTCAGTGACGAATACAGATTGTATGACGGCACCATGCCCGACAATAAGTGACAGAATTTCTTGTGGATCAGCACACCTCAAGATCTGTTCTCGTGGCGTGGGTTGCCTACAGTGCTAAGTGGCCTTAAATACTAACTGCCGGGATCTTAATAGCAAGACTGTGGAAATTATGGTGCCAGATTCCTTCCGTTCACGACCTCAATCCATGCGCAAGATGGGGATCATTCCCAAGGAGCTACAAAAGTTATTCTTTAGCATCATCGGATGGAAAAATTTAAGGATGAATGTGGATACATCGTAAATAACAGACACCTACAGTACAATATGTTGTACTGATGAATAGAATGTAAAACAGGCCTTCAAATATCTGTACGAGTCCACGAGTTGGCATGTCAACTTATGTTTGTGAAACTGAGAGGCAACAACAAGTAATGACATTATGTTGCAAATAACTACCAAAAGCTGCTAAGAGCTATTACTTTTAGTAGTATAACCATGTTGGTCCTGGTACACTTTGTTTACAAGTCAAAAACTTTTAATTTGTTACAGCACATGATCCAGGTAAATGGACTATCAATGGTGTCATAAACTAAGGTGCAAGCAGCCACACCCACCTTATTATTACGTGACAAGCCAAGCCCCCCTTACTTGTCACCAAGCAGGTCATAATCCCTCGTCTCCCTCTCCCCAATCCCCTGTCTTCACAAGATTTGGTACGTAGGACCTCCACAATTGAAAGACATTACAATAAAATTAGGGAGATCAGATCGACTGGCGTTTCTACTGTGCGGCTGCCCAGCGGCGGACTGTTTCCACCAACATGCTATGGTTGGAGCTCTTGCACTGACTGGCCCGACCGCATGTTATGTGTTAGCGAATACAACAATTTCGTAGACATGAAGATGGGATTTTAAAATCCCGACACCGATTGTGATAAATATTAGTACAACTGAAGCGGATCTCTCTAAATTAATTATAAATCCTGTCTTCTGCCAATAGTAGAAACATATTGCTTTCACTGAATTACAGACTGCACAATAGTTTTTACGTATGAATCGTCTCTGGACGATGACTGTTTCATATCATTTTTCTCTTCGCATTATCCACCCTGACTGTGTCTCAAGAGCGTTCAGTTTTGCTTGTAGACGGACAAATTTTATAATAGGTTCAAAATAAAATTCGTCTTTCATCAAACCAAGAGCTTTTTTATTTACCAGCGTAATATTGTGTCTCTTACCTGCAGCGAAACCTAAGCTATTGAACCTTTTATGCACATCAATTCTGCCATTTTCGTAGATATTTCGAATAATAATGTGAAAGACTAAGCTATCAGGGGCCCAGAAGCACAGTTCCACATGATTTGCCAGAAACTTGTTTAATATTTGTCCATAATAGATACCTAAAATAAAGGTTTTAGAAATATCCAAAGTGAATATTTCCACTGCAATGGGTTTATCGAAGAATATATTAAGCTTGCTCAAATCAATGGCAACTAAATTTCCGTTAAAAGTAACACTTCTTTGAGAATTTGGATTGGCCATGAAAGGAGCTGCTCCATACCTGATTACCCAAGATATCGCGAGTTCCGCATCTTTTGCATCTTTTGCATGGTTTTCGAAACACACAATCATTTATCTTTTTGAAAAAGTTCTTCTCGAACTCATTTCGTGCACTCGAGCATTTATGGGCTTTAATTTCAGTGAAAGGTTACACCCAGGGGGCTTGCCTGAAAGATAAAATTTCTGGACTCTTTCTTAACACTTCTTTATGTATTAAACTGTGTTTCAGATTCCTTTGGTGAATAACGTAGTTTTACTTATCTTACAATTAGAATATAATTTCCTTGATATCTTACTAGTGCATGGTGGAACAGAATGGAAATCGAGAAAACTCTCCGGGAATTTGAGATCCAGTTTTAAAATATACCCTATATTGGAATTGTCTGGTTCGTTTCCCCACCACAAAAGATTCGACGCTATCTAGACGAAGAAATTCAAAATAGGACAACGGAACATACTATGACGCCGCCAAGCTGTGTACGCTATTCACATCACGATATATAATGTAAGATTCAATAATCTTGTCCACATAGTCGGCCATGAGGCTGTTGTTACCAGCTGAATGTCTCCAAGAGCGATGATATATATCATCTCTGTTGCATCTTTCAATACAGTTTCAATTTTCAAACATGAATCGGAAAAATTTCCTTGAGTTTTACACTTCAATATATCCCACACATTGGTAGCTCTTTGGTACTCGGCCTGTGTTATAATTTTGCCTATTAATAAAGATTTAAAACTTCGTAATTGAGTGAAGGTGATCTACAAATCGCTTGTACTGGAAGATCACCTTCTCTTAGTTAAGAAGTTTAAATCTTTATTAAATTCTTTATTAAATTCCCCTCTGGTTAACTAGATTAAACTCTCCATCGTTGGAATAATTTTCTCATTATCTTGACTTAATTTGATTTTAAGTATGATTCACACTTATTGAGCGAACACGTCAGAAAATAAAGCGAATCTGTAAGTTGGAAAGTTATGCTGCAGACCTGCTTTAAGTGCAGCACTGCAGCACTATTCACATAAGATTTGTGCTATTCCGTAATAGACGGCAGAAGCGAAACGCAACCTGATTTAATTTAATTTTTCGTCGCTATCTGACATCTTTTATTCACAAACATTCATAATCAAGAAATGCACGTCGTAATTGCTCAGATTGTGGAATACGACTCGCACGGTGTAGTGCGGCCTTTAGTTCCAGAGTGCAGCTGGGATGCGCTGTACCTTGGAACACACTGGTGAAATGGTAATGACTTCTGTGTTTAGTATCACCTTCCCCAAAATTTCCCAAATATGGGAGAACTCTGCTACGAAAAATCCTTATTCTTCTTTGGGACTTATGTCAGTCTTTGTATTTTGCAATGAAATGCCATTCACACGCTCAGAGATTGCATACAGCTGTTGAGTGAAACATTCCATGCACTTTTTGCCCGTGTATAATGTGTCGAAATATCTGGGGTCATAGCCACAGTGTATGTAGTAGACAATATGAACAGTTTATGCATATGTACCTGATCAGAAAACGAACCAGAGTCACAGCTAGTAGCTGGATCTAACTCTCATTCATTTTCATTATAAATTAATAATTGTAGCTTCTGTTTCTTGTTGAATTTTGTAAATTTTACAGACTTGATCCTGCAATTAGGCAATATCATGTTGGTTGGTTTAAACTGTGAGCAGTCAACTAAATGAGTATCTAACATTTTCGTGAATGAAAATAACATGCGTATACTTCACACACTGCAGCTGAATGCTGATGACCATAATGCCACGACTAAACGGGTTGTATCTGTATTACCATACTGCAACGATGATGTTTCGCTATATGTAATCGCACAACTCTGAATTCTATTTAATCTGTATCATATTGGTCATCCACTCATTATCACAATATTGCATTCCGTAGCCATTTACAGAGGCATTTTCGTATGTTTTTCGAAAATCTGACCATGCTTCTGCTCTGTAGGAGACGGTACATTGTCAAAGTATAATGCTAGAATTGAGACTCACGTTGCACATCCTCATTTACTGGACACAAACCTGCTACAATTGACCACTTGAAGTAGGCATTACCCTTTCACTTAACATTTATTACTGCATGTTTAGTTTCTATGATCGTTGGCAGTCTAGTGTACACCCCTCCACGAAAACCTCTTTTGCCCTAACATTAATTTACAGTTGAACTATTTCCTTCAATGCGCCACTGGAATTTTGGTCTTTAAAAGTCTGAAGTTTCCTAAAGTCTTATCAATGATATTAGCATAGTACTAATTAGCACTAATTTCTGATGGGATTAAAATCTTATTCTTTATATTGAGGTAAATTTGTTTTTTCTCACCTGCCTTGGGCAAGAGATACTTACACACTAGCAAAAACTGATATTAAGAGATTGTCTAATTAGACAAATTTTGTTCTCGAAAACGTGAAAACAAGCACCCAAGAAATGAGTAGGCTCCTCAGGCCCAGGCTTATTATTTGTCGCATCAGTACAAATTCAACTTCAGTAAAGAGTCGCGAGTAACACATTAAAGATCATTTAACTTAAGCCATTTTGCTTCCAGTTGACCCATTACAATAATATTAGTCGATGAAGTTCTACTACCAATACTCTTCAACTACTGCTGATTCTCCAGTGGTGGTGCTTGCAGATTTTCTGCTGCTCTATCAGGGGGAGGCTCTGCTGCTGCTTTTAGATTCTCTAATATTGAAAGAAAAACATGTCCGAGTTGCATTCATAGATATGACAGGGAAAAGAATTGTAGACTATATAATCAGAAGAATTAGTAGGGGAAAGAAATGACTTCATTTTTGTATGGTATTGTTACACGTGCCGAATTTTGTTGTAGTTTTCAGGAAACGACGTTGCTCTCCCCAGCTGCTAGCAGAAACAGCAACATTGAATGAAAGTAACTTACATGAGCTACTAGTAAGTTAAAAATTTAAAGTGGTTGATAGTGAAATATGGGATATATTGGTTGAACATGAACTCCTGAAAGTAAACAAATTTGGTTGCTATAATGATATGACACTTCTTTCGTCGAGTAGAAGCTACACTTTTATAACACACTTCCCAACAGATTACTTCTGAATATTGCTGAACCTACATGCTGCATTAGTGTCAGCCCATTCACAGTCTTATCTGTGAAACGCCAAGTTTTCCACCAGCTGCGTTTTGATAGGTAAATCCCACTCTTTCTCTTCCACATTCCAAGCAAGAAAACATGTAAGCGCAATTTTGCTGTCTTCTTACACTCAGCTGTTGCTTGCAAGACAACTATGAGGTGCATTCAAGTTCTAAGGCCTCCGATTTTTTTTCTCCAGACTGGAAAGAGATAGAAACATGCGCATTGTTTTAAAATGAGGCCGCGTTCATTGTCAATATGTCCCAGAGATGGCAGCACTGTACGGCAGATGGAATTGTACCGCCAGCGGCGAGAATGAGAACTGTTTTAAATACTTAAAATGGCTACGTTTTCCTTACTTGAACAGCGTGCAACCATTCGTTTTCTGAATTTTCGTGGTGTGAAACCAATTGAAATTCGTCGACAGTTGAAGGAGACATGTGGTGATGGAGTTATGGATGTGTCGAAAGTGTGTTCGTGGGTGCGACTGTTTAATGAAGGCAGAACATCGTGTGACAACAAACCGAAACAACCTCGGGCTCGCACAAGCCGGTCTGACGACATGATCGAAAAAGTGGAGAGAATTGTTTTGGGGGATCGCTGAATGACTGTTGAACAGATCGCCTCCAGAGTTGGCATTTCTGTGCACACAATCCTGCATGACGACCTGAAAATGCGAAAAGTGTCATCCAGGTGGGTGCCACGAATTCTGACGGACGACCACATGGCAGCAGTGTGGCATATTGCCAAGCAATGTTGACACGCAACAACAGCATGAATGGGACTTTCTTTTCGTCGGTTGTGACAATGGATGACACGTGGATGCCATTTTTCAATCCAGAAACAAAGCGCCAGTCAGCTCAATGGAAGCACACAGATTCACCGCCAACAAAAAAATTTCGGGTAACCGCCAGTGCTGAAAAAATGATGGTGTCCATGTTCTGGGACAGCGAGGGCGTAATCCTTACCCATTGCGTTCCAAAGGGCACTACGGTAACAGGTGCATCCTACGAAAATGTTTTGAAGAACAAATTCCTTCCTGCACTGCAACAAAAACTTCCGGGAAGGGCTGCGCGTGTGCTGTTTCACCAAGACAACGCACCCGCACATCGAGCTAACGTTACGCAACAGTTTCTTCGTGATAACAATTTTGAAGTGATTCCTCATGCTCCCTATTCACCTGACCTGGCTCCTAGTGACTTTTGGCTTTTTCCAACAATGAAAGACACTCTCCGTGGCTGCACATTCACCAGCCGTGCTGCTATTGCCTCAGTGATTTTCCAGTGGTCAAAACAGATTCCTAAAGAAGCCTTCGCCGCTGCCATGGAATCATGGCGTCAGCGTTGTGAAAAATGTGTACGTCTGCAGGGCGATTACGTCGAGAAGTAGCGCCAGTTTCATCGATTTCGGGTGAGTAGTTAATTTGAAAAACATCGGAGGCCTTAGAACTTGAATGCACCTCGTATAATCTACAGCCTTGAACAGAGGAGGCTCTGTGCATTTAATTTTACATTATGTTAAAATAACATTTGCGGAACAGATAAAAATATCAACGTTTATTTATGTTACTCACAAACTACCCAAACTCCGTATGAGTGAGGCACCTAGCCATTCATAAACAATACCAGAGGGTGCAGCTTAGAGTCAGAACCTGTTGAATCTTAGCAAAAAAATAAACCTTACCAAATAGGGAGCATAAAAGATACTGGGATTAGTGACCACAAGGTTGTCATATTGTATCACCAAAATCCAGCAAAAATAAAGCAAAATACGTCTGTTTAAAAAAGTAGATAAAAATTCACTTGACACCCTCGTAAGAGACTGGCTCCACTCCTTCCAGTCTGACAACGTAAGACTAAATCAGATGTGGTTTAAATTCATAGAAACGGTATCGACAGTAATTGAGAGACATATATCAAATAAATTGATAGGAGATGGTTCTGATCCCGCATGGTAAACAAGGAAGGTCAGAATACTGTTGCAGAAGCAACTAAAAAAGCATGCCAAATTTAAAAGAACACAAGATCTCCAAGACTAGCAAAGTTATGCAGAAGCTCGAAATTTAGCAGGAACCTCAACGCGAGATGCCTTTAATAAGTTTCTACAAAGGTGCTCTCTCTAAAAATCTGACAGAAAACCCTGAAGAGATTCTGGTCACCTGTAAAGTACACCAGCGACAAGACGCAGTCACTACCATCACTACGCGATAGCTATGGCGAAATTATTGACAAAGCTACCTCTAAAGAAGAGTTACTAAAACAGGTTTCCGAAATTACTTCACGAAATAAGATGAAGTAAATATTCCAGAAACCGAATCAAGAACAACTTCCACCATCAGTAAGTTAGAAGCAGATACTTTAGGTGTAGCGAAGCACCTGAAATCAATAAATGCAAGACCTCCAGTCCACACGGCATACCAGTAACGTTCCTTTCACAGTATTATAACACAATAGATTCATGCTTAGAAATCATATACAACCACTGGCTCGTAGAAGGATCTGTACCCAAAGACTGGAAAGTTGCACAAGTCACCAATACCCAAGAAAGGGAATATGAGTAATCCGCTGATTTACAGACCAATATATCTAACGTCGATTTGCAGTAGGATTTTTGGGACTTATGCTATCCTCTAACATTACGAATTAGCTCTAAGAAACAGTTAAAACGTATTCAGAAAATATCGCTCTAGTAAACACAACAAGCTCTTTATTCTCACGATGTAATGAGTGCTTCAACAAGGGAATCAATGCGACTCCATATTTTTAGATTTCCAGAGGGATTTTGACACCGTGCCTCACAAGGTGCTTGTAATCATATTGTAATCAAATGCAGTATCGTCTCAGTTGTCTGACTGGATTCGTTATTTCCTATCAGGAAGGTCACAGTTTGTAATAAATGACGGAAAGTCATTGAGTAAAGCAGAATTAATATCTGACATTCCCCAAGGAACGATATAGGGTGTTTGTTTTAACTTGGAACAACTAAATATCTCGAAAAAATGTTCCAGATAAAAAATTAATATTTTCAATGGTAACATCTACTTTGAATGCATAAAACTATTTGAGGTAAACGCTAGGTTTTTTGTGTAGAATGCAATTCCGTAATAAAAAAGGAGGGTTGTCATTTGAAAACAAAGTTGTTCCCTTATCGGGGGTTGGGGGAGGGAATTGTCTAGTGTTAGCGCAGACAGATGCCCCCTTTGGAAAAACTAAATTTTCATTTGGAGCTTTTTTTCATATAGTACATGTTTTCTGAGATATTTAGTTGTTCCAAGCCAAATCCGTGTATAGTAATAAGCTTTTGTAAATTATGTCTGTACTCTACTTCTATGCCTCTAACACAAACGCTTGTGCAAACATAACTCGTAGTCAACATTGGTGAACCGTCTGCTCGTTCATCTGCTCGTTCACTCCAGTGTAAACCAGACAATGTTGAGAGGGATTATGCTAACGAAGCAACGACTATCGCTTTTTTATTTACAACGGCTCGATTGAAGTTGCGTGTGAGAACATTTCGCGGTTGAAACAGACGTCCGCATGATGTGTCGAAATAGTTCACATAGCTACAAAGTCTGTACACGCAACAGAGGGCAGAATCGTGAGATAGCTTTCAGTTGAGTGCTATCTGTCGCACTAAAGGTCTGTGAGCACTGGCGAGTCTAGTGATACATGCCTTAAGAAGCATGTCTTAAAAAGAAAAAAATAATGGTAACAACAAATTTTTCAGTTCCTTGAGTATGCTTATCTGTTCCCTGTTAAAGATATTGAGTTTGCTTGATTATGTGGGTATGTCAGAGATTGGAATGTGTTCCTTGCGAATGTGGGAAACTCAGAAGATGATTCTTATACCACCAACAAGTACCTGACGATTAATACTTAATATTCGCAGTTTCGCTTGCTGACTTAGTAGTGTTACAAAAACCGGAAGGCTTGTTGTAGAAGTTTTGTCATTGTTGCTGTACCGTCAGATGTGTCATCTTCATCGTTAGCAGTCACCAAATAATCTTGTTGTTGTTGTTGTGGTCTTCAGTCCTGAGACTGGTTTGATGCAGCTCTCCATGCTACTCTATCCTGTGCAAGCTTCTTCATCTCCCACTACCTACTGCAACCTACATCCTTCTGAATATGATTAGTGTATTCATCTCTTGGTCTCCCTCCACGCTGCCCTCCAATGCTAAATTTCTGATCCCTTGATTCCTCAAAACATGTCCTACTAACCGGTCCCTTCTTTTTGTCAAGTTGTGCTACATACTCCTCTTCTTCCCAATTCTATTCAACACTTCATCATTAGTTATGTGATCTACCCATCTAATCTTCAACATTCTTCTGTAGCACCACATTTCGAAAGCTTCTATTCTCTTCTTGTCCAAACTATTTAAAGTCTATGTTTCACTTCCATACATGGCTACACTCCATACAAATACTTCCAGAAACGACTTCCTGACACATAAATCTATACTCGATGTTAACAGATTTCTCTTCTTCACAAACGCTTTCCTTGCCGTTGCCAGTCTACATTTTATATCTTCTCTACTTCGACCATCATCAGTTATTTTGCTCCCCAAATAGCAAAACTCCTTTACTACTTTAAGTGTCCCATTTCCTAATCTAATTCCTTAAGCATCACCCGACTTAATTCGACTACATTCCATTATCCTTCTTTTGCTTTTGTTGATGTTCATCTTATATCCTCCTTTCAAGACACTGTCCATTCCGTTCAACTGCTCTTCCAAGTCCTTTGCTGTCTCTGATAGAATTACAATGTCATCGGCGAACCTCAAAGTTTTTATTTCTTCTCCATGGATCTTAATACCTACTCCGAATTTTTCTTTTGATTCCTTTACTGCTTGCTCAATATACAGATTGAATAACATCGGGGAGAGGCTACAACCCTGCCTCACTCCCTTCCCAACCACTGCTTCCCTTTCGTGACCCTCGACTCTTGTAACTGCCATCTGGTTTCTGTACAAATTGTAAATAGCCTTTCGCTCCCTGTATTTTACCCCTGCCACCTTTAGAAATTGAAAGAGAGTATTCCATTCAACATTGTCAAAAGCTTTCTCTAAGTCTACAAATGCTAGAAACGTAGGTTTGCTTTTCTTTAATCTTTCTTCTAAGATAAGTCGTAAGGTCAGTTTTGCCTCACGTGTTCCAATATTTCTACGGAATCCAAACTGATCTTCCCCGAGGTCAGCTTCTACCAGTTTTTGCATTCGCCTGTAAAGAATTCGCGTTAGTATTTTGCAGCTGTGACTTATTAAACTGATAGTTCGGTAATTTTCACATCTGTCAACACCTGCTTTCTTTGGGATTGGAATTATTATATTCTTCTTGAAGCCTGAGGGCCTTTCGCCTGTCTCGTACATCTTGCTCACCAGATGGTAGAGTTTTGTCAGGACCGGCTCTCTCAAGGCCATCAGTAGTTCTATCTACATCCGCTTCCATTTCCATAAAATTCCACCTTTCTGCTTTCCCTTCTTTGCTCAGAGCTGGGTTTCCATCTGAGCTCTTGATATTCATACAAGTGGTTCTCTTTTCTCCAAAGGTCTCTTTAATTTTCCTGTAGGCAGTATCTATCTTACCCCTAGTAAGATAAGCCTCTACATCCTTACATTTGTCCTCTAGCCATCCCTACTTAGACATTTTGCTCTTCCTGTTGATCTCATTTTTGAGACGTCTGTATTCCTTTTTGCCTGCTTCATTTACTGCATTTTTATATTTTCTCCTTTCATCAATTAAGTTTAATATTTCTTCTGTTACCCAAGGAGTTCTACTCGCCCTCGACTTTTTACGTACATGATCCTCTGCTGCCTTTACTATTTCATCCCTCAGAGCTACCCATTCTTCTTCTACTGTATTGCTTTCCCCCATTCCTGTCAATTGTTCCCTTATGCTCTCCGTGAAACTTTGTACAACTTCTGGTTCTTTCAGTTTATCCAGGTCCCATCTCCTTAAATTCCCACATTCTTGCAGTTTCTTCAATTTTAACCTACAGTTCATAACCAATAGATTGTGGTCAGAGTCCACATCTGCCCCTGGAAATGTCTTACAATTTAAAACATGGTTCCTAAATCTATGTCTTACCATTATATAATCTATCTGATACCTTATAGTATCTCCAGGATTCTTCCATGTATGCAACCTTCTTTCATGATCCTTGAACCAAGTGTTAGCTATGATTAAGTTGTGCTCTGTGTAAAACTCTACCAGGCGGCTTCCTCTTTCATTTCTTAGCCCCAATCCATATTCACCTACTATGTTTCCTTCTCTTCCTTTTCCTACTCTCGAATTCCAGTCACCCATGACTGAATAATTTCTTTTATCTTATCACACATTTCTTCAATTTCTTCATCATCTGCAGAGCTAGTTGGCATATAAACTTGTACTACTGTAGTAGGCGTGGGCTTCGTGTCTATCTTGGGCACAATAATGCGTTCACTATGCTGTTTGTAGTAGCTTACCCGCACTCCTATTTTCGTATTCATTATTAAACCTACTACTGCATTACCCCTATTTGATTTTGTGTTTATAACCCTGTATTCACCTGACCAGAAATCTTGTTCCTCCTGCCACCGAACTTCACTAATTCCCACCATATCTAACTTTAACCTATCCATTTCCCTTTTTAAATTTTCTAACCTACCTGCCCGGTTAAGGGATCTAGAACGCCAGTTTTCTTTTTCCTGATAACGACGTCCTCTTGAGTAGTCCCCGCCCGGAGATCCGAATGGAGGACTATTTTACCTCCGGAATATTTTACCCAAGAGGACGCCATCATCATTTATCCATACAGTAAAGCTACATGCCCTCGGGAAAAATTACGACCGTAGTTTCCCCTTGCTTTCAGCCGTTCGCAGTACCAGCACAGCAAAGCCGTTTTGGTTAATGTTGCAAGGCCAGGTCAGTCAATCATCCAGACTGTTGCCCCTGCAACTACTGGAAAGGCTGCTGCCCCTCTTCAGGAACCACACGTTTGTCTGGCCTCTCTACAGATACCCCTCCGTTGTGGTTGCACCTACGGTACGGCCATCTGTACCGCTGAGGCACGCAAGCCTCCCCATCAACGGCAAGGTCCATGGTTCATGGGGAAGCAGTCCAATAGTCTGCAATTCAGAGGCACATAGGTATTTATGACTGATGTTTTTTATTATTCTCACGACATAGCTGATTAGAGCGCACAAAAGAATTGAATGGATCCTAGGCACCCTAGCGTTTGTAACGATCAATTAACAAGGGAACACGACGGCAGTTCACTGGAAAGCCCTTCACTTTGGCCGTGAGTCTCGGTTCAGCTTGTAAAGGAACGTCATGAAGTATTTAATTATAAGGAGCGCCAGAATTCGTAAATAACTAAAAAACTGAGAGCTGGAACTATACGGCAGTTCTGAGTTGCTCTCAGGAGGTGCATTGCTTTCGTGACGCATGACATTCTCGTAGTCTTCTTCCTAATGCCTTGCCGTGCTGATAGAACAGTGATATCGCTTACTTAAGGAGACCATGGAAACAGTGATTAACAGTGCCACACGTTGCTCCATTTATGTTATTGCTGCTCACGGTATTTGCACTCGACGTGGGCTTAATATTACTTTATCAGGCTGTGTCACTTATGCTTTGAGTATTCTAGTATAAATTTCACAGTTTTGTTTATTGTTGTGTTCCTTTCCTTATGTGTGGACTGAGTATTGTACTACTCTCGGATTTTACATCTTGATTGCCATTATTTACGTCTCCCTGCATACCTGACCAACTCCATCCTCTCCAGTGCCTACATATGTGCGTTCTACATAACCAGGATGTTACTCCTGGTTCATTTTACCTTTAGCTTTATACAACAACGCTATAATCATAATATAATGTCTGATACATATTTTCCTTTTTCTTCCAGAAAACGTGACCATCAACTACAGAATAAACTACGAACCTTACAGAAAAGGTGATACTGACTACATTAAAGCAGCAGTGGCACAATCCAGAGGTGAAATTGGTCACATGGCACTTAACCTGCAGAATCTGTTCAATGGAGACAAGTTTCTCGGTGAGTGATCGGAAAGTATATAAGTAATAACATATCTAATGAACGTTTTTTATAAGAATAACCTGCCTGTCATCAGCCATATACGGAATCGCGTTAACTAATCCACATATGTGAAAGGTCATCTAACCTTAGCAAATGAAATTGAGTTAATGCAAATAAATCCATTAATAGTAGAACAATAATGCATGATATTGTTTCGTGATGGAGGCGTCTACAGTGATTTAATTCTGATATAATAATGTTTCTTTAGCTGACAAATTCTCCGTAAGTCCCAAAAATTCATGGAGTTTTAACAGCTTACCCAAAATAATAATTTACCGATGGATTTTCGTGTTCTGGAGAAACAAGCCTCATTTCCTTACCTAAATACATCGGAAAATTTTAAAACTGGAACTGAATGTATTACTAAAAGAAAATGGCAAGTTTTTTATTTTAATTAATTTATTTATTTGCCTGTTTACTGAACTCAGTAGTGCCTACACGTAACGTACTCAGTTATTTGTTGGAAATATCCTAACCTCTGCCTCCCTCTACAGATTTTATATTTTGCAACTCCCTGAAGCACCACTGACGCTATTCGTTGATGTTTTAACACACTTTCTATAGTGCCGTACCTTCTTCTCATCAACGATTTTCGCGTCTTCCTCTCTTCGCCTGTTCTGAGATGGCCCTCATTTTTTAACAATCCACATAATTTTCAACATCCTTCTGTAGCACCACGTCTCAAATGCATACATTTTCTTATGCATTCGTTTCCCGAAGTCCATGATTCTCTTTCAACAATGCTGTGCTCAAAACGTAAGTTCTAAGAAACTGAGGCGTATGTTTGATAATAGTACACTTCCTTTGTTCAGCAGTTTCTGTGCCACTCCACGTTTTATGTCTTCCCTGATTCTCCATGTAATGTTATATTGCTTCCAAGGCAGCAGAATTCCTTTACTTCGTCCAATTCATAGTTATCAACTTTGATCTTAAGTTCATCGGTTATTTCATTTCCGCTACTACTCATTACTTTCGTTTTTCTTCAGTTTACGTACACTTAAATCATTGTGCCTGATCTTTAGACCGTTCATCCTATTCTTTCTCACTTTCTCTGAAAACAGCAATTTCATCATTGAATCTCATCATTGATATCCTTTGATCCATAATTTAATTTCCAGTTCTGAATCTTGAAGAAAATAAATACCGACATCAGTAATTTCATGAATTATTTTGAGTACCAGTTTCGGTGCCTCATTGGCATTATCTTTAGGCTCCTCTAAACGTAACTACTTATGAATCTAAGCGTCTGTGCTATTACAGCGATCAACAGTTTCAACTTCCTTCCTTCTTCCTTCAATTCAAAAATTCCTTCAGTTACCGAAGATTACTTCGCTGTTATCTTCCTAGTAACTATTTTGCCTGTCCAACTTCTGTGGTTGCCAATTTTCGAGATTTCTAATCTGCTTCAACTGATATGACTGTCGCGGTATTCCTTATCACAGAATCTACAACAGATCTGAACAGATATTCAGATAGGGATACGTATCCTTAATAAAAATATTGCATCTAATTTAAGTGTTGCTCCTCCTTGCCTGTTCAATGCCTCTTCGCACGAGACCTGATGATCGAAGCTAGTTGTCTATCGAGTGCTCACGTTGCGTCACAGGAAATTTGTGCTACCTGTGCAGTACATTCCGATTGTCATAGCATAAGAAATAAACCTGTCAAAGGTGTCCAAAATCTTCAGCGCAGCACTCGTTCCGGAATATAGTCCTATGATATAATATCTTATAAGCAAGAAGTAATTCTGTCAGAAACTTTTGAGAACAGCAGCAAATAAGCTATTTTCTTTTGTACGATAACCACTTGATATTCAACGTCCTACTGAGTAAGACGAGTTGATGAATTCCAAGTTTTATTTCCCAGTCAGAACACTTACAATGAATTCATTTTCAGGGGATGTGTGGATCGATTGAGTGTAGATCCGATGATTCACAACGTTCACTACGAAAGCATGTTCAAAAATTGTAGGCTGCTGAGGAAAAAATTGATTTCAGTTACAGTCCGTTAACTGTGATCTTACTTTTATCTTCCTGCGTCGGTTATTTACAAAATCCGTTCTTTAAACATCACCTCTTCGTCACTTCTTTTTAATTTTTTAATTTGCGCAAGGCTTTTAGATGCCTGAGCTTATCATAAATCCGCTGGAGTTAAGTAGTACTTTACTGATGCAGTTGGCTGCTACATTTAATGTTGGCTATAGACATTTTTTTAGATTCTAATTATCCCAAACAGGTTGCACCCTGTGTTCTGCGTATCATTTTCAATGTTTCCAAAAAGTGATATCTACTTCCACAGACTGCTGTTAATCGATCGATATCAAAATTCTGCACTTTTACCTATTGAAGAAAAAGTATCAGTGTCATGAAAGTGTCATATCTACGTAAAAATTGGCCGATAATGATCAAATTAAGCGATTATCGTTTCAGATAATACGAAACACACACACACAGCGAAAAATCCCAATGGTAGTGAAGGTGGTACGACAGAATTAGGGGAAGAAGCATTTCATCTAACAAAATCCACTTTGTGTCTGACTTGCAGGAAGCCGAAATGGTCGGCATCTATTCACCAGAGGTAATGCCAGAACTTGAACAAATCCCTTTTTCACACTCAGCCATGTAGTTCGAACGATGGAGCGTTTTAGTATTCACAAAATTACCTAAAGAGATAACAAATCTTCCAGCATCAGTAGCGCAACCAGTTTATAGAATTCTGGGAAGACAGCTGACAGTTATATCCCAATGACAGGATATCTGAGTTGTTTGGCCAAGTCAAGCCAAAAATAAAAGTTATCCTTTCACAATGAATATTACCTAATTTCTAAAGCCAGGTAAGTTATACAAAGTAGAAGAAACACTTAAAATATTAAGATTTTAACCATCTAAGAAACAAGATTGTCATATGGGAACACCATGTATTTTGGAAATTGCGGAAAAAAGAATCCTTAAAAATATATCCCGTATGGGGATTGAAACACCATGGATCTTGGAAATTGCGAATAAAACAATCAATAAAAAATACACCGTCTGGGAATTACATTCGCAGTGTCATCCGACATTCTGGGTTTAGTAGTCAAAGTAAAGCCTGCGAACAACAGATTAATGACACATTACGGTGTGAAAATAAAATGTACGCATGGACTAGGTCGCCGATCAGTTAACGTAATAAAACAAACATAGAGAAAGAAAATAAACAATGTGCTACGGTATCTCTGAAATTCCACAAAATAACGAGAAAATTCTAACGGACGATTTTTATCCGTATTTACGGAAAGAAAGAAAATCTAGGGAAATGGCTGGTGATTTTCCTGCAGCAAACGGAAAAATCAAAATTAGAAAGAGTTTGGTTGAACTATGTAGAAATTTCGACCTCCAAACAACATCAATCCATTTTAAGAAAAAACCCTCGGAACAAAAGCCATGGCTACACCCAACGAGAAAATGAATTTCTAGATAAATATATCGCGGTTTCCAATCGACATAAAATGACATGTAAAATGTTCCGGTACACAAACGATCAAATACTGATACAGGGCAAACCTAAACCGAGAGAAGTTAAGCTGCAAAAATTCAACAAAGTTATGCCAGTAATTCCTAAATTTGATATTAGTAAAATCCAACTGTAAATCTCCTGTTTTTCTTTGAGCAGAACTGGGTACAAGAAGTACATGACTTCAGTAAAATTTTTGGAAAACTTATCCCTTTTACATAATATTTTGACCCAAAAATAAGCACTAATGTTATCTGCCCGCGTTTTACTGGAAATATTCAAGAGCGGGAGATGCTTTCATTGCACAACGTGAAAGAAACGGGGCATGAACGAATGAAGAGTCGATGTGGAAATCGTTCTAAGTGCCAGATCTGACTTTTTCAGGAGAACGAGTAAACAACGTGTCTCTGTTAGTACATAGCAGATCTGCACCCAAAGAAATGGGAAGGTATTCTGATACCACAGACTTACGCAGCTCTCCTCATCACCGCAAAAAATAATGAGAAAAGAAAGGCTTCATTAAGAAAGTGTTAAGTGCCAATTATTTGCAGGCTATGTTTTTTCCAACAAATGTAAACTGCGACTAATGTAATATAAAAAGTGAACAGCCGTCCCAAGGTGAAGATGTCATTTCGAAACCACTAACGGAGCTGTATGTGTTGGGCGGCCGAAGTGGCCGTGCGGTTAAAGGCGCTGCAGTCTGGAACCGCAGGACCGCTACGGTCGCAGGTTCGAATCCTGCCTCGGGCATGGATGTTTGTGATGTCCTTAGGTTTAACTAGTTCTAAGTTCTAGGGGACTAATGACCTCAGAAGTTGAGTCCCATAGTGCTCAGAGCCATTTGAACCATTTTAGCTGTATGTGTTAATAAATACCGTTCTCAACAGCGGCTCGTTGCTGTTTTCTTCTTTGCAAGAATCAGCTTGTATTTTGTACACAGCTATAGTCTTAAAACACGAAGTTTCGATAGTGCACAGGGAAGAACGTTTTTGTTCCACGTATCATTAATAGTAAAGCACTATGTTTTATTTATGAAAAAATAAAGGAGAGAAATACAGCATCAAGTTTTTAATTAATAGAACTGCACTCAACAAAAACACTTTTCATATGTTTTAAATTTTGGAAGCTCAGAGGGAAGTACAAGTTAGCACGAGGAGGACCATGTGCCTTCTACTAATGTTTGTTTGAAAGATTTCCTACATGGATCAAGTCTAGGGACATGCAGCAGAATACCAAGAACACGATAGTATTGAAAAAGCTTTTCTTGAAAAAATTGTACTCAGAAGGTTTTCCATCTCCTCTCTTATAATTTTTGAGTGACTCGAAGATCGCTGTTATAGACGGTACTTAGAAGCGCAAGCTTGACCTGACTTATGGACAGAACACGTCAAACTAGGATGTGCAAGCTCACGCTATATGTCTATGGTCTTTCCAAAAAGAACACCGAAAAATTCTTGAACTGTACGAAGAGCTACATGAGTCGGCATGTAGCTCTTAACATGGTGTGGCATTATATAGGATTGATTTAACTGATGTGACAAGCCCTTCGTTTTACGGGCTTTAAGGGGCTCCGGAAAGGCTCAAAATCATGAAAAGTTCAATTTTTACTTTTTTACGTTTTCTGAATCTGCAGACTATTACCTTTTAATAGATGTATACACTCCTGGAAATTGAAATAAGAACACCGTGAATTCATTGTCCCAGGAAGGGGAAACTTTATTGACACATTCCTGGGGTCAGATACATCACATGATCACACTGACAGAACCACAGGCACATAGACACAGGCAACAGAGCATGCACAATGTCGGCACTAGTACAGTGTATATCCACCTTTCGCAGCAATGCAGGCTGCTATTCTCCCATGGAGACGATCGTAGAGATGCTGGATGTAGTCCTGTGGAACGGCTTGCCATGCCATTTCCACCTGGCGCCTCAGTTGGACCAGCGTTCGTGCTGGACGTGCAGACCGCGTGAGACGACGCTTCATCCAGTCCCAAACATGCTCAATGGGGGACAGATCCGGAGATCTTGCTGGCCAGGGTAGTTGACTTACACCTTCTAGAGCACGTTGGGTGGCACGGGATACATGCGGACGTGCATTGTCCTGTTGGAACAGCAAGTTCCCTTCCCGGTCTAGGAATGGTAGAACGATGGGTTCGATGACGGTTTGGATGTACCGTGCATTATTCAGTGTCCCCTCGACGATCACCAGTGGTGTACGGCCAGTGTAGGAGATCGCTCCCCACACCATGATGCAGGGTGTTGGCCCTGTGTGCCTCGGTCGTATGCAGTCCTGATTGTGGCGCTCACCTGCACGGTGCCAAACACCCATACGACCATCATTTGCACCAAGGCAGAAGCGACCCTCATCGCTGAAGACGACACGTCTCCATCCGTCCCTCCATTCACGCCTGTCGCGACACCACTGGAGGCGGGCTGCACGATGTTGGGGCGTGAGCGGAAGACGGCCTAACGGTGTGCGGGACCGTAGGCCAGCTTCATGGAGACGGTTGCGAATGGTCCTCGCCGATACCCCAGGAGCAACAGTGTCCCTAATTTGCTGGGAAGTGGCGGTGCGGTCCCCTACGGCACTGCGTAGGATCCTACGGTCTTGGCGTGCATCCGTGCGTCGCTGCGGTCCGGTCCCAGGTCGACGGGCACGTGCACCTTCCGCCGACCACTGGCGACAACATCGATGTACTGTGGAGACCTCACGCCCCACGTGTTGAGCCATTCGGCGGTACGTCCACCCGGCCTCCCGCATGCCCACTATGCGCCCTCGCTCAAAGTCCGTCAACTGCACATACGGTTCACGTCCACGCTGTCGCGGCATGCTACCAGTGTTAAAGACTGCGATGGAGCTCCGTATGCCACGGCAAACTGGCTGACACTGACGGCGGCGGTGCACAAATGCTGCGCAGCTAGCGCCATTCGACGGCCAACACCGCGGTTCCTGGTGTGTCCGCTGTGCCGTGCGTGTGATCATTGCTTGTACAGCCCTCTCGCAGTGTCCGGAGCAAGTATGGTGGGTCTGACACACCGGTGTCAATGTGTTCTTTTTTCCATTTCCAGGAGTGTAATTTATTCAATTCCGAAGACTACAACTATTTGACCCACTGTGGCGCTGTTAAACTGCTGTCAAATGGTGTTATTATTAACGTCCGTGTTCATCAGGTACATTTTAGTGATGTGAGATAAAGTATGTGTTGTGGCTAACCTGTGATGGTTCAATATATATCGCTGGTGTGATTGTCGATTGTTTCATGTTTATTTACTCTGTCGTTATCTCGAAAATATTCGTAATTAATTCTGTTTCTTGAGTCTCTGTTTTGTTGAAGTATAATAATGAGTAAAAGTAAAGTTATTAGAAATCCTCTGAAGGCTTTTAAGAAAAGGAGAAATGTTGGAAAGCCAAAGGTATGTGTTATTACTGTAAACAATAAAGACGATAACCAAGTGAGTGAACCTAGCCTCTCAAGTACACCTGCCCATAGCAGTCAAAGTGGGAAAGGAAATGCTTCACAGAAGAAGCTTGGTTCAATGAGTGAAAACTATGAATGTTTTATGGGCGAATCGGACGTGAATGAAATATTTGATATGTCGGTTCTCAAAGGAATTTTTTCAAACTGTGTAAGATGTATTCATTGTAGTGAAGTTGGTCTGGAACTCTCCATAATAAAGCACGTAGGACTTGCTAGTGAAATACAACTGAAATGTGATAAGTGTCCATACATGACCACCTTTTGGAACAGTGTTGCAGTAACTGCAACTGAAGAAAATGGTAGCAAAATCTAAGAACACAACAACGAGCGATGCATGCTTTAGACAAGGAACGCCTTCAGGCTGCAGACAGGGCTGTAAAGAGTCTAGAAATACAAGCAAGAGTAAACAGGAGGAGGAACAAGAGGAAGCTGGAGGAGGAGTTTGCAGAGGATGAAGATAATCCATCCTATGGACCTGGAATGCACTAAAAAGTTAATCCAATCTTCGTCGCTCGATTCCCAAAACTTTTATTTTCTCATACTAATTACATGTTTTCTAAGGATCTTCCAAAAATATTTGTTTCAAACTTTCAGTAAATGTTACACAGTACCTTCTGCATAATTTAACACAGCCTTTTTCCAAAAAACTGCATATTTTTGAATATATAAATAAAAAATTGCAAAAAAATGTTGTGAATTTTCATTACAATTGAAAAAAAATCATCTTTAATAACTGAACTAAAATTTTGTAAAATCCCTGTGTAAAGTTGTAGCCCATATTTCAATAAATAATCTGTAAAAAGTTCAACTTCCTACCTCAAATACTTTGTGAGGAAAGATGTAATTTATAGCGTTATTTTAACATTGCAAGTATAGGGCGTTCCGGAGCCCCTTAACTTTTACAAATGGATGTACAGATATTTGCCGACACTAAATGAGTGTTTGCTGACGTAAAGTTTGTTTCCTGCCCTTCTGAAGCAGACGGGTTAAAATCATTTGAAACGTGGTTAAGGTTAATTGAAAACCACCATTTACTGCAACTGACTGGCTGTCTTATTCACCTGCTAATGCATGATAAATGAAAAGCAGAACACGAAAATTCCATGCACATCAGAATAGTGAATATTAAAGTAGTGGGAATATAACGAAGCCAGTACACTAACCTCAGTGACAGGAAGTGAACTACCAACACTATAAGCAAATAAGATCTATCTCTCTGAACAACGGAAGTTAAATCTGAACACGACTCAAGGCACATGTATGGAATTAAAAGTTTTGCAAGTAAAATATTACGCTACGCAGCTAGAGCACTTCTCAAGGACTGTAGCATGAAAAGAGCCAAGTGAATCACCAACACTTAAACAAATACGGGGTTATTACAAATGATTGAAGCGGTTTCATAGCTCTACAATAACTTTATTATTTGAGATATTTTCACAATGCTTTGAACACACATACAAAAACTCAAAAAGTTTTTTTAGGCATTCACAAATGTTCGATGTGTGCCCCTTTAGTGATTCGGCAGACATCAAGCCGATAATCAAGTTCCTCCCACACTCGGCGCAGCATGTCCCCATCAACGAGTTCGAAAGCATCGTTGATGCGAGCTCGCAGTTCTGGCACGTTTCTTGGTAGAGGAGGTTTAAACACTGAATCTTTCACATAACCCCACAGAAAGAAATCGCATGGGGTTAAGTCGGGAGAGCGTGGAGGCCATGACATGAATTGCTGATCATGATCTCCACCACGACCGATCCATCGGTTTTTCCAATCTCCTGTTTAAGAAATGCCGAACATCATGATGGAAGTGCGGTGGAGCACCATCCTGTTGAAAGGTGAAGTCGGCGCTGTCGGTCTCCAGTTGCGGCATGAGCCAATTTTCCATCATGTCCAGATACACGTGTCCTGTAATGTACTTTCGCAGAAGAATAAGGGGCCGTAAGCTTTAAACCGTGAGGTTGCACAAAACACGTTAACTTTTGGTGAATTGCGAATTTCCTGCACGAATGCGTGACGATTCTCTACCGCCCAGATTCGCACATTGTGTCTGTTCACTTCACCATTAATAAAAAATGTTGCTTCATCACTGAAAACAAGTTTCGCACTGAACGCATCCTTTTCCATGAGCTGTTGCAACCGCGCCGAAAATTCAAAGCGTTTGACTTTGTCATCGGGTGTCAGGGCTTGTAGTAATCGTAAACGGTAAGGCTTCTGCTGTAGCCTTTTCCGTAAGATTTTCTAAACCGTCGGCTGTGGTACGTTTAGCTCCCTGCTTGCTTTATTCGTCGACTTCCGCGGGCTACGCGTGAAACTTGCCCGCACGCGTTCAACCGTTTCTTCGCTCACTGCAGGCCGACCCGTTGATTTCCCCTTACAGAGTCATCCAGAAGCTTTAAACTGCGCATACCATCGCCGAATGGAGTTAGCAGTTGGTGGATCTTTGTTGAACTTCGTCCTGAAGTGTCGTTGCACTGTTATGACTGACTGATGTGAGTGCATTTCAAGCACGACGTACGCTTTCTCGGCTCCTGTCGCCATTTTGTCTCACTGCGCTCTTGAGCGCTCTGGCGGCAGAAACCTGAAGTGCGGCTTCAGCCGAACAAAACTTTATGAGTTTTTCTACGTATCTGTAGTGTGTCGTGACCATATGTCAATGAATGGAGCTACAGTGAATTTATGAAATCACTTCAATCATTTGTAATAGCCCTGTATCTATCTCTCTGAACAACGAAAGTTGAAAGGAATGATTCAGTACATAGGAAAATCCATACAACCTTCGGTAAAATTGAAAGCAGGGATGGTAACTAACATTAGGTGTGAGTTAAATGAGGAGGAGACAGTGGATAGGTGGAATGAGCAGACTGAAGGCCTCTATGAGGACTTGCCTGTTGACGTGATAGAAAAAGAATTAGAGGATCCAGTATTAGAATCATAATTTAGAGGTTTAGGACTTGAGATCAAATGGGGCAAAAGGTATAAGTAACATTCCATCAGAATGTCCGAAACCATTGGGAGATGTGGCAACGAAACGATTATTGACGTTGGTGTATAAAATATGTGAATCCGACGAAAGCGTTAGACATTGTAAAATGGTGAAAGACGTTCGAAATTCTGAGAAAGATCGGGGTAAGCTGTACGGAATGAGGGGTTATACAATAGGTACAAGAGCCAAGAGGGAGCAATAAGAGTAGAAGGACAAGAAGAAATTTAACAAAGCCATCACCGAATAGTTATTCTTTCGTGAACATTCTGGGGTGGCGGAGTCATTGCCTTCAGTGTCGAGTGCCAAACTTAATGCGGTTAGGCTAACTTCCCTTAAAGACTATTCTCTTAACTGCAGAAACACATAGAAGTAGAAAGAAGCAGAGACAAACTTATTCACTTGCCCACTACATAGGGTCACGTGTCATTGTACTACGCCTTGCACTGGTTGCAGTGCCATAAGTCAGTCCAGGACGTGACTGCTCTGGCGAGCTCGAACGATCCGCTTAAGCTACTGCGTCCTTTGGTATCGTATATGATACTTTTATCTCGTCGCTCGTTGACCTGACGGGTTGGGCTGCTAGTATCGTATGCTATAGTTTACGCGCTTGCCGTCTGTCAAGTGTTCCACATTCTTACCGATATCAGCAGATGGCAGCCGCGTTCAGTAGTAGCGGATTTTGTACTGAAACGACATGTGGAACAAAAAAATGGTAAATTAAACAGCTTTATCAGTTGTTATTACTTCATATGTTGTTATATCTTGTTTTTATAATGTTTTCGAACTAACATGACAAGAAATCCATTGGCTAAAAGTGATATTACTATTACTAACGAACGGTTTTGTGCATGATATCACTCACGATACCCCGAGATTTCTTTATTACAATTATAATTATTAACCATACCAATTTTTTGGTGCACACTGAACTACTGACGCCTAAATATCATGCCTTAGACTTTAGAATTTTGAAAGGGGCGTGGGGAAATATGAAATGTGAGGGAGAACAGAAAAATTAAAAGTAAAAATAATACATAATTCTGTGGACTTCGTCATTACTGCTGCATGGCTGGAATACAGACAGGGTGCTATCCAAAATAAATGGACAAGAAAGGAAACTATACAGTATTACGCATTCAAACTTGACATTGCTAAAAATACGATCTACTACAAGAGGCTTGCTAAACAAAATGATAGCAGTTCAGAAGAGGATGACGGACAGCATGAGTCCAGATATCCAAGTGTACCTCCGGCCGTGCCATCGATTAGGATTATAGCATCAAAAGATTTACGTTTGCCAGAGGTCATAAATTTTCATCAGAAAAGCAGATCCATTGTAGGGTCGCAGGACTAAGGGGCTCACCTTCATTCGTTGTACAGAATACAATGTTGTATCGCAAGTTAACGCAACTGTCTCTTTAAGTTCCATAGTATGTAACCAAAAAATTACGTTAATTGAAGTTGAAGCTTAAATTTGCAACGTAAGGAAGTTATTTGTTTTCTATCCTTTCATGGTATTACGCAACACGTTAATCCACAGGTACCAAATATGATACTACCTGAAAAATTTTATTAAAAAAAGAAAAATAATATTTTGTGCTAATCTATGCATGTAATTGCTCAGAAATGGAATTTCATTAAAATAGGAGATTATATGTGCCTTCAGGAAGCAGGAGGTGAGGTCGGCGTTGGGCCGGCTGTCCTTCTGTAGGCGCAAAAGGTAAAGATGTTGACACTAGATAAGAAACGATGTACTGGCGTGTATTATCGATTCGTACATTGGCACAGGTCAAACAACACAAGGGCCTCTTATAAAAGCTTTGGACTAAACCTAAATAGGAACCAATTCTAAGATCTCTGCTTCAATAAGGAAACTGGAAAATTGGCAATTAACAACCAAGAGAACGACAGAGAACTTTGTAAGTATTTAAGAAAAACTTCCAGCAGAAATTTACCTAAACCCAAATACGGCAAATGAAGAGGAAATTAGCATACAAATTAAAAGATAGGAAATAATAAAATGTTTCTTGAAGACGGAACTGGTGCACAATTCCTGGAATCAGCTGGTCTAAAAGTCTGAAAACAAAATAACATTATCCACAAAAAACATTTCGCAAACTGATAAAATTGAAGTGAATGAAAAAATGGAATGAAACATCCACTACATAGAACCCACTAATTAAAAAGCGAGGCCGAACGGATGTTAATGATTATACTGTTTTCCCTTCTGCCTGTCCCATACACACTTTTATTTCAGTGTCTCCTGGACTGAGCACAACAACAACTTGAAATGTAAAATTTGCGAATATTGAACAAGTTTCAGACCATATAGATCACGCCCAGAAGATATTTCAGTCCTGAAATTTTGTGGGCTGCCTAGAAAGTAATGCACCGCATTTTTTAAACAATTCTTTATTGAACATAATGAGAATTACACACACGAAAGAATGATGTTTTATCTGCTCTCCCATGTAATCTCCATCCCGTTCTATGGCCTTCCTCCAGCGCGAAACAAGGGCGTTTATGCCCTATCGGTATCATTCTTGTCCTGGTGGCAGAGGTATGAATCACATCCTCATCGTCCTCAAAACGTCTTCCAACTGCCCAAGTCGTAATGCACCTGTCCTCGCTAATCACATCAGCTCGCTGCAACATGTCAGGTGCAACAGCCATGGATGGTCTCCCCGAAGCGCTGCAAATCTTGCAGCTCCTACGAACCGCCTTCTGATGACCTCACCGTCTGTGCCCAGCGACTAACTGGTGTACTTTTGTCGGCAGCAGATTCTCGATAGACTTTGCACAAGCGTTTGTGAATATTCACCAGAGTTTCTTTCTCTGCAGTGAGAAAAGTTACTTGTAACGCATATCACCTCCCGAAGCCATTTTGAAACTGTTCTGCTGATACACTATCTGTGGTAAGTGACAGAAACTTGGCGCGCTCACGCAGGAGACTTCAAATAATACATGCGTACCGTTTCGCATTCGTTGAATTCTTTTCGGCTGAGAAAAAAAATGCGTGGCATTATTTTCTGGGCAACCCTCGTAATTCTCAGCATCAAAAACTTTCTAGTAAAAGAGCAGTTTCTAGAGTTGTAGATTTTAGAAAAATTTGTTATTTGGTGTTAGTATGACACTCTTACGAATTCTGAAGAACAAGGTCTGGGTTTTTTTATTTGGTCATCAGTCTACTGACTGGTTTGATGCGGCCCGCCACGAATTCCTTTCCTGTGCTAACCTCTTCATCTCAGAGTAGCACTTGCAACCTACGTCCTCAATTATTTGCTTGACGTATTCCAATCTCTGTCTTCCTCTACAGTTTTTGCCCTCTACAGCTCCCTCTAGTACCATAGAAGTCATTCCCTCATGTCTTAGCAGATGTCCCATCATCCTGTCCCTTCTCCTTATCAGTGTTTTCCACATATTCCTTTCCTCTGCGATTCTGCGTAGAACCTCCTCATTCCTTACCTTATCAGTCCACCTGATTTTCAACATTCGTCTATAGCACCACATCTCAAATGCTTCGATTCTCTTCTGCTCCGGTTTTCCCACAGTCCATGTTTCACTACCATACAATGCTGTACTCCAGACGTACATCCTCAGAAATTTCTTCCTCAAATTAAGGCCAGTATTTGATATTAGTAGACTACTCTTGGCCAGAAATGCCTTTTTTGCCATAGCGAGTCTGCTTTTGATGTCCTCCTTGCTCCGTCCGTCATTGGTTATTTTACTCCCTAGGTAGCAGAATTCCTTAACTTCATTGACTTCGTGACCATCAATCCTGATGTTAAGTTTCTCGCTGTTCTCATTTCTACTACTTCTCATTACCTTCGTCTTTCTCCGATTTACTCTCAAACCATACTGTGTACTCATTAGACTGCTCATTCCGTTCAGCAGATCATTTAATTCTTCTTCACTTTCACTCAGGATAGCAATGTCATTAGCGAATCGTATCATTGATATCCTTTCACCTTGTATTTTAATTCCACTCCTGAACCTTTCTTTTATTTCCATCATTGCTTCCTCGACGTACAGATTGAAGAGTAGGGGCGAAAGGCTACAGCCTTGTCTTACACCCTTCTTAATACGAGCACTTCGTTCTTGATCGTCCACTCTTATTATTCCCTCTTGGTTGTTGTACATATTGTATATGACCCGTCTCTCCCTATAGCTTACCCCTACTTTCTTCAGAATCTCGAACAGCTTGCACCATTTTATATTGTCGAACGCTTTTTCCAGGTCGACAAATCCTATGAAAGTGTCTTGATTTTTCTTTAGCCTTGCTTCCATTATTAGCCGTAACGACAGAATTGCCTCTCTCGTCCCTTTACTTTTCCTAAAGCCAAACTGATCGTCACCTAGCGCATTCTCAATTTTCTTTTCCATTCTTCTGTATATTATTCTTGTAAGCAGCTTCGATGCATGAGCTGTTAAGCTGATTGTGCGATAAATCTCGCACTTGTCAGCTCTTGCCGTCTTCGGAATTGAGTGGATGATGCTTTTCCGAAAGTCAGATGGTATATCGCCAGGCTCATATATTCTACACACCAACGTGAATAGTCGTTATGTTGCCACTTCCCCCAATGATTTTAGAAATTCTGATGGAATGTTATCTATCCCTTCTGCCTTATTTGACCGTAAGTCCTTCAAAGCTCCTTTAAATTCCGATTCTAATACTAAATCCCCTATCTCTTCTAAATCGACTCCTGTTTCTTCTTCTATCACATCAGACAAATCTTCACTCTTATAGAGGTTTTCAATGTATTCTTTCCACCTATCTGCTCTCTCCTCTGCATTTAACAGTGGAATACTCGTTGCACTCTTAATATTACCACCTTTGCTTTTAATGTCACCAAAGGTTGTTTTGACTTTCCTGTATGCTGAGTCTGTCCTTCCGACAATCATATCTTTTTCGATGTCTTCACGTTTTTCCTGCAGCCATTTCGTCTTAGCTTCCCTGCACTTCCTATTTATTTCATTCCTCAGCGACTTGTATTTCTGTATTCCTGATTTTCCCGGAACATGTTTGTACTTCCTCCTTTCATCAATCAACTGAAGTATTTCTTCTGTTACCCACGGTTTCTTCGCAGCTACCTTCTTTGTACCTATGTTTTCCTTCCCAACTTCTGTGATGGCGCTTTTTAGAGATGTTCATTCCTCTTCAACTGTACTGCCTACTGCGCTATTCCTTATTGCTGTATCTATAGCGTTAGAGAACTTCAAACGTATCTCGTCATTCCTTAGTACTTCCGTATCCCACTTCTTTGCGTATTGATTCTTCCTGACTAATGTCTTGAACTTCAGCCTACTCTTCATCACTACTATATTGTGATCTGAGTCTATATCTGCTCCTGGGTACGCCTTACAATCCAGTATCTGATTTTGGAATCTCTGTCTGACCATGATGTAATCTAATTGAAATCTTCCCGTATCTCCCGGCATTTTCCAAGTATACCTCCTCCTCTTGTGATTCTTGAACAGGGTATTCGCTATTACTAGCTGAAACTTGTTACAGAACTCAATTAGTCTTTCTTCTCTTTCATTCCTTGTCCCAAGCCCATATTCTCCTGTAACCTTTTCTTCTACTCATTCTCCTACAACTACATTCCAGTCGCCCATGACTATTAGATTTTCGTCCCCCTTTACATACTGCATTACCCTTTCAATGTCCTCATACACTTTCTCTATCTGTTCATCTTCAGCTTGCGACGTCGGCATGTATACCTGAACTATCGTTGTCGGTGTTGGTCTGCTGTCGATTCTGATTAGAACAACCCGGTCACTGAACTGTTCACAGTAACACACCGTCTGCCCTACCTTCCTATTCATAACGAATCCTACACCTGTTATACCATTTTCTGCTGCTGTAGATATTAACCGATACTCATCTGACCAGAAATCCTTGTCTTCCTTCCACTTCACTTCACTGAATCCTTGTCTTCCTTCCACTTCACTTCACTGACCCCTTCTATATCTAGATTGAGCCTTTGCATTTCCCTTTTCAAATTTTCTAGTTTCCCTACCACGTTCAAGCTTCTGACATTCCACGCCCCGACTCGTAGAACGTTATCCTTTCGTTGATTATTCAATCTTTTTCTCATGGTAACCTCCCCCTTGGCAGTCCCCTCCCGGAGATCCGAATGGGGGACTATTCCGGAATCTTTTGCCAATGGAGAGAGCATCATGACACTTCTTCAGATACAGGCCACATGTGCTGTGGATACACGTTACGTGTCTTTAATGCAGTGGTTTCCATTGCCTTCTGCATCCTCATGTCGTTGATCATTGCTGATTCTTCCGCCTTTAGGGGCAATTTCCCACCCCTAGGACAAGAGAGTGGCCTCAACCTCTATCCGCTCATCCGCCCTCTTTGACAAGGCCGTTGGCAGAATGAGGCTGACTTCTTATGCCGGAAGTCTTCGGCCGCCAATGCTGATTATTTATCAAAATTTAGGCACTGGCGGGGATCGAACCCGGGACCGAAGACGAGTATCAAGGATACTACCTCCTAATTTGCCGGAAGCAGGAGACTGGAAGTGAAAAACGTGATGTAACTTTATCTCTGCATGAGGAAGGCTATTCTAATAGGACAATAGCAACAAACGTTCGCGTAGCCCTTTCTTCAGTGGTGTACACTTTGCTGGAGTTCAAGTAACCTAGTGCCAATGTGTTTCGTGGTACGGAAGACCTGTTCGTACGTGCACGGAGTAAAAACGTCACAGGATTTAAGGATATTTACAATTACCAAGACCGAAGGAGCGATCTATTTTACTTGATAAAAACACTCGATAGCCTAGATTGCATAAATATTTCTTTATTTAAGGTAATGGTTTCCACAGACTTTCCTGTCATCTGCGGGTTTTAGAAAAAATCTTTTTGTTGTGGACATGACCATTTGCACAAGGTGGTTTACATTTTAAAATATTTTAGTAATGACGGACCTTTTATAACTTGCTGATTTTTATCCACACGAGAAACGTGGCGTAAGATCCAACGTAAAATGAACATATTTCATAACCAAATTATTTTTTTAAGATCTGAAGATTACAGCAAAGAAAGCGATTGCCTTAAAATTTAAATAAAGAAATATTTTTGCGATCTAGGCTGTCGTATGCCCTTAACATTCCAACGAGGTAAAAGCAACTTCCCACAAACTGACAAAACCTACAGGCCACAACAGATCCGAAACGTATCGTGAGGCTCGGGTAGAACTGACAGGCCACACAACGTTGAATAAGAAAAAAGGAAGGAAAATACCTTCCATTAAGCAAACAAATACAAAGACAATTGACGACTCCACGTTCTGTTTTATATCGTGTGAAATAAGATGTCGTCAGAGTTGTACTTCTTTCAATTATTGTTCTTAAATAAGTTACTGGATACATGTACGCTACCTCTCAAATGGTCGAGCAAATGATGCATATCTGTACTGCAATTTCTTGGAACTTATGATAAATCAATGTGCTAAGTATTGATGGAAAAAAGCTGTTAGTATTATTACTGGATTAAAACATTTTATTGTTAGTATAATTAAACTTTTACACATCCATAATTGGTGATTTTTTAGGGGTTAGGGAACGGGAGGAGAGAGGGGAACAGAATGTGACACCCACCCCACCCGCAGAACAGTGCACTGGACACGCGTCTTCTACAAGATCTGTTTACAGCAACTTTAAAACTAAAGAACAAACGGAATGATACGAGTGCTCATACATAATTGAATCAGTATTGTTTGCTACAATAACCAGATAGTAAGAAAGAGGAAAAAGAAATAAATTGCGTGAATGAATTTATTATCTCGTTGACAGCTACCTCATTAGAAACTTCCGTGATTTCCCTTCGTCGTTAAAGGCAGATACTTGTGTGGTTCCTTTTCAAGGAAACGACCGATCTCTGTCTCTCTCTCTCTCTCTCTCTCTCTCTCTCCCTCTCCCCTATCTTTCTTCCTCAATAGGTGCTTGTGTTCCATCTCTAATGACCTTGCAGTCGATGGGACGTTAAAACTAATCTTCCTTCCTTCCTTCCTTAGAGACGGAGCAATGGTTCACCTGGACGTGGATGTTTAGATATATCGGATACGTCATGTCTACACTAGCATCAGTTGGAATGGTCCGGAATAAGAGCACAATAAGTAAATCAGCACCACGGGGCAGGGATTTGAATCCCGATTGCGTAACGTTTCTAGTGTCACAACCATTGCGTCGCCATACTCGATCAAGGAAAGAGAGTCGAAAACAGACATATGATTACTTCAGATATTTCATGCTGTCAATAGCTGTCAGCCTGTTACTTTCATAATATAAAGACTTCGTCTACAGCTTAAACTGTTCATTAATTTGGACTTACGACAACAGGCATGTCTTGTTCCCCTCGTTAACATGGAATGTCAGATCCTCAACAAGACAAAGAACAGGTATAAATAAAACAACGGCAGCGGTCACGATTCTTACATCCCAATATAGTCATGTTACTATACGCAAAAGACACAGTTGATGGTCAACAGAAAAAAGTTCTGTTCCATAGTATTATCAATATAACGATACCGATTTTGTAAAGCATAGTCAAATTCGTGAAGTGTAGATAGCTTCACAGTGGTCAAACCTTTTGCAACCAAGAGTCTTTAAAATAAGAAATCGTCTCTAGGTACTTGGTAAACGTTCCCGAAGTTGTCAAAGGGCTTTATTCGAGCAATTCTAGAATATTATGAGCAACGTTTCGGAGCATGTATCTAAACCGGTGGTCACTTTAATAGACCCAGTATATGTCTGATGGTACATTACGTCTTTAACTTTAATGTGTTGAAAACTATTACTAATAGGTTCCATTTTTCTCATTGTACTTTACATACTTTTTCTTAGTTTATACAAAATTCAGTTCTTTACACTATTCAGTACATAATATGTTACAGAAGTAAAACTAACTGAACATTGTTAACTGTCGAAACTGCCATTAAAATTTGTATTCTATAGTTTTATGATAGTGCTATTATCTACAGTTACTTTATTTTCACTGAATATTGGCCTCCGAAAAAACATAGTAGGCAGTACTGTCTGACTTTGCCATAAATATCAGAAATAGTAGCGTGATCGCCTATATGTTCTACACGTGTTCACCATGTAATCCCTAGCGCTGAGACCAGGTATGTGTCTTCGCTTCTTAAGAGCTGTTATAATGAAATTATCGCATTTTAATATCCTGAAACTGCTTACACGAGAATTGTGTTGTGATGTGCGTGTAGCTGGTATACTGCTATTTGGAACGCTATTCCCCAAAAAGGACTACTGATCGTCATAATGAGTTTCCTGTTCCTAATACTCCAGAAGATTTTTCTCTAAGCTTTACGAATCCGTAATTGGAGTTGAAAATTCTTTAAGTTAGACAAATGTAGGCCTCTGTTCAGACAGGTGCTCCCTCCCTTTCCCCATCTCTTCTTTACGAGTTGATACAACGGCAGCTCAATGACCTCATCATATTCTAGAATATTCGAAACAAACAGCCTGTACCACTGCATTTGAAACAGTGGAATGTGAGAAAGTGCCCACATTCTGTTGTCAATTTCCAGAATGACAGAACTTCTGTATGAATAAATACTATACAAAAACACTTCTGGTTGGGGAATGTGAAAACTTTAGTAAAAGTTTTAAGTGTAAATGGCTCTTACTTACGCCAGAAAGTCCCAAGGTCCACTTCTAAACGCTGATAGCAGAATTTATAGATCAACATATCAAGAGGTTTTAAAATAAAATAAATAATTGTTAGTGCTAAAGGACATGAGGGAAACGGTATGGCAGGCCTTAGGACGCTTTCGAACAGTCTTCTAAGAAACTTTGAAGCTATAGATTTGAAGGAACGTACGGAGGATCCATTGTAGACGTTTGAAAAGTTGTAATGTAACATGTATCTTTGCAACACAGAGATTATATATAATGGTACTAATTTTGTACCGTGTTCTAATTTGAAGTTCATTTCGATTTGAATACATTCTAGGTAAAAAAAAAGCATGAAATACGATTTTTCAGGGGGTCGTATCTCAGGTTTTATTCATTACATAGATTAAGGGTCAAGTTATCCCTTGGCCTAGAGACTATTATTATATATAGCGGAAGAACGGACATTCCGTAGCCATCCTACCGTACAGGATAAAAATTTAAACATTCCACATTCCCTCCAGTCAAACTGTGCATATCGGTTGGTTCTTTTGGATTTGGCGTGGTCTAGATTGGGCCTTCGGCGTCTTATCAAAGTGTCATCTGTTCATGTTAGGTTCCTGAGAAAACCACGAAAAACACTGATTTTTCGGTACACAAAGAACCAGTTGTGGGAATGGCCACTTCTGTAATTTCTGTTCACAGCAGATCATCGAAATGTTTACCATTTGTTCTTAAAATGACTTTCTGGGTGGAATTTCGAAAACTTTTTCGATATCCTTAACTTTTACCGAGATTTAGAGGTTCAAAGTTTCCGCAGTTATGCATATGAAGTGTAAATGCAACATCCGTTCTGAATCGTAAAGATAGTTTTAACGGACGTAGTGAACTCATGGCAAGGGTTCTAGGTTTCACGCAAGGGTTCTGAGATCATCAAAGTACGCGGGCGCGATGAAAAGTGATCACTTCGAATTTTTTATTCTGTTCTCAATATCGGCTGAGTTATTAAATGCCATGGATATTAGTCGGTCGGCTTCTCCGCTTCGCTGATGCAAGTTGCAACCTTCTGCCTCTGGAGGGCTCTGAGTTGTGTCGTGTAACATGGGCCGGGTGTCGTAACTTCGTCCGTGAGTGAGAAACAGTACTGTAATCGCACAGAAAACTGAAAGAGTTCGTCCACATATGTAGCACTCTCTCGTTCAGCATGACAATGCTCTACCACATACGAATGCATATATCTGCAACAGTCCGCCGCCTTGGGTTCTCTGTCATCGATCACCCTCCATACAGTCCCGACTTGGCCACATGCGGGCTATATGTGTTTCCAAAACTTCAAGAACATCTTCCAGGACTTCACTTTAATAGTGGTGAAGAGGTGCATGTTTATGTGAGTTTGTGGCTCCGTCAACTAAGCAAGCTTTCTACAGTGACGATATCAACAAACTGGTCTCTCGGTGGGAGAAATGTTTTCTTCACCAGGGTGACTATGTCAAGAAACAAATATGTAGACATGAAGAATAAAGATGATAAATGTTATTAAGGCTTTTTTACATAAAAAGCTTTAAGAGTCTTCATATCAAAACTTCCGAGCCATTGCTTTTCAGCACACCCACGTATGCTTTTGTCAGCATGTTTTAACCAATAAAACTTTACGTTGCGCCGTCCCTATATAATGAGCGCTTCTCGCCTATACAAATATGCCCAAAGTAGTACTGCGCTGGCAAAAAAATGTGTTAGAATGGGTCTTAACATGCGTTATACATCTTAAAATGACTAGCAAAAATCAGGTGAAACGGGGAGGACCGCAAATTCAGTGATGTATTTCTAATAACATTTTTACTTTTTCAAGTTACAAATCAGAAGCTGGGCGATCTCGATGAATCGCGATGGATGAGCAAAGTTCGCAGAAAAATTTAAAGCAAATGATCTTGTGCTAACTTTATATTATGTGTAATTTTTTGTTCTTTAAATTACTTTTTTGTTGTTATCTTTGTTATTCGACTGAGCTCTCATTTTTCGGAGCATCGAGTATGTTTGGAGACCGTTGCCTGACGGTGTGCATTACCGTGCCGGGTAAGAAAACACTTTCACTGCTTCTCGGGTTCAGTGCTTGTTAATCAGTCATGAAAGGGGATCGGCTTGATTGGTTTGCTTGATCAGATAATGATTCAAATGTTAAATGGAAGAATTTTACCCAAGGAATAACGCAACGTTGCCACAAGCAACCAAAGAAGCTAGCATATGGAAAATATTAGTGTGACAGCCAACCATGATCCATTGCTACAGGTGTCGTACTTTTATTTACTGACTTCATTAGAGCGATAATCCGGTAATTCAATCCAGTATTCTATTAAAATGTGGAATCAAGTGGTTCAGATCATTGTTCGAAACAACTGAGGGTTCTCATTTAGACATACAATTTATTCCGACATTTCTGCTGCATATCAGTGGGGAACGAACAATAATAAACATATTACAGGCGTTGATTGCGCTGAACATAAGCTAGTCGGTCTGTTAAATTACGGACGGGAGGAGTATAATGTTGCTAATGGAATTATGATTCACGCATGACTTTCAATTTGGTGCCAGCCAGACGTGGGATAATGGCTACAAATTCTATGGACGGCAGGCCCAGAAGATAACGCTAATTCAGGCAAAAGGGGTCAAGCAGATAAAAATACGCTCGATGAGTACATACAAATATTCAATGCAGCCTAAAAATTCATCTCACGCTTTTTCTGTCATGGAATTATACAAGAACGATCATTGTGCAAAGATTGTGCAGACAACTCCTTTCAGGATATCAGAATTCATAATATTCGATCGTTCTGGGATTGAATTTCCAGCAGAAAGCCGGCAGCTCAATATTTGTCCAGCCAACTCTACGAGGGAACTTGGAAAGCAATTGCTCACCGAATGGTTCGTTCGTGGAGTAATAGGCAAATTTCACACGCGACACGCGCAAGTCCTATTTTTAACTAACTTAGGATGCAGATGGTCCCTTCTCCATGCGTTACTATACAGGGTGGTCCATTGATCGTGACCGGGCCAAATATCTCACGAAACAAGCGTCAGACGAAAAAACTGCAAAGAACGAAATTTGTCTAGCTTGAAGGGGGAAACCAGATGACGCTATGGTCGGCCCACTAGATGGCGCTGCCATAGGTCAAACGGATATCAAATGCGTTTTTTTTAAATAGGAACCACCATTCTTTATTACATATTTGTGTAGTACGTAAATAAATATGAATGTTTAAGTTAGACCACTTTTTTCGCTTTGTGATAGATGGCGCTGTAATAGTCAGAAACATATGGCTCACAATTTTAGACGAACACTTGGTAACAGGTAGGTTTTTTAAATTAAAATACAGAACGTAGGTACGTTTGAACATTTTATTTCGGGTGTTCCAATGTGATACATGTAACTTTGTGAACTTATCATTACTGATAACGCATGCTGGTACAGCGTGATTACCTGTAAATACCACGTTAATGCAATAAATGCTCAAAATGATGTCCGTCCGCCTCAATGTATTTGGCAATACGTGTAACGACATACCTCTCATCAGCGAGTAGTTCGCCTTCCGTAATGTTCGCAGATGCATTGACAGTGCACTGACGCATGTTGTCAGGCGTTGTCGGTGGATCACGATAACAAATATCCTTCAGCTTTTCCCACAGAAAGAAATCCGGGGACGTCAGATCTAGTGAACGTGCGGGCTTCGACGACCAATCCACTTGTCATGAAATGTGCTATTCAATACCGCTTCAACCGCACGCGAGCTATATGCCGGACATCCATCATGTTGGAAGTACATCGCCATACTGTCATGCAGTGAAACATCTTGTAGTAACATCGGTAGACGATTACGTAGGAAATCAGCATACATTGCACATTTAGATTGCCATCGACAAAATGGGGGCCAATTATCCTTCCTCCCATAAAGCCGCACCATACATTAACACGCCAAGGTCGCTGATGTTCCACTTGTCGCAGCCATTGTGGATTTTCCGTTGCCTAATTGTGCATATTATATCGGTTTACGTTACCGCTCTTGGTGAATGACGCTTCGTCGCTAAATAGAACGCGCTCAAAAAATCTGTCATCGTCCCGTAATTTCTCTTGTGCCCAGTGGCAGATCTGTACACGACGTTCAAAGTCGTCGCCATGCAATTCCTAGTGCATAGAAATGTGGTATGGGTGCAGTCGTTGTTGATGTAGCATTCTCAACACCAGTGTTTTTGAGATTCCCGATTCTCACGGAGTTTGTCTGCTACTGATGTGCGGATTAGCCGCGACAGCATCTAAAACACCTACTTGGACATCATCATTTGTTGCGGGTCGTGGTTGACGTTTCACATGTGACTGAACACCTCCTGTTTCCTTAAATAACGTAACTAGCCGGCGAACGGTCCGAACACTTGGATGATGTCGTCCAGGATACCGAGCAGCATACATATTACACGCCCGTTGGGCATTTTGATCACAATAGCCATACATCAACACGATGTCGAACTTTTCCGCAATTGGTAAACGGTCCATTTTAACACGGGTGACGTATCACGAAGCAAATACCGTTCGCATTGGCGGAATGTTACGTGACATCAAGTACTTATACGTTTGTGACTATTACAGTGCCATCTAAACATTCATATTTCTTTACGTACTACATGAAAATGTAATAAGAAATGGGGATTCCTATTTTTAAAAAAACGCAGTTGATATCCGTTTGACCCATGGCAGCGCCATCTATTGGGCCAACCATAGCGCCACCTGGTTTCCCCCTTCAAGCTAGACGAGTTTTTTCGTTTGATGCTTATTTCGTGAGATATTTGGTCCGGTCACTATCAATGGACCACCCTGTATACATGAGAGTAAGGAGACAATGACCATCGGACCAAAAAAGAAATAAAATAATTTCACACGCAATGTCACTTAAATATTTCGTATTTTACTCAAGAAACCCTAAGCTGAAAACACTGTATGAGATTCCCCATACTTCGTTACGACCGTTGCGACCGCGTAGCTGACTGAAGCAAAAGGGTGATGCCCACTCTACTAACAAAAATTATCAGATTATCAGAAAGCAAGTTAACGTCAGCGAATAAACGCAAGAGAGCTGTAACAAGAATTCAATATACCTCAAATGTGCTGAAGGCATCGCAGTTTTAACTTCGTATGACTGGACTGGCATGAGCTCCGTGCTCTCATTACAAATCTAGGTCGAAACCGATGAGTTTACTCGTAAAATAATTAAAAATCGTGGTCGCAACGTAATCCTGACTACGACAGTGCTGAATTCGAACGGATTAGTAATTTTAACTGTAAAGTCGGGTGTTGCTGAGGGAATTAGATTAGGAAATGAGACACTTAAAGTAGTAAAGGAGTTTTGCTATTTGGGAAGCAAAATAACTGATGATGGTCGAAGTAGAGAAGATATAAAATGTAGACTGGCGATGGCAAGAAAAGCGTTTCTGAAGAAGAGAAATTTGTTAACATCGAGTATAGATTTAAGTGTCAGGAAGTCGTTTCTGAAAGTATTTGTACGGAGTGTAGCCATGTATGGGTGTGAAACATGGACGATAAATAGTTTGGACAGGAAGAGAATAGAAGCTTTCGAAATGTGGTGCTACAGAAGAATGCTGAAGATTAGATGGGTAGATCACATAACTAATGAGGAGGTACTGAATAGAATTGGGGAGAAGAGGAGTTTGTGGCACAACTTGACAAGAAGAAGGGACCGGTTGGTAGGACATGTTCTGAGGCATCAAGTGATCACAAATTTAGCATTGGAGGGCAGCGTGGAGGGTAAAAATCGTAGAGGGAGACCAAAAGATGAATACACTAAGCAGATTCAGAAAGATGTAGGTTGCAGTAGGTACTGGGAGATGAAGAAACTTGCACAGGATAGGGTAGCATGGAGAGCTGCATCAAACCAGTCTCAGGACTGTAGACCACAACAACAACATACCTCATACTTCCGAAATTTATCAGATAGCTTGATGGAGACTTGCATCGAGACCGTCCATCCTCTCAGCCATCCAGAAGACGAGTGACGGAAAATGGAGGAGTGCTGCCAACGATCATTGAGCTCAGCCCTGATAAGGAGGCTAGGACTTCCTATCAACCCCCAAGGCTTCCACCACTACAGGTGCATCTTTGCCCGAGATCAACATGGATTAGATTGGCAGAAAAATCTATGTGAAGCATGTATCTCTGAACTACATGTGATCTGTTGAAATCACAATCAAAGCAATCATTCACTCCATAACCTGATAGCCACATTAGAGTAATAGGAAAGGATGTGCATAATAACGTAAACAAGTAAACACTGAAGTCTCCGTATCTCAACAAATCATTAATATAACCAATGTGTCATCATTAACAAAAAACCACAGTATGTTGTGAGACGAAGTAATGGAGGGTGGAGGGGAGGGGGCAACAACCTTTTCCGTCATAATATGTTTCAAAGTACATAAAAGTTTTGACAGTAGGTAATCTTTCAAAACTTTACCCGAGCTGTAGGTTTCGTTTTACGTAAGCAGTACACCATGCTGTAGCAGGGAAAATAATGGAACCAGAGGAAAAATGCTCCCGTCGAAGAAAATAAGAGGTGAATGCATTCCCCTTCAAAAGAATCTAGCAGAAAAGTGAGGAACTAGCTGCCTCAATCCTCACTCCGTCTTCATCATCAAAAATTATGCATGCGAAAATAATAGCTCTTGTTTGTGCTGAGAAACAGAAGCAGAGATACGGTGAGGATGGAAAAGAGAGAAGACAGTGCCAGTGGAGAGCAAGACAGAAGAGACGGTTATGGTGGGAGAGAGAAAACGGCAGTCAAAGAGAGAGAGAGAGAGAGAGAGAGAGAGAGAGAGAGATGGATGAAGACAGTAGCAGTGGGAGCCAAAGAGAGAGGAGATTTTGATGGTCAGTGAAAGACAGTGGCAGTAAAAGAGAGAGAGGGATGGATACACAAGCAGTGTGAGCAAAGGAGACAGAAAACAGTGGAAACGAAAAATACACTTCAGTGGAGACCGTTCATAGGGATGGGCGGCGTGAGCACTCAAAGACCAGCATATTTATGCTCGTAGGTCTTTTAAAGAGGGACACAAGCGCCCTTTTTGTGCTCCGATAGGAGCAATTTTCGTTGGTTCAGTATGTACTTTATCTTTTAAGATCAACTTCAAAATTTGTTGCTTGCGCCGATTTGAAAGAATGTCTCACACGGATGTCTGGAATACCGATAATCAGATTGTATGCCTAAAGCAGCCACGTAGAAAAGATATCAGCCATCGTTTAATTCGATCTCCGTCTACTGTTTTCCCGATGGGAAGAACATAGGATCTTAGCACAACCAACCTTCACCACATTTGCAGGAACACACTCATACGACACTCCCTTTGCGACGTCGTGCTAGTGCTGGCTTCTCACGGCCATCGTGTTAAGGACCTACCTTGTGAACTCCGATTTAGGTGACACCATTGCAGCCAGGTACTACTACCGACGTCAGTAACGATTTGCTGACGAAAGTCGCTGCCGGTAGATCCGATTACAACAAAGGAATAACTATCAACAGTGCACTAAATCATTAGCCTGTATAATACCGGGCAGAAACACGTGAACGCCCATGCTTCTGGGCTAGAGCAGTCAGAGTCAAAATCGAGTACCTAAGCTTAGCTCATGTCTCATGATACACTGATGACCACGTCAGTAACGATACGATGACGAGAGTCGCCGCCGGTGACCCAGTTACAACAAAGCAATGGGTGTCAACAGTCTATTAAACTACTAGTCTATATAGTACTGGTCAGAAGCATGTGAACGCCCATGCCTCTGGGACACAGCTCTCACCGTCCAAAACGAGTACTTAACCTGACATCACGTCTCATGGGACACATACAACGACTTTCCCAGGAAAATCTCGACTATGTACTCAAAGCAATAAATCAGACAAGCCATTGGCATTTTTTCATGATATATTGCAGTAGAAAAGTATAGCAAAGTGTGCTGTCAGCACAACAGCTTACAAAAAATCATGCTATAAGAAAACTGATTCAAGTTATGCAACACTGCGTAAATTACCTGTTCGTGAACTTCGAATTTAGACCCTAATTAAAAACACATCTAGGTTATTACTAAATTCTAACTGACAGACTACCTAGAAGCTTAATATCTGCGTGTAATCGCAATCTATAAGATCAAAGTTCTTTGGTTAACCCTGTAATTTATGTAATGATGCATGGGGTTGTGATACAGCAACGCGTCATAAAATTGAAATGAATTAAAAAGTGAATGATTCCTAGGAAAAGTACACGGACATTCATCTTAACAACAATTTGGTAATTGTAAATATCCTTAACTCCATGTGAACCAGTTACCTTCCTCGCTTGCTGTGTAATAGTTTTATCAATTTTTTTGAAATTCAAATCCCTAAACACGGGATGGGGTAGGACAAGGAAAGAATGGGAGGGCGAACCCAGAATAGCAGCGTCATTTGTAGTCTGAATCGTTACATTTACTTACCGACAACATACAGCATAGTAAATGAAAAAATAATTACAAATAATTATGAGTGGCAGAGTAAGGTTAATTATTTCGTTACAGCAAATGATTGTACCTCAACAAGGCACAAAACACAGTGTCAGCATAACTATGAAACAGGAAAATTAGTATAAAGCAATCGATTTCTTTCTTTAACCAAACAGGCCCTTAACACGCAAGAGGGCAAACACACTACTAATATCAATACAATTTTATCAAGTACCAAAACAACGAAATTGATTAAGGTTTCCCACACATGAGGCAAGTACAATCCCAGTTTGTGATCAAACCAGCAATTATGGTTAAGGAATATGGAAATAATAAACATAATAATCAAGACAATACCGTGTGCTTAAGCAAGTTTAGAAAAAACGTAGCTACCCGAATTTCATAACATAGGCGTTACAAGCATATTCCAAAGGAGATGCACGACTTTAATAAAAACTTTAAATAAGGTTTAACAGACGAGAAAATTGAATAATATATCCACCTCTTAAAATTTATTAGCAGGCGGTGCGAAACAGAATGCTAAGGCAATCGCAGACATATCCCAAATGCAGCCAATAAACACCAGGGCGGTACATTACAGCAACACGTCCCGAGGCCCCAGCTGCTAAAAAACCATACGCGAAGCTCAGAAGTCTCAGTAGTGCTGTTAACAAACACCAGTTATGTGAAACATAGGCCAAACAAAGAAGTTAAGAAAATATTAATGGCAACCTTCTTTCGAAATGGTCAGGATAAGGCCTCTTAATATGCCACCAAATTTCAAAAACTTATCTCTAACCAAATTTACAAAATATCAAGAACTCGTAGTAGTGACGAAGGTAATGTATCTTAAACCATTTAGATGAATAACATTAGATACAGGATAACTTTAATAAATGCCGAGAGAATAAGATTTGACAGTAATTTAGCCAAACGACCCAGCAAGGAACCTAGCATAAACCAGTTGCGTAAGGAAAATGACAAGCTTACCTCTACAAGGCTGAGCTTTATAATTATATCTTACAAGCAGTGCTTCCTTCCATGGTATTTAGACATGAAAATCTACAACTCAGTTTTAACACATATATTGAATACACGAAATTTCTGTTAAATAAACAAAATATACAAAAAGATTAAACGCAATGTGCTTAAAAACATTTCAGATCACAATTTGAACTGCAAAATTTTTGCCACAGCTTATTGTCAAAACATGCTAGCACAATACTACAGCAGAAGAAAGCCGATGGTCATATCAATAGCAAAATCTACCATTAAGGTTAACCACCAAATTTAGTTTTTCACACTGCACATAGCCAACTCAGATACACTACACTGAAGCTGTCAGTGGTACACAGAAATCCCCAGTACAGGCACAGTTACGTATACAGCCAAATATTTGACTGATCAAAAATATAAGTAATCTGAAGCAACAGAGCCTTAGCTCAGATAATTATGGACAAATAAATATTTCAATAAGCAGGCAACAGAGGTGAGCATATCGTAGTGTGAGAAATACTGACCGTAAAGGCACGATGCGGCAGATATTTGATGATCCTGGAAATACCCAGAGGGGCTCCCACCACCCAGTTCCGTACAGCATGGATTATTAAAGCCGGCAAATAAGCGGACATGATCAGAAGGACGCCATACTCAGCTCAGTGCCGTAACTCTGACTTTACCAGTTACACCAAGTCTTGACATAAACAGGGCTAATGCCCGACTGTCCCGCTACGTCCAGAACTCGGCCCTTGATGCCCTGCAGTCTACTTACTGTCACTAGCTGCCTGGCTTTTACTGCCTCCCTGACGCTGCTCAAGGTCTACTTTAGGACTCGGTCTGCCAGAAATAATCAGCACAAACTACAATCGTTTCGCGTTGCCAATAGTAGCGCCAGTGAATAATACTTGAAATCAAGGCACACGAAATAGCCCACGGTTCAGAGGTGATTAGGTTCAAATGGCTCTGAGCACTATAGGACTTAACTTCTGAGGTCATCACTCCCCTATAACTTAGAACTACTTAAACCTAACTAACCTAAGGACATCATACACATCCATGCCCGAGGCAGGATCGTAGTGTGAGAAATATTGACCATAAAGGCACCGTAGCGGTCGCGCGGTTCCAGACATGTGGCGCCTAGAACCGCTCGGCCACTACGGCTGGCGTACAAAGTCACTGTGACTGCTGTATTCCAGAGGCATGGGCGTTCAAGCGTTTCTGCAGGCTAATGATTTAATAGGCTGCTGATAGTCATTCCTTTGTTGTAATCGGATCTATCGGCAGCGACTTTCGTCAGCAAATCGTTATTGACGTCGGTAGTAGTACCTGGCTTCAGGGGTGTCAGCTAAATCGGAGTTCACAAGGTAGGTCCTTAACATGGTGGCCGTGAGAAGCCAGTACTAGCACGGCGCCACAAAGGGAATGTCGCCTAAGTGTGTTCGTACAACAGTACATCACTGATATTATTCAGAATATAATGTTTAACTGTCAATGACTCTGACTGCAAAAATTAATCAATTTAGCTTTCCCAACGCTGCAGATAAAGTAAATTCATGTGCCATTGTCGGCTGAGAGACAGAGAAGAGCAGGTACAGCAGCCTAATTGGAAAGCTTTTTCCTGTCTTTTGCGTGCAGTGACATGTTTCCTTCGCGGAACGTAGGAGTTGTGTATTCAAGTGTAGGCGACTGTGTGTAGTGTAGTGTCATTTTCGCATTGGAGAAGATGAGAGAAGGTAGAGGGTAAAACATGGTGCCGGCACATATCCCACTCCTCTCGAGTAGCACGAAGGGAGCCGTCAAGCTTTAGCACCCCCATCTGACGGACAGATCACCATCAACGATGTAACATGCTGTCACTTCGTGAGTCACTGTAGAGAGGTTTGGAATTTGACCAAGGACATTGGCAAAGAGTCTGGTGATCAGGAACCTTATACCACGTTGTCTCCTCTCTCTTGCTGCAAAGATAGCTAAGTATCGACCATGCCGAATGTTGCTTAACTTATGCATGAGATCGTATAGATCTTAAATCAAATTTTCCCTAACGCTGGAATCTGAAGAAGTGAATTGAAATTTGTGCTGCAGCTGGGACTCAAACCTGGGTCTTCTCCCTTATTAGGCAGATATGCTGACCATTACACCTGCACAGCATTACGGTCATCATAGCTGCACAAACTACCTACGTCAAATACCCTTCCCAACACAAAATCCAATTCACATCTCCCCTTATATTGTCACCATTACCAGAGCACTCCGACACTGGAATAGCACCCCAGCATTAGACGTAATGGGGAAAAGCTCTACTACATGTGACCGTATATAACTTAAATTAAATTTTCCCTTAGACATTTAAGTCTCTAATTTATCTACCATAACGTTGGGAGCTGAAGAAGTGAATTGAAATTTGTGCTGCGGCCAGGACTCGGGTCTCCTTGTTTACTAGACAGATGTGCTGACCATTACACCACAATAGCATTATGGTCAACATAGCTGCACGAAGTACTCAAGTCAAATACCCTCCCGAACACAAACTCAAATTGGGGAGGGTATTCGACTTGACTAGTTCGTGCAACTCTGTTGACCGTAGTGCTGTGGTAGTGTCATGGTCAACATATCTGCCCAATAAGCAGAAAGATCCGGGTTCGAGTCTTGGCCACAACACAAATTTTAATTCCTTTCTTCAGCTTCCAACATTATGCATGAAATGTACTCCCTGTTGCGAATAGGCCTAGGACCCGGATGTCACGAGCAGTCGCCTTAACCTCTTCTGCTTGAGCATGCTTCACAGCCAGACTCAAACTTGTACACACATGGACTACGACATATGGAAGTTTGGATCTGTAGCTGAAGCGTGCTTGGATAGTTGAAGTGGTTAAAGCGTCTGCTTGCGACAAGTGGGAAGTCCGAGTTCGAGTCATTGTCTGACACAAATTTTCGTCACTGTCATTCTATTATACTGCTGAAGGTTGTCCATATTCGCAACTGCGAATACATTTTATATATTTCATAACAACTGTAGTTGCCTACAGACATGCAAGCACTGCCTTATCGTATTGCTCAGCTTAGATGATCTGATGAACACCAACATATTCAGTGAGGCAAGGCCACTGGCGATACTCACGGTGAAATTTCATAATTATTAAACATAAAATTAAGTTAATCGTTCATTACACAAATTTTTGTTGCTTATGGTATAGCTTCCATTTTGTAGAGTTCGACCTATCCAGCTGTATTATTGGACGATTAATCTGTACTACCGAGTAAATATTCCACAACCACCAGTTAAGCAGATACAAAACAACAGAAGTGAAATGTACTAGAACATGTTCTTTTGTGTTTTATGTTAAGCAGGGAAAACATTAATGATGTCACTCTGGCCTAGACTGAAGGAAGACCATATTTGCCGACCACTGCAGAAACGGACACCACATTTGGGCAACATATTTTGCCAGAAATTTGCACATCCTGGATATCAAAATCTTAAAGATTTGATAGAAATGACGGATTATAATGAGGATTAAAATACTAGCCATTAAAATAAAAACAATAAAAAGCACAAAGGTGGTCCTGAGAATATCTATTTCTCACTGTTACTGGACATTACCCAAACACTAAAATGTAAACCTGATAGTTTCCCCACTCTCTGTGTTTGTTCAACAATAACTCGGGTTGCATTCTTCCCAGTACACCCCATCTTCAACTAAGGATAGTGTGTAAAAAGAAATGAATTTCCACTCCCATCTTTCTGTAATTAGTGGTACTTCAGTGCTAATTTGGTAAAGATTTAACCATCAGATTTAACTTGCATACTGCATGATCCCAATGTCGTAATCAACATTAGCACATAATTTATTTTTGATGCATATTTTTCGTTACACATGCGTCGTTGACAGCTTTTCACATCTATTGCAGGATACCAATATGGATACAACCAGGACTATATACGTAATCAGTGCTTCATTTACTTTGATGACTGCAGGTTTTTCTTTGTCATAAACATCGGTTAAGCTAAAGCTACCTAAGGTGCTGCTAATAGGACTCCATTCGAGAGAAATAGGACAAGTTACCTTTTAGAACAAGTGGAAGTTGTTCTTCCATTCGCGACCACGATAATACACATTTATTGAAAGTGAAGAAACGCATTCAGAACGTAATTTAGAAATTACATTTAGTTGCTTAATGTGAGAATAACCGCCTCACGTAATAGCCTCGGTGTGTGAAAACAAGAAAGTTAAGTTCCGCTGTTGTTTCAAATGCAAACACCTCTTGTGTAGGAAAGTTGAAAGTGAAGGTTACGCCAGCCGATATCTTATTTCAAAAAATTTAATAAACTTACACTTGCCAAATCATCACCTGTCGTGAGTGAAAACGGCCTGATCTGTCATAATATAGTTAATATAGTGTAACGGACATTGTTGTTGTTTTCTTTCTCCTACTGAGGTGATTATAATGGAGCAGGTAAATGAGACTCTTGAGTGGTTTTTCAGGTGCGCAGCAGAAATGGGGAGATAATGGAACAGTGGAACAAAAGGAGAAAATTACTGCCCCTCAGGCTGAATTACACGTGAGTCGCAATGATCTGTACAAGCTGTGGCTGGAGAGGTGAGAATTGACACAGGTAATAGACAGTGTAGGAATGGGATATCTTTTGAGTGCTTTGTCGTGAGTATGAAAAGTAGTTTTAGCCTGTTACTTCAATTAGAAATGGGTAAATCTCAGATAGACGTAAGTGTGGACAGGTTACAACAGATTTCCAGTACTAAAGTTAAAAATAAGAATGCTAGGATGTCAGCAACGAGAAAGAGAAGGTACAAGCGGAAGTAATACTGTAAGTGCGTGTCGCGAGTCGTGCATGGATGGTTCAGTCAGCAGAGTTCTTGCCTGCAAAAGGCAGAGGTACTATGTTCAAATCCCAGTCAAACACACAGCATTAACAAGTTTCAGCGATAGTTTTGTTTTCAGATAGATGTAATGCTAGAAGTGTAGACAAATTGTTTCAAGGTGATCAAATATCAAAACGCCAGGACATTAATTTTTACATTTAGTGCAGGTCCGGTTGAGGTGACATAGAACATTGAGTCTCCTAGGAATGATTTCACTAAAAAAGACACTCCGAATACAGTGGATGAGCAAGACAATGTAACTGACAGAGATCTTGAGAATAATAGAGAATGGAACCTGGTAAAGATGTGTCAGCTTGGAGACATGTCAGTTTTCAATCAGTATCTTGCCTCGCGGGATTAGCCGAGCGGTCTGGGGTGCTACCGTCATGGACTGTGCGGCTGGTCCCGGTGGAGGTTCGAGTCCTTCCTCGGGCATGGGTGTGTGTATTTGTCCTTAGGATAATTTAGGTTAAGTGGTGTATAAGCTTAGGGACTGATGCCCTTAGCAGTTAAGTCCCACAAGATTTCACACAAATTTGAACATTTTTTTTTTTGAATCGGTATCTTTTCTGAGACGCCTCATTTGAGCTGTCTGTCAAAAGAGCTAACTGGCATCAAAAGGTTGCTTGCCTCTGGTCCGGGTTACACATTTACGTGATTTCCGTTGATTCTATTAGTAGATGGGATTGTACTAGCCATTGACTTCAGCTCGACAGGAAAGGGAAGGATTAACTGGTTAACAGAGGGAGGCAGTGCCTTGAATGGTAAAATACCAGTGGTTACATGTGTAGGAGCAGCAATTATTTTAGGGCAGTGAAATCAGAAAGCACGTTTCAGGAGAGGATGGGATTGGAATAACCATTCGGTCGGACAAAGAAACCAAATAGCATAAATCTAGCTTACCACAACAGAAAAGCTGCCGTTAGTTGAAAATTTTTAGCAACCACCAGAAACTCAATTTTTTCCAGTTATCAGTTATATCTTAGTCAGAGCGAAATTTAAGCTGCCTAAACTGAAACAAAATATTCGAAAACAGAGGAGCGAAAGTTATGAAGAATTTATTTGTATTGATGAATACGAGTCGTCAGTTGACATTAAGATACCAATAAGAACACATGTGGTCACTGATATAGACATATTCCGCGTTATAGAATATAGGCTAGTGTCTTACGTCTGTAGAGCACAAATGAGGAACAGTGGAGTTTCCACATTAACCAGGAATTTTGGTAAGTTTAAGAACGCAGACATCAATAAACTTTGAGTGGAGCGGCATGGGGTAGCATATGCAACAGAGCGAGAGTTTCATAATGAATTGTTTATAAGCTACATTGAGCATCTGCAGATAATTTAATCTGTTGGCATATTTAACAGCAAAACAGCAAAAGAAGAAAACAAAGGAATAGTGTTTTTAGTAATGATTTGTTGAAAAAGTCTTTCAGAGAATTTGTTACAGTCAGTAATATCATCTTTCAACTTTATTCAAGTTAATTCCTCTTGTAAGCTGCCGGGGTAAGTACAGTTCAGAAATAGTCCTTATTAAATTTTTGTAGGAAGATCTAATGATCAATTATCAATCAGACCACGACAAGTAATTCCTTACGTTAAAACTGAATACTGATCAAGATTCAAAATCTACCAGATCTGAGTTCAGGAGCGTAGTCAGTAAACCAAAAATTGATTGGTTTAGTAACCTTCTCAAAAACATGAACAGTGTTGTTCGTTCAATGCTTCTAATGTGAATGATAAATTTCTTAGTCAAATCCTAACTTAATTTGAAAATTGTTTTCCATCAGAAGTAATGCGTATTAGACTGATTCCCACAAAAAGACACAGATTAATAAAGAAATAATGGTATCTTGTAGGACAAAAGATCAGTCATAATCTGCTGTGGCGTTGATACTATAGCTTATGTAAGGCATACTAGGAACCACCGTAGACAATAACAGTAGGCAGCTAAGGGCATACGACACCGAGGACGCATTCTTCTCCTTCTGTAACTAAATCTACCATTTCTCCTAGCATATTAAGAAACAATCCGCTTATCTGGACTCTGGTTCTGTTCATCTAGGACGTAATTAATGGGCTATACTGTCATTATAATTAGAATTATTGGTCCATAAATAGAACTTTGATTACCATAATTTGTGGCCAATATGATGATCTAGCAGCACGGTTTAGCTTATGTTTACCTAGGTGCTAGTTAATGGTCAAGTACTTTCCGCGTAAGGTGATAACTATCACAACAAAGATGGTACTTTATATCGAAAAACGTTACTGTCCCTCCCCTACTGGTGCAGTGTGCTCCCACTGGTACTCCACCACGTGCCTCACCACCGCCACCCCCTTAGAGTCATCAGCATCCTCAGAGATGACTTCACACTCACAGTCTGTATCTAGCTCGGCCAACAGCACCACCATGAAGAGTTGTAGATCATTCATTGCCTCTGAGGAGAATAAAATAGACTGTTTCATTCGAATTTAAGTAGCAATTCCTAGGTGTTTGTCTCAGATTACTGTTATTATTATTGGTATTATTATTATCATTGTCATTCAGAAATATTTTACTTTCTTCTACAGTGCAGCACCACTTCTGATGACAACGTAGTCGTCCAGCCTGATTTATGAGAGCTATTTGGTTTTTCGCAGCACATACTCAAGTGATCCCTTTTTGCTACGCATTTACACTATGTGATCAAAAGCATCCGGACACCCCCCCCCCCCCCAAAAAAAAACACGTTTTTCATATTAGGTGCGTTATACTGCCACCTACTGCCAGGTACTCCATATCAGCGACCTCAGTAGTCATTAGAAATCGTAAGAGAGAAGAATGGGGCGCCCCACGGAACTCACGGACGTCGGACGTGATCAGGTGACTATGTTACGTGTGTCATACATCTGTACGGGAGATTTTCACACTCCTAAACATCCCTAGGGCCACTGTTTCCGATGTGACAGTGAAGTGGAAACGTGAAGGGACACGTACAGCACTCTTTTGACTGACACAGACCGCCGACAGTCATAGAGGATCGTAATGTGTAATAGGCAGACATCTATCCAGACCATCACACAGGAGTTCAAAACTGCATCAGGATCCACTGCAAGTACTAAGACAGTTAAGCGAGAGGTGAGAAAACTTGGATTTCTTGGTCTAGCGGCTCCTCATAAGCCAAACATCACGCTGGTAAACGCCAAACGACGCCTTGTGTAAGGAGAGTAAACATTGGACGATTGAACGGTAGAAAAACATTGTGTGGAGTGACGAATCACGGTACGCAATGTGGCGATCCGATGGCAGGGTGTGAGTATGGCAAATGCCCGGCGAACGTCATCTGTCAGCGTGCGTAATGCCAACAGTAAAATTCGGAGGCGGTGGTGTTACGGTGAGGTCGTGTATTTCATGGAGGGGGCTTGCACCCCTTCTTGTTTTGCGTGGCACTATCACAGCACAGGCCTACATTGATGTTTTAAACACCTTCTTGTTTCCCACTGTTGAAGAATAATTCGAGGATGGCGATTGCGTCTTTCAGCACGATCGATCACCTGTTCTTAATGCACGGCCTGTGACGGAGGGGTTACACGACAATAACATCCCTGTAATGGACCGGCCTGCACAAAGTCCTGACCTGAAACCTATACAACACCTTTGGGGTATTTTGGAAAGTCGACTTCATGCCAGGCCTGACCGACCGATATCGATAGCTGTCCTCAGTGCAGCACTTCGTGAGGAATGGTCTGCCATTCCCCAAGAAACCTTCCAGCACCAGACTGAATGTATGCCTGCGAGAGTGGAAGCAGTCATCAAGTCTAAGGGCGAGCCAATACCATACTGAATTCCAGGTGCCCCGTGCAGATGGAAGGTGCCACGAACTTGTAAGTTATTCTCAACCAGGTGTCCGGATACTTTTGATCGCATAGTGTATTTTCCAATTCAATAGTACTTTTAACAGCATGCATCGAAAGGAAGCACTTCAACAGCAACAGAACAAAGATTTTTTACTTTTCATATTTGATCAGCAAATCGAATTCTGATTACTTTTCTTAAATTTCCTTGTAAATTATTTGTATATTCCCTTTAATTAACAGAATTGAAGTTCCAGACCCTAACTCAGTGTTGATTGTCGGTATGTCTGGTGAAATGTGACAGTATATGTAAATTAGTACAACACAGGAAAATGTTTTGAAAAAAGGTTATCACATAAAATTGCAGGCTTGACTTTCAATAGCAAAACAGGATCGCTGTTTTCAATACTTAATTAACGTAGTGGGAATAATTGGTTCATTGGTTTGCTGAAACAATACAGTTTTGAATTAAACACAATTATGTTATTCATAAAAACCATACAACACAGTGAACTTACATCTGTACCATTCAGTGTCCAGAAAGGGGAGAAAGAGTAATTAAAACCAACCTAATAGCGTATGTTCTCTTTTATTAAACAGATAACTGTAACTCGGAAAGATGGTTTCATACTTCTCTTTCTTACAACTTATTAAAATAAGTAGATTTACGTTGCTCCTTTTAACAAAAAAGTCTTCAAATTATGAATACTATGAACAATACTCAGTAGCTGATAAATGGAAATTTGTTAGTAATACTGTTTCATAAAGTATCAACGTCTGGCAGATGCTAGTAGGGGGGGGGGGGTTATTTCTGTAAAAGAAAAACTGTACTGCCCCCTTGAATGGGTTGGGTTGTTTTGGGACAGGAGACCAGACAGCGACGAGGTCATCGTTCTCATCGGATTAGGGAAGGACGGGGAACGAAGTCGGCCGTGCTCTTTCAAAGGAACCATCCCGCCGGCATTTGCCTGAAGCGATTTAGGGAAATCACGGAAAACCTCATTCAGGATGACCAGACGTGGGATTGAACCGTCGTCCTGCCGAATGCGAGTCCAGTGTGCTAGCCACTGCGCTACCTCGCTCGGTCCTTGAATGATAGAAGCACCATTCATTATGGTACTTCATTTCCTAAATTCAGTTACTCATACCCTAAATTTCAATTGTCGCCAATTTTTTTAGACGTGTATAGTAAATAATAACCATTCAATTATTTCGGTTTGTTACACTATCCCGGTGGAGGTTCGAGTCCTCCCTCGGGCATGAGTGTGTGTCTTTGTCCTTAGAATAATTTAGGTTAAGTAGTGTGTAAGCTTAGGGACTGATGACCCTAGCAGTTAAGTCCCATAAAATTTCACGCACATTTCGACATTTGTTACACTACATTTACGATAACTTAACCACGTGGTCGTATTTTTCAAAATATTATTCAAAAACAACTTTGTTAAGATGTATTTTTGTCTGTACGTTATTTACTTTCATGACAGTCTTAATCAGGTTTATATTCTATAATTAATGATTAGACTGCATTGTTAAAGTGAGTATTATACTTCAATGCTCAGGATCATCTTTGACATGTTGCCATCACACTTAGGTGAAGTTCACAGAAAACCTGAGCTAAAATGGGGACAAGGCCGTCAGAGTTGAACGTTTATTCGTGACTAAGCGTTATGTATTCTACTGTAAAGTAAGTGCATATCGTGTGAAGTTCAGAATTTAATTACATATAATTGATATTTAGGTTCTTCAAGAGTCATTGCAGTCGTATAGTTATCTTGATAAAATTCGTAATTTGTAGTGATTGATGAAGGTGCTAAGATTTACTCAAATGTAGAATCTAATAGAGAATGAATATAGTTCAGTAATAGTAAACTGCAAATTGTTCTTATATACTTTATTAGTGTATATTTAACTGGATTTTCGCAAATTCATTCAGTAACGTCATTGTAAGTATAGAATACAGACTTTTTATCAGAACTTCGGTTTGTTTTCAGGTAGCCATATTTTAAAGTTTCAAGAGTCAAAAGTTCATTTCTTACATCTTTCACGATTATCGTTAACACATGAGTAGAAAAAAAACTTTGTTAGTTCTTAGGTTAGGATAACTGATTTGAACAACGTGGGACAGTTGGTTGATACCTACTGAGGTGGTTTCTCGGTGATGGCCATATGAGGTGCGCTGCTGGCAGAAATACGGGATCGGTAATCGAAGCCAAGACAGGTAGGGACCTGGGTGGTTAGGCTAGAGTGTTTGAACGTGATTACAGATCTCAGGACAAGTCGACTGTATTCGGAGGAGACGTCAGACAGTTCATCGGACAGTGGGTACATGGAACAATTATATAGGTACGTCAGTAATACGTGCCATAAAACTTACATCATTCTGAAATAAAATCCTTTTAGTATAAATATAACTTCTCCGTGGTATTAATTTTAATGTCTACTACACTCGCTGTATGAGTGTCCCTGCAGCGCAAGTTTTACTCGTAACTATGGCATTACACATTTTAAATAGTTCACTCGCACAGCATTACGCAACGACAATAGGGGGTGGTGTAGACGATATTGTCGCGTACGTGCAGTGCAGGCGCAGTGGTCATTTATTGAGCCTTCACAGTGGCTTTGCATGTGCGTATTTATTGTCGAGTTGTTCACCAAATTCTTCTGGGCTCTAAATCTGTCACCGGACCACTTATGTGGATACATTTTACTATAAGCCGAAGTAAAGTAAGTGGAATAATCAGTTTCTTATACACTAGACTTGACGTCCGTATTGGTTTGCTAGTATTACACGCAAGAATGTCTTAATCTTTCACTTTACAGTCCTTCAGCACTATCACCTTTATATAATGTTCATGGTAACATATAACTTTCATTTCACTTTCATACAAAAACAAAAACACTGTCTTATTCTGCTCCCACATTTTGTAAGTACGAAACATTAAATGCAACTAGAACATTGACACTATTTAAATAGTTCATAGTGAACAAGATGTTTCACACAAGTTGAACGGATCTATCTACTTAATATTTCTGTTCAGTTGAATAATACCTGTACTCACATTGTTCGTATTCACCTGACTGGCATTTGTATTCATTGGGGCCACTATATTGTTTAACTTAATCACTAAATAGGCAGGAGTATTCATCTGTAGCGCCTCCATTTGTTCGGAATCGTAGACTGCTCCACATTGTTCCACATTTCGAATCGGGGGGGGGGGGGGGGTGAAATCGCTCAACGTATTCTGTAGGTCACTTGCACTATCTGGATTTACTACTATACGGCATGTTCTGTGTTTATGATTCTTGTGAAGCACGCTGGAACTGCCTGGTAAAGTGTTGCTCTGTATTGCGAGTACTTTATTGTCATCCATCTTGTGATCCACGGGCAAAATTTCATCATGTGTAATATGATCTGACGCCATTTAGTACTGTTCTCGTTCGTGCCTAATTCAGATCTTCACATGCACAAGTATTAATTGCTTAACTGGTATAAATGATTGTTCATCTACTGCCATCGTGAACCTACCAATTATGGCATCCAGTTTAGAACGCAAAATTTACGAAACTGAAATTCATGTAAATCTAAATTCTGTTGTGGCGACACACGAAATTTTAACTGAGTGCTTTTATGCAGTGAGATTTGTAACTGAATACAATCAAAATCACGTGTGACTGAAACATTCGTCGCTTATTTAGTCCTATCTACGCAAATATACTCCCACGTGAACCGATACCTGAAAGGTTATATTTTCATGATCACGGAGGAGCGACACACTTTATATTTTTGTAGTACGGTTTCTAATTTTAACTACGAAAAAATGATTGATTAAGTACATGTGTACTTATTTGCCACATTCATTCATAGGACTGTATTAGGTAAAGAATTTATCTCTGCCTCCGAGCAAACTGACAGACTATGCTGCGTGGCACAGCCAACTTGGTCAGCGGGTTTCTTGCAGCGAAGGCTGGCTGTGTGACCGTAACAGACATATTGTCCACCTGCGGTGCCGTGTGCGCGTCGTTGTCCTGTAGCTCGCACCTTTATTCAAGTTGAGCCTATTCGAATTTCTACACTTAGCAAAACGAAATATTTCTAGACTTTTCCGCCACAAAATATTTATTGAATTTTTGACCGGTGTTTCTAACGTATTTACTTTTACTTGAATTTGGCACTTTATGCTATCGAACCTTATAACCAAAACGCAGCGTTGAGTGGATGGTTCGATGCGCAATAAAACAATGCTTTAATCGTCACACGAAATAATTTACTGCCTACCTTATGCACTACTTTGTGTGTTGTGGATTCAATCAGCTTCTGCAACAGCAGATAGCCGCTGTGAGCCTCGACGAGTAGTATAGTCATATAGTCACTTATGGGAAAAAATCCCCTGAAAATCGAACTAAAACTACGAAGATTGGTCGCCAGCTCTGATGGAGCAGATGTTATTCAATGTAATTAAATTTTGAACTTTAACTTACTTTGTTTTCAACAAAGTAACCTTACTTTCACTGAAATGTTTGTGCATATTTGTTTTAACATCGGCAAACTCAAATACAAGAAGGATAAGCTATCCTACGGAACACACTCGCTACTAATACGAAATTGCTAATGTATAATGTGTGTGAGAAAAGTTATCATGGTAATAATACATTAAAATCTGTCTCGAAAATTTACATTCAATGAAATGTATTCTCAGCAAACTGAAATAGGAAAGGCGACCACTGAAATTGTTAATGGTTCTTTAGCTCTGAGGGAGCGTTCAATGTCGTATTGTTATGATGTTCATGAAAACAACAATTCGTCGTAATTGCAAACTTTAAAAAAATCACATTTATACTCTGAAATTATTGCATGGAGTTACTTGAATAGTGGAAACAGGGACTTGTTTGGCTAAATAACAGTTTAAAACCATTAGTTTGAAATACTCTGTTGTTCAATTCTGTACCACATATCTGATAACACTAACTGAGCTCTCTACACATCTGATACTGCGAATAAACCTCAGACGTTTCTTGCCTTCAAAATGGAGACAGTGAGTTGCTACTGTTAAGATGAAGTGGCAGATGAATGATGTCTTCATTTCTCAGTATGGATGCCCACTATTGCAGCAAGTCATTGTTTCGTCGTCGCCATTAAGCCCTTTTCAAAAGCACCCAACGTTGCCATCAAATGTTACACCGACGCAAAGAAGAAAAAACCGCAGCACCAAGAAGAAGTTGTGCAACGTAAACGAAATTTGGTAGGCATATTTCAACATCTGAATGATTATGACTACTCAGATTTGGTGCTAGCTGCGTGTGGGTGGCGCTAGTAGCACCACTATGACGAAGCAAATCAGGTTTACTTTAAATAGGCGTTCCAATAGTCGTGAGCGTTAACTACCCTTGCAATTGGAAGTGGTGTGTTGATGTTAGTGAAGAATGTCTTTGAGGCGACAAACATGCCATTATCAGCACCTCACCGAGTTTGAACGAGGTCGTGCAGTAGGGCTACGAGAAGATGGATGTTCCCTCTGCTATACTACAGAAAGACTTGGCACGAATGTACCCACTATGCATGACTGCTGGCAGCGGTGGTCACAAGAAGGTACGGTCACAAGAATACCGGTATCCGGAAGGCCACGTGGCACTACAGAGAGCAAACACCATCGTGTTCGGCGTATGCCTCCGTCATATCTTACTGCATTAGCAGCAGCAAATTGAGCAGCAGTTGGCATCACAGTGACACAACGAACTGTTACCAACTGGTTGCTTCGAGGACACCACCGAGTGGCGCGCACTCCACAGAAAAGTAACGAAAAATAATGCACACAATAAGAACTACCCTGATCCACATTAGGGCAAGATAGCCCAGCGATGTATCTGAATTTGGAATCACCGCAAACTCTTCGATCACCTCTGGATTCATGTAGTAAAATGAAACTATGCAAATTTTCAGTCATGTTAAACAAAACACATCAGTTACACTTTCTTTTAACTGTGAAAAAAACACAAAATCTCTTACTTGACTTGTATCATAGTTGATTGAGCTATGAAGATGTGGTTCAATGATGCACAAAGCATCAGCAAAGCAAACAATTAAATCCGCAAACTTGTAAAACAGCAGGCAAACACTTGTGTGGCATTTTAAAGACTGAAGGAAGCACATTAAAAACACTTCCTTGACTCACACCACAACTAACTAATCTATGACTATGTGGTTCAGTACACAAAGAAAAATCATAAAATCGCACACTTAAGTCGTCAGTTTAGAGCGAAATAATAAGCAGTGGACAAGGGAAAAGCAAATCATGTTAGCATTTAGACAACTCCCTGAAACAGCCATAGAAAATATACTAATCTCCTAAATGATATGTATACCTGCGTGTACTAAGTGATCATGCATCTGCCTCCAATTGCTCCCAACACACAAACGTCTCCCTTGAACAGTTTCTGCCCAGAAAGTTATTACAATTATGTTTATTGTCGACTTTGGCTGAGTTATACCTTATGAACATCTCTGCCTAAACACTTAGGTCAGCAAACACAGAACCAAAGATACACTACTCATGTTTTTTCAATATACAGTTCTCAACTATGATTTCCATACTTAAAAAAAAACAGGAAAGCATATTTGTAAGCCCACAAAATAGTTGTATTTATCTAATTATGTAGATCTGCTACACTAATATAGCTACAGCAACTTCGGCTTACTTTTCCACACTGGCCATTCCTTGGATTATGTCAGATGGAGACTCTAACTGTGGCAGGTAGATGCCACAACATTCTGTTGTCATAAAGTAACATGTCGGTAAGCCATGCCCCTCACAGTCAATCACAGCCAGTTATTTATCAATCCATAAAAAAAAGAAGCCAACGACAGACTGATATTTTATTGGCCATTAAAATGAAAGAGCCAGTTCCAAAGTACGTAAAAATGATGATAATAACTGTGTAACTTGGCACTAGTGATTTAATTCACAAGTTAAGTATGCTTGTGAACGACCTCAACTTGATCTCTCTTACATACTTGGTGTAAGGTACAATGGAGACCTCAAATCAAATATTTGCACATTTAAATTATGGTGTGATGCTTATCAAGTGTCACAGTGTTATTTACACACACATACACACACACACACTTACACACACACACACACACACACACACACACACACACACACACACATCCATTAAAACAGAATGCTATTCACACAATTTTCGCACCTAAGTTGTCATAAAACACCTGTGGATAAAAAATAACATCCTCAGCATGTATCTGACATTCAATTTTTAGGCCTAAATGAGGTGTTGTATAAAAAGGAACCTGACCTAGCTTACAATGGCAGAAACGCAAGTTGGCTTAAATATTGAGATAAGCATATGAAGGGGCAGTCTGAATTACAATGATTTGAAGAATGAAATTAGTTCAGTTTTAATCCTGCACTTAGTGTAAGGCACAACAGAACATCAAATTAAATATCTCCATATCTAAATTGCTATATGATGCTTAATAAGTGTCACTCTGTTAATTCAATAAATACAATGTTGGCAAACCTACATCAGTAGCACAATGTTTATGTCATTGTTAATTCCACATTTTGTCAAATAATACATCAACAATATGCTAAAATGTCTCTCCACTTATGTAAAGGATGTTGGCATTTCGCTCTGAAGATACATCATAGGTGGTTCATAGAATGAACTGTCTTCAGATGATGTTTTTACAAATTTTACAGTAATGATTCAAGTTATCGCATACTAATTTATTGGGCAAGAAGATATTTCATAATTTTCGAAAGTAGAAAATGTAATCAGTGATACCAGTTGGCAATTATTGCTTTTTATTAGATAATCTATGATCATTAAATATTGATAATTTAGGCTTCTCAAAGTTATGTATAAAAACAACTTAGAGGAAATATAAAACATTTATCGATCTTAACTAGGGTGCCAATTCTCTCTAAAACGTTTACAGTTTATATTCCCCATAGTCAACTATTAAATAATGTCCAAAATCTAATGGAACGGACCAAAATACATGTTTAAAGGCACAAAACATAGCCACAGAAAAAAGAAATGACCAAGTCCTATTATAAGAGGAGAAAAATGTGTTTGGCGAAATCTTTATTGTGCTGTACCATTTAAAATTGATATTATTGTAATACACTAGGAGAGCTTCATAATACTAAATATTTGCATACAACATAGGCAAAGACAATGGTGGAGATGAAACAGAAAATACAATGGTGGAACAAGACAGAAATGAAAGCTCAGTATATCTACACAAACTTTGCACCAAAAGTAAAGTTATGTGAAGTCATACAAGTACAGTTACAGATCTCAGATCCTGAATTAAAATTCGAAATTCGTACCAAAATAAAATTCTATTTGTTCTCAAAATACTTAAGATATTGAGCAAAAAACACTCTTTGCACTACTGTCCTAACTTAATCGTTCTACATCATTAATAGAAACATGACTTTCATACTGCCACTACTGAGAAGACAGGTTAAGCAGCACTTTTTGACAACTAGAATTTGATATCTGTGCCCATTTGCAATCAGAGTTCCCCCTCAAATTAAATATTTCCACATTTAAATTATCTGACTAAATGAACATGGCTTGGTTACTGGCACTACTGAAATAAATTACACATTAGTCGATGAGCATAATTCGATCTTTGCACCAAAGCACGTAAAAATTTATTCCTTGGCATTTAAAAGCACTTATAGTCAGTATTTCTGATCTAATTTAAATTTTACAGTACCTGTGTCGATGATAATTACCAAAGTTGTTGTTGTTGTGGTCGTCAGTTCTGAGACTGATTTGATGCAGCGCTCCATGATACTCTATCCTGTGCAAGCTTCTTCATCTCCCAGTACCTACTGCAACCTACATCCTTCTGAATCTGCTTAGTGTAGTCATTTATTGGTCTCCCTCTACGATTTTAACCCTCCACGCTGCCCTCCAATAGTAAATTGGTAATCCCTTGATGCCTCAGGACATGTCCTACCAACCGATCCCTTCTTCTAATCAAGTTGCGCCACAAACTCCTCTTCTCCCCAATTCTATTCAATACCTCCTCATTAGTTATGTGATCCACTCATCTAATCCTCAGCATTAGTCTATAGCACCACATTTCTCCTCTTGTCCAAACTATTTATCGTCCATGTTTCACTTCCATTACCAAATTAAAGACTATTATTCCCATATTTACTTTTGTCAAAGATCCAGTCTAAATCCGATATTAATTATTGTGACCCTCATCCTAGGGTATTAATTTCACCTTGGAGTTCAAAACATTTGTTGTGTTCTGCTGATAATGCAAAATCATGCTATCACACTATGAAATCAACATCACACTTTGGTGAAATAGCACACTGAACAATAGTAATACACACTCACGCAGATAAATAACAGGATTTGGTATGCGTTCAACAACACAGTTTCAAAGTCAGCCACATATTATACTGACTCTGTAGTAGGGTGTTAACTTTATCTTACAGTACAAAATGTTTTTCATCATCTGCTATCAACCAGTGGAGACGCCATGATGCTTCACCCTATCCATCACCATTTTGCAGCGTAGTTGTAACCATCTGCTACTCGTTAGAGAAAACGTGTAACAAATTTTCCATGTGACAGTAAAAATTGAAAAATATTGCTCTAAGCAAGCCATGTTGAAACAAATTTCTCCAAAGACGTACCAGGAGCTCACAGTATTTATGTGCAGTGGGTGTAACCTATGGTGCGTCAGCTACTGCATTTGAAAACAATATTCTAACACTAGTACCTCAAAGTACGTGTGTGCCATGGGTGTCAGTTCGGGGTGTCAGCCACGGGATGTGTCACATACTGGGGATGTCAGCTACTGAGGATATCAGCACTGGAGGTGTCACTTATTTCAATCTTTTAATGGCTCCTGTGAACAAAATTCCGATCTGTCCCCTTCATTAACAGCCTGTGAGAATGAAATTCCTATCTGTTCCGTTCCTTTCCGTTTTCTGACGGTCTGTATGAATGAAATTACGATCCATTCCGTTTTAACGATCTGTGTGAGTGAAATCCTGATTCGTTATCCTTTTGACAGTGTATCTGAATGAAATGCATTGTGGGATTTATGATCCATTCCCTTCTGTAAAACATATAATTTGTAAGTAGGCTGTTTAGGTTTTTATGTTGGTAACGTCACCTAGCGCTCTGTATGAAAATCACTGGCTGTGCTGCGTGCGGTCTGTGGCTGGTTGGCATTGTTGGAATAGTCGCTATTGTAATGTTGGGAAGTTGGATGTGAACAGCGCATGGCGTTGCGCAGTTGGAGGTGAGCCGCCAGCAGTGGGGGATGTGGGGAGAGCGGACGATCTGGACGTGTATCCATAAGAAAGAGTAAATTTCTAAGACTGGATGTCATGAACTGATATAAATACATTCTTTGTTCTCTATAAAAATCTTTCTTTTGCTAACTATGCCTATCAGTAGTTGGTGCCTTCAGTAGTTAGAATCTTTTATATATTATCCGCAAGACTCTTCGATGGTGATTGTGCACCTGCACAGTTGCAACAGATGGCTGCTGGCCGTCTCTACAAGGAATGCAGTGGGTCTGCACCTTTGATGGCCCACCAATACCGTACTCTCTACCAGGACTACAGTGGGTCTGCTCTGTGATGACCTACCTACCAATAATCTTCAAAACTTCGACTGACTCTGCTGTGGGTTTGCTCTGTTGTAGCCCATTACCTGTCTGCATGTCAAGAGTCAGCACTGTCTTTCCGTTGGAAGGACAACACTACTGCTTCAAGACTGCATGGAAATCCACTACTTCCGTGTGCATTTTCTTTCACTGCTCAGACTTTGAGCAAAAAACACTGTAATTTTACTCTGATTAATCATCAGGACTGTCTTTATGGACTGTGAGAACATTTTCGCTTTTGATCAACATTGTATCAATAAGTGTGTGCATTTTATATCTTTGTTATTGTAATTATGAAAAAAATTTCAAATCTGTATTGGCCACTGCACAAAACAATTTGTAAAATTTTTGTTGGGAGCATGGGGGCTATGTAAGTAGGCTGTTCAGGTATTTATGTTCGTAACGTCACCTAGCTCTCTGTATGAAATCGCTGGCTGTGTTGTGTGCAGTCTGTGGCTGGTTGGCATTGTTGGAATAGTCGCTATTGTTTACGATCTGGACGTGTGTCCATCAGAAAGAGTAAATTTGTAATATTGGATATCATGAACTGATATATATAAATGATGACCTTGGAACATTATTAAGGTAAATACATTGTTTGTTATCTATCAAAATCTTTCAATTGCTGACTATGCCTAATTGTAGTTAGTGCCTTCAGTAGTTAGAATCTTTTATTTAGCTGGCAGTAGTGGCGCTTGCTGTATTTCAGTAGTTCGAGTAGCGAAGATTTTTGTGAGGTAAGTGATTCATGAAAGTTATAGGTTATTGTTAGTCAGGGCCATTCTTTTGCAGGGATTTTTGAAAGTCAGAGTGTGTTGCGCTTAAAATATAGTGTGTCAGTTTAGTGTTGATCAGAATAAGTAAAGAGAGTAATGTCTGAGTGCGTTCAGTTTTGCTCAGCTGTTTGAAAAGCAAATAATGTAAGAGGGCTATCAGCACAGTCATTCATAAATTTTTCTAAGGGGACGTTTCAAATTTTCTAGTTATAAGTAACACATTGCCCTTCATGTTACAGAAAAATTGTAACCATGTGCCTCAACATATCACTGTATAAATTAGCTGCTGCATAGACATAGGCTCCATGAACTAAGAAATACATGGTTAAGAACTTTTTTGTTTCCTGTCAAAAGTGTCGTCATGTACAGTACTTAGGGCTCTGCAGCGATCTTAAACCAATGTGGTCACACCACATTAAACACGTAGTTAAACAAAATTGGAAGGCGTTTGTTGAAAACTAGAACCACTTCAACGCATTTAAAGCTGCGCATGTGTAAATTTTCGTAGGAATTTTTCTTGTTTTGCTTGTTTGGAATCAGACGCGTAAGGTTTGAATTGCTCAGACACGTGCTCAAAACCGCGATAGAGAAGCTTCGCTGCATAGAGAGAAGTTGAAGGTGACCTTCCTTTACTCTGCGATGATGCGCGCCAGATTTATCTGTTGATCGAGAGGAGATGAGACAGGTAGTTGAGCTTCCATGTTATATGTGAACTGTCGATTTTCGGGTTAGTAGCAGTAAGCAGCAAACAATGGTTTTCGTGAGAATTATATTATGCATTAATGGAAAATTTATTGTGGAGAAAAAGAACTAATTTTTACATTAGTATGAGTATACGCTCTGTGAAGAATGGATTACAGATAATGATTAAGTTAGTTTTACTTGCGGCAGTGGTTTGATAATGTAGCAGTCTCTAACATGGACAGTGCTCTGGATTTTTTTGTAATCTACCCACCACTTAGCGTGCAAGAAGTGCTGTGAAAAAGACAATATTAAGCCTATGAGCCCAGGCCCTGACAAGGTATGGAGATGCCCCGTGTTAATACATCAGAGATACAACTGTTGTCAGTGTAGCTGAATTATGTCAATGGGGAAGGGGAACAAACAGTCTTATTACACAAATTAACATATACAATCGGGTTCAAGTAGCGAAAATGGTAATTTTAGGAAAATGCTATACAGTATAGGAAGATACTGTCCCAAAAATATAAGGCAATAAAAGTATCTTTATCAAAATTAACAAAACTTAATATGAAAAAATATGACAATAGTACAAATAGCTAGAAATCTCAAATGAATTTCTGTTAGAAATAAAACTAAGGTACTGCAACTGGGCAATATTTCTTACCACCTGTGTGACTTATCCGAATTTAAACCTCTCGATGACTTGGCTGTCATGAACGTGAGGGACTGGTAGCAATTACTCTTAGAATTCTATCTATTATTCCAAGCTTTCGCAGTTCTGAAGTGAATGACACTAGTGGCCGGCTGTTGCATGTGACGTGTCTTCTACCTGTGCGCCTAATAACACACGGCTGTCCTCTGAATTTAACCAGTCGAAAATTTCCATGAGTTTTCGTGAAGTAGAAGACTTTACGTGTTCCTAGACTGAGATCTATCCTCAGCCATTCTTATCGTTGTTGTCGGTGTATGTCAAATACATTCGAAAATTAATTATGTCAATTATTAGCATATAAGCGTACACAATATACGCAAGAGAGAAACATATCTATTACAGCGAATGTACACGAACTAAAAATGTACAAAACATAAGATCACATGAATTCAAAATACACATAGCTCAGAAATGTTTTCAACGACAAGAAAGACAAATACGAGTACACACATATAAATTCAGTGGTATATAAGCACAAGATTTGTTTTAAATAATTCAGACAGATAATCCTTTTTCACCGTTGAACACAAGAATTTTGCTTTTTGGTGACACTCGTATGGTGTTGCACTGTTCATGACTCAACACTTTGAACATTTTTGCTTTTCGTTAACCGTCTGTGATTCACAATCACATAAAAATGCATTTCTCTGTCACTGTTGGCGCTACAGTCTTTAGAAAATGGTGAGCGAAAAAGTTTGATCGACGAATTCAGCGTTCGCGACAGCTTAGAGTGTGTACTTGGATTACGTTTGGCCTCCGTGGACAGTGCCTTGAGAAATGAGCTACATTAGCAGAGTGGTTCAGCAAATCATCGGTTCACCTCTTGTGTGGGTCGTAGATATCAGCTGCTGGCGCCCCGTAGTACTTCTAGCAATTCAGTATTGGAGTTGATAACGTTGGACAATGGTGTGTAGATAACCATCGAAAAATGTGATGTCAGTATGGATACGACATTCAGATAAATTGTTTCAATGTAGTTTAGTGATCCTGATCTCATACTAACGATTAAAATTCTAGGATGGGTTTGGGAAGGTAAATTCTTTATGCTTCTAGCCCAACTGCTTTCTGTCCACTTTCGTGATGGTATTCTCTTCTCCTCTTGCCCCATCTTCCCCTCTACTCTCTTGTATTTTCTTTCTTCTTTGGCCTGGGATATAGAGAAGTGCATTAAAATACAGAAGTTGTGGATTTGGTTCACTAGGATATTTGTTATACAGAGGTTCGATGTGTGGTCCGGTAATTACAGGACTTATTGCGGCATATTTGCCCAAACACATTCTTTCAGCAGCCCATTCACGCTTCCAATACGTGACAAAGCCTCCGAATTTAATCAAGTTCGTTTAAAGTAAGCGCTCTCTTGACGAACTACCCGTCGTAAAACTTGCCACTTGTCAAGGCGAGCGACCCTCTTAATGGCTTCACGGCCCTAGATTGCTTCGCTGATCAGGTATAAGCTGCCTGCGGAACAGCTTTGCTGCCCCTGTGCATGTCTGACTCTTGCCTCCGCTTTCACATTCCACTGCCCCTGTTATCTGCCTGTCTTGAAATTGTCTGCAAGAGCAAAATATGAGTGGTAATTACAGTCGCGCCTCTGCTCGCCTCCTCTTTTTCTGTGGCCTTTCCACTGCCATATCTTCCGATGCTGAAAGTTCATGCTGCCTCTGGATTGCCGTTCAGTTGTGGTGTTGTGTTGTGGTGTGTGTTGACTTCTCGTGCTTACAATATTTGTCTTTCTTAAGCTCTGCTCTATAATAACTTAACCCTACCTTTACGTGTCGTCCTCCAACGGCCTTTACAATAGGCATATAGTCACGTTATGCAGATGGTTGCCAATCTTTTTTTTTTTCCCTTCACCTTATAATCTAATTCCACAGAAAGGTCAGTACGGTGATGCTTAGTAATATAACTTTTTCATGGCTTGGGCTTTGCCGCTATAACAGCACTATAGTTTCCTGTCAGTACTCTATCTTTCCTGTTGGCCCCTGAAACATAAATCTACGAAACATAGGTGTTTTATCGTATCAATTAGATTTTTTCTTTCAGTCAATAGGTATCTCAAAATTATTATTCAAATTATCATTCGAATACATGTGGTTGACTTAACGTACCTTTGTTAATTCTTCCTTGCCTCTTTATCGTTTCTGCAGCAATTATTTTCGGAAGATACATGTGCCAATGTGCAGGTACTTCTCATTAATTATGTGTACAACTTTAATAACCATTAATTTCTTCGCCCTCAGAACAGAGAACTATTGATGCCACAAGAAAGTTAAAACGTCACAGGCTTACTACTGCTTAGTCAACGTCTCTCTCCCTCAGATGACGACTTACCTATCGCCGAACCGCACGAGTGGTGATCCTAGACACCAATCCAAAATTACCGCTCAATAAAAAAAAAATGGTTCAAATGGCTCTGAGTACTATGGGACTTTACTTCTGAGGTCATCAGTCCCCTAAAACTTAGAACTACTTAAACCTAACTAACCTAAGGACATCACACACATCCATGCCCGAGGCAGGATTCGAACCTGCGAGCGCAGCGGTCGCGCGGTTCCAGACTGAAGCGCCTAGAACCGCTCGGCCACTTCGGCCGGCAAAATTACCGCTCACTCCCCATCCTGTCATACCTATTGATCATTATCAGAGCTCCTCATATCTTTGTCGAGTACTATAAAAATGTTGAGATGTCGTGCCCCTTTGCTGTGAGCCGAAATATTTTTAATGGTTCGCTCGCATTCTGCGTATGGGACTTCATCCTCCAATTTCCTCAATTCAAACTTTGTGGATCTAAGGTCTCCCAACACGCCCCGTCCTTTGATAGGACAGGTTTCAACTTCAGCTTCGTAAACTACTTTTGGTATTATGTCTACTACAACCATTAATCAATTCACGATGCCGTCATATAGCAACGTCTTACGTCTGCAGCTCAGAATAACTCTTGACTTAAGCATACAAGGATGTACACTCATTCTTCGCCGTTCTTTGCGCTACCTACTTCGCCCTTTATGTCTCATTTACAGAGAATAAAATATTTTTTTAATATCATTATCTTTAAGGCTACGTTTCAGCAAATTAAAATATTCTTGTTCTCTTTCTAAGTAGCTCCGAGTACCATATTAATAAGAACTACTATATTGCTGGTATATTTTTCCATTCAGGTTTAAAGCTAACCGTCTCTCTTGTTTTTCCTTCTCTAAGTACGACTTCTTCAGGTCATGTTACATTTAGTAGTGGAAATTCACCTTCATCATCGGTTGAATACAAATCAATAGTATCCCAACATGCTAATTGTGATTTTCGACCTATCTGTTCACGTTTGGTATTATTTCCTCGTTTCCTGCTCATAAACGAGTCTATTAATCTGTTTACTGGCAACTTCACAATTTTCATTTGGTCGTGTATTAGGCTCCTGGTTCTCCACTTCCACAGTTAAAGTGCGCGTCATATATCTTGGCGGCCGAGTTTAGGTTCGTTCTGCGTATCTGACGTCACAAAACGCAGTCAGCCAATGAACAGAGAACGACGTTGCCAGATCTCGACTGCAGTGCAGAGCACGGACGAGTGTCTTCAGTTTTAGAAACGTTCCGTCATAAATAAAGTAATAGAACAATAGCAATGTCTTGATAGCAGACTTTCTTTTATAGAAAGTTTGGAAAAAGCATTCTTTATACCAATTGCTTCATATTCTATTAATTAAACCAAACAAGCAATAAGACTCCTAATTCAGGCGATAGCAAGGAAAGGTGTTTGTTTCAATCTCACGAACTGCTTTTTCGCAATAAAGAACAGCGGTAATTGTTTACTTCCTATTGTACTTCGACGATGCGTGAGTAATTCATAGTCATACCAACAGTGTTTATAAGTAGTTGCGTGAGGTGTTGTACTCCTTATGGAGTTAAACTATTCGATGAGCTGAGGTAGCAGAATGGTGAAGGTGAAAGGTTATGAGTTCAAACCTTGAGCGGTGCGTAAAATTTTCTTTATTTAAAAACATTATTGGAGTGCCTTACTTCACGAATTTTATTCGTTTGAATGAAATTTCTTGTGCTTTGCCTATTCATTAACTTTTTCGCTGCTGCAGACACGTGCTCCTCGCATTCCGCGTTCTGCGCGATTTTGTCATCACTGCACTTCTCGCCTGTGCAGACACATGGTGTTCCCACTGCTTTGACACACTTATAATTCGATTTCACAAAAACTATTTGTCCAAAAAATATGATTTTTACACGTCTTCTTGACTGATACCTTCCCCCCATAAATGACTTAATTTTGTTTTGATGTGCAGCATTAAATGTAGTAAACCATTGCACGAAATTTTGAAGAGTTTGCATAGGTAAAAGTCCATAGCGTATACTTTCCGTATGATCGATTTTAGTTGCCACAATGTTGAGAATGAAATGTGGACAAGATACCTAAATTTCATATAATATTTACTGTATAACAATATCTCATTTAATTTAAGTACCACATAGGTGTCGTATGTAATATTGAGAAATATTCCGTCTTTCGCGACTGTAATAAAAGTTTTATTTACACACGGCGCGTTTGGCTTTATTTTAAAGCACTTCCATCGGTGAAAGGTATGGCACATACACAATGGTTTTCATGTTCTATTTCTTGTTTTTGTTCCACAGTCGCAGTTTTACCAATGGTATTGAAATATATCCCTCTTCTGCAACTGCAATAAGCGACTTATTTAGACCAGACGCGTGTCTCTCTTTTGAAGCATCATAAGAGGACTGTATTTTGTGTCCTCCATTGCCAAGTCACCTTTCGTAGTTTTGTGATGCGGTAGCACAATATTCAACGTTTGTGTTGGCTCATCAGTGTTTTAGCAAATAAATGCTGTTTGTGTGTGCCACACACAAAATTATATTTGACATAGCTCTGAGCACTTCACTGACAGACGGTATATTCAAGTCCTAATGTTTTTGTAAGTCCACAGTTTTGTTTAATGTATTTTGTCTACTTCCTTTTGATTGATTGAAGTGCTTTAAAATAAAGCCAAACGTGCCCAGTGTAAGTAAAACTTTTGTTACAGTCGCGAAAGGTGGAATATTTCTCAATATTACATACAACACTTATGTGGTACTTAAATTAAATGAAATATATAGGTATCTTGTCCACATTTCATTCTCAACATTGTGGCAACTAAAATTGACCATCCGGAAAGTATACTCTATGGACTGTACCTCTGCAAACTCTTCAAAATTTCGTGCAATGGTTTACTGTATTTAATGCTGCATAATAACTGCGTTGAACATCGAAACAAAATTAAGTCGTTTAAGGGGGGAAGGTATCAGTCAAGAAGATAGGTAAAAATCTAATTTTTGAGCCAAATAGTTTTTGTGGAATCGAATGATAAAGAGTGTCAAAGCAGTCGGAACACAATGTGTCTGCACAGGCGAGCAGTGCAGTGAGAAAATCGCCCACAGCGCGGAATGCAGGGAGCACGTCTTTGTAGCAGAGAAAGGGTTAATGCGGCCGTGGTGGCTTTACTTCATGAACTGCGCGCTCCCCCCTAAGTAAGCTTGCGAACTATGCTATACTATGGCGCTGCTTCTCTTGGCGCGTGCGTCGTGTGCAACTGGCAACGCAGCAATCTCCCGCGTCTAGGCGGGCATGCGCGAGCCGCCAAGATAAAAGAATTGAACTATAGTCAATTTTGATGTTTACCTCAGATGGACGGTCTGATCTCGACCAAAGGTTGTGGTTCGTTTTCACCCAAAGGGCTGCTCGTGTTCAAATTGTTCGGATTACGTTGCTGGAAACCACGTGGTCTATTGTCATTGTTACCGTTTCTGTTATTACTATTACTTCTGTAGAACCCGTTGCTATATCCATTGCCATTTCGTGGTAGGTTACAATTTACTCCACCATAGCTCTTCCCTGGATTCATTACTACAATTGTTCCCGTTGTGCCCGTTCCCATTTCTCGAACTGTCACTGTTACTTTCTCGCTGATCTCTGTTACGTGCATTACCCTCACTGAATATGAAGTCTAATGCACTGAGAATTCCTTTAAGGGTTTGCACGTTATCTCCTCCTCTTCCTACCAGTGACTGTTGATGCTGTAATGGGAGCTTCATCGTACAGAGATGCGTCAATTCTCCATAGCTATACGGATTATCTAGCTACTAATTTTTCTTCGCCATGTTCTCATATAATTTTACTGTTCTTTTCTCTCCAGAATTTTCGTATAATATCTTCCAAAGCAGCTCATATTTGAATCTATTCTGTGCTTTAGTTGTACCAGTAACAGGAAACAAAGATCAAAACTCATCTTATGATTTGCTGGTTAACGCTACGCTTTGCATTGTTTCTGGAATTGCACAAATCATATGAGCACAAATAAGGTCTAGTTTATGAGCTAAGGGCCAATGTTCTGGTAAACCAACTTGAAACTGATTTATAAATGCTCGGGAATACAAGATATTTTCATCCTCTTCGTGATGTTGAAATTTTCTTGTTAGTGAGGAAGACGCCATTGTCAAATTTCGTCGTGGCACCATAAGGTGTTTATTCTGATACGCCACTCCTCCCTCCTGTCGTACCTACATTACTCTTGACCATACATTGATTGTATCGCCAACGGGTATTGCAGACTTCCACTGTCATCGGGACGTGTGTACCATCGTCGCAATTGTACGTAGTGATGTGCCTCAAACTGCGCCTTGCGTTGGACTGTCGCGACCTGTTCATTACGGGGTCTTTTTCCTGTCTCACCAATAGGTCTGGACTATTTTACGGTATTTACGATCCTATACAGTGATCTGGTACTACTTCATTCGACTGGTGAGGAGCTGAATACGATCGAGCTCGACACGCGGGAGGATGATACGGGCGAACAACGTGATTTAGAGCAGATAAATCACACATAGAGACGGGCATAGTTACACAGCAATTGCACCTGGTTTCAGATGATGGACACAAGGAAAAGGCTTTGATTGACGTAGACGTGAATTCCGATGATGTTCAGTTAGAGAATGTAGAACCGAACATAATCATACTGAACCAACCGGCATAATATATGACCGATAGAACGATTGTTAGTGCACTAGCGCTCTGTTTGGCACTCATTGAGTCAGCAACGGAAGGACAGAATAGGGAAATATTGCATCAAAAGAGTATAGGAGGAAGACACGAGCATAGAAGATTATACGTTTGAAATGTTTCAGTACTTGACTTAGACCATGAAAACATGCAAAAGGGTTACAGGAATCCCTGAAAGAAACAAATACGTGGTTCAAGACCTGGAAAAAGAACAGAAAAAACGCGAGAGGATATCAATCACGAAATCCAATACACGTGAACAGACGTAAATAAAGAATTAGATCAAATTCGAAAGGACACGAAAGAATCTTGAGACTTGATTGCAACGCTCATAGTTGGTCGCAAATAAATCCGTATAGGCCTATATATATACAGTTTTCACTCGAAAACTTAAATTGCTTAAGCAGTTGGATCACACACTGAGTTTAAAATTTTACTCTCAGGTCTAGCCTTTCTTTTCCAAACAGTATAATGCCAGACACATCCACTGTTAGACATCAGAAGAAACGCTGTTGTTCCTGTACTTAAAATGTGTCATTGAGGAAGAGGGTCCTCTATTTTAGGACAAACAGTCTATTTCCTGTACATAGCCATTACTATTACATGAATTACCATACAAATACGTGTTCAAAATGCAAAAAAGGTAATATTAGGAACATCCTATACAGTCTATGAAGCTTCCCTGTCAAAAATATAAGACAAGTAAAGTATATACATAAAATTTAACAACGCTTAATAAGAAAAAGTATGACAAAAATGCAAGCAGAAATCTCATCTGATACTTCCGTTAGAAATATTCACTCTGACAACCTAAACTAAGCTCCTGTAGCTGGGCAACGTTTCTCATTATCTGTATGACTTAAAGGAATTTAAACCTCAGGGTAACGTGAATGTCACGAACATGAGGGAACTCTATTACTCCAAGCTCACGCAGTTCTGAAGAGAATGCCCACAAGTGACTTCAACATTTAGCGCACAGTAATACGTCATTTACCTTCTCAAGAATGCGGCGACAGCGGCGGTTGTGGCCGGTTGCTGCTTGCGGCGTGTCTTGTGACTGTGAACCTAATAACACTGTGCTGGCGTCCGACTGAATTTAAAGAGTCAAAAACTTGCCTAAGTTTCTGTAAAACGGAAGACGGTATGAGTTCCTAGGCTAAGACATAATGGCTCCGTACACTTGCCAAGGCCGGCCAAGGTCCATAATATATCCCTCAAAGCCCTCGCTGTAACGTTCACTTGGACAATTCGTCTCGTTTTCTCTGCTTTGGAGGTCAACGATGGATTCAGCTTAAAGGTGACTAAAACGCAGCCTAGTGAACCAAAAATGTTTACAGAAAAACCTATCTCTGCGTCACCACTGGTAGTTAAGCGCCCCAAGCAACACTCGACGCCTCTTTATTGGAGAGAGCCTCAGTTACCCATCTCCTGTTGACTATAATGTCGTGAACTTCATCAACTGTATCGCGACCTTGCATCGCACCAACACTGGTATAGGCAAATGGGAGCGATCGGTACATTCTGTACTTGCTTGTGCAAACCAGTCAGAATTATCCAGTAAAGTTCTGCGTCCCAATAACCTTCTCCCTCCTTGTCTTCCTTTCTTTCTATCGGCGTCCTAGTTTTTGTCATCGCGTTTAAGTTTCCCCAGGGCAGGTGTCTACACACGTGAAACCTACACACCGTTCACGGCAGGATCCGAGTATTTGCTAAAACTGCGATGCAGAGGGTTTTTTCCATCTGCTTTAGAAATACGCAGAGGCGGGGGCACAGACCATAGTAGCCTTCAATTATCTCCCTGCGGTGAGGGTCAGTTTGTTGTGCCTCATTAATGTTTCAAAATGGTTCAAATGGCTCTGAGCACTATGGGACTTAACATCTGTGGTCATCAGTCCCCTAGAACTTAGAACTACTTAAACCTAACTAACCTAAGGACATCACACACATCCATGCCCGAGGCAGGATTCGAACCTGCGACCGTAGCAGTCGCGCAGCTCCGGACTGAGCGCCTAGAACCGCTAGACCACCGCGGCCGGCATTAGTGTTTCCCGAAGTGGATTTCTACGTCGTGCTTCTGCATCGTAATCTCAGCGACTGGCCCCTTTCACTTCAGTTCCATGTATAAGAATATAAGCATTTATCTGTATGCAAATTAGGAAGGGACTATTAATACCAAAGTCAGGTATGTGCCCATTGCTCACTGTACTCTTTATTATGAAAACTAAGCCAATTAAATCCCAAGTATGGCACGTGCCGTATGAAAGGAATCTTTGTGGCGTGGAGAAGCACATATGAGAGGTAAAATGTCCTGCCACCTTACACGTCTTGGTTCATTAGGCACCCAAATCATGAATCTTTCTGTTGTTTCTTTTTTTGTCAGGTTTCATCGATCATTGTTATACAAAAGTATTGTGTCACAGCTGAACTTAACAAATTTTTCCCCTGAATTTTATTAAGGTAAATATGTAGAAACAGGTACTATAAAGTGCGCAAACAAAAAGTACAAAACCTTAAGGTATGTTACCTGTATCAGAGTTACCAGAGCTATAACCATAAATGCAATCTCTCAATGGACAGAGGTCATCCACATAAGCGATTATATAAGCCATTGTAACAAGAGTACTCGATCTCACTTTTTGATCTCATTGTTTATTTGGCTCGCTCGCTTTGTTAGCTCGCTCGATTCTGTATTGCAATAGCTTTCGTCTGATGTTTATTTAGTCAGGTGTACAGCTTTAATTCTTGAGAATAAATGTTTAATCAGATTCTGCAAATAATTAAATGTGTAAAAAATCATACAAAAAGTATTATGTTCAGAGACAACATTTTTTTTGTTTTTCCATCATAACTATCGATTAGTCACTGTGATAACCAAATGTGTGTGTCTCAATGACTTTGAATGTATTGTTAAATTAATTTCTTATGTGACTTAAAATACGACTCCTTTCCTTACAAGATTAGTGATTGTGGACTAATTAAATACGGAAGCCTTTCTTTTGGTCTGTGTAATTATCAAGCGCCATTTCATGCGCAGTTATCTTCTGTCTTTAAATTCCGAAAGAAAATGCAATCGTTGTTGCATTACGAAGTTCGATAAAAAATTAATTATAAGTTTAACTTCACCACCTCTCATTAAATGAATTGAAGTTAAGTAAAGAACTGAGGAATGATAATGTCAACTCTCTGTGAATTCTGAGTTGAAATAATTAGGAGTGACGGCAACGTTAAAGATAACTTTGATTCTATTGTTAATGCTTTTACGTAAATTATTAAAAAATTACAGTAGGAACTTCAAAATAGCTATGGCTCACAGAAAAGGTTGTTTTACATTCAGACTTCGTCATGTGAAAATGAGTGCAGGTTTTATCGGAATTTAAAAACAAAGCTGTGCATGAAGTGGCACTTGAAAATTAAGTGGATCAAAACAAAATCTTTTCTATATTTAATTATTCAACAATTACTAATCTTTTAAGAAAAGGAATGGTATTTTATATGAAATTTACATTTGGTCATCACAGGGACTAATCGATAGTTATAATGGAAAAACAGAAACTGTTGCCTGCGAACATAGTACTTTTATATGACTTCTATACATTTCATTATTTGCGGAATCTGATTAAAATTTTGTTCTCCAGATGTGAATTAAAATTGAACACTCAACTAAATTAAGATCAGATCAAATCTATAGCGATTCAGAATGCAGGAAGCTAACGAAGTGAGTGATCTTAAGAAGCGGACAACGAGATCAAAAAATAAGATCAGGTGTCTTTATACAATTACTTTTATAATCACTTATGTCGCCGATCGTTGTCCATTGAGAGATTACGTTTATGGCTATAACTCTGGTACAGTTAATATATCCCCAAAGCTTTATACTTCTCGTTCGCGCACTTTACAGCGTCTGTTTCTACATATTTACCCTAACGAAATTCAAGGAACAAATTTGTGAAGTTCCGCTGTGACACCATATAAACCCTCTTGGATGTTGGGCTTACACAATACACTGTTTACTTTACTTGTCATTGGCAAAGTTCAAGGTTATGAGTCTTAAATTTTAGTTTCATGAGTCTTTCATCGCTCTGTTGATACTGCATGTCATCCATTCAGTTAACTGACAGTGACTCTTTGTAATTTGTTTAGACATTCCATTATTTACATTTTCATTCTTGGCGTTTGCCTTTGGCGCTGGACTGAGGCCTGTGTTCTAACTTAAAAATTGTTCTTCCACCTATTCAGGCGCAGTCCCATGGAAAACGAGGCGAAAACCAGGGCTTGACATACAGTGTTCCGCCTCTATTTTATATTCATAAATCCATTCAAAAATGACACAGCAACATAAAATATTATACAACATACAAACATGACAATATGTAACAATACAAAAAATACAGACTTAGCATCATAAAATATTTCATAAACACGATTTTTTAAAATTTCAGATAGCTTAGTTGCACAGAAATTTGCCCAGTTCTTGGTGATACGAGGGTTGAATGGAAAGTAATGCCTCCATCCTCGTTAATTGGGTTTGAATGGGAATATTTTAATGAAGAGACGTAGAATTAATCCTTAGAATATGATTTTTAATTACCAATATGCACTTTTCCACATAATCACCAGCCAATTGGATATATTTCTGCCAACGATAAACAAGTTTTCTAAACCCGTTACGGAAGAAGTCGACACTCTGTTTCCGCAACCACAGTCTCACAGTTCTCTGAACGTCTTCATCAGAAGCATAATGATGTCCCCGCAGATCATCTTTCATTTTAGGGAACAGATGGAGGTCAGACGCGGTTAAATCTGGACTGTATGAAGGATGCCGTAAGGTGGTGAGATTCAGTCTCTGAAGTTCTGCTGTGGTGACACGTGAAGTGTGTGGTTTGGCATTGTCATGCTGCAGGATAACATTCCCCTTTTCCTTTCAGACCCTTGTTAACCGCCATTTCAGAGTTCGCAGCGTTGTGATGTAACGCTCTGAATTTATTGTTGTTCCACGATCAAGGAAATCAACGTCGATAACACCATCTGCGTCCCAGAACACTGTGGCCACGATTTTTCCGGCTGAGGACTGCGTCTTGAGTTTCTTCTTCTGGAGCGAGTCTTTGTGTCGATTTCCATTGACTGACGTTTCGTTTCCGGGTCGTGATGGTGTACCCACGTTCCATCTCCTGTCACAATTGAATGGAGAAAGGCGTCACCTTCATTCTAGTAACACGAGAGGAGTTCCTGGCAAATTTTAAGTCTGTACGCTTCCACTTAAGGAGTCAGCATCCGGGGTACCCATCGTGCACAGATCTTCCGATAGCCAAGCAAAGCAATTATGCGACTCACACGTTCTTGTGAAATGCCGATTGGGCTTGTAGTTTCCCTCTGAGTGATACGACGATCGTCCTGAATTAGTCTGTCAACAATTTGCTTGTGAAACTCGGTGATGGTTGTCACAGGACGTCCAACTCTCTGTTTGCCACGCAGGTCAGATGTTCGCGCCTCAACATCCTTAAACTTATTCGCCAAACGACACACAGTACTTACATCAACACAATCACCGTAGACTGCTTTCATTCTCTGATGAATCTCCTTTGGGGTGACACCTTCTGCTGTCAAGAATTCAATGACTGCATGTTGCTTAAATCGCATTGACCGAAAATCTTAGCAGGGTTCCATACTTCACACTGTATGAACACAACCGTTCAATGCTAAGGCTTCCCGCCAACTGAAGCTGTAGAGAATAGGCTATGGAACAAGCCAGTACCTGCCGCATACCAAGGCTGCCAGCTCTTGTAGAGTTACGTCAACCGTCATATTTTTGTTAAAAGCTTTTGCATTTCATTAAATATTGTTGATTGATCGTCTCTACTTGTATTGTTCATTTCAAGGGTGATAGTGGTTATAGGTAGTTACATATTTTGGCTTGTTCTCTTTCCGGTAATGAAATTAATTTTTCTATGTAAAAGGAAGAATAATTTTTATTTGAAAAGCTGCTGAGTCACGCAATGGATTGAAAGAATGGCGGCTCGCCATTTAGGTTGCAGTTCGTCGGCAGGACCCTCGAAAGCGGATAGGAACACATGAAAACAGTCCAGGACGTCGTACGTGGCTAACAGGATACAGGATGGCCAGGTTTTGTTGTCCCACAGGCCAGGCATCTCATGGGTTTGGTACATTGTACTACGATAGTAGTAGAGAGTTGCGATGTGTCAGATGAAAATATGTTTTTATATTTTCACAAGGATGCTTTATTCTGTTAGCTTTCTTGTTTATAGTGACAGTTTCTTATTCTGGCATGATCCTTTCATGTATTAGTCTACGTTACCGTTTCAGTTCAGTTTTCATTCCAGGTATTATTGTCTACGTACAAAAGAATATTGATACTGCACCAAAATCGCTGTGTTCTACATTTGGTATGGATCACAGTTGACATGTCGTTTACGTTATGCTACCACTATTTGCACTTAAGGGGTGCCCATACTAGAGCACATATACGTCAGTTACACTTTGAATTACTGTGAGTACTGCAGGATCACGTGATTGACATTCTACGGCAGCATCAAGAGTCTCGCGCGGAGCATTGTCAAACAAGGCTCTGATCATGTGGAAACGGCAGTTCGTGGTACACACTATTTCACTCGCGTCGTAGCGTTTTGAGTTCGGCAAAGCATATATTCGCGTTTCATACAGGAATTTTTACATATGATTCTGCACTCGTTCATGCAGTTCTACACATCAGTTAAGGATAAGTGTAAATTTTATTCAGCATTTTCAGCACTAGCTTGGTTGTCCTCAAGAAGACACTAGTAAAGTAACCCTGTTCCTTGTATTTTCCCCTCAAATTACATGTACCATTGCTTTCTATGAAAATCTGTAATAGCACTGGGTTAGACATTCGGTTCCACTATAAACTTTGGATAACATTAAGTGTTTTAATTAGACCATTGTGATGTGGGAACTATTCGCTTTTGGCTTTGTATGAAGTCCAGGATAGAATTCTTTTTGATACGTGTATAGACTTTTAACTCAGATATTTCATTAAACAACTTGATGTACATATAATGTGAATTAATTAATATGTATGTACATTAATTACAATAATTATTGGTTATAAGCATTACAAGCCGTGGTGTGTGCAGGTTTAGCCTCGTTTCTTTGTACTGAGTGGCCGTGCTTTACATACGTGAATTCATTAACTGAAGAAAATCTCTGTTCAAGAGTTTTTTTTTCAAATCTTCGTACCTTGAACAAATCACAAAATCTGACTCTTACAGAAGAAAACTAATGTCCAAAGACCACAAATGGCACCAAAAATTAAAATGCTCACTATTTAGGTACAAAATTATTAAAGTTGATGACCTGAACCCCCTGCATTTGAACTAAGGTATTTGCACATCTTCCTTCATTTAATATCACAAAAAAAATTGCGGTATACTTTCTGTGTACTTGAGCAAAAGTTACTACACTGACACTTTTAGCTTCATTTCATTAGGTATTTAAATTCTTTAGTTCATATTCTTGTTTCACAAAGTACTTTCATGTTCAGCACTAACTTACATACTAAAAGACACATCCATAAAATATACAAACATAAATAATACCAATCCTAGGCAGAATGTCTACAAAACTGTGACTACTGGATGTTCTTGAAACTTAGACTACTAATGACATTTACCAGTTGTTGCTTTCTGTAAAACCACTTAGATTGTTTCTTAAGAAGATTTTCTGCTACTCCACAGACACTTGGCATAACAAAAGTTCTTTATCTAGCATTTCTACTTTTGTTCTTCACAAGCAAATCAATTTATCTGTAACCTATTATTTTGTCTTTATCTCTCACCTGAAACGCTATTAAACTGTAAAAACTTTCTCTACTGTACAAAAGGTTTTATAACAGTACTATTAATATATTCTAGGTAAATACAACATATGTACTGCTAATACATACAACTTAGAAAGTCATGAAAGTTTCATGATCACTGCATATATTTTCTTAGATTTTTATGAGGAGTCTTCATCTTCTTTCAGTGCCTATCCGGTTCAGATGTTGACGACTATGATGGCTATTCTCCTCTTGTTGCTAATAATATGGAATAGTTCTGCTGAAGACATACCGAAGCAGCATCTAAGGGTGTCAAACCTCTTTAGAGAGAACGAATATAATCAGTCGAGCTTTTTTCTACACTTGAAAAATCAAAATCGAACTGCTGATACGATCGAAAATGCACTACAGATTCTGCATAGAATACCAAAATGTTTTGCAGTGAACATCCTTGAAGAATTATAAATGTTTATGTACACGAGAAAATACTCACAAGAAATATTAAAGGAACGTACAGAATTTAGACACAAGTACTACATTAAAAACTTTATTGAACTTTCAGAACACGGAAGTGGATAAATTAGAAGTAACGTATGCAACAACTAAAGACAATCGTAACAAATTTTAGTAAATAAAATAATATCACTGTTCATCTGCACAGTCTTTATAAACACATAGCGTCACAAGAGTGGAATTGTCAGACTGCTGTCACGTCGCAATCAACATTTTATTTCCAACATCTTGAGATCATTTACCAACTTATTAAAGCAATCACAGTTATAAAACAGTCCACTAACGAACCTATATGGGCGTCACATCAATCTAGAAGTGAGTACAACACAGTTACTTTAATGCAAATGACATTGGCATCCATACTTGCTCTCAGAAAAATTGCAATTTCCGGTACTTTAAAATAGCGATAAAGCCAAAACAGTCTGTCATGAGTAAAGGTAAGTTATTGTAAGCAGTTGTTTGGGGCCTCTACTCTAATGCTCATGTTGTTATCAGACGCATATTATGCTGCTGGCCCTAAAGAAGGAAAACTATTGACGATATCGTCTTATGAATTAAAAGGGAATATTCTGTGTTTTATTAACTTCAAAATCAAACTGGTGAAAATAATTCAAGGCATAAAATACAATAAGCGTTGTCTTCGATATAATATCGTTCCCACATATGCCTACACAAAAGTGACAGCAAGACCAGATCTTGTACCTCAAATCAAGAACTATGCAGCAAGATCGTGGATAAGACAAGAAATACAGGACAAACGACATCGAAAAGAAACAGCGGATCAAGAACTCTAAATATCATATCTAAGGTTAAATAACAGTGTAAACTTTACCTTTTGATTATAGTGAACAGTTTGTACATAGATATATATGGAAAGCAAACATATTCGACGTATCCATAACAAGAAATTCACAAAAAATATACACATCCAGCATCACATACGGCAACCCACACGTGAATATGAATCTGATTTTTAGTTTTACCCAAGTTTAGAAAATTTCACAAATACAGAATGTACAAATAACGAAACAAGTCTCTTTACAACAGGTCTGAAATACAACATAGCCCCAACACTACAGAAAAACTCTGTAAATCATTTGATAGCCATTGCTAAGGTTGCAATAGATGTAGCGAATCTCTCATACAGAAAACAGAATGAAATTACAGTTAATGTAACAAACATTACAGACAAGTAATTAAGCAAACAGAATGCATGCAAATACCAGGCCAAGACAGAACAGAAAATTCTGAATAACTTATACGATAAACTGCTATTAAATGATGCTATAGTTAATGAAACAGACATCACAGACAAGGAATTAAGAAAACATGATGCATAGAAGTACCAGGCCAAGACAGAACGGAAAATTCTAAATAACATAAAACATAAACTGCTATTAAATGATGCTATAGCAATAAAAGCTGATAAAGGGAATAGTGAGGTCATACTTAACAAAAAAGATGATATAGATAAGGTCATGTCATTCTTTGAATCTAACAATATCACAGAATTGGCAAACAACGTTACCAAAAGTTTTGCAGTTACAATAAAGAAAGCCATTGAAAACTGTAGTATCAATGTCATTGAACATGAAAAAAGAACATACACAGTAATGAATCCGACTATACAAAAGTTACGAGCCCAATCAAAGACACATAAATCGACGGTTCCGATTCGGCTAGTAATTAATTGCATAAATAGCCCATCACATTTGGTAAGCAAAAGTATAATGGTAATAACAAATCTTTCTACTTTCAACAAAAAGTACAGAATCAAATTTCAAATCCTCTGGTAAGAGATATAAAAGACATACAAATACCATGTAATGGTAAATTTATCTCATTTGATGTCACTTATCTCTATACCAATGTGCCATTACAGGATACGATCGAAATAATAAAACGGATCCTATTACAATATAAGAAAATACACATGGCAGAAACGCTTGAAATTATAAATCTTTTGGAAATAGCACCATCACAAAATTATTGAATTTGCCAACAAAATTTATACTCAAGCGAATAAAGTAGTCATGTTTAATAGCTTAGCAGGTGCATTAGCTGATATTTTCCAAAATTCTCTGGGAGAAAAATTCTTTTACTTAGATCGGCCTACTCTCAACCAAATTGTATTCTGTTTTACGTATGTAGATGATAACCTCATGTTGGTAGATGACAGCAACGCAGATATCGAAAATATCCACCAAAAACGCAGCCAACTGCACCCTAAAAGTAAATTCGCTATGGAAACTGAGAAAGACAATACCATTAACTACTTAGACCTCACAATTGGCAAAAATAATAATCACCACAGATTTGATATCTATAGAGGGAATTCCACATCTGACAATATTATAAATGCCAACTCCTGTCATCCAATGGCTCATAAACTAGAATTTTTCCATTCAATGATTGATAGATTAAAGACCTACCATTCCAAAAGCTATTCAGAAGGAACTTAACACACTTTGTTATATGGCCTATTCAAATGACTCTGACGCCAAACATAATCACAAAATTATGCTAAAAATGAAAACACCAAAGCAGAACACAATACAAAGGAAGATATGCCTAACTCGAGAAATATCATAGACACAGAAAATGAGATACGTCCCAGTGGTCTTCTTTGGCAGAATCTCCAATAGAATTAATGCACTTTTTAAAGTCACAAATATTCAGCTAACCTTTCGAACCAATAACAACCTTTGAATAAAATTACGTTCCAGCACACTACAACATTGAAATATGATAACCCAGGCACATATAAAATTACATGTGGCATCTGTAATTGCTTTCACTTCGGCTAAACAGGTAGAAATTATAACGTGAGATATAAATAACACGTTATAAGCTTCTTTCTACACTTGAAAAATCAAAATCACACTGCTGATACGAGCCAACATGCACTACAGATTCTACACGGAATACTGAAAGGTCCTGAAATGGACATTCTTGAAGAATTAGAAATCTATATGTACACAAGAAAATACCGATATGAAGTATTAATCGAATGTACAGAATTTAGATACAAGTACTACCTCAAAAACTTTATTGAACTTTTAGAACACGAAAAAGGATAAATCGGAAGTAACATATGCAATAACCAAAGAAAATCGTAACAAATTTTAGTTATTAAAATAATATCGTTGTTCACTTGCGCAATCGTTGTGAACATATAGCGTTTCAAGAGTGAAACCGTCAAACTGCTGTCATGCTGTAATTAACATTTTATTTTGAACATCTCGACATCATTTACCATCTTATTAAAGTAGTGAAAGTTATAAAACAGTACACTAACTACGTAATATGAATATCACATCAATCTAGACTTGAGTACAATACAGCAGCTTTAACATAAACAACTTCCACATCCATAACTTTTCTCACCAAAATTGTAATTGCAGGTACTTAAAAATGGCGATAAAGCCGAAACAGTCCGTCTTAAGTACAGATTACTTATTATAATCAGCTGTTTGGTGCATCTACTCTAACAATCATGTTGTTATCACACATATTATGCTGCAGGCCCTAAAGAAGAAAAATTGTCAGACTAAGATATTCGTCTTTCAGGATCTCTTTTGCTGTTGATTTTCCCGTGAAATAATTTTTGTAGAAATCCTGTCTATTTGTATTACGTATGATGTGTCCCAGATATTGCAATTTTCGGCATTTCACTATCTTCATTAATTTATATGTTGTATTCATTCTTGTCACTCTCTGGGTCCAACGCATAAGATCCGACTATTCAAAGGCCTACAGCTTCTTCTCCGTGTTTTTATTTTAAGATACATGTGTTTACCCCATAGAGGAGGACAGAAAATACATATCAGTGCAAAAATCTGATTTTTTTTCTTAGAGTTAGGTTATGGCTTTTGAAGACAGCACTTATTTCCTGGAACTCACTACTTGCTTTCCCGAGGCGTATCTGGATTTCTTGTTAGTTATCGCAATTTTCATTCATTATGGTACAAAGGTAAGTATATTGCTTTACCATTTATATAGTTCTTTGGTTCATGACTAAGTGTACTCCTGTAGTACTTTCCTTACGTACGATCAGTTTTGTCTTCTGTGGTGTTTATTTCAAGCCTATACTGACTGCTGACTCTTACATTCCTATCCATTAATAATTGTAACGCTTGAATAGTGTCAGCGAATACAATAGTATCATTAACATATCGAATGTTTTTAATTCCGTTTGTCAAAATCCCTTCTTCTACATCTGCCAGGGCTTCTCTAATATGAATTCTGAGTGTATATTAAATAATATGGATGACAAGACACATCGTTGTCCTACTCCCCTAAAAAGTTTGTGTGCTTCTGTATGTTCTTCATCAGTACACAACGCTACTGTTCGATTCCAGTATAGGTTCTGGATGATTCACAGATCTCTTTCCGCCATTCCAATATTTCTCAAAACCTCCATCAGCTTGTTGTGTTTTAGTCCATCAAAACCCTTCTGATAATCTATTAGGCAAGCAAATACATTTTTATTTGCATCTTTACGTCTAAGAAACAATATTTGTACACTAAACAAGGCTTCTCTCGTATCTACGCGGTAACAAATCCAAACTGATAAGGGCTATCTGTTCCACACATAATCTATATATTCTTCTTTGTATCACCCTCAAACCAGTTTCAAGATACGGCTCATTAAGTTTATTTTACGACAATCTCCGCATTGTTTTGCATTTTGCTTTTTGGGCAAATGTGGTGGTCGTGGTTGTGGATATTTTGGTATAGGCGCACATCAGAAAGGACTTCAGCACCCGCGCGAAAACAGTTTGAGATGAGCACAGGAAAAATACCCTAAACAATATAAAACAGTATGGAAAATAAAGATAACAAAAGTTGGAAAACTACGTCTGTACACACACAGAAGCAGGGAATGAATTATCGCGGAAATACTGAAATATTAACTAAACACGAAGAAAGTGGTGTAAGGAGTTAGATGGACGTGGCTGGCGGACCACTATAATAAAAAGGGATTTCTTTTTTTTCGGAGTAATGAATTCTGATTTCAGCAACTCCAATGGAATGTTTCCAGATGCATAAATTTGACTGAAAATTTGGGTCAGCCATTTTACTTGATTTTCATCCATCAGTTTTAAGAACTCTGCTTCTGCTTGTATATTTCCGTCCATCTGATTGATAGCTGATTGAAACTCTACTTCTATTATATTTGTACCACTTATTTCATTTGCACTTGAATTAAAAACGCGTCTAGTTTCATGAAAAAAGTTTTCTACATATTTTTTCCATGTCTTTTTCTTGTCTTCCGATTCAACCTTCAAGTTTCCTGCTTCATCCACCAGTTTTCCACTGATACTCTTCCTGTATTTCCCTATTATTTCTTTGACTACCTTGTGTACATTGAAACTATCATATTTACTTCAATTAAACACGATACCCTTGCATTGCTCCAATTTTTATTATCTTTTGCCTCCCTAAATTTTCTTCTGATGTCAATATTTACCTTCCTGTATTACGTTGGGTTTCCGTTCTTTAATCACCTTTCCCCCATTAAATTCAACATCTCATCCGTCATCCATAGCTTCCACTTATTTCTCTCTGGTTTCATGTACTTTTCTTATATTTACTGTACAACATACTGTTGTTTGTTAACTGTAAATTGACATTATTACTTGTGATGTCTTCTGTGTTAGTCGCCGAACTGAGTTCTTTTTGTATATTCTGTTTTACTATCGGGTCTTTCATTTTTCTCAAATTGTAGATCTGCTTTTTCTGTCTCCTCACTCTAACTTTAAAAACTCCTACAAACGGGGTGTGATCAGAGTTTCCGTCTGTTCCTTGATAGTTTTTTACTAATGTGTAACTGTTCCTGAAACATTCGTTTTCTAGTACGAAATCAGTCTGGTTTCTCACACAGTTCCCAGATATGTCCATTGGAGACTTCCATGTATGCAGTTTTCTAGATGGAAGTTAAACCAGGTGTCCATAATCTCTAGATCGTTTGACAGCGCAAAATTTTCGAGATCGTCCCCTCTAGAATTCCTGATATTGTCAACTGATATTTGTTAAGTTTTCTCAAAATTCCATTTATGTTATCATAAAATTCTTCTGTCTTTTCATGTCCCTTGCCCATTGTAGGGGCGTACACTTGTATTATATTCATATCACAAGGGCTACCACTCAGCTGCAACAACATTATACAGGCTGATACAGATACGAAGCTTTGAGACATCTTGCTAGTTTCACTGATACTATTGCACCGACTCCATGCTCGTACTTCCAGTTTCTTCTTGTCCATTTATGTCAATACCTCACGTGTTTAGTCATCGCATCTCGTTAACTCCAAGTATCTCTTATCCATTTATTGAATTGTATTGCGTATTTTCCCTCCTTATTGATTTTACATCCAGGTTGCCACTTTTATTTTTTCTTCCCACTTGATTTTCTTCATGTCTGTACTCGTAACTGTTCTTCCCGGGGATGCGATTTAGGAACTTGCTCCAGGTGCCAATTTCGCCATGAGCATAGCCACGATGTTTACTAGGACGTGTAATAAGGCATTTAATACGGTCGTTGTCCTGCGCGTTCTATATCCTTATGCCCTTCATTGTTTCTCCACCTTTAGGGCCAGTTTTCCAACTCTAGAGGAAAAGAGTGCCCTAAGTTCTATCAGCTATTGGCAAGGGAGACGGGGACTCATTATCCTGGGAGTCACTCGTTCGCCAGAGCCTCGTCAGTCTAAATCAGGGTTTAGTTTAAGTCTTAATCAAGTCTAGAACAAATTATTTACCATTCACTTTAACATGGCACTTATCTACAGAGAAGTCGATTTTTGTGTGCCCTTCTCGTAGAAATTCTATTTCTAATATGCAGCTGGTCGACAGATTCTCCAAAACTAGGAATGTGCCGTTAAATGGTCCATTTTCTGTAACAATTTCCACCTGCGTCTACCAGCTCACATTCTTCGATGTAGTGCCACTGGTATCTATTATTCTGCAGTTCTGAACTGTTAATGTTGCGGGTGTGCCCTTCTCAGATATTTAGTTAACTACGTTCAGGGAAAGTACGTTTACTGACGCATCTATGTTCTCATCACAAAATAACTTGTCATGTATATCTTTACCTTCATTATATCTGATGGAACTGATATGTTCTGTAGTTTTGTTCCTTACACTATTCCCAATCAATATCCGAGGGCATGTTTTGGTTGAATTGATGGTAGATGGATGATTACTTTCGATAACTTCAATAAGTATGACCCTTTGGTTTTGTGTTCTACATTTCGGATTGTTACTACTGTTTTATCCCTTAACCCTAAACATCTCTTCATTGTGCATAACCTGAAACACGTGGTCTCGTAGGCTTCATAATGTTTTTTGCCACCTAACTACACATTAGCTGCCAAAAGTTAAGTCAATGTTCAACTATTTCATATTACAAGTAGATACAACACAATTAAGCACTAATAAAAGCTTTGTTGATAACATTTATCAAAATGAACACGAAAGATCGTAAGTATGTGAAGTCACTTAGTACGAGTTTTGAATGACTGTTAGTATTGTTACACCAGGCACGATGTTCATGAATATAAATGAAAGATTGCACAAAATGTAGAAGAAGGAAACAATCAAATGAAGTGAAAATATGAATTTGCAAGACGTTTGAACAGTCGACGCACATCTTCCTATTACATTCCAGGCCAACTGGCAGGCCACATTTGGTGCACTTATACGCCGTTTTGCTTTTTTTTTTTTTTTTTTGACGCAGGATACTTCACACATGTCTTCTTTCCCACACCACACCTGGTATGCCACTGGCATGTCGTCAGCAAGTAAATTCTTCTACACATGAGATTTAGTAGGCATTTGAGCCAGAATTCGACTTTCGCTTTGAATCCTGGTTTCAAAGTGTTGTGCTTGGTGTCCTTCGCCCTCTAACAGACTGAGCGTTTCCATTTGAAATTACCATTGTCATAAAACTTGTGTTTGCTGTGAGTAATTATCTGTTGTACAGGTAACAACAAATTCCTCTTCCAACAGAGCACTTTTTCACCAATATCACTCTCTATTGGTAACCATTAGCTAACAAAGAATCATAAATCATCAAAAATGTCATCGCCGTTCTTATTTTCCTATTTACCTATGTCGAGTAATTAGTTTTCTAACGAATCTTCAAAATTTTTGATCGACTGCACACACTTAATTCCCCTCAGAAAGTTTCTCCATGCTGTAGTTAATACACAACAAAAGTTCAGGCATATATAATATGCTACGGAATATGAAAATCCGACAATGCAATCGAAATCAAAACATGTAGTAATCGGAAACACGTCTTCCGTTGCACTTACCTAATTGTTACACGTAATGCGAAACATGCGGTCAGACATTCGCCCAATTTCGCGATCACTTCTAAATAACATACGTTATCACTAATCTAACAAAGTCTAACTGATTGTTGAATGTTACTTTACACATGGCACGTACTAAAACGAAGATACTGAAAAACAGTGATGATGGTTTTTGGAATGCTGCCATATTCGGCTTTTAAAATAAACGTCGAACCTGAGGTACCGATGTTTCAGCTTAAGGATTATGACAGTTAATATTTTGGCTCTGATTTTGGTTTTGATTCTGCGGAGCACTGCTTTGTGGCTCAGGATTCTGTTCCAGTTACTTTGGATGTTACCAGGCCAAGCATCTGACCTCGTATTGTTATTACTATTGTCTTATTATTATTTCGGTATCCAGGAGTGTGCATATTATCGTACCTTCTCTTTTTGTCAAACGGTGGCTTGTTAGTGCCATCATTAGCATAGTTATGTCTATAATTTTGTTGAGTGTGTATCTACCGTTACTACTGTGATTACAACTAAGTTTATTATTATTATTATTATTATTATTATTGCTATCATCATTATTATTATTAAATCGCTGTTGATTCTCTTTAACATTATTGTGACCATTGCCATGAGTTCATGTTTTCGTGTTCCCCTGTATCAGGTAAACTGAATCAACTACTAATATGAATTGTTCTATGTAAATTGCAGTGCATAAAACAACTTTTCTTGCAGGTTCAGAGGCAGTTTTGTCTTGAGCATTCGGAATACGTCTTTCGTCGATAGTGGATCATCCCAATACTATGTGTCGTTTATGTACTTTTAGGAACATTTACGTAAAGTTCCCTGCTTACTATTATAAGCTTCTGGGGAACGAACTTCTTTACATGATCTATCTTAAATGCATGGAGACCAGTATTTGGTAATAAAAGTTCTTTTAAATTGATCGTAAGTTTCACATCGATCTACCATTTCCTATCCCTAGAGTGTACCATCATCCTGAACACTTTTAAAACCACAAATTGTATCTTCTCAGTGTTTGTTCATCACCTTGGCAGCACCCCTAGAAAGCTCTTTACGGAAATTACTGGATGAAGTCCTCCTTTATAATTGGGTATATACACTTGAACCCGACGATGCTTTAGAAGACCTACTTGCATTAATATACTGGATAAAACTTTTCGCCAACTCTGTCTCGCCGTGTGAGTAATTTTTACTGGGGTTTGATCATGATTTACTTCCTGATGCAAGATTTAGGTCGCGGTGAAGCAAAGTATTCACTGCCGTTGCTGGCTACCGCTGCTGAAACCTCGCCTGCATTACTGCATGCAGCAGACATCTATACCTGTAACTCTTTCAAGTGAGCTTCCATATCTTGTTTCCATCTCGGAAGTTCATGGGTTAGCATAGATTTAATTTGAATTAATTCGGTTTTGACTTCATCGTTATCTTCTTGACGATCGGTCAGAACACCTGCACTTGAGTATTGCATTACTGTACGTAAATCGATTTTTAATGTTTCATTCCCTTGGATTAACTTCAGCATCTTTTTCGTGCAATCAGTTAAGAAACTGCATGTTAATTCTATCGCTTTGTGCAGTTGAACCTCAGTAACTTATTCACCTGTGTCCTGTAACCAGGTAACAAATTCAACGTTCATCTGGCTACAATGCGAAGACATACGTAGTACAGAATTCTATAATTCACATAGGGTATCTTTCAATGCTTTTGTGTCAGATGTCAATTGCGTTACTGATTCTGGTGAATCTTTACACGGAAGTTTGATATTTGCTAACTCATTAGTGACTGTTTCTAGATTAGCATTCAGTCTAATAATTCGAGCGGACTGTTCTTCTGCTAAATGCTTAAAACCATCACTCATTTTCCGCTTGATACATGTACTAATTAGCACAGTTCGCTCATTAGCAAAATGTTTAATCTTTTCACCCATCTGATTTTGAATACGTGTAGTAATTTGTACCGTTTGTTCCTCATCAAGTTGGGTGAAGTTTTTCTGTATCATTGTGGATACTCCTATGCAGAGCTCGGAAAATGGACCTGATCAGGAACAAGGTAATTCAGTGTCTTCTTGGGATTACACAGGTAAATCTACATTACTTACTCACAGCGAAACTTGTTCCTTCGGTTTCTTGACCAGGAGTGTGCCAGTCCTCGACATTTGATTACCGTTCTTGGGTATATCCTCTTTCGAAGTTATCAGAACTTTATTGACTTTACCCATCTCCACAGATTCTTTCGAATAAATTATTAAAATAAAAATATTCATTTTCCCTACAACAAGCTCTATTACACAAAAAATTATTTTCTGATTCACTAATTCTACAAAAAAAAAAAAAATCCAGCAGCGCCTCGATGTTATGTCTTCACATTAGCAAAACTTCACCATATTGTGGCAAGTAACTTTCAATTAATCTTCACAAGCTTTTATTTTTATATTACTAAAAAGGCAAATTCAAGGCACATGAACTTTGTCAATTCTGTTTTCGGAGCACAAGAATTATACTCTCTAAACATAGGTTTCCTTATCTCGAGTTTGTGATCTGTTATCGCGTATTTATTTAATTGTTTATGCTCATTTTTCTCTCTTCCTTTGCCTTTTCATTTTTTACTGAATGTTATTGTCTCAAACAAATTTGGATACAAGAAACAAAGAATACATAATACAATTATAAAAATGATATTTTACAAACTAAATATACAACTCAAAATTATATTCTTTCTTCTCATTGGTTGACCTCGTTTGAGGTCGCCAATTTAACGTCACTGCCTCTGTTAAAATGAAGCTACGTAAAATAATTGAGAAGTAAACAAAGTAACATTATATAAATTATGTCTTGAAATAATCAGCAATTTCGTTCTACTGTAATTGCTTTAACGTAAATTATGAAACAATTTCAGTAGAAACATTAAAATAGCTACTGTCCACTGTTACCTCGGAAGACAGTTCATTTGGTAATCTATAAATAGACCGTGAAATTTAATGCTGTTTCCTTTTGGGAAAGAATATGTTAATTTATAATCGGACTTCGAAATGTAAAAATGATTTTAGGTTTTATCTGCATTCAAAGACAAAAAATAGCCATGCATAAAATGGTGGGTACAAATTACGCTTAACAAAAGAAAAGCTTCCGTATTTAATTATTCCACAATTACTAATCTTAACAGAAAAAAGTGGTATTTTATATGAAATAAGAAAAGAGTTTAACAATACATCCAAGGTAACTGACACACACATTTACATTTCGTCATTAGATCGACTAATCGATAGTTGCTATGGAAAAACAAAAAAAAGTTTTATGTGGACATAAGACTTTTATATAATTCCTATATATTTAAATATTCATGGAATGTCATTAAATGTTCATTCTCCAGATGACAATTAATGCTCAACAATCATATAAAATAACGTCAACCAAAAGAAGCGCAATTCAGAATGGAGCAAGCTAACAAAACGAGCGAAATAAATAAGAAGGCAATGAGATCAAAAAGCGAGATCGAGGATTTTGTACAATAGTTTACACATTCACTTACGTCGATGGTCTTTGTCGATTTACAGATTACATTTATGGTTAGAGCTCTGGTATCTCTGATACAGTTAATATATCCCCATAGTCTTATACCTCTCAAAATGGCTCGGAGCAGTATAGGACATAACATCTGAGGTCATCAGTCTCCTAGAACTTAGAACTGCTTAAACCTAACTAACCTAAGGACATCACACACATCCATGCCCGAGGCAGGATTCGAATCTGCGATCGTAGCGGTCGCGCGGTTCTAGACTGAAGCGACTAGAACCGCTCGGCCATAACTGCCGGCTTATACCTCTCGTTTGAGCACTTTACAGTGTCTGTTTCCACATACTTACATTAACAAAATTCAGAGGGAAAATATGCAAAACTTAGGTGTGACACCAAAATGGATTTAAGAATTAGATTTTGCAATTATATTTAAGAGAAGATTATGCATTTGAAGTTTAATTTTTGTAATTCTTTGATTATATTGTAATTACGTGATTTCAGAGAAAGCTTAACCCTTATTGAAGTTTCGTTGAATGTTTGCACGGCGTTATCCCGTGTGACCCTGGTAAGAAAAATAGTGTAGAAAACTGACTCTTTCTTCAACTAGATTTCACAGGGACCAACTGTAGTTTTAAAGTAATCGGTTTTTCATCGAGTTTATAGTCAGATTTTGTGATAACAGTAAGTTCGAGACAAGGCATGATTTTCTTGGACTTCTCGCCAGTTAGATTTCTCCATGTACTATCACAGTTGAATTTTGTCACTAACAGTGTTCTGCAATCTATCAGTACCTTATATGAACTACGGATGCCTGTGTTATGGTTGAGTAACACACAATAGCATTGAGAAAGTAGATAAGTGCAAGAATACAGTCATTAGACTCAGTATTGGAGCATGCAAATAGACTCCAACAAATGGTTTTCTTGCAAATGAAATGATTCCGAGGGGAACCGAACACAAGGTCCCGCGATCTAGAGGCAGTGACGCTGATCAGTAGATCACGAGCTGCGGACAGAATAAGATAAAAAAAAACACTGTTTTCTGTATAACGTTCTGGAGATTAATGCGATTCTGAATGTACTGAAAGCGTGAGAGTAAGGAAGTAAGAGTTAATGTTGGTGGAAATTTTATACTTGGCAATTGCGAACACAAAAGGGAACGATAGTGGTTGCTTCCGGCCAACATGCATCCAACGGAAGCAGACAATGTACACCACCATCTAGTAGTAGGCAGTGTTGGAAGACATCATTCAGCACACAGTACTAAATGATTATACCGTCAGATATCTTTCCCAGTGTTCTATGGGTAATATCTTCGCGGTTTCATTTTCTTCAGAGAACGTACTTCTGTTCTGAAGACTTACAGAATCAAAATAACTGGCGTGCTTATACAGTAGCGGAATTCAGTGTTCTTACACACATTGTTGGCCCCAGTATTTGCATAATTTAGTATGCTATTTTTAAATTCTCGTTACAGTCCATTTGCACAGTTTAATTTCGAAATATGTTCTTTAAACAAATGTTCTGAATTTGCTACCTACAGTGCTTAAGCTGTTTGAAAGTTTGCTTCGATAAGAGTTAACAACTTTCTGACTTTGGCATTTTTCTCTTGTTGGTCATTACTTGTGTTTTCTTTCGATTTTGGGGATATATTCCACGCTATTTATAACTGTAATACTTTCCTTATTGTGTTAAATTTTAACATAAGATTATACCTCTTAATGAGTGGATTACGACAGTATTTTACATATTTATATTCAGTCAATAATTGCGCGAAATATTGAAATAATATTTTTGATGCTCCCAGAAGCCGTTTGACAAGCACCCTGCAACTGATACCGAGTTCCGTGATAACGTTTTAGTAATATAAGTGTTAGCGAAACTTACTTATTTGTGTGTTGTACTTTATGAAATACGGGCTAGCCGTAGCCCGTGTCAAACTGCGTTTCGGCCGTGGCCAGCCACAACATTATAGCTTATTTGTGGAAGGCCAAGTAGTGTGGGTAATTTGAATGTTAAAGCTAGACGGTGACAGAAACTTAGGTGTGCTTCGCATTATAGTTTGCGAGCCACTCGGGCGAATCTTTCAATCATTCCTGAATGTAAATATGGCTCACACGAACTTATGTAGTAAATGATCTTATGATGTCTCTGTAATCTTCCTTTTTTTTCTCCTGTTTTCTGTTAATGAGATTATCTATAGTATCTGCCAGACACAGGCAGGTTTTCCTACTTCTCATATGGTACACGTTACTTTATTACGAATCTGTCGTGGGTATATGGGCTCGTTCTTGTAAGAGCGGTCGAAAGTTATTAAATTCATTGAGGATATCCATACAATGGCAGTATTTTACAGGGAGTATTTGCTGTTGCAAAAATTTCTTTACAAAATAAATAAAAAATTGCTGGGGATGAGACTGCACTTAGATTATAAGAAGTTGAGCACTCATGCCCTCAATAACAATCAAGTTTACTGCTGCTGGAGATACGGAGGACGCCAGCTGCAAGCTGGAGAAGGGACAGGCAGACAGTAGACTACCAATTAACACGCAAAGTTATTATTAGCAGTAGGAGAAATAAGTCTAGAAGACCTAAATCCGAACTGAGATAAATGAAAAGATATGACTCTTTCGGGTACTTGGGAACAGCGGTGTCATCCACTGGTATAAGTACAGATGATATAAACAGCAAAATAGCCCAAGTAAAATGTGCAATGAGATAACTCTGTTCTCTGGAATAGAAATACAACGATAAGGACGAAGGGAATAGTCTATAAACGCACTGTTGAAAATGATGCTACTTTAGTTACATAGACATGAGACTTGTAGAGAGACAGAAATAGGGGAAGGAGTGGAGAAGATGAAGCAGCATTTCGAGGACAGACCGCGCGAAGGATAATGTAGTAACCAGGTCCATAACTGACAGTGACTGATACAGCAGAAAGAGAGCAGGTACTGAGCTGAGATATCCAAACTTTCCAGTCACATTAATGTGAGCAGATGTCAGAAGCCTGCGGAGGTCCATACCCAGCAATGTTCGCTGAACAGTCGTGATGGAGACACTGATGGTAGCTTCTTGGTTCATTTGGGCTGTTAATTGCTCAACAGTTGCGCGTCTATTCGTCAGTACACATCTCCGTATCCATCGTTCACCCTTGTCGTCGATTGTCTGTGGTGCACCGCAATCGCCAGTTTTGGCTGGAGTCATTTTGGCATGCACGATATACTTAACCACGGCAGCACGCGAACTGTTTACAAACTTATCTGTTTCGAAAATCCTTCTGCCATTGGCCCGATATCCAATGATCATGCCCTTTTGGACATTAGATAAATCGCTCCTTTTCTGCATTACAACAACGACCGTGTCCCCCGGCGCGGTTCATATATCCTCCATTGCTACTGCTGCCACCTGCCGTCTGTGGGAGGTTACTGCACGTTGATGTCTAACGTAGACGCTGGGTGCATTTACGTGACAGGACCGAGAATGAAAACAAGTGGTTAAAACTAATTTGGTAACAGAGTCTGCAAAGAAGAAGAAAGAGAGGACTCATACCTAAAACCTGGAAGGGCGTTGTCCATAGCCAACAGTGGCCATAGGCCTCCAGCAAAGGGACTGAAGAGAAGGAGTCAGAAAATGGGAAGTAAGAAGCAAAGCAGCCATACGTAGCACTCGCGATATGATGACGACGTTGAATAAACAGAACTCTTCTCAAGTGCAAGGCATTTTAATTTTGGAACAGATAAGATTAAAATGTTGCTCAGTGTTCCTGAAGAGCGTTGCACACATTTTCTGTTTTTAATTTTATGAATATACAACAGAGAAAGTTAGTCATATACATACGTATAAAGTTCGCCCATACAGCTCACACATACATAACACTGAGTTCAGTTATACTGTAAACTCTCACCACATTCAATTCAATGTTTTTGTACTAGCAGATTATTCTCCGACATCAGTTCCTCGTGGGATTCCTCATGAAAACGAATCCATTAAACCCTACGCATCACCCAAAATTAGAAAATCGCGGTTTTGTTTATCTTCACTCAGTGTGTCTTTCCAACAAAGCATCTTTTTTGTCACATTCGTTCCATTGTTAAATGTGTGTGATAATTTCAATATTCCCTCAAATTTATGGACGTGCTGAAGAAAGTATTTCCATATAGTGGCATTAGATAAATGTACAAATTTTTCAGATATTTTAGACCTTTCTACCAAGTCCTCTTTCAAGTGAGCAAGCTGATTGCTCAGTATAAGCAATTCTCCTATATAATGTAGTTGTTAGTACGTTGCATCGTTCTATGGTAGCAGTAACCCAAGTTTCATGATATTAAAACATTTTGATTCCCTTGTCAATCAGTTCCCTGTGTTCCGTCTTTTTCTTATTTCTGCACATGGGTCCGTGAGAAAATAAAGTAAAATAATAACACTCTATTCGTGTTGCCTGCAACTCCAGAAATTTGTGAGGATCACAGTACCCGGCTGAAATTGGAAAGAAAAATGTATATACGGAAAGCAAAAGACAAACTGAAAATTGTGTTTACAGTTTCAAATACGTGCTCCAGATTTTATGAAATTTCTTCCCTATTTTCGAACAGCATTTTACCAAAAGTCAACGTGCACGACAATTTGTGAACACTAAAGAAAATGTAAACACAATGTACCCTGTCCACGCAACACCCGACAACAGTCACTTTCTTGCTTGCAACAGACAGGCACCGTAAGGTGCTGCCACCTGCACGCAGTGAGTCTTACTACGCTGCCAAGCCGTACTGCCCGCCTCTGCTGTATTAGCCAGCAGCCAAGTACCTTTGTTCCTACCCAGCAACGTCACTTGGCACAACTACAGGGTGTCTCACAAAGTTCACCGACATTGCACATATTAAATCTACATCTACGTGATTACTCTGCTACTCACAATAAAGTGCCTGGCAGAGGGTTCATTGAATCACCTGCTGTCTCTCTACCGTTCCACTCTCGAACGGCGTGCGGGAAAACCGAGCACTTAAATTTTGCTACACCAACCCGGTTTTCTCTTATTTTATCGTGATGATCATTTCTCCCTTCGTAGGTGGGTGCCAATGTTTTCGCAATCGGAGGAGAAAACCGAAGTATGAAATTTCATGAGGAGATCCCGTCGCAAAGAAAAACTCCTTTGCTTTATTGATTGCCAATCCAATTCACGTATCATGTTAGTGGCACAATCTCCGCTATATCACGATAATGCAAAACGAGCTGCCCTTCTTTGAACTTTTTCGATGCCTTCCGTCAGTCACACCTGATGCGGATCCCACACCACACCGACCTGTTGCACCTTCTAAGTGTTCTGCACATGAATCGCCGTCTTTGGTCTGCTCTACCCACAACATTATCTATGTGATCATTCCAATTTAGGTTATTTGTAATTGTAATCCCTAAATATTTAGTTGAATTTACAGCCTTTAGATTTGTGTGAGTTACCGCGTAATCGAAATTTAGCGGATATCTTTCAGTGTTCATGGGAATAACTTCACACTTTTCTTTATACAGATATCTAAATCATTTTTCAATTCGTTTTGGTTACGTGATGACTTTACAAGACGATAAATCACAGCATCATATGGAAACAATCTAAGAAGGCTACTCAGATTGTCTCCTATGTTGTTAATATAGATCAGGAACAATAGAGGGTCTATAACACATCCTTGGGGGACGCCGGATATTACTTCTGTTTTACTTGATGACTTTCCGTCTATTACTACGAATTGTGACCTTTCTGACAGGAAATCACGAATCCAGTAACAAAAGTGAAGCGATGTTCCACAGGCACGCAGTTTGGTTAGAAGACAATTGTGAGGAACGGTGTCGAAAGACTTTGGAAATCTAAAAATATAGAATCAATTTGACAGTCCCTGTCGATAGTACTCATTACTTCATTAGTATAAAGAGCTATTTCTGTTTCACAAGAACAATATATTCTGAATCAGTGCTGACTACGTGTCAATAAATCGTTATCATCGAGGTACTTCATAATGTTCGAACAAAATAAATGTTCCTAAACCCTAGTGCAAATCGACTCTAGAGATATGGGCGTGTAATTCAGCGGATTACTCGTATTTCCCTTTTTGGGTATTGGTGTGACTTGAGCAATTTTCCACTCTTTAGGTACGGATCTTTCCATGAACGAGGGTTTTACATAATTGCTAGATATGGAGCTATTGTATCAGCATACTCTGAAAGAACTTGACTGGTACACAATCTGTACCGGAGGCCTTCCCTTTATTAAGTGATTTAAGGTGCTTTGCTGCTCCGAGGATATCTACTCCTATGTTTCTCATCTTGGCAGTTGTTCTTGATTGGAATTCAGGAATATTTACTTCGTCTTCTTAGGTAAAGGAGTTTCGGAAAAAAAGTGTTCAATAACTCTGCTTTAGTAGCACTGTCATCGGTGACTTCACCGTTGTTATCGCACAGCGAAGGTATTGATTAAGTCTTGCCACTGGTGTGCTTTATGTATGACCAGAATCCCTTTGGGTTTCTTGCCAGAATCCGAGAAAGAGTCTCATTGTGTAAATTATTAAAAGCATCTCGCACTGAAGTACGCGCTATTTTTCGAACTTCCGCAAAACTTTGCTTATCTTGAGGATTTTGCATTCCTTTAAAGCCGGCCGGAGTGGCCGTGCGGTTCTAGGCGCTACAGTCTGGAGCCGAGCGACTGCTACGGTCGCAGGTTCGAATCCTGCCTCGGGCATGGATTTGTGTGATGTCCTTAGGTTAGTCAGGTTTAATTAGTTCTAAGTTCTAGGCGACTGATGACCTCAGAAGTTAAGTCGCATAGTGCTCAGACCCATTTGAACCATTTTGAACCATTCCTTTAAATTTGGCATGATTTTTCGTTGCTTCTGCAACAGCGATCTGACCCGTTTTGTGTACCATGGGGGATCAGTGCCATAACTTATTAAGTTATGTGCTATATATCTCTCAACTGCCGTCGGTACTATCTCTTTGAAATCGTTCCACATCTTTCCTACTAGAATGAGATTTTCACTCTGCAGCGGAGTGTGCGCTGATATGAAACTTCCTGGCAGATTAAAACTGTGTGCCCGACCGAGACTCGAACTCGGGACCTTTGCCTTTCGCGGGCAAGTGCTCTACCAACTGAGCTACCGAAGCACGACTCACGTCCGGTACTCACAGCTTTACTTCTGCCAGTACCTCGTCTCCTACCTTCCAAACTTTACAGAAGCTCTCCTGCGAACCTGGAGAACTAGCACTCCTGAAAGAAAGGTTCGCAGGAGAGCTTCTGTAAAGTTTGGAAGGTAGGAGACGAGGTACTGGCAGAAGTAAAGCTGTGAGTACCGGACGTGAGTCGTGCTTCGGTAGCTCAGTTGGTAGAGCACTTGCCCGCGAAAGGCAAAGGTCCCGAGTTCGAGTCTCGGTCGGGCACACAGTTTTAATCTGCCAGGAAGTTTCATCTTTCCTACTCTTACATGATCAGATCGGAAGAAGTGAAGACTGTCTCTTAAGAAGGCTTTAAGAGCATTTTTATCAGCTTTTTTAAATAGATATGCTTTACATACGAAACACACTAACTAATGTAACTAACACAATAAATGGATATGAACAAAATGTAAGTAAATCAGAGCAAACTGCACTGCAGTGGCACATCCATGCCTCCTCATGTTTTCGAATCAACGGATTACTGCGAGTGAAAAGAGCGATCTTGTTTCATACATGAGTTGTTTTACCAAGATTACAAGACTAGCAATGGCCTGATTTATTAATAGCTCTCAGAAACTGTGATGAACGAAAAACGTATAAAAAGCACACCAGCACAACCCATTCTGTAAATTTTACACACGTGACTCATACAGTCTACTATTGTGCATAACAGTTAGCCTCGCAGTGGTAGAGAAGTTAGACTTCCTTAGTGTTAAACATCCACTCTACACTGAAATTTGTACCTTCCAGCTATTTACCTTCAATGTATACTGGAAAATTCTAGTATGAAACAGTTTATTCTCAAATAGATACTACTTTCATTCTACGACATTTCTCTCCGTCCACAAATGATAAAGATTTCCGTATGTGCCGAAGCAGGGCTCAGAAGGTTGTAGAGTGCTGTAATCTCTGTGCCTTGCCTACTGCAAGACATGTCCTTCAGCAAGAAACCGGCTATCAAAAGCTTTCACAATTTGTTAGAATTATTTAAATTTCTCACACGCCTGTAGATGCTATTTAAATACCAGAGGGCCTTTTTGTCTTGTGTGATCGGCCAAAATATTTGTGAGAGTCTCATATTATACACTTCATCTAGGGGTTAGAAATGCTTGATCTACGAAGCGATTATTATAGGCGACTAAACCACGTGCATGCATTTTTTATGCAGCGGTGCTTGTAGAAACACACGTGGAACAAAAAAGCTATAGTTCCATCCCTGTTGGTCAACGACCTTAACAGTACTCTGTTATTGATTGAGTGCCTGGCGGCTCGTTACTATGTTTCAGAGTAAACGACGCATATGGCAGTCATATTTCACTTGTTATGATTTCACCATCTTTCGTTTTACGTTTCCAAAACGTAAAACTATGTATTAGTGTTCGGTGAAGGACAACTTATGGGGAATTGCCGATCAAGAAAGAAGACACGCCAGTGGATCCACGGAAACCAGGTGAGTACGAAAGTCTTTACTGAATTTTCCTGTACATATATTGCTAAAGAAAACATATACTGGGACGATGAAACACGCAAATTAGGAGAATATTAACAATAAAGGTTTACAGAGGAATATGTAGTATTCAATTTATCTCGCTTGTTAGACATGGGTATATTACTATCCAAAGAAAATGCACGCACCAAAGGCAGGAAGGTGAAAAAATGACCGTTGCTGAACGTTTAACAGCTATAAAATAGGCAAAAAGGCAGGAAGGTGAAGAAATGTCCGTTGCTTAGCGTTTGAAAGCTCTAAAATAACTTGATTGTAAAGGAAAATACTCTGTTGCACCCTTTTCGCTGCTTCTACTACAGCGACGAAAAAAATCGCAACAGCAAATAAGTAATGAAAAGTGGGGAATAGATTTGTCTAGGAAACATATTTAAGTATGAAGGTGGCATGATCACAGGTTAATGTGAGCGCGAGATAAGTTATTCGAAATACGAAATGGTAGTACATTAATAACCGGTGTAACCACCAAAATGTTGAATCTAAGCATGCAAATGTGCATGTGTAGATGCCAGGTGCCGGTTGTCAGTTTGTGAGATGGAGTTCCATGCCTGTTTCAATTGGTCGGCGATACAGGGACGGTTAATGCTGATTGTGGACGACGCTGGTGTTGTCGTCCAATGATGTCCCATATGTGCTCGATTGGAGACATATGCGGTGGTCGAGCAGGTCAAGCCAACATGTTGACACTCCAGACAGTATGTTGAGTTACAACAGCGATAGTGAGTCAGCGTTATCCTGTTGGAAAACATCCACTGGAATGCGGTTCATGAATGGCTTCCAGACAGGTCAAATCACCAAACTGACATACAGTTTTGCAGTCATGGCACGTGGGATAAACATGGGATTGCTCCTACTGCCATACGAGATCGCACCCCAGACCATAAACCCAGGAGTAGGTCAAGAGTGGCTAGCGCTCAGACAGAATGGCCGGGCCCTCAGTTGGTTCCCTTCTTACCAAGACACGCCATCACCGGAACCGAGGCAGAACTAGTTTTCAACAGAAAATAGAACAAGCCTCTACCCAGCTGTTCAATGAGCTCTCGCAAGATACCACTGAAGTCGTAACATACGGTTGTTTAGGGGTCAGTGGAATGCATCGTACAGGCCATCTGGCTCGGAGGTGTCCTTGAAGTGAACGATTTGCAACAGTTCATTGCCTCACTGTGGTTTCACCTGTGCTCAAGTTGCTGCTGTAGATGCAGTACGACGGGCCAGAGCCAAGCGCTGAACACGACGGTCTTCGCTCTCGGCACTGCGACGCGGCTTCCCAGAGCCCGGCTGCGTCGCGGCCGTACATTCTCGTGACCACTGCTGCTAGCAGTCATGTACAATGGCTACATTCGTGCCAAGTCTTTCTGCAGTATCGCAGAAGGATCACCTACCTTCTAGTAGCCCTATTGTACGCCCTCGTTCAAACTCAGGAAGGTGCTGATAATGGCGCCTTTGTCGGCTCAAACATCAACTGACTACGTCCAATTTCGAAGGTAAGTAACGCACGCAATCACTACAGCGTGTACTTAAAACAAACCAGATCTGCATCCTCATACTGACGCTGCTAGCACCACTCTGCGTGACTAGGGCAAAATTTGAAGAGACATCATCTTTGAAATGTAGAAGCACGGCTACCAGCTTTCGTTTGTGTCCCACAAGTCATTCTTGGTTTTGCCATTTTTTCCATCGGCGTAGTATGAATAGGGGTTTCCAAGGAGGGTTGTGAGGAATTTCAATTTACGTAGATTCCAACCAGTGATATGAAGTGTACTCGTCATGTAATACTAGCCATGAAGTGACAATGGCACGTGATTAAGAACGTCATCTATGATAGCAACGTTTTGTCTTCCATGATCAGTCACTAATCGTTAAGCTAAATGCAAGGGCCTCGTTCAGTAAGAAACGTAGGGAATATTGTTTTACAAAATAGATTCTTACAATGTCAAGCCACTTATTAATCCACTTACTAAAATATAAGCACTACTTCGGGTAATGTAACTGTCAATTGATCACCATAAACTTTGGGTACGAGAACAACGAATTTCATCATGGGAGATGCTGCTAAGAGCTCTGTTTTCCATAAAACGTGGAAAAATCACAACATTAACAGTAATACGAGAAATTATACTGTAAGTTGAAGACAACGAATTTACTTGAAGTATAAACCACATAATAGCATGACAATAAAACATTCAAACACAGAAATAATATTCAAAACCTGTAAACACAAAAAGGAGAAATTTTCAGCCCATCATAGTGTTATACCTACCTATAATACAGCTATGCCCCGGCGCAGTTTGTGCAGTAATCAATAGCTGATTACGATTCACCCAAGATGGATAGGCAAATTATCTTTGTTTTTTACAGAAAACTTTTCATCTCCTAGAACAATAACCTCACTTTTTTACACTTTGTTACGGTGTCGCTTGAGACTGATAAGGTATGTGCAGTGGAATATTCCACCGTCAACCGAAACAAAATAGCATCCTCTGTGAAAACTTCTTGTAATTAGTAACTTAAGAGTGGTCGAATCAAGTCTGAATAGTATTCGAGTAACAGTAACAGTTGTCATTTCATTGGAGACGTCGTGTGAACGAAAGGCGTTGTTGCGATGTGGCTAATATGGCTGATGGTATTCAAGTACCGGGTGATCAAAAAGTCAGTATAAATTTGAAAACTTAATAAACCACGGAATAATGTAGATAGAGAGGTAAAAATTGACACACATGCTTGGAATGACATGGGGTTTTAATAGAACCAAAAAAAGCAAAGTATTGCTAGACGCGTGGATCTCTTACGCGCGTCTTTTGGTGATGATCGTGTGCTCAGCCGCCACTTCCGTCAAGTTTGGCCTCCCAGGTCCCCAGACCTCAGTCCGCGCAATTATTGGCTTTGGGGTTACCTGAAGTCGCAAGTGTATCGTGAACATCCGACGCCAATGCCCCACCATAACTCCGGACATGCTTTACAGTGTAGTTCACAACATTATTCCTCGACTACAGCTATTGTTGAGGAATGATGGTGGACTTACTGAGCATTTCCTGTAAAGAACATCATCTTTGCTTTGCCTTACTTGGTTATGCTGATTATTGCTATTCTGATCAGATGAAGCGCCATCTGTCGGACATTTTTGAACGTTTGTATTTTTTTTTGGTTCTAATAAAACCCCATGTCATTCCAAGCATGTTTGTCAATTTCTACCTCCCTATCTCCATTATTCCGTGATTTATTCAGTTTTCAAATTTACACTGACTTTTTGATCACCCGGTATATTCACTTTAAGACAAAAAAAAAAAAAAAAAAAAAGGACCCGCCACAAAGGAATTATCCGGATGGATAGAAAATCGATAGATGTGATGCACATGTACAGACAAACAAATGATCACAGTTTCAGTAAAATTCAAGAGAACAAGCATCAAAACATGAAGTAGATAAGGAGTTGGTCGACTCCTGGCTCTTATGTTAGCAGTTATTCTGTTTGGCATTGGACGATAGAGTTCTTGGATGTCTGGATATCCTCCTGAGGGATATCGGTCCTAGTTCTGTCAAATTGGTACGTTACATCGTCAAAAACCTCAGCTGGTTGGAGGGTCTTGCTCTTAATGCTCCTAACGTTCTAAGTTGGGGAAAGTTCCTGTGATGTTGTAGGCTTTGGTCAGCTTTGGCAAATATGAAGACAAGCATAGAAACTGTCGCCATATGAGGGTGGACATTGTCATGCTAAAACGGAAGCTCAGTCTCAGTACAAGTATTTCCTGATCATCGGGGGTCTGTTTTAGGTGGGACTCATCGCGGAAGACAATTCTACTCTAGTCAGTGAGATTCCAGGCTGAAGAAGTATCTGGATGCGCCCCGAACACCTGTGGGATACCAACCTGACTGCCGTCCGGAGTACAACCCGATAACGTTTATAAGGTTTTGTTGTAGTCTTCAGCCCGAAGATCGGTTTTATGCAGCTCTGCATGCTACTCTATGCAATGCAGGCATCTTCATCTTTGAATAACTACTGCAGTATACATCCTTCTAAATCTGCCTACTGTATTCATATCTTGGTCTCCCTCTACGATTTTTAGCCTCCCACACTTCCCTCCAGTATTAAGCGGATTGTCCTTTGACGTCTCAGAATGAGTCCTATAAACCGATCGCTTCTTTTAGTCAAGTTATGCCACAAATATCATCTCTTTGCAATTCGGTTCAGTACCTCCTCATAGGTACGCGATTTACGAACCTAATCTCCAGCATTCTTCTGAAGCATCATGTTTTAAAAGATTCAATTCTTCCGTCTAAAGTTTTTAATTCACGTGTTTCACTTCCATGCGTGGCTACAAACCACACAAATACCTTCTGAAACGAATTCGTAACACTGAAAACTACATTCGACGTCAACAATTTTCTCTTCTTCAGAAATGCCTTTCTTGTCATTGGCAATCTACGTTATTATCCTCTTTACTTACGCTACCATCAGTTATTTTGCTGCTCAAATAGCAAAACTCATCTACTAATTATAGTTTCTCGTTTCATAACTTAATTTTCTCAGCATCATCTGACTTAATTCGACTACATTCCATTTCCTTGTTTTGCTTTTGTTGATGATCGTCTTATATCCTCCTTTCAAGGCGCTGCCCATTCCGTTCAACTGCTCTTCCAAATCCTTTGCTGTCTCTGACAAAATTGTTATGTAGCCGGCAAACACCAAAGTTTTTATTTCTTCCCTCTGAACTTAGTTGCTACTCTAAATTTTCTTTCGTTTCCTTTATTGATTGTTCATTGTTCTGTTTGATTAACATCGGGGTAAGCCTACAACCCTATCTCACTCCCTTGCGAAACACTTCGTCTCTTTCGTTCTCCTAGACTTTTATAGCCGTCTTGTTTCTGTACCGGCTGTAAATAGCCTTGCGCTCCCTGTATTTTACCTTTGCTACCTTGAGAATAATAAAGAGAGTGTATCAGTTAACACTGACAATAGTCTTCTCTAAGTCTACAAATGCTATAAACGTAGATTTGCCTTTACTTAACCTATCTCCTAAGAGAAGTCATACGGTAAGTACTGCCTCATGTGTTTTAACATTTCTCCGGAATTCAAACAGGTATTCCCCGATATCGGTTTCTACCAGTTTTTCCAATCTTTAGCGACGAGTTAGTGTTAGCGTTTTGTAACTATGACTTACGAAACTGATAGTTCAGTAATATTCACACCTGTCAGTACTCGTTTCGTTTTGAAATTGGAATTGTTACCTTCTTCATGAAGTCTGGCGGCATTTCGCCTGTCTCATGCATCTTGTGCACTGGTTGGAATAGTTTTGTCATTCGTAGTTCTCCCAAGGCTATCAGTAGTTCTGACGGAGTGCCCTCTATTCCAGGGGCCTTGTTTCATCCTTCAGTTTTCTGTCAGTTTCTGCTCACAGTACCGCATCTCTAACCTGATCTTTATCTACGTCCTCTTCTTTTTCCATAGTGTTGCCTTCAAGTTCAGCTCCCTGAACATATTTCCTACATCTTTCAGATATGCTTTCTTTGCTTAGGAGTTTTTCCATCTGAACTCTTGACATTCATACAGCTGATTCTATTTTCTCCAAAGTCCTCTTTTATTTTGCTGTAGGCGGTATCTGTCTTTCCCCTAATGCTTCTCAGTCGTTACATTTATCTTCTAACCCTTCCTGCGTAGCAATTTTGCATTTCCTGTCAACCTCATTGTTTAGATATGCTGTTCCCTTTCAGCAACTTCATTTGCGTAATTTTTATATTTTCTCCTTTCATTAATTAAGTTCAACACCCTCTGCGATATCCAAGGGTTGCTGCTAGGCGGAAGAGAAGATTAGTTAACGTCCCATCGACAACAAGGTCAAAGTTAACCTAAATAAGCCCTCGGTCGCAATTTTTAGTCTTTTGACCAGGTTTCAACACTTCTATGAGTGCCTTCATCAGAAATTAAATAGGGTCTAACATAAGTACAAATTTATGGGAAAACTTTTTTTTATATAAAAGTGTAAGTACTGACTAACAGTACAAGAAAGAAATAGTTCTTACATGTCACGTGTAAAATAAATATCAAGCCAGAAAGGCTTTAGTCACTAAAATTGGAAAAGAATATGGGAAAGGCAAGCCACTATGGGCTGCTCATACTTATAAAGCCACAGGTAGCAACAGACTGAGGCACCCACGTTAGCAAGTGCGGGCAGGTGAACATTACACCAAGAGTACCATTTATTAGCCATGAATTTAAGTACGCTACTTACCATTTAAAATATTGACAGCTGAAAGCTAAAATGGACAGTATTTAGAACATGAACTAACAGGCAAAGTTTTATTTGACAACAGCAGGCACGGTATTTTTTTGCTTATGTAAAAGCATAGAAATACAGTTTGAAGACTGAAAACTGATTAACACTACGAAAAGAAGCAGTACTTATACGTTACGTGTAAAACAAATACTAAGCGAAAAAGCTTTAGTCCAATTTTAAACTAGAATGCGTGGAAAGCGAGTCACTACGGGCTGCTCACGTATGTCGAGCCACAGGTAGCATCAGACTGAGGAGGACGACGGTTCAATCCCGTCTCCAGCCATCCTGATTTAGGTTTTCCGTGATTTCCCTAAATCGTTTCAGGCAAATGCCGGGATGGTTCCTTTGAAAGGGCACGGCCGATTTTCCTTCCCAATCCTACCCTAACCCGAGCTTGCGCTCCGTCTCTAATGACCTCGTTGTCGACGGGACGTTAAACACTAACCACCACCGCCACCATCAGACTGAGGCGCCCGCGTTAACAACAGCGGGCAAGTGAACATTGCACCGAGAGTGCCATCTAGTAGCCACAAAAACAAGATGGCTATTTAGCATTCAAATAAAGACAGACGTATATTATGATGGACATTATTCAGTACATGACGTAAAAAGCAATATTTTGTTGACAGCGCAGATAATGTAACATTTTTTTAGGTTAGAGGGTCTCAGGGAACCACAGAAGGGACGTCTGTCTAAAAGTGGGCAGGTAAAACACAGTAGGGTAGTTGTAAAAGCGATTAGTATTGTCGTTGTAAATTATCGTAGCTGTGTTGGGAAAGAACCAGAGCTCCAAGTCCAAATAGAAACCAATGAAGCTCAAATAAGTTGTAGCTACAGAGAACTGGCTAAAGCCGGAAATAAGTTCAGCCGAAATTTTTTCAAACGGTCTAACAATGTTCAGAATGGATATATTAAATACAGTTGGTGGTGGAGTATTTATTGCTGTCAAAAGTAGTTTGCCTTGTAGCGAAATTGAAGTAGATAGTACGTGTGAAATAGTATGGGTAGGGGTTATACCTGACAGTCGGACTAAACTATTAATCGGATCGTTATGCCCCCCCCCCCCCCCCCCCGACTCAGAAGATATAGTTGCTGAACAGTTCAAAGAAAACTTGAGTCTCATTTCAAATAAGTACCCCGCTCATACAACTATAGTCGGCGGTGACTTTAATTTACCCTCGATTTGCCGAAAAACTATACATTTAAAGCCGGCGGCAGGCATAAAACGTCATCAGAAATTGTACTGAATGCTTTCTCAGAAAATTATTTTGAACAATTAGTTCATGAGCCCATTCGAAGCGTAAATGGTTGCGAAATCATACTTGACCTTTTAGTAACAAATAATCCTGGGCAAATAGTGAGTATTGTGACGAATACAGGGATTAGCGACCACAAGGCAGTTGCTGCTAAGCTGAATAACGTTAACACCTACAACCATCAAAAAGAAAGGCAAAGTATATCTATTTAAAATAGCTAACTGCCAAGATGAGATACATAGAAGTAGATATCCTCGGAGTAACGAAGCAGCTTAAATCACTTAATAAAGGCAAGGCGTCCTCCGGTCCAGATTTATACCAGTCAGGTTCCTCTCAGGGTATGCTCATAAAATAGCTCCATATTTAGCAATTATATACAACCACTCGCTCACCTAAAGACTGGAAAACTGCTTAAGGGGATACGGAATCGGATTTTGGGTTAAAAAATCGAATTTTTTTTATTGGCGTATTATATTCTGCCATGTTTCCTCTTTAAAATGACGTATCATACATAGCTCTACTACAATTATAACTATTTTATTTTTATATATTTGTGAGATCGGGTATTGCGCTTTAGTTATACACGTCTCTCGTGGCTGACCATGAACTTTTTGGCAGTACCTTTAAAGTGACATGAATTCAAATATCCCGGTTTCCAGCGACTATTTATACACTAGTTGCCCGAAAATGTTTCTCTCTGGTTTCCTCAAGTTACTCTTTGACTTTGTGGCGGGACTGTTTTGTAAACAGTGTGATATAAGAAAGTAGTTGTTGTTGAGTTATTTCGTATTTAGTGCTTCATTTTTCGCAGTGAAAATGCCTAGAGCTAAAGCAAAAGTATTTAAAAAGCGTGTGAACTGGCAAAAGAAAAGAAATAATGATTCATTAGCAAAGCAAAGCAGTTCATCATCATCACTGTTGGAAAATGTGAATCCACTTATTACTGATTTGCCGAACGAACTTACACCAAATGAAAACGGTGCTTCTCATAAAAAACTAAGAGATTTGGAAGAGAAATATAATTTACTTGATAGAGGGAATGAAGTTTTTGAACTCATTGATACGAATATATTGTGTGAAGCTCTTGAAAACAGTTTGTGCTGCAAAAAATGTCATGGAAACGTTTCTCTGAAAGTAGAATCCCATGTTGGCCTGGCTGCCCAGTTTAATTTAATATGCAGTGTTTGTAAATACAGCTGTAAGTTTCCAAGTTCGGTTTCAGTAACTGTAAATAATGGATACAAGAAAACTGAACTTCATAGTGTAAATATTAGGTTAGTTTATGGATTGCGAGCAATTGGTAAGGGCAAAGCAGCTGGTGATATGCTATGTGGTGTTCTAAATCTTCCAAGTGCACCTTCAAAGTTTGAAGCTTACAATTACGTACTAGGATCTGCAGTTGAAGATGTAGCACAGAAGTCAATGCAGGTTGCTGTGGAAGAAGCAGTGGAAGAAAATGACGGCAGTCGTGACCTCACAGTGGCGTTTGATGGCACGTGGCAGAAAAGGGGCCACACCTCCAACAATGGTGTTGTAACAGCAACTAGTGTTGATACTGGCAAGGTTATTGATGTTGCAATAATGTCTAAATACTGTAGGTGCACAGGCAGGCTGAAAAATGAACACAGTGATGACTGTATTGCTAATTATTATGGTAGTAGTGGTGGCATGGAGGTTGCTGGGGTGAAGAAAATTTTTCATCGCTCTTCACAGTGGTATAATGTTCGCTATGTCAAATATCTGGGAGATGGTGACTCTAAAGCATTCAAAGAAGTTTTGGAACCCAAACCATATGGGAACAGTGTAAATATAAGCAAACTTGAATGTATAGGACATGTGCAGAAGAGAATGGGTGCCAGGCTGAGAAGGTTAAAATCAGTTATGAAAGGGAAAAAACTAGATGATGGGAAAACCTTGGATGGCAGAGGAAGATTGACTGATTCCATAATAGACCACATTCAGAACTGCTATGGCCTTGCAATCAGGCAAAATACAGGCAATCTTGAAGAAATGAGGAGAGCTATATGGGCTTTATATTTCCACACCGCATCCACGGATGAGCATCCACAACATGGTTTGTGCCCCAAAGGTGAAAACAGCTGGTGTAAATACAATAGGGGACTAACAACAGGAGAGAAATACATTCACCACCACAGTCTACCATCAGCCATCATGGCAGAAATAAAGCCCATTTTCAGAGATCTGGCTGACAGAAGTCTTCTGATGAAATGTCTTCACGGAAAAACGCAGAACCCCAACGAGTGCTTGAATAGTGTGATATGGCATCGTCTCCCAAAAACAGTGTTTGTCGGATTTAATACACTACATTTTGGTGTGTATGATGCTGTGGCAACCTTCAATCTTGGAAATATAACTAAATGCCAGGTCCTTCAAAAGTTGGGTATGTGTGTTGGTTCCCGTACGGTACGTGCTATGTTCTTTTTAGATCAGCACAGACTAAGGCATGCTGATAATATAATCAAGACATTAGTGAAAAAAGCAAGACAGGTGCAGAGGGGTGCGAAACGAAGACTTGAAGATGATTATGAAGACTGTGAAGGGGGTATTAGCTACGGATCAGGAATGTTTTAATCTTCTTTCTCCGTTTCCCGTAAGTTTACTTTTTACTTCATCTAGGAACATTATCTCAGGTACTGGTCAACCTAGAAGTCTGAAATTTTTATGACGTAGTGACATAGGTCCCTATTACATACTGAAACCGATTTTTTAATTACTTGATTTACAAAAGACTTAGGGGTGATAGTCTAGTAAAAAGCGATGGAAAAAATTTACTTAAAAATAAATGTACAATATCTCTGTAAGAAAATACTTAGACAATAAACTGTTGTTTCAGTATTGTTGTAACATATGAATGCACATACAGTAAAATTTTTACCTCTCTGTCTCCAGTAGTTTGTGAGAAAATGTTCCCTATAGTAGGCATATATTAACATTGCGGGGATAGGTGATTCCGTATCCCCTTAAGTCACACCAACGCAGATTCATTTGCTAATCTCTTTTCTGTCACGGCACTTGTTTAAGTGCACTATTCTCCTTCTGTCATAACTCACTCATACATACACTTAGCAACTACTCTGCATCTAACAAGCACAAGTATAAAATCAAATAAACGTGAAATAAATCTTACTAACTAGGCATACAACTTACATCTGCCTCTACACACTACACATTTTAGACTTATACCCTTACGTATCCCTGTATATAAACGGTTTTAAGTCTATGTGCGGAAACACTCCTTTTATCTTTCCTGTGCACGGGTGTGCCAGCAGGTAACACCCGTCATGTGATATCTCTAAAATCTTATGTAGTCCTGTATACAAGAGTTGCCACTTTCTGTTGACTTCTTTGATACTCGAGGACTTGGGATGACTCTTGAGCATCAACAAGTCTCCTCTGTTATACGTGTAGAGTTTATTTAGTGTGCGATCGTACTTCTTCTTCCTAATGGTAGCATTGTGTTGCATTGCGAGCAGGGCTTGCTGTAGCTTCTGCTCTCTGTTTACAACTCGTGGAGATTGTGGCAAAGGATTTAACCACTCCTCGTCGGGTGAATCCGTTGTCATGAGTTCACTTGGTGTGCACCCAGTGGATTCATGGGGTATATTATTATGTATTTTCTCGAATTGAGGTACTAACTCAATCCACTTCGTTTGACGATTTTCCGCATTTGTGCGGACAAACCTGTTGAAGTCGCGGAAGCAACGTTCCACAGGGTTCGCGCTCGGGTTATACAATAACACACAAACATGCTTGATGTTATATTCCCAAACAAACACTTCCCAGTCGTGACTTAAAATAAGTAGCATTGTCAGTTAATAAGGTCATCGGCTTTCCGACCTTCAGTATGTAATCTGATACCATTTTCCTGACTATTGATTTTGTGGTAGACAATTTTGTACGATACAACTTCAAATGTTTTGAAAAAATATCCAAGGCTACTACAACATACTTTAACCCGCCTCTTGCTATCGGCAAGGGTCCTGTCACATCAACAGCAACAATCTGTGCTGGTGCTGTCGGCACAATTGGGTGTAGCTCGTGTCTCGCGCTACGAGTGCACGGTTTTGCCTTTTGACATATAAGGCAAGTTCTCACTAGAGCCTTCACCTTACGATGCACGTTTGGGAGTAGCAGTACCTAGACAATAAGTCTGCGCATTTCTTTCCGCCAAAGTGTCCCCAAGAATCGTGTGTGTACCATATTAAATTCTCTACTGACTGTGTTAGTAGAACACACACCAGTTTTCAGATGTTTCACTCCTTCAGTGGTACAAAATATCATTTTGTGTCAAATATAATCTGGCAAGTTCCCCATACGGATCATTGCTTAAAGAATCCATTATTCTACACCACAACGGATTATCATGCTGCATGTGTGCGATCTCTCGACGCATACGCACATATTTGTTCCTCCGGATGGAATCTCCCAGTACCAAGATATTAAATTCTGTAGATTGTTCCACAAGCCCTGCAAATTCTGGTAATGCTCGTCGTAATCTAGACAACCCGTCTGCCACAACATTGTCCGGTCCTTTCACATGCCTCATTTGAAACTCATAGTCCTGTAGAGCTAAAATCCACCTCGTGAGTCACTTGTGAAACAAGCGGCACGCAAGCACATAGCTGAGCGCCTGGTGCTAGCACAAGATTACGACTCTTTGGCCATATACATAGCAGTGAAATTTCTTCAAGGCCCAAATTACTGCAAGCGCCTCTAATTCAGTTGCAGAATAGGACCACTCACATGAATTTAACACTCGGCTGGAAAATCTTATTATCTTTACTTCTGTTTGCTGGCCATTGTTGTCTACTTGGAATAAACAACATCCCAGCCCGCAAAAAGATGTGTCTGTTGCTAGATAGAAATCTCGTGACATGTCAGGGTGGTGTAGGATTTCTGCTTTCGCTAATGTGGCTTTAATTTGGTCGTAGGCTCTCTTACATTCTTCGATAAAATTACACGGCTGATTCTTTCTAAGCAGACCTAGTAAGTCCTCACTGTTTAGCAACTGCGCCGGTAAAAACCGCCTAAAAAAGAAGGCCATTCCAAGGAATGCTTTCAATTGCTTTTTCGTCTTGGGGTACGGCATCTCCTCTATCGCTTTCAGCTTCTTCAGGTTAAGTAGAATCCCCACCGGAGAAATAATATGTCCTAAGAACTTTATTTCTTGCCGGCCGAATTTTGACTTTTCGAGGTTGGCAATAACCCCGACACGGCTGCAAATCTTGGCAGCACGCGGTACAAAATCTCCATGTGCTCAGATCAGGTTTCTGTGGCGATGAGTGTCTTCGACGTACACTGTTACGTTTTCGACAAGGTCAGGTCCTAACACGGTGTCCAGAGCTGCACTTATACTCAGCCCAAACGGTATAACTTGGAACTGATAGCTTCCACCGGCTAATATAAACGCGGTATATTTTCTTAAATTTGGCGCTAACGGGACCTGCCAGTACGAACTTTTTTAATCGAGGCTTGTTAAGTACTTAACACCTTGAAATTTCTGAATTTGTTCGTCTATATTTTCCCGTCGGGGCCGAACAGGTATTATTATATTATTAATATCCCGCGCGTCGAACACCAGCCGAACGCTGCCGTCTGTTTTTGTAACCGCTAACAGCCGGCTACTATATGGTGATGTTGACGGTTCTATTATTTGCCACCGCAGCATTCTATGAATTTCTCTCCCCACGGTTTGTCTTTTCGACCAAGGTATTGAATAGGAGGCATGGCTGAAAGTTTGGTGAGGTTTTACTTGCATGTCGAACTCCTACTGTTTTATTATCCCCAGTTTTTCTGAAAACACTTTTACAAATTGATTCAGCACTTGGCTCAAGTCAGATTGCTGTGACAGGCTCAGGTGCGAAGATTCGGCTACTTTTAATGCAATATGTTGATTAATAATAGCATTTTCCCGTTCCCAACCGGGGTCCGGTTCGCTGCTGTCTTGATTTACAACACAGTTGTTGCGATTCAACGCGCCAGGATCCTGTAAAGTTACCCGGACGTTCCGTCAGTAGTTCACATACGCGTCCGGAGTCCTCATTAATGCCAGATCAATTTGTCGGTTTAGATAGGTTAAGGTGCATCTGGCTCGGGAGAGGTCAATTTTTGTCTTCAGTTCCTTAAGCGCGTCAAGGCCCAGGATGCAAGGTACTGTGAGATTTTTGACCACCAGGAATGAGCACAGTATAGCTTCGTTTTCCAGGGCAATCTTTGCCTGCACCTGATTCTTTATTAGCTGCACCCTGCCCCGTAGGCAGGCTCGGTAACTTTTTCACACGATCCACGCACTTGAATAACTGCTCATCAATACAAGAAGCACTCGCCCCTGTATCCAACATTATTGTTACTTCGACCCCATTTATCTTTGCCACAAAGGCAGCCTGCCTATTTCTTGTTGGTCCGCAGGATGCGATCAACTGTCAGTTCATCTTTCATTTCGCATCCGTCATTGTAGCGGAGCAGATTCACCCCCACATTCTGCCTGCCCCCCTCTTTCATCTTGCCGACCGTCTGGGAAGGGCCTAAGAGGTCGGCAAGAGTTTGACGGCCTGTCGAATCCTGCCGACACGTGATCACACACATCGGTTATTCGAAAATTATCAATCACAGTTGTTGACGTGCACTGCGGTGCATACACTTGTGACTGATTGTTCGGAGGCTGAGTGGAGGCGGTGGCATCGGGATGACATTGATGTGATTAACAGGCACGTGACCTGACGACATGTTTTGATGTGCCTGCCACTTTGCTGGCCCTGAGCGTTGCCACTGCTCATTGTTAGTACTCATATTTTTATTGACGAAGCTGGAGTTTCCTCCCCCTTCGCCTCGTCTCTGACGATTGTAGTTTGCTCCACCTCTTTTTGGTGAAGACGGGTTTGACTGGCCATGCTGCTACGTATTGTATCCAGTGCTGTGCCAGTGACCATCCACAGTGGGTACACTATTCATAGTATTTCCGTTTTTAGGGAAGTTTTCCCATTGCGAATATTCGTCACTCTTTGAATACCCGTTCTTACGAGGGCTATTATTGGATTGGCTTTTTCCTTTACCGTTCGCTTGTCCGTTGTTTGTTCTCCCCTGATATCCCTGCCTGGGCTCCTCGTGTATTAAATCGAGGGAGGCTATGGTTGCCATAAACAACTCCAAGTCCGTGTCAGAGACGTGTACGAGCTTCTCTCTTATCGTTATGGGTAGTTTACCCTTTCCCTGGAAGGCATGGGTTCGTCCCAGTATCTCGTTTTGTTCAGGTATCTTTCAAAATATTTTCTCAAGTTACCTGAACGGGGATTGAATGGTTCCGGGTTATACACATGTTTGCGGAGACTCTCCTGAACAGACCTGGACCAGTACCTGGCAAGAAATTTACTTTCGAATTAAGACAACGACGGACACTACTCCGAGATTTCCATCGCCCACGGTGCCGCGTCGCCTGTGATGAAAGAGATCACAAACTGAACCTTTTGGTGCTCAGTCTATGATGCCGGGAGTACATTCCGGAAACTTTTTATAAAGATTACCGGATGGACATTCTTTTTCTCATCATTAAACGTCTGGAACTGCCTGTGTTTTAATAGTGATTCCTCGTGCTCTACTTGCGCTACAGTTGGTAGCACTACCTCTCCGTTCGCGGAGACAATACCTGAACAATTGACTGGCGAGTACGGTTGTACTTTCTCGCAGTCAGCTTTTCCCACTCGGCTTACATTTACCGGCACATAACGGATATGCTGATTCGCTGCCCGAGCAAGCCGGAAACTTGGTCAACTGCATTGACGATGTAGTTCACTTGGTTCATCAATACATACTGAGCCTTGTCTGCTTGATTAATGCACTCATATAATGGCGTGACTCTCTGTGGGGCGCCCATGTTCTGGTTCACCAACTCAGTCGCTTGCTGCGTTACTACATCAATTTCACGTGAAAAATGTGCTGTAACCGCCTTGTCACGTTGTTCGAACATTTCTCTCTTTTTCTGAAGAAACTGAGCATCACGCTCCTGTTCCTTGCGTTCGCGGCGCTATTTCGCTTTTCCTCTCGTTCGAGACGTTCTTCCGCTAGAATGTTCTTAACTTCTGTAATTAATGTCTGCTCCCGTTGCTTGTCTATCATGTCTAATTGTGGAAAATCGGTCGTTGGTACAGGTACTTCAACATTTGCTGTCGATGCAGTAGCATTCTTCTTCCCTGTGACAGTAATCGAGTGGATTTCTATGCTCAATTGAGCTTGATCCTGATCAGTGACTCATATTATGTCCGTTTCAGGTTGCTCAGCTGTCCGCAGCTCGTGGTCGTGCGGTAGCGTTCTCGCTTACAGCTCCCGGGTTCGATTCCCGGCGGGGTCAGGGATTTTCTCTGCCTCGTGATGACTGGGTGTTGTGTGATGTCGTTAGGTTAGTTAGGTTTAAGTAGTTCTAAGTTCTAGGGGACTGATAACCATAGATGTTAAGTCCCATAGTGCGCAGAGCCATTTGTTGCTCAGCTTCCGGTTTTGGAAGTTGAGAACCTGTCATTGTGGGGGGTTCCTCACGGGAAACTCTTGTAAATTTTCGTCTGTGTCATAGCCTGACAGATCTTCGCCCTCTAACCGTTTGTCCTTGCGTGCCTTCACCATTTAGACTAGTATTAATCATGACTGGTAAGACACGAGTACACACAAAATCTATTTCCCCCCAAAAATGACACACACACACACACACACACAAAGCACATACAAAACACTGAAATGAAGTAAAGCAAAGAAGCTACCTACTACTATTACTACTGAAACTAACAGCTACACTTTCGCACTCTTAATATTTCCGTTGCACTGCGAAAAATTTTACTTCTGCTAAAACGTTACTTTGGCAATCAACTGCACTAGCATTTATTAGATTCACGCAGCTGATTGTGTGACCTCAAATCCAGAACACTAATCACTGTCTCAGAATTCTAACACTGATTTCTGTTCAGTAGTAGTAAATGAATCTGTTTCACTAACCGCTGACGTTAAAAGAAATTGAATAAGCACTTCAGAGAAATTTTAACTCAAGAAGATAAACACAGTGCATGGCCCCCGGATCCTTTCTTCCTTTAGTTTCCAGCTTAGAAGCCTTTATTAGTTATTGTTGCTTGGTGTTGTCTTTATCTCAGTCGAGACAATGGTACGCATCTAGTCAGCTTCATGTCCATATATCTTCACTGATTGTGGTACGTGAAAATAGATTACGTATGTGGCATTAATTTGACATACATATAATTACATACACAAAAAATTTTCTTTTAGATATAGTTTTCTAAACGGACAAAAATATCTCAGTCAATTTCTGTGTACTTAATATTGGTACATAAAATTTCTGGCGCACACGTGGTTGGGCGCCATTCGTTACGTTATATATATATATATATATATATATATATATATATATATAATTTATAAGGTGAATTTTTTTGTTACAGCATGATTCTCTCTCTCAGGGATATTATCTTATCACTTTCACTTACGCGCAAAAGTAAATATGAAACGGGTTCTTGAAGGACCGCTGTTATTCATGTACCAACTTTAGATTTTGAACGTGATGACTAAAATATAGCTGCCGTTAACTGAATTGAATGTAATTTTGTTAATTTCTGTTTATTGATTGCAAAGCAAGGCTCGAGAGAATTTCGATTGTTGCCGTGGAGCGACCAAGAAAAAACTTACTGAACTCATGGAATCTGTATAATTTAAAAAATGAACTTTAACGTTAAATTAATTATCTGTTGCAATTTAGAAAGGTTCTTACAACAACATATCTCGCATTTACGATTACTGTTAACACTTTGAAAAATAAATTAATACTTCGGCGCGTAATGGCCGACCAGAGGCTGCATCGGAAGATGAGCTTCCCGCAACGCAAATTACTAGAAAAATGCTTATTAAAAATAATTGGCCGCTGCGACCATTTGACGTGACAACTATTACAAAGAAATTCATTTTGTGTTAACAATAATTGGTTTATTTTAGCAGAATACAGAATAACTTACATAAAATATGTGTAGCCGCTCAATGGCTGCCTTCTGTATCGCGAAACAAAACAGTGTGTGTGTGTACCATGAAGTACGTCCGTCCTCCTAGGCTGCACAATCGCGTCTCTTAGCGTTCCTTTTTTATTTTCATAGACATTTTTAAATAAAGATGCTACTTTTAAATTATCGCTGCATATCAGTTTTTTTTTTTAACATTAACTGTATCTTTTATACTCATTATGATCATAAAATATGTTAAGAGTTTACAAAAAATTTTTAGTTCATTCTTAACACTTCACAATATTGTTCACTGCTTACAACCGATAAAAATGTCAATATTTATGTGACGTACCGTTATTCACTAAAGCAAAGTTATAAACACGGTTTTCCGAATCTCCTACACCAAGGAAGACGAAGTAAATGTTCCTGAACTCCAATCAAGAACAACTGCCAAGATGAGAAACATAGGAGAAGATATCCTCGGAGTAACGAAGCCGCTTTAACAAAGGGAAGGCCTCCTCCGGTCCAGATTGTACACCAGTCAGGTTCCTCTCAGAGTATGCTGATAAAATGGCTCCGTATTTAGCAATTATATACAACCACTCGCTCACAGAAAGGTCCGTACCCAAAGACTGGAAAATTGCTCAAGTCACACCAATACTCAACAAGGGAAGTAGGAGTAATCCGCTGAATTACGAGCCTACATCACCAACGTCGACTTGCAGTAGGGTTTTGGAACAAATACTGTATTCGAACATTATGAAGTATCTCGAAGAAAACGATTTATTGACACATAGCACGGTTTCAGAAAATATCGTTCTTGTGAAACACAACTAGCTCTTTATACTCATGAAGTAATAAGTGCTATCGACAGGGGATGTCTAATTAATTCCATATTTTCAGATTTCCAGAAGGGTTTCGACACCGTTCCTCACAAGCGTCTTCTAACCTGGATTCGTGATTTCCTGTCAGAAAGGTCACAGTTCGTAGTAATAGACGGAAAGTCATCGAGTAAAACAGAAATTTTGTAGGCCTTCATTTGTTCCTGATCTATATTAACGACATAGGAGACAAGCTCAGTAGCCGTCTTAGATTGTTTGCAGATGATGCTGTCATTTACCAACTTGTAAAGTCATCAGATGATCAAAACGACTAGCAAAATGATTTAGATAAGATATCTGTATGGTGCGAAAAGTGGCAATTGACCCTGAATAAGGAAAAGTGTAACTTCACACTTTCACATAGTACCAAAAAAAATCCGCTAAATTTCGATTACGCGATAAGTCACACAAATCTGAAGGCTGTAAATTCAACTAAATTCGAAGGGATTACAATTACAAATAACCTAAACTGGAATGATCACTTAGATAATATTGTAGGTAGAGCAAACCAAAGACTGCGAGTCATTGGCAGAACACGTAGAAGGTGCAACAGGTCTACCAAAGAGACTGCTTATACTACGCATGCCCGCCCTATCCTGGAGTACTGCTGTGCGGTGTGGGATCCGCATCAGGTGGGACTGACGGATGACATCGAAAAAGTACAAAGGAGGGGGCAACTCGTTTTGTATTATCAGGAAATAGGGAAGATAGTGTCACAGACGTGATACGTGAATTGGAGTGGCAATCATTAAAACAAAGGCGTTTTTCGTTGCGACGGGTTCTTCTCATGAAATTTCAATCACCAGTTTTCTCCTCCGATTGTGAAAACATTCTGTTGGCAACCACCTACATAGGGAGAAATGATCATCACGATAAACTAACAAAAATCAGGGTTGGTATAGAAAAATTTAGGTGCTCGTTTTTCCCGCGTGCCGTTCGAGAGCGGATGTGAATAGCAGAGTAATCACGTAGATGTAGATGTAGATTTTGTCTATGTCAGAGCTTAGAAGTACAGTTTAAAGTATGAAAACATCATTATAGAAAATACAGAAGGGCTGAATGACACAGCCTGCAGAAAACGACATAACACGAAATACAGCCAATAAACCATTTAATAAACGAACCATTATGAGTTCACTTAGATGGAAAAAACATGTCGTTAACTGCGCGAGGAAACCCGAAATTAAATATCAAGAAACGGCTTTATACCGTTGAAGAAATATTTACTATGCAACTGCAGGTGCTCATTGAGAATGAGGCTATCATTTCGTGAAAGATGTTTAAACATTTCTAATTCTTCAAGAATATCTAATCTACGCCCTTTCTTCTCGGTGTGCAAAATGTTGATATCGTGAACAGCTGGTGGTCGGCAAAAGACGAATTTTGGGTGCTAGTGCCACTTTTTCAAAAATGATGTTCTTTATATCTGGTTGTAAAGGCACGTCTTGTTCGTCCTATGTTGTAAGAAGAGCAGGTGTCGCAGAAAATCTTACAGATGCCCGATCTTTCTACAGAAGAACGAGTCGATTTTAAATTATGGATGAAGATTTTTTTCAAATTATTATTGGTAGAAAAGGCAACGTTACAGTTGTATTTATTAGGAAGAATGCGTTGCATCTGATATGAGATGGGTCTCAAGAAAGGAACAGAAAGACATTCTTTTTGGGTGAGGTTCAGTGATAGAGGTGCCGAGCGTAGTAACTCTTTTAACAGTTTTCTTTTTGAGAATGTCACCTACTATACCAGGTTCATGATCGTTATTAACTTCTACCGTTTTGTGTAAATTGATTTCATCATTGAATTTTTCTTCCAAGAGTAGAATATAAGTAGTTCGGTGAATAGCAGAGTGAAAGAAAGCGTTTTTACGAGATTGTGGATGCATGGAAGACGCAGGTACGAACTGATCAGTATATGTTTCTTTACGAAAAACTCTGAATGAGATTTTATTTTCTTCTACTGTAAACGTCAAGTCAAGAAAGTTTAAGTGGTGGGCCACGTTTTCGATTTCGAAGGTGAAAGAAATTTTCTCACGAAGTTCATTGGAGACATTGAAAATAAGATCAGCAGGTCATTTTTAGATGGCTAAAATATTATCAACGTATCTGAAACAGGAGAGAGCGTCTAGTGCTGCAGCTGAAAAACAGTTGAAAACATTTCTTCTAGAGAGTTTAAAATATCAGCAAGAATACCAGCTAAAGGATTTCCCATAGTGAAACCGTCGGATTGTTAGTACAGTTGTTCATTAAATTCAAAATAGTTGTACTTGACTACGACTGTGATGAGATTCATGAGAAATGACGTAATTTCTTTTCTTCGATTGTAAGCGTTTCTTGTACAGGAACGTTAGGATAAAGAGTTTTGATGTCTAATGAAAACAACTTGGTATCTGAACTGCATTCTAAATCTTTTATTTTATGGACTAAGGAGTGACTATTGGGAATGCAATAATTGTTCTCGAAAGAGAATGACTATTAGATATCAGCCGTATCGGCTGGTTAGGTTTGTGAATTTTAAATTGAGACGAAGTTTTGGGGGCTGAAGGTTCATGTTGATAAGCATTTTCTTCTGAAAAGGTTTGATTAGAAATTTTGCGCTATTGATGGCTGACCTGACTTCTTTTTGTAATTCTTGAGTCGGATCCTAATGCAGTTCCGAAATATTATTTTGGAAATACACTCCTGGAAATGGAAAAAAGAACACATTGACAACGGTGTGTCAGACCCACCATACTTGCTCCGGACACTGCGAGAGGGCTGTACAAGCAATGATCACACGCACGGCACAGCGAACACACCAGGAACCGCGGTGTTGGCCGTCGAATGGCGCTAGCTGCGCAGCATTTGTGCACCGCCGCCGTCAGTGTCAGCCAGTTTGCCGTGGCATACGGAGCTCCATCGCAGTCTGTAACACTGGTAGCATTCCGCGACAGCGTGGACGTGAACCGTATGTGCAGTTGACGGACTTTGAGCGAGGGCGTATAGTGGGCTTGCGGGAGGCCGGGTGGACGTACCGCCGAATTGCTCAACACGTGGGGCGTGAGGTCTCCACAGTACATCGATGTTGTCGCCAGTGGTCGGCGGAAGGTACACGTGCCCGTCGACCTGGGACCGGACCGCAGCGACGCACGGATGCACGCCAAGACCGTAGGATCCTACGCAGTGCCGTAGGGGACCGCACCGCCACTTCCCAGCAAATTAGGGACACTGTTGCTCCTGGGGTATCGGCGAGGACCATTCGCAACCGTCTCCATGAAGCTGGGCTACGGTCCCGCACACCGTTAGGCCGTCTTCCGCTCACGCCCCAACATCGTGCAGCCCGCCTCCAGTAGTGTCGCGACAGGCGTGAATGGAGGGACGAATGGAGACGTGTCGTCTTCAGCGATGAGAGTCGCTTCTGCCTTGGTGCCAATTATGGTCGTATGCGTGTTTGGCGCCGTGCAGGTGAGCGCCACAATCAGGACTGCATACGACCGAGGCACACAGGGCCAACACCCGGCATCATGGTGTGGGGAGCGATCTCCTACACTGGCCGTACACCACTGGTGATCGTCGAGGGGACACTGAATAGTGCACGGTATATCCAAACCGTCATCGAACCCATCGTTCTACCATTCCTAGACCGGCAAGGGAACTTGCTGTTCCAACAGGACAATGCACGTCCGCATGTATCCCGTGCCACTCAACGTGCTCTAGAAGGTGTAAGTCAACTACCCTGGCCAGCAAGATCTCCGGATCTGTCCTCCATTGAGCATGTTTGGGACTGGATGAAGCGTCGTCTCACGCGGTCTGCACGTCCAGCACGAACGCTGGTCCAACTGAGGCGCCAGGTGGAAATGGCATGGCAAGCCGTTCCACAGGACTACATCCAGCATCTCTACGATCGTCTCCATGGGAGAATAGCAGCCTGCATTGCTGCGAAAGGTGGATATACACTGTACTTGTGCCGACATTGTGCATGCTCTGTTGCATGTTTCTATGTGCCTGTGGTTCTGTCAGTGTGATCATGTGATGTATCTGACCCCAGGAATGTGTCAATAAAGTTTCCCCTTCCTGGGACAATGAATTCACGGTGTTCTTATTTCAATTTCCAGGAGTGTATATTCATAATTGTAGGCATTAGAGATGGAGCACAAGTTCGCATTAGGAAAGGATGTGGAAGGAAAAGCGCCCTTGTCCTTTCGAAGAAACTATCCCGGCATTTGCCTCAACTGATTATAGGGAATCACTATAAACCTAAACCAGGATGGCCGGACGTGGGTTTGAGCAGTCGCGCTCCCGAATGCGAGTCCATTGTGCTAACCACTGAGCTACTCCGCTCCGTTTCTACTAGGTCTTCTCTTTATATCTATTTGATTTTCATCTCTCATAGCTAACCATTCGTCTTCTACCTCGCGTTCTAGTCAGTCGTTGCCTGAACCTCCCTCGAAATTCTCAAGAACCCCACGTTCTTTCAACTTATCCTGGTCCCATTTCATTAATTTCCTACCTCTTTGCAATATCTTCAGTTTTAATCTACAGTTCATAACCAATAAATTGTGGCCAGAGATTACATCCTCCACTGGAAATGTCCTACAATTTAAAATGTAGTTCCAAAATCTGTGTACTTTCATTATTCTGGTATAATCAGTCTGAAACCTTCGGGTGTCTTCAGGCCTCTTTCCCGTATACACAGCCGGCCGAAGTGGCCGTGCGGTTCTAGGCGCTGCAGTCTGGAACCGCGTGACCGCTACGGTCGCACGTTCGAATCCTGCCTCGGACATGGATGTGTGTGATGTTCTTAGGTTAGTTAGGTTTAACTAGTTCTAAGTTCTAGGAGACTAATGACCTCAGAAGTTGAGTCCAATAGTGCTCAGAGCCATTTGAACCAAGCCGTATACATCTTTCTTTCATGATTCTTAAACCAACAGTTAGCGATGATTAAATTACGCTCTGTTGAAAAGTCTACCAGGTAGCTTCTTCTTTCATTCCTTTACCCCAGTCCACATTCACCTACAATTTTTTCTTCTCTCCTTTTTCCTACTATCGAATTCCAGTCCCAAATCACAATTAAATTTTCATCTCCATTAACTATCTGAATTATTTCTTTTATTTCATCACGCATTTCTTGAATCTCTTCGCCATCTGCAGACATGGTTGGCATACAAACTTGCACTAGTGCGGTGGTGTGGGATTAATATCTGTCTTGGCAGCGATAGTCCGTTCAATATGCTTTTTATAATAGCTTACACGCATTCCTATTGATAAGTTAACACAAAAAATTAAGTTGCAAGTCATTTGAATCCTCCTTTTCGTGACGTTCCACCTGGTACCCCAGAAAGCATCGTATTCACATCGCTTTTTAACTGGTTATAACATTATTACTATAAAAACTAAATATTGTAGAATAAGTAAGACAGGAAACAGGTAACGGATATGCCTATATTGTGGTGGATTAATTTGTTTAAGTGAAAATTGTTTATCGTTTGAAGAGTTAAAATCACTTACGTAGTATATCTAAGCATAGCGTTCACAGTTTATAGCAGAAACATGCGTTTTACATTTGCTACCTCGTTTGAGTTTGTAGCACATCAGGATCCCACAAAATTAATTTGTTAATGAAATCAGCGTAACTCTTAATTCTTAATATTGCTGTAACTTGGCGTATTTTTTAGCGTGTGAAGACGTTTAAAGTGGCAATAAACTCGGATTGGTAGCTTTAAAGTTAGTGTAAAGTTACTGGTTCATGTGACACTAAATACCGAAAAAATTTACGCAGACGTATTTCATTTCAGCAAGTGTTCTCTTAATGACACAACCTTCCGTTGCATGCGAGTATGTGTGGAAGTGGAGTACCTTGGCGGTAGGCAATTTCAGCGCCTGTTCGGCGGCCTTCGCGCCTGCCTGGTTATCCGGCTTTCAGGAGCTGAGCCCCTTCTGTCACGCGATCCTTGTGCATCCGTTTTCGTGAGGGCCTCACACACGAGTGGCGAAAGACCAAAATCAGCGTTACATTGTAATACAATACAGAGTTACAGCGACCACTGATGATATAGGGACGAAGTACCAAATTTGTACATACGAAAATACGATTAAGCAACATTACAATAAAATAAAAAAATATTATCGTACTTCCACAGATGGTCTGCAGCTGGCAATGTAATCGCAACTGATCCACCGCATTCAAGACAGTAAACTACTATACCAGGAAGCTGGATTTTATTTCATAACGTCTCTAAGAGAAATCTTTGACGCTGCGGGCCCATTGGATCATTACGCTTATTAACATGTTTTCTTTCTGCAAATAAACGTTGTAAAATGTTTGCAATCAGTATTTTATTAATACTAGAAAGCAATAGACTTAGAATTCGATTTGTAACCTGGGAACGACCACAACAAACAGGTCTATCTACAGTGAAGCGCCAAAGAAACTGGTATAGGCATGCATATTCACATACAGAGGTATGTAAACTGGCAGAATATTGCGCTGCGGTCGGCAACGCCTATATAAGACAACAAGCATCTAGCGCAGTTGTTAGATCGGTTATTGCTGCTACAATGGCAGATCATCAAAAGAGTTTCAACATGTTGTTATAGCCGGGGCACGAGCGATGGGATACAGCGTCTCCGAGGTATCGATGAAGCGAGGATTTTCCCGCAAGCCTATTTCACGAGTGTACAGTGAATATCAGAAATCCGGTAAAACAATTCCCCGACATCACTGCGGCCGGAAAAAGATCCTGCAAGAACGGGACCAACGACGACCGAAGAGAATCGTTCAACGGCTGCATCAAAGGCGCTCAAGGATATTACAACCACCTCTCCTACGCGGAGCCTCTCGGTGTCAGTTAGCATTTGCACAAAGTTCTAGCCAAGTACGTCAAGAAATTAGCGCAGATGTTGCTTTAAACTTGATAATAAGCCTTAAAATGACGAAAGAAACGTACAATATGGTCCGGGACAGCTCGGTTTATCAGAGTTATCATAAAATATTAGCTGCTAAATCTCGTAGTTACCCACCAAAGTGTTCAATGCGCATAACGGAAACAAGTGCGGAAGTACCACTGCATGCTCTACTACACCATACTACAGCTCGATTGCTTCAAGTACAATCTGCTCGACTTTTTTTTTTTTTTTTTTTTATTGAGAAAGCTGCCTTAACAACACAAATTTTGAATTTAGACAAGAAATTCGTAGCAAGTTTCAAAGTAATTTTGCAGACAATGACGAGCGGTTTCACTGTACATATTGAAAAGTTCAAGTTTTCAAGTTTTATTGCTTAGACGACGCGAAACGAGATGTTCAGCCATATTCCGGGTACCCGATGCCAACATTGGCACATACCGTTTTAATTCATGGCTATTCAATAACTGAAGTGAGTGTCTCGCCAATCGGCAACTTTCCGAGGAACGAGGACAGTCGTCTGTACCGCGAAAATTTTTCTCGAAAATGTACGCGAGAGAAGACAATGTCTGAGGTTTCTCGTCGGCTTCTTGGAAACTCGGACCCACTGATAACTAATCTTTAAAAATTAAAAATGAGAAATAGCGCACCATTACCTTCTGATGTACTAGAACTTCTACTGGAAACAGCAGAAGACAATGTCACAAATGGTAGCTTAGCCTCAGCAGAAATCGAAACATGCACGACGGACGGATCCATCTGACCCATATTATGATTTTTAATTAATCCAATGTATTGTATGGAATTGTGTACGTAAAATAAAATAGAAATTTACATATTCTACAAAATGGTTTTTCAGTATGGAATTTCAAATGTCACGAGTCTAACATCAAATTCGCAATCAGCGACTCCGAAAACCCAATGGTGCAAATTTTCGGACCGATGAAGTGATAATTTTTCCAAAATTGCCGCCATTTTGAATTTCTTAATCTTGATATCAAATTCGTAATCAGCGACCTGGAAAACCTATACGTGCAAATATTCTGACCGATAAAGTGATATTTTTCCAAAATGTCCGTCATTTTTGTCCGCCATTTTGAGTTTCATAATTTTGATATCTAATTCAAAAACCTAAAATTGGAAATTTTGGAATTATTATTCTCACTTATCGACTTTTGGCCAGGGATTAGGCCGTTCTGAATCACTGTGCTTCGAGCTGCGGTACTTCTGCGTGCTCACGGGGATCCTACACGATATTAGACAGGTGTACCAGTTCTTTAGCTCTTCAGTGTGTATACATTGAATAGTGGTAATAAAAAAACAATGAGGTTGGTTGGTTGGTTGATTTGGGGGACAGGGAGGTGATGTCAGCTTTGGTGTACAGGGTGTCTCACAATTCCTCTTACAGGCTTCTAGATGTTGCAGAGTTCACTTAGTAGATTAAGTTGTGATGAGGAACCCATCTTCGAAAAGGTGCCATATTGATGTAAGATAAGTTTGAAGATAGGATAACTGCCAAATCTCTCGGTAAATGGTACTCACACAGCGGAGACATCGAGCCCTGATGTGTGTGCTCTGCAGGAGCAAAGAGCAAGGGCAACGTTTGACGTATACGTTTTCCAGTTTTTTCTTCCACGTGATGAACAACGTCAACTTCAAAGTCGAAAATGCAGCTCGTCCGAGGAGCACGACAGCCAACCCTCCTAGTTAGGAATATACCAGTTCGTCGTGACAAAAATGGTATCGTAAGTAAAGAAGGGACTGGCGACGGCGACGTCTTCTCAGTTTGTGGCGTGGCGTGAAACGCGATATCTGAAAGTGATCCAATTGTCAAACGTATTCTACATCCAAACGGTACATTTCCGGATGAATTTCTTATCAAACCCTCATCCACCGAGCTTTCTCCAAATCCTAGAAGCCTGTAATAATAGTAGTGAAACACGATGTCTAAACGACATATGCTTGCGCGGCAGATCGACATTCGCAGTAACATTTTGGTCTTAGTCAAGGGTTTCTCTAGGTGTTCGGTATCTTTCAGCGCTCGATATTCTGATGTGTTGAACTGTGTTTTACTTCATCATTCGTGAGTGACAGCGGTCCGCATACTGAGAAAACTTTATTTTTCGATGGATGTTAAATACTGAAACGAGCTGACATTACTTTTTGCTGATTGTCGCTATGTGCTGCAGTGAAATAGAACTATTTGAGTAAATTTCTCGCGAACTATAATCGTTAATGTGAATCTAAATGGGTGCTATCGTAGAGTTTTATCACTGCAGTCCAATGCCACTTACGTAAAAGACTCTAAGACAAAAAACAAAAAAGCAGACACTCTAGAAGGTAATTACCAGAATGAGACAAAAATCGGTAGATATGATTACATGCAAAGACAAACAAATTATTACAATTTCAGTCAAGAAAAAGTGGGTCACGAACTATGAAAGTCAATAACGGGTTGCTGTGCGGCTGGTCCCAGCGGAGGTTCGAGTCCTGCCTCGGGCATGGCTGTGTGTGTTTGTCCTTAGGATAATTTAGGTTAAGTAGTATGTAAGCTTAGGGACTGATGACCTTGGCAGTTAAGTCCCATAAGATTTCACACACCTTTTGAACAATAATGGGTTGGCCCACCTCAGGTCCTTATACAAGCAGTTGTTCGGCTTGGCATTGATTGATAGAGTTGTTGAATGTCCTCCTGAACGATATCGTACCAAATTCTGTCCGACTGGCGCGCTACATCGTGAAAATCTCAAGATCTGAAGGAACGTGCTCTTAATGTACCAAACGTTCTCTACTGGGAAGAGGTCGGGCTATCTTGTTGGGCAAGGTAGGGTTTGGCAAGCACGAAGACAAGCAGCAGAAAATCTCGCTGCGTACGTGCATTATCTTGCTAAAATGTGAATTCAGGATGGCTTGCCATGTACGGTAACAAAAGGGGCACAGAATACCGCTGTGCTGCAAGGTTGCCGAGGGTGAGAACAAAAGGGGTCCTTCTGTGAAAAGAAATGGCACACCAAGCCATCACTGCATCACATCTGGTTGTCGAGCCGTTTGGCGGGCGACAGTGAGGCTGTTACCCCACCGCCGTGCAGGGCCCTCCAGACACGCCTTCGTCAGTCATCTGGGCTCACTTCAAAGAAGAACTGAAGAGAGTTCTACTCCGGTCAATGAGAGTCCAGGTTGAGGACGTGTCTACAGACGCCCTGAACAACAATGGGACACTACCATCACTGTCACCCACCTTATGGCTCGACAACCAGGAGTGACGGACGGATGTACTATTATTCTTTCACAGCAAGACGCCTCTGTTTGTCATCCTTGGCACCCTTAGTTACAACGCAGTGGTAAGTCGACGATATTCTTCTCCCGTTTGGTCGCCGTTCATGGCAAGCCATACTGAGATGCATTTCAGCAAGATACTGCCCGCCTTCACAGTATGAGATTTTCTGCTTCTTGTCTTCGTGCTCGCTAAACCACACCTTCGCCGGCAAGGTTGCCGAACCTTTCCACAACTGAGAATATTTGGAGCATTATAGGCAGTGCCTCCAACCTAGTCGGGATTTTGACGATCTAATGCAGCAGTTGTGCAGAATTTGGCACAATGTCCCTCAGGAGCACAGCCAACAACTCTGTCAACCAACGCCAACAACTCTGTCAACCAACGCCAAACCGAGTAGTTGCTTGGATAAGGACCAGAGGTGGACCGATGCGTTATTGACTTGCACTTTTTATGACGCTGTATTTGTTGAATAAATCATCCAATTTTTATGAAATTGTTATCATTTATTTATCTATATACGATCATCACCTCTGCCGATTTCCGACCTATTTTGATAATTCCTTCGTGTTGCGTTTTTTTTTTCTTTCCCGCTTTGAGGGTGCCCACGTATGATGTTAAATTTCTATGAGAGTCCGATGGGTCCATATCTCTTACTGAGGTGCGTAAAGTCATATGCTACCTCCAAATATCGTGTCGGACCTCCCTTTGCTAGGCGATTGCAGTTATACCCTATAAATGTTGGATGGGATTCATGTCAGGTGATGTAGGTGTTCAAAACACTCGCTAGAATTGTCCAGAATGTTCTTCAGACCGGTCACGAACAACTGCTCCCTGTTGACAATTCGGCCGGCCTAAGTGGCCGTGCGGTTCTGGGCGCTACAGTCTGGAGCCGGGCGACCGCTACGGTCGCAGGTTCGAACCCTGCCTCGGGCATGGATGTGTGTGTTGTCCTTAGGTTAGTTAGGTTTAATCAGTTCTAAGTTCTAGGCGACTGATGACCTCAGAAGTTAAGTCGCATAGTGCTCAGAGCCATTTGAACCATTTTTTGTTGACAATTCCATCGGTGCTTGGGAATATGAACTCCATGAATGGCTGCAAATAGTCTCCAAGCAGCCGAACAGTCGATAATTGGTAAATTTGGACCAGGCGATTCAGTCCATTTCAGTTAAACATAGTCGACTCCATTATGGAGTCACCACCAGTTTGCACAATTTCTTGTTGCCAGTTTAGGTCCATGGCTCCGTGGAATCCCACCACACTCGAATCCTACCATCATCTCTTACCAACTGAATTCGGGACTCATCTGACCAGACCATGGTTTTCCAGTCATTTATAGTGCAAGCGATATGGTCACGAGCCTAGGAAAACCGCTACGGGTAATGTCGTGCTGTTACCAAAGACACTCGCGTCAGTCGTCTGCTGCCATAGCACAGTAAAGCTAAATCTCGCTTCACTGTCCTGACTGATACGTTCGTAGTACGTCCCACTCTGATGTCTGCGGTTCTTTCATGCAGAGTTCTTGTCTGTTAGCACCGACAATCCTACGCAAATGCTGCTACTCTCGATCGTTAAGTGAAGGCCTTCGGACACTGCCTTGTCTGTGTTGAGAACTAATGCCTGAAATTTCGTATTATCGGTACACTCTTGGCACTGTGGACCTCGGAATATTAAATAATGGATATATAATAAATAATAAATAAACAACGATATCTGATATGGAATGTCCCATGCGTGTAGCTCCGACTACCATTCCGCATTCAGGATCCCGTCGAACGGCCATAATCCCGTCGGAAACCATTTCTCTTGAATCTCTTTAGTACAAATAATAGCTCAAAAAATGCACTGCCCTTCTACAACTCGTGTACGTGGTACTACTCTATAAGTATATATTGCTATTCAGTGACCTCAGTGAATATATCGTTAACTATAATTCAAGCGTTTATGAAGTTTGGTGACAAATTGTTTTTGTCAAAATCACTTTCATTTTATTTTACCCATTGCGAGGACACCATTCACAAATGATTTTAATTTCATTTAATGCATATGGTTTAGTTAATTCTCAATTAACACTTACTTAGCTATTGTGTTTTAATATTTTTATTTCCCAATGCTGTAGTTCTTCGCAGTTCTCTTCATGTGCTAGGATATCCATTTTGAAGCCAATTTGGTCAAAGGGTAGTAAATGGAGTGATGTATAATCACCTATTAGACGTGTCTGGCAACAGTTTTTATATTAAGTTGTACATTTACCAAACCGTGTGCTATTTTGACCACAATTTTCGTAATTAACAAAGAGAGTGCGGAGATTACAAGGGGTCGTCTCTTCGATTTCAAGTGCCTTCTCATATGCATTTCACATACGCAGAGGTCACAGATGTTTGTGCTTCTGTTGAAAGCACTGTATTACAGAACCCCACCTGTCTCAGTCACTTTACGTTGCCTCACAACTGCGACAGATTCATTCCAGTTCTCTCATGTACGTTGACCATGAATGCTGCAGACTAATGCTGGATGTTCAGGAACGTCTGGGAATGTCAGCAAAAATGTGGCTACTTCCTGTGCAGCTCTCCAGCCTGAGACTCTTGTCGAGGCTAAGACTTCAGATACCTGTTTGTTTTTTGTGGGACTCCGCCACACATGGTTGCTTCTGTACAAACCCGTTCTTAAATCGACGCTATCGCAACCTCATGAAAACTGACAACGCTGTGTTGTTTCTAAAACACTCTGTGACCACATGAATTTCCCACAACTGATAAGATAACAGATGTACTTGACAGACTAGTGGTGACAGAATACTGTCGAAACAAATGAAACTTGAGAAACGGAAGCGTAGGTTTGCAGCAAGAATTTCTAAGCTCTTAAAATGAACTGAAAGATGGTCAAGTCCAGTGTATGTTAAGAGATTCACAGTGTTTCAGAAATCTTTTGCAAAGAGATATAATATCTAGAAGCGTCTATGACTAGTCCGTATTTCAACAGATCAGGACAACATTCACCAGAAATATGAATTGTGATTCTAGGGTTTAGTAACTCTTTTTTTAGAATTTTAGAAATCAAACATCTAGAGTCTCTTAAAATTTGAGGGATCTAACACGTTATCAGACAGTGGTGTAGTGACGGGGATGCAGAATTCCATCTTGAAGGAATGTCGTAAGTCCACTGAACTGGAGCATTTTATGTACCTAGAGTATCCCTAAGTAAATAGAATAACAAATACACAATCTGCAATTCACTGAGATAATTACATGTTTATTCTAGAATTTTTAAAATACCTGTTACATATCTCAGATAAAAACTGCGCGATCTGGGTCACCTCTTTCCACATCTGAATGAGTTGAGACATATTTAGCTGTGTCAAATGCAATGAGGTTTGGCTGCTGCGCCACCTTTAACAGGTCCGTCGAAGTTCTATCGATGCTGAACTCTTACACAGACATGAACTGGAAGTACGAGTAGTACAGACACACAACTAATGTTTGCAAGGACAATGACTACCCTCAGCGTTTCTGACATACAACGAAACAGCGCTGGAGTAGAATGTGTATTTTTTTGTCTTCAGTACCGTTTTCATGCTTTTTAGGTGTAATTCTTTAAGTTACCGCATTTGCTGTCTTGTTTCGTCCGTGCCGATTATGCATTGTCTTACAAGATACCATCAAATTGAGCAATGGATCACTGAATGCAGATTGAATGTTACAACTAGCTGACTACCCGGTGTTACCTGGATTCATTCCAGTCTTCGATTAGTGCAGCTCCTTCCATCCCATTATACGTCTCCTCCTCTTCTCTCTCTCTGTCCATCTAGTCCTCCCCTCTTCGTCCACCCACTCTTTCCCCTCTGTTCATCTCCTCCTTCCCTTCTACGCCAATTTCCTTCTGATACCTCCTCCTCATCGACTCACTCTCCTTCACCCTCTATTAGTCCATTTGCTCTCACCCACTCTCCAACCTCGTCCCTCTGTCTGGCTCTTCTCTTTCCTATTTCTATCGTCTCATTCTCTCTTCTCTCTCTCTCTCTCTCTCTCTCTCTGTCGTTTCCCTCCTGCCCCTCTCTCTGCCCATCTCCTCCTCAATCATTCTCTCTTCACTGTATCACCTCTACCACTACTGGAGGCTGCTGGTACTTACTTACACAGCATTTCTCTCTTGTTAGTAAGCAGCGTGTGTGCCAAATTTGTTTTAGATTCCAGGCTTTACATGAAGCTTTCAATCTCTGGCTTTGCCCATGCATGAACACTCCCCATATACAATCTAAGGGGAAAAAATCAGAAAAAAAAGAAAAGACGCACGGTGTAGGAATCATCCGAAAGGAAAACAAATCGTCAGGTGTGATGTACATGAACAGACAAACAAATGATTACAATTTCAGAAAAAAATGATAATTTGTTGAAGAGAAAGACGTCACAAATTGACCAAGGTACTAATGTGCTGGTCCACCGATGGCATTCATGCAAGCAGTTATTTGACGTTGCTGTTGTGGTCTTCAGTCCTGAGACTGATTTGATGCAGCTCTCCATGCTACTCTATCTTGTGCAAGCTTCTTCATCTCCAAGTACTTACTGCAACCTACATCCTTCTGAATCTACTTAGTGTATTCATCTCTTGGTCTCCCTCTACGATTTTTACCCTCCACGCTGCCCTCCAATGCTAAATTTGTGATCCCCTAATGCCTCAGAACATGTCCTACCAACCGGTCCCTTCTTCTAGTCAAGTTGTGCCACAGACACCTCTTCTCCCCAATTCTATTCAACACCTCCTCATTATTTATGTGATCTACCCATCTAATCTTTAGCATTCATCTGTAGCACCACATTTCAAAAGCTTCTGTCCTCTTCTTGTCCAAACAATTTATCGAACATATTTCACTTCCATACATGGCTACACTCCATACAAATACTTTCAGAAACGACTTCCTGACCGCCCGCATCTCGTGGTCGTGCGGTAGCGTTCTCGCTTCCCACGCCCGGGTTCCCGGGTTCGATTCCCGGCGGGGTCAGGGATTTTCTCTGCCTCGTGATGGCTGGGTGTTGTGTGCTGTCCTTAGGTTAGTTAGGTTTAAGTAGTTCTATGTTCTAGGGGACTGATGACCATAGCTGTTAAGTCCCATAGTGCTCAGAGCCATTTGAACCATTTGATTTGACTTCCTGACACTTAAATCTATACCCGATGTTAACAAATTTCTCTTCTTCAGAAACGATTTCCTTACCATTGCCAGTCTACATTTTATATCCTCTCTACTTCGATCATCATCAGTTATTTTTCTCCCCAAATAGCAAAACTCCATTACTACTTTAAGTGTCTCATTTCCTAATCTAATTCCCGCAGCATCACCTGTTTTAATTCGACTACATTCCATATCCTCATTTTGCTTTTGTTGATGTTAATCTTATATCCTCTTTTCAAGACACTGTCCATTCCGTTCAACTGCTCTTCCAAGTCCTTTGCTGCCTCTGACAGAATTACAATGTCATCGGCGAACCTCAAAGTTTTTATTTCTTCTCCATGGATTTTAATACCTACTCCGAATTTTTCTTTTGTTTCCTTTACTGCTTGCTCAATATACAGATTGAATAACATTGGGGAGAGGCTACAACCCTGTCTCACTCCTTGCCCAACCACTACTTCCCTTTCATATCCCTCGACTCTTATAACTGCCATCTGGTTTCTGTACAAATTGTAAATAGCCTTTCGGTCCCTGTATTTTACCCCTGCCACCTTTGGAATTTGAAAGAGAGTATTCCAGTAAACAATGTCAAAAGCTTTCTCTAAGTCTACAAATGCTAGAAACGTAGGTTTGCCTTTCCTTAATCTTTCTTCTAAGATAAGTGGTAAGGTATTGCCTCACGTGTTCCAACATTTCTACGGAATCCAAACTGATCTTCCCCGAGGTCGGCTTCTACCAGCTTTTCCATTCGTCTGTAAAGAATTCGCGTTAGTATTTTGCAACCGTGACTTATTAAACTGATAGTTCGGTAATTTTTACATCTGTCAACACCTGCTTTCTTTGGGATTGGAATTATTATATTCTTCTTGAAGTCTGAGGGTATTTCGCCTGTCTCATACATTTTGCTCACCAGATGGTAGAGTTTCATCAGGACTGGCTCTCCCAAGACCGTCAGTAGTTCTAATGGAATGTTGTGTACTCCCGGGCCTTGTCTCGACTCAGGTCTTTCAGTGCTTTGTCAAACTCTTCACGCAGTATCGTATCTCCCATTTCATCTTCATCTACATCCTCTTCCATTGCCATAATATTGTCCTCAAGTACATCGCCCTTGTATAGACCCTCTATATACTCCTTCCACCTTTCTGCTTTCCCTTCTTTGCTTAGACCTGGGTTTTCATCTGAGCTCTTGATATTCATACAAGTGGTTCTCTTTTCTCCAAAGGTCTCTTTAAATTTCCTGTAGGCAGTATTTATCTTGCCCCTAGTGAGATAAACCTCTACATCCTTACATTTGTCCTCTAGCCATCGATGCGTAGCCATTTTGAACACCAAGGTATGGTTTGGCAAGCACGAAGACAGCAGAAAATCTCACCATGTTCAAGCGGGCATTAGCTTTCTGAAATGTAAGCCGAGCATGGCTTCTAATGCCTGGAAACAATGTGGGGATTACAATTTCTTGACATACCGCTTCCTGCAAGGACGTCGAGAGTGAGGACCTAAGGGGTCCAATTATGAAAGGAAATGGCAGCTTAGACCCTCCTGGCTGAGGGCCGTATGGTGGGAGACAGTGAAGATGGAGTCCAATCACTGTCTGGGATGTCTCAAGACACGTCTTCGGCCTGGAATCTCATTGACTGGAATAGAAATATCTTCAGTGATGAGTCCCACTTCCAACTGAGAGTAGCAGCAAGGATGTATCAGGAGACACTCCAGATAGTGGTGGTGGATACCAACCTACAGCCTGCCATATGGCCCGAGAGTCAGAAGTGATGGATTGAGGTGGCATTTATTTTCACAACAGGACCCGTTTGGTTGTCATCCACGGTATTCTTTCAGCACAGAGGTACGTTGACGATATTCTACGCTCCGTTTTGTTGCCTTTCAGCAGGATAAACTGCCTGCACATGGCTAGTTTTTCTACTGATGTTTTTCGTACTCTGCCATAGCCCGCCTTGGCTAGGCAGGTCGTGGAATCTCCTCCCAGTTGAGAACGTTTGGAGCATTATGGGCAGGGTCCTCCAACAAGCTCTGAATTTTGACGATCTAAAGCGCCAATTGGACAGAATTTGCCACGATATTCCTCGGCAAGACAACACTATCAGCCAATCAATGCCAAGCCGAATAATTGCTTACTTAAGTGCCAGTGGACCAGTGATTTGCGCAATTTGTGAAACTCTTCCTCTTGAATAAATCATCCAGTTTTTTCCTGAAATTCTAATAGTCTGTTTGTTTGTAAGTGATGAAACGAAGAAGTCTGAAAATAAAAAAAAAAAAAACAGCCTACGTTATCTTTTGTAGAAAGAAACCTGGCCTACTACATGTTGGAGTGTGGAATGTTAGCTCCTTTAATCAGGTAGATAGGTTAGAGAATTTAAAAGGGAAATGGAGAGTTTCATGCTAGATTCAGTGTAATTATGGAAGAGTGGTTTCAGCAAGAACACACCTTTTGATGTGGCCGTCACATGGTTATCAATACAAAACCAAATGGAATTAGTAAAGGATTATATATGATATTGAGTAAGGAAATAGGAATGCAGGTAAGTTACTATGAACAAATGGTTCAGATGGCTTTGAGCACTATGCGACTTAACTTCTGAGGTTGTCAGTCGCCTAGAACTTAGAACTAATTAAACCTAACCAACCTAAGGACATCAGGCACATCCATGCCCGAAGAAGGATTCGAACCTGCGACCGTAGCGGTCGCCCGGCTCCAGACTGTAGCGCCTAGAACCGCATGGCCACTCCGGCCGGCTACTATGAACAGCATGGGGAATTGTGATTCTTGAGTTTCTCCCGGCGTATTTGATAATCAAAATATCCACGGGTGTACTGCCGGTCTACAGTGTCCAAGGGGCACAACATTTCGGGGCTCATACATGTCGCCATCATCAGGTGAACTGACGGACTGAGCTCCTGTGAACGTGCCGGCACGGAGATCCGTACGCTATGGCTGCTCAGGGGGAACTGGGTTCGGTCGCGGCGGGGGCCGATTTAATTACCCTCCGCCCGGGGCGCGCTCACTCCGCCGTCCGCGCCCCGTGCCACGGTCGCGCGGTGGAACAGATTGCGGCGGCGTCTGAGATGACGTCGGTGTGATGGCTCTGTCCGCCGTGGTCGTCACAACTATACATTTGCTCGACTTACTCTTGATTAACCCAATCGCTGGTTCCCAAGCCTTGCTAAGATTATAGCCACAGTCACGGTTTATGAGGTCGTCATTGGAGCGAATTTCGATGGCCGCCGCCGCGACCGAACCCAGTTCCCCCTGAGCAGCCATAGTGTACGGATCTCCGTGCCGGCACGTTCACAGGAGCTCAGTCCGTCAGTTCACCTGATGATGGCGACATGTATGATCGCCGAAATATTGTGCCCGTTGGACACTGTAGACCGGCAGTACACCCGTGGATATTTTGATGAGCATGGTGGATTCATTATAGTAGCCAACGAAGAGACGAAGCGAACAAACATTTGAGTAGTATAAGTTTATATGACTACTAGCTTCTCAAGTGATAAAGAGAGTGGAAAAAGATATATGATAAGCTAAAAGTATGAGTCAAAGGAGAGAAAAATTTAATTCTAATGAGGAACTAGAATGCGATACTTGAAAAAGGTAGAGAAAGTATAAATAATGTCGCAGAAGAAGCTGAGTAGCACCGTGGTGTAGTGGTGGCTGTCCTAAACTGTTGCATGGAGGGTTGTGAGTTCAAAACTGCTCTGGACTGTACAGTCTTAATTTCTATATTCTGTTCGAATACATTCTAGAAGTATCCACAAAGGGCAAGAATCATTGTATTGGAATGTTCTGTAGCTGTATATAAACTGTATGTGTTCTGGCCAGAGGCAATTCGCTCCACGCTCTTGTATGTGCAAGTGCTGAATAAACCTTCGTTAAGTGAAGTTAGTGTTCGTCATTCATCTAATTGTACCTTCTGGTGGAGACGCTGGGTTTTGGAAATTGTGATAGCGTGCATTATCGACGACACAGTGGCTCCCATCAGGCCACGACAGAGTCGCCGTTTACGTGGCGAGAAACCCGAGTTCGAGCTATATTCAACAGATCGCAATCTACCGGAGACAGAAGGAGAAGAGGACGTTATGATGACAGCAACTGTGTGCCATCACATGAGATATCATTCCGGGTTCTCTAGTGACGATGGCCAAGATCCAAACAAGTGGCTGAAGGTATAGCTTATAGCCAAATTTAACAAATGGGATGACACCATGTGTTTGGCTAACGTATTTTTCTACTTGGAGGGCACTGCCAAGCAATGGTATGAGATCAACGAGGAGAAGTTCACAAGCTGGGAAGTATTCCAGGCGGAACTGCGCAAGTTTCGGCGACACACAAAGACAGAAGTGCAAGACTGAAGATAAATTAAAGTGCAGGGCAAAGCGTCCAGGAGAAACTACAGCATCCTACATCCAAGACGTCTTGGAGCTGTGTAAGATAGTGGCTCTTAGAAGGGTGTTGCAGAGGACATGTATCATGTCTTACTCCTGAAGGAAGTTTCGACAGCAAACGACTTTATAAAATGGTGCCAAGTATATCGAGACAATGCATCGAAAAAGAAATACACGCAAGAAGTTTGAACAGCTTCCAAACGTCGTATCGATGTATGTGATGGAGGAAGCAACTGATTTCACAAGTGTTCTTCGTCAGGTAGTGAGAGAGGAAGTTCAGAAGGCACTTGGATTGCACTGCGAACAAAAAACCGAGACACTGCAAGAGGTCATATGGGAGGAAGTGGAACAGACATTGGAACCAATCTCTCGTCCTTCATTTCCCTTTAAAAAAGGTGAAAAAGTCGAGACCCATGCGGAGTTACGTTGCTGCAGTGCCACATGAGGGACCTGTTTGGGCACCAAGGCAGACTGACGTCTGGAGGACCCAGGATAACCAACCAGTATGTTTCCACTGCGGACGACCGGAACATATGGTGCGCTATTGTCGAGAAAGACGGTGGATATTTGATGACGCCCGGGCCAGAAGACAGCAGACCGACGTCAGCCAATGCCAACTCCGGGACGACGAAGATGAACAAGAAGATGTGGGTGCAGGACGACGTAGGTCACCATCGCCGCTAGCTAGCCGCTGGAGAGGACGCTCCCTAACACGTCGATTAAGGTCTCTATCGCCGTATAGAAGCTCCAGCCGGTCGCCTAGCCGCCGCAACCTGGAAAACTAAAGGGTGCGACCTTCCTAGGAGGTGAGGCCGCCGAAGAGAAAAATCTTCCGCCGTCGATCACTACAAAAATGATAGGAAACTAAATCGATATCCTCTCGGATGGCCGACCAGCCCAAGTTCTTGTGGACTCTGGACCATTATATTCAGTCATTTTGCAGAATTACCGTCGCCAGTTGCAGAACACTATATTCGTAGTCAGAAAAACATCCCTGCTGAAGGTGGCTAATGGGTAATATGTAAAAGCTACAGGAAGATGGATCCATACACAGCCCTTAGAATTCTTCGTCTTACAAGAGTGTGATCAGGGAACTTTTTGAAAGTTCCTCAGGCTATTACAGATTGTGGTCGCTCGAAGATTATGCTAGACAAGAAGAGATACTGTGGACAGGAAGATGAACATCCGAGTGTGTGGAGACTATGTGCGGATGAAGTGATCATTCCTGCAGTTAACGCTAGAAAGGTAACTGTCCAGTGTCATGCCATTCATTAACCCATCAACCCATGGATCTTGTAGTGGAATGTAAAAGAAGCATACCACGGAAGAATAACTTGGTCATCCGAGCCTCTGTCGTCTCGTTTAAGAACGGATTCGGTGAACTGTGGATAGTTAACTGTCACCGAGAACAACAGATCCTTCCAAGACGCATGTTTGTAGCAAACGCTGAGCCGTTAATTGAAATTAGCGCTACAACTACGAGACGAGATCTTCTAGCTCGACTATCACCAGATCTCACTAAGGAACAACAGAAGAAGCTACTTGCCATTCTTCAAGAGTTCTCTGAATGCTTCAATCCACAGTTGAAGAGTAAATTAGACAAATCGACGGTGAAGCACAGGATTAGCACTGGAGACCATCAACCAAGAGAACATACCGTGCGTCAGCAACGGAATGTCGAATAATTTGGTACGAGGTAGAGAAAATGATAAAGAGCCCATGGTCGTCACCAGTGGTCCTCGTCAGGAAGAAGGATGGCAGTTGGCGCTTTTGTGGTGATTACAGGAAGCTTAATAATATAACTAAAAAGGACGTTTACCCTCTTCCACGTATTGACGATACACTAGATTGAAGCGGGCTAAGTTTTTCTCAACTTGGACATGTACTTGGGATGTTGGCAAATGGAAGTAGATGAGGGTGATCGTGATAAAACTGCATTCATCACCCCTGAGGGCCTGTATGAGTTTAAGGTAATGCCGCTTGGTTTGTGTGATGCACCAGCAACTTTTGAACGGATGATGGATAATCTTCTACTTCATCAGAAGCGGACGATGTGTCTTTGTTATTTAGATGACATTACAGTGTTCTCAGAGACATTTGATGAACATATAAAAAGACTGAGGGCCGTTCTTAAGTGTCTCCAACAAGGCAGACTGTAACTTAATCCAAGAAAGTGTCTCTCTGGAGCAAAAGAAATCAAAATATTGGGACACCTTGCGTCAAACGAAGCTGTGTGGCAGACCCACAAAAGGTGAGATCTATAACGGAATTTCCTATTCCTAGAAGTATTAGGGATATATTGTTACCGTCGTTTTATCACAGCCAGGCCACTCCAAAAGTTGTTAACGCTAAATTTATCTGGGGTGGTGCTCAACAAGGTTCTTTCTATGTGCTGCGAAAAGGTCTGACGACTGACCCTGTATTTTGTCTGTATGATGAGAGAGCACATACAGAACTACACACAGATACCAGTTGGTATGGGATCGGTGTTGTTCTGGTGCAAATGTCGAATGGAAAAGAGAAGGTTATAGTCTATGCTTCTTTCTAGGACACTTACAAAAGCCGAGAGAAACTACTCAACAACAGAAAGAGAATTTCTTGCTGTGATCTGGGACATGTGCAGACTTCGACAGTATCTTTATGGAATGCCATTCACAGTTGTTACAGACCATAATTCACATTGTTGGCTGACAGATCTTAAGCATCCAACAGGACGACGCACCAGTTGGGCACTGTCTTCAAGAGTATGACATTACCATAGTGTACAAAAATGGAAGAAAACACCAAGATGCCCACTGGCTCCAAGAAATAAGTTACTGTGCAAGACCATCAAGACTTTGATGAAGATAGTGACTGTCTCGCTGCAGGACAGGATCTCTATGCTGAGCAGAGGAAGGACGCCAAGATATCTCAAATTATGCTTTCCTTAAATCGATCAGAGGATGTGAAAGGACAATTTAAGGTAGTTAATGGATTACTTTGCAAGAAAAACTTTGATCCGTTTGGAAAGAGGTGGCTACCAGTGATTCCTAAACACATGTGCTCGGATGTTCTACAGAAATTCCATTACACACCTGAGGCCGGACATTTGGGATCTATTAAGACTTACGATAGAATTCGCAAGAGATTTTTCTTGCCAGGTTTATTTGGGAGTGTCCGTCACTATGTGTCGCACTTTCGAGAGTGCCAGAGGAGAAAGGCAGTTCCTCAGAAACCACCTGACCGACTCATACCAATTCCACCAGCCGAAACGCCTTCCAACGTGTTGCGATTGACCTCCTCGGACGATTTCCAACGTCTGCTAGTTGCAATAGATGTTTGCCCTGATTATCTGACACGCTACGCCATTACAAAAGCCGTGAAAGCAGCCGAAGCGTCCGAGGTAGCCAAATTCATCGTGGAAGACATTGTATTAAAACACTGTGCCACAAGGTCGTTAATTACGTATTGAGGGAAAGTTCTTCAATCGAATCTTGTTATAGAGATAAACTGTCGGTGCTACATTACTCATCACATGACGACTGCCTACCATCCGCAAACTAACGGGATTACTGAATGCCTTAATAAGACCTTGGCCGACATGCTGTCAATGTTCGTCAGTGTTCAGCAGAGCAACTGGGATGAGGTGCTACATTTCGTGACGTTTGCCTACAACACCTCCAAACAGCACACCACTCGATTTACGCCATTTTTCCTGGTGCATGGGCGTGAGGTGACTACGACGATCGACACTGTGTTTCCGTTACAAAAAAAAATGGTTCAAATGGCTATGAGCACTATGGGACTTAACATCTATGGTCATCAGTCCCCTAGAACTACTTTAACCTAAGGGCAGCACACAACACCCAGTCATCACGAGGGTTTCCGCTACATCCTGATGACGTGAACGACGACTACATAGGCCAGGTGTTAACCAGAGCCGAGGAAGCTCGGCATTTAGCTCGATTCTGCACACTGCAGTCTCAATAAAACGATCGCCGAAGGTATGACGTGAGCCACCGCCCTGTTGTCTACCAACCTGGCTACCTCGTCTGGATCTGCACTCCTCTTCGGAAGACTGGTCTCTCTGAGACGCTCCGCAGGCGCCACTTTGGACCGTATAAGATTGTAAGACAGTTGTCTGATGTTACTTATGAAGTTGAAGATTTCGACTCCGACACAGGACGACAAAAGATCAGAGATATTGCCCACCTCCTTCGAATGAATCCCTAGAAGGAACCTGCAACCCAGGTAATATTCGAAGCTCCAGCAACAGGCAACATGCGGAAAGGTGACGAAGAGCGTAGCGGCAAAAGAAGTTCTAAGAAGATCACCGCCAGGGCGAGCATCAGTCATAGGGAGTCGGAGTATGCAGGGCCGATGACTTGTTTCCGGAATAAGACGACGTAACATCGAGACGCTGTTCCATCAAGAAGGGAACAATGTCACATAAGAAGTTGAGTAGCATCGTGGTGTAGTGGATACGATGCTGAGCTGTTGCCTGTGGGATCGTGAGTTCAAAACTCATCAGCACTGTCCAATTTTAATTTCTATACTCGCTTCGAGTACGCTCTAGAAGTATCCACGAATGTCAAGAATCATTGTACTGGAATGTTCTGTTGTTGTATACATACTGTATATGTTCTGGCCGGAAGCAGTTCGATCCGCGCTCTTGTATATGCAAGTGCAGAATAAACCTTCGTTAACTGAAGTTAGTGTTCGTCATTCAACTAATTACACCTTCTTCTACGTGACAAGTAGAAGAAGATGGACTGGAAGCGCGAAATGAAAGTGGAATCCGCTTGATAGCATTTTGCGCCGAACACAGTTCAATCACTGCTAAAACTAGGTATAAAAATCGTAAACGCAGTTGTTTGCTTGGTAGACGACTGGAGACACCGAAGTGTTTTAAAAAAATAACATAACTGTAAGGGAGAGATTTAGAAGCCCCAACTGAAAAACATTTCGTGAGGGCTGTGTTGTCCCCAACCATAATTTAAGAATTATGAAATGCAGATTAAATCTAAAGAAATTACAGAAAGGTAGGACTTTAAGGAGATGGGACTGTTACATATTCGCAACATACTGTCAGTGGATCACCGAGGAAAACAATACTAAAACTGAAACATCTACTTGGAACGCGAGGGTGACGACAGCGTGCTAGGAATAAGAGGGTACCTGAGGATGCTACTGCCTACCGAAACCAGTAGCCATTAGGCTAAATAAACAAGTAGAAACTACGCACTAAAGCAAGCTTTTCTTCAGAGATGGAACTGGGTAAGCTGAAAAAGAAAGAGGCTGTTAAGGATTTTAAAGTTAGCGTTAGAGAAGGTAGAGAACGCAACAGACAACGAGTGGGAAGTCTTCAGTGATGAAGCATTGAAAGTAACAGTGGACAGGCAAAAAAATAGGGCCCAGAAGAAATAATTGGATAATGCACGACATATCGAATCTAACAAACGAAAAGAGAGAATATAAAAATTCAGTAAATGAAGTTAACAAAAGGTAATACAGAGCTCAGAAATGTGAAGCTGACAGGACGTATAAAGTGTTAAAGCAGGATTGTCTGTAAGAGAGATGTTAGACTGTAGAGGCATCAACGACTATGAGAAAGACAGATGCAACGTGTAAAAAAAATTAATACCTTTTCAGAAAGGAGAAGCACCTGTATAAATACTAAGACCACATTTTCTGAAATAGGAAGAAAGGGAAATGGGTAGGTGGGATATCATACCATAATTCCGAGCCGCAAAAGGCGCTACGGTACTGCAATGGCAAAAATTGAAAACTTGTGCCGGACTAGGACCCAAACTAGGATGCTCTGCTTTTCTAGAACGCCTGCCTTAACTGTCTTTTTCTTTTTGTCTTTTTTTCTTTTTTACCCATCTTCCGTTCACCCCATCCTTGCTCTCGCCAGCTTATGCTTTCATCGGCTAGCTTCCTTCCGCTTATTCGCGTTTCCTTAAGAAACTAAATTCTTCTTCTTTAAATTTAACCAAGAACTTAAATTTCCTCTTGAAACCAAAACTTCCCTCTTCTTAAGCGTATGTTCTTATTTAATTCGTGGTGGCATTTGAGAAAAATTAAAACTACATTTTGTCTGCCATAGAAAAATGCCAACGGCCTTAGCTCAGTGGTAGCGTAGTTGCCCATCAAATAACGGAAGTTAAGCGCTGTCGGGCTTGCCTAGCACTTGGATGGGTCACTGTGAGGGTTTGCCAAGTGCTGTTGGCAAGTGGGGTTCAATCAGCACTTGTGAGGCCAGTTTAGAGCACATTGATTCAGAAGCAGCGACACCAGTCACGAAAACTCACAACGGGCGGAAGTGTAGTGCGCTGACCATATCAATCGAGTTTTTTGAAGGGGCGTAACTCATCGTTCCACCGATTTTCAATTTTTGGTTGTTTCAGAAACTCCACTGATATGCCTATCGGTTAGTTCTATAAGGGCGTTTCTAATGCCTCACATTGAGTGAGAATCCCAGACTACAGATCGCAGGTTTTTTTTTAATAAAAATACGGACGTATGTCACTGACTTTCGCCTCTTTAAAAAAATCTGTTGGCAGCATTGTAAACAGCTGTTTCAGTTTGCCGCTTATTTTCTAACATGTGATATGCAGCCTTTGTTCCATTGCTGTCCAGTTGACAATTAGTTCACTTCAAACGATGAAATGAGTGACATTGATAGCCTATGTAGTGGTGATTACGCCGACAAATCACGCAAAAGAAAACGTGGTGCAAATCCGCCATTATGTAAGGTAAACAAAGTAAAAGCAGCCCGACTCAAAGGTAAAGGTTATGTTAACCACAGAGGCAACACTGTTGAGGCTAAAAAACCCGAATTTTCCTGCAGGTAAGCCATTTTGCTTCCATTATCTTGTTCCGTTTTTGTGTTAATAATTTAGCAATACATTATTGTTTCAAAGCTATATTCTATGTTTATAATTAAAACAATTAATAACAATATTACTGGCAGGTAACCAAAGCTGTTTTAAATGGTAGCCTCCATCTTCTTCAGAACGACCATGTACTAGTTGTGTTTACTGCAGCAATTACTCATTTGTTTCTTTCTTTTTCTTTCTTCTGTTAGATGTACAAGAAAGTGTTTGGACAGTCCGGGGGAAGACATCTGTTTGGATGTGTTTTCAAAATTTTACAATATTCTTAGTAAGAATGCCCAGGATTTGTATCTACAAGGCTTGATTGATGTAGGTGAAAAACAGAGAAGACCAGAGGGTAGAACTAATCCCAAGGTAGTGAAAAGTGCTACTTTCTCTTACCACATTTTTGTAGGAAGTGATCGAACGAAGGTGTGCATGAAAGCTTTTCTTTCAGATTTTCTGTGAGTGAAAAGTGAGGCAGAAGATTCAGAGATTTAAAAATGGCTGGATGTACTCTAGAACATAAAAGAGGTGGAGGTATTACCAGATGTCTTGCACCTGAAATGCATTAAATCTTTCCCATTGTATGAATCGCATTATTCTCAGGACAAAATATGCTACCCGAGCCCTCAGCTATCAATAAAAACAATGTGGAAACTATTCAGAACGAAATGTCCTGAATTCAGAACTGTCTCATACTACACACACTGTAATGATTTTAAGAAGAGTTTTGGCTACAAGTTTGGTCGGCATTCAAGTAGATGTATTTTGTACCTGTGAAGAACTTAACCAGAAATTTAAAGCCCCTCATCTTAATGAGGTTGCTAAAAGGACAGCTACAGCCGAACTATTAATACATAAACGCAGGAGTAGGAATTTATATTCTGCTCTATAGCATGAATTATCTGTAAAGGGGTAAAAAAAAAGAGAGCCATGTTTTGTCCATCGCAATTGACCACATGCAGAACTTAACCCTACCAAAGATTCCAGTTCAGGAGCTTTCCTATTTGAGGTAGGTTAGTGTTAGTATATTCTGCATCAGTAACATTAAAGAAAAGAAGAGTACATTTTATTTGTACCATGAAGGGAATCGCAGAAAATCCCCAGCTGAGGTCTTTTCTTTTTTATCAGGTTTTATATAAGAGGTACCGCTAAATAAAACAGAACTCCGTTTATTTTCGGATAACTGCGCAGGCCAAAACAAAAATCAGACACTTTCTCGATATCTTCTCTCACTCACAGAGACAGGTCGATTTAAGACAATACAGCAGTTTTTCCCTGAGAGAGGTCACATTTTTTTACCTTGTGACCGTGATTTTGGAATCATCGCAAAAGTCTCAAAAAAATTGATTGGATCTATTCAGAGCACAACGTTGCTTGTCATATTGTAGAGAGTTCTGTACCAGGAAAGTTTGTGGTGAAACAAGTGGCAACAACAGAAATTCTTGATTTCAAAAGCTGGTGGCCATTGCACTACGAAAAGTATGCTATCTCTGAAGAGACTAAAAGCACACCCGGAAATGAAAATTAAGTTTTCAATTAGTACTCTTTATCACTTTGTCTATTCCCATGACGGAAAGGGTTAGGTTAAGGGGTATTCGACAATAGATGATCTGGTCTGCCACACTTTCTTCATGGCTCTCAGTTCAAATGACACCTGCTCCACCATCATCACCATCGTACTCTTCTGGGAAAGTTCCCACCAAAACATCAAAGATTGAAAACTTGAAGAAAATCGAACCCTACATTCCTCAACAGCACAAGTATTTCTACACAGAACTATTTTCTTGGTCAACCCAACCTGAAAGTGCCACAGAATAAGAAGAACGCATTTTATGTAATGTATTTTATGGCAGTACTGGTGCTATATTTTTTTTGGAACTGTTGTGATTTGTATCATAAACCATTGCTCTTAATAGTATTTTGTATACCTTTGAAAAATCATTAAAACTGAACTCCTCTCGAACAGGCCATGAAGGCGTCAGTGGATGCGGATATGGAGGGGCATGTGGTCAACACACCGCTCTCCCGGCCGTATGTCAAGTTTCCGAGACCGGAGCCGCCACCTCTCAATCAAGTAGGCTCCTCAGTTTGCCTCACAAGGGCTGAGTACACCCCGCTTGCCAACAGCGCTCGGAAAACCGGATGATTGTAATTCCTATAAGGAAGTTGTCAATTTTTAGAAAAGATTCTAACGATGTGTTGAGCCGTCATGGCAGTCACACTAATCAAGAATGTTTTTATGACATGCATACTGTAATTACTTTTACATGCTTTTCAACTTTGTGCAGTTTTGTATTTTGGAATCTATAATATGATTCCTAAAAGCTATTGTTCGTTGCTGTTTTATCACCTGCAAATTTTATACCTTCGATCTGAAGATGGCTCTTGTGTAGCTCAAACTAAATAAAAAAATTATCTGCGATCTTGACTTCGAGAATTTTCAACCATTACTATAAAAATCCCTTAATTTTGTTTACTTCGTGGTCACCAACTTCAATGTTCAGCTTACCACTAACCTCAGTTCTTCTAATCCTCGTTACTTTCGTCTTTCTACGCTTTACTCTCAATACATAGTCTGTCCTCATTAGATAGTTCATTGCATTCAATAAGTTCTGCAATTCTTATTCGCTTCAACTGAGAGAGCAATTTTCTCAGGAAATCTTATCACAGATATCCTTCAGCAATGGATATTAATCTTACTCTTCATGATCTTGTTTATTTCCGTCGTTGCTTCTTCGACAGCATTCCGTTTTAACGTAAGAACTTGATTCTTGGTCTTCCTGTCACTTTTTTTCCTCTTGGGTTTTGTTTTTATTTCTCTATAGCTTACGGCTATATTTCTCAGAACTTTAAACACCTTGCACCATTGTACAATACCGAACGCATTTTCTAGATCGAAAAATCCTTTGAAGGTGTCTTCATTTTCTTAGGTTTTCCTTCCACTATTAACCACAATGTCAGAAATGTCTCTCGATGGCCCTTTCCCTTCCGAAACCCAAACTAATCGTCATGTAACAGATTCTTAATTTTATTTTCCATTCTTCGATCTATTACTCTTGTACGCAACTTCGATGCATTAATTAATTCTTACATACATATGCCCTTGCTATCTTCGGCATTGTGTGGATGATGTTCTTACGGAAGTCTGATGGTATGTCCCCATCTCACACCAGACTGAATATTCTTTTGGTTGCCACTTTCCCTTATGATTTTGTAAATTCAGAATGAATGTTTTCTATCCCTTCTGCCTTACTTGGTCGCGAGTCTTCTAAAACTCTGGTAAGCTCTGGCTGATACTGGATCCCCTATGTCTTCCATATAAACTCTCATTTCTTCCTTGATCACGTCGTCAAACAAGTCCTCTCCTCGTTGAGGTCTTCATTATACGCTTTTTCCTTTGCGTTTAACAGTGGAAAATTCATTGCAGTCTTAATGTTACCGCCCTGCTTTTAATTGCACCAAAGGTTGTTCTGAATTTCCTGTGTACTGTACCATTCCTTCCAAACAATTCCTTTTCGACTTCTTCACTTTATCCAGCAATCATTTCGACTCGGTTTCTGTGCATATACTGTTTTTTCATTCGTACTGACGCATTGTTGTATTTATGTCTCTCCCTGAACGGTTGAGTAGTTCTCTTTCGTCGGTCTGTTGAACCATTTCTTCAGTTACCCAAGTTTTCCTTGCAGCAGCCTTAATGTATCTATGTTCAACTGTTCCAACTTCTGTAACTGCCCTTTTGTTGAGATGTCCATTCCTCTGCAACTGACCTGCCCCCTGTGGTGTTCATTATCGTTGTACATGTAGCCACAGGGACTTTAAAACATACCTCATTATTCTTCAGCACTTCAGTATCCCACATCTTTTCATATTGATTCTTCAACACGATACTGTTAAACATCAGTCTACTCTTCATCAATAGTAAATTTAAATCCGTGTCTGTGTCAGCTCATGAGTATGCTTTACAATCCAATACCACTTTCGATATCTCTTTCTTACGATGACGTAATCCAGCTGAACTCTACTTGTCAATTTGGGTCTTTTCATCCGCTGTGGTTGTAGAACAATGTATTCACTTTTACTATCTGAAATTTATTGCATTGGCTAACTAGCCGCTCTACTGTCTCGTTCGTGTTACCAACCCTATATTCTCCTGCAATTCTTTTCTCTATTCTTAGCGTTACTATTGCGTTCCAGTCACCCACGGTTGTTACATTTTCAGCTTCCTTTACAGACTGAATTAGACTTTAAATATTCTCATACACTTTCTCCACGACGTTCTCCTCTGCTTGTCACGTCGGCACGTATATGTGAATTATTGTGGCTGGGTCTGGCTTGCTGACGATACAAATAAGAACAAACCCATCACAAAACTGTTTACAATAACTCACCCTCTGTCCTACCTTTCCAGCATAGCTAATCCTACTTTCGTTGTACCATTTTTTGATGCTGTTGATACTGGCTTATATACTTCAGCCATTTAGGTTCACCACACGACAGTTCACTAATCCTCACTACATCTAGATTGCGAATTTGCATTGCACTTTCCATATTTTCTAGCTAGCGCTTTTAAACTTCAGAAATTCGACTTTCCGCCAAGTAGAAGATTTTCGCTTTGTTGGTTACTCAATATTTTTCTCATGGTTATCGCCGCCTTGGCAGTCTTCTCCTGGAGATCCGAATTGAGGCTAATCTGGAATCTTTTTCCAACGATGAGATCATCGCGTCAGTTCTTCAATTACAGTTTACAGGTTTCTGGATACACATTTTGAGTCTTCAGTGCAGTGCTTTCTATTGCTTCTTGCATCCTCACACCATTATTGGCCATTTTACTGCTTGTTGGGAATAGTTTCCCACCCTAGAGTCAAGATTGTGCCCAGGAACTCTGGCAGCTCCTTTGGTGAGGTCATTGGCAGAGTGCTTGTGACTATATGGGAAGGGCCCAGCCGCCACAGCTATTAATGAATGCATGCTGGGTCTGTGTAACGGAAGCGAAGTTGAAGAATATATCGTATAAAGAGAAATGATATGAGATGATATTACAAGATGAATTAGACGGAACTCTAAAGCCCGAAATCGGAACAAGTCCACTGGAGTAGACGTCCCTTCACATAATTGAGACAGCAAAGTATTAGAAAACTACTTTGCAAGATGTACAAGACAGGTGAAATACCCATAGACATCAAGTTCATGATAATTTGTATTCTGATGAAGCCAGGTGAGAATATTGGCGAACCATTAGTTGAAACAGTCATGGTTGCAAAACATTGACACGAATTATTTACATAAGAATCGTAAAACTCGTGGAAGCCAACCATGTGGAAGTTTATTTTTGGTTACAGAGAAATGTAACACCCGAGGACATACTGACCCTTCGACTTATCGTAGAAGATAGACTGAATTTGTAGACTGAGAGAAAGGATTCGACACTGTTGACAGGAATACATTATTTGAAGTCTTGAATAGATGCGTGACAAAACGAAAGCCGCAAAAATTTATGTTCTACTTCTACAGTTAAATCAGGTGATGTTGATGACACTCAACGTAGTCGATGAGTTTTGCTGTTTGGGCCGCAAATTAGCTGACGGTGATCGAAGTAGGGAGGGTATTAAACGCATACTGGCTGTAGCAATAAAAGAGTTTCTGTGGAATATAAATTTGTTATATCGAAGAGAAACATAAACGTTACGTAGTTTTTTATGTATCTGAATGTATTGCAGCCTTGTACAGCTATAGAGCGTGGTCGATAAGCAGTTCTGAGAAGCAGAAAACAGAAGGTTTCGAAATATGGACCTATAGAAGAAATTTGTACACGGGAGTTCGAGTATATAATGAGGAAGTACTGTATCCAATTTGGGACAACTTGACTAAAAGAAGAAATCGGTTGACAGGACACATCCGGAGGCATGAACAATTCATCAGTTTTTCAATGGAGAGGCGTGTGTGTGTGTGTGTGTGTGTGTGTGTGTGTGTGTGTGTGTGTGTGTGTGTGTGTATGTGTGTGTGTTGGATGGGGGTGACGGTAGAATTATAGATGGAATTGGCTCAAATGGTTCAAATGACTTTGACCACTATGGGACTTAACATCTAAGGTCATCAGTCCCCTAGAACTTAGAACTCTTAAACCTAACTAGCCTAAGGACATCACACACATCCATGCCCGAGGCAGGATTCGAACCTGCGACCGTAGCGGTCACGCGGTTCCAGACTGCAGCTCCTAGAACCGCTCGGCCACACCGTTCGGCATGGATGGAATTAATGGGACGAGTACAGTAAACATGTCCCAATGGCTCTAGGATTCAGTAGTTAGGCGGAGATGAAGAGGACTGCGCGCGATAGGCTAGCATGGAGAGGTGCACCAGCTGCAACAAACCAGTCTGCAGACTGAAGACCACATCAGCGACAACCAGTACGTGGAGTAATGCAGTCCAAATTGAGTTTCTTATTTTGTCACGTAAGCTGAAATCTTTGGTTGGACCCATACAGCTCTCCTTTCACGAGGCTGTCAATCGCTTTGAAATTAGTCTACAGTAGTGTCAGTGAACACAGTTGTTGAAGCATGACATCTGACATATTCGCTCTGAATGGCCATTCTAAATTTTTCTTTATAACCAAGAATATCTGAAATGACAGAAAGCTAGGTGGTGGAATAGTAAGGTGCTGGGTTTTAATACCTGTCATAATACTTTTGAAAATGTATTTAAATAGCCAAAAACTCAGTGTGTGGAAACAGCTTTTAAAACACAGCACGTCTGCAATAGACGATAGGTAACAATAAGTATGAGCAGAATGAATTTCAAAAACAGATTCAGCGAAAAGCAATTATTAAATTCACAGTTAATAACTTGAAGATACTTACATAAATTGTTTCGTCAATTAAACTCATAAAACTCAATGATGATGGATGAGCTTTAAAACAATAAATCTTCAATGTTTAAAAGATGTTCTTCAAAGAAAACAGAATGTATGGTTTACCACTGTAATTTCCAGAACCTGCAGCCATGCATGCTCTGCTGTACAAAGTGAAGACCCCAGCTGCAATGTGCCGGCAACGAACCACCTCTGTTTATTATAGTGTTCGCCACAGACTCCACATAACTGCTTATAGTTTCAAGGCTTTTACAACACAATAAATAGGCCACATGGAACACGCCAAATATTCAGGATGTTAGGGGTATAAGTGGCATATTTTTATTAGTGACTAAGGACAGGGTACTGAACAACATTACATCAGTATTTACTTGATCTCCAAGTACATGTGTCAAGAGCAATCCATTAATGCTTATTTTCCCCTCCCAACGGTCAGATGCAGAAGTATGGATGTATGGATGCAAAACGATTGTTCTATAATGACAGGTGTAGTGGTGCTGTTACGACTGTCCAGAAAACGTCATTTGTAGTAAATTTTGTGATGTGTTTGCTGGAAGACTGTTAGATTCAGAGAAAAAACAACTATCACACTGAATTGGAAACAAATTATGGTACCAATGATCACAATATCTGCGCTTATACCAATAACTCAATGTTTATAAGCACAAAGACAGTTAATACAAACATAGAATAAAATAACCCGTCCTAAAAATAGAATAACATAATCCGTTCTGACTTCAACAGCTGAAAGTATTTAAGACTTGAAGACAATATTTATACTATCACACAATGTCTACAGCTGAATAAGTCACCGAACGTTGCGATATGTTGCTTGCAATAATTTCCTAAAGGTTCGGTAAATTTCAGGCCAGAATCAAAGAAGTATCGTTTAACCGTAGTAGAATTTAATCGCAACAGCACTCAGAACTACTGCCCAGCGACTTTTGGTATATGGCGACATTTTCTTATGTGCAACGTAACGGAACACATATTACTTGGTGTTACACTCTATTCTAAAACAGCTTTGATTGCCCTACACTCTCAGTGTCCTCTCATCAAACCACAATACGACAGATTGGAAACCAGTATGATATAGACTGGTAGGCTCCCTCGAACGAAGCTGATAACTTCTTGACAGTCAGATGTTCACCGTTCTCTGTTCGAAGTAAGCTGGCCTTATACCATTGTGGGAATCACAGCGTGGTCGATTACATGCCTGTATATGCGGCTCAAATTCCGTGCGTTCTCGCAACGGTCCCTCCCAAGGCGCACCACTGTAGAGGTAATGTTTGCTTGTGTATTTTAGTGTGATTATGGGAGTTAAGCGATTGCCAGAGAACCAGCTCCAGCAGTGCATGGACCTTCCGCTATGTCTCAGGCTAGCGAACACCATCCAATAATTTAAGCTTTTGACGGGAGACAGAGCTCTCCGCACTGCCATTTCCTGCACCAGGCCAAACCCGGAAACACAGTTGATCGTTCTTGCCGAGACACCCCGCTCACTCTGCTTGCAAACCAAAGCACTACCGCTTCTTACCGCTGTAACAGCATTGTTGCCACAGAGCTCTACCGAGCACGCGCGCCTCTATATCCATGCATCTTCCGCCATCTCCTGGTGACTGTCGCCAAAGATGCCACCTACTGAACAACAGCAAAGTTCACTCACTTCCCAAAAACGTGATTGATAAATCGCACGCAATGGCTCATTGCCGGCTTCCATACATTGACTTATTGCTTAGGAAAGTTAGTTGTTAGGTTTCTAGCAAACAAGGGAGTCCACCTCGTGTATCAGATCATTCTCTGGAGGAAATTTTATCCCTTGATGAGGCTCAAGTCTTTCACATTACTTTCTGCAAATCACCGATCTTTTCCTGCACAATAATTACGAGACTCTTCCTGAGAAACAGCTAACGTCACTGAACTTCTCGAAATCAGTGAAGCTCTCCAATGATTAGCAGCAGTAATCACCAACCTTCCAGCGATGAAGCTGAACTCCCGACTTCTTCATCTTGTTATGGTGTCACATTAACTTCCTCTACCCAGTCTCCCTCCCAACCATATAATACATTTTTCTCCTGTTTCACCTATTCGCAAGTACAAGAAATACAATAGATGGAGCAAAATTTTCGATAGAAAACTAAGCACTTGACGGGTGAAAGAAATCGCTCTGATACAGCTTCATGCAGATAATGTTAGTATTTTATTTATTTATTTATTTATTTATTTATACATATCCAGAATAGAACATATTATACCTAATACGTCATATACAAAATATATACACAATGATAACAAAGTATATGTGCACATTTATATTCTATGTGCTGTCCAGAATCCCGCTGCAGGGCCTCCTTATCATTGGTGACAACCAGATCGTCCACGGAAACAGATTCTGATAGTTTCCTGCAGGTCAGTAGGTGCTGGTGGTCTTGAGGTTCATCGCACTCACACAGTTCGTCCACTGAGATGTATCCCCATTTCTTCATATTCACCTTACACCGAGAAACACCAATTCTCAATCTACTGAGGATCTTCCATGTCTCGTATGAAAGATGATGAGCTGCAGCAAGTTCTTCGGTGGGGTTGTTCCAATATTTCTCTGATGATGAGCTATGCCAGAGCTGTATCCTACGGTTTTCAGGTGTTTTCTGAATTGGATGGGTTGGAGGAAACTTTTTCTCGATTTGAGTCTTGTTGGTTGATGTTCTCTTCCGAACAGGGGGTGTCTTTGGTCCGTGTCCTGCTTCTTTCTTTGTACTTCAGCTGCCGTTCTCCTTCGGATGTCTGGAGGTGCTACGGGCATTAGGTAGTAGATTTTGTTAACAAGGGTTGCGCGCAAGCAGCCGGTTACAATTCGTCCTGTTTCATTTAGGGCAATATTTAGCTGTTTGGCATGGCTGGAGTTCTGCCACACAGGTGCTGCATATTCGGCAGTGGAGAAACACAAAGAAAGGGCACATGTACGGAGAAAGTGTGAATTTGCTCCCCAGTTGTTGCCGGCCAGTTTCCTGATAATGTATTCCTAGCACAGACTTTCATTTGTCTCTGTGCAGTGGTCTTTGAAGGCGAGGGAACGATACACCAGATAATGTTACTCAGAGAACTCTTCATCACAATGTTGAGATATTTGGATTAGCGCCGATCCCGTTCGACACCAATCATGTTCGATGATAGAGACCATTCATGAGGTGCGATGCGATGCGACGTGTTCAGGGGGCTCAAGAGACTCCATGTCTTGAACACGAGTTGCCTTGCTTTCTGGGCCTTTGGATGCGGTAGAGAGCTGCGTATACGAGGTAGTACACTCTATGGTTCTGTTCGAAACTACTGACACATTATTCACGTTCATCGCAAGCAATCCATCTTGCTTCAGATTGTTCTTGGCACATTCTATATAATGTGTTTTGTATAGTTCACCAGACGCAGTATCTGTAAGTTAGACTGTATTTGATGTTGTATAGATATCTTCTTTTAAGTTATGCTTTGCTTTCTTTCTTTCTATCACTGTTCCACTCTTTTACCGTTTTCTTCGCTCCCCTGTGCGTTTACGCCTGTTTCTCTTACAACTTACCTCTTTTTCTCTTTTACCTACCATTTGTATTGCTTTTGCTTTCCATTTTCTGGTTTTTTCTTGGTCTTATAATTATTCTTATTCTTTCCTTGTGCCTCTACTGATACTTTGTTTCCTACTTCAGCAATTCTTAACTCATCCGTTGCTTGATTTATGACCAATACTGTCGCGAGAACGTCTTACAATTTAATTTTATCCATTAAAAGATGTAACACACTATTTTAATCTTACCAGAATTAACCTAAATATGAAAAAAATGACATAGACTGTCAAGGTACCTGAAAATGAGTCCCAAGGGCTAGAAATGCATAGTGCAAAATTGCGATTGTGACTGAAGACGATTGTTCTTTATTTTACCTATTAAAATTGCGAGTACTTTCTTTGAACTTACGCAGTTTTGACAACCCCTACCACTGATTCTCCACATTATGAAGTCGATCTTCGTACTTTAAGCTCATGAACTCGCGAAGGCACAGGCACACACATAGTGTGTAGTGTGTTCCTGACTACAATCGGCGATTTCCCTCTGGTGGTGTAGTATCTGCTCGTGCGCCACTGGACACAAAAGTAATCGAGCTCAGCGCTGCTCCGACCGACCGCACAAGACGAGCGCCGGGAATGAACTGCTGTAAAAGTACGCTCAGAGAGGCTATGTACCAGCACCAGCATTCGAACACGGAATCTTGACTTTCGAGCGCAATGCTCTTAACTACTGAGCTATCGAGGTACGATCAGCGACGCGCTATCGCAGCCTCACTTTTTCCATTGTCTCTCTCGTACTCTACAGCAGGAAATCTACCTATCTTAATATCTTGCAGGATTAATACAGTCAAAGAAATAATATTTCGGATAAATGGCTTGGTCACCTCCAATAATATCGTTTTCACAGTCGTGAGCTGTGCTTAGATTATTCTGTCGGTAAAGACCTTGCCTGAGAAGGGAATTACATTGTGTCAAGATGTTCATGATAAAACTCGCGTGACCCTTCTTCTAGTTCTCAATATTTCACGACGATGGCTCTCAATTAGGCGATTGTTATTAACAAATTCAGGTACTGCCGGCTCTGAGTCGAAACATCATCTTCCATTGGCGTCTTGTATGATACGTACATTGAAAGGTGGCCTAGTGATTAACATCTATGAAAGTTCGTGGCAGATTAAAAGTATATACCACACCGGAACTCGAACGGAGGACTTGAATTCTATATATCGGTGCTGATTACCACTAACGTTGATTACATTTTATGTTGAAAAAAATTGCGTGAACTCATGAACTATTTCACAACAGGAACAGATCTGAATGAGCACAAATAGAATGATGCAGTTCGCGCAAACGACGAAACTAAATGTTAAGGCGCAGTAGTCTCAATTCTGTTTAAAGATTTAAGGGGCGAAGCAGATGAAGAATAATAGAAAAGAGAAAACCGAAATTAAAGAAGAATCTGAAATTCTAATTCTGGTGCACAGAAAATCATGCAGGTAAATAATCGACGAAGGGATTAACAAAGACACTGTTCCGAGCGTGGTGCTAGAGATATGTCAGAGGTTCAACCCATATCAGATACATAAATATTATAAATATGGACGATCTGTGAATGTATGTATGGACCACATCTCCTCGTAATCCTGTGGACAGATTTCAACCAAAAATGGTACACATGTAAATTACTGTTCGAAAAGAATCGCTGTATTTATCAAAGGGGTGTAGGTGGGGGTGGAAAAAAATGCAGATCACGACGCGCAATTACCCTGACTTTATTCATCCATTATTTAAGAATGAGAGAACTTAGTGACTTACAACAAACTTTACCCTTCATTTGAAACCTTTACGAAACTTTATCTCCGTGACAAATGCCAATAACGTGATCAAAAGAAAAATATTTATCGCTTACTATATTTTCACTATTCTTGCAGTAAAACTACCGTATCAGGCATGACGTTTTGGTTTATTACTTCTGTACTACTAACTCGATTCGCAACACATTTTACAGGCAGTATTCACATATACTTCTGAATGTACCTGCAAAATTAAATCGTTGTACAACAAATAGCTCAGGGGATACGACGTCATAAATGCCGAGATGCGTGAAAAACTGCCGATTCATGCATGACGTACAAATTTATTTCTTCTTTACTATTAATTGTACTCGCAACACATTTCGCATATATTATCCATAGAGGATGATTCACGAAGATATGCAAATATTTTAATATGTTATTCCACAAGTAAATCTAAAGAAAAAATTTCATATGAACATAGGCCCGCAAACTTTTAGTTATGGAGTTAGGGCTAATAAAAGATTTTGCCTGAAATTTGGCAACTTCACTAATATGTTGCCATCGCAAAACTATACGAGTTTGAAGTAAAGCACAATTTCCCTTTATTTTGTTTTATTGGTCTGCTGAAAGTAATAAAGCATGTCCCAGACGTGTATCTGCAGTAGTTTTCCAGAACATCCAGAGTAATTTCGTAAAATTTTTAATTTATTCACTACTTGGCCCAATTTTTGTTTAAATTCCAGATAGCTGCACAAAGTTTTCAACAGAAGTTGTAGAGAATTTAGTTTTGGAAAAATGATGCTAATAACGTTGACTGTAACTGCATGAACGTGTCAGATGACATGCTTTTATTAATACCATAGCACACATGAATTCATCTTAAACCGGAAAAAACAAAACTCACCGTTAAGGAAGTTGTATAGTGTACATACAATTACACAATTCGTTCACAATAAATGTTCAAAAATGTCTCCACCGAGTTCACAACTCGCTAACTGTTGCCAACAATGACATAAACGTTTCTACATTCTTAATGGAAAGTAAACAAATTTAATTGTATAATAATCTTTGCTTCTCTGGATGTTCTGGAAAACTACTGCAGATACACGTCTGGGACATGTTTTATTAAATTCACCAGACTAATAACAACGAAATAAATGGAAATGCTTTACTTTAACCTCGTACAGTTTTGCGATCGCTTCGTGTTAGTGAAGTTGTTAAATTCCAGGCAAAATCGTTTATTAGCCGTAACTCCTGACTAATCATTTGCTGACCTATGTTAATATGAACTTTTTTCTTTAGTTTTATTTGTACAATAACATACTAAAATATTTGCATATCTTCGTGAATCATCCTGTATATGACGCTGAGTGTACATAGAAAATTATGTCGTTTTATAATTCAGGAGATATGACGTCATAATACATTGAGTTGGTTTTATACGAAACTCCAGGGCGAAATTCGCTATGGTACAGGTGATATATCTACACAGATATGTGTGAAATATGTGAAACATGTACGACATATACTTATGCGGACAAAGTTGTGGATAAGAAACTACTCTAAATCCTTGGACAGATTACATCCAAACTTGGCACACATTTCACAATCTGGAATGAAATACTGTGGGGATAAGGACTAGCAGCTTGCTGTTGTGGTAGAGTGATAACGTGGAGAAGAAGGGAAGCGGAGAAGACGGCCAGACAGAGGATGATTTTTAGTGAGATATTCCACAGCTCCTCTGCTTCTTCACGTTCGTGACAGCGTTCGCTCCCTCGACCAGGGACGTCACCTTTTACAGCATACCGCATTGACATCTATCTGACCTAAAATCATTTCGTTGTTAACGGTGTTATGCCATCTCTGCTTGGGTCGTCCACTTGCCACCTGCCATAAATATCACAGCTTTGACCACCGTGGAATACACTGCTCTGATGACACGTACATGTCAATACAACTAAAGGCTGTCCTGTAAAACATCTGCCAGAAACTGTGACATAATTTGTGGCGTGCAAGTGTCTCTCAGACGTCGCTGTTGTTGCCCAGCACACTGCGCCATACATTGCACAACAGGGCGGGAGACCATCTAGTGTGAAGGGCGTGCCGAAACACTGTCTGTCAGCACAACGAAAAGGGAACACACAAATAAAATGTACTTGAGTTGTACGCACAATATAGTTATGGTGTTTGTCAAAACTTGCGCAATCATATGCGTAAGAGTATTCAAGTGGTGACAACCAAGATCACATTAAAGCTGTCCATATGACAGCTGTTAACCAAAGGGCTAAGAAAAAATATCCGGCTGATGGTGTGGCTCCTACGGCACGTTCATGTTAATGGTCAGAAATAACATGGGGCAATATGAAACAGCCCCAATACACTCGCCAAAGAGTTGGTCGTACACTGGCACCTTCCCGCTTGACTCATCGACTGATGGTAACTGGCGTATTCAAAGCCTTGACATTACTTCGACCATGATAAAATTTCTTGACATACCGCATCCTGTCAACCCCTTCTATCGCACGTAGGCTGATTTAGTGTGCCTCGTTCATCACTCAAAATGCTTCCATCACTTGTAAGTAGGATCCAAGATATCAAAATGTGTTCATCTTCTGTGTATTCGGTTCGTGATTTGGGACGTTTCGAATGTAAGAGCCGCCCCAAGTATTCAGTCTGTGACTTTCAGTTACACCCCAGACCGAGGCGTAACATGTACTATTCTAGAAGGTATAGGGTTGGGTTGTTGGGGGAAGGAGACCAGACAGCGAGGTCATCGGTCTCATCGGATTAGGGAAGGACGGGGAAGGAAGTCGGCCGTGCCCTTTCAAAGGAACCATCCCGGCATTTGCCTGGAGCGATTTAGGGAAATCACGGAAAACCTAAATCAGGACGGCCGGACGCGGGATGAACCGTCGTCCTTGAAGGTATAATCTGCCGTTATTTGTTATTTTGCACTTCTTCTCAGCACACAGCTCCTGCTCAATATACGTACATACAATCCGATTGGCCACTAAAGCTCGTCACATAACTATTATTTTTGATGCCGATAATGTATAATATTGCATATATGTAAAAACACAAGGTATAGCGTGAACAATTGTTATATGTATGTGTGTATATCAGGAGAACCTACGCCTTATGTAAAGATAGTATAAAATGTGTCGCCAGTGTTATAATAAATATGCACTATCACAAATATGGTAAATATACTCGGATATGTGTAGCAAATAATGTTTTTACTATACACCAATTATACGAGAACGTGCTAAAAAATAATGCCTCCGAATTTTTGTATATGAAAACTCTTAAGGCTTTTTAATAAAACAAATGTTATTAACAGTCTGCATCTTTGTCCTTGATGCCTACATGTTTCTAGCCCTGTGCCGCTAGAGGGAAACGAATTGTATGGTGTAACATGGCGGTGTGCAATACCATTATGTCGGCAGTGAGAAACAGCGTGCTGTGATCGAGTTTCGAAGTCGACTAGTTCGTCCATTCATGGAGCACCCTCTTGTTCAGCATGGTAATGTCAGATCACAAATGAGTACAACAGTCCAACACCTAGGGTTCAGTGTGACCGACCATCCTCCATACAGTCCGGACTTGGCCTCATTCAATTTTAAACTCTTTCCAAATTTAAAGAACAATTCCGAGGATTTCACTTCGGTAGTGCTGAAGTGGTGCAAGCAGAGGTGAGGTTGTGGCCCCGTCAACAAACATTCTATAGTGACGGTATTAATAAACTTATCTCTCGTTGGGAGAAATGGATTTGTTGCTGCGTGACTGTGTCGATAAATAAATATGTAGACATGATGAATTAAGATGTGGAAAGTTAATAACGTTTTCTCTGTTGAAAAGACTTCAAGCGTTTCCATATAAAAGATTCGGGGACTTCAGTTTTCAGCACTCCCTCGTAAACAACCAGTCTGCTGATCTTTAGTTAATATGGTAGTTCAGTAAGTAGTCAGGCACTATACAGCCAACAGAGCCCACCACCTTCTACAGCACTGAAAAACTCGGTACGCATGCGACGGCATGCGCTAACTTACATGTACCTAAACGCCGCGCGCAGAAACGGGAATGTTCCGGAGCTCATTCCTCGGGTTCTGTTGGTGATGAGTAGGTAGGGTCAGTTATTATGGATACACATTTACCCATTTACACATCCAACAGAAGTATCATCTGTCCTAAAGTACAGAGTCAAAATACACTACTGGCCATTAAAATTGCTACACCACGAAGATGACGTGCTACAGACGTGAAATTTAACCGACAGGAAGAAGATGCTGTGATATGCAAATGATTAGCTTTCCAGAGCATTCACACAAGGTTCCAAACCATTCACACACCTACAACGTGCTGACATGAGGACAGTTTCCAACCGATTTCTCGTACACAAACCGCAGCTGACCGGCGTTGCCAGATGAAACGTTGTTGTGATGCCTCGTGTAAGGAGGAGAAATGCGTACCATCACGTTTCCGACTGTGATAAAGATCTGATTGTAGCCTATCGCTACATTGCTGCTCATGTTGTTCGAGATCCAATGACTGTTAGCAGAATATGGAATCGGTGGGTTCAGGAGGGTAATACTGAACGCCGTGCTGGATCTCTTTTTTTTCGGTCATCAGTCTACTGACTGGTTTGATGCGGCCCGCCACGAATTCCTTTCCTCTGCTAACCTCTTCATCTCAGAGTAGCACTTGCAACCTACGTCCTCAATTATTTGCTTGACATATTCCAATCTCTGTCTCCCTTTACAGTTTTTGCCCTCTACAGCTCCCTCTAGTACCATGGAAGTCATTCCCTCATGTCTTAGAAGATGTCCTATCATTCTGTCCCTTCTCCTTATCAGTGTTTTCCACATATTCCTTTCCTCTCTCGTTCTGCGTAGAACCTCCTCATCCCTTACCTTATCAGTCCACCTAATTTTCAACATTAGTCTATAGCACCACATCTCAAACGCTTCGATTCTCTTCTGTCCCGGTTTTCCCACAGTCCATGTTTCACTACCATACAATGCTGTACTCCAGACGTACATCCTCAGAAATTTCTTCCTCAAATTAAGGCCGGTATTTGATATTAGTAGACTTCTCTTGTCCAGAATTGCCTTTTCTGCCATAGCGAGTCTGCTTTTGATGTCCTCCTTGCTCCGTCCGTCATTGGTTATTTTACTGCCCAGGTAGCAGAATTCCTTAACTTCATTGACTTTGTGAACATCAATCCTGATGTTAAGTTTCTCGCTGTTCTCATTTCTACTACTTCTCATTACCTTCGTCTTTCTCCGATTTACTCTCAAACCATACTGTGTACTCATTAGACTGTTCATTCCGTTCAGCAGATCATTTAATTCTTCTTCACTTTCACTCAGGATAGCAATGTCATCAGCGAATCGTATCATATCCTTTCACTTTGTATTTTTATTCCACTCATGAACCTTTCTTTTATTTCCATCATTGCTTCCTCGATGTACAGATTGAAGAGTAGGGGCGAAAGGCTACAGCCTTGTCTTACACTCTTCTTAATACGAGCACTTCGTTCTTGATCGTCCACTCTTATTATTCCCTCTTGGTTGTTGTACATATTGTATATGACCCGTCTCTCCCTATAGCTTACACCTACTCTTTTCAGAATCTCGAACAGCTTGCACCATTTTATATTTTCGAACGCTTTTTCCAGGTCGACAAATCCTATGAAAGTGTCTTGATTTTTCTTTAGCCTTGCTTCCATTATTAGCCGTAACGTCAGAATTGCCTCTCTCGTCACTTTACTTTTTCTAAAGCCAAACTGATCGTCACCTAGCGCATTCTCAATTTTCTTTTCCATTCTTCAGTACATTATTCTTGTAAGCAGCTTCGATGCATGAGCTGTTAAGCTGATTGTGCGATAATTCTCGCACTTGTCAGCTCTTGCCGTCTTCGGAATTGTGTGGATGATGCTTTTCCGAAAGTCAGATGGTATGTCGCCAGACTCATATATTCTACACACCAACCGTGTATAGTTGTTTTGTTGCCACTTCCCCCAATGATTTTAGAAATTCTGATGTAATGTTATCTATCCCTTCTGCCTTATTTGACCGTAAGTCCTCCAAAGCTCTTTTAAATTCCGATTGTAATACTGGATCCCCTATCTCTTCTAAATCGACTCCTGTTTCTTCTTCTATCACATCAGACAAATCTTCACCCTCATAGAGGCTTTCAATGTATTCTTTCCACCTATCTGCTCTCTCCTCTGCATTTAACAGTGGAATTCCCGTTGCACTCTTAATGTTACCACCGTTGCTTTTAATGTCACCAAAGGTTGTTTTGACTTTCCTGTATGCTGAGTCTGTCCTTCCGACAATCATATCTTTTTCGATGTCTTCACATTTTCCCTGCAGCCATTTCGTCTTAGCTCCCCTGCACTTCCTATTTATTTCATTCCTCAGCGACTTGTATTTCTGTATTTCTGATTTTCCCGGAACATGTTTGTACTTCCTCCTTTCATCAATCAACTGAAGTATTTCTTCTGTTACCCATGGTTTCTTCGCAGCTACCTTCTTTGTACCTATGTTTTCCTTCGCAACTTCTGTGATGGCCCTTTTTAGAGATATCCATTCCTCTTCAACTATACTGCCTACTGCGCTAGTCCTTATTGCTGTATCTATAGCGTTAGATAACTTCAAACGTATCTCGTCATTCCTTAGTACTTCCGTATACCACTTCTTTGCGTATTGATTCTTCCTGACTAATGTCTTGAACTTCAGCCTACTCTTCATCACTACTATATTGTGATCTAAGTCTATATCTGCTCCCGGGTACGGCTTACAATCCAGTATCTGATTTCGGAATCTCTGTCTGACCATGAAGTAATCTAATTGAAATCTTCCCGTATCTCCCGGCCTTTTCCAAGTATACCTCCTCCTCTTGTGATTCTTCAACAGGGTATTCGCTATTACTAGCTGAAAGTTGTTACAGAACTCAATTAGTCTTTCTCCTCTTTCATTCCTTGTCCCAAGCCCATATTCTCCTGTAACCTTTTCTTCTACTCCTTCCCCTACAACTGCATTCCAGTCACCCATGAGTATTAGATTTTCGTCCCCCTTTACATACTGCATTAACCTTTCAGTATCCTCATACACTTTTTCTATCTGTTCATCTTCAGCTTGCGACGTCGGCATGTATAGCTGAACTATCATTGTCGGTGTTGGTCTGCTGTCGATTCTGATTAGAACAACCCAGTCATTGAACTGTTCACAGTAACACACCCTCTGCCCTACCTTCCTATTCATAACGAATCCTACACCTGTTTTACCATTTTCTGCTGCTGTTGGTATTACCGGATACTTATCTGACCAGAAATCCTTGTCTTCCTTCCACTTCACTTACCCCTACTATAGCTAGACTGAGCCTCTGCATTTCCCTTTTCAGATTTTCTAGTTTCCCTACAACGTTCAAGATTCTGACATTCCACGCCCCGACTCGTAGAACGTTATCCTTTCGTTGATTATTCAGTCTTTTTCGCATGGTTATCTCCCCCTTGGCAGTCCCCTCCCGGAGATCCGAATGGGGGACTATTCCGTAATCGTTTGCCAATGGAGAGATCATCATGACACTTCTTCAATTACAGGCCACATGTCCTGTGGATACACGTTACGTGTCTTTAATGCAGTGGTTTCCATTGCCTTCTGCATCCTCATGTCGTTGATCATTGCTGATTCTTCCGCCTTTAGGGGCAATTTCCCACCCCTAGGACAAGAGAGTGCCCTGAACCTCTATCCGCTGCTCCGCCCTCTTTGACAGGGCCGTTGGCAGAATGAGGCTGACTTTTTATGCCGGAAGTCTTCGGCTGCCAATGCTGATTATATATCAACATTTAGACCGTGGCGAGAATCGAACCCGGGACCGCAGACGTTCTGATTATGAATCAAAGACGCTACCCCTAGACCACGGGTACTGGATCTCAACGGGTCTTATCCGCATGGCTGTAACGGATCGTGCAGCCACGTCTCGATCCCTGAGTCAACAGATGGGGACGTTTGCAAGACAACAACAATCTGGACGAGCAGCTCGACGACGTTTGCAGCAGCATGGACTATCAGCTCGGAGAACATGGCTGCGGTTTCCCTTGACGCTGCATCACCGACAGGAGCGCCTGCGATGGTGTACTCAACGACGAACCTGGGTGCGCGAATAGCAAAAGGTCATTTTTTCGGATGAATCCAAGTTCTGTTTACAGCATCATAAAGGTCGCATCCACGTTTGGCGAAATCGCGATGAACGCACATTGGAAGCGTGTATTTGTCATCGCCATATGCCTCGTGACAATACGCCAGTCACAACTCTTGATGAACCGGGGCAGCTGTACCTGTACACGCCATCCAAGCTCTGTTTGACTCAATGCCCAGGCGTATCAAGGTCGTTATTACGGCCAGAGGTGGTTGTTCAGGGTACTGATTTCTCAAGATCTATGCACCCAAATTGCGTGAAAATGTAATCAAATGTCAGTTCTAGTATAATATGTTTGTCCAATGAGTACCCGTTTATCATCTTCTTGGTGTAGCAGTTTTAATGGCCAGTAGTGTATGAATATTACACTCTTCCTCCAGTTTAGCCAAATGGAGCATATCGGGTGGGCCTTTTTTTCGAAATGGATGTGGTCTACGGTGGCTCTTATGGGATTTGAGAAGGCGTCATTAGTTCTTGGACGGTTCCTTAGAAAACAAGAAAAGCCTTTTTCCAATTTTTCGTACCAAAACCGAGCCGTGGATTCCAAGACAGCTATGCACATAAAACGGTTGTGACTTTTACAATATATTCCTAACACACCGATGTCGAAAAGTCTGGAAAATTTTCTTGATATCTTTATGTGTTTCCAAGTCACGAGATTCAAAGTTATCCAACTTGTAGAAGCAAAACACGCAAAAATTGGGACCGAGTGGGGTAGTGCAGTTGTTAGCATAATGGACTGACATTCAGTAGACAACGATGCAAACCCCCCGGCCACCCTGATTTAGATTTTCCGTGATTTCTCTAAAGCCCTCGAAAGGGCACAGCTGTTTCCCTTCTCCATCCTTCCCTAATGCGAGCTTGTGATCTGTTTCTAATGAACTCGTTGCCGACGGGACGTTAAACACTGATCTCCTCCTCAACTAAGACTGGGTGACGAATTTAGAGCTGGCCGGGGTGACCGAGCGGTTCTAGGTGCTACAGTCTGGAACCGCGCGACCACTACGGTCGCAGGTTCGAATCCTGCCTCGGGCATGGATGTGTGTGATGTCCTTAGGTTAGTTAGGTTTAACTAGTTGTAAGTTCTAGAGGACTGATGACCTCAGCAGTAAGTCTCATAGTGCTGAGAGCCATTTGAACCATTTGAAAGAATTTAGACGTGGCGCCGACCGCATAATGCTTCGGCACGTCACTAATACCATACCTGGAATTGTGACAGCGGCAGTCATGAGGACAACAACAAAATCAAGGTTCAAAGTATCTCGTGTCACAGATGGCGTGAGCTAATGTCTATGACACAGATCATCAAAAACTGCCATATTTTGATATTTGATCTAATGTAACCCCCACTGGCTAGCTGTTGAACAGGAATTCTGAAAATCACATGCACCTATGGGTGATCTTGCACCGCATATTGTTCCAAGAACATTGTGGGAATGGAAATCTTACATAATTTGCTGTTCTGGAAATGATGGAATCCTTCTCCTGATCTAAATAAGCAACGTGTATGGTGCGGCATTGTGTAAATCTTTTCAGTCATTTGTTGTGTAGGGAAGATGTCATCAGTAGCGCCACAAACTTTAACGAAATCATTTGGCTGGCAGAATGCTGGATGACAGTGAGTGTGTGATGGCCCAAGATTCCATCACATTTCTTTCTTTTACATATGACGGAAGACGAATTGTTTGCTATCTATTGATAGAAGTAGTGCTCGACAACGCCTTTAATTTCTTAGAGAAGAATTCACAAGAAGAGACAGAGCTGATGTGGTCAGATGGAGGACAGTGGACGAAGAAATCCACGTAAAGCAGTCGATATAAGGGTGGATATCTCGATAGCAATTAGAACATGTAATTATTTATAGTATCCTTAAAGAAATTAAAACCTTCTACGGAAATTTACTGATTATCTACTTACGGCATCTCATTTTTTTAAAAAATATTAATTGTGCTGCTATAAAAAGGAGTTTGATAGAATATCAGCCTGTGCTGTGATCCGTAGTTACGTAAGCGTTGCGCAATATCCGTTCGTGGTATGACAGGAAGCTCACTGTGCGCTCCCAGTGGAAGGACGGAGTCGTTTCTGACTGCTTTTCTGTAGTAAATGATGGATCAAGTAGACATCGTGGGAGCTCACAGGAAATGCAGCTCTGGGGAGGCTGTTACGTCACTGAGCCCAGCTGACAGGTGCTTTGATCGTGACTACCAGCGTACGTAACTGCTGCACGAGTTCTGCTGCGTTACTCTCCCCTCCCCTCCCCTCTTCTCTCATCCCAGTCAGCAGTCCGCTGTCAAGTACTACACTGTTCAGAAATGAGCGACGCAGATTTTTTCCATGAAACCTGGCCACCATTACCCGGCGAGGCTGCACCTCCTATATAGCAAGTGTTTGTAGTAATTTGGCCGTTAATGGTTGCTTCATATCAATAACAGAAAATGTAGAACTATTAACAAGATACTCCTAGATTAAAACAGTAAAAATAAGAAAACGTTTTTCGACATCATTATGTAATAGCAAATATCAGAGAATGATGACAAAAGAAACGCTTCCTATGCATCGAGTGGCATAACATAAACTAAGCCGAAACGTTCGGGAAGACGGGGAAATTCTAGTAAACAGTTTTGGATGTAGTTTTTGAGCCCATTGTCAGATAACATACCGTTTCTAGTTTACATAAGTCTTAGAGTTTTAACTTTTATCTTTCATTTGATTTGGGAAGTTACTGCATTTCGCCGCCCTCTAATGACCAGCCACAAGTTTCATTAAGGCATTTTAACCACCGTTTACATGAAAATTTAAAGCTATGCTCTCTGACTTTTAAGAGACATAAGTTGAATTGTTTCCCAAACAATCAGCTTTTATCGATGTTTTTATGATCGCCCGACAGATCTGCAATTTTGTTTGTAGGAAAAGGTTTCAGAGTAAAAAAATAGCGTACTGTGGTCTTTTTTAATGATGATCATGTCCGGAGCCCGACTAATGTACCTTTCTGGCAAAACAGGTCGCGGATAATGCCGAGCTGCACCGTGAATCGGAGTCCAGGTTACACTGAAGGTATCGCTGTAACTAGCTTGGTGCGTAAGTTCATAGTTCGGAGCACAGCCTAACACATAAAGTCAGGACCCTTCTCCTCATTTTTTTAAAACATCTGAATACGATATCGGATGAGTGCGAATAGTGTCGTTTTATACTGTTCTGTAACAGTTTTTACAATGGGAAGCGTATGTAGTACCACAGAAATCGACAGTAACTGAAACATGACACCACATTTGCCTTTCTTTACTTTCTGAGGACCTTGGGCTGTATGGAAAAGTACATTACAGAACATTTAATTTGAAATACTGTTGTATCCTACAGATATTTATTTAAGAACGACATTTTCTTTTAAAAGCAAAATAATGCCTAGGGAACAGCACAACCTTTGACTTTTTTCAGAGAAACGTTGTGTATCAACTCAACAACGTTTTTTCACCCCACTTCCAGTCTAATCTATGAATGTGGATCGTAGGAATCTTGTATGGACTGCAGTACCTACATTATCTGAAGCAGACGATGAGACACCATAACTGTGGCTGAGGAAAACGACACAAAAGTGATAATAAAAAGTCAAAGGCATTAAAACTATTCGCAACACAGAAGAAACGAATTCCACAATTGTTGCTACATCTGAGCCACGAACGGCAAACATCTTCAAAATATTCGCTTTTCAAGGGAAAGTAGTTACATTTACAATAATATTTGTGGATTGGAAAGTCGTGTGAAGTGCAAGAACGTGCGATTCATCAGAATCAACGCAAAATTTTTACTAGTCGAATGAAGTGCCAATCACAATAAGAACAGACAACGACATAAATCTCTTCCGTGAAGTATGAGTTGATATTCTCTTGTTGTCAGTGGAGTAAGTTGCAGTTATAAACATACTGGAAAGTATTTATTCATGGATAAGTTACAGCTTGACTTATGTTTCTCAATCAGCGGGTTCGGCTGTTTCTACCGCTCTATGGCTCTAAGCTCAAAAATGGTTCAAATGGCTCTGAGCACTATGGGACTCAACTGCTGTGGTCATAAGTCCCCTAGAACTTAGAACTACTTAAACCTAACTAACCTAAGGACATCACACACATCCATGCCCGAGGCAGGATTCGAACCTTCGACCGTAGCGGTCGTGCGGTTCCAGACTGTAGCGCCTTTAACCGCTCGGCCACTCCGGCCGGCGGACTATCTCATCTCATTTCCTGTATAACATCAGGATACTGTGAACCTCATATACGAAAGTTATGACGATTCAGTTTGCCGTATACATGGAAAGTTGCCTCATGGGAGAAACAAATCTGTTCCAAAAAGTCGTTGTTTGCGTCAGTCTTGCCAAGCATTTCCACTGCAAACTGTTCGTACTGTGAGTTGTCAGCAGACTTTAATACTCGTAGCTGCTGCACCTCGTAGTGATATAGTCTAACATTTTACGCAAGACACTGCGCACTGTTGATTCTCATTTCCAACTCTCTGACCGCCGTAAGCACCTTTTTTGTCGGGTTCCTTGCAGAAGTCTGCCGTATCTTGTCCACGTTGGCGTCTGAAACAGATGGACGAAACTCGCCCGATTTTTAAGAACACTACCTTTCTCCATAAATGATGGAAGCCGAGAGCGAATACTACGGTGATTAGCTTCCATACCGTGCTCGAAAGTTTCGTTGCATTTGGGTATCTGACGTCGTGTGTATGAACTAAGTCCCACACTGAGCTTTCTCCTGTGGCGTACACATTTTTTGAAGTTTTCAAGTTCAGTTTTTCGTCAAAATTGCATCGCCAGCCGCGCGGTTGCAGGCGCCATGTCTCTACTAATCGTGCGGCACCTCCCGCCGGAAGTTCGAGTCCACCCTCGGGCATGGGTGTGTGTGTTGTCCATAGCGTAAGGTAGTTAACTTACTTTATGTAGTGTGTAAGTCGAGGGACCGATGACCTCAGCAGTTTGGTCCCTTAGGGATTCATACACGCTTTTTTTGCGTTGCCTTGAAGGTAAAAAAAAAAAAAAAAACTTTCACCGAGTATCTTACCACAAGATGAAAATCGTTTGCTAGTATCCAGTATAAAGTTGTGAAAATAATTTATGAGCGCTTTTAATAACTTTACATTATGAAATATTAGAGTAGTAACGGTGTAATATCAATTACACTATAGTGTAACAGATTAATTTTAAGAGTTTCTGTGAAGATACTTTTCTGTGAAATAATGGAAGTTGCCCAGCAGATCTTCTTAAAATTTAGTTTTAAACTCAGCTACAGCAACAACAACATTCAGCATGTTTTGTCAGGCTGTTGAATATGTATGTAACATTTCTCATGTTCGTAATGGTATAAAGGGATAATATAAATTTCCTTTGACTAGTTGCTGTCGAAAACGCAGTTCTCAAATGTAAACCACGGTACTCCGTAGCTCCTGTATGTGTTGACTGATCTGAGTTTTATGTGCCAGTCGACTGAGGCACACATTTTGTTACGTTAGTGGCCTACACAACAACTTATTGTTTGCAATGGCTTGGAAAAGTACACAGAATATTGAAAGTGGCAGTGTGGGAGTTTTCGAGGCAAAACTTGGCGCTTGCAGTGCAGGGCGGTATCAAACCAGTGCGGCAGCTGCCGGCCCTGGCTGTGGCGTGTTAGCTCTGACAGGATACGCTTCCGCCACCAACAGGATATGCAAGTGGTTCTTGTAAGAACTTCACCAACCTGTTAGTCCCTTGTCGGTCAACTACTGGAGTACCTTGGCACCCGTAATTGCTCCACTTTCGTCCTTCTCAGTTGATACTCCGTTTTCACCTCAAAAAGAACGAGAAAATTTGACAACGTACAACAACGAACTATTACTTAAAAGAAAAATGGTGTGCAAAAATATAAACGTACCACTGAAAAGACAGTAAGTTTGTCTCACCCGTTGTGGACGTTGAACCTGCGACTGTGGTTAATGTGTCGAATGCTTTGCAGACTTTGTATGCTTCAAAAACACTTTGTTCTTCCCTAGAAAGCTTTCGAGCCGCGGCAGACTCATCCTCAGGTGGCAGGTACTTAACGGTATCCCAGCGACGTTATGTAATAGGTGATATTTTATTATTATGCCTAATGAAACTTTTTTGTTCTTCCACCAGCTAGCCTTCTCCTAAGCTGGATTTACACTTGGGTGACAAAAGTCAAGCGGTATCTTTTAGTATCGGGTCGGAAGTCTTTCCCGGGTAGTGCACCAACTCGAGGCGGCATGGCCTCAACAAGTTGTTGGAATTCCTCTGCCGAAATGCAGAGTCATGCTGCCTCCAATGCCGTCCATAATTGCAGAAATGTTGCCAGTGCAGGATTGGTTCAAATGGCTCTGAGCACTTTTTTTCACAACTTAAGACTTTAATTACTTTGAAACTATACTAGACATTAGCAAACGATTTTCAGCTTGTGGTAAGATACTCGGTGAAAGTTTTTTTTTTTTTTTTTTTGTACCTTCAAGGCGACGCAAAAAAAAGGGTGTGTGAATCCCTAAGGGGGATGTTATGGTCATCAGTCCCCTAGACCCCTAGAACATAGAACTTCTTAAACCTAACTAACCTAAGGACATCACACAACACCCATTCATCACGAGGCAGAGAAAATCCCTGACCCCGCCGGGAATCGAACTCGAGAACTGAAAACGCTACCGCACGACCACGAGTTGCGGACTAGGTGCAGGATTTTGTGTACAAACTGATCTCTCATATCTCCCATAAATGTTCAATGGGATTGAAGTTGGGCGATCTGCGTGACTAAATCATTCGCTCGACTGTCCAGAATGTTCTTCAAACCAATCGCTAACAATTGTAGCGCTATGATATGGCAGATCGTCATCCATAAAAATCCCATGAAGCCCATGAATGGCCGCAAATGGTCTCCAAGTAGCTGAACATAACATTTTACAGTCAGTGATCGGTTCATTTGGACAAAAGGACGCAGTTCATTCCATGTAAATACAGCCCACACCATTATGGACTGACACCAGCTTGCACAATTCCATGTTGACGACCTGGGTCCACGGCTTCGTGGGGTCTGCGCCACACTCGAGCCCTACCATCAGCTCTTACCAACTGAAATCGGGACTCACCTCACCTGACCAGGCCACGGTTTCCCAGTCGACTAGGGTCCAACGGTTATCGTCACGAGACTAGGAGAGCCGCTGCAGGCAATGACGTGCTGTTAGCAAAGGCGTCTGATACCATAGCCCATGTTGCTCAATTTCGCCGCACTGTCGTAGCGCATACATTCATTGCACGTCCCACATTGATTTCTGCAGCTATTTCACGCAGTATTGCTTGTCTATTAGCAGTGACAACACCACCCAAACTCTGGTGCTCTCGGGTGCTAAATGAAGGCTCTCGGCCACTGTGTCGTTCGTGACGTTTGTCAGCTGAGTGTATTTACTGGAACTCTGGCGACGTTACGTAATTTCAGAAGTTACAGGATGACACTTCATGACGATGGTTTACAGAAAACACTTACATGATGTACTTGATTCCGCATACATTTTTAATGCCGTTCTAGACAAGCGGCTCATATTTAAACATTTAGTAAAGTTCTTTTGTTACGAACTATTATCATGTGAACGAATATTTTTTTAGTTTTAATGACATTGTCTTCGATGATGTTCCTAACTAGTAGTTTTTGAGCCAGTTGGTTATTATGACTGCAGTGACGATTGGGTGTGATAAATAATCGCTCATAAACAGCCACCATGAATAAAAATCTGCACCGTTCTTTTGTTATATCCCATTCTAAAAGACCTATTTTATCTTCACCTTTTATGGTCGACGTTTCACTTCAATACCGCAACAATCGAAATAGATAGTAACAGAAATACTTACATATTTGATGTTACTATGTTTCTCATTTTTAAGACAGCTTTCCTTGCAGTCACTTCTCTACATTTCATGTGTCTTTAAGACTGGCGTCATCAGTTATTTTGGGTCCAAAAAACAAAACTCATAGTTTTGTTTCCGCTTCTCATTTACTAATTCCCTCAGCTCCACATGACTGCATTACATTTGTCTGCAAGTTTTCCTATTAATATGTAACATTTGTGACCTCTTCACCAGACATCATCTATTGCGTTCAACTCATCATTCAAATTTTTTGCCATATCTGGTAGAATTGCAACAGCATGGTGAATCCTCCGCATATGGTCCACTTGAAAATGTTGGTGGGGTTCTATTATCCCTTGGTTGAGCGTATTCGGTGATGCAGTCCAGGGTCTGACGCCTGCCTCTATAGGTGGTGTAACTTGAACCTGCCTTCCTTCCATTCGTTGTTTGATCAGTCCGTAGTCTGTGCCTTTTGATTTTTACCGTCTGTCTTGGAGGAGTATGGTGCTTTATGGGGTTGACATTAATTTATGAGCTAACATCAGGTCTTCAGTAAGTAGACTCTGTCTGCCACTATGTAAGTTACTCTGTTTTGAGTGTATTTTGATAAGCACAGCGTTCTTTTCATGTCTTATGAGTTGATTCTCTCTAGTCGTTTGAAACTGAGTATCTGAGGTGTCTCCATACAAGATATATGCCGCGTAACGCAATCGACACAGCCTTTATGTTGAATAGTCTGAAGTCTGTTTCTCCAGATACTACTTTCAGTTTCTTTGCCTAAATTCTTGGCTTCATCGTTCTTACTAACTTTAATTCAGTGTACTTGAAAAAGGTGTATGGCCTATCACCTGCTGTGCGATTCGTGTTCAGTCCTGAGACTGGTTTGATGCAGCTCTCCATGCTACTCTATCCTGTGCAAGTTTCTTCATCTCCCAGTACTTACTGCAACCTACATCCTTCTGAATCTGCTTAGTGTATTCATCTCTTGGTCTCCCTCTACGATTTTTACCCTCCATGCTGCCCTCCAATGCTGAATTTGTGATCGCTTTATGCCTCAGAACATGCCCTACCAACCGGTCCATTCTCCCCTGTTCTATTCACTGCCTCCTCATTAGTTACGTGATCTACCCATCTAATCTTCAGCATTCTTCTGTAGCACCACATTTCGAAAGCTTCTATTCTCTTCTTGTCCAAACTATTTATCGTCCATGTGCGATTCGTAGGTGTCCGTTTCTTTTCACTATTTGCACTTCTTGTTCCCTGCAGATGAATTTGTCATTCTTTGTCAAGGCTCTTCTTCTCCTGAATTTCACTGCTTTTTCCATAGGATAATTATGACCAAGTCGTTTTACTGGGACTATTCTTCCAAATTGTAAATCCTGTTGTGACCATCGGTACATATATATCCCATCTACAAATGTATTTCTTTGAATTCACAGTGATATGAAAGTCCCAATTTGTGTGGTACTGTTTTCTAACTTTGAATGTATCGACTCTTTGAAGTCAATAGGTTCATGGTTTGGCTGCTAACGCGTGTGATATCGTTTACTGCTTCAGTTGTGAGTTGGGTGCCTTGTGTTTTTGCGCTTTTATGTAACTTTTTCCTGTCTGCAATAGATAAGCTCAGTAAAAGTAATTATTGTTTCTTTTTACACAGATTGCTAGAAACATACAGATTTTTGCACATAGTTATTGATAAAATAATATTTGTTTAATGGTTTTGTCTTATGGCCAGATTGTAGGGAGTTTCTGCTTGTGCCTTTTATTCATATTTCCGTCTAAAGTTTTACATTTATGTACTTTATTCGGTGCTATACTCTTATTTTATTTCCCTCGATTTGATATTAAGTGGGAAACTCCAAAACAGCATCTTGTTTTGCTTGCCTTCCCCTTCTCTTTATACTTCTCAGAGTTGAAAGCAGCCTTACAAGAGCAACGTGAAAAAAAAGTTGGTCGCATTTTTCTCCATTATTACACTCCGACATGATGAAACTTTACTACTGCAACGCCCAAAAGAAAATAAAAATGACGGTGTCACCACTTGAGTGCCCACTGCCAATGGCATATCATTCTCTCAAAGGCTGGTAGAACCGATCTACAGCTCCCATTACAGCTGCGTATTCTGTTATGGATGCAAGGCAGAATATAGCTGAGGTTGTGCTATCGCTGGATTTTATTGTCACGAAACTTGTATCTTTCAGCAGATGACGATATGAAAACACGGTAACTGGCTTATTACCTTGCCAGTTTATTACAGATACACACCGTTTTCTACGGATGATAATTTGCACTTACGTAACGTTGTAAAACATTTTTTAGCAAGGAGAAGAAGGAGGCGATTCATACAATGCAACACGTGGAAGAAAAGGATGACTAATTTCATATGTAGCTACGGCAAAGTACCACCATGTATTCAGCCATATTCTGAAAAATTAAACTTATTTAACGTATTAATGGTTTACTCTCTTCATTTCACAGACCATAATCCCTAGTAAAGAGGTTATTTTAAATGGGGCATATACATTATGTCATCAAAAGTATCCGGACACCCCCAAAACATACGTTTTTCATATTAGGTACATTGTGCTGACACCTACGGACAGGTACGCCACATCAGCGACCTCAGTAGTCATTAGACATCGTGAGAGAGCAGAATGGGGAGCTCCGCGGAACTCACTGACTTCGAACGTGGTCAGGTGATTGGGTGTCACTAGCGTCATACGTCTGTACTCCTGATTTCCGCACTCCTAAACATCCCTAGGTCCACTGTTTTCGATGTGATAGTGAAGTGGAAACGTGAAGGGACATGTACAGCACAAAAGCCTACAGGCCGACCTCGTCTGTTGACTGACAGAGACCGCCGACAGTTGAAGAGGGTCGTAATGTGTAATAGGCAGACATCAATCCAGTCCATCATACAGGAATTCCAAACTGCATCAGGATCCACTGCAAGTACTATGACAGTTAGGTGGGAGGTGAGAAAACTTAAATTTCATGGTCGAGCGGCTGCTCATAAGCTGCACATCACGCCGATAAATGCCAGACGAAGCCTCGCTTGGTGTAAGGAGCGTAAACATTGGACGATTGAACTGTGGAAAAACGTTGTGTGGAGTGACGAATCACGGTACACAATGTAGCGATTCTACGGCAGGGCGTGGGTATGGTAAATCCCCGGTGAACGTCATCTGCCAGCGTGTGTAGTGCCAACAGTAAAATTCGGGGGCGTTGGTGTTATTGTGTGGTCGTGTTTTTCTGGGAGGGTGCTTGCACCCCTTGTTGTTTTGCGTGGCACTATTGCAGCACTGACCTACATTCATGTTTTAAGCAACTTCTTGCTTCCCACTGTTGAAGAGCATTTGGGGGAATGGCGATTGCATATTTCAGCACGATCGATCACCTGTTCATGGTGCACTGCCTGTGCCGGAGTGGTTACACGACAATAACATCCCTGTAATGGACTGGCCTGTACAGAGTCCTGACCTGAATCCTATAGAACACCTTTGGGATGTTTTGAAAACCGACTGACATCGATACCTCTCCTCAGTGCAGCACTCTGCGAAGAATGAGCTCTCATTCCCAAAGAAACCTTCCAGCACTTGATTGATCGTACGCCTGCGAGAGTGGAAGCTGTCCTCAAGGCTAATGGCAGGCCAACACCATATTGAATTCCAGCATTACCGTTGGAGGGCGCCACGAACATGTAAGTCATTTTCAGCCAGGTGTCCGGATACTTTTGATCACATAGTGTATGTCCCACTGGGCTCAAGGAGGAATAAATGTAGAGAACCATTTATTGCTCCTCGAGCCTAGCAGGACACATAAATTCCACTTAAAATAATTATGAAACTGTAAACAACAATGAAAATTTAGAAACATTGCCTGACTCAATATCCATTACAAAAGCAAAAAAGCGAAGTTTTACAGCGATGTGCGGAAAATTCGGTCACGAAAGGGTTAACAGCTTTTTCCAGGGACTCTCTTCTTTGTGGTAGTAAGAGTATATCATCGGCATTTTGCCGTATTCTCAGTTCTTCTAACTGTCTCCTTTGTTTCAGGTCATGGGTCATACGTTCAGTATAGCAGACGTCCAGGGTCTCCCTGCAGTCCTCAAGGTAATGAACAACATCATACTTTAAAAAATCAATCACGAGATTAAGTATAAATGTCTTGGAGATACTGCGGAAAATCCCTATCTGAATTTGTCGTCTGGATTTAAATCACCGTCCTTCGGAATGAGTGTCCAGTAGCATATTAATGCACTGCTTTACAATGTATTACCTTTCAGAGGATGTAGTTGTAACCGACCATCGTCTTCAAAAATATCTTCGAAAGTTTGTTTAGAGCTACTACAAAATGACAATATAATTATTTTGCCATTGTAATTGAAGTATTTTAATAGTACAGTTTTTTCAAGTGTCCTTCTTTCTGACCTCTTAAGGGTGACACACTCCAAATATTCATACTTCTTAAGTTCTTTACATAACAAGCTGTAACTTCACAAAGTGCATTCTCTCCTATGAGGCACTCGTCTGAACTGCTGATATGATTATGTAGTCTCTATTTCGTTATTGGGCTAAAATTCTGAAAAAGGCCTATTTTTTGGTCAATATCTCACCTGCCAAATCAGTTATCATTAAGGAATTCAGTGTGTCCCTTTCCAGACTATTACAATTAGCTTTATCCAAAAGTGGAGTTGCTCCCAGGTTCCTAGCAATTGATGACTAGCCTCCACTTCGCTCAGCCTTGCTCATGGACGTCGGAAACCTCAGATTCCGAACATTCCTTCTATAACCTTTCTACTTACCCACAACTTAGGGCTTAATGCCATCATAAAATTGATTATTTTGAAAAGGCGTAATAGTGGTATAAGTGGGGCATATGGCAACTCTTTAAGCATTTCTTCTCTCCAAAGAACGACGTTATAGTCGGGGGGAGACTCGCAGTAACTGAACGTTATGAAAGTAATTTGTTGCCAAGCATAATGAGTAATTCCTTATTCATTTCAATTCTGCTCCATGTCGCGTAGTAGCGCTGCCTTCCACCGCATTCAGTTTGTGACCGCGAGTGTAGAGGATCGATAAAACTTGTAAGCTCACAACGGTAGATAGACTACAGCATATAGGGAGTAGAAAACGTACGTCAGACATTATCTGTGTGAAAAAAATAAAATAAAAAAGAAGTTAGAGATGTTAAGAAGAAATTGCTGCAGTCTGGTAGTGTTTTACTTTCCCTGTCTGGTAGTAGCCATGGATGTGGTGAAAGCCCACATTTACAGGAAATGCTAGTTACAGCGTTCTGAGTCACCAGAATATTCAAACCTATTGCAAGTCTTAGACATATGACAGAAGGCCTATACACTCTAAGTAATACACAAAGGAGGACCAAGCTGCAATAGTAGGTTGGGACAGGCAACAGTGTGACAGGAACAGCGTTTGTACCAAAGATAGTGCCTTGGGTATAACTTGATACAATGTGTACATTGTTAATTTACTTAGACATAATAATAAGCAACTCGTCATAAAATCCGTGGAACATGACAATGCTGAGCTAGAAATGACAATGATTACTTTGTTCACATTTCTCTGATACCTTTTGGGGCTATCGGTAGAGATAGTCTCAACAACTCAACTCAATAGGTTAGGGCAGAAAAAGTTAGTAGATCACATTAGGAGTGCTTCACGTCACCTCTAGTCAAATATTTGTAAAGGTAAGAGATCTGGAGTTGTTTTTATGCTAAAAGCAGAGATCAGTGCAGCAGTGTAACCAACATCAGCATCGAAACAACTGACAAGAAGACAACTAACAGTAGTAGCAGCAGTGAAGGAGTTTCTAATGTCAGATTGCACCAAGAAATTACTAACATAAACATTGTGCATAGAATCCATAGCTTTTTAATATTACTTCACAAAAATCTACAAGGTTTAATTAGTAAATAAGATAGATTAGAGTTGCTAATAAACGAAGACTATCGGAATCTCTGTGATCTGCAATACTGAGCATTGGTTAAAAGAAACAGAAGAATGCAATATTATAATTACAAATTTTGAAATGATAAGGTGATTTTGTAAGCAAAGCTGAAAGTGTGGTGGAGTATAAGTGAAAAGGGTTGCACGTCAAAAGATATAAAACTGAAATTAATTGCAGTTTTGTCACTAAATGAGCCACAAATGACAGAAACAGGATGATTATGATCAGTTGCCAGACATCGTGTTTGTAAGACACAATTAAATTTGTGCTTAAAACGTCCTTAATAGAAACTGCAAAATTAATGACAGTTTTGACACAAGAACAGAATAATAACAACAATAGAATTTTCAGTTTCATGGTACAGTAAGTAACTTGGGAGGAGTTGTAGCAAGTTATTTTCAACAAAGCATCTAACTAACATTTTTTGCTCTAGAAATATAAATTATATGTTGCATTCCAATGATGAAAATAAAATATTAGGTAAAGTCAAATACAAGTGTAACTCAAGATACACGGAAATCATTACAAACTCTTACAAAGCTCAACAGCAGCAAAGCAAACTGCAAGTTTAAAACAGCATGTAAGAAGCTACTGGAAAGTGATAACAACAGTACAGAAGCTAGAAAATCAATAAACTATCAAAGAGGAATGTAGCAAAACCAAGTCACTATGGCCGGCCAGAGCGGCCGTGCGGTTCTATGCGCTACAGTCTGGAACCGAGCGACCGCTACGGTCGTAGGTTCGAATCCTGCCTCGGGCATGGATGTATGTGATGTCCTTATGTTAGTTAGGTTTAATTAGTTCTAAGTTCTAGACGAATGATGACCTCAGAAGTTAAGTCGCATAGTGCTCAGAGCCATTTGAACCAACCAAGTCACTATGGCAGTTATTAATAGTAATGTGATAGAAATAAAGTAAGACACAATAAATTCTTTTTTAAAAGCGAAGAAAGAACAATTCAAGGTCCTACAAATACTGGTAACGTATTTAATGAATATTATAAAATTATGGAATAATATACCAACGTCCACCAAAATGAAACTACTAATTTCATACTATAACAGAAATAAGAAATGCAATTAGTAACTACAGACGTGCAATAAACACTCACAGAAGGCAGGTGGCAGCACTTTCAATGGATAGTACGTAAAGCGTGTCGGAGAGACGCGGATAACACTGCTATCCTTGAAACTTCCTGGCAGATTAAAACTGTGTGCCCGACCGAGACTCGAACTCGGGACCTTTGCCTTTCGTGGGCAAGTGCTCTACCAACTGAGCTACCGAAGCACGACTCACGCCCGGTACCCACAGCTTTACTTCTGCCAGGAAGTTTCATATCAGCGCACACTCCGCTGCAGACTGAAAATCTCATTCTGGACTGCTATCCTTGTCGTAATGCGTAAATTGAGCAGTCTATCTGACGTCCGAAAGAGCATGTTCATTGGCTTTCCGGCTAGGGGTGGAATCATTTCCGAAAGGGCTAAGTTAGCAAACTGATTACGTGCCATGTTAGTAAAAGCATATCCTGTACGGTAAAATGGTGCTGGGCCGAGTCAACCACGGGCCATAGATGACAGGGATGAATGACGGCTGCGGAGATGTGTACGGGCGAATAGATGTGCAACTGTTGAGCAACTTACTCACCAGATGAGCGAAGGTGCTATCAGCAGTGTCTCATCAAGATGTGTAAGGCCCTCCGCAGCAGGCGCCTGGTTAATGAACCCATCATGACTGCTGTTCATTGACGACGAAGGCTGGAATTTGAGAACGAGTAACGCAACTGGACGTCCACCGAGATGGCTGTTGCCATGTACGGCATAAAACATCTGAAAGCAAACCCCCTGCAACGATCGAAGGAGCATTATGATTTGCGGAATGTGTTGGTGGCATTCCCTAGATGATCTCGTCATTCTGGATGGCACAATAGACGAATATATCCTCGGGAGCCATGTCGACTGCTATATACAATTTGTTTTCAACGGCGTGATGGCATCTACAAGCAGGACAATGCAACTTGAGCTCGTGTGCTTCGAAGAGCACCAGAATGAGTTCACTGTACTCGTCTGGTCACCAAACTCCCCGGATTTAAGCCCAAGCGAGAATCTGTAGTGCCATCTCGATCGTACTGCCTTAACTATGGATCCACAACCGAGAAACAAAGCGCATCTGGCCAAGGTTTTGGAGCCGGCATGGTACCTTTCAGAATTTCTGCACCTCTTGCAGCGGTCTGCGCTGCAAAAGGTGGTTATTAAGGCATCTGACAGATGGACACATGTGACCATGTATATCACATGTTGAGTTTTCAGCATAAACAATGACCGTGTGAAACCCAGCTCATTCTGCTCTTCCACGAGATCCAGAAAGCAGTAGCTAACGTCGCCCGGTTGATGACGTTTCCTTGACTTATGAAAGGTGTTAGATACAGTTCCACAAATTTAAAATTACAGTGATACGATGAATGATTAAGATGTTATAACGTACAGCACTTTTCCCTGTACAGAGGTAATGGTTCACCGCTATTTGAGACATGTGAATAAAGAGGAGATATAACTATTGCATATGTATGCACAGTTGGAAATGTACGTTAAGGTTTAAAATGAAGTTATGTAATGTTAAGTCACTTTTCTGGAATGTAACAATTTTATATATATATATATATATATATATATATATATATATATATATATATATGTATACTTTATAGCCTATGGTTCGACAATGGACAAAGCAGCTCGAAACTACACATTACAAATAAAAATTTTTGGCTCAACTTTGACAGCTACACCGAAAAAATAATTTTCAAACCTCACTTGACGAGCATCTGAAGACTATTCGTCACTCTAGGATCGGAACCACATAGGATTGACAGAGGGAATGGAGAGAATCTAAAACAGAGCAGCAGGTTTCGTTAAAGGTTAATTTAGTAAGCGCGAAAGAGTGACGGGGTTACTCAGCCACCTTCAGTGGCAGACCTGCAAGAGAGGCATTATGCATCACGATGAGGTTTGCAATTAAAATTCCGGGAGTCTGCTTCCCTAGACGAGTAAACAAATGTATAGCTACCTACTGCATATAGCTTGAGAAAAGACCACGAAAATTGTATTTGAGATATTCGAGTTCACGATGAGGCTGGCTAACGATCGCTCTTTCGTGCAACATTCGCAACTGAACAGGAAACGAGTAAAAGACATGACACACAAAGTACCCTCCGCCACACATCGTAAGGTAGTAGGAATGGCTTTTATTATGAAGTGCGTGACAAGTCCATTTATCAGAAAATTATGCTATACATGCCGAGTACTCATGAAGTACTGTTGATGATGATCCTTCCTTCGGCTGAGGATGTGAAACTTGGCGGCCACCTTGGTGTTATTCGCGAGAAGTATACTTGTATGCGCGGCACCGTATTTCACCTTCTTGCTTCTCTCATCGCCATGCAACAGAAACATTACACACCACTTTTTTATTTATTTATTTATTTATTGTTACGTGGGACCAAATTAAGGAGAAGTCTCCATGGTCATGGAACGAGTCAATACATGAAATTATAACACGATAATAGAAACAGATAAAATGAAATATAAGAAACATATTCAGGCGACAAGTCGTAAGTTTAAATAAAGAAAATCAACAATGTAACACTGGAATTTGCTTAATTTTTAAGCTCTTCCAGGAGCCCCTCGACAGAATATAAGGAGTGAGCCATGAGGAAACTCTTCAGTTTAGACTTAAAAGTGTTTGGGCTACTGCTACGATTTTTGAGTTCTTGTGGTAGCTTATTGAAAATGGATGCAGCGGAATACTGCACTTCTTTCTGCACAAGAGTCAAGGAAGTGCGTTGCAAATGCAAATTTAATTTCTGCCTAGTATTAACTAAGTGAAAGCTGCTAACTCTTGGGAATAAGCTAATATTGCTAACAACAAACGACATTATAGAAAATATATAGCCTGCGGGCAATGTCAGAATTCCCACACTACTGAATAGGAGTCGACGAGAGGTTCTCGAACTTACACCACATATAGCTCGAAGAGCCTGTTTCTGAGCCAAAAATACCATTTTTAATCAGAAGAATTACCCCAAAAAATAATACCATACGACATAAGCGTATGAAAATATGCGAAGTAGACTACTTTTCGTGTTGAACTGTCGCTTATTTCAGATACTGTTCTAATGGTAAATAAAGCAGCATTTAGTTTCTGAACAAGATCCTGAACATGGGCTTTCCACAACAGCTTACTGTCTATCCGAAAGCCTAGGAACTTGAATTGTTCCGTCTCGCTTATAATATGCCCATTCTCTCTAATTAAAATGTCGGTTCTTGTTGAATTGTGAGTTAGAAACTGTAAAAACTGAGTCTTACTGTGATTTAGCATCAAATTATTTTCCACAAGCCACGAACTTATTTCATGAACTACATTATTTGATACTGTTTCAATATTACACACAAGATCCTTCACTACCTAGCTGGTGTCATCATCAAACAGAAATACGTTTTAATCACCTGTAATACTAGAAGGCATATCATTTATATAAATAGGAAACAGCAGTGGCCCTAGCACCGACCCCTGGGGAACACCCCACTTAACAGTGCCCCATTGGGACTGAACATCACTACCACTCTCAATACTGCGAAGAATTACCTTCAGCTTTCTGTTCTTAAAGTAAGAGGCGAATCAGTTGTAAGCTACTCCCCTTACTCCATAATGGTCCAACTTCTGCAGTAATATTTTGTGGTCAACACAGTCAAAAGCCTTCGTTAAATCAAAGAAAACACCTAGCGTTCGCAACATTTTATTTAATCCGTCCAAAACCTCACAGAGAAAAGAGAATATAGCATTTCAGTTGTTACACCATTTCTAAAACCAAACTGTACATTTTACAGCAAATTATGTTAATTTAAATGCTCCAGTAACCTTGTATATACAACTTTATCGACAACTTTAGCAAATACCGATAGCATAGAAATAGGTCTAAAATTGTCAACATTATCCCTGTCTCCCTTTTTATAAAGTGACTTCACTACCGAGTACTTTAATCGGCCAGGAAACCGACCACTAGTAAAGGAAAAGTTACAGATATGCGACAACTCCTAAAGGAAAAGTTACAGATGTGGCTAAGTACTAGGCTAACATACATAGAACAATACTTCAGTATTCTGGTGGATACCCCGTCATATCCATGAGAGTTCTTGGTCTTTAGTGATTTAATTATTAATTCAATCTCCCTCTTGTCAGTATCATGGAGGAGCATTTCAGGTAACAGTCTCGGAACACTTTTTTCTAACAGCGCTATACGATTCCCTGTGGGGACTAGGTTTCTATTTAGTTCATTTGCTATATTCAGAAAGTGGTTATTAAATACTGTACATATATGCGACTTATCAGTAACACGGACATTCCCACTATGCACTGATTCTATATCCTCGACCTGTCTCTGCAAACCAGCCACTTCCTTTACGACTGACCATACGGTTTTATCCTGATACTTAGCTATTCTATCTGCATACCACATACTTTTTGCCTTTCTAATAACATTTTTAAGCACCTAACAATACAGTTTGTAATGGGCTGCTGCATTTAGATTTTGACTCTTTCTAACGTTTTGGTATAATTGCCACTTTGTTCTACAAGATATTCTTATCCCTCTAGTCAGCCATCCAGGCTGCCTGTTTGCGCTAGTACCCTGTTTTGAACGTTCTAACGGAAAGCAACTTTCAAAGAACACTCTACACGCAAACACACACACACACACACACACACACACACACACACACACACACACACAGTAGATACCTATATTACAATAGGTTGTAATGGAGCATGATTTAAGAAAAAACACCTGTATTAGTACTCGACGTTACCCTGGTATATGTTTATTCCAGATCAGTTAGTCCACCTCCTCCTTGCTCCTCTCTCTACCCATCTGCTCTGACTCCCTCTCTGTTCATCTCCTTCTCCCCCTTCTCTCTGTCCATCACCTCCTCTCCCACATCTCCTGAACTTAATGTCATATAATGATATAATTTTGTACTCGCACTAATTGGCCTAAGTCTGAAAGAACGTGTAACGTTTCTTGCAAATCACGAAGTTCTCTCGTTCTCAAATAATGAGCAGTGTGGATAGCAACTATACATTATTCAACAAATAGTCCAGAAGTGTGGAATAACCACAATGAAGATTTTATAAACACTGTTTTCATTTCCTTAGTCGTATCACGAAGCACACATCAATCTTCAAAAGCATTCTCACAAATATAATAAAGTTCAAAACTCAAGGACTGAGTAGCTATTACAAAGAGTAAATATTTTTCCCCAATTCGCTTCACATTCTTCGAATCAGTAAGTGTCTCGTACCACATACTATCTACAGAAGCCTATATTCTTTCTCAGGGTTCAAGATATCTCCTTATCAAATTTCATCGAAATCGATTAAGCGCCTTAGTGATATTTTACATGTAATGGAAGTTGCGGCAGTTCTTCACGCATATCACTGTTTATGACGTCATATAGCCTGTAGTTTGAGTCGTACATAGATATAATTTTGCAGGCGCATTCAATGACATATGTGAACACTGCCTGAAAAATGTGTCTAGAATACATGTGGAAGTAAAGACGCACAGATTAAAACGTCATGGGAAAATGAATAGAGAAAATGTGACAAGCGGTAAACTGTTTTCTTTTCATCATTATGTGGGGGGTAGGAGGTCGATGGTGGGAGGGAGGGGCGGGCCTTCAACGAGAAAATGTTTATTAAATATTTGATATTATGTGTAAAGTTCGTTGTAAGTTATTAAGTGCTCTCGCTCTCAAATACTGGATGAATAAAATCTGAATATTCGTGCGTCGTGGCCTACAATTCTTTTCATCCCCACCCTCACACCCACTCCTTTGATTGGTAGGTTCTCCTACACCCACAGTGATTTTTCCATACTGTAAGAGGTATGTGTACCAAGCTTTGTTGAAATCGGTCCAGTAGTTTCGGAGGTACATACTCGCACATAAATACATAAATATATTTTTGTAATATATATGAATATCTTTTTTTCATGATTCAGTTTTGATGAAATATAGTATAGCTTATACGGTGCTCCCAGCCACGCTGAAGCTAACAGTGAAAGCCCAAAAAAGTCGGCCTAGTAGTTAAGAAGATTAGCGTGTCCGGACATACTGACAAGGAAGTTTCAGTAAAACTTTAAATCAGGAATTCTTTTTTTTTTTTTTCTTGGAATTCGATTTTGAAGAACTGAACGCTATACGGTGTCCCAAACTACGCTCAAGTTACAACCGAAAACCTCATGAGAATTCGTCTAGTAGTTTCGGGGATTTGCGTGTTCAAAGGCAAACAGGCAAGACGGTCTTACGGACTATTACTAGTGTATAGATAAACCTAAAACAATCTTCAACGAAATGCCAATAAAAAAATTTGAAAATATACCGTATATAATAAAAAAGGTCAGAGAACAACAGAAGCTTAATGGAAGTGAAGAGAGGATTGCATTGGTAAAACAGGCATTTATGACTAACGAAGATATTTTAATTAGGAAACATATGTCAGGAAATGGTTTGCAAAATCGTTTGTAAGGAATACACTGCTCTTTGGAAGTGAAAGTTAGACTCTGGGCAAACTGAAAAGGAATCAACTTGAAGCTACTAAAATGTGGATATGGCGGAAAATGACGACAAACAACCGGACGGAAAGAAAAACTACACTGGAAGTCTTAAGGGAAGTCAACGAAGTGAAAAGCTTACTAAAAGAAATGGAAAAGAGAAAAATAAAATTTGGTAGATATGTCATTAGACAACACTTTCATAATTAATATTCTTGGAGGGGAAGCGCTAAGAAAGAAAGGAAGGGGACTGTCTCTGATGAAGTATTTGGAAGGCACAGAGAAGAGCATAGGATGTGACATTTATAATGCTGTTGCTGCTTCACAGATTATGTATGTATGTATGTATGTTATTCTGCCTTACGGCAGGTCTTGTCATAGGATAAGCCTCTTCCACTATTGTCTGTCCAAGCCAGTCTTCTCATTTTTGAATATTTGCCTCCTTTGATATTGTCCAACATTTGATATTTTCTTTTTCTTCTCCCCCTTTTTCCCTCCACCATTCCTTCTATTCCTTCCTTCAATAAACAGTCCCTCCACAAACGATGTCCAGTCTAGTTCCGTTTTCTCTTTCTGATGACATTCAGCATGTTTCTTTCTTCACCAGCTCTTCTTAATACTTCTTCATTCCCTACTCGGTCTTCCCATTTCACTTTTTCCATTCTTCTCCATATCCACATCTGTAGTGCCTCCAGTCTTCTTTCATCTTCCTTCCTCAATGTCCAGGTCTCCGCACCATATAGTGCAACGCTCCAGATGTATCAATTGACAAGTCCTTTCCTCAGACCTTTGTTTAGTGATCAACAAAGTAATTTCTGTTTCCTCTAGAACCCTTCTTTTGCCTTTGCAATTCTTTTCCTAATTTCTGTTGAGCAATACATATAATCCATTATTACACTTCCCAAGTAACTGAAGTTATTCACTTGCTCTATTTCCTCTACCCCTATTTTCATATAGCATTTTCTCCCCTTTCCACCAATTACCATGCTTTTCGTTTTCTTCTTGTTAATCTTCATTCCATGTTCTTCTAATTTTGTGTTTAGATCATCTAACACTTGTTCCATCTCTTTTGCACTCTCTGCCATCACAACCATGTCGTCTGCAAATCTTATACACTACACTCTCCGATCCCCTGTACAAACTCCTCTCCTTCCATCAAAACTTTCACCAATAATTTCCTCCAGGTATATATTGAACAGTTTTGGTGATAGACAACAACCTTGTCTTACAACTCTTCCCAGTTCAATTTCTTCCCTCATTACAGTTCCTATTCCTACTCTTGCTCTATGGTTCAAATATAAATTTCTAATTAGTCATTTATCCCTCCAGTCAGCGCCATGTTTCCTTAGGATTCCCATCAGTTTGTCCCATCTGACACAGTGAAAAGCCTTCTCAAGATCAATAAACACAACATACACCTTCCTTTTCTTCTCCATGTATCTCTCCCCTATCACTCTCAGTAGCCCAATGACATCTCTAGTTCCCACTCCTCGCCTGAAACCAAATTGTTCATCTCCTATTATGCAGTTCAGATTTCCATATAGCCTTCTGTTGAGCGTCCTCAGCAAGACTTTGGATGCATGCGAAATCAGGCTCACTGTTCTATGTTCCTCACACTTTATGCTGTCCTTTTTCTTTTCTATAGGTATTAAGAAACTTTCTGTAAAGTCTTTTGGCCATTTTCCTGTCATGTATATTTGATTACACATTTCAATCAACTCCCTTTTCTCTTATTCATCCAATGACTTTATCAGTTCCGCAGGAATCTCATCAATTCCCATCACCTTTCCGTTTTTCATCTCCTTCATAGATTCTTCAATCTCACTAGTTAGTATTGCATTTCCTTTGTCATCATCTGCAACTTTATCTTCTTCTTCTTCTATCCCAAGGTCTTCTTCACTTGGTCGGCTGTCTGCAGCGTATAGCCGTCCTATATATTCTTCCCATCTTCTCATTATTTCTTGGGTTTCACTCACCATTTTACCGTCTGCTGCCTCTACTTCCATTAGTCCATCGTTGTTTCTCTTTTCCCTGAATGTCAAATCCATTCCTTCTTTGTACATTAAATCATATTTTCCTTCTTTCTCTAATTTCTCTATTTTGTCACACTTTTCTGTCAGCCATTTCTCCTTTGCTTTTTCTGTCTCCCTTCATAGTTCATTATTTAACCTCCTGTAGTTGCGCTTCCCTTCTTCTGTGTTTAAAGTTTTCCATTTCCTATGATCATCCACCTTGGTAATCATATCTGGTGATACCCATTCTTTCTTTACTTTCTTCCTCTCCTTGACTCCCAACGTTTCCTTAGCTGCTTTTTTTATCCCGTTTTTAAAACGATCCCATCTTCCTTCTGTGCATTCCGTTTCCTGTCCTTTCATCATGTATTCAGGATATGTATTCTCTAATTTTTCACAATTTCCTTTGTCCTTCAGTTTCTCAAAGTTAATGTGCTCTCTCTTCTGTCTTTCCAGGTTCTTTTCAATTTAACTAGAACCTCAGCTATTACTAATATATGATCCGAATAAATATCTGCCTCTGGATAGCTTTTGACATTCTTTAGCCAATTTCGGTATCTTTGTTGTATCATTATGAAATCAATTTGATATCTTTTGTTGTCAAATCGAGATATCCAAGTATTCCGTCGTCTTTTGTGGATATCAAATAGAATATTTCCAACTACTATGAAATTGTCATTGCAGTATTCCAACAATCTTTGCCCTCTCTCATTTCCCAGTCCAAATTTCCTCATAGCTTTTCCTTCTGGTCCTTCGCCAACTACGGCATACCAATTACCCATTATAACAATACATGCATTTCATTTCTCTCTCTCTCTACTAAGTTTTCTATCGTCTCATAACATTCTTCTATCCCTTCATCTAAATGATTACTTGTTGGCATATATACCTGGATGATAACTAAGTCTTTCTTTTCCCCTTTCAGTCACATCATCATTATTCTTCCTCTAACATATTCAACCTTGATAACCTTGTCCTTCAGTCTTTTACCTACCAAAATTCCAACCCCATACATTACATTTTTATCTTCATCTGAATAGTACAATCGGAAGTCGTCACTTTCTAGTTCTCCACAACCACCCCCATCTCACCTCACACATTCCTAGTACAACCAATTTGTTTCTTGCCATTTCATGTTTGGCGTTTTCTAGTTTCCCTTCCTGGAGAAGGGTTAAAACATTCCAAGTCCCAATCCTCAATAAGTCTTCCTTCTTCTTCTCCTTCCTTCCTTTTCCATTTGCCCTAATCTCTGGAGTCCTCGTTGTATTCCCCTCCCGGAGATCCGATTGAGGGGAAGCTTTACCTCCAGAATATTGCACAAAGAGGTCCATCCCATGAACGTCTAGGGAAGTAATTCCAGTGGTGGTTTCCCGTTGCCTTTCACTGTCCTCCACATCCAGTCGGCTCGCTGACCCAGTTTCCCGCTGGGGTTGGTTACCCAACCTTCCACTGAGTTGTTCAGCTTAACGGGGGCACCACGTGTAGTTAGGATTGTGGAGAATTGAGGTGACAGAGTCTTAGAGAACTCTCTTGTTGAGTTCTTGTATTCGCATCTCACCCCCATTTTTAGCCAGAGCCGCAAGGTTGTAGCAGCGACTCCTCCAGGTAATCTCCCAGATTACAGTATAATAAAATAACATCTAGGTTCAAATTACACAAAAAATATCTTGTCTTTTGAAAAACATGAACGATGAAGGGGCTAATGTAAGTAAATTCACCTTTAAAAAAATCACTCATATAGAATGACTCCACGAAACAATCGCATACTAGGACACTTGTATACTATAAAGCAGTATTATTCTACCACTAAAAACTAATTATCTGCCTGGGCTTCTGCTTTTTACACCGTTGTGGTGCGCACGTCTCTCCTTGGGGCTGTTGTTTGCAGTATTTGCTGCCGTCCACGAGAACGCGTTAATCCATGTGCAAGGAGAAATGTGTTTTAATTGTTGTGCGCATGATTTCATTGTGGAATGCTAAGTGCAATTATTGTACGTTGAAAGGCATACCGAGTTTACCAATGTCATCGTTTTTGTTTTCCATTACTTCATGTATATCGATCCTCAGCATAATTAGTAGGTAATGGTGATTCTAGTGTCTTATGCAACGTTAGGCTGTACTGCTGTAAGCTGTGATTTCCACACTCGTAACACCAAAGGAACTAAAATTTTATTTCATATTTCTCTAGTGTGCAAAGTTTGAAGGAGTTTTCCTATCGAAATTCTCTAGGAAAGACAATCTGATTATAGCGGATGGTCGTATACGCTCTTATCAAATCCAAGAACCTGCTTCAGTAAGAAACTTTTTCGGTCATAACCGATAAAGTTATTGTATAAAAGAGTGTTTAAGACAGACAAATACCATCAAATACGTCGGCACGCAGTAGTGCGCCAATCCCTAGAAAAGTGGCGTTGAATTAACGTTTGCTCCTTGCTCTTTTACGTATGTTGTAATGGAAGTTGAAGATTAGGGAAGGTAAACCTTCTTAGTGGATGTACACCATCACTAAAATGATCAGTGAGAACTTGCCATAAACTGAAAAGAAAAACACATCCACCAGCAGAGGTGAACCATCACTGTATTCGGCTAGGGAAAGTGTACAGTAGTATATTATTCACTAGTGAAGGTGTACCATCGCTGCTCCCGGGTTATTAACTGTGCGCCCAACAATGCTACCACGCATGAACGTAATTGTCATCTCGTTATTGTTACGTTATACAGCAGTGCAGTTATGGTCGACAGTAGTGCAAGTTACGCTTTACAGTAGTGCAGCTGTGGTTGACATTAGCGCAGTTATCGCCCACATCAGTGCAGCTATGGGTGAATCAGTGAAGTTCTTGGAACATCTTAGAGTGGAACAGCAAAATCTCAGTTATAATTCCGTCTTCAAGGACAGAGAAAAGTATTAGTCACTTATCAGCAAGGCAAAATCACTAAAATCTGGACGAAAGAGGGACAGCAACGACTACAAGTTTTTGAAGAGATATGAAGTGTTGGAAGTGAATGGAGTAACCAGATTAATACAACCTGTACCTGAAGAAGGTAAGATTAAATACTACGTTTATGATAAGAACTGTATGATATTTTGCATGATACTTATGTAATGACTGGCCGCGGTGGACGCAACGGAATGATGAAATTCTTGAAGTCAAAGTTCTGTAATATAACGTGCAGAGTTGTCCAAATTTATCTTTGTTTGTTGAACCTTTTATACAAAAGCAAAAAGGTCAGAAAAAAGGAATAATAGTGAAGCCAGTGCTGTTCAAGGAGTTAAATTCCAGCTATCAAGTTGATCTCATCGACTTCCAATCTCAACCAGATGGAGATTACAAATTCGTAATGGTTTATCGGGACCAAGCCACTGAATTCGTTGTTCTCAGGCCACTGAAGTCTAAAACAGCTGGAGAAGTATGCGATAACATTATTGACATTGGTATTGCAGTCTGACAATGCTAGAGAGTTCGTTAGCAAAATAATGAGCAGCTTAACTGAACTACAGCCCAATGTTAAGATTGTCCACGGTAAACCTACACAGTCAGAGCCAAGGCAGCGTAGAGCGAGCAAATCACGACATAGAAAATATGCCAACTACATGGCTGCAGGAGCACAACATCGGATAGTGGAGCCGTGCATTAAGATTTGTGCAGCTAATAGCGCCGGCTGCTGTGGCCGAGCGGTTCTAGGCGCTTTAGTCCGGAACTGCAAGACTGCTACGGTTTCAGGTTCGGATCTCACCTCGGGGATGGATGTGTGTGATGTCCTTAGGTTATTTAGGTTTAAGTAGTTCTACGTTATAGGGGACTGATGACCTCAGATGTTAAGTCCCATAGTGCTCAGAGCCATTTGAACCATTAGAAGAATAGCGATGTTGGTTTTTGGAAGTAAAAGATCTCCGTACCAAACGATATTTGGCTGCCCTCCTAAGAATGGTTTTTCTCCAACAAGGTAGCCCACTGAAGCATTGATGAACATTCACTCTGGGGATGACCTTGAAAATATAATACATCAAGTGAGTGTTGTGAGACAGGGACTGAAACGTTGCAGGATAACTATCATAGTAAATCTCCACTGAGAAAGGATAACATACCAACAAGAACAGACGTTGACAACAGAGAGAAAGAAAGTATTCCTGACAATAATCACTACTGCTTGACCGATTTTGACGAGTCAGCAGAACTGAAGCGTACAAGTGCTTACGATAACAAGCGCAAAGAATGTGGCAGCGTTCAGTTCGCTGCTTTCCAACCGTGGAAAAGGGCTGTACTGTTAAGAGTTCCAGTTCCCTACTTCGATAGAGGAAGAGGAGATGCCAGGTCGATGTTGGGTATCGTCCTCGAGACAACGGGCCATGGCCTCTGCCAAATGGGGACGAGAGACGGTGTACTGAGCCAACTATACACACGGTAAAGATTGTTTGTTTTTGAATAATTATGGAAGGGTCGATACGATATGCTACAACTACAACATTTTATTTCAGGACCCAGTTCAGTACTTGCCCTCTAAGAGTAATCTCAGAGGAGGAAGTTCCAGCAGAGAAAACTGTTGCCCGTCTCAGTCGACGGAAAGCGGCCAGGGATTCTTCAGATGCAACTGCCAGCAAAAGTGTCGGACTCTGAGATGCTTTTGCAAAAACAAAAATATGTGGTGCAACTCAAAGTGTCATGGTGCACGTCCTTGCTGCAATAAATGAATGTAACATAGTACGACTACGTTTTCAAAATGTAGGTGATAAATACAACTTTCTAAGTACTACTGTTTTGTTCTTACAGCCATGATTCACATTCGTTACCTTTTAGCAGTGAAGGTATACATTCAGCAGTGATAGTACACTACCCGTAGTCAATGTGTATTGTTTGGCAGAACTGGAATCAGTAATCCAGTTTCACTAAATGTGCCAATGAAGATGCACTGTCACCAGTGATGGCATACTTTCTCTGAAACTCCCACTTCCACTACAGCACATACATGGCTGCAGCAACTTATTCTGAGAAAAAAGTGCCTTTAGAGACTTGTCCTGCAGAATGTCGGCAAAAACAGTTAAGGAAACCCCAAGTAGCTAACTTCGAAAAACAATAACTCAGTATTTATCCATGTAACAGGAAACAGCTTAATAAAAATTTGCGATCGTAAAAGTTATGCAGGCAGCTTCAATGTACGACATAACTGTAATGCATGCAGGCTGTGTAGCTGCTCCATGCGTTTAACGTACGGATTTTAATAGTATTGTCGTTTGACAACTGTTATATAAAGCAGCCGAAACCGGTCAGCAGCTAAATAAAGCTTTAGGTGGAACTGGTTGCCGTTTCTTGTACTTAGCACTGAAACAGGGGTGTCCAACCCGTGGCCAGCGGGCTGCGTGCGGCCCAAAGCAAGTATCAATGAGACCCAAGAGGTGCGTGAGCGGGTAGAAAAGTTACATGAAATGCCGTTTATGTGAAATTATGATAAACTGTATACTTTCAATCTGCCACATGATGCTATTCTCCCACTGGTCTATTCCGGCTCTTTTACTTGCGGCTAAAAAATACTCGTCTTCTTTTCGCATATTTACCACATTGCATGTTATCGTAAATGACATAAAGGTGAACTCGATTTGTTTCCTGTACGTCGTAGTGTGCATCACTTAGTCCCTTGTGTTACAGTACACTGAGGTGGCAAAGGTTCATAGAATAGCGACTTGCAAATATACAGATGGCGGTATTATCGATTACGCAAGGTGTAAAATTGCAGTGCATTGGCGGAGCTTTCACTTGTAATCAGGAGATTCTTGTCAAAAGCTTTCCGTCGTGATTATGGCCACAGGACACGACTTCGCAGATTTTGAACGCAGAATTGTAGTTGGAGCTAGTCGCATGCGACATTGCATTTTGGAAATCATTAGGAAATTCAGTATTCCGAGATCCACAGTAAGAAAAGTCTGCCGAGAATACCAAATTTCAGGCATTACATCTCACCACAGACAACGTAGTGGCCGTCGGCATTCAGTTGACGACCGAGAGCATCGTCGTTGGCGTACGAGTTCTCACAAGGGAACCTCCCCATCGCACCCCCATCAGATTTAGTTATAAGTTGGCACAGTGGATAGGCCTTGATAAACTGAACACAGATCAATTGAGAAAACAGGAAGAAGTTGTGTGGAACTGTGAAAGAATAAGCAAAATATGCAAACTGAGTGGTCCATGGGTCACATAAACAACATATTGGAGAGTGGGAATTCGGGAGCGCCGTGGTCCCGTGGCAGCGTGAGCTGCTGCTGAACGAGAGGTCCTTGTTTCAAGTCTTCCCTCGAGTGAAAATTTTACTTTCTTTATTTTTGCATAGTTATTATCTGTCCGTTCGTTCATTGACGTCTCTGTTCACTGTAATAAGTTTAGTGTCTGTGTTTTGTGACCGCATCGCAAAACCGTGCGATTAGTAGACGAAAGGACGTGCCTCTCCAATGGGAACCGAAAACATTTGATCGCAAGGTCATAGGTCAACCGATTCCTCCACAGGAAAACACATCTGATATATTCTATACGACACTGGTGACGGCATGTGCGTTACATGACAGGAATATGTTGTCGACCCACCTAACTTGTACACTTGGCGAATGGGTAAAAAGATTCTTCTACCTTGCCCGATTTAGGTTTTCTGTGGATGTGATAATCATTCCCAAAAAAGTGATGAAAACATAAGTGTTTGTTACATAAACTGAAAGTAAAAAATTAAACTTTTCACTCGATGGAAGATTTGAACCACGGACCTTTCGTTCTGTTCTTTCTTGGTTAGGCCACTTAACCACTCGACAAGCAGACCTATCTGATTTTCTGGTAGGTCCGGGGAATCGATATTTCTACATCTGAGACAAAAGTAAAACACACGAACTGCTGTCAGAAGCACAGCAATACTTTTGCTTGTAATACTTATAGCGTAAAGTCTCGAATATCCGTGGACGAATTATCAGCTGTACGAATTATCCGCAGCCTCTTTGTCTCGCTGTTTCTGCTAATGAAAACATTTCTTTGACAGGGGAGTGGTCGCGGAGTAGCGATGATCTTACTTTACGACACAAGTGAGTCAACAAACTCCTGCTGGAACGCTGCAAGCGGTGCAAGTAATTGTTGCGGAATACAGCAATTGGTTTCTGTTAGTGCTGAATTCCGTCTGAAAAGCTAAAACGTATTGTGGCAACAGTACAGCAGGAACTGGAATACTACACAAACTCAAAGGAGGCACTATTGATACGCGAAATCTGTCACTGATATACAATGTGGGTAAAACTAAGTTCCCTGATATTTGAAAAAACAAAACAAAAAATTCTATTTTCTAGTGGTTCTGACTCATCTAAAGGTTTACCAGACAGAAGGCTATGAAAATTTCTACTCACGCAGAGCTGGATAACGCCGTGTTGGAATGGTTTCAACACAAAAGAGCAGAGACCAATATGCGCCAAACAGGCCCAGTTTTCAAACGAAACCTTAGGGACTGCAGCAGAATTGAATGCATCTTGCGGGTGTAACACTCAAATGCTATACTCGGAGAAGTTAACGTCATTTCTGTAGCTATCTCTGTCAGATACATGACATAAATTGCAACACACATCCAGTTATTATGTCAGTATTTTAGTGGAGTGTAGTAAATAAAAACACGTGTACATCGTCTTGTATTTTTAATAGCCAAAAAACTGCAAAATATCTAGCAAAATCTTGTAAGAAAAATGAATTGTATTTACATATTCAGAAATTGTAACTGACCTCTGATTTTATTATAATTTATTTCAAAACAAAGAGATTACGTACACTTTCTCTTCTAGATTGTATTAATATTTCATGAATGTCAGCTATAAATTCGTCATAAGAGAGAGAAATGTGAGTCAGCATTAAAGAGTATCTCAGCACTGCCTTGAATTATGGGCGAAGACTGCACATAATAATTTACTATTCCCTCATATTAGGGTTAATTAATTTTTCTCTTTAGAAAAACAGACTAATTTCTGCTCAAGCCAAAGTTACTGAGTAGCTTCGGCTTGTGTGTGTTGAAAATAGATGTACTGAATAAATGAAACGCTCTGAGTAACCTAATAAAACATAGGACTTTGCAAACAGGTACACTCCGTGCAGGTTCTATTAAACAGCAGATACAAGTTCAAAAAATGGCTCAAATGGCTCTGAGCACTATGGGACTTAACATCTTAGGTCATCAGTCCCCTAGAACTTAGAACTACACTCCTGGAAATTGAAATAAGAACACCGTGAATTCATTGTCCCAGGAAGGGGAAACTTTATTGACACATTCCTGGGGTCAGATACATCACATGATCACACTGACAGAACCACAGGCACATAGACACAGGCAACAGAGCATGCACAATGTCGGCACTAGTACAGTGCATATCCACCTTTCGCAGCAATGCAGGCTGCTATTCTCCCATGGAGACGATCGTAGAGATGCTGGATGTAGTCCTGTGGAACGGCTTGCCATGCCATTTCCACCTGGCGCCACAGTTGGACCAGCGTTCGTGCTGGACGTGCAGACCGCGTGAGACGACGCTTCATCCAGTCCCAAACATGCTCAATGGGGGACAGATCCGGAGATCTTGCTGGCCAGGGTAGTTGACTTACACCTTCTAGAGCACGTTGGGTGGCACGGGATACATGCGGACGTGCATTGTCCTGTTGGAACAGCAAGTTCCCTGGCCGGTCTAGGAATGGTAGAACGATGGGTTCGATGACGGTTTGGATGTACCGTGCACTATTCAGTGTCCCCTCGACGATCACCAGTGGTGTACGGCCAGTGTAGGAGATCGCTCCCCACACCATGATGCCGGGTGTTGGCCCTGTGTGCCTCGGTCGTATGCAGTCTTGATTGTGGCGCTCACCTGCACGGCGCCAAACACGCATACGACCATCATCGGCACCAAGGCAGAAGCGACTCTCATCGCTGAAGACGACACGTCTCCATTCGTCCCTCCATTCACGCCTATCGCGACGCCACTGGAGGCGGGCTGCACGATGTTGGGGCGTGAGCGGAAGACGGCCTAACGGTGTGCGGGACCGTAGCCCAGCTTAATGGAGACGGTTGCGAATGGTCCTCGCCGATACCCCAGGAGCAACAGTGTCCCTAATTTGCTGGGAAGTGGCGGTGCGGTCCCCTACGGCACTGCGTAGGATCCTACGGTCTCGGCGTGCATCCGTGCGTCGCTGCGGTCCGGTCCCAGGTCGACGGGCACGTGCACCTTCCGCCGACCACTGGCGACAACATCGATGTACTGTGGAGACCCCACGCCCCACGTGTTGAGCAATTCGGCGGTACGTCCACCCGGCCTCCCGCATGCCCACTATACGCCCTCGCTCAAAGTCCGTCAACTGCACATACGGTTCACGTCCATGCTGTCGCGGCATGCTACCAGTGTTAAAGACTGCGATGGGGCTCCGTATGCCACGGCAAACTGGCTGACACTGACGGCGGCGGTGCACAAATGCTGCGCAGCTAGCGCCATTCGACGGCCAACACCGCGGTTCCTGGTGTGTCCGCTGTGCCGTGCGTGTGATCATTGCTTGTACAGCCCTCTCGCAGTGTCCGGAGCAAGTATGGTGGGTCTGACACACCGGTGTCAATGTGTTCTTTTTTCCATTTCCAGGAGTGTACTTAAACCTAACTAACCTAAGGAAACCACACACATCCATGCCCGAGGCAGGATTCGAACCTGCGATCTTAGCGGTCGCGCAGTCCCAGACTGAAGTGCCTAGAACCGCTCGGCCACTGCGGCCGGCGGAGATACAAAAAACTAGCATTAAAGCTAGATAGAAATCAATTTAATACCACCACGCATGACCATACTAGCTTCCTCTAGTACAATTACGATGGCCACATTTAACTTTAGGTACTGTAGGATCGTAAAGGATAGGAATTAACGTAAAGAAGGTTTACTGAATCTTTACCGTAATTGTCATTTTAATCAGAAGCTGCACTTACATTCATGAGAACAAAGGTGGCAATCGTGCAGACAAAAGTAAGAACAAACCAGATAAGATAAAGCAATGATAATGGAATACTCACAATCGTTTGATAGCATATACAGTAAAACATGAATCAAATCAGGAGCTTAGTCTTAGACAAACGTTACACTTCACATAAATTATTGACACTGTAGTCTTCACTTATTTACTTTATATGTAGGTAAACTTACTTGAAAAATCATAATCTTTCTTAAATTATTTAATGATTGTAATAGAGCCGCCACACAACATATTGTAATAATGACGTTTATGTACAAAAATAGTGAACAATAATGAAGTTTAAAGAATAAAATCAGTTACAGTCTTCTTCATTATGTTCATTTCCTGTGTCTTACCCATCAGTACAAACAAACGGACGGTGTTTCGGACAGAAATACTGTCCAAATTTTTTGCAGGTATATTTTGTCGGACTTGTCGTTTTCGTGGCCCAGGAAGGCTGACAAGGCTTCCTGTTTGCACCATCAGTGGTCACAGAATTGTCGTGAGTAAAGATGAATTGTCGATTTTGAGATGAAATTTCACTAAGTTTTGTAGAATCTGACCGAGATAAATGAGGCATAAGTTTTCGAGACACACTGTTGAGAACATTTAGAGAATCGGCATTTGAAGCTGACTGCCAAATGACTCTACTGCCGCCAACATACATTGCGTGCAAAGAGCACGAAGACAAGATATGAGAAATTAGGGCTCATATTGAAGCATATAGACGGTCGTTTTTCCCTCGTTCTATTTGCGAGTGGAACAGGAAAGATATGACAAATAGTGATACAGGGCACCCTCCGCCACGCACCGAACGTTGGCTTGCCGAGTATCTATGTAGACGTAGATGAAGATCACCTTATGAAGTCATTACCAGTAAGTTCTCTTCCGATTCTTCGAACGAAAAGAAAACAATCGTGGGCCACCTTCTAGTAACCCTCGCGACATTGAAAGTGGCGCACATTTTGTAAAGTATATCTCCTCCAGTCGTACGTTCAGTGTAGTAAATAACCATTTCAGGGTTCCCTTGTCACGAGAATATCGGTTGGCTAGCCCTTGTGTGAACTTTAGATGAGTAGTACATTTTTCATTTTACTTTGAGGACGTATGGAACTAGTGTTCCTTCTTTACGAAATGCAAAATCCTTCTTTATGGAATGCAAAAAGGCTGAAAAAGTTCTCCCTGTTATTCACGTATTTTATCTCTTTAGGAATATGCCATACGCTCTTCTTTAGCATTTCTACGTGAGACAAGCAGTGTTTCCTGATAGCCTGTGAAGAAGAGTGACATCACTAAACCAATCGTCAACTTTCACGTTACGTCCAGTGATAGTTACGGGAGTAACTATTCTTTGTACTATGACTGAGCATTTGTTACAACACTAGAATGATACCTCTTGCTTTTTACCACGATTAATTTCCGGACTGATTGTAGCAAACGTTTTAGAATCTATAACAGCGAATGTTTTGATCACATATTTTGATGATTTTGCTGGAATATACCGAGTGAATGGACATCTGCCCCTGAATACCTCCAGGTTTTCGTCAGTTCTGACACACAGTAGCAAGCTCTGCAGTTGTTTCCAAACTTTTCAAACAAATCACAACCAGCTGCTAAACGGTCTGATCTTCTGTTTAGTCTACTTTCATTGTCATCAGATCTCACATTTTTCAGTAAGAATCGAAATCTAAAGAGGGATATCGTCAAACTGAAAATTTTGATGCCGAATACATCTTTACTCCACAAATCATCAAGATTGATACTTCCACATTTGTAATGTCCTGCCATGTATAAAAAGCCTATGAAGAAACGTATTCCATCCTGATCATTTTGACGTACAAACTTAGGCAGTGAATAATGCAATGGCATTCTGTCAGTGTACTGATTTGCATATCTAACAAACATATTTACCGTGTCTATGAGATACTTTCACGACTCCACATTTTCGTCAACATGACAGTTTCAAATACACCTGGGCGCCACTTGATTAGAGTGTGTTTGGAAGTTTTCCTCTGTTTTCTATAAGGAGTTCTTTTCTAAGTAAATGTTTCTATTACCTTCTTCCCTGCTTCTGGTGACAAACATAGGCATTCAACTTTTATTCTTCTTCTTCAGCTGAGCTCACATCTGTGCTGCCTTGTTCTGTTTCTGAGTCTTCCTCCCGCACTTCAGTGTTCCCTGATCCATCAGTGTAAGAGTCGTCCTTCTAAATCGTAAGATGATGCAACAGGCCGCACTCCATCCTCATTCATACCATCAAACGATGTTTGGTGGACTCTTGTTACTTCAACTGGATTATTCAAGTCAAAAAGTGTTTCTGTAATGCCATTCTTTTTCTCTAATGGAAGACACTAATAGCCAGATTGCATTTTACAAACATGGTTAAAGGCACATAAACAGAATTATAAAGACAGTTACAGACTGAGCAGAAATTCTTACGAAATTGCTGTCTTCATATCTGTGAGATACACATGCTTCTGGTCTCGGCGTCGTTCATTTGAAAAGAGAGAGAAATAACAGCACTTTGAGCACTACTAAAGTGATTAAAATAAAAGCCGGCCGCGGTGGCCGAGCGGTTCTAGGCGCTTCAGTCCGGAAGCGCGCGACTGCTACGATCGCAGGTTCGAATCCTGCCTCGGGCATGGATGTATGTAATGTTCTTAGGTTAGTTAAGTTTAAGTAGTTATAAGTTCTAGGGGACTGATGATCTCAGATGTTAAGTCCCATAGCGCTCAGAGCCATTCGAACCATTTTAACGCCCAGAGACCTTAGTGACACCGAGTATCTCAAATAACATTTATTTTACGGATGAGTTTACGGGGCTTTAAGGCTGCCTCAATGCGTTAAATGGCAGTCAGACCTCAGTGCATGTTAGGAAGAAGCACTAACATGTACCAGTAGCCAGTGGTGACGTCGGAGCCACAGTTCGTGTGCGGCGGCAGTGTATTGTCATGCATGCAACCAGCATGGGGAGCCGGGAAGGCATTGCTCAACCATAACATTCTGCAGTATGGTATGACCACTCTCGTGGCAATCCTACGTGAGGCACCTACGTGAGGCTGGCAGGCTACGTGGGACAAGATATCGGTTGTCGTGAAGATCAGGCCGTGGTAATTCACCACGGATCGACCAAGACCGTAGCCGGTGTTCACGAGTCGGCAAGGGGCTGCATGAGAGCGCCATGCCCATGTGGTGTGCAAATGACAGCTCACAGCTCATGCGCGAATGACCCTCGGTGGGAGGAGGGCTCGCAGCACCCCAGTCTTCTCTTTATCCGTGGTGTCCCACTCGGGAGCAACAGCAAACCACGGCTGTACTTTGTACCGGGTTGGCTGCGTCTCAGTGTTGTGTGTGTGTGTGTGAATTTTTAAGAGACCAAACTGCTGAGGTCACCGGTCCCTAGACTTACACACTACTTAAACTAACTTAAACTAAATTATGCTAAGAACATCACACACACCCATGCCCGAGGGAGGACTCGAACCTCCGGCGGAAGGGGCCGAGCAGTCCCTGACATGCCGCTCTAACCGTGCGGCCATTCCGCGCGGCGTCTCAGTGCTGAAGTCAGGAAGGAGGTAGCAGGTGGACCATCATCTATGAGCTTGTAATAGTTTCACTAAAACTCAAAGATCGCCATTGTCTTTTCTTTTGGCGGCACGTCTGAATATGTCTTTGAGCTTGAGGAAAAAAATGGTTCAAACGGCTCTGAGCACTATGGGACTTAACTTCTGAGGTCATCAGTCCCCTAGAACTTAGAACTACTTAAACCTAACTAACCTAAGGACATCACACACATCCATGCCCGAGGCAGGATTCGAACCTGCGTCCGTAGTGATCCCGACCGTAGCGCCTAGAACCGCTCGGCCACACAGGCCGGCGAGCTTGAGGAGCCCCATTACTTAAGAACAGATCCGATACTTATGACCCGGTGTTTCTGCATGATCGAATTTGACCTTGTTTATTGGTCTCGTCACTGCTCCCTGCCTCACTGTGGTCGCTAAACAATTACTCTGAGTCACCAATCTAGGATCTTGCTGCAACGAGGCGTTCTGGCACATGAAGTTACTCTGCCAGCGTGAAGTTACACTCTGTTTCATGCTGCACTGTTACAACGTATTGCAACATTTGCTCCTTTGCTTCTCTTGCTCGGAAGATGTGTCGGAATGCCCACCTGTTGTCAATGTGTTCTGCTACATCGGCGGTACGATGGGTACACCGGCTCTTAGCTCGCCGAGCAGAACTTAAAAAAAAAATTAGGCACATACAACGAGATTATTCTGTGATGCCGAAGATCATTAAAGTCCTCCACTACGAAAAGACTTAACTGGCCGCTGATGTTTATGTGTTGTGTGGTGAGCAGCCTCTCTATCCATCTCAGAGCAACGTCTCATGGAGCGCCAAGACATCAGATCTATGACAGACCTGCAGTCACCTCCATTCCATCTGGTTATCCACTTCCAGTGTCTCGCGTGCTTCAAACCATTTAAGGGTCAGGCGATAACAGACCTAGTGGCACTTAATGTGATGCAAATGACAGTCCTTGCTTAGAGATGAAACTGTTACGTTAGTTAACTGCAATCTCGGATGGATTTCAAATACTAGAGAATAGACAACATAGTGTCAGGACTTCTTTCTTCAGACAGTCAGTTCAAAACTTTTTGTAACTGTATGCCTGTGTACACTGACAAACACTCAAGATCCATTTGCATCATCCACGACACTCGGTGTTGAAGACGCTAGATAAGCTGGGAGGTTTTCAGGTTATCAAATTTCTCAGTTGCCCCTAGTGATCCTATTTACCCTGCAATCCATGTTGTTTTAGTGGTCTTCAGTCCAGAGGCTGGTTTGAGGCAGCTCTCCAGGCTACTCTATCCTGTGCAAGCTTCTTAATCTCCCAGTACCTACTGCAACCTACATCTTTCTGAATCTGTTTACTGTACTCATCCCTTGGTCTCCCTCTACAATTTTTAACCTCCACGCTGCCCTCCAACACTAAATTGGTGATCCCTTGATGCCTCAGAATATGCTCTACCAACCGATCAATACTTCTAGTGAAGTTGTGCCACAAATTTCTCTTCTCTCCAATTTATTCAATAGCCCCTCAATACTTACGTGATCTACCCATCTAATCTTCAGCACCACATTTCGAAAGCTTCTATTCTCTTCTTGTCTAAACTATTCATCGTCCACGTTCCATTTTCATACATGGCTACATTCCATACAAATACTTTCAGAAACGATTTCCTGACATTTAAATCTATACCCGATGTTAACAAATTTCTCTTCTTCAGAAACAGTTTCCTTGCCACTGCCAGTCTGCATTTTATATCCTCTCTACTTCGACCATCATCATTTATTTTGTTCCCCAAATAGCAACATTCATTTACTACTTTAACTTTAATTGTCTCATTTCCTAATCTAATTCCCTTAGCATCATCTGACTTAATTCGTCTAAATTCCATTATTCTCGTTTTGCTTTTGTTGATGTTCATTTTATATCCTCCTTTCGAAACACTGTCCATTGTGTTCAGCTGCTCTTCCAGGTCCTTTGCTATCACTGACAGAATCACAGTGTCATCGGCGAACCTCTAAGTTTTAATTTCTTCTCCATGGGTTTTAATTCCTACTCCGAATTTTTCTTTTGTTTCCTTTACTGCTTACTCAATATACAGATTTAATAACATCGGGGATAGGCTACAACCCTGTCTCACTCCCTTCCCAACCACTGCTTCCCTTTCATGCTCCTCGACTCTCATAACTGCATTCTGGTTTCTGTACAAATTGAAAATAGCCTTTCGCTCCCTGCATTTTACCCCTGCCACCTTCAGAATTTGAAAGAGAGTATTCCATTCAACATTGTCAAAAGCTTTCTCTAAGTCTACAAATGCTAGAAACATAGGTTTGCCTTTCCTTAATCTATTTTCTAAGATAAGTCATAGGGTCGGTACTGCCTCACGTGTTCCAACATTTCTAAGGAATCCAAACTGATCTTCCCTGAGGTCGGCTTCTACAAGTTTTTCCATTCATCTGTAAAGAATTCGTGTTAGTATTTTGCAGCCGTGGCTTATTAAAATGATAGTTCGGTAATTTTCACATCTGTCAACGACTGCTTTCTTTGGGATTGGAATTATTATACTATTTTTGAAGTCTGAGGGCATTTCGCCTGTCACATAGATCTTACTCGCCAGATGGTAGAGTTTTGTCAGGGCTGGCTCTCCCAAGGCTATCAGTAGTTCTAATGGAATGCTGTCTACTCCCGGGGCTTTGTTTCGACTTAGGTCTTTCACTGATCTGTCAAACTCTTCACGCAGTATTACATCTCCCATTTCATCTTCATCGACATCCTCTTCCATTTCCATGATATTGTGCTCAAGTACATCGCCCTTGTATAGACCCTCTATATGCTCCTTCCACCTTTCTGCTTTCCCTTTTTTGCTAAGAACTGGGTTTCCATCCGAGGTCTTGATATTCATGCAAGTGGATCTCTTTTCTGCAAAGGTCTCTTTAATTTTCCTGTAGGCAGTATCTATCTTACCCCTAGTGAGATATGCCTCTACAGCCTTACATTTGTCTTCTAGGCATCCCTGTTTAGCCATTTTGCACTTCCTGTCGATCTCATTTTTGAGGCGTTTGTATTCCTTTTTTCCTGCTTCATTTACTGCATTCTTGTGTTTTCTCCTTTCATCAATTAAATTCAGTATCTCTTCTGTTACCCAAGGATTTCTATTAGCCCTCGTCATTTTACCTACTTGATCCTCTGCTGCCTTCACTATTTAGTCTCTCAAAGCTACCCATTCTTCTTGTACTGTATTTCTTTCCCCCATTCTTGTCAATCGTTCCCTAATGCTCTCCCTGGAACTCTCTACAACCTCTGAATCTGTCAGTTTATCCAGATCCCATCTCCTTAAATTCATACGGTACATGAAATCAGCAGACGAACATATCCAGTCAATATAGAACGCTATCCTCCCCTTAAAGACGAGGGGAAGAGCTGATGTTCTGCTGAATATCAGGGAGTGTGTGAATGATGACAAACGAGTTATCAGACATGGGAGGCAAGAAGACAAGCCATATGGCACATGAAATTAGCAGAGAAAGAAATGGAGACGATCCAAAACACTCTCCTCCATCTACAAGGTCTAGGGGTGGAGTTAATGCTCTGCTGAATATCAGGGGGTGTGTGAATGATGATAAACAAGTTAGCAGACAGGAAGGGCGAGGAGACATGTAAAATATTTACAATAACACCGCGAATCTGACTTCAACTCTGCTCCCAATCGTGCAGTGACCAGACTGCTGAGGGACAGGAGGAACGGTGGCTGGAAGTGAAGGATAGCAACACGCGGAAAGTGAAAGCAAAGATCACAGCCTCGGATAGCGACAGGAAGTGTTCCTAACACGTTGAAGAACTGGCCACTACTCCCTGGCACATGGTTTCCTCCGCTGGTGAAATAACCGAGTAGTGTGTTGTTGCTGTGCAGTGCGGTTTTAGATGGACCCATGGATTTAAAACTGCTGGACGCTACACAGCGTGCTCATCAGCACGCTTTCACAAGATCGTGGTACTGGTGAAAGAATAGTCTAGCTAAAACTAAAAGTTAAGGCCATGTGACGTTTGTCAACGTTACAGAAAACGTCACATACAGTTTCCAGTAGATCTAGTAATACACGTGGTAAAAGTATTAATAAAACAGTGGAAATCAGCAAGAAGGCTTGTTGATCGTGGAACTAAGAGGATGAGCCAGCCACTAGAAAACACAATAAAACCTACGTCCAGTTAGATGGGGCGTGTGCCATGACGCCTCAAAAGATTTCAACAATTTTCGTTATCCCCTTTAATTGAGGGTAAGTCACTAGATAGAGAAAAACCTTCTCTCGTATCAGTGCACAACACACATGCCTTTAAAAAATGGTGCACTGTGAGTTTGCTGCCACAAACACTGCATCCCGATGGGTCATCATGCCGCAAGAGATATGCGTGTGGCATTGGGCAGTGCCCGATATGAAGGCGAGTGAGGACCACTTTGTCCCTTCGTGGAGACCGAAAGGAAGTGTACCAACGGCGAATAGCCGGTTTGACTAATAGCAGATTGTCACTAGCCACTTCCAGCCAACACTCTCTTTGTCACCCTCTCACCCACGACTCGACAGCAGGTGAGGTGGGAGGGGGGGGGGGGCAGTTGCAGTGTGGTATTTTCCTGGCGGACTACTTTCGCTGCTCTATCGGCTTCCTCATTCCTTTCAATTCTCATGTACCCACGGACCCAGCAGAAAGCCACCTCTTTCTTCTGGTTGTGCGTGAGGTGGATAAGTGTTATGGACCATCTGATTACCCTACCTGCTGGAAGCATTTGCTGAGTAGCGTGCAGAGCACTAAGAGAGTCCGTGCAGGCAACAAACTTCCCTCTGCCAATAAGTCTTACGGGTTCCAGCGTCTTTCTGACCAGCCACAACTCTGCGTCGTACACTGAGAAGTGGCATGGTAAGCAGAGTTTAATGACAAAATGTGGGAAGATAATAGAACACTACATTATTCCCATGATATCGTCCGTCGGAAAAAAACACCATGGGCTTGCGATACTTCGATAAATTGCTGTTAAAAACGCGTTTAAAAACTAAGGTCGGAGTGGTGAGCTTGTTGTACTTCGTCATATCAAAGTTTAGAGTGAGCCTGTCAATCATCCAGGGAGGGAATTTGCTCCACGCAGCTACATCAGTTTGCTCAAGATATTGCTTCTAACGGACAGAAAAAAGGTTAGTAGCCACGCGATCGATATTCCTTCGTTGTTTGTATTGTGCAGTTCTGACATAGCTAACAGGTCTGTGATGGGCTGCATTTAGTACATATGTCGCACCATGAGGTGTTCTCGCCGAATGGTAAGGCGCAGATCACCAGCTTCTACAGAGCCGCTAGGAATGGGGCTGGTCTAGAGCCCTGTATACGGGAGAGTACCGCCAACCTGCCGGCCGCCGCCATTTTAGGCCTACTACGCAATGCCAGCCCTATGGACGGAACTGTAAAGTTCGCCTTTATGAAGATGGGAACCGGCCTGAATATGACAGTGCGTTAAGTGAACAAATAACTATCGTTATTAATCGTACCTCCTTGATAACTCGGCGTTTACTGTGAAAATTAATGAAAATTTGCTACTCTGTCACTGAGATCGAGACGCTTATAAATATAACTAGCAGTAATTTTTTTCTCATGCTGACCTTTGTGAAAAGTATTACATGCTCTAAGATAGACTCCAGTCAAGGTCTTCTGAGGTGCATACATGACTTACAGTACATATTAAAATACAAATGCATACTTCGATTTGCAAAATTTCTTTTTTAATGCTTGTTTGTTTCAAATAATGTTAATTGTTTGTAATTAAAAATAAAAGAAACACAAAATTACAAATTACCGGTACATAAATTTAGCTACAACAAATGAAAGACAATAAATTTCTTCTTCTTAAAGTACCTTTGCCGCATTTCTCATACCAATACTTCTACTGTCGCACTTTGCTGTGGCATCCTTCTGTACCTGGCAGTTATATTTCCTCCGAAGAATATAAATTCGAGTCTCAAAAAATTCATGTCCAACTCTGTCCACGACACTGTGACAAAAAGGAATATTCTGAATGAGTTCCTCTATTGATTTATGTGCAACTGCCTCCATTGCTTGAAGGGACAGATTCCAGGAGCAGATTTTCATTCACACGAAAGACTTTTTATGTCATCTCAGTAATGCGAAATATTTCTTGGGAAATGCATTCCAAGCTGTCTTGAGCTGTGTAATTTTTTTAGTTCAGCGAGTCTTTGTACTGCTTCATATTCAGACCTCCTTTGCTGAAAGTCATTCTCGGCACGCTTCACAAAGCAAATACTTTTGCTTCACTTGATTTATTGTTCTGCCTGCTAAATAATGTAGAGACTGTGCTTCCTCAGGTGGCATTTCTTCAACATCGCATACGTCTGAATTCGCACTTGCAAGCAAGTCTGCATCGTCTGTGCCTTCTGCTTAATCGTACGTCCGTCTGTGTTCCAAGTATTCGACAAGAAATTCAGCATCTTCTGTCTGATAACTTCCATGGGGACTGGGACGAAAATACTGTGACACAGCAATAAGCCGCAGAATCATCTTGAAACTAACACAATCTGGAACAGGATTACTGGCTTGAACCATACTGAAAAGGTTTTCCAGAGCATCCTGTGACAGCCTGCACAACAGAACACACTGGAAACCTTTTTCGTTCAGAACATAATCCTGGACATTAATAGCTGTGCATGTTGCTAGAATAACTCCAGACTGTACAGGTTTCCAGATACCCCTGTTTCCAGTTTTCAAATTTTCAAACAGCGAGAACTGTACAGCATCACTGTGTTTGTCCTCAACGGCTCTACCAATGGCAGTTTTCCTGTTCCTTGAGGTCATTAATGAAAACCAACGGAAAATTGTGGCTATGAAAAACGCTGTTGATGTGGCAGAATCTTCATGTACATGTTCCTCTGTTGCATACTGTAACGCTGCTGCAACGCTGTGATTTAAGAGTGCATAAGCAGGACCAACCCTCATTTTATTATAATGCCCTGGCCTTATGCATTATCTTTTAAATCCCAAGCAATGTTTAATCTCTTTTCCTTGTCAAATTCGTATAGTTTATTGATAGGCTCAATCGAGACTACCAGTCCCGCCAAATTATTGTCAGCAACTACTTGCTATGGCAGGATAATGTGGTCGGAATTAGTTAGGTGATTCCTCACATTCTTCGAGATATGAGCTACGTCAGGCATGAAGTACAGATTCCGCTCTGGAGAAAATGGATGTTGGCAGAAATTCTTTGTTTGATTATAAAGGCCAGCAATAATACCACATTCACGCCACAGTGCCTGATTTTGTCCACCCATATCTGATACAATAGCTTCAACCATCAGACCAATCGCTTCACACTTCATAATTAATTGCCACAGGAAAGACTTTCGTTCTTTACCTGAAACTGATTTCCCGGTGAAAAGGTAACCAATTATTTGTTTCCATCGCGTACTTAGACCACCAAGCATAAATACCAAGGCGTGACAAGCATGTTTTTCATACGAACCGTTGGCTGCTGGAAGTGTTGGATGGCCAATTACGAATTTCGATGAAATGTCGTAATTTAGGGCTGGCGTGAGACTCATCTCATCCATCGTTATTGCAACATGTCTTTCAAAAGGATTCATGGTCTCTACCTTCACTTTAAGAGCGGATACGACATCCTTCAAAATACCTGGACTGAGTGCCAGAGACTCAAGTTTCCTTTGTAGAGTTCGTTTCTTGGTAATGGTTGTCCCAGTTCTCTTACCGCATTATATCCAACCCTTCCACAAGCTAATTGAATTTTGAAAGCCTTCTTAATAGTTTCCGGTGACCACTTTGTCCCTCGCATAGTTTTTTTCTGTAATGCCGAGATCTGATCGTCGTTTAATAACGGTTTCACAGATGCAGCCTTTGTATCAGTTTTACCATTCCCACTGGGCAGTTGCTTCTGCAATAACTGGATTTTCTTTTCCAAACTTTCTAGTTCCGTTTCAGTGTCATTCTCAGGAGTTAATCCGACGTCTGAAATGTGAACATCCGGCAAACCTTATTGAGGAAGTACGCAAACTTGCTCATTACCTGAAAAGAAATAATATTAATAATAATAACAAAAATTTTTTTTGTCGAACTACAACGCGAGAAATTTAAGTTTCATAAAAACTTAGTAGTGAATAGGATAGATAAGTTTCTCTTTAGTTACATATATTTAAACAGTACCTGGCTCTGTCTGTGCAGTGTAAGTGCACTCAGGTTCCCTTTACAAACCCCTGTCCTTTGGCGGCTTTCGTTCCCTATTTTGAGGACGATGGCTAAATACAGTTGGTATAGCATTAGGTTTCTGTTTTTTAACACCATCCTTACGATTTGCTTCAAACTGATCAGGTCTGAAGTGAAGCTAAAAATGACAATCCAAATTACACTGTTAAATGAAGTTCAAAACTAATACTTGTAAAGTAGTAAAGATGGCATTGTGAATAACTAACAAAATAAACCTTTTCAAGTTTCACATACATGAAGTACATCCGTATTTGAACTGATTCTTCAGGTTCCGTCTCTTATTCAATGGTGATCGTAGGCATTATTGGAAAATGATGTGGATGTAGCTTTATTAATACTATCAATAATACTGTTAATGCATTTAGAGCTATTTCTATATAAAAAGTACTACAAAAATCAGAAATCAAATGCTATACCGACTTTTTGTCTCATTTTGCTCTATATTGGTCGATGAATTTGTTCGTGGCGGACGTCCGATGACACTCGATCAGGTTCTTTGTTGATCCATTCACACAGTTTTTTATTACAGAGGGTAGCTAACCCTCTGATCAAGCACGCTTTTTTCTAAAATTCATTTTGTCCGACAGTTCGTTGCGTTTAGTCTGGGCGGACGTCACAAGACATCCGTTCAAGTTGATCGTTGACTCCTTTACTCAGTTTTTTTATTACAGAGAGCACGCAGCCCTCTGACCGAACACGCTGAGCTACCGTGCCGGCTACCGACTGAACTATACTTCCATTGTTACAGTGTGCTTTGTAATACGTAATTCACGTAATTATCTGATACAAAGATAAGTTTCCTTCCTCACACACTTTAGCTGTTTCGTAGGGAAATGTATCTTTTTTTCCAATACGGTGTAGCCACAATTCGCGTCTTTTCGCATTCCTTTCGCCCTGTGGAATGTGGAAAAGCTTGCTACCTCAGACTGGTTTCGTATAACAATTTACAGCACAGCACTGCGGCATTTTCTCTATAGAACAGTGGAACATGCCACGTTAAACTCTTAATTTAATACACAACGAGTATATATATTTCCAACACCTGTAAATACTAAAATATCGGCGAGTTAATTCAGATTTGCCACTTAACGCTCACGTATTGCTTAGGCGCAAAATGGCTGCCTCCCTCCTCTCGCCTCAATCGACCAATAGCAGCCGCCGATAGTCGGAAATCCGCACATAAAAGGTTGGCGGCACTGTCTTTCATACAGAGCTCTAGGCTGATCCAGTAGGGTCCTGCGGCTAGCCTAATGCCTTCATAGTGTACAGCAGCAAATATCTTTACATTTCAATGTCTAACTGATTCATATACTTTCCATACAGGTATTTCGCAATTCATTTAAAGAATAAAATTATTCCCTATGAAAATGTTGGAATACCGTCCTGATTCTTCCTCATCCTTTCCTTTAGCGGAAGCTTCCCGACATAACAGAGTAAGACCGTTTTTCACTGATCGTGAATAAAATTCGTTCAGAAGTGTTTTTTTCTAATTTTTTTGTGCGAGGAGCTTGGTTGATGACTTAGTGTTCCATCTTTGAAAAACACAATTATTTATCTCTTAATGCCCCCACAATTTTAACACGACAATTGTGAAACAACGACAGAGAAAACCGTACCAACACATCCTGAACAATAGAAGTTAAAACTGAAGAAACTCACAAGGTTTAATACGAAAATCATAAATGCTCGCAACACGTTTTAAACCGATGTATCTGACCAACGTAGAACTCATAAAAACGGACAAGACATTCAAAGTCGGAGATTCAAAGCTCAATCTCATCTACACAACACACAAAATAATCGAAGGCAACATTAGGACAAAAATAGGAAATGAGCAATATGGGTAGTTCAGGGGAAGCCTCATCAAAGGATGGTTGTTAAGTGAGTATGACAAGTAATCCGAGAAAACTAGAACGTCACAAATGTAAGGGAGAATATCAATAATTTATTTCTTCATTCGAATCAGAATCCACCAGTGTACACAGAACATCGAGAGAACCAGTTTCGAAGCTACCAAAGATCAAATAAATTACAGAAATCATAAAAACAACTAAAAAAACAACAAGGCATCTGAGGAAGACATCCTGGACGCAGAATTACGGAGGCACTCTACCGACAGTATGATAGCATGTCCAAAAACAATAATTCAGGAAGTGTGGGAAATAAACACCTTGCCAACTGGATGGGCACTTACATTAACACATTCCTGCATAACAAGGGAGATGAAACAGATCCTAACAATTATAGAGGAATCTCCCTCTTGCAGATGACCTACAAGATCCTACAGAAGGCACTTTCAAGCAGAGCTAAAAGATTACGTGATCACAGTTGCGAGAGCATTAAGCAGGGGGTAGGAAGAGAAGATCATGTGTAGAGCAAATCGTATATTTAAAGCACATCTTAGAAATTAAGAAACCCAGACGCTTAGGATGAGTGGTTGCATTCGTAGTTTAAAAAAGGCTTAAGACTGCGATGATAGAAATGCATTAATTAACATGCTTAGAAAATTTTGAAATAAAATCAGGAGTAAGGTGTGGTGATGGTGTGTTAGCCCACTTATTATTTGTGTATTACAGTTAGTGGTTAGAGACTAGAGAAAGGCAATAATTATGAAGAGTATACAACTAGGAAGACAGTCAAACAAAATCACAGTGGATTGTCATTTGCAGATGTTATGATATTTATCACAGACTCATTTGAAAACACACAAGAACAAATCACAGAACAACAGCGTCCAGCATATGTAGTATTACATATACTATTTGAAAAACTACAGTTTATGACAAATATCGCTAATGTACCTCAAAAGGTGAAAATAAATATAATACGATATCCAGATGTAGCTTTTGTAAGTATCTAGCAGAATGGAAGTCAAACAACATGAAGGAAAAGACAGCAAAAGAAACTAAAATACATGAAATTGAGACGTCCCATCACATAATAAGAAAGATATGTACTATGAAACCTTATCCTGGAAAACAACACTGAAATAATAAAGCAGTGGTAACATCAGAAATACATTATGCAGCAGAAGCTCTTAAACTGACTTCGAAAGGAGAGCTTCAAAAATTAGTGAATCTGAAAGAAGAATCCTAAGAAAAATACTAGGACCTGAAGCAACAGCGAGTGAGAAAACAGATAAATCCTTAAGCGAGCTTAATACCACAAGCGAACTCGCCGAGCACTTCTTACACATACAGAGAAAGGCTGTCTGTATGTTACCAAGGAGGTAAATATATATGACTAAAATTACAGTTTAATCTTAGTTTAACTGAACGATCACAAAATAAACTTATACAATATGACCTACAGTACTGTTTAATTGTTGTTGTTGTGGTCTTCAGTCCTGAGACTGGTTTGACGCAGCTCTCCGTGTTATTCTATTCTGTGTAAGCTTCTTCATCTCCCAGTACCTACTGCAACCTACATCCTTCTGAATCTGCATGGTGTATTCATCTCTTGGTCTCCCTCCACGATTTTTACCCTCCACGCTGCCCTCCAACACTAAATTGGTGATCCCTTGAAGCCTCAGAACATGTCCTACCAATCGATCCCTCCTTCTAGTCAAGATGTGCCACAAACTACTCTTCTCCCCAATCCTATTCTATACCCCCTCATTTAGTTATGTGATCTACCCATCTAATCTACAGCATTCTTCTGTACCACCACATTTCGAAAGCTTCTATTCTCTGCTTGTCTAAACTACTTATCGTCAATGTTTCACTTCCGTACATGGCTACACTCCATTCAAATACTTTCAGAAACGACTTTCTGACACTTAAATCTATACTCGATGTTAACAAATTTCGCTTCTTCAGAAACGATTTCCTTGCCATTGCCAGTCTACATTTTATATCCTCTCTACTTCGACCATCGTCAATTATTTTGCTCCCCAAATAACAAAACTCATTTACTACTTTAAGTGTCTCAATATCCTAATCTAATTCCCTCAGCATCACCCGATTTAATTCGACTACATTCTATTATCCTCGTTTTGCTTTTGTTGATGTTCATCTTATATCCTCCTTTCCAGACACTATCCATTCCGTTCAACTGCTCTTCCAAGTCCTTAGCTGTCTCTGACAGAATTTAAATGTCATCGGCGAATGTCTAAGTTTTTATTTCTTCTTCATGGAATTTAATGCCTACTCCCAATTTTTCTTTTGTTTCCTTTTCTGCTTGCTCAGTATACAGATTGAATAACATCGGGGAGAAGCTACAACCCTGTCTCACCCCCTTCCCAACCACTGCTTTCCTTTCATGTCGCTCGACTCTTATAACTGCCATCTGGTTTCTGTACAAATTATAAATAGCCTTTCGCTCCCTGTATTTTACCCCTGCCACCTTCAGAATTTGAAAGAGAGTATTCCATTCAACATTGTCAAAAGCTTTCTGTAAGTCTACAAATGTTAGAAACGTAGGTTTGCCTTTCCTTAATCAATCTTCTAAGATAAGTCGTAGGGTCAGTATTACCTCACGTATTCCAACATTTCTACGGAATCCAAACCGAGCTTCCCCGAGGTCGGCTTCTACCAGTTTTTCCATTCATCTGTAAAGAATTCGTGTTAGTATTTTGCAGCCGTCACTTATTAAACTGATAGTTCGGTAATTTTCACATCTGTTAACACCTGCTTTCTTTGGGATTGGAATTATTATATTCTTCTTGGTGTCTGAGGGTATTTCGCCTGTCTCATACATCTTGTTCACCAGATGGTACAGTTTTTCGAGGACTGGCTCTCTCAAGGCCGTCAACAGTAATGGAATGTTGTCTACTCCCGGGGCCTTGCTTCGACTCAGGTCTTTCTGTGCTCTGTCGAACTCTTCACGCAGTATCACATCCCCCTTTTCATCTTCATCTACATCCTCTTCCATTTCAATAACATTGTCCTCAAGTACATCGTCCTTGTATAGACCCTCTATATACTCCTTCCACCTTTCTGCTTTCCCTTCTTTGCTTAGAACTGGGTTTTCATCTGAGCTCTTTATATTCATACAAGTGATTCTCTTTTCTCCAAAGGTCTCTTTAATGTTCCTGTAGGCAGTATCTATCTTACCCTTAGTTAGATAAGCCTCTACATCCTTACATTTGTCCTCTAGCCATGTGAGCTTAGCCTTTTTGCACTTCCTGTCGATCTCATTTTTGAGACGTTTCAATTCCTTTTTGCCTGCTTCATTTAGTGCATATTTATATTTTCTCCTTTCATGAATTAAATTCAATATTTCTTGTGTTACCCAAATATTTCTACTAGCCCTCGTCTTTTTACCTACTTGATACTCTGCTGCCTTCACTACTTCATCCCTCAAAGCTACCCATTCTGCTTCTACAGTTTTCTTTCCCGCATTCCTGTCAATTGTTCCCTTATTTAGACAATAATAAAATAATCTTTATTACATCACTCTGTTGCCACTGACAGGTGTTTCCCCGTAGTAATGACCCATTCGAAGCATGAAACAGTGCAGCTCCATGGATCCCAGCCAACCGCGGTTTCGATTACTATTAACCTCATGGGCAGTGGCCTCATTGTGGCGTTGTGTTGCTAGCTCGTAATCTTTCTTGCAGGGATCGTAAACTTTTTCCTTACCTAGCTATCTGTTTATTTTTTATTACAGCTGCTTACGACTCTGTTTATAGCTGTTTTAGCAGAAGCATAAATGAAGGAATGTGCATGGGTTCGCAATGGTGAAACAACAACGGAACAAAGCAAAACAGTTTTGGTTGGCAAACTTTATACACTCGCGCTACCGCTCGAGCGTTAAGATCTCATACAGAAATGTATCAGAAGGTTGAAAAGATGATACATGTATTGAGAAAAAAATGTGATGAGAAAAAGAAGAATAAAATTCTTTGGACACATAATCAGGATGAATAATGACAGAGCCGGCCGGAGTGGCCGAGCTGTTCTAGGCGCTACAGTCTCGAATCGAGCGACCACTACGATCGCAGGTTCGAATCCTGTCTCGGGCATAGGTGTGTGTGATGTCCTTAGGTTAGTTAGGTTTAAGTAGTTCTACGTTCTAGGGGACTGATGACCACAGCAGTTAAGTCCCACAGTGCTCAGAGCCATTTGAACCAATAATGACAGAATAACAAAATAAACCATTGACTTATTAAATAATTATAAATCAAAAACCACTTGGTTGAGAGAAGTAGGCAGAGATACAGAAAATATTGGAGTCGACATGGACGAAATAAGAAACAGAATGCTTCTTAAGGAGGCAAAGAAAAGTCAGACTCTTAGGACAGAAAAAAGTCAAGAACCGGAAGAATGTAAACACAAGAAGAGAAGAATGAAAAAGGTGTGAAACCTGAGGAAACTACAGATGGAAACAAATAAGCAGAAACAATGTTTATTTATCGTATCCTCGAAAAGAGTTCATGAAAATAAATAAAAAAGAAGAAAAAGCAAGTTTTTCAAGCGCTATGTAGAACATATGGTTGCTAAACTATCTATATTATAAATTATAATACAAGGATGTATGCAGACCGCCTAATAATCGAATCTTGACAGTCACAGCAAATATACAGTTAAGAAACATAGATGTAGATGGTCAGGTAAGTAATACCGGGCTACGCCAACGACATTGTTGCGATATGGCAGAAGATCTTGTGCACTGCTAGTTGACGGACGTAACTTTCACAGGGTTCCTATCGTCTGAGTACCTCCACAGTCTCAGAATTCGTATTCTTCCAAAAATTCTCACTTGCGCAGATATGTCTTCTGTTTTCCAATTGCGACACTGCCGCTTAAGCATGTGCTAATACTTATACAAATATTTGATCGTTGACAAACAGACGTAAAAAGAAATAAAATTTACTTGCCACAAATATCGGCAGTTGGTATCTGTTGGTGGTAGAATGCTCTGCTTCGAAAATTCTTCGGTCTTACCAATAACACACCGCAGGATGTATATGAGTGGGCTTTACCAAAAACAATTTTAGATTCCAGGTAAATCACGAAGGTAGAAGTAACCAACAATGCAATCACATGGCATGTATTTTCTCACTTCTTGATAATGCTGTCATTTCAGATTCAAGTTACGTATGTGTAGTTTACTCTAATTAGTTTTCACAATAATAATGTACAGAATATAAGAACAAAATCGAAAATTAACAACGACTTGCAACCACAGAGTTAACCACATACAGCCATCACATATGCTACCTAACGAGAAGTAATTATTGAAGAAATTATTAAAGAAATTATTAGAGAAAAAAGTGTCTGCTAAACCTCCACATGGACCAGCTAAACAATGCACACGTTGCGTGCAAAACCTTATCTTATTATAATTAGCATTTGAACAGTGAGGTCGTTTCCTTTGCTAAGCCTTTACAGCACAATATCGACTATCCTCTTAATGAGACAACCATAAACAACAATCGGTTACAGCGAAAACAAAATAAAATTAATACACCATCTAGTCCCATTAATGTGGTCACTTGTAAAATGCCTCGATAAGCACTTCTGCAGGGCGAGGCGTGCAGGGAGAGAGTCAGTCACGATCTAGAGCTACCGCTTGGTGTGCGGAGCCATTCCGACACCAGTGCTGTGGCCAGGTAAGTTTCTCAGTTGAGGATCCTTGGTGCGAACAGCCAGGCCATGGGAGTACGGTACACTCATAGTGGTGCTCTTCGAACCACGTACGAACACTGCGATTTGTGTGACATGTTAGATTTTCTTGCTGGTTGATACCGTCGTGCCGAGGAAAAACAAACTGCATTTGGTGTGGACGTGGTTCCCAGAGGCACAGCATACTTCTCTTTATCCATTACGTCTTTCAGAATTACAATGTCACCCAGGGGATGGCATGAAAACATCCTCCAGACCATAACGCCGCCTCCCCAGCCCTAGACCCTTCCGCCAATTGTTGCAGGGGCGTATGCGCCAACGATTATCTATCCACCAGAGCGTAACACGAGACTCATCTCGAAAGGCCACTTGTCGCCACCCAGAGACGTCCAGTTGCAGTATTGCCGTGCCAATTCCAGCTTTCGTCGTCGGTGAACAGCAGTCACCATGGGTGCATGAACCAGGCGCCGGCTGTGGAGGACCATTTGTAGCAACGTTCGTTGAACGGTTGTTGACGAGACACTATGGTAGTCCTTGGTTTATCTGGCTGGTCAGTTGCACAACAGTTGCACGTCTATTCGACCGTACACATCACCGCGGCTGTCATTCACTTCTGTCATCTATGGCCCTTGGTGCCACACAGTTGCTTCGGCGCCGGGTTTGGATAGCACGAATTTGCCCTGCACAGTGTGCAGTGGAGCAGCTCAGCGTGGCATTGAGTCAACAAGTCGTTAAATGCCCCCACAGTAATACTGAGCCATGCTGCCTCTACAGCCGTCCATAATTGCGAAAGTGTGCCGGTGCAGGACTTTGTGTGCAAACTGACCTCTCGATTATCTCCCACATCTGTTCGGTGGGATTCATGTCGGGCAATCTTGGTGGTCAAATCGTTCGCTCTAATTGTCCAGAATGTTCCTCAAACGAATCGCGAATAAATGTGACCTGCCGAATTGGGGCATTGTCCTCCATAAATAACTCCATACTGTTTGGGGAATGGTTGCATGTGGTCTCCAAGCACCCAAACATAATCATTTCCAGTCAATGATCGGTTCAATTGGACCACATGACCCAGTCCAGCGCACGTAAACACAGCCTACACCAGTATGCAACCACCAACAGATTGCACAGTGCCTTGTTGAAAACTTGGGTGCATGGCTTCGTGGGGTATGCGGTACACTCGAACCTTACCGTAAGCTCTTACTAACTGAAATAAGGACGTATCTGACCATCTCACTAGGGGTAAGATAGATACTGCCTACAGGAAAATTAAAGAGACTTTTGGAGAAAAGAGAACCACTTGTATGAATATCAAGAGCTAGCATGGAAACCCAGTTCTAAGCTAAGAAGAGAAAGCATAAAGGTGGAAGGAGTATATAGAGGGTCTGTACAACGGTGATGTACTTGAGGACAATATTATGGAAATGGAAGAGGATGTAAATGAAGATGAAATGGGAAATATGATACTGCGTTAAGAGTTTGACAGAACACTGAAAGATCTAAGCCGAAATAAGGTTCAAAAATGGCTCCGAGCATTATGGGACTTAACTGCTGAGGTCATCAGTGTCCTAGAACTTAGAAGTACTTAAACCTAACTAACCTAAGGACATCACACACATCTATGCCCGAGGCAGGATTCGAACCTGCGACCGTAGCGGTCGCAGGTTCCAGACTGTAGCGCCTAGACCCGCTCGGCCACCTCGGCCGGCCCGAAATAAGCCCCCGGGAGTAGACAACATTCCTTTAGAAATACTGATAGGCTTGAGAGAGCCAGCCCTGACAAAACTCTACCATCTGATGAGCAAGATGTGTGAGACAGGCGAAATACTCTCAGACTTCATGAAGAGTATAATAATTCCAATCCCAAAGAAAGCAGGTGTTGACAGATGTGAAAATTACCGAACTATCAGTTTAATAAACCACGGCTGCGAAATACTAAATCGAAATCTATACAGACGAATGGAAAACCTTGTAGAAGCCGACCTCGGGGAATATCAGCTTGGATTCCGTAGAAATGTTGGAACACGTGAGGCAATATTGACCCTACGACTTATCTTAGAAAATAGATTAAGGAAAGGCAAACCTACGTTACTATCATTTGTAGACTCAGACAAAGCTTTTGACAATGTTGACTGGAATACTCTCTTTCAAATTCTGAAGGTGGCAGGGGTAAAATACAGGGAGCGAAAGGCTATTTCCAATTTGCACAGAAACCAGATGGCAGTTATAAGAGTCGAGGGACATGAAATGGAAGCAGTGGTTGGGAAGGGAGTGAGACAGGGTAGCCTATCCCCGATGTTATTCAATCTGTATATTGACCAAGCAGTAAAGGAAACAAAATAAAAATTCGGAGTAGGAATTAAAAGACATGGAGAAGAAATAAAAACTTTGATGTTCGCCGATGACACTATGATTCTGTCAGAGACAGCAAATGACCTGAAAGAGCAGCTGAACGGAATGGACAGTGTATTGAAAGAAGGATATAAGATGAACATCAACAGAAGCAAAACGAGGATAATGGAATGTAGTCGAATTAAATCGGGTGATGCTGAGGGTATTAGATTAAGAAATGAGATGCTTAAAGTAGTGAATGAGTTTTGCTATTCGGGGAGCAAAATAACTGATGATGGTCGAAGTAGAGAGGATATAAAATGTAGACTAGCAATGGTAAGCAGAGCGTTTCTGAAGAAAAATGGTTCAAATGGCTCTGAGCAATATGGGACTTAACTTCTGAGGTCATCAGTCCCCTAGAATTTAGAACTACGTAAACCCAACTAACCTAAGGACATCACACACATCCATGCCCGAGGCAGGACTCGAACCTGCGACCGTAGCGGTCACGCGGATCCAGACTGAAGCGCCTAGAACCGCTCGGCCACTCGTGCCGGCGTTTCTGAAGCTAGAGAAATTTGTTAACATCGATTATAGATTTAGGTGTCAGGAAGCCGTTTCTGAAAGTGTTTGTATGGAGTGTGGTCATGTATGGAAGTGAAACGTGGATGATTAATAGTTTGGACAAGAAGAGAATAGAAGGTTTCGAAATGTGGTGCTTCAGAAGAATGCTGAAGATGGGGAGGTATTGAATAGAATTAGCGAGTTTGTGACACACCTTGACCAGAAGAAGGGATCGGTTGGTAGGACATGTTCTGAGCCGTCAAGTGATCACCGATTTAGTGGTGCAGGGCAGCGTGGAGGGTAAAAATCGTAGAGAGAGACCAAGAGATGAATACACTAAGCAGATTCAGAAGGATGTAGGTTGCAGTAAGTACTGGGAGAGGAAGAAGCTTGCACAGGATAGAGTAGCATGGAGAGCTGCATCAAACCAGTCTCTGTACTGGAGACCACTATAACAAGCAACTGACCATGCCCTGGTTTTGTAGTCGTCTAGGCGCCAACCGATGTGATCGCGAGCCCGGGAGAGGCGGTGCAGGTGATGTCGTGCTGTTAGCAAAGGCGCCTGCTGTCGTAGCCCATCCTGACGTATATGTTCGTCGTGCGTCCCACATTGATTACTGCGGTTATTCCACGCAGTGTTGCTTGTCTTGTAACACTGAGAACTCTACGCAAACGCCGCTGCTCTCGGTCGTTAAGTAAAAGCCTTCGGTCACTACATTGTCCGTGGTGGGAGGTAATGCCTGAAATTTTGTATCGGCACACACTTGACACTGTCAATTTCGGAATATTTAATTCCCCAACGATTTCCGAAATGGAATTTCATATGCGGCTATCTCTCCTTTTCGCATTCAGTGTCTGCTAATTCCCCTGATGTGGCTGTAATGACGTTGGAAACCTTTTCACATGAATAGCCTGAGTACAAATGACAACTCGCCACTGATTTGCCCTTTTATAATTTGTGTACGCGATACTACCGTCATCTGTATATGTGCACATCGCCATCTTATGAATTTTGTCGCTTCAACTCCCTTTAACAGCAACGACACGGGAACGGGTTGCAAAATTAATAATTTTTTACGTAGTTAAAACTTTTCTCGTACATTCAGTGATGTATGCGGATATGGTCTCCAAAAGGTGTACTGAATACAGTTAGTAGTAAAGAAGTAATAAATCAATACACGTTTCAGGGGGCATTGTTACTGCATCAAAAGCAGAGATGTAGTAATCGATAAACTTTTTTCCTCTCATAATTTTGTAGGCGCCATCAAGGAGAAAAAGTTTTGTAAACGTTTGAAAATACGTGTAATGTTTTTTGCAATCACTAAGTGCTCCCATTCTCAAATCTTGGACGGCTGAAGTACGGGTATTCGCTCGTCGTGGACTACACTGCTTTTTCTCGTCGAACCTCACCCCTTTGGCAGGTAAGTTATTTTCACAGTGATAATTTCCACATATTAAGTGATATGTGTTCCAAGTTTGCGTGTAACCGGTCCAGTGATTTAAGAGAAGATGTAGAATATGCATGCTTACATAAATACGCACATCCATATTTATCATATATATGGGCGGAGAATGGTCTACGGGTAGCGCCTTTGATTGGTAATCACGAAGTCCTCGGTCCCGTGTCTGAATCCCGCCGTTTCTTAAATTTTGAATAAAAATCGTTAGCAATGGCGGCCGACAAATTCCAACATAAGATGTCACCCTCATTCTGCCAGCGGCCTTGTCAAAGAGGATCGAGGAGCGGACAGAGATTCAGAGCACCCACCTGCTCTTGGTGTGGGAAACCTCCACTAAAAGGCGGAATAATCAGCAATGATCAACGGCATGAGGAAGCAGAAGACAATGGAAAATATTCCGGACTAGTCCCCCATTTGGATCTTTGGGCAAATACTGCCAAGGGGGAGGTGACCATGGAAAGAAGATTGACTAACCATCAAAAGGATAAAGCTCTAAAGATCGGAGCGTAGAACGACAGAAGTTTGAAGGTAGCAGGTAAACCAGAAAACCTAAAAATGGAAATGCAAAGGCTTGTTCTATATGCAGTAGGTGTCAGTGAAGTGAAATGGCAAGAAGACAAAGATTTCTGTTCAGACGAGCATACGGTAACATCAAGAGAAGCACAAAATGGTATAAAGAGAGTAGGTTTCGTTACGAATAGGATGGTACGACAGAGAGTGAGTTGCTGTGAACAATTCAGCAAGCCAAGAACCTAACACCGACGACAACCTACAACGCCTAGTAGTCAGTAACAGAAATTTTGAATCGTCCTGTATACTCCGGAAGCCACTGTGAAGTGCAAGGCAGAGAGTACGTCACAACAGACTAGTTGTTGTGGCTTTTTCCCATTCCACTCACGTATGGGGCGCGGGAAGAATGATTGCTTGAACGCCTCCGTGCGTGCTGCGATTACTCTAACCATGCCTTCGAGATACCTATGGGAGCAACACGTAGGGGTTGTAATATATGATTAGATTCATCACTTAAACTGGTTCTACAAACTTTATAAGTAGGTTTTCGTGAGATAATTTGGGTCTGTCTTCAAGCAGCTGCAAGTTTCTTTCAGCGTCTTGGTGACACTCTCTAGTGCGTCAAACAAACGTGCGACTTTTCCTGCTGCTCTTCTTTGTATCTGTCCAATATCCTCTGTTATTTAGTATGAGTCCCACACACTTAGGTAATATTCTAGACTGAGTCACAGGAGCGTTTCGTATGCAGTCCCCTTTGTAGACTGATTCATTTTCCCAGTTTTGTACACATATACCGAAGTCTACTACTTGCTTTACCCATCACCGAACCAGGCTGAAGCCTATGTGAGTATTCCATTTCATATATCGACAAAATGTTACACCCAGGTATTTGTTTGAGTCGACCGTTCCCCTCTCTGACTGACGGATAGTACACTCGCAGCACACTGCGTTATTTTCGTTTCGTCAAGTGCATAATTTTACATTTCTTAACATCTAAAGATCCCAGTCTCTGCATCTTTTGTCTTATCAGGATCTGACTGATTATATGTGAAGTTTCGTTCTGATAGTACTTCATTACAGATAACCGCATTATCTCGAAAGTCTGAGATTTCTATTAATTTTGCAAGGGTGCCAACACACTTCCTGGGACACACCGAAAGTTATTTACCTGTACATCTTTCGACTGTCCTTCCAAGATAAAATGCTGTGTCCTTCCTACCAAAAAATTGTAACTCTAGTCATAGTCACAAATTTCGCTTGACACTCTTAACACTCACCGAGCGAGGTGGCGCAGTGGTTAGCACACTGAACTCGCATTCGGGAGGACGGCTGTACAATCCCGCTTCCGGCCATCCTGATTTAGGTTTTCCGTGATTTCCCTAAATCGCTCTAGGCAAATTCCGAGATGGTTCCTTTGAAAGGGCACGGCCGACTTCCTTCGCCGTCCTTCCCTAATCCGATGAGACCGATGACCTCGCTGTTTGGTCTCTTCCCCCAAAACAACCCAACCCAATCTTTACAGTCGTACTTTTCACGATAAGCTTAAGTGTAATGCAGAGGCAAATGCTTCTCTGAAATCGAGAAATATTGCATCTATCTGACTGCCTTGATCAACGGTTTTCAGTATCTCAAGTGAGGAATGTGCGAGTTGGCCTTAACATGATCGATGTCTTCGGAATCCATGGTGGTCGGCATGAGGGGGTCATTCTGTCCGAAATAAGTCATTATTGAGCTCAGAATATATTCCAAGATTCTATTAAAATAGGAAGATTACAGCGTGTTATGCAACAGTGAGAAGACGATAGGACTACATTCACCTCTTACTCTCCTTACGTTTCATGGAACAACCTTCCGTTGAATTTTTCTCAAACGTACACTGTCCTTGGCAATGCCTGTCCTTAGTGAAGCTCGTTTCGGTTGGCTGGCTGCAAGTGGTTAACACGTTTAGTAGTTCGTATCAAGTGCAAATTAATGTCTGATGTTAGTAACTAAAGCGACTTGTAATTAGCGGCGCAGCGAAATAATTTCAATTGTCAGGTGCTAAAATAACAGTTGTAGTGGGCTCGTTACTTCATTTCCTGCCAGCCTCAAGGCGAAGGATGAAGCTAGACATTCTTCAGTATAGAACCAGGGAGTTAAACGTGAAGCCTGCAGTAGACGACGGCCCGTGTCTTCTGACAGTACGTGCAGTCACAGCGGATTCGCATCTTGACATTGAGGCTGCCCTTGTTGACCATGAAAAGCAGCCATCAGGTACCAAATTTGATTCGCTTGGCCGCTGAACGTGCGTAAATGGGAGGCGGCAGCTTCCCTCTCTTCTGTTAGCCCGATGGTGTAGGCAGCCTTGCATCCCCCACCAGCGCCGCCCGCGGGAAGGCGCGCACTTAAAAAGGGGCGCGCAGACGGACGCGGCACACCGGAACGGCACGGAGGACGCGGCGCCATGGCCTACGTCACAGCCACCGCCACCGCCACCCGCGTCTGCGCCGTGCTGGCCGCTGCCGTCGCCTGCGCCGCCGCCGCCGCTCTCCCCCTGCGTGAGTACCGTCCGACGCACAGTGTACGCGGCCGTAGGTATTCGTCACGGCACTAGAGGCACTGTACGTGAAACTTACTGCCAGATTCAAACGGCGTGCCGGACCGACACTCCAACTTTTCCCTTTCGTGGACAAATACAAAGCTGTGAGGACAGGCAATAAATCGTATGTGAACAGCTCAATTGGAAGAGCATCTGCGTGCTAACGGTAAAGGTCCCTGGGCCGACACGTAGTTTTAATCGACCAGGAATTTTCAAATCAACGAATTCTTCACTGTGTGGTAAAAATTCATTCTTCATGTGAGTGAGTGGTTTCTCCGTAAAATTCTTTATTCTAGGAAAGCTAGTCCCTTAAAGAATGCAGGAGAACTTCTGTGCAGTTTCGGAAGTAAAAGATAGGTACTGGTAGATGTAAAACTGTACTTTCCAAGATACCTTAGCAGAGCACCAGTGAACACAGATGCCTTAAAGAATCGAACTCTCATGTATAAAACAGTTTCAGACGTCTGATTACCTTACAAACGAATTAAGTATGAAAAAATTTAAGAAAAGGTTTGAAATTTTGCATAAGTCTGTTGGAAGACGATAACACCAAAGCTTCATATGTCAGACACCGATTTAGTTCGTGCTATGTGCTATCGTCTGGTATAAGCTGCGTAAACGGTAATTAAAAGTAACACCAGAACTATGGAGCACATGAAACGCGTATCAGTGAGCGATATCTTGGCAAATCTCGCGTGGGTGAATTGGAAGAGCGTGTGGTCGTTGCACCACAGGTCCCGCGTTCAAACACACCGATGACAGTGTGTTTTAACTGCTTACGGGTTGAATGGTTCAATGGTAGAACACTTTCCTGACAAGTAAAAGGACTTTTCGGAATTCGTAACAATGTTCTTTTGGCAGTCTGCTTTCGTTCGTTAGTTGAAAGAAGCAAACTTACAGGGTATATTTGTACAGAGCGGTGTGGTGTTCATTTGGACATGTGCCACAAAACAGACACCACTCGTGATGAAGTAGCGAGTGCATTTGAAGTTTCACCGAATAAACATAAACAATCGGAACAGAAGAATAAAGAAAAAATTGCATCATATGTGCGAAAGTATTAATAGTCCCGTATAACACGTTCAAGCAATATACAGTAAAAGCAAATTGTCATGACTAGGGTATGAACCCAGGATCCTTGGTACGACAGTTTAACCTACTACCAACTTTCCCAGGGAAGCTATACGTATTATTTACTAACTTCTATACTTTTCCTGAGTCCTGCTGTTGTTTTTAATTAACGCCCCTTCTGCAGAACGACAGCACATGGTACGAATTAAATCGGAGTCTTGGTTTACACTCTGTCGAGATACAACCTTTGGTTCCAATATGAGTGTCTGACCTTTGGAGGTTTGGGTGTAAGTGCTCCTATTCTCAAATACTGGATGAATATAGTCCGGGTGATTTGCGCCTCGTGAACTACGTTGTTTTGAGACATATAAGCAGTTTTAACTGTAATTCTTGTCCTAATGGGTCAACCTTTATGCATAAGGTTACGAAAGCATTTTACATTTTTAAATTTGGTCAATAATAATATGAAATACTGAATATAAAACTTTTCTTGGTTCAGGAAGCCAGCAGGTAAGCAATTTTCATCTTGGGCCCTGCACCATGAGCCATGAACCATGAAGTGGGTTAACTTTTTAGTAATGTATATTTGCCCTCGAAATGCAGACGTCGCGGGTTAGAGTTCTGGTCCAGCACACATTCTTAATCTGCCAAAAACTTTCAAAACAGCGCACTCTTTGCTGCTAAGTTAATATCCAGTTTTGAGACCTTATATCTGTTTATCCGTCGACAGTAGGGAACTCTTGTCAGATTCTGCCATATTGCATTCCCGTTGGCTTCATTCACATTCTAGCGTCATGCAATCTGTAAAAAGAAAGAACATTCGGTTATCTTAAAAAGTTTGTGTAACAGGATTTACCATTAATTAAAATATCGGACAACTGAATCAAGCACGTTCCAGTAAACACAGGTCCATCAACGTGCCATTCGTAAGACAACCGCATATGTGTTGTTATAACCCGCCACAGACTTCAATATGAGATATTGTCTTAGTGAATATAAATCTGTTTGAATTGTTAGCTTTTCGAGTAAGTCTGCATGTAATTGGTCTTACCATCAAACTGGACTTATTGTACTACAAACTGTGTACCCTAATAGCCTTTTCACAATAACTGTAGCAGTTCTCGTACCCTTGGGATTCTTGTGCCAAAGAAGGCCGTCGTGTCATACTGGGCAGTACGGGGATGAGTATGCTCTTGGATACGTTCATCACACGCACAGAGCATACCGCGCTATGTTCTCTGCAACACCCACTTTCACTTCCGGAATCGGGAAGGGCTGCTGACCCCTGCAAAAATCGCGATTTCAGAACATCGGCTACATCGCTTCACCAACACTGCAGTGTTTGCTTCTCATTACGTCTGATACATACCACAGAAACAGCTGGCGATTAAATTTAGTACCCACTACGCTATGCGACCCGAAATGAATACATTTATGTACCTTTCTAGCTGGTAAAATAAAAGTCACAGCTTGCATTTCTGTCTCCATAACGGCGGTACCGCGACAAGGAAAAGCCGACTCTTGTTTGCTGTAGCCACGTACTATTATGTTACACATACCCATCAACATTTTACAACGAATGGCTACCATATCCTTACAGCGTCTAAATTGCACTGAGATTCACCACAAAATTCTCACGGTATGTTGACCAAATGCAGTGTCGCTTATAGGCGTAGTGAAATGGTACGAACAAACTGCCGAAGGATACACAGAAGTAGTTGGTGCTGCTCTGGTCTCTGTCATAGGTTTCATTCTGCCACGAACGGTTGTGAAACAGCGACGCCAACACAGATTTCATTCTATCACATACAACAAAAATGCGGATGAACTAGTCGACTATTTTTCAGACCATCTGCTTTGTTTCTACAAATATAATGAAGTAACCCGAAAAACCACTCAAAACTTCGTTGACACGGTATTCACAGATTTGATCTTTCTCCTCCTCCAACCATTAGAAGTCTTAGCTAAGAATTAATTTTAGTGCTCCATTTTATCAGGTTTAATTTCTTTACCAATAGATAAATCGTTCGTCATACGTGTGTATTTGTTTACTCTGGACGGAAAATTAATACAATAGCGGTACGAGAAGTGGGAAAAATAAATTTTGTTCTGATATAGTTCATGTACAATTAAAACTATGAAACAAATATAAGTATTCCAGAGGGAAACAGTCAACACTGAGTTCTCTCCTTCTTCTACTCTATGAAATTCAAAATGCAAAACAGAACCCGAAAGTAACAAATTAACACGTTGTTTATCTGACAGCTTGGCACACTGTTGCAGAAATATGACCCAGCGACGTATCACATCCTGGTAACGCTGACAGAGAAGTTACCGAAACATTTTTTTTCTTTTGGTAACTGGTGTGATATATTTTCGATATGTCTCAATATTTTGCTTGATCTTGTAACCAGTGTATACCTCCTACACTCCTCTGTAGCATGACATCGATATTACAGTCTCGATGTGTCCCAGAAACTTCCCTCATCATGTCTTCTCCAGATGCCAAGTTAATTATTTCTGGGTGTCTTACCACTAATACTAATAACATTTCGTTGGAATGTAATTACATAGAACGCTTTCTTAGCTTATGGAGGTACAACTTCATTAAAGACAGTCTAGCACAAACTCCGAGTTTCGACTGGAGAAACATTTCTAAGACTGATTCAATAATTGTAACGCTTTTCCCATACCAACAGCTTTGTACCAAAGCTTATGGAGACGGCGCCTAGTTGCTAACAGGTACGCTGTGTACTTAGGTTGAAGAATAGTCTAACAGATCAGATGTTCTCACTAGGAGTTTCGAAATTGTAGTCATAGCTTTTCGTTGGCTTGTCGGAAGAGAGTATAAGTTCCGCGTGTCGTACAAAGCTCTACTGCTGTACAGGTAGCAGGTGTATCACAGTGTGCGAGAGAAATGGAGTGGCAACTAGAATCGAATTCCAAAGCAGAAGTACACAGAACATTGCGGTTCTTATTTCAGAAACGTCGAAACTATGATTCAGAACGGAATTCTGACGGAATGTGGACCAAATGCAATGTCGCGTACCGCCATTGTGAAAGGGTGCCAACAGTTTGTCCAAGGATGCAGAGGCGTAGTTGGTCCTAATCGGAGAAGAAGGCCATCGACATCGACCACACAATAACAGTGTCCAGGCAGTCGTGGTACTGGTTCCGAGCAGTCGCAGATTTGTCAGCGATCTGGATGTTCACACAGCAGTTCTCGAATGGTTACGTGACCAAGGAAATGATTTCACTTGTAGAGAAACTGTGGAACTTTTCAATCGTTGCTTACAGAGACTTGGTATCTATGTTGAAAAATAATGTTATACATATGTGACATTTTAAGTACAGTGCAGTATTCACTAAAATTTACATCGCTTGTCACCACAATGTGGTCCGCAGCTCGTGGTCGTGCGGTAGCGTTCTCGCTTCCTACGCCCGGGTTCCCGGGTTCGATTCCCGGCGGGCCATTTGAACCATTTTGAACCACAATGTGTAACTAACTTTTTGATGTCCCCTCGTAAATGCCGGCCGGTGTGTCCGTGCGGTTCTAGGCGCTTCAGTCTGGAACCGCGTGACCGCTACGGTCGCAGGTTCGAATCCTGCCTCGGGCATGGATGTTTGTGATGTCCTGAGGTTAGTACGAGGCTTTTTGAAAAATAGTGATTATGAATTTTTTATTCTGTTCTCAATATGGGACTATTACACGTCATACACATTAATCGCTCGACTTTCCCGACTCACTGACGCAGGTTGCAACCTACAGCCACTAGAGGGCCCCGAATTGCAGCGTGTAACATGGCGGTATTAATGTAACTATGTCTGTGCGTAAGAAACATCGTGCTGTAATCGAGTTTCTAACCGCAGAAGAATTCGTGCACACATGGAGCATCCTCTCCTTCAGCACGATAATGTCAGACCGCTCACGATCCCCGCGATATCACCAACAATGCCATGCCTTGGATTCACTGTGGTCGATGACCCTCCGTACGTTCCCGATTCGGTCCCGTCAGATTTTCTTTTGTTTCCAAAACTAAAAGAACACCTTCGAGAACTGCACTTTGATAACCATGAAGCGGTGCAAGCAGGAGTGAGGTTGTGGGTCTGCCAACAAAGTCAAACGCTCTACAATGATGGTATCATCGACGAAAGAAGTAGCTTACAAAACGCTTGTTCGTCCGATTCTTGAGTATTGCTCATCAGTATGGGACCCTTACCAGGTTGGATTAGCCGGCCGAAGTGGCCGTGCGGTTAAAGGCGCTGCAGTCTGGAACCGCAAGACCGCTACGGTCGCAGGTTCGAATCCTGCCTCGGGCATGGGTGTTTGTGATGTCCTTAGGTTAGTTAGGTTTAACTAGTTCTAAGTTCTAGGGGACTAATGACCTCAGCAGTTGAGTCCCATAGTGCTCAGAGCCATTTGAACCAGGTTGGATTAATAGAAGAGATAGACATGATCCAGCGAAAAGCAGCGCGATTCGTCATGGGGACATTTAGTCAGCGCGAGAGCGTTACGGAGATGCTGAACAAGCTCCAGTGGCGGACACTTCAAGAAAGGCGTTACGCAATACGGAGAGGTTTATTATCGAAATTACGAGAGAGCACATTCCGGGAAGAGATGGGCAACATATTACTACCGCCCACATATATCTCGCGTAATGATCACAACGAAAAGATCCGAGAAAGTAGAGCAAATACCGAGACTTACAAGCAGTCGTTCTTCCCACGCACAATTCGTGAATGGAACAGGGAAGGGGGGATCAATAGTGGTACAATAAGTACCCTCTGCCACACACCGTAAGATGGCTCGCGGAGTATAGATGTAGATGTAGATGTAGATCTACGTATTAGCCTCCCAGTGGGAGAAATGTTGAGAAATAAAAACGTAGACATGAAAAATAAAGATTTAAAATCTTAGTGAGATTACTTTAAAGTCAGTACCGCCATTAGACTGTTGCTTATTTACAGTCTTACATTTACACTTACACAATCGCGATGTAAATGTAACTGTGTAAATAAACAGTCTAATGAAGGTTCTGACTTTAAAGAAATATATTATGACTGTGGTCCCGCTTTATGAAAAAATTATTAGTGAGATTACTTTTATTTAAAAAAGGTTTAAGAGTTTTCACATAAAAAACTCGGAGGCGTTACTTTTAAAAACGCCCACGTAATAAAAATGACACATCATTGTGATCATACTAGCATGACATCGCAATTTTGACACGTGTGTAGTAGCCTCATTAGGCCTATTCGCTGTGCATATGGGTGATCATTATTTGAAAAAGCTACTTTTTCGAATTTGGTGAATATTACAATTATACGAAACGTTATAGCGCAGGAGCGCAAATAAACGAAACCGCGTGGATGAAACATCTGTGTTGAAACTTCCTGGCGTATTAAAACTGTGTGCCGGATCGAGACCTCTGGCAGAAGTAAAGCTGTGACGACGTGGCGTGAGCCGTGCTTGGGTAGCTCAGTTGGAAGAGCACTTCCCCGCGAAAGGCAAAGGTCTCGAGTTCGAGTCTCGCTCCGGCACACAGTTTTAATCTGCCATGAAGCTTCATATCAGCGCACACTCCACTGCAGGGTGAAAATCTCATTCTGAAAACATCCCCCAGGCTGTGGCTAAGCCTTGTCTCCGCAATATCCTTTCTTTTAGGGGTGCTAGTTCTGCAAGGTTCGCAGGAGAGCTTCTGTAAAGTTTGGAACGTAGGAGATGAAGTACTGGCAGAAGTAAAGCTGTGAGGACGGGGCGTGAGTCCTTCTTGGGTAGCTCAGATGGAAGAGCACTTCCCCGCGAAAGGGAAAGGTCCCGAGTTCGAGTCTCGGTCCGGTACACAGTTTTAATCTGCCAGGAAGTTTCATATCAGCATAGACTCCGCTGCAGAGTGAAAATATCATTCTGGAAATATCTGTGTTACTTAGCGATCTCTTGGGAAGCAAAGGTAAACTGTTTCTTTACGTCTCTCAATTCCCAAACGTGTCGATTAAATACGTAAAGGAACGCACATTATCGTGCAGGGTCTATCGTTGATTGGTAAAATGTCAATCTTCACTATTGCACGCGCTCGCCCTCTTTGAGTTGACAACACAAGTTCATGCTCCTACGATTCTTTCAAGAGTCACACATAACTGTACAACTTTTTGTAACCGTACTGTAGCTCCCTACATTTAGTTTAACTTTAAATACGCCCATTTTGATTACACTTTATCACGAATTTTATCAACACAGAATGAAAGAACGAGTTTACTGCTACCAATCACCATTTATATTGTTGCTTGCTTTGCTCACAGAAGATTCAGTCGTCATAAATAAACTGAATGTAAGGAAATAACAAGGTTGCTGTTGCCAGTCACTATTTATTTCCACAACGCGTTTCGAAGGTTTAAACCTTCGTCATTATGAGGATTTATGTATATTTATGTTGCATGTATGTAATTTCGTCACAGACACCTTTCGCTGTCGTGTTACATCAGATACCTCATCACACATTGTAAACGCAAATCTCTCGGTGCGTGTGATGCAACACGACTGGGAATGGACTCCAAGAGTTAATGGAGGGAGTGTCGAAGGTTTCTTCGAAGTACTAACACATGCAGATTTAATCTACAGAAATCCTCATGACGATGAAAGTTTAAAACTTCGAAACACGTTGTGGAAATAAATAGCGACTGGCAACAGCAACCTTATTTCATTACATTCAATTTATTTACGACGACTGAATCTTTTGTGAGGAACGCAAGCTGTAATCAGTAAAATAATGAAGCCGTGTTGACGATAAAGTCTCGAGTACAATGTTTCAAAAGTTCCTCCTATTGTTCGTCCAAATTACGGATGTGTAACATACCCGTCGTTTCTGGTACAAGGCCTTTCCTTAGCATCGAGAGATGCTAACGAGCTCATACCTGTGCCAGGAACGTCTTTCTGGGAGCTCCCTCTGTCGTCCTTCCGTAACTTGGTGTCTTCTGCAGTAAGGTACAGCACTGTAATCTGCTGTCCTTCAGCACTCTAGACTGCAGTTCTTCATGACAAGATTTGAGGATGCGCAGTTCTTAGGACCTACATTTACGTTTTACAATAGTTTCAATTTTTTTCAGATGTGTCTAGGAAAACATGCGTTACTCATTAGTAGTTTACAAGTGCACTTCATCCATATCATGCTAGCACTATTTGCAAAAAAATTGTTTCATTCTGAATATTACTTACTGTTATGAATTCGACTGTAGACGACAAACGTATCGCTTTTTAATGACTAGCACTCACTTTGCAACATTGGGTACCATTATGTCTGATTTGTCAGACACACGGTCCAGTCACATTAATGAGATCACCGCCCCTGTACGACGTCAACGTGCAATAACCACTGGCAGGCGGCATGTGGCAGCACTGGCAGTAGAGGGTATGTAAAGCGTGTCGGGATGAAGCAGAAAAGCAGCGCACGCGTTGTCGTAATCCGGAAACGGAGCAATTTATCTGAGTCCAAACTGGCATGATCACTGGCTTTCGGGAGAAGGGTGGGAGCATTTCCGAAACGACTGCGTTTGTAAACCGTTCGCGTGCCGCAGTGGCTGAAGTATACAGCGCGTGGCAAAACGGCGCTATCCAAAACCGGCGCCAAGGCAACTGTAGTGGACAAGGGGCCCTGACAACAGGGTGAACGACGGCTGCGGAGACGTGTACGGGCGAACAGACGTGCAACTGCTGAGCAACTGACCGCCCAGGTGGACCAATGGGCTACCAACAGTGCCTCCTCAACGACCGTTGCTGCATATGGGCTTCCACAGCGGACACCTGGTTTATGCGCCCATGTTCGCTGTACTTTATAGGCGACGAAGGCTGACATTTGCACTCCAGTACCGCTAACAGACGTCCACTGAGTAGCGAGGAATACTATGGTAAAACGTAGTAGTAAACTTGCGAATTGAAGAACGTATAACACAAGTCATTTTATTAGTATCCCAGACAAGAGCATCTATGGGCTTAGTTTCTATCAGATGCCATACTGACTTAATACCATCTGTTACCCCACTAGTAGAAGATAAAGAAATGCGCTACTTCTGAATATGTCGTCTTACTTTGCGTGCTCTGGAAATGTGGTAAGAAAAGATCTAGAATGCCTGTTATTTAACTGATGAAATATGTTGAGCGAAAAGAAAACTAATACGCCAAAAAGGAATTAGACCAAATTAAGAAAGAATTGAAAAATTACTATTGTCTTTGTATTTTTTCCGTACATTAAAATCCGTTTGCCGGCCGCAGTGGCCGTGCGGTTCTAGGCGCTCCTGCCTGGAACCGCGAGACCGCTACGGTCGCAGGTTCGAATCCTGCCTCGGGCATGGATGTGTGTGATGTCCTTAGGTTAGTATTTTTAAGTAGTTCTAAGTTCTAGGGGACTGATGACCTCACCAGTTAAGTCCCATAGTGCTCAGAGCCATTTGAACCATTTGAACCAAAATCCGTTTAAAGACTGCCACAATTTGAGAACATAAGACACAAAAGCCTTGCGGCAGTTAATGGAAAATGAGACCTTACCGAGTTTATAATTTGTGACACACAGGTGTCTATCTACATATGGCAACCAGTACGACAGTGGGGGACAACTAAATAAGTTTTGGGTTACACAGTTTAGAAATTCGAGCAAGCCGTTTTGAAGTAACTTACAGCGTCGTGTGCTTAAGGGAACTACGGGATGTCAAAAAGTCTCTCCGCAAAGTCGTATGATTGTTAGCCGCGCGTGCTGTATTGATTGTTCGCCTGCCTGGGTTCCTTCCCTTCAAGTGGACTCTCCCAACATCCCACTGTTTTATCTCAGCCAGCGTCAGTAGTATCGTTGATGTGTGTTCTTACCTGTTGACGTGTACGTTTAAGTTTAGTTCCTTTGTTCGTTCGTTTCGATTTTGTCAGTGTTAAAATGCTAACCATTGAAGACGTGTGTTTTTAGTCAAACAAGTGTTCAAAGCTGGCGGTAAATACAAATTTTCAGTTACTCGAACATTTAATTCAGTTTTCCCAGAGACAACACTCCCACATTGCGATTCTGTGCGAGATTTGCTTAACAAATTTCGAAGTACGCGTTCAGTGACAGATGCACCAAGAAGTGGTCGTCCTAGCGTTTTGTCTGAGGATAAAGTACTCGATATTTCTGATAAAATGTCCATGAGTTCGAACACGTCAGTAAGAAAACTCGCCCAGGAAATCGATGTTAGCGTCGGAACGGCCCACACAGCTGTAAGGAAAAAATTAGAACTATTCTCATACAAAGTAACAGTCGTGAAAGAACTGAAAACTACTGCATTATTGTCTATGGTTTAAACATTTCGTTCAGCAAAATGGAAGGGATATTGTTAATGAAACGTTTTTCACTGATGAGGCGTGGTTTCATTTATCCGGGTACATGAACTCGCAAAATTCTCGTATGTGGAGTACTGCAAATCTATTGTGTGTTCATGAGAAACCACTTCATTCTGTGAAAATAGGAGTTTGGATTGCAATTTCTAGACGTCGGATTTTGCGTCCCATATTTTTCAACGAAACAATAAATGCACAACAATACTGCAGTGATATTCTGTAATCATTCATAGGAGAAATTGTGTTAAGTGAAATACTGAACGGTTATTTTCAACAAGACGGTGCAATCGCGCATACAGCTCGCGTTTCACTGTTACTGCTTGCTGATGTTTTTGGTGATCGCATAATTTCACAGGGACTTTGGCCTCCACGATCGCCTGACCTAACACCACCTGACTTTTTCCTCGGGGGTGCAGCGAAAGGAACTGTCTATAAAAACCGTCCAGAATCCATCGATGAACTGAAAACTGCCATATCCACTTTCACTGCTTCTGTTACAGAAGGAATGTTCCAGATTGTGTTTGGAAGCATGATTAGACGAATTGATTGTGTATTCAACAACAGGGGGGACACTTGCAACATTTAATGTGGAAATTTTCAAGTAAAAATGAATATTCAGTAAATTAATAACTTGTATTTCACTGAGTTTCATTTCGGTATATTCACTGCGGCATACGGCACGCGCGGCTAACAATCATACGGCACTGCGGAGAGACTTTTTGAACACTCCGTATTTACGTCATCTGTGTTCTCGTTGTTTGCTCATGAGACAGCTGGAAAACATTAACAGTTGCATACCAGTGATGTATGTTGCGCTGGCCAACGCCAATGGGAGAGGTCAGCGACTAACCCCGCAACCATCACACATTCTCTATCTAGGATAAATCACATTACTGATGTATTTCCATTATTTTGGCAGATTAGAAGATTAAAATGTTGATTATTATTACTGGGAAAGGGTTTCTGGGACATTTTTAGTAAAAAATAAATAGTTTTTTTACATTTATTTATATTAATTTCACTATTACAAGGATTGCTCAGAATCACATTAAGAACACTTTACAATACGAACTACTTCTTCTTTCTTGGTGTGTGCGGGGCAGATATACTTCCTGCAAGAAGTGCAACCCTTCATGTACTTACGGTCTTTGCTTCTGGCGCATAAGTAACAGCGTCCTTTCTTTGGCAGATTATGAATAGCTGCACATGTTACTTTCCGTCGTGGCTCCGTAACGTTGTTTCCTCTGATCACAGCACCTTGATTTTGATTACACACATACTCAAAAGTTGATAACGCTGTAGTGTGTTTAGAGTGGAGGCCTACAGCATTTTGAGCGAGTCTTATCATGTTGAGTTCACAAAGTTCACGTGCAAGATCTTTCTTCTTTCTTCCAGAACTCTTTGTCGGGTAATTCTTTGTCCATTCCTTGTGTGTATCTTGAAATACAACATATGAATTGCATGCTGCAATGTCAATCAAGTTGAAAAACACCACCATTGGCCATCGACGCGTACAATTGTAGAATAGGATGATGTCTGGCTTCTCTTCCGTCACATTCATATCATGATGTTGGGTTGACAATACTGTAACAACCTTTCCTTTCTTAGGCACGTAACTGACTAAAGTGGCATCATCACTAAAGGCAAGTCGGATTGTTCCTGGTGTAGCTTTTTTTAGAAAAACAGGACGGAGTTCTGTAGGGACATCGCGTTTGTCACTTCGAATAGTACCAACTGTAGTTATTTTCTCATGCAAAAGATCAGATGTGAGTGGAACGGTAATGAACCTTCTGTCCATGGTAACATTTCTTGCAGATTGTTTCAAGTTAGACATTTCAATCAATCTTCTAACTATTTTAGGGCCACTGTTATGGTTCTTCTCATTAGCGTGCTTTCCAGCGTAGGGATCCGCAGCGAAGCAGTATTTCGTATCTGAATCACATAACAGGTTCACCTCTATTCCATATTTTGCTGGTTTTGTTGGAATATATAGCCTGAATGAGCATCGCCCATGGATGGTCACAAGTTCTTCATCAACTGTGACTGAGTCACTAGGATTATAAAATTCAGGAAATTTACTAACTATCACGTTCCATATATCCCTGATAGGAGCAAATTTGTCGGTCTGTTTTCCAGCTGCTCGAGTTAGAGCATCATCAAAACGCAAGCACTTCAGTAAGAGCCTCAGTCTATGCTCCGAAAATGAAGCTCGGTATATCGGAAAGTTTTCTTTACTAATTGTATCACGTACACTGTCTTTGTTCTGTCTATGGACTCCACAGTTCAATAGAATTCCAATTGCTGACACAATTCCTTCCCTTTCAAATGCTTTGGAATTTTTTATGAAAATATCTTCAGATGATTCCCTAAGATTTCCAAGTTTTTGATTGGTACACATCAAAATGTTGTCCAGGATGTTATCATCGAGGTACATGAGAAAAGCTTTACCTGGTACATCAGGTTTTATCCCTGGCTTAGTTCCTTTCGGGGTTCTCATTACGTTAGCAACAGACCTCCTCCTTTGATTTACGTAAGGGCTTCTCTTCCATATCACACTTGACGGAGCCACCATGTCTTTTTCAAGTTGATCAAGTTGTGCTTTCCGCCTGGGTCGTCTTCTTGTTGGTTGAATATCTATAAAAAAATATGAAAACAGAACCGAACACTAGCAAACTAAGCCCTCTACCGAGACACACATCCTAATATACTCCAAAATATCTGCAAAAAGTAATAAAAATCAATACCTACCCTGTTCACTTTCATCCAGCTCGCTGCTGTCAGAAACTACTTGATCTGTAATTTCCATGACTACATCTTCAGTTTCACTGCTTGAGCTTTCAGATAGTTCACCACTGAATTCAATGTCTGAACTCTAAAGCAAATTTCGAATTTCGTCATCTGTCAGTTTCATCTTCTTGTACATTCTGTCAAATGCCGCAAAGATATTACCTTCCACCCACCACAGTGTTTACCGTTTGACTGCGAGTGGTGATTGTTGACCTGTTACACCCTCAGTTATAACAATCGCTATAATAACTCAACCATGAGTGTAAACCAAAAGCTGTTCTTATTGTCTTTTTTTTTTTTTTTTTGTCATCAGTCTACTGACTGGTTTGATGCGGCCCGCCACGAATTCCTTTCCTGTGCTAACCTCTTCATCTCAGAGTAGCACTTGCAACATACGTCCTCAATTATTTGCTTGACGTATTCCAATCTCTGTCTTCCTCTACAGTTTTTGCCCTCTACAGCTCCCTCTAGTACCATGGAAGTCATTCCCTCATGTCTTAGCAGATGTCCTATCATCCTGTCCCTTCTCCTTATCAGTGTTTTCCACATATTCCTTTCCTCTCCGATTCTGCGTAGAACCTCCTCATTCCTTACCTTATCAGTCCACCTAATTTTCAACATTGTCAATAGCAATTATAATTACGATAAATGTCATGTATGTATTAAATAAACTACTGAACAGACAGGAGCTTCAGCCTGAACGTTGGGGTCAGTTACTGCCCCCCCCCCCCCCCAATTGGTATGCAACTGTTAAATGGAGAGGAAACGAAAGGCATAAACTTTTTCAGGACTCGCTACGCGCTAAGACAATAGCACCGAAAGGTAGAGAAAGGCAGTGAAGGTCGGCAGTTAGCCATAAACTCCACCAGCTGTGATGCGGAGCAATTGGCTTGCGCTGCCGCGTGCCACCGCAGCGCGTGGCGTGGATGCAAACTGAGCCCGAGATTAGCAGACCGGCCATTGGGCTAGCGCGCCCTTGACACCGCCAGCGCAACGTCACAGCCGAGAAACAGTGTGTGACGGCGTCTATGGTCTCCACATAACCCTGGACTAAGTCCGCATCCTTATGCTGTTCTCCCATAACATCTGTGTATTGTTCAAAATTAAATTCGAAGCGCTTGTCTACTAAGTACGAGGGTCGGAACTTAAGTAGTGGCAACTATTTATTCACAACCGATCCAAAAGAGTTACATGTTTGCACCTTTTACTGACCTTCAAAGTAGTCACCAGGTTGTGTAGAACCCGTTGCCAGCGATGTGGAAGGCGTAGTATACCGTTAGCAGAGCATGTTCTGTTGATGGTACTGATGGAGAGGTCTAAAGTTATGGCGATTCTCGTGTACGACTGTGGTGGTGTTATCCTAACGCATTATGTTCCTCCACGGCAGACCGTCAAAGCACACTATTACTGTTCGTTTTTTGGAGCATCACCTGCGACCATCTTTGCGAAAGAAGCGGCGACACTTTCTGCGCAAGCCACCCATCATTTTGCACGACAATGCGCGGGCGCATACAGCGCAAGCTGTGCTGCTCTGTTCGATCCATGGGACTGGGAAGTGCTGTACCATCCACCATACTTCCCGGACTTAAGTCCTTGTGACTTTGATTTGATTCCGAAGATGAAGGAACCACTTCGTGGCATTCGCTTCAGAACTGTTACAGATTTTCGACAGGCAGTAGACCACTCCATTCGCACCATCAACAGAACAGGCTCTACTAAAGGTATACTACGCCTTCCACATCGCTGGAAACTGGTTCCACACAACGCTGATGACTACTTTGGAGGACAGTAACAGGTGCGAACACATAACTCTATCGTATCTGTTGTGAATAAATAGTTGCCACTATTTAAGTTCCAACCCTCGTATATTATACCGAGGTCTTAAAACTGTTGTTGCAGTACTTTCATCAGAGTGACATAGCAGACTACTGTAGATGTTAGTAGTAGTTATAGGCTAAGTTTCTTGCATCTGGTAGGTGTTACAACATTACTAAGAATGTTTCATTTTGCAAACGATTCTTTTTCACTCCATTGCAACTCGACCGACTGATGCACTGTATTTTGGTGCATTAAACATACACATACGCACACTTTGTTTCTGGAACAAATTAACGAAAGCGCCAATCCCACACCTCCGCTCCCTGCACCACAGTTCCGACCTAGATATTCGGGAGTTTTCCTTTTGTTGTAAAGTAAATGATAGTAAACGCTCATTTGAGTACCACTCTGCCCTGCACTCAGTTCACTGGGATTTGGGTTAAAAGGTCCAAGTGTACTGCGAGTCTTTTCTATAACAAACCGCCAGACCTTAGCGTAGGGAATGCAGACTAAAAATATACAAAAAATTTGCAGATTCTAAGGATTTTTGAATGAAGTACAGGATGATGCAAAGTTGCAAATACACCTGCAAGAAGTGACAAGGGCTCCTTACAAGTAATATCTGGCTAGCATATAAGATATGGTGGAAAAAAGACAATACTATCAGCTTTTCATTTTCATACACTGTAGAATCGAGTACAAGATGATATTGGTGCACTTGCTACATGAGAAGCGTAACCGTCTCTATGTTGCGAAAACAACGTTCTCAGTTACAAGATTGAAATCACCACAGACGAATAATTGTTTCCTATTATCTACTAACTAACAGGGTGACACGTCTTCTGTAGTATTTTAAAAGGAGTTGTTGCAGTTGATATAACTTGTAGGACTACAACGTAGCTGGTTAATTTAGCTGTATTCATGTTGATCGGAAACAGTCTGAAAATCTTTATCTGACTCCAAAGGGCCTGACAATTGGCTTTCGGGAGAAGGACGGGTGCATTTCCGATACGGCTGGGTTTGTAAGCCGCGTTACAGGGTAGGCTGTGCTGAGAAATAATTGTTAAGTAAAAAGTTTCGATACATTGCGCCGTTTCCGGGTTAGTTGGCGTTGAAGTTAGCCAATCAGGTGTGCTAATTCAAGCGGCCCACCAGATATAATTAGTGTTAGTTGGTCTCATAGCGTAGATGACAGTGCTAGAGACTGCTCTGCCTTTGTCTCGGGTTCGATCCTTACTATCGTCCCATGTCTCTATTTGCATCGCTCTCTTGTTCGGTTTTAGGAACCCATACGAAGTACATGTTGGCAACAACGCTACTGACGGCCACCTTAAATTTGCGAGCACGGAGGCCAGATCGCATAACTTCAATGCTAATTAAATCAGACACAGCACATCATATCGAATTTTTTGTTAATAATTATTTCTGAGTACGGCCTACCCTGGAACAGCATTACAGTCTTGGGACCCACTACCTTTACATTGGATTCGCTACCAGTGATAAATTTCTGAGATCCCTTTCGAACAGTTCTTTTTTATACACACAGAACTGCATAAAATACAGGAAAACTTGGGGATTAACAAAACATTGGTGAAACGATTGGCTGTTTATTCTGAATATAAGAAAATATATCGGAATGTACCTGAACAGAAAAAAAAAAAAATTTCGTACCGTTTGTCTCAAAATGTGGTACGTTTTTAATGTCCGCTATATCCGGACAAAATTAGACGGTAACATACATGCAGTTGTTGGGAAAGCTCATAAAATGTCATCCCCGAGTGGAACGCATGTGACGCACACACCTGAGTACAGTTGTTCAGTTCGGGATCGATACATAACAGGTTACCAGAAAAAATATAAACAGACGACGTTTACTATTCGCCATATGTCGTTTAAGGCAGAGGGAAAGAAGTCACAGAGAGAAATTCTAAAACAAAGACACCGTACCTGATAGAAATGATTCCTCTTGAAATTACGAGAAATTAGCTTCCGAGAATAAGACGATGACAACAACATCAAAGAAATTACAATTCATCTAGAGGCGAACAGGCAGTGACATCCCTCGCCCAACAGAAAGGATCGTGGTTCAGTGCCGTTGCTATTAGATCGCTCGTACATTCCAGAGGGTACGCGGCTGCCTCGTCAGTTGCCGGATGAACCTTGAAGCTGGTAAACGAGTCGCCTTTCCAGAGTCACGTGGCGGCCTCGATGTCTGCAGTATACGTCTACGAGACGGAGGTCGGTATTATAGCAACTGGAAATGCAATATGTGCCAAACCAGTTCCACAACAGCCACACTTGTAGGAGTGGCCTCTGTTGCAACCAAACAGTAGCAGTTTCAAAACTCCGGACAGAGGTCTACAATTTTTCCCCACTCTGCTGTACAGCACATTCAAACCACACCTTATCCTTAACTGTGGCTTTGTTATTAATATGTTCTGAGCTTCTGTAACTGCAAAGCAAGTTCTTAGCGTTTGCTTCGGAAATGGTATTGGCAATTTATGTACAAGTAAATCAGGACTCAGACTGGTTCTTCCAGTTATAACGACAACTTACCAGCGAGAGTCTCTGTCTTATACCGTTAATGGCTTCAGCATCTATCCAGCGTACTTTGATTTTGCGGATACCATACACTTTGTCTTTCAGGAGCATCCACTAAGTGGTCAGGAATAACATACTCGTATCCTAGCAACAATACCGAACGAGGTGGAGCATTGATTTACACACGGAACTCGCATTCAGGAGGACGATGGTTCAAATCCGTGTCCGACCACCCTGATATAGGTTTCCCGTGATTTTCCTAAACCGCTCCAGGCAGATTCCGAGACGGGTCTTTACAAAGGGCAGGGTCGATTTCCTCGACCCTTCTTTGTAAAAACCAGAGCTTGCGCTTCCTCTCTAACGACCGCGTTGTCGACGGGACGTTAAACCCTTACTTCCTTCTTTTTCTCCTAGGAATCCTTACATGTGAATCATGGAGTCCTCATTTATCCGAAAATTACCTCGAGCAATTAAACAGAGAAACGACTCGTGGAGATAACATCTTGGACCTACTGATAACAAACAGACCCGAACTTTTCGACTCTGTAAGCGCAGAACAGGGATTCAGTGATCATAAGGCCGTTGCAGCATCCCTGAATATGGAAGTAAATAGGAATATAAAAAAAGGGGAAGGTTTATCCGTTTAGCAAGAGGAATAAGAGGCAGATTTCAGACTAACAGATCAAAACGAAAATTTCTGTTCCGACACTGACAATGTTGAGTGTTAATGGAAAAAGTTCAAGGCAATCGTAAACTGCATTTTAGACAGGTACGTGCCGAGTAAAACTGTGAGGGACGGGAAGAACCCACCGTGGTTCAACAACAAAGTCAGGAAACTACTGCCAAAGCAAAGAGAGGTTCACTGCAAATGTAATCGCAGCCAAAACCTCTCAGACAAACAGAAGCTAAACGATGTCAAAGTTAGCGTAACGAGGGCTATGCGTGAAGCGTTCAGTGAATTCGAAAGTAAAATTCTATGTACCGAATTGACAGAAAATCCTAGGAAGTTCTGGTCTTACGTTGAATCAATAAGTAGCTCGAAACAGCATATCCAGACACTCACCCCCCCACCCCCTTCTAAGAGCCGAGTACCGCAAGTCTCTAGAGGAACGGAAGGTTCCAGATGATTGGAAAAGAGCAGAGGTAGTTCCAGTTTTCAAGAGGGGTCGTCGAGCAGATGCGCAAAACTATAGACCTATATCTCTGACATCGATCTGTTGTAGAATTTTAGAACGTGTTTTTTGCTCGCGTATCATGTCATTTCTAGAAACCCATGATCTACTCTGTAGGAATCAACACAGATTCCGAAAACAGCGATCGTGTGAGACCCAACTCCCTTTATTTGTTCATGAGACCCAGAAAATATTAGATACAGGCTTCCAGGTAGATGCCTTTTTCCTTGACTTCCGGAAGGCGTTCGATACAGTTCCGCACTGTCGCCTAATAAACAAAGTAAGAGCCTACGGATTATCAGACCAGCTGTGTGGCTGGGTTGAAGAGTTTTTAGCAAACAGAACACAGCATGTTGTTCTCAATGGAGAGACGTCTACAGAAGTGAAAGTAACCTCTGGCGTGCCACGGGGGAGTGTTATGGGACCATTGCTTTTCACAATATATATAAATGACCTAGTAGATAGTGTCGGAAGTTCCATGCGGCTTTTCGCGGATGATGCTGTAGTATATAGAGAAGTTGCAGCATTAGAAAATTGCAGCGAAATGCAGGAAGATCTGCAGCGGATACGCACTTGGTGCAAGGAGTGGCAACTGACCCTTAACATAGACAAATGTAATGTATTGCGAATACATAGAAAGAAGGATCCTTTATCGTATGATTATATGATAGCAGAAAAATGGTAGCAGTTACTTCTCTAAAATATCTGGGAATATGCGTACGGAACGATTTGAAGTGGAATGATCATATAAAATTAATTGTTGGTAAGGCGGGTGCCAGGTTGAGATTCATTGGGAGAGTCCTTAGAAAATGTAGTCCATCAACAAAGGAGGTGGCTTACAAAACACTCGTTCGACCTATACTTGAGTATTGCTCATCAGTGTGGGATCCGTACCAGGTCGGGTTGACAGAGGAGATAGAGAAGATCCAAAGAAGAGCGGCGCGTTTCGTCACAGGGTCATTTGGTAAGCATGATAGCGTTACGGAGGTGTTTAGTAAACTCAAGTGGCAGACTCTGCAAGAGAGGCGCTCTGCATCGCGGTGTAGCTTGCTGTCCAGATTTCGAGAGGGTGCGTTTCTGGATGAGGTATCGAATATATTGCTTACTCCTTCTTATACCTCCCGAGGAGATCACGAATGTAAAATTAGAGAGATTCGAGCGCACACGGAGGCTTTCCGGCAGTCGTTCTTCCCGCGAACCATACGCGACTGGAACAGGAAAGGGAGGTAATGACAGTGGCACGTAAAGTGCCCTCCGGCACACACCACGATTTTTGACAGCCATGTTTGTTCTTGCAATTGATATTGCATGCGTAAATGCATGGACTGATTACAAGAAAACGCATCAGATTTAGGTGTTCCTAAAAATAAGGCACTTGATTTGCTTCACTTTAGGCCAAATGTGGGCAAAGTACTGACAAGAATAGATAAGCCAGCTGCCAGGATAAAGGGGTGTCCCTCTAGTGAGAGGCCAAGTACTTCAGAACGGGTCAACGTGGAAGCTCGTCCCGAAGCTGACGGTAGTTTGGACAACGTTGAGCATGTTCCAGTGGTCAGTGGCAAAAAATCGTTTGACTGGTGCAAGAAACCGGGTTGCAAAGGCAATACCAAATTTTATTGTGTAAAATGTAACATTCACTTATGTCTGGATAGAAAAAAATATGTTTCTTTGATAATAATTCTTCACAAGGGTAAAGCCATAGTTTATGTATATAATTATTGAGTAAGCTTTGTGTAGTTTATGTATTTTGATGAAATAAAAATCACATAAAATACTTTGAGCTTTCGAATTATACTGCACCCACTTGAACACAATGTCCTCATTTGCGGACGAGTTGTATCCCCCCTTGGGAGGCATCCCGGAATATTTTATACATCTGAAAAATCATAATTTAATTCGAAGGAGTGCATATTAATCCGGAAAGGAAATTCCTTGAAGGCTGTTCGACAGAGCGGAAAGGATGAAAATCTGAAGGCGCAAGATCACGTGAATAAAGCGAGTGCGGAATGACTCAACAACCTGTATAGCGTTTCTTGTCACTCTAGTAGGAAGCTAGTGGAGTAGAATCACTTCACGCACTCTTTCTTGTTGTTCTTGGACTGCGTCTGCAATACGTTTCAGTTGTTGAGAATAAATGTCATCAATGATGATTACACCTTGTAGAAGCGATTCGTATTACTCGACACCTTCACAGATACGCTAGAGGCATAAAATTATCTCTTATGGATGCGGGCAGGTCTTTGTACGGGGCTGCTTTATTTGGGCTCAACCATTCGTTTATTTTCCTTATGTTGGCATGAAGACACCATTTCTTATCACCAGTAACGTTACAGGATAGGATTGGACCGTGTTGTTCTCGAGCCAATTGATAACGTGAAAGCAGAGGCACGCATATGGCGCCCGCTGACTTTTGTGATTTTAGCTTAGAAAAGGGCGTACCTGTACACCCGATTTTTGAGCCTTCTCCATTGAATAGAAAAGTTCCACGATGATCACAGTTTTTCACATCTGGAATTTTTCGAACACACTGACGTCGGTCATTGTGGATGAATGCGTTTAAACGACCTTCATCAAGCCCCGGAAGTCTTCCCGAACGTGGAAAGTCAGTACTGTCAAAATAATTCTTCTTATTACGAGAGAACCGTTTTCTTGCTGTGCTCTGTCAAGTGGTGTTATCCCCGTACATGACGAAAATGTTTCTGATCGTTGCTGTCATCCCTCTACTGATCTCAAACAGATGAATGTGTCGGAAATGTTTCGATTTCTCCACTTGGTGCTCCACTTCCTGCCATCCACAGCATCGTTCACTACGTCCAGATGACAAAGTGACAGTATGTAAACTCAGATAGCAGCCGTGGACTACTGGTAAAACATGACAATCGATAAATTAGCCCCTTGAAACCGGAATGCCAACATGTAAAACAAAAAACCTACGAACTTATGCACCAACCAAATACATGTACAGACAAGCTAATGATAAAAATTTCAGAAAAACTGGATGATTAATTCAAGAGAAAGAGCAAGCTAACAACACTTTGGTCCACCTCTGGCCATTTGCAGGCAGTTACTCGATTTGGCCCTAATTGTAAGTACAATGCCAAGCCGAGTGCCTGCGTGCATAAATACCAGCACGTTACTGACTTGCTCAGTTTGTGAAGCTCTTTCTCTTGAATAAATCGTTCAGTTTTTATAAAATTGTAATCATTTGTTTGCTGTACACGTACCTCACATCTAATAATTTCCATTCCATTCGGACAATTCCTTCATGGTGAGTCTTTTTTTTTCTTAGATTTTATATCTCTCTCCCACAGTCTCTTATTTTCTCTCACTGATTTACGTCGTATCCCACTGCCACTGTCTCCTCTACTTAAACTCTCTCCTTCTGACTTACTTTCCCACTGCCACTGTCTCCACCATATCTAGGTTGGATCTTGGGGGATCTAACTAGTTTTTTTTTTCTATGCCCAAGTGTTTAAAATTTCAGTCAAACATTCGCCCTCTTCTGTACCTACGTGTTAAAGTTCGCTGGTCTTGGAGACCCACAGGCGTATGTACAGTCTCTGCATTTTTCATTAAAACCGTCTATTTTCTCTTTTCCTTCCACTGCTTCTATCTCCATCCACCTCTCTTTCTCTTTTATTGACAGTTTCTCTCACTGACCATCAATGTCTCTTCGTTCTTTCTCTCCACTAGCACTGTCTCCTCTCTGTTCCACCGTCACTGTCTCTGTGCTATTCTTTTTGTGCACAAAAATGTGCGAATATGTTCACATGCCAAAATATTTGTTGGGGAAGGCGGAATGTGGATTGGTGCAGCTGGTTCCCCACCTACGTCAGAGTTTTTTTAAAGAGGATCATATTTGACTTTTTTGTGCTAACAGGTGCATTGTTTCGTTGGTTTCCCTCTTTTCCCTGTTAAAGCAAGGTGTACAACTTACATAAAACCAATTCTGTAAGTCATTTAAGTTTCGACGCTTTATTTATGTACTTCGACACATTAACTGTACATACTTTGACACATGTAAACAACAAACAAGTACGCATAATGTAAGATTAATATAAAACCGTTTACTTTTTCATTTTTTCTGTATACTTTACGTAGTGGCCGTGCGGTTCCAGGCGCTACAGTCTGGAACCGAGAGACCGCCACGGTCGCAGGTTCGAATCCTGCCTCGGGCATGGATGTGTGTGATGTCCTTAGGTTAGTTAGGTTTAATTAGTTCTAAGTTCTAGGCGACTGATGACCTCAGAAGTTAAGTCGCATAGTTCTCAGAGCCATTTGAACCATTTTTTGTATACTTTACTCATCGAACGCATGTCATCGGAAATGCTTTGCTTATGATTTATATCTGAAAGGGGTAAAAACTTTGTTAGAAATATTTTGATGAACTTACAGTCTCTCCAGTATTACATAATTTGTGGCAGACATTTTAAGATACTTTTTAGCCGATTTCTGTCACCATAGCACAATTTTGGATTTATCTGTATAGAAGTAATGTGACCATTGTACAGAGGGAGCGCGTCGTAAAGTTTTATTGGTGAAAAGTGGCCTTAGATCCCTTGCGATGACCCTAGTACCTTTGCCATGTATTCGCTACGTCAGTTAAACAGACCGTATGTTACTTGCGTGTTTTACGAGCATAAGTACGGTAACCCTCAACCTCTGGACCTCGGTAACGGTTGGTGATATCGAAAAAAGTTTCTTGGTTCCCCGAGAATTTAACCTTAAGAACATATGGTAAAAAATCTGCCTTGAATAGCAGTTATAGAAGTGATCATCATCACAATAATTGGTATTTTTGATAGCCAAAATTCATGGTTTTTCGAGGTTTCCTCAGTAGCCGCTCATGAACAAATGGCGCATTTATAAGCCGCCTAAGGTCCACCACGGACCACACCTACCGCAAGAGAACCAACCGATTTGCTCAATTTGTCTGGGCTACAGGAAACATGTAATGTTTAAATTTTGATGCTGTGCTGTAGGGTAGCTACAGAAGGCTCGGCCGTTTTCTTCTGATAGCTATACAAATGGTCACTTGGCCAAGGGCTATCCAAAACTCTTGACCCTTTATCTCCGTAATCAAAAGAACTCCTGCATATGAGCCTCGGAAAAATCGCATTTTGACTGGCAGATTTTTGGAAAATATTGATAGCGTGGACTGTTGTGCACGGGCCTGTACACACTGTAGAATACCGATGATTGTCTTATAACATTAGTAGAATACAACGAACGAACGGACAAGTGGTATTAGTGCACACGTTAATTAACTTCAATATGCTTTTCGCAAGCGATCTTGTGTACGATTACATGTATAATTGGGGAGAGGGGTGGGGAGTACGGGGGTAGGGACGGGATGGAAAAGAGATAAAAAGGAAATAACGGCTTCCAGCCGCGCAGGTCAAAGCGGAAATGCAGCGGCGAGATTTGAAAATGTGTTTCGGATCAGGATGTTCTGCTTCTCTAGAACAGTTGCCTCAACCTCCACCGCCATCTGGACGCGCTTCGCTTCAGGCCCAAATTCCCAGCTTCCCGCTCGCCCACAGGAACGACAGAGTTCTGATTCCCGTAGTATTTCAGCTGTTGGTTTTACATGCGCACTGAATTGTAGAGTTCAGTTGTTAATTATTAAGGTAATTCCATCGTATCTATTTCTGTTTGTAACGTCTGCCATTTCTACACGAATAAACGATAAAAATTTTTCCTATTCCAGCGAGCTACATCAAGCCTTGCAAAATCAACGATCCTGGCCTGAATGAATGTTCACTGAAGAATGGTCGAGAGGCGATACCATCCATCCTAAAAGGTGAGACATTTCATCTACAATATTTGTAACATTTTTTGCGCCATTACTGACGTACACAGACGAGCCATTATATTATGACCACTCCCCCTTGCTGGCAACGCGAGCACTTGACGTGGCAAGAAGAGAATACAAACGGAGCTGAGACGAAAGGGGAATCATTCGAGTTGAACATAGTGCTTAGCAGCAGACGAGCCCGATTTATTCCCATGTTGATCCAACATTTATCTAGTTCACACAGTCTATTCAGTTACAGAGTAACATACAAAGATCAATACAGTTTTTCAGGCTAACTCATGACGAATAACGTGCATCTCCACACACGCAAACTGTTTTTACTGAGGTGAATAAGTTCCAAATTCCTACCACGTTAACAAAAGCACACCAGCGGCTGTTAGGCGCTCATTTCTGGCCCCAACCAAGGACAGCGACAAAAGAACACCTCTGTTCTCTCCCTCCTCGACTTGGTCTTGTGATCACTACTCGAGTCATGTTAGCTCTTAACTTCTGTACCATCATTCCAATTTATTTACAATTTTTGAACATACTTTATACTAACCAAATAAGATATATTTTTACATTACATCTGCAACGCAGTATGAGACATTAATTTTTTATATAGCTGAAATTATGTCTTTTGGAAAAGTATTTTACACTTTGAATCGGAACTGTTGGAACCTAGTGAAGTTCACAATTTACATATCCTATGTTACTGCTTTACTGAAATGACACACTCACAACAGTACTAGAATTTCATACTAATACCTAAATAAAGAACAATAATACAAATTATTTACGCAGAGGACATTGGTTGTGTTACTCTTGCGGACTTTCTGTTTTGCCCACAAGCATTGCAATGCAATATTTGTGTTTATACATTCCTCTTTTGGTGTAGCAATGTGTCATGTAGGTTCTTTCTGGAGATGTCTTCACTTTTCTTCACATGGAGTGTCATTTGTTTGTGACACATTGTCGTAATGAATATTTCTTATAAATAAAAAAGTTATATAATCTTCGACAATGTTCTGTGTAATGCATCGGTAGTAATAAATTAATTGGGATCGTTATTCTGTTGCGATTTCTTTTATTCTTTTTCTGAGTATACAATTCAGAGTTGCATACACTCAGAACCTCGCCGTGTTAGCATGCTGCAAGCTAGCTTTCAGCAATGCAGTTTATTTAACGACTCGGAATCTTCCGGACACGGCTGCACAGCCTTTCGTGGGTCGGCTGTCCCATCCTGTTTTCCGGCATACACCTCGCTCACTTTGCTCTGCGGCCTCACTCGTCAGCTACATGTTGCTCATCCCAGCCTTTGCTTTCTTCCTTTCGGCCATTGTCTCGCTTTTTAACGCGGGATCGGCCGTGTCATTACGGATTTGGCAGTGTTAGTTGCAGAGGGTGACCGGATGCCCTTCCTGCTGCCACCCCAAACCCCCCGGGATGTAAGTAGCGTACCCCAGCTGTCTGTGTCTAGTGTAAGCCATGAAATAGTGCGAACGTGTTCAAATGTCTGTGAGTCGTGCAAGTGAAGCGGAACGTGAGGATCAGCCCGGTATTCACCTAGCGGGATGTGGAAAACCACCTAACAACCACATCCAGGCTGGCTGGAATACCGGGCTTTGGCGTTAATCCTCCAGAGGGATTCGATTCGGGGCCGACGGGCCTATCCGAGTCCAGGAAGCAGCGCATTAGCGATCTCGGCTACCCTGGCGGGTACAGTGCAGCCCTGATCGATTTATACGTATAAAACCCATGGCTTGTAACGTTATAAGCTTCACGACGAACGACACTTAATTTATGGGAGTTACGTGACCTGTGCTCTGCTTAGAAGAATGTGGGGAATTAACCAACATTAGCGAGTTTAGAGTACTGGACCATGCCACTGCACAAGTAAAATAATACCTGTGTATGAACTTACAGAGCCCAAAAATCAAATCACTAAACGTACTAAACGGTCATGTGCCTGCCCACTGGCATTTGTACCAAAGGCATCGCTATTCTGGTCTCATCAGGAAGTAATCAGCAGTAGCGGGTTTGTGTCGCAAGAACAGAACTTCGACTGTATCGTAGACGTGTTCCTTCTGGTTCAGGTAAGACGAGTTTTGTGGCCAAGACATCAACGTTAGTTTATGACCGTGCTTCCCAAGTCACTATAGCACAAATCTGACGTTGTGGCACGGACCTTCAAAAACCTACCAGACTTGGCGAATCCATGTCACCAAAAATTTCTGCTATGTTGTGTTCCCAAGTCGGACCAATGTTTAGTCCAGCAGGTGATGATAATGATTTCGTTCATCAGTGTAATTAACTCATAATCAAGGATTTTTTTCCAGAATATAAATGTAGGATTACGACACACCCCTATCAAGACAAATGAGGTAGTTTCCTAGTTAAGAAGTCACACGTTCTGACTGCCAAATCTCACTTTTGTCGGGAGAATAAAAAAAATTATATATATCTTTTTGTACATAACTTACTTGTATCCAGAAAATGGAGGAAGTATTCTGATACTACAGAATTATGTTGCTCACCTTGAAAGTTTTCTTAATAAAAATTGTCATTTGACTTCATATTTCCTATTATTTCAAGCCGAGAAGCTCTTTCGGTAACGGTATGAGAAGGAAAGATTGGCAATCGACCAAACATAGGAAAGTATAATCTGTATTTTCGGGAGGAGTGCGTAGACCTAATACCAGTTTCCTCAGAACATATTAAGGAAAAAGTTGTATTACTATAGCAGCGTTTCACATCACAAACTTGTGGTGGTTATTCGAAACATACGACAAAAAGTGTGTTACATGAACGAGACGAAATGAGTCGTATTATTGTTTCAAATATTCATTCAACATTAGAAAAAAGTCTGAAAATACCATCCTGACACTGTGTTATTCACGAAAGCACTGTAATATTTTCCATTTAACTCCTGCGTGCACACTACACACGGTATAACAAGAATCAATCGTAAGCAAAACTCTTACAATGTTCTGGGGCGTCTAACATGGCGGCGCGGCTTTAAAACAGTTTAAAGCCTATGTGTGTAGCGCAATCTCCCCGTATTATATGTACCTCCAAGGTTATTACATTACAACATTAAACATCCTTGCGAACGTATTTTATTCTTAATAGTCAGATTCATTACGAGACGTGCAATTTCACGGAACGAGGACACCAGCATCGCTGGCACCTCCAAGATGCAAAATGCCCTTAACATCGAAACAATTCCAAAAAGTAGGCAACGCTGCATTTCAGAACTAACAGAATATAGTGATTTTTTTAATTATCATGTATAATATCTCCAGCTCTTCGAGACTTTCTCGTCTGGGATTTTTTGTTCAAAATGCACATATTACTCATCGTAGATTCACTTCAGCTACACTCCTTTAGTCCATCTTTTCTTCCAATAACTATTTTCAGTATGTGAACCATTATTCTTGACGAAGGCTCTCATAGCTTGCAGTCACGAATGCTGTCATACATGGGAATTAGACCCATGTCAGCAGATCCCACGTTTGAGAAACGAGTTTGATATTCTAACAATTCATGCTTCAGATTTCATTGCTGAAGAACCTTTGTGTGCCGGTAAATTCCATTAATGAATTTATGGATACGAGGCCTCAGGGCTTCTTCTCAAGTACTCTTTTCTTCCGTTGCTCACAAAGACGTGCAGGGTTACTGGCTTCTTCCGACTACTTAGACTGCAGTTTCATTTATGTCTAGAAGTTGTGGATGTATCACTCTCTCCATAGCAATATTATACAAAAAATTTTAATTTGTTTTAATAAGATCTGAACACGAGGAGACACTTATTTGCGCAATCTCTTTTGCCTGCATTAAACTACATGACAGTCACCTTGCAGATAGCGTTCTTATAATTTATTGGAAAACACGATACATTCTGTTTACTGATAAGCCAATTGCACTAGGTACAAATAGAATACTCCAGCAGTACATACCCTAACACCACACTCTACACTTCCTCGATGTTTTCCATCTGTGGTGCCGTGCAGTTCTAGGGGCTTCAGTCTGGAACTGCGTGACCGCTACGGTCGCAGGTTCGAATCCTGCCTCGGGCATGGATGGGTGTGATGTCCTTAGGTTAGTTAGGTTTAATTAGTTCTAAGTTCTAGGCGACTAATGACGTCAGAAGTTAAGTCGCATAGTGGTCAGAACCATTTGAACCATTTGAACCAACTGTGGTTGCTGTTTCGGGAAGTCGTTCACCTGGACCAATTCCGACAGAGGTGCGATAACTTGCCAATATTGCCAGCCATCAATGTTTTGTAAATATTCGAAAACTTTCAATGAAATTCCGCTGCCACAATCGTCAAGAACGAAAGTTTGGAGACTACGCAGTTCACAGTTTATCTATTTGAGAACACACGGAACATGGCTAACTCAGAAAAACCTGCAGACAACGGTATTACCCAAATCGCGTTTAAATATGACTTACGTTACTGCGTAAAATGTACCAACATAAAAACAAAATTCCACAGCAAGCAGCTAAGCGCCGCACTGACAAAAGATTATCTTTTCATCGTTCGTATACGAGGGCGTGCTGCAAAGTCATGCCTGGAAACGTGTAACATGGCGATTTGTAACGTAACTATCTCGTTGAGTGTGGAACAGCTTGATGGAATCGAGTTTCGAATTCGAAGATTTTGTCCACACACAGATCACCCTCTTCTTCAGCATGACAATGTCAGACCATACACGAGCGCTGCGACGTCTTCAGTAATCGAGCACCTTGGGCTCACTGTCATCGGTCACCCTCACGACTTGGCACCATCTGGTTTTCATCTGTTTCCAAAAGCCAAAGAACACGTTCGAGAACTTCAGTTTGAAAATGATGAAGCGGTGCAAGCAGAGGTGCGGCTGTGGCCCCGTCAACAAACATTCTACAGCGACTGTATAAATAAAGTGGTCTCGCGTAAGGAGAAATGTGTTCGTCGCCAGGGTGACTATGTTGAGGAATAAATATATAGTTTCAATAATAAAAGTGCAGAATGTCAATAACGTTTCTGTTATTCAAAAAGGTTTAAGAGTTTCCATTCAAAAACATTCGGAAGCATTACTTTTCAGCACGCCCCCGTAAAACGTGTGTATACGAAGGCATAGTGGTTGTAATTGAAGCCCGTCCCCGCTGCACACCTGTTACTCGTGCTGTTGCAGGAGACCCCAAGTACCGGGTGCCCAGCATGGAGCCGCTGGTGATCAGCGAGGTGAGCGTGGCGGACCGCGGCCTCAACATCACGCTGCGCAACGTGCGCCTGCACGGCATCACCGACATCGAGTTCCGATCCTCTGTGTAAGTGCGCCCCGCTCTGGACTCTCAGAGGGCAGCGCGTCACGCCTCAAATATCAGACTTAGTTAACGTAGAGTACCGAACCAGTGGTCATGAGGCCCCCAGGATCACAGACTACGGGCGTCAGTAGGAATGTGAAGGAACATTGGGATGTATGTCTTAGTAAATGCAACGATTTGGATAACCTGAGTAATAAATATCCATCTCTGGGACTAAAATTTTTGGACCATAATAGACGAAGTACGAGGATATTGTACAGATAGGTATGTACCCAGCAAAGTTGTGAGGAATAGGAAGGACTTACTGTGTATGAACAACTAGGTTATAAATTTGCTCTGAAAACAAAGCGAGTTTATTTACAAACGCAGCAAAAGTTTCATAGACAAACAAACAATGAACGATCTAAAATTAACGTAAGGTGAACTATGTTTAGAGCGTTTAAGGGGGTAGACCAGGATAAAGCTCGATCTTAGAGCCTATATCATGATTGTTTTTGAAGTGTGGCGTTTATTAAGAACCTACAGTTGCTAGTCCGTCTCCATGGGTGAGGGGTCAGCACGATAGACTGCCATGTGGTGGATCCGTGTTCGATTCCCTGTATTGCCGAGGATACTTCCTTGACTGGAGGCGTGGAAAAATGAGCACTCAGCCTTGTGTGACCACGTGCGGGGCTATTGGTCCGAGTAGTAGCGGCTCCAGGGCAAGAAAACTGACAACGGCCGGGAGAGAGGCGTGCAGACCTCCCGCCCTCCATACTGAAAGCAATGACGTCATTGGCAGAGGACGAAACGGCGGTCAGCTGAATTGCAAACCAGATAAGGAACTGTCAAGGGATGAATATAAGGTGACGTCAACAACAGGAGAAAATAGTTCAGTGGGAGTAGGATTCGTTAGGACCGGGAGCGTAGGATAGAGAGAGAGTCTATTTCGCGTGCCGTTAGTTCCATTCAGTGGCAGAACCTCCCTTTGATTCTGGAGACCCGCAAGGATATCTTGACTGTACCGTGGTGAGCCGCGGTTTGGTTGAGAAACCTCCTGTTAGACGCAGACATTCGCCACAGACTTGCTCTGTTGGGACACCTGCAGGCATTCTTTGCACTGCACAATCGCAACTTCACAGTTGGGAGAGCATCAATCCACGAATCAATTGTGTGGTGGAATGTAACTGCCTTCAAGGGACGGTTTAGACACTCCAAAACACCGTTTGCATGCTGTCATGTGTATCCCGTACAGTCGAGCGAATGCACAAATTATTCTATCTCCCTTTAAAGGACCTGATCATAAATCACTATCTGAAATGTCAAAACGTCCGAGCGAACTTTGCAAGTTGTGCATTGCGTTAAACACCTGTGGAGCAGCAGTCTCGTTTAGCACGCTCGCGATCTCTACCGGCTTGCTCAAGTACACCTCTTGAGTTAACGAAAGCACGGTGCGATGCAGCTCCGCAAGCATATGCACCGTAGAAGTGTGACAGTACGTCTGGTCCAGCCGAAGTGTGGAGGTCCCGCAGGTACAGTGACGACCTTCTATTTCCTCCTGTGCAACGATCGTCCTAACCATGAAGTCTTTCAGTAACATATTTTCCGGACATAGGTGGGTTTGGATAACATGGCTAACCTCACTGCCGGAGCGGCTGTCGAGTAGTCCAAGCACATGTGCACATTTGGCGTCTGCGTTATCCCGGTGGTACCAAAATTGCTTTCGATGTGGTTCACCCACACCACAGTGACGGACAATCCTCCCAGAGGGCATATTTTGATGCCATACGGTTCACTTGCGCTGCTGAGGCATTTCGAGAACGTGACAGGGGTTAATATTACTCGTCCTACTTGAGAGCAAGATGACGCTCGACACCTAGGTAGCGTAAGTTGACAGAAAAAAAATTAGCAAATTTTTATATGACGATCAGTTTGGCTGTAGCAAAGGGGAGAATCTGTCGACCTGGGAAAAGCATTCGCCAACGTAAAACGTTTGAAATCCGAGATAAATAAGGGTAAACTACAAGGGAAGACGAAAAAGTGCAATGTGTACATAAACCAAGAGAGAACAACAAGACTGGAAGACAAGAACAAAGTTCTTGGAGTAAATTGGGTTTACGAAAGGGATGTAGACTTCTACAGATGCGGCGGTCTTCACAAAATAATTGGAGTAATGTACTTTACGTCTAGGAAATATTATAAAATGTTAAATAGTTTCTACCTATAAGAAAATTCAGTTTGTTAACCCACTACACTGTTGTTTCATCTGGGACTAACATCGCTAACGTTTTTATGGACTTCTACACAATAGGAGTCAATAAGTTTTTTCATATATTCTCAGCTCTGCCTCCCTACTGATTCACTATGAAATATTAGGGCAAAGTAACTGTAAGCCGTTTATTTATTACAAAGCATACCAATAGTTAAATTTCCTGTGTAAGTAGATGCAGCTTTGCAGAAATTCATGGAGAGCACAGAGCGTCAGAACTGAAGTTAAAGCACTTTTACTTTCCCGCGAGTGATCTTATTCAATGCCATTAACGCAATAGAATTCTTTTATATCTCCACTGATCCAGTTTAACATGCATGGCAGTATAGGAATGTAACCTTTGTCGTAGATTTGACTCAAAAGGCAAGAAGTTCGAGTGGGACTTCTTCCTGCCGCGGCTGCAAGTTCTAGCCGACTACCAGGTGGACGGCAAGATTCTCGTGCTGCCCCTGAAAGGCAGTGGCCCCGCCAACATTACTCTCCGTAAGTACTTTGCGACTTTGAACCACGTCACGTATTTAAGTGAAACTCGTAATAGCTGTTTCTGAAATTTATTTATGCTCTCTGCTGGCTTGTTAACTAAAATCCTCGATTAATAATAGCATATTATTTTGAATCTAATCATACTCACATTAGTAATTTCAATAATTACATGTTTTTTTATGTATTCTATGAAATATACCAACTAATTCACAGGAAGTTCATTTAGATATCACTCAGTTACGTTTCTGAATGTTAACACACATTACACTCCAAGGCAATTCCCTTCCGTAGATATCAATAAGAAATCACTTGGTCCCTCTAAAGAGGACACAAGTTTCATCGACGAATTTTGTACCTGGACAAGAAAGAGATGATTATGTATCAACATTTATGCTCCATACAAAAATAAGTCTTACAGAAAAGACATCGTGGTGAAACATTGATTGCCAGGTCTATAGCTGGAGAATAATCATGAAATTAGTTACGTTTTTCTAACTGGACAATAATTTGATATGTGGCTATGTATGTCAGAAAAATATAACAAAAAATCTTACAGCGACGTCAAATATTCCTTATGATACTGTTTTCGTTGCCATGAACGATAATTAACTGCACAAAGAACTTCAGTAACAGCTAATATGTTATAGCTTTTTCAGTTTCAGATGACTTTCAAAAATCTTTACAATGATTTGTTCATGACAAAAGAGCAAAATTTAGAGTTTCCAGCAACCAGATTAAGATAATGATAAAACGAGGTAACAAAACTTTACTTTTTTCTGTAACTGGCATAAAAACAGATAATCTCTATGCTTTAGGATGTGCTGATGACGTACACGTCAATGAAAGTGTAAGATTAGTTCTCGTTTTGAAGTTATGATAACTATAGGTTTAAGTTGATACATGTATAGACCTTGATGTTGTCTCTCAGAGGAGGGGCACTGAAGACTTAACCGCTTTGCCTGGCGTTTGTAGTTTTCTGCTGGTGATTCCCTGATTAGTGTCCAGCAGTAATTGGCTAACACTGAGACATTCCATTTTCCTGGTGTCTCATTTCCTCCTCCGAAATTTGCTGGTGGAAGCGTTTTCCGTGCTCGTTGCTAACAGCACCACAGTTGTCAGGAAAGAAGTCCAAGTGAGAATCTAGGAATTGTAACTTTAAGAACATGTTGCAACCCCAATCTGCTGTAGCAGTGCAGAAGATTTGCCACAATATCGTTAAAGTTTTCTGCTCTCTTATTTCGTAGAGAGTTTGTTGGCACTTGAACGACGGTATCCCGAGTTAACTTTTGATCACCCGACACGGGGTGTTGAAATGCTGATCTCTGTACAGTCTGCATATGTTTGGTTCCTCGAATATCCCCTATTTTATTTTCGCCTCACTAAGGAGTGGAAATTGATCGTTCAAATAGAGAAATGCTTCCCCGTTTTATCCGTGGCCTTAACAAAGTTTTTCGTTTGGCCGAATTTTGTATGAAGAGCATGCAGAATTACGAGTTTTCTTATTCGACAAGATCAGTGGTTCAAATGGTTGACGTTTAGGTCAATCTCCCTTTTTTATTTTTGTAATGAAGAGCTTTGACACTGCTATCCCAGAGTCCCAGGAAGCAACACAGTTTGGTAGCCGTGTTGTAGCCCAAGTAATACGCCTGTAGCTTTCAGATCCCTGGAAATTTTCCATAGCTGCCATTACTCGCTGTTAATCTCAACAAAATACCGAGTTATTTTCGCTTTCTAAAAGTGGATGGAATGCCATACGGCGATTGCGGAACGCTGTCACATTTACCACTTTATCAAGACGGTTCCACTGTTGTAGTCTCAACGCCAACAGTTCAGCTTTACCTTTAGGCAATTCCATATCTCTCACTAGGTCATTAAGTTCCTAGTGTGTTATTTTGCGAATCTCTGTATACTCATTATTATCAGGATTTCCGAAGAATTGGGTTTTGAAGATGACGGTGCAGCACTAATTTCACTACCGCCCTTGTCACTGCCACTGTCAAGTGAGGCAGGAACAGGCAGTCTCCGTGGAGGACTGGTCACGTGGCCAACGACATGTTGGATGCGCCAAGAAAGACTTTCTCTTATTGGAAATGCCATGTGTTAAAGGAATTGTCATACAAAATAACAATCACTCCCATGGTTTGATGGTTCTCGCCGGATCACGGGTATAGAAGTCCCGTGGAAGATCTTTTACGATTCCATTGCGAATGAAGACTCTAAACACAAGATATGAAGCATACATGAGGAGCCCACGGTTTGTACTGGCCCCTGATGTCACAGCCAAAGGACAGTCTGTACTCCTTCCTAATATATGACGTTACGACCTCCTTAAGATATCAGTGTAGCCTGTCCGCGAATGTAGCAAAATGTCAACACCGATTACGCATTTGCAAAGCGCAATGAATCACAGTAATTACAATGACCCCACGCACTAGCTACACTACAGTAATACCCTCTTCCAACGCAGGAACGGAACACAGATTGTAACAGATAGAAACTACGCTGAAATGAAACATGCTCAGCTCCTCGCTTCCTTTTCCCCTTCGCCGTGTTGCTTCGAGCACGGGCGACAAACTTCATCACTCTTTCTACCATGAACGGGATTTCGAAGCCTATATGGGAAGGGATTGACAATGAATCCTAAGAAAGTGTAATTAAATGCACCCCCTTTAACGTGGAAAGAGATCTAATTCGCGTATTTCATTGTCGTTTTCGTTATCAATGTGACCGACACAGTCAACAAACATTTATTTCATCCCAATTACTTTTTCAGTGTTGCCTAGTGTAACTAGAGGAGAATTTCTGCAGTGAAAAATATCATTCAAAAATCAACAATGACAAAGAGTAACTTAATTGTTTTCGAGAAGAAATGAACACTGTAAATGAAATATCTGGCTTCAGTCAATATTTTGGCACAAATTACAGAAAATTTTAAAAGAATTTTATGAGACAAGCGGTCGAATATGACTGAGAGGACGAACCGTTCACACTACGTAACACGTAATAGAAGTAACAATTACTTTTGTGCAGGCCTGTGAAAAGAAATTGAGCTACAGCATAATTCGTCGTTTTAAACATGGAGGAAGAGAACGTCGTGCTCTGTTCGAAGGGACAGCACAAGTTACTACGGAAAAGTATGTATTTTCACATGATTCTAACCTAACAAGGAATTCAGCTAGTCACTGGTTGCTGCTTCAAGTGCCCTTTCGGCAGACATGAGTCTTGAGTTGCTGTCATCTACTCTGTTTAGTAAGAAACATGGAACGGCAGTACATAGATGTCACAAATGCATGAAGAGTTGAGTTTCAAAACAGATCCACGTTACTGAAACTCGCAGTGTAACAACCATTGAAGCCAGCAACAGAGAAACAAGTCAGCGTTTTCGACGGACAAGATCTACGATCTATAAATTCAGAGATTAGTTTCAAGGGACGCTCTACAGCTAAGCAAATTATGCTCTTTTGTACCCTGATTGTACAGTGGAGTAGTAGAGTTATCGCTGAACCCAGAGAATGCTATGGAATGCTCTCGACATTAACCTCTTTGGAAGGAAAACTTTTGCCACTTACTGATCAGATTATGTTGAAAGGAAGCTTTCCAGCTCTTACACACAAATCATAGAGTGTAGAGCCTGAATTAAAAAAATATTTAAAGTATATCATTTTAATTACCTCTATGGTCTAGCAGTGTCTGCCTACTCCATCTAAGACAAAACACGAGTAATTTAGATCTCTGCTATTGCACACCCTTTACTCGTTGACTTTTTTTCTCATAGAGAAAGAGAGAATTAACATAACCATTGTTCTGCGAGATTAAGCCGCTATTTTGTGTATCAATATTGAAGAGAATAAAAGGTCTTATATTCAGGTGGACATAACAAATGAAGTACTGATATTTACCCTTGACATTTATCGGTAAATGTTTGTGGAGATGTATGTCCAGTGTTTCTGTTGTTGTACACTCCTGGAAATGGAAAAAAGAACACATTGACACCGGTGTGTCAGACCCACCATACTTGCTCCGGACACTGCGAGAGGGCTGTACAAGCAATGATCACACGCACGGCACAGCGGACACACCAGGAACCGCGGTGTTGGCCGTCGAATGGCGCTAGCTGCGCAGCATTTTTGCACCGCCGCCGTCAGTGTCAGCCAGTTTGCCGTGGCATACGGAGCTCCATCGCAGTCTTTAACACTGGTAGCATGCCGCGACAGCGTGGACGTGAACCGTATGTGCAGTTGACGGACTTTGAGCGAGGGCGTATAGTGGGCATGCGGGAGGCCGGGTGGACGTACCGCCGAATTGCTCAACACGTGGGGCGTGAGGTCTCCACAGTACATCGATGTTGTCGCCAGTGGTCGGCGGAAGGTGCACGTGCCCGTCGACCTGGGACCGGACCGCAGCGACGCACGGATGCACGCCAAGACCGTAGGATCCTACGCAGTGCCGTAGGGGACCGCACCGCCACTTCCCAGCAAATTAGGGACACTGTTGCTCCTGGGGTATCGGCGAGGACCATTCGCAACCGTCTCCATGAAGCTGGGCTACGGTCCCGCACACCGTTAGGCCGTCTTCCGCTCACGCCCCAACATCGTGCAGCCCGCCTCCAGTGGTGTCGCGACAGGCGTGAATGGAGGTACGAATGGAGACGTGTCGTCTTCAGCGGTGAGAGTCGCTTCTGCCTTGGTGCCAATGATGGTCGTATGCGTGTTTGGCGCCGTGCAGGTGAGCGCCACAATCAGGACTGCATACGACCGAGGCACACATGGCCAACACCCGGCATCATGGTGTGGGGAGCGATCTCCTACACTGGCCGTACACCACTGGTGATCGTCGAGGGGACACTGAATAGTGCACGGTACATCCAAACCGTCATCGAACCCATCGTTCTACCATTCCTAGACCGGCAAGGGAACTTGCAGTTCCAACAGGACAATGCACGTCCGCATGTATCCCGTGCCACCCAACGTGCTCTAGAAGGTGTAAGTCAACTACCCTGGCCAGCAAGATCTCCGGATCTGACCCCCATTGAGCATGTTTGGGACTGGATGAAGCGTCGTCTGACGCGGTCTGCACGTCCAGCACGAACGCTGGTCCAACTGAGGCGCCAGGTGGAAATGGCATGGCAAGCCGTTCCACAGGACTACATCCAGCATCTCTACGATCGTCTCCATGGGAGAATAGCAGCCTGCATTGCTGCGAAAGGTGGATATACACTGTACTAGTGCCGACATTGTGCATGCTCTGTTGCCTGTGTCTATGTGCCTGTGGTTCTGTCAGAGTGATCATGTGATGTATCTGACCCCAGGAATGTGTCAATAAAGTTTCCCATTCCTGGGACAATGAATTCACGGTGTTCTTATTTCAATTTCCAGGAGTGTAGTTGTGGTTCAAAAATGGCTCTGAGCACTATAGGACTTAACATCTGAGGTCATCAGTCCCCTAGAACTTAGAACTACTTAAACCTAACTAACCTAAGGACATCACACACATCCATGCCCGAGGCAGGATTCGAACGTAGCGGTCGCGCGGTTCCAGACTAAAGCGCCTACAACCGCTCAGCCACACCGGCCGGCGTAGTTGTGGTCTTCTGCCCGAACCCTGGTTTGGTACAGTTTTCAGTGCTACTCTATCTTGTGCAGCTCTTTTCATCTCTGTGTAACTACCACAGCCTACATCTCTTTGAACTTGTTTACTGTTTCCGAGGCCTTATTTCGGCTTATATATTTCAGTGCTCTGTGAAATTTTAGTCGCTGTATCATGTCTCCCATCTCCAGCTATTTCGTCTTCTGTACATATCATACCGTTTTCATGTTAGTTGCCCTTATATAGAGCGTCACCTTTCAGCCTTACCTTCTTTGCTTATTACTGGCTTTCCGTCTGAACTCTTGATATTCATATAGCTGTCTCCTTTTTCGTCAAAAGTCACATTAAACTTCCCATAGACAGCTCCTTACGTAATCATTCTGCACATTCTGTCAATCTCAGTTCTAAGGCGTTTGTATGCTATTTCCCCTATTTCTTTTGATGCATTTTTATATTTCCTCCTTTGAACAATTAAATTTAATATTTCCTTTGTCATCCAGGGATTTTTAACAGATCTGGTCATTCTACCTATGTGAGCTCTTTCTTCAGTTTTCATCTGCAATTAATTTGTCTCTGCTTCTATTATATTTATTGCCAGCCGCCTGGGGTAGCCGAGCGGTCTGGGCGTCTTGTCACGGTTCGCACGGCTTCCCCCGTTGGAGGTTCAAGTCCTCCCTCGGGCATGGGTGTGTGTGTTGTCTTTAGCGTAAGTTAGGTTAAATTAATTAGTGTGTAAGCCAAGGGATCGATGACCTCAGCAGTTTGGTCCCGTAGTTCTTACCACAAATTTCCAATTTTATTGGCATACATAATATAGAGAAGAAAAGAAGGTAAGAGATATAGCAAGTTTGGCCTAACAACAAGTTAGACTCAACCTGTGGTGCCAAAAATATAGAGGTACATAAATTGCCCTACTAGGCTAGCCTGTGTTTTCCAGTTGACGTACCACTAGCGCTGAAGTTCGAGTACGAGCTGGTGAAGAAGGAGGACGGGAAGGAGTACCTGAACCCAACCAGGGCGACGCCCACCTTCGACACCAGCCGGACCTACATACAGCTCGACAACCTGTTCAACGGTGACAAACTGCTGGGTGAGTCAGAGAGGAAAACAGCGACCCTCATAAAGCACGTGAAACTTCATAGGTCAAGTTGAGATTGCTTTATTTGGCTCGCTATCACTAGTACGCTTTTAGACTGAGGGAATAACTATCTTTCAACAACAGTCAATCCCACATTTAGTAAATAGTAAACTTAAATATTCCAAGTATGCTTGCTACTTCCATTGCATTTTTAGATTCTAAATAAGGATCTAGTTATTATATTTATTTACTCATTTTGTAACACAAACGCGTAGATATCACACACAAAGTATATAATACATAATTTAAAAAAACACGCAATACAAAAGACGTTTTTCAAGTTCAGTACTACGGCACTCATTTAACCTAGATATTCTAGTGCTTCACTTGGGCAGTTGTGCATATCTTATAGGTTTTCTAGGGCTGGATCCTTCCGTCTTGTAAAATGAGTCATTCACAGTAGCACGATACAGTGGGTATGTCCTTACATATGATGGCGGAATGCAAAACTCAAAGGACTGGCGGGAAACACTGAAAATTCATTTCTCGTGACAACAAATATTTAAAACCTTATTTGGCAGAGAAGTCCGCTATAAAGGGTAAAAAAGGTGACCTCTCGACCCACTTATTTATGAGGAATCGAAAGCTTTTCGGTTAATTTCATGAGAGAAAAAAGTCTCTGTGGAATTGTAATCAGCAGTTAAAATCGAAACTTACTTCCAAATCAAAACAGTGTGCCGGCCGGGGACTCGAATCTGGGACCCTTGCCTTTCACAGCAAGTGATTTACCAACTTTTTTTAAAATTTTATTATCTTCGTTATTGTTTCTTACATTTGTTCAGGGCGGACATCCCACGACACCCGTTGAAGTTCGTTGATGATCCATTCATTCAGTTTTTCTTATTTTTATTATTACAGAGGGCAGCTAACCCTCTGACCGAACAAGCTAAGCGACCGTACCTGCAGCGGCTGAGCTATCCAAGCAAGAATCGCTCCCCGCCCTGCAGCTGTACTTTAGCCAGTACCTCATCTCCCAGCTTCCAAACTTCACAGAAATTCTCCTGTACACACTGCGGGACTACCATTTCTGTAAGGAAGAATATTGCGCAGACATTGCTTAGTTACAACCCAGGAGATTGTTCCCAGACTGAATTTTCACTCTGCAGCGGATTGTGCGCTGATGAGAAACTTCATGGTAGATTAAAACTGGGTGCTGGACCGGAAGCCGTACGTAGAAAGGCGAGGGTCCCAGTTGCGAGTTCCTGTGACACAGTTTCAATCACTGTTTCTCATCACCACAAACCCAGCTGCACACGAAAATTTATTCTGAGAGCAGGCTAAATAGTATTTCGAAATACGCTCAAGTTGTTTTTTTGGTAATGGATGAATGAAGAACTTGACAGTAAAAGCTTCATATTTTAGTCGTTTCAATAGAATTAGGCTATTTTGCCTTCTACGGTTCTCGTGTAATTTTTATGTCCCTACCTAACTTTTTTATGATGCGGAAGTGAAATATAGCTGTTACTCAAATAGATTAAACATCTTTTACTTTGTGATAAGTGTTTTGATATCAAATCGACATAACCGATTAAAACTATCCCTGTTCCTCGCGATTTAAATATAAGACAACTAAATGGAAAAGCTGAACTACTCATCTCAGTACATCAGTGTTGTATGCCCACTGAAACTCTCTTTCTGCGCAATTTGTTTGTTTGACATTTCCTAGTCTTCTTTCACTTCGTCGATACAACAACGTGTTTTTATGTGCAAATCTAATATCATTTGTGTACTTTAGAACAAATTCTGTAACAACACACCCTGCTGTCACATGTTTAACCTACATTAATTTCGTGAATTTGAGAGGAAGGATGTACATGAAAGGATGAACGTGAATGTTGAAGTTACGTCTAAACAATCAAAGAGTATTCGTAACAACATTAGTTCAATAACTATACCACGCTCATCAACGTTTTTACGCTTATGGCAAAGCTCGGGTTAGTATGATCACTATGGCCTTTGATATTGTATAGCACAGCTACAGTGTGAATAAACCGAAAATGATAGGTCCACAAGGTGTCCTTGTCATGTGTACATAGTCTTCCATTCCCCAGTGCTTTAATCACTTACCTGAAACTCCGCACAAGTACCCCAATGAGAAATAAGAAAAGAACTTGTGACAAGAAAGGAACTCCTATTTTAGACAATGTGTCTGTGTGTATACTGCATGTTTTAAAGTACATTATTTCGCAAATGTTAGGGTAATAAATTTTCTCGTATTTCCGGCCGCACGAAATGGTTTAAAATCCACAACAAATTTTCGACAGAGTACTCTGCAGTCATTGTCAAGTGATAACTGTCTTCTGGCCGTCGGCAGCAACACCACGACAGTCACTAACTGGCAATGACTCAGAAATAGTCCATCAAAAGTTCGTGGATTTTAAAAAGCTTGACGCGGTTGGAAGGTCGAGACGATTTTATCAGTATATTTTGCCGTGAAACCACGCATTATTATAAATGTTGTCCAGTAACCTATTTATGTCTATTGTGAATAGGTTGGTCATAATGGTCTGTTACAGTGCGTTGTCTCCAACATTTTGTGTTTAAATTGTACACAAATGCAGGTTTTCAGAGACATATGACCTTAATGACTCTTAGAAATAGTACGTCTCCTTACAAAAATCATTTTAAGAGGAGGAAACAATGATAGAAATAAAAGAAAGGTTCAGGAGCACAATTAAAATTCAAGTTGAAAGGATATCAATGATACAGTTCGCTGATGACATTGATATACTGAGTGAAAGTGTAGAAGAATTACATGATCTACTGAATGGAATGGACAGTCTAATTAGTAAAGAGGAGGGATTTAGAGTAAATCGAAGAAAGACGAAAGTAATGAGAAGTAGTAGCAATGAGAACAACGAGAAACTTAACATCAGGATTGATGGTGACGACGAAGTTAAAGTGGCAAAAAGGGCATTCCTGGCCAAGAGAAGTCTGCTAGTATGAAACATAGGCCTTAACCTAAGGAAGAAATTTCTGACAATGTGCGTTTGGAGTACAAGATTGTGTGGTAGTGAAACATGGATTGTGGGAAAACTGGAACAGAAGAGAATCGAAGCATTTGAGATGCGGTGCTAGAAAAGAATGTTGAAAATTAGGTGGACTGGTAGAGTAAGGAATGAGGAGGTTCTGCGCAGAACTGGAGAGGAAAGGAGTATGTGGGAAACAATGACAAGGAGAAGCGACAGAATGATAGGACATTTATTAAGACATCAGGGACTAACTTCCACGGTACTAGAGGGAGCTGTAGAGGGCAAGAACTGTGGAAGGAGACAGAGATTGGAATACATCCAGCAAATAATTGCGGACTTATGTTGCAAGAGCTGCTATGAGGTGAAGAAGTTAGCACAGGAGAGAATCCAGTGGCGGGTCACATCAAACCAGTGAGAAGACTGATCAAAAAAAAAAAAAAAAAAAACGACGCAGTTTGGAATTTATGCGTCACCAGATATCCAGGAGCGATTACTACACGTAGATTTGGCGTTTGAAGTTGTATGAGAAACAAACATTCGCATCTGATATATGTCTTGTTGATCTCTGATACGTCAAGCATCTGCGTGCATACACTCTATCTTTCTCTGACCCCTTAAGTTTGTCTCTGGCACGTGCCAGCCAAAGACAAAGAGAGAGAGAGAGGAAGAGAAAGTGTGTGACAGAGAGCGTGTGGTTCTATAAACATGTCTATAGCCCCAAAGCGTCTGGAAAGATTTTTCTGCATATTCTAACCCCGCTGTATGTGTGGCTTTCAGGAGACAACACGAACATGTTCCTGAACGAGAACTGGCGGGAGGTGACAACGGACGTGGGCCCCGTGATAGCACAGGCGATTGCCGAGGCAGTGCGCCAGATCCTGTCCGGCATCGCCCTGCAGGTGCCTTACGAGCAGCTCTTCATCCTGTAGCGGCCGGCGCACCACCCAGCCACCTGCTAGATGCTGCCTTCTCGCTTATCTACACTCGTTCTCAGAGTGCAACCGGCGCTAGTGCAGCATTTTAGGGTAGACGCTAAGATGTACCTCTAGAGTCGAAGCTCATTAAATCACTCTTCCTTCTTCATTAAGGTGTTTTACTGATTTGGAACGATGATATTAGGAGTAGTTTCTCTGCTGCTCCAAATATTTGAGCAAATACGGTTGCCTTATATGTACCCTTCAACACTTCCCGTTTCCTTCTCCTGCGTTCGTATGTTCACCACAACTGCTGATCCCTCACGGTCTCTAACTATACCGAAAGCACTGATGACCTAAGCATGGTGTTCAGAGCCGTTTGAATCATTTTATACCGAAAGGGAATCTGAGTGGGAAGATTAGTGCCGCATTCAACAGACTCCTGATGAAGAGCCTAGGAGCTAGAGGAATAGAGTCTCTGTTTATAATTCTGAAAAATATTGGAAAAATATTGTGTTAAGCGAATGACCCGCCTGTATCGTGATCTAGTAATATGTTGAGTAGCAATATTATAAGAAGGAAAGTTGGTACTCACCACATAACGGAGATGCTGAGTCGCAGATAGGCACAACAAAAAGACTCTCTTATCGTTGTGCTATAAGCGTTGAAGGAGCACTACTGGGCGACATTCATCGAACAGCCTCTACTACATGGTCCAGTTGATACCTCCAATTGTATTGCTACTATTACACCCTTCAGTGTAGCTTTCCACTAACATATGGTACAATGAAGACTCAGTTTGTTTCCATTCTCCACGAATACTCGGAGATAGTCGTTGCTGCTGTTTCGGACGAAACGCGACGCCTATCTGCGACTCAGCGTCTCCGTTATATGGTGAGTAGCATCTTTCCTTCTCATAATTTTGTTACATTCCATCCAGGATTTTCCATTGATTGAATATGTTGAGTAGTTAATATGAAAATGAAATGTGTTGCAGTTTATTTATCAAAGTATTATTTATCTGTATTTCAAATGCTCTTTGACAGACGCGTACATTCGAAAAATTATCATTTAAAAAATTTAGGTCAAGTTTTTGATGGAATGCTCGGAAGGATGGCATATGGGATAATTTCAGTATTCCTCGAAACATAGTCTGAGTGCAGATGCTGCTAAATCGAAAGAGTATCTGGGGGATTAGAAATCGATTTCAGCTGTCTCTTATCGTCTCTTAACGTTGTGCTATAAGCCTTGAAGGAACACTACTGGGCGAAATTCCTCCAACAGCCTCTACTACATGGTCCAGTTGATACCTCCAGTTGTATTACTACTATTACACCCTTCGATGGAGCTTTCCAGTAGCATATGGTACAATGAAGACTCAGTTTGTTTCCATTCTCCCCAAATACTCGCAGATAGCTTTTGCTGCTGTTTCGGGCGAATTGTATAGCACGATGTCGACGCATTAGCTGATTGAGGTCTGAACCTTCTGCCCGCATCTCGTGGTCGTGCGGTAGCGTTCTCGCTTCCAACGCCCGGGTTCCCGGGTTCGATTCCCGGCGGGGTCCGGGATTTTCTCTGCCTCGTGATGGCTGGGTGTTGTGTGCTGTCATTAGGTTAGTTAGGTTTAAGTAGTTCTAAGTTCTAGGGGACTGATGACCGTCGCAGTTAAGTCCCATAGTGCTCAGAGCCATTTTCTGAACCTTCTGCTGCCACATTTACGAAATAATGACACTTTCCCTGCTTACAGCGCTAACATAATGTTAATGCAGAAAATATCGTATTCCAAACAGTTGGCAAATAATTTTAAAAAATGGTTCAAATGGCTCTGAGCACTATGGGACTTAACATTTGAGGTCATCAGTCCCCTACAACTCAGAACCACGTAAACCTAAGTAACCTAAGGACATCACACACAACCACGCCCGAGGCAGGATTCTAATCTGCGACTGCAGCAGTCGCGCGGTTCCGGACTGAAGCGCCTAGAACCGCTCGGGCGAATAATTCAAATCATGTAGTTATTTAGAATGTACGAGAAACAGCTGTGCTTCTTTGACCGTCCAAAGCGTTCAAACGCAAGCCTGGGAAAATAGCCCGAGACTATCGTACTACCTCCAATGAATTTCTAAGCAGCCGTGAGCCAGGTCTACTCCCTCTCGCCAGACCAAGGACTGCCCTCTTCACACAATTTTACGCAAAGTGAAGTATTCGATTTCGTGATCAGCTACTTCCGGATAGGAACATCATCAGGACAACGGAATGACAATACATGTTGACGAACCACTGTGTCACTGCTCTCTGTAGCTGAGTTGCAACGACTGTGGCTGCAAAACTGACAGGGTAGTCTGAAGACTGGATTTTGCAGTAAACCTTAGAGTTGCTAGTGTAACAGAGCACTGACGTTCCCAATTCACAGCACAGTTACAACAAAGAATCTGGAAAAATGTAGCTGAGCATCTTCCCATTCAATTCTCTCCGTTCACGAGTTATGACGTACAGGATATCTGGTATGTAGACGCCTTCTTCCTTTTTTACGTGACCTTGCATGCAGAATCCTGTGTCCTATGTGGAGTTGCTCTCTTCCAAGATTACGGTTCGATCTTTTAGGTGCGGTACATACCTGACCTAGTGAGTGTAAGACCTAGTAGCATTGGTAGGGAAAGAAATTTAAACGAATGTGTGAGAGAAAGGAACTGGGAGGCAACCAGCTATCTTTTTTTTTTGTGCTGTACATAACTAGAATCGCACATCGTTCAGTGTTATTCCACTGTGCATATTATATCCTTAAAAAATCTAAATTTCATTGTATAACAAATAAAAATTAGCAGCTAGCGTAACTTTTGTGCTTTCATGCACCCAAAGCAAAAACTTTAGACGCAAGTACTGATTACGCGCACAGATACAAAAATTCTGTATAATTATTGTTGTTGTTGTGTACTGATTAGAACGTTCTTCATCATGACCCAAGACAAGAGTTTCCTGTTATTATTCGTAAGTGAGAAAGTTGTTTAGCAATAACGGGAACATGTTTTATGTAAGTATTGGAAGCGATGTATGATAGGTTTTTTAAAAATGAACATGAACAGTCACAACCGTCAGAAACTTTTTTTTCATGAGGTTGCCAGTTTCTGTCTGTTTTATAGCAATTTCGGGCCTCACACCATGATGGAAGACGGTGGCTGTAAACGGAGCAGTCGCTACGGCACCACAAACTGGAACTGCAGTGGCGTTTGTGGAGTCGTAGCGACTGCTCCGTTTACAGCCACCGTCTTCCATCATGGTGTGAGGCCCGAAACTGCTCTATCATAAAAAAGAAGTTTCTTGCGGTTGTGACTGCAAATGTTCATTTTTGAGCGCTAAAAATAACCGCTGTACTCTAGGAGAAATGTTCCCAAAAATTACTGATACTTTTTGTTTTCCACTCACTTTTTCTACGTTTTATCTTCCTTTGAGGAAATTGCGTTTTCTAGAGCTATGTGATAAACCCGTACTATTTTTTATTTCTGCTAAAACGTCCCTCTGTTTCACGTTACAAATCAACAACTCTCGAGTAAAACATTAATTAAATAATGACAGTTTGAATTTTTGCATAAATATTGATTATTTTTAAGTAACGGACAGGAGGAGAACTATGTGGAACAAAAATATTCCGTGGGTTACGCGGCCATTTACATGTCTTCACTCAGTTTTTAGACGGTACACAACTTTCCGTTTATAGGGGAATCTGTAGGGCATTGGCTTCATACGCAAGCAAAACGATTGAAATGAGGTAACGCCCGACAGGTATGCAACACACCTAGCTGTTACGACCTTAACTGACCGCAGCTACTAGGAAAATTACCGTAGTCTACACATACTTACGACAGCCTACGGTAGCCTACAGCAGTTCTATAACTGTAATATAATGGGATTCTCGACTAATCAGTTCGCCTTGGAGCGTTGAAAATGGAGTACAACTGGTTCCAGGAGGTAACGTGACCATCTGCTGCTGACGATAAGTCACGGCAGTGAAGTGGTGTGTGACAGTCGGTTGTTGGGAATTAGCGCAGTTTCCTAGTGAACACTGCAAAGAGAAATACATGCAATGGAATTTAGAGTCGGGTACCTTCTGAACACCATAACACCATTGGTCACAGTGAGCGTAAAGCTACACAGTGGGGAAGACAACATACACTATGTGATCAAAAGTAGCCGGACACCTCGCTGAAAATGACTTACAAGTTCCCTCCATTGGTAATGCTGGAATTCAGTATGGTGTTGTTCCACCCTTAGCCTTGATGACAGCTTCCACTCTGGCAGGCATATGTTCAATCAGGTGCTGGAAGGTTTCTTGGCGAATGGCAGCCCATCCTTCACGGAGCGCTGCACTGAGGAGGGGTATCGATGTCAGTCGCTGAGGTCTGGCACGAGGTCGACGTTCCAAAACACCCCAGAGGAGTTCTATAGGATTCAGGTCAGGACTTCGTGCAGGGCAGTCCATTACAGGGATGTTACTGTCGTGTAACCATTCCGCCACAGGCCGTACATTATGAATAGGTGCTCGATCGTGTTGAAAGATGCAGTCGCCAACCCCGAATTGCTTTTCAACAGTGAGAAACAAGAAGGTGCTCAAAACATCAATGTAGGCCTGTGTAGTGATAGTGCCACACAAAACAAGAAGTGGTGTAAGACCCCTCCATGAATAACACGACCACACCATAACACACCGCCTCCGAATTTTACTGTTGGCACTACACACACTGGCCGATGACGTTCACCGGGCATTAGCCATACGCACACGCTGCCATCTGATCGCCACACTGTGTACCGTCGTCACTCCACACACTATTTTTCCACTGTTCAATCGTCCAATGTGTACGCTCCTCACACAAGCGAGGCGTCGTTTGGCATTTACCGTCCTGATGTGTGGCTCATGAGCAGCCGCTCGACCATGAAATCCAAGTTTTCTCACCTGCCACCCAACTGTCACAGTACTTGCAGTGGATCCTGATGCAGTTTGGAATACCTCTCTGATGGTCTGGACAGATGTCTGCCTATTACACATTACGACCCTCTTCAACTGTCGCCAGTCTCTGTCAGTCAATAGACGAGGTCGGCCTGTACGCTTTTGTGCTGTACGTCTCCCTTCACGTTTCCACTTCACTATCACATCGGAAACAGTCGACCTAGGGATGTTCAGGAGAGTGGAACTCTCGAGCACAGACGTATGACACAAGTGACACCCAATCACCTGACCACGTTCGAAGTCTAAGTCCCGCGGAGAGCCCCATTCTACTCTCTCACGATGTCTAACGATTACTTAGGTCGCTGACATGGAATACCTGGCAGTAGGCGGTGGCACAATGCATCTAATATGAAAAATTTGTATTTTTGGGAGTGTTCGGATACTTTTGATCACATAGTGTGAAAACTCGACAGTAGCTGACTGGAGTGCAGTGTGGTCCGACGAGTCACCATTTTGCCTGTTTTCCAGTGATGCAAGTTAATCCGCAACGTGTGTAGGGTGTGCTTCACGTCGGGGGTCGTTCTGTGATGTGTGTTGTCGTACCGTGACTCGGGCCCACTCTTTCATGTTACCGTGAACATAAACTAGAAGGCTTATTTCAACATTAAGGTTGCCAAGTGCTACCCTTTAGCCAACATCTTCGTGATGATAATGCTGTGGGCACTCCCATCGACCAACATCACAAGATCCGTGTTCACAGGTCTAACGAAATTCATGGATCCTCTCCTCGACCGGCTCGTTAAATCATCAATCCCAACCCTGTGGAAAACATTTGGGACTATTAGAAACAGCGCTGTGATTTATCGAGGATTGGGTATAAGGGTAGGAAGGCTGTATCGTCGGCTTACTGGAGGGAGTAGATTGGGTGATTTGGGTTTAGGCATAGTGGCAGTGCAGATGATACACAGGAGTGGAGCAAGGCATGCCTGCAGTGAGATAGATGACACTGAAATTAGTATTGTTCATAGTTAGATAGGATTGGTTAGAAAGGATACAATAAGGTGGACATAATTTATTGGAAGTTTATTGGATTATGAAAGCCACAAAAGCCCTAGGTCAACGAATCTAAAGACATTTATTTACGGATATAAAGTTGGTAGGATGGGTCGTCAGAGGAAGATGTAGGTCTCGATCCACACTGGTTGACAGGGAGGGGCAGACGCTGGTTTTATGTGTGCTTTGCGAAAGGATGGATTTGAAGATACTGCTAAACAGTGAAGTGAGGCCGATCTCTTGGTTGGACGGTCTCACTGGCTGGTTAGAGGGTTTTTAAATTCTCCTCGCCGAAATGAGGCTATTATCACGCTTAGGATCGGTTTTACGCGGAATTAGCCTGAGATATCCTTGGGGACACTAATTTTGTGTCTGACGTGCGTAATTTCTTCATAGACAGCTGACCAGTGTCATGTCCGCGGTTCCATTTTCCATGTACACAGCGGGCAAAGCGACTGCCAAAGACCGTATGTTATGGCTTCGGCCTCTGCTGCCTTGAGCTATACCAGCCAACTGCGTCACCCATCTAGCACAGTTGTTGATAGGCATGTCGACATCATCATCCTGCGGGACCATAAGTCATTCACTTTCCAGACCCCTGTCCGACGAAGAAACCAAAATAGGCCTGCGTATTGCCTGTTTCATTGTCTACCCGAAGTCTTCCTGCAGTTTGCTTTTATGAAATGGAATTCAGAGAAGAAATTGGTACTTGGACTAGTACACTGAACATACTGTCCGTAGCTATTACACGCGTACTATTAGTCACAGCGCATCTGTCTGACTGCATTTTAACACTCTAATCATTCGCCATCCAACGCCATAGTTTATTAATACCAGTATCTATACTAATAATAAAACTATAAAATCGTTGTCTGTCTTTCTATTTGAACTCGCTCATTTCCAAAACTACCAGACTATTTCTCGCGGGGCCTTCACAGGTGACTTGAACGTAGCTTCCAGTGACATGTATGATTTATTTCATCAAATCTGGGTCATGGAAGAAAAAGATACGTAATTTAAAGTTTTACCTAAAACTGTCATGTCTGTCTGTTTTAACGTGCTAATCTCCAAAACCACTACATGAATTTTTATGAGGTTTTCACAGGTAAGTTGAGAGTAGTTTGGAGCAACGTATAGGCTTTAATTAATCAAAATCAGATCACGAAACGAAAAGCTACCGTGATTCAATGTTTTATTTAAAACTGTCATGTCTGTCTATTTGTCTGATTGAACGCGACAACCTCCAATAGTGCTACACGAATTTTTATGGGGTTTGCACAGGTAACGTGAGCATAGCTTGGAGCGACATACAGGCTTCATACTACTATCTTCTAGTAAAAATCAATTCATTTGTCATCATCACTAAGTTAAAACAATCACTAGATCTCTGCAAATAAATCGGTTTTCACAAGAAGACTACAGTACAAACTAACAGATTACATCCTGTTCTGAATGATTATGTCAGGTAACAAAAATATAGGCTTCATTTCATCAAAGTTGTATCACGTAAAGAAGATATCATAATCTAAAGTTCTATAAATGCGAAAGTGTGTTCGTCTGTTACTTTTTCACGATAAAACCGCAGAACTGATTCTCATGAAATTTGGTACGAAGATGTTTTGATCCCTGAGGAAGAACCCGTCTGCTTTAGAAAGTAAAAAAGGAAAAAAGAGAAGTCAGCACTCAGAAATGTGAAGTAGGTGATGGTACACATTCTTCTTCATGGGTGAACATAAACAGTGTCAAAGGTTATAAAATATGTTGCGTAATGTACGTATTGTGAAATGTATAGCTACTTAAACAACTCCCTACTTAGCAATCATATACAACCGCTCGCTCACCGATAGATCTGTACCTACAGATTGGAAAATTGCGCAGGTCGCACCAGTGTTTAAGAAGGGTAGTAGGAGTAATCCATCGAACTACAGACCTACATCATTGACGTCGGTTTGCAGTAGGGTTTTGGAGCATATACTGTATTCTAACAGTATGAATCACCTCGAAGGGAACGATCTATTGATACGTAATCAGCATGGTTTCAGAAAACATCGTTCTTGTGCAACGCAGCTAGCTCTTTATTCGCACGAAGTAATGGCCGCTATCGACAGGGGATCTCAAGTTGATTCCGTATTTCTAGATTTACGGAAAGCTTTTGACACCGTTCCTCACAAGCGACTTCAAATCAAGCTGCGGGCCTATGGGGTATCGTCTCAGTTGTGCGACTGGATTCGTGATTTCCTGTCAGGAAGGTCGCAGTTCGTAGTAATACAAGGCAAATCATCGAGTAAAACTGAAGTGATATCAGATGTTCCCCAGGGGAGCGTCCTGGGACCTCTGCTGTTCCTGATCTATATAAATGACCTGGCTGACAATCTGAGCAGTTCTCTTAGGTTGTTCGCGGATGATGCTGTAATTTACCGTCTAGTAAGGTCATCCGAAGACCAGTATCAGTTGCAAAGCGATTTAGAAAAGATTGCTGTATGGTGTGGCAGGTGGCAGTTGACGCTAAATAACGAGAAGTGTGAGGTGATCCACAAAAAGTTCCAAAATAAATCAGTTGGAATTCGATTACTCGATAAATAGTACAATTCTCAAGGCTGTCAATTCAACTAAGTACCTGGGTGTTAAAATTACGAACAACTTCAGTTGGAAAGACCACATAGATAATATCGTGGGGAAGGCGAGCCAAAGGTTGCGTTTCATTGGCAGGACACTTAGAAGATGCAACAAGTCCACTAAAGAGACAGCTTACACTACACTCGTTCGTCTTCTGTTAGAATATTGCTGCGTGGTGTGGGATCCTTATCAGGTGGGATTGACGGAGGACATCGAAAGGGTGCAAAAAAGGGCAGCTCGTTTTGTATTATCACGTAATAGTGGAGAGAGTGTGGCAGATATGATACGCGAGTTGGGATGGAAGTCATTAAAGCAAAGACGTTTTTCGTCGCGGCGAAATCTATTTACGAAATTTCAGTCACCAATTTCTCTTCCGAATGCGAAAATATTTTGTTGAGCCCAACTTACATAGGTAGGAATGATCATCAAAATAAAATAAGAGAAATCAGAGCTCGAACAGAAAGGTTTAGGTGTCCGCTTTTCCCGCGCGCTGTTCGGGAGTGGAATGGTAGAGAGATAGAATGATTGTGGTTCGATGAACCCTCTGCCAAGCACTTAAATGTGAATTGCAGAGTAATCATGTAGATGTAGATGTAGACGATGCATACATGTGCACATCTGCCTATGGCCGTCCGCGTACATGTCACGACAGCAACGCTGTTTGCGAGCCACGTCGTTATGCACTGGGGTGGTTGGAGGAGTGGGGTGCATGTAAGCATCCTGCTATGCTCACACGAACAGGCAGACACGCTATTGCATATGCAATAGTTTACTTAGCATCACTCATGTTAATAAAACTTCTGATATGCGAGCTTACCCGCAGGTAACGGCTAATATAAAATATTACCGATGTTGTCAACAGTAAGCTGGATATTTTTGACATCTTATGAACAGTACATAAATGGAACAAAACAATGATGTCTCCAGTACCAGTGGCTTACTTTCTGTTGTGTTACGTGTCTCCTGGAAAGCCTCACGAAACGTGTCACTACTACCCAGTATACATGAATGATTACCACTATACTGTTATATTACTGTATTGTATGCATACAGCAGATAATATACATTGTGAAGCACCGTGTGGAGACGTTGCCAGATTGAAAACGTTGATAGATTGTCACAGCCGTAGGAGCTGGATATCATCGGCCGAGAGTACATAGAGGGAGACTGGGCGTAGTGAACTCACTGCACAAAGCAGCTAATGACGTAGTGTAGTCACTGAGTTCCGACAATTGTGTGTCAAAATGAGTCTTTCTAGAAGAAGATGGCAGAGTTCTACGAGCAGAGTAATTTCGACCGTTGGCTGCAGCTTGTGAGAGACTGGCCACAACGAGAATCCGATTATGTATGATCCATTTATGACGGTAAAAAAAATAAGTACATATTTTTATCGACAGTATACAACACTCTGCAGACAAAAAAATTGGCACATTTACGGCAACTGAACTAAGTACACCATTACACCAATAAATAAAATTTTCATTACTGTCAGCATACGTATCTACTGCATATACTGCTTCAAACGACAGATACTGTCAATACTTAAATCTGACCATATATTTCTTGGTCACATTAGCACGTGATGGAAACTGCCATTAATAAATGTGTAATTCAAAAAATAGTTGAAATATGTGAAAAAAATAACACAATTCGAAAGCGGAAAAATGTTGCTTCAAAATCAATCTGCATTAAACACTAAAAATAATATTTAGATATGTATTCTTTTTATGATATAATTTACAAAGTTCATGTTTTTATAATTGAAAGAGACCCATCAGATGTTAAACCGACTGCAAGGTATCAAAATTATCCCTGTGGAAAGACGAATAAAACTGCTGCAATAGGCTCAATGTAATCATTCTCTAAATTTGAATAAATTGCCGTGTCGTCTAAGGGAGTTTGTACCGCCACAAATTCACGAAGAATGTCCAGATAGCATGATGCAGTAATCGTTTCGGATCTGAAAAATGGGCCAATGATTCCTTTGGAAGAAATGGTGGCCCAGACCAGTACATTTTGAGGATGCAGGGACGATGGGACTGCAACATGGGGCTTTTCGGTTCCCCATATGCGCCAGTTCTGTTTATTGACGAAGCCGTCCAGGTAAAAATAAGCTTCGTCAGTAAACCAAATGCTGCCCACATGCATATCGCCGTCATCAATCCTGTGCACTATATCGTTAGCGAATGTCTCTCGTGCAGCAATGGTAGCGGCGCTGAGGGGTTGCCGCGTTTGAATTTTGTATGGATAGAGATGTAAACTCTGGCGCATGAGACGATACGTGGACGTTGGCGTCATTTGGACCGCAGCTGCAACACGGCGAACGGAAACCCGAGGCCGCTGTTGGATCACCTGCTGCACTAGCTGCGCGTTGCCCTCTGTGGTTGGCGTACATGGTCGCCCTACCTTTCCAGCACGTTCATCCGTCACGTTCCCAGTCCGTTGAAATGTTTCAAACAGATCCTTTATTGTATCGCTTTTCGGTCCTTTGGTTACATTAAACCTCCGTTGAAAACTTCGTCTTGTTGCAACAACACTGTGTTCTAGCCGGTGGAATTCCAACACCAGAAAAATCCTCTGTTCTAAGGAATAAACCATGTTGTCTACAGCACACTTGCACGTTGTGAACAGCACACGCTTACAGCAGAAAGACGACGTACAGAATGGCGCACCCACAGACTGCGTTGTCTTCTATATCTTTCAGATCATCACAATAAAGGATGGCAGCCAAAAACAGTTGCAGGATAGAATTCTTTTTTTTTTATTAAATTCTTGACCAAGGTTTCGGTACATATAAATATACCTTCATCAGAAGTACATTTCCTGAATAGAAAGACACATACATTAGAAAAGCCATATCAACGAAAGTGAGAAACAGAAGCTTAAATAACGGTGAAATTGCTAAAGTAATACAGGCACACAATCTTTAGTACTTACTAAAATTACATCATGCACTGGAGAATAATGAAACAATTATGCCAAAAGGCGTCGTCAGTAATTAAAATATCATCTCCATTTGTACGACATGTGTAATGGGTACAGGATCAAAGCGAACAGTTTAACAATGTTACTTCGCCTATGAACTGTTGAGACACGAGTGTGAAGGCACTAAGGTAGATTGTTTCGCCGAGAGAGGGCACTTGCATGTGCCAGACTCGCGCATATTACAATCCATAAATACATACATAAGCGCATCAAAATTATTAAAGGTTGTGTTAATTCAAACTTTGTCTTAATAAATAAAGCGTATCACGCCAATTAAAGACATTTATGTAAACTATAAATATAGAACCAAATTTATCTGTGTCCTAGTGTCAAACGGATAAAGCTTGCGCTTGGAACATCTAACGAGAGAGGGCACTACTGTAATGCGCGAGAGTCTCACGTAATGTAGGCAGTGAAATACATACTAGCGAAACAACCAAAATGTTCTAATAAAACGAAACCATCTGTCTGTATGAATAAAACATAGTAGTCATTTAACCACACATACACATTGAAATTCATAATTAACAAACATCACAATATGTAGATCCCAACAAGATAGGAAAAGCGCATTTCACCGGCATCATCAAGCAAGAAAATAACTCCTAGTCAGCCAGACTATATTACATTAAGGCAATGAGGGGTTTGAAACTGTCTAAAAAATTTTTGTTTCGAAGCTGCACCTGTTCATTAAGAACAAAACCATCTTTTAGAGACAGATGCTTGAAAATCTCTAATTCTTCGAGCAAGTCTAGTTTGTCACCTTTATCAGCTTCATGAAGCAGCTCTACGTCGTCCAGTTCTCTTGGCGTGTGCTGTAAGAGCCATAGATGTTCAGCAAAAGTGGAATTATATACGTTTTCCCCATTTTTACCTAACTTGTGTTCTTTATACCTAACTTTAATGGGTCTACCTGTCTGCCCTATGTAATAGTTTGGGCAGTCGTTACAAGTAATTTTGTATACACCAGACTTAGTGCTGAGTTCTTCTCGTGCTCCAATATTATGAATTACTCTACGTTTGAGGCTATTATTTACGGAAAAAGCAACTCTATAACCGTATTGTTTCTGTAAAAGTCTTTTAATCTTATATGAAACGTTCCCTAAAAATGGAATAGAAATGAAGTTATTACTCTCATAGTTCTTTGCCCTGTTATCTCCTAAAGTAGAAAATTTTACAGCTGTTTTTTTCTTAGCAATTTGGTCAATTAATTTAGGGTCGTATCCATTGTTAGTGGCTATTGATTTTAATAAAAATATTTCATTTTCAAAACAATTCTGTGCTAAAGGTGTGCTCACAGCGCGATGAACTGCAGAATGAAAAAAGGCGATCTTGTGAGTTTGAGGATGACAGGAATCTGCTGGAATAATATTATCAGAAAAAGTTTCTTTACGGAAAATGTCGAAGCTAATGGTGTTACCCGATAACTTAAGTTTCAAATCAAGAAAATTGAGTTCTCTCTCGTTATTTTGTATCTCTTTTGTAAATTTCATTTTCTCGTGGAAACTGTTGAAAACATGAAACAGTTGTTGTAGATCTTGGTCACAACCTTGAAATAGTATGAGTATATCATCAACATAACGAGCATAAAAAGAAATCTTATTGCCTAACGTAGGGTTGTTTTTGAAGAAATTTTCTTCTAGTGCATTCATAAAGATGTCAGCAAAGATGCCAGCTAACGGGCAACCCATGGCTAAGCCGAATGGTTGCTCATACATTTTACCATTAAACTGAAAGTAATTTTCTTCTTTCAGATCACTTGCAGCGCCATCTGTTGTTGAAAATTGTAACTACTGTGATTTCGAAAGTTTGTCCGCCTGAAAATGTACTGTTGTCCCAAGCATATTGCAACAAACGGTGTATTTCTATCGCTGCTCGTTTAGTTTTTATTGCCGTTTCAAATATACCGGTCATTTTTGAAACACCCTGTATATACCCTGTTCATGCTAGCGTATACCACTGGCGGCTGGTGCTGGATTCTTCCATCGGGCGGCGTGTACCGCCAGTGGCACATACTCGACTCTACCAATTATGCTACCAGCAATACATCATCGTACGATGTATTACCTAAGAGCCAGGCGCAACTAAAAACCTAGACCCATCAACGAGCGAGTTTTCTGAACAAACGAGAATCGTTTGCCTGACCATCTTCCACTGCAATTATTATAGACAAACATACAGGTTCCGGACACAGTCACCCTCCTGTTATCTGATGCAGAGAACATATATTCCAATGTACCAGCAACTGAAATGATAAACATTGTAGCAAAAAATCTTAAGACACGCAGCACACATTCATTTGAATACATTAAAAAAATGGTTCAAATGGCTCTGAGCACCAAGGGGCTTAACATCTGAGGTCATCAGTCCCCTAGAACTTGGAACTACTTAAACCTAACTACCGTAAGGACATCACACACATCCATGCCCGAGGCAGGATTCGAACCTGCGACCGTAGCGGTTGCGCGGTTCCGGACTGACGAGTCTAGAACCGCTCGGCCACACCGGTCGGCTTTTAATACATCAAAGAAAGAGTTACTAACAGAACAGAACTCTTTCCATTCAATAATGAATTCTATTTAGAAACTGAAAGATTACTAGTGGGACAGCTAGTGTCTGGAACCATAGCAAACGTACTTTTGAACCATTCAGAGCAAATTATGTTTAACAAAACATTGCTAAATAGGTAAAACATCCTATACTAGATTACATGTATTGATGACATCGTGTGCCCAATCGATGAACCAAGCAGTAAAATTGACCATTTACGTACAGACATAAATACTGTTCATGAAGTTATGTCTTATAGTAGAAAAAGAACAAATACGCAGTTAGATTTGTTGGACAGTACCATAAAGATTCGGAACAAGCAACACACATTTGACATACACCGAAAATCGACAGCAACAGATACAGTTATACACCAAAGTAAGGAATGAAGAGCTTTTCTGCAGAATCGCTGAGCAAACGAATATCTGGAAAGAAAACAAGACGAAGGGACAGGATTGTAGGAGATATGTTACGACATGAAGGAATAACTTGCATGGTACTAGAGGGAGCTGTAAGAAGTAAAAGCTGTAGAGGAAGGCAGACAGTGGAATTGGCTCTCATAAGCAGGCAGCACTTAGATACATGCCCCACAGACGAAACACAGTGCCATTAGTGACAGACAACTACCAAACAGGAATGAATACCATAGTACAAATAACCACAAAGAATGGATACAAAGAGAACTTATTAACAAAGGTGAACAATAAAATAAAGAAACAAAAGGAGCAAACACCCAGCCGTAACCAAGAGAAGGACGGAATCCTACATAATTACACACAAAAAATAAAAATACAGGAAAAACTCAAAATGAGAAGAAACATAAAACAAAAGATGATACAAAGTGAAATACAAACACAAATAAAAGCATAGAAAATCTAATAGTTTCAAAATACAAGGCATAAAAATAGCCCACCAAACAAACAATTCAATTCAAAAGTGCTTTCCAAAAAGAACAGGAAAAACTAATCTACATCAGAAATCACGAATATGCCAACTGATGTGTAATACAACCCACACGAAAAACAAATGAGCAACCGTAAACACTATAATTCAGTGCCGAATGCGACCATATATACGTATACCTTCACTCCTGTCTTCAAAAGTGCGGTGAAGCGCAAATAAAGACAATGCAGAGTAAGAGAAACTACAAAAAACAGAAAACTGCCAAGTACAACGAAGTTCCTATTGACTTCAACAACTGCTAACAAAGAAAGGAAAAGCAGTGATCTGCAGAACATGTGAAGGAAATACTGTATTTAATCAATAACAGCGAAATTCTACAAATAAATGTGTCCATATTGGCAGAATGGCCATAGGAGATGCTTTGTAAATAAATCAAAAAGCGTTTGGTGTAAAATTCTCTTTAATTATATGCAGTAAGCTTAAGATGGTGAAACCAATAATAATTTGAATGTCACATAATTTATGATTAATTTAGTATAAAATTATTTTATATGTCCTCTCACTGCTATCATGGAATGACCTTATGTCACTTTCAAAACAAAAGATCAATGGCAGGTTATCAAGATTTAAGTGTGTTTGGACGTGGTGTTACAATCGCCGTATGAGCAATGGGACACAGAATCCCCGAGGTAGCGATAAAGTGGAGATTTTCCCGTACGACCATTTCACGAGTGTACCGTGAATATCATTCACATTGAACTGTTGATCACTGTCTGGTCACACGAGTATTGTTTCAAATTGTATCGAGCGGATGGAGATGTACTGGTATGGAGACACCCTAATGAATCCACAGACCCTGAATGTCAGCAGAAAACTGTTCAAGCTGGTGGAGGCTAAGTAATAGTGTAGAGCGCGTGCAGTTCGTTCGATGTGGGACCCCTAATACGTGCAGATACTACTCTGACAGGTGACGCATATGTAAGAATCCTGTCTGATAACCTGCATCCATTAATGTCCATTGTGCATTCCGACGGACTTGGGCAATTTGAGTAGGACAATGCGACGCCCCAAACGTCCAGAATTCCTACAGAGTGGCTTCAGGAACACTCTTCTGAGTTCCAACATTTCCACTGGCCGCCAAATTTTCCAGATATGGATATTATTGAGCATATCTTGGATGTCTTGCGCTGTTCCCAAGAGATCTCCACCCCCTTGTACTCTAACGTATTTATGACAGCCCTGCAGGATTCATGGTGTTAGTCCCCTCCAGCACCATTTCAGACGTTAGTCGACTCCATGCCACGTCGTGCTGCGGCACATTTGCATGCTCGCGCGGGCCCTACACGATGTTAGGCACGTGTATCAGTTTGTATGAATCTTCAGTGTATATTACGGTTCAAGAGTGTGATTAAAATTCAAAGTGAAAGGATATCAATGATAAGATTCGGTGATGACATTGTTACCATCAGTGAAAATGAAGAAGAATTCCAGGATCTTTTGAATGGAATGAACAATGTAATAGGACAGATTTTGGACTGAGAGTAAATCTTAGTCAGTAATGGGAAGCAGCAGAAATGAGAATATCGAGAAACTGAACATCAGAATTTGTAATCACGAAGTAGATGGAATTCTGCTATTTTTGCAGCAACATAAACCATGACGGAAGGAGCAAGGAGGACATAAAGAACAGACTAGCACTGGAAAAAAGGGGTGTTTATGTCGAAGGGAAATCTACTAGTATCAAATATAGGTCTTAATTTGAGGAAGACGATTCTCAGAATGTAAGTTTGGAGTACAGTCTTGTATGATAGTGAAACGTGGACTGTGAGAAAACCGAAACAGAAGAGAATGAAGCGTCTGAGATGTGGTGCTTCAGACGAATGCTGAAAATTAAGTGGATTTTTAAAGTAAGGAATGAAGAGCTTTTCTGCAGAATCGCTGAGCAAACGAATATCTGGAAAGAAAACAAGACGAACGGACAGGATTGTAGGAGATCTGTTACGACATGAAGGAATAACTTGCAGGGTACTATAGGGAGCTGTAAAAAGTAAAAGCTGTAGAGGAAGGCAGATAGTGGAATACATCTAGCAAATAATCGAGGATGACGGTTGCAAATACTATGGCAATTGATTATGGTAACTGGCAGCTTTGACGAAAGTGGTTGTGTAACAATAGGACATGTGTTAATACATCTGGAAATTACCTCCTTGGTACTTGAGGGAGCTGTAGAGGGTAACGCCTGTAAGGGAAGACAAATAACTGAGGAGATTAGGTACAACTGCTACTCAGAGATGAAGACTTTGGTACAGGAGAGGTATTTGTGGTGGACCTCAAGAAACCACTTAAAAGATTGATGGACCAGAACAGAAATTAAATTTGTTAAGAATGGAATGATAAGGGGATAGAGCTTGATATGCAGTTGCGGTAAGGTGCTTGTTGTTCTGTGAAAGTAATATCACATGCAGTGGGATCGCATTCGCAACGTGCTGCAGGAGCTAACAGGTACTCTAAATCTGCATAAACGACAATGAAGCAGCGCTCCTGCTGAAGAACTAGTTCGCACTGGTAGACATATCCAAGTATCTTTTCCTGGCTAGTGCAACTAATCCGATGCTTTTATAAATTCTTGTTGTCAGTGAATGAGTTTAGGTATCTACGGCAAAAATGGCGTTATGTTCCTTCCCAATCATTTGGGTGGGAAGTAAATGGGACGTATCTTTGATCCATATGTAGTGTTGTGTCTCACCCTCAGAGAATAGCAACGAGTATATGCGTTTGAAGCGGTGACCGGCTGCTTTTGAAAAATAGAGGCGTCCAACTACTTCATACTCTACATCTTTTGTGTTCTACACCGTGTGCTCTTCATCCTCTTCTTCTTCTTCTTCTGGTTCTCTTTCTTCTGGCTTGCTTTTCTTTCCCACCTGCAGGCTGGAAATGTGAAATGGATAGTCCTGACTCAGCCTTTCAAATTCTGGTAGTATCTGTAGTTTAACAGGGAATGAAATGCCAGTGAAGTTACAATGCTTGCGGAAATTAGGTTATTGGTACACTCAAGATGGACACTATAACCTCAACCGGAAGCCAGAAGTGACCATGGAAAGCCCACCTTGGCAGCATTTTGGACGTAGGTAGACTCTTTTTTAGTGGCAATATCATATGAAAGAGGGATAAAACTCGATCCCTCACTTACTGAATAGAGAAGAAGTAAGTACTCTTTAAGGTAGAGTGCAGAAAAATTGCCCAGTATGACACTCTTGGAAGTTGCATGAATTCGCAACAGAGAACCGTGCTCCACTTAGTGGTGGGACACCGTGAATCGCTGACAATTCTGGAAAGCTCACTTTCCAATTCAGGTAGGCATGTATTAAGGTAAGTATTAGGCCCTCAGTTGACAGTATTGAACTTGGCTGTGTGAGCCTGTGAGATGCGATCCTACAAAAACTCCAGAAACCACAGACTAGTGCAATTCAGACATATGATTTACCTAGAGCTCATTAACAGATGGAGTTAGTGGTCTGCTGCTCGGTCCAGGACGACGATGGCTAGATGGTCCAAGGCGCGGAGAGCACGGCCCAAATCATGGGAACCATGCCGACGCCAGTCCGTAAAAGGATGGTGATGACATCGACAGGTCCAGTCACGTTAGCGGCGTTTTTGGCCTGTACGAAGGTGATAGGGCGCCTTTAGTGATGGTGATGATTGAATCATCGATTGTGCTAGTTGAAGCTCAGTTCCATATCCTTCCAATACTCCTGCAAAGGAATAAAAAACGGTATTAATAAGTATCATGTAAGAGACATATTCGCATTTAAGTAATAATAATAATAATAATAATTCCCAATACGTACGTGGAGAACCATCAGTGTTGATATAGCCGCACAGGGGTTTCAGACATTCATCATCAATACCATTGATGAGAATATTGGCTTTGGCTATTTTATTCAGCTTGGTGTCAGTGTCCTGAAAGGGTGTCTCATCATTCAGATTTATGGCTTCGAATGTTTCATCCAGCTTGGCATCAATATCCATCTCATTGTGAGCAGATGTAGCACCTTTAGGATTAATGGATTCTAATATTTTATCTAGTGTGATAAAAGCATCAGTCATAATGAGATCAGGTGTGGCATCGGCAGCAACTGGAACAGAATAAAAAAACAACTTATAACTAATGCAGACAAGCCGAAATTAACACTGAGAAAATATCAACTACATACGTATGATAGGAACCATCCTCGTGTGGAGATTTGGCATTTATACTACTACGTTCTCTATAATCATACCCATTCCTCGTAAAATACAAAAAGCGTAACATTTACTGAAGACCATCTGTCTCTCTCTCACGAGCGCGTGTTTGTGTGTGTGTGTGTGTGTGTGTGTGTGTGTGTGTGTGTGTGTGTGTGTGTGCAACACTGTTATGTGAAACACTTGTGTATTCAAGGGTCCTGGCAGCGGTCCTGGCAGCTCATACAAGGGATCTGAACAATCCTTTTAAACTTGTCTATGATGATATGTGGGTCTGCTAGAAATCAACAATGACATTTTATTAGTGTTCGTAAATATTTATAAGATTCTTGTGTGAAATACTAACACACTTACATGTTCGAATGTCCTGGGAGTTGACGCTAGGGACCAGCCCAACTCCAAGCATTTATATAAAAAAATGGTTCAAATGGCTCTGAGCACTATGGGACTTAACATCTGTGGTCATCAGTCCCCTAGAACTTAGAACTACTTAAACCTAACTAACCTAAGAACATCACACACATCCATGCCCGAGGCAGGATTCGAACCTGCGACCGTAGCGGTCACGCGGTTCCAGACTGAAGCACCTATAACCGCTCGGCCACTACGGCTGGCATTTATATAAAAACGCACTGCGTGAGTGACACGTGCACACAGAGATGGGTCATATATATGGTTTTCATTTGCACTATAGATGTTGCTGCAGTTTGTCTGGCAGGCGCTTCTTCCACGCCCATGGCTGCTATATCATCGAAAGATTCCACAAGAAAGAAAAAGCATTATTATTATTGACACATTCATAGAGAGAGAGAGAGAGAGAGAGAGAGAGAGAGAGAGTGATACACATACATTCACAAAATTCGTCTGATAGTGGTTCTCTAGAAGTACCAAGTAGCTCTATTAGCTCTTCTAATTTAGTGTCATATAGTGAACGTGAGGAAGTATCTCCATCTCCTTCTGCATAATGAAACTTTTAGCCTGCAACATCACACTCCTCTAAAGTGCTGCATTTGATCATTGCAGATGTTCTCTTGCTGCGGACTGTAAACCATGTGATATCTCTGAGCAACACATGTCTTACATATAGATTATGAGGTGACAACTTTGCATTGAAGAGATAATCTATGAAGCCGCCATCAGTAGTGTTTACCGTATTATCTTATCGCTTAGAGCTGCATAGACAGAGCGGCGGCAGTGAACAAGGAATACAATAAGAATTAGTGCTGCCTCTGCCAGTACATCGTTATATCATGTACCTTCCCACATGTGGGGCCTCAAATCAATGTCACCGATATGGTGGTGGCACTTTCTCGAATTTGTTACCATCCGCTGACGTAGCAGTACGTATTGTCACAGGTAGCCACTGTACTGACAATACGCTGTCGACACCTTACAAAGGATAATTGTTATCTTATCCTACCCCACGAGTGTCCTTTGGCATCTGGCGACGGCGTGCAGCGTGCACTCACTGCTCTGCCGCAAGGAGGAACTGGCACGACTTTGTCTCTCCCTACACCACTCTACTATCGTTAGCATACAGAATTGCCGTCATGAAGAAGAGAGTACACTTTCTGAATGAGGCATGTAGCTCGATTCACATATTAAATAATTAGAATTTTCCTACTTACTGGGCAACTCAGAAAGGTCTATGCCAACAGCCCCCAATTGCATGCCACCAGATCCAGTGTCAGACAGAGGAGACATCCAAAATTATATCTCCCATAGTTGAAGAACTATATAGGCAGCATGTGGTGAATATTTACTTTAAACATCTGTACGTGGATCATGAGCTACACAAACACAATTTTTAATGAAAATATCGTTTACTACTAACTCAAAAATATTCATACATTATGTGAAGCACATATTTATACATTATGTGAAGCACACATGAAGCCAATTATTTTGTCTTTTTCTCAGTACGTTTGCTTGAGTCGTCGAACTGAGATTTCTAATTTAAGCTCTCTTGAAATTTCACGCAAACCAAAATATTTTCTCATAACCTTTGATGTAAACTATATGTTTCGAGGTGAAGTCACATTACTTCATACACCATCCCAATATCGTCCCACCATTGTCCGTGGCGGAAGCACGTTAATCATGCCGTGATTTTCCGAGTCTTGGCATGTGTTACTGTACAGAATGATTTAGGCGAAACTATGGTTGTGCAAAATGTCGCCGGTAAATGTCCAGTGTTGGTGAATGTAACGAATGCAACATCTTAAACAAAACATTGTACACATTTATCATAAGAGAACTGTAAATTTGCATTAACATTTGCACTTTGAGGTGTCTTCAAGGAATGCTTCGGATGTGAAGCTCTACAACCATTGTGATAGGTGTGTAGTTTATCACACAACCGTGCAACAAGAATACTTACACTGTGGCGTACGAGGGGAAATTATATGATGACTCAAATTTGATGAGGATGCCTATAGGTCCCAATTTGATACTTTCATTTTGCTGTGAGCAATCGATCAGGGTAACTAGTACTAAATCGTTACACTGCTTTGGGTTGAGCATGCATTCTAATTCGTGGCCATCACAGTACGAAGATCAAAGACCTAGTGAACATACTGCGCAACAGGCCAAGCTGTAGATAATGCTATGGGTGGTATACAGAATTCGGCTACAGACTTGCATTGGCTAGCTTAGATTGTCGAACACGTTGGAAACCTTTCCACATTCCTCTCCTGTATGTCTGCAGCGCCAGAATAACAAATCGAGGTGTTTTTAGTTTAACTGACTTCTTAATCACCCAAGACTGTCTTCATGTCGTCAGCAGAAGTACATACTCGCAAAGTTGTCGTGAAAGGAAACTTAATGGGGACTGAACACTTGCATACAGTACACACCAAAGTATCTGATGCTCCTTGTCTGATAAAGATATATGGAGCGCCTGCTACGCCAATGTATCAAATGCATCTTTTTTCTGTTCTTGCCCCTCTTGAATGTATAAGTCATTATGTGTAAGACTTCAAAAGAGAGTTAGTGATGCATTTATTATCCTGAAGGATTCCCACAAACGTTTTGTGAGGAGTCAATACGCTAAAGTGATTATCTATCGATCAGTCTGTGAACCACCTTGTACTTTGTAAACTATTCAGGCCAAAGTTGATGCAGAAACGTTTGTCTTGCGGAACGAGATGATTCCAACGTTTGTTGTTGGCCGACCTCTACACCATTAAGTTCGTATTTTATTTCTTGTAACAAGGAGGTGAACACATTATGTGTAAGTGCTGATGTTACTGATATAGGACTTCCACCTTCATAAATTTGTTCTCCCGGTATAAGAAGCTGCTGCTCAGAAGTATTGAAACACCTTAATGTTGAATTAGAATCCTTATCTTGTCATTTTTATTTAACTGTGCCAAAGCAATAGGTTTTTGGGAGAAATGTCACCAGCGAGTGGTCAACTCGTCATGTTGAACTGCGGTTGTTACATTGCGTGACATCATTGTGCGCTTTCAGTCCTATCGACATAAGAAACTTTAAATTCTTACATGTCATCACGTTGCCCTTCTACTATGATATGATGTACTGACGGTTTTATGGGTCGGTTTTATATTTATGACCATGCTGCTACAAGTGAAGGTGCGCTACGATTTCCTCACCTCGAAAATAGACATATTCTAATCCTGGCCCAAAATGTTTAACTGGAGATGGTTTAATGTCTCAACAGCCACTGGGCGGTGTATTCTGTTGCTAAGCACTCCAACAAGTTCGTGTATGTAATGTATATGTATATGTAATGTCCAGGCTGCAGGCAAGCAACAGAAAGTTTACCCGCCTGGAATCTAATACGGTCTTTTTCTGTAGAGTCTTCCTATTTAAATTAGTTACAGATGTATATTTAATAAAAAATCATGTGTAGATTTGTACTGATTTTATGTGTGTGTTTAGAAACTACGTGGGTCGTGTGAAGATTTTTTTATTTGTAGTTAGGACACGCGCCAAGTCGAAAATGGAACGGGGTCAGAATACAACGGACAATATTCACTCAGTTTAGTTCCTCTGATAGTTCGGTACCTGTAATGACCACAGCCAGGACTGAGGAGTTTAACATTAAAGATCTTTTACTTAGTATATCCCAAGCGGTGTAGACGTAAATTGCAAATCAACAATCGATGTCTGCTAAAGCTCTGATCTGTAGCAACTGAACAGTCCAGGATAGCTTCCGCACCAGAATCAATGGCAGCGGACAAGAGAAAATTTCCAATATAGTTCATACTGTAGCAGTAGAACAGGCGAGTCTCTCTGCTAAAGAAGACGGTCTCGTTAAGCAGCAGGAGGCGCTACTAACTGAACAAGCAAATATCAGGCTAACTATACAAGATATTATTGCTATAGTTGAGTCACTGCCAACCAAAGAAGATTTTTTTGAGTTTTAAATGCGAAGTGGATCATTTACGCATACAGAAAAGTTATCTGGCTGCGGAAGTGAGAAGTCTTAAGCTGTCCCAGGAGAAAGTTCCTGAGTAAAACATGTTACTGCAACTGTAGATCTCTTGTGTCCAAATTGGAACTTGTTAAATGAGATTGTGTTGCAGTTACAGAAGAGAGGGTGACACAATGTGTTAACGGACAACTGCAAAAATCTGTGCAAAACGTTCAACTCGCTAATGTGTCGGATTCTAAAAGGATCCAGACAGACAATATAACCAAATCGATTGAAGAATGCTCCAAGTCAATTAAGGGAATAAGAGAAAGTGATTCTGACAAACACGTCACATTTTCCGACGAACTGGAACAAAATGTAATGAATTCGGCGTCAGGGAGGAATAGCTCGACGCCTACGACAAAAAGTGCTCCTTGCGGAGTGGCAGCGCGGTTAGAGGCGCCACGGCACTGATTGCGCAGCCCCTCCCGCCGGAGAATCGAGTCCTCCCTCGTGCATGGATGTGTGTGTTGTTAGTAGCATAAGTTAGTTTAAGTAGAGTGTAAATCTAGGGGCCGATGACCTCAGCAGTTTGGTCCCATACGGATTCACACACATTTGAACATTTAACAAAAAGTGCATATGTGGTGCGACTCCATTTTTGGCATTATACCACCCAACAATATATACGCCGAAACTTCAGTGGAGGAGAAGCTCCTAAAGCACCGCCATTCCAAACCTTTTGTTCGAAAAAGAAAACTGTTACCTCCGTCGTTTTCATTCGCGGGTTCAGAGGTGTTTTACTCCGTGCATGGAATGACGCACAAAATATTTCTTTTGCCGCTGGCTACGTACAGAGGGAATGTAGTTTACGTTGCACGGACATTATGGAAACCTGTGGCACCATCGAGGATTTTGAGCAGGCGTTCTTGCGTAGGTATTGGTCTCAGGAAATTCAAGAACGACTGAAAAAAGAGGTTTATAATCCAGAATAATTTTCGGTCAAGAGTGGAAACTTGCATCGGTAGTTTGACAAGTACCTGAATAAAGGTAGATATTGGGATACTCCAGTCTCACAGGTGGATATTTTGAAGGTTATTAAGGCAAAGTTACCGGTCTAGATACACGAAAAACTCATGTATGCTCCCGAATAAAATGTCGACGACTTTCTCTCTGGCATAGACACCATCGACTTACTAAACGATGAATTAAGAGCTACAAATTATGGGAATGGCTCGTCGACTAGTGTAAACAAAATCTCTGCATATCACCCAGTACTGAGCAGCATTAATAATAGTAGCAGCAGAACTCAAGCTTCCAAGCTCGGCATAAGAAACGACAGCTGAACGGCGGCCAAACGTTGGATGCCAATGCGGCGCAGTTCCAACCTCGCTGGGCGAAAAATAAAGCTATCGAGCGAAGATTCAACCGGATGCAAACAACGAATCAAAGTAACCACGACCAACATAATCAGAATAATCAGCAATTCCAGCGGAATAATCCGAACTGGCAACCACAAAATATTAACAGGCAATCTCAGAAAATAAATGACTGGAGAGAGTAACCGGCACTGATTAAGTATGTCACTGACGAATCCAGAACCCGTCGATAAAAATAAAGACGACCGGATCGTGCCTCCGAGAAACGGTTGCGTGTGATGTAAGGGTCTCTGGCGAGACAGTTGTGTTGTTTCAGTGCAGTGACGGACAGAGAGTAGTAGATGAACTTACGCATGACGTTCAACATTGTACAGCCAAGCGTATGACCGTTCCTACTTCGGCGATACATGCAGAAGTCTACGGTGATACCAGTAAAGTAATTCTTGATACAGGTGCAAACGTGAATGCAATCTAAGCATCACTGTTTAAGAAGTTACACGACACCGGAATCTACCAGTCTTTCCTGTGAGTAATTGTGAAGTTACAGGTGCAATTGGTACCAGGGCACGGAAGGTAAAGATAAGGACTCATATTGAAACAAGAATAGAAAATGTACCGACTATATGCAAGTTCCTACTAATAAATGAATTAATAGAGGACTGTATTTTGGGTATTGAGAGCATCTGTATCCGGGAAACGGACGTTAAATTTGACTTCTCTGCGGTCTATGCCTCTATTAACATCAATTCGGCCAGGGAAGACGGTAGCCACGGAAGATAGTCTCGGTATACAACAACTAAGCTTCTGAGGTGTTTCAGGAAGAGTCGGATATCAAATGCAGAAGAGGAGGAGGAGGGGGAGGAGATTGGAGTTTAACGTCCCGTCGACAACGAGGTCATTAGAGACGGAGCACAAACTGGGATTAGGGAAGGACTGGGACGGCCGTGCCCTTTCAAAGGAACCATCCGGGCATTTGCCTGAAACGATTTAAGGAAACCACGGAAAATCTAAATCGGGATGGCCGGAGACGGGTTTTAACGGTCTCCCTCCCGAATGCGAGTCCAGTGTGTTAACCACTGGGTCACCCCGCCCGGTAAGTGCAGAAGAGGTTTATCAAGTATCAAGAGGTTTATCAACCATGCACCTTAACTCATGTTATACATCAAAAGAAGTCTGAATCTAATTGTTTGGACGATTGGCAGCGAAAACAATTGGCAGACTTATTGCAGTAGAATATCGATGTATTTAGTGAAAAACTGGGTACAGTGAAAAGCTATGTGTGTAATTTAGAAGTGTATCAACATAGTACATGTTGCCGAATATTTTATCATGTACCGTGGCGACTTCGACGATCTGTCAATGAAGCATCGCAACGAATATTGGATTGGAAGTTGAACGAGCCAACCACAAACTCATACTGTTGTCCTTTATTGGTTGTCCCTGAACTAGAGGGCAAAGTTCGATTAGTACTGGACGCAAGACAGACAAATAAAATTATAGTTTCTGTCCGCACCCATCCAGAAAATACTGATGAGATTACACAGAAGTTTCATGGCAAGAAATTCTTTTCAACTTGTGATATCATTATTTCTTACAGGCAGATAATGGCAAGTCTGAATCGAGGAAGTACACAGCATTTGTTTATGCAGTGAGAAGCCATCATTTTAAAGTTCGTCCATTTGGCCAAAATGTTAGCTCTGGTGTGCTTATCCAGGCATTGGGTGGCGTTTTATGACCTGAACTGCGTAGTCAACTTACACTTTTTGTCGATGATATTCTCATTGCTACATCTTCTTGGGAAGAACACATTAGCCTCTTGTCCAAAGTGATAAATGCATTTAGTAAAGCAGGCGTGAGAGCTAACCTGCAAAAAACTTTTTTTACCCGTACGGATCCGTTTCCACAGACAAATAATAGACAATAATGGAATAATACCGGATTCAGCGAAGGTGAGCACCATCACGAATTTTCCCACACCATCTAACAAGAAGCAGTTGCGTAGGAATTACGACCTTCTACAGGCAATTTTTCAACAAACAGGTGATGAATGCAGAGCCCTTACACCACAGCGTACCATGAAGGTGGACAAACGACTGTGATGTTGCATTACAGCTTATTAAAGACACTCTTGCGGATGCAAAATTGTTACACCACCTAGATATTACTTTGGAGTTCGGATTGATGACTGATTCATCTAGCGTTGGTTTAGGATGCTGTTTGTTTCAATTCAAAGACATCATTAATCAGCCAACGTTGTGTCCCACAGCTTACGCAAGTCGCGTATTATCATGTTGTTAGCGCTCCTACACAACCACAGAATTCGAAGCTTTGGTGGCTGTGTGGGCGTCTCGAAAATTCCACTGTTACTTGCTTGGAGCATGCACTACCGTGTACTGCGATCAGCAAGCTCTCCCATTCTTGCAACAATGCAAACTTCTTCACGCTCGTCTCTCACGTTGGACCTTGGCTTTAGAAGAATATAATTTCATAGTTGTATACATAAAGGGACAACATAACCAGATCACAGATGCTTTATCTATACTACCTGAAGGTTTGGAGAACATTAATACTGTGGAAGATGAGTAGAAGCAACATAGGATCTTGCTGATGCAAGATTTGGAATCCAGGAGATATTATTTATACATGTGTAGTAATCTATCTGTGCTCCAGCACGAGATGAACATTGATCTATAATATTGAATAAACTGAGTCAGCCAGACGAAGGACAGCTACGAAGAGTTTTCAAGGTAGTTGATAATGTTTAGTTATTTAGAAGGTCTGATACTTCATATAAATGGTGTGTATTTATACCGGAAGATTACGTAGAAAAGCTCATACTGCATACTCACTATGTTTGGGGACATATTGGCGTACTTACACGTACAAGTAAGATAGGTCGCTATTGTTGCTTTCCGAATATCAGCAGAAGAGTTCAGCAGGTTTTGAAGAAATGCAAAGTTTGTCAGCTGACTGAGCCTTGTAACAAAGGTACACAAGATCATATGCACTTCATCATACCACACAAGCCCTTAGATCTAATGTCTGTGGACATCGGTGGGCCAGTTCTGATGGCAAGAGGAAGTAGTGAATACATAGTTGCCTTTTGGATACGTTTACTAAGTATGTAATGTTGTACCCAATTCGATCAGCCAGCAGCAAATCCGTTATCAAGAAATTGTTTTCTGATTTTATACCATCTGTTCGGAAGCCAAGATAGGTTCTGACACACAATGCAACGATTTACACGTGTTATACTTGGAAGAAGGCTTTACGGGATGTAAATATTACACATGTCAAAACGTCATGTTACAATCTCGGAGCTAGCCCTATCGAACGTGTATTCAGAGAGTTTAATCGTTTTATGAGAACCTATTGCTCAACAAAGCAAACCAAGTGGATTGATAATGTTTTGTTATATAGATGGTCTGATACAGTTTTTGGATTTAGTAATAAATAGGTAATTTCCCCAACCCCCACAAAAAAAATAAAAAATTAAATATATTAAGTGTCATGCAACATTTTGTGTAATGTAATATCTTGTATAGACGCCTTTTATTAACCTCACACGCTCCACATCATTACGAAGTGTCGTATTCATGATCTATGGAACAAGTACTAATCTAACCCAATCTAATCTTGATCTGATGCAAGACTTCACTACAATCGTAAATAACCTACCGCGTACAACTACTGGTTATACTTTGGTAGAAATACCGAAGAAAATAATGAGTGGATGCAAGCATTACCGAAGATACCTCGAAATAGTATCTCACTGGAAGAAAAAATTCGCGATGCTTACCTCAACACGAAAGAGAAAGATGAGAAAGAAGATACACGACGAGGTATCAAAGAGAAGACAATATTATAATGTTGGAGATTTGGCACTACGGAGATCTCATTCAAGATTTTCGCTTCTAGAGAAGAGCACCAAGAAGTGGCAAAGAATATACCATGGACCTTATGTTATTTTAAAACTGCCACATCCAGGTGCATATCTGTTGGTATACCCAAAGGCATTGAAAATAAAGTGTTTGTAACCTCATAAGGATTTGAAAATGTTCTACAAAAAATTCTGTGTATTTTTTAAATGTACGTCATGATTTGTGTAACTATATGATCTGTAAATAGTAGTTATTTAAGTTAAGTAACTTGTTTCCTATGATATGTGTTGATAATAAACCACCATTATGTGCCATGAACTGGTGTGCTAAAATGAGTGAACCTTGAATCCAGTTGTAGGGATATATGGCTACTTACACCACGCTTGACTTTCTTGTAGGTTGTTAGTACTTGTAGGATATCTGCCTGTTGTTCTTTTTTTTTTCATTCTGCAGGTCATTCCATTTAACGTGAATAGAGTTTTACAAATGTTGACCCAAATATCCAAATCACCCGAAAAAATTAATATTTGGATCAACATTTGTAAAACTGAAATTCCTCTCTCTCAAACACCAACCTTTGCGAAGAGAGGGAGAGTTTTGGTTTTAGCGAATCAAATAAGTATTTTTTACTTATCCGTAATCATTTGCCACACAAAAATGAGAACATGGATTTTCTTGAATTACAGCGCCAACTACTAAGAATCAAAACAAATGCTTCAGACAAAATTTGCGAATTTTTTTATGAATCTGATTCTGCAGTAAAAAATTGGGGTTCTCATTTGAAATTTTAAAGTTGCTTCCCGCCCTACCCCAAAAGGCGCTGGGGTGACGGGCTAATTTTAGCACCAGCAGATGATGTCCCCCTCGAAATTAATCAACTTTGAATTCTACACATTTTTGGTATGAAGCTTATTTATCGAGTAATCCTCGTTTGTCAGCTTAAAATTTGCACCCTGTTTAACGCAGGTGGCAACAGGGTTGCTTTTTAAGCTACGAACGTATAGGATAAAGAATTTAAGAATGAAGGTCTAAGCAAAGTGAGAGATTTGGAGTGCATGTAATTTTCACAACGGAGAACTGTAGGTGTGCAATTTAAAGTAACGAGATGTATGTGCCATCCTTTAAGTAGAAAGAGTCTCTACAAATTAAAAACATAAAAGTACAATCATTTTAAATAAAAAGTTTCAGCAGATATTTCCTCTGGGAAATATGTGGGGTAGTTGTAATATAACAATACATCAATATTACAGAACAGACGACGTAGTGATGCATAATATAACATGATAACAAGGCATGAAAAAAAATTTTTTCAGCATGAGAAAATTCAACTTTTTTCTCACTTGTTCTGGTTTTCCGACTGTCCATGATTCACTAGCTTACAATTCTGTATTCCAAACGTACGTCCTCAGAAATGTATTCCTCGAATTGTGGCCTGTCTTTTACACAAGCAGACTTCTTGGTCAGGAGTGCCCTCCTTGCCTGTGATAGTCTACTTTGTAGATCCTCCTTTCATCGTTTGTCTATTATTTTGCTTCCAAGGTAGCGGAATTCTTCAACTTCCTGAGCACCAGTTTTGATGTTAATTTTGTCGTTATTCTCAGTTTTGCTACTTCTCATGACTTCCCCTTTTCCGGTTTACCCTCAGTCCATTCTCTGTACTCTTCTGTCTGTTCTGTACATCCTAAATTCTTCTTCCATTTCACTGAGGATAGAAAATTCATCAGCGAATCTTATCATAGATATTCTTTAGCCTCGAATTTTAATCCCACTCTTGAATCTTTCTTTCATTTCCGTCATTGCTTCTTCGATGTATAGACGGATTAATACGAGAACTTCATTCTTGTTCTTCCAAACTTATTTTCCTCTCTTGGTTCTTGTACATATTGTATATTACCCGTCTTTCCCTATAGCTAACCCCTATTTTTCTCGGAATTTAAAACATCTGGCACCATCTTATGTTGTCGAAAGCTTTTTCTCGGTCGACATTTCTCATGAGCGTGTCTTGATTTTTCTTCAATCTTACTTCCATTATCAAGCACAACATTTGAAAGGCCTCTCTGGTCTCTTTACCATCCGTAATACCAAAATAATCTCGAATTTTCTACCTCATTTTTCATTTTAGTGATTACAGAACAGCGCGAGGCAGCCTGCACAGCCAACACCGGTATCCGAAAGAAGAAAATTGACTTTATGTTGTAATAAAGTTGGTCGTTGCCTTATATTCGAGCTAGACTGACGTCTTCTGATTGCACGAGGCTACGACTATACTGCTTTACTGCTCTCTGTTGTCGAAAGTGATTCATCTAGGTAATACAACAAGGACCACTGTAATTTTAATGAAGAATTCACCAGCTGTTTGTCTTCATTCGAACGAGTTTTAAAAAACTTGTGTGAATAAGTGAAAAAATGTGCTTGTATCTTTACATTTGCTTCATAGTGATATAAAGTTTAAAAACTAAGCTCAATGTATCTGAAACGGCGTACTGTTAGGAGAAACGTGTTTCCAATCTTTTCATTTGCTTCGGTGTGATATATACACTAGGTGACCAAAAGTATCCGGACACCCCGAGAAATATACTTTTTTCATATGAGGTGCATCTTGATGCCAACTACTGCCAGGTACTCCATATCAGCGACCTCAGTAGTCATTAGACATCATGAGAGAGCAGAAAGGGGCGCTCCGCGGAACTAACGGACTTCGAACGTGGTCAGATGATTGGGTGTCACTTGTGTCATACATCTGTACGCGAGATTTCCACACTCCTAAAAGTCCCTAGATCCACTGTTTCCGATGCAATAGTGAAGCGAAAACATGAAGGGACAAGTACAGCACAAAAGCGTACAGGCCGATCTCGTCTCTTGACTGACAGAGGCAGCCGACGTTTGAAGAGGGTCGTTTGTGTAATAGGCAGACATCTATCCAGACCGTCACACAGGAATTCTAAACTGCATCAAGATCCACTGCAGGTGCTATGACAGTAAGGCGGGAGGTGAGAAAATTTGGATTTCGTGGTCTAGCGGCTGCTCATAAGCCACACGTCACTCCCGTAAATGCCAAACGACGACTCATTTGGTGTAAGGAGCCTAAACATTGGGCGATTGAACTGTGGAAAAACGTTGTGTGGAGCGACGAATCACGGTACACAATGTAGCAATCCGATGGCAATGTGTGGGTATGGTAAATGACCGTTGAACCTCCTCCTCCAGCGTGTATCGAGCCAACAGTAAAATTCGGAGGCGGTGGTGTTATGGTTGGGTCGTGTTCATGGAGAGGGCTTGCACCTCTTCTTTTGCATGGCACTATCAGTACACGGGCCTACACTGATGTTTAAAGCACCTTCTTGCTTCCCACTGTTGAAGAGCAATTCGGGGACGGCGATTACATATTTCAACACGATCAACACCTACTGATAATGCACGGCCTGTGGCGGAGTGGTTACACTACAGTAATATCATTGTATTGCCTGGCCTGCGCAGAGTCCTGACCTGAATCCTATAGAACACCTCTGGCATGTTTTGGAACGCCGACTTCGTGCCAGGCCTCACCGACTGACATCGGTACCTCTCCTCAGTGCAGCACTCCGTGAGGGATGGGCTGGCATTCCACAAGAAACCTTCCAGCACCTGATTGAACGTATGCCTGTGAGAGTGGAAGGTGTCATCAAGGCTAAGGATGGGGCAAGACCATATTGAATTCCAGCATTACCGATGGAGGGCTCCACGAACTTGTAAGTCATTTTCAGCCAGGTGTCCGGATACTTCTTTGATCACATAGTGTAGCTCTAAAACGTAAAGTCTTACCTGGCACTTACAAGATAGAACACCTTATTACTCTGTGGAATTTTGAATTTTAGTTCAGTGGTTTGATAGGATCTCGGCACAGTGACGGACCATTAACATTACACCACGTTCTAATGCATACATTCACAACAGTATTTGTTATACAATGTAACAGCAGCTCTCAAAGCAGACAGAAAGCTCCACTTTTGAATACGATATCGGATGAGTGCGAATAGTCTCGTTTGCGTTGATTTATAACACAGATTTATAACAGGGACGTTATATAGTGCCATAAAAGAAGGTAATGCCTAAAAAATTATACGACATTTGTTTTTCTGTAGTTGCCTAAGTACTATGGGAGTTATGAAACAGTACATTACAGGATAGTTCATTTAAGATTCTCTTATAACAGATATTTGATGAATAATTTTGCTTTTTTATTTTTTTACGACCAAAAAATGGGTCGTAAACAGTAGAAGACGTGTCAGTTTGCCGAAAGACGTTGTATATCTTCTCAGAAACGTGAAGTTGTCCTTACTGCAGCCCCAGTCAAATTATTTAATGTAAAACGTAGGAAACTTGTGTGAAATGTAATACGTTACTTAAAGTATCAAATAAGGCCAGATGAGCGTAGCTCAAGGAAAAACCACACAAACGTAATAATAAAACGTCAAAAGTATAAAAATGTTTCCCAAGACAGAAGAAACCAATAGCACAACTTTTGCTACAGATGAGCCACAAACGCCAAGAGTCTTCGAAATATTGGCTTTTGAAGCAAAGGTAATTACAATTACAAAAATATTGCTGTATTTGGAAACTGAATAAAGTGCAGAAATGTGCAAATTATTAGAGTTCATATAAAATTGTTACATGTCAAGGAAAGTGCGTATCATAATAAGAAAGGACAACAATATAAATATATGCTTCTCATGAATGAAATTCGTTTCTTGATCATTTACTAAACTTGGAAAGCAAAAATATAATAATTACTTCGTTAATTAATAAGAAAAATAATTAAAAACAATCATTAATGTTATGGCTGGCTTTCTCGCCGCTAGGGTCGCTAGTATCATTCCACTTGTTAGATGGTAACTATTTTCAAAGCAGTGAGTGTCGTAATGGTACATGTTAGACCGTGAGGTCCTTATTTAGGGTCCCTGTAACTTGTTTTTTTCTGGTAAAAATACCTTGTCCAACGAATTATTAGTTAGGTCCCTCATGGGCAGTAGTTTATACGAAAAACATTATTTAGACATATTTTATTCACAACATTATGTCTTCGGATCAAGGCTATCTATTCCATCGAGATAGACAAATGGAACCTCAGAAACGTATAAACATAGAATGCCATATGAAAACACCTTTCAGCCGTCAAAATTGCAAACTGTTATTTTATTGAGCAATCAGTTTGGGCGATACACTACGCCGTCTTCAGGCTCCTGGACCGACGTGAAGGAATAGATCACCGAAACTGGTTGCCCGATAAAATAACAATTTGGAAATTTAGACGGCTGATATGTGTTTTGATTTGACATTCTGTATTGAACAGCCGAGGTTCCGCAATCATCTGTAAGTAGATGGATATACAGAGATGTTACTTAGGCACCGAGTATGGAACGAAGTAAGACGTAGTAAAAACTACCCTGACTGCGTAATCACGGTCTAACATGTACCATTACGACACTCACTGCTTTGAAAATAGTTACCATCGTGTTTACAATTCTCTGCGCATGTATAAGATAATTATTTCCAATGTTGGTGCAGTTATTATGGCATGACGCTGCAAATGACTGACACAGAACTTTTGTCAGGGTACTGACGAACACTAGCTACAGCATCCACGATTTTTTCTTTAATATTTAATTTCCTGTATGTTGTTCTCCCCAATATCAATACTTTTTTCTCTCATTGCTCTTAGAAAGTCAGTTTCGTTGGATTCATCGCTCCGTGACGTATTATTTCTACTGGCCGAAGTTGCTCTGGAATGCAGTGAGTCGATCTCTGTGGCACCTAGGCTCAATCCTTTCTTCTCCTTCGTATTACGCATGAATGCCACGGCATTTCCGTCTTGTGGTGTACTTTCTTCCGTTTCCTCTCTTGTATTCTCATTCGCCGAACTGACATAGTTTTCTAATTGGTTGTTATTTGCCACGTTATCGTCATGGCTATCATCTATCCGAGTTGACTGCTCTGCGTGATAAACTGTATCTTCCTGTCCTGACCGACAAGAATTCGTAGTTTCACTAGGCTCCACTATACTGTCAACTGCTTTTTCCTCCTTCTTGTGCAGTAGAGCGTTCCATATCTCTGCTGATGCCTCGTGTCTTTTAATGTTTCACTGTGTAACTAAGACACAACTATTTTGATTTGAACCTCTGAATTCTATCAAGACGCTCCTGTTATTGCTTTATTACTGATTCAAATGATATTCTTGCCACCGACAAACCCATTGCTTCGACCTATCGTTGGGTGGCTAGCGTAGCAATTCCCTCCCCTCCCCCCCCCCCCCACCTTCCCTGCTCTACACTTATTTGTTTCCACAATGGCTGCCCACATCGTGAAAATTAATCTCTGTAGGTTCATCCAGTCAGAGATGATTGCGGGACCTCTGCTGTTCAGTACAGAAGGTGAAATCAAACACCTATCAATCATCTAATTCCGAAACTATTGTTTTATGGGCTACAAGTTTCGACGCTATATTATACTATCTTCATGGTCTTTATACAGCCATCACTTCAAACGTCATCTTCCGAGTCACCAAACGATGTTTGAAGTGATCGCCGTATCAAGGGCCTGAAGATGGCGTAATATAGCGCCGAAACTGGTAGCCCAATAAAATAACAGTCTGAAAATTAGACGGTTGAAAGATGTTCGATTAGATACCCTATCTTTAAATTTACATCCGATTTTGTGGCCCTAAAGATATAACGTAGCTCTCTGCACGTATTCAAAGAAACTGCAAACATCTCTCTGGATTCTTTGAAGTTTCAATGTTCTTTATCAGTGAGAATGACAAGATTCATACTTTGATCTCTATTTGTCTAAATTTGTTTAAATATTATATCTTACATTTATGTAATGAAGTTATTGGGAAAGTGTTCCATGTATTTTTTGTATTTTCTTTGAATGCATAGAAAAATGTGAGAATACTAGAGTTGACACTTGCAATCGAGGAACACGATAATATCCTCCCATGGGTTGAACACCAGTCATGATTTCTTAATAAATGAGTCAAACTCTGGCGAAGTTGTTGTGACTACCACTAGCCGTTGCGAATCAATTTGTTACCTACCTCCCACTACGGAGGCACTGATTATCCTGTGTCTCATTAACCATGGTGCTGGTTGGACGAAGCTTGGCGTGCTGCTATTTGCTCGCCTAGCGCCAGTAGATGCGGCAACCAATCAAACATACCGGTTTTGCAGCTTCACCGCCGAAGGCGCTGCTCGTGTTGCTGCTAACCGTCGACACCCTTGCTATTTCTGTTGCATCATGACGCATGCACGGAATATATACAGTACGCCAGTAAGTAATCCAAAGTCTCAGAAATAATGCAGTCTTTGATGGAAAACTGGAATATCACTAACAGATATCCAGTCGAAATGTTGTGCTGGGAAGCAAACGACGATCAGCTGCAAACCGGGCGCACCACTGTAAACCGTAAAACTTCAAGATTAACGTCTTTATGGAGCCAGATCTATCTTCCATAATTTTCCAGGATTAATAGATCACATCGATACAGTAAAGTGCTCTACACGTACAGTTTCAGAAAAATCTCCAATAACTCTCAGTGACACAGGTAAAACCCTCCTACTAAAGAAACATTTTATCACCTGTGGCACCGGTTCTGGTGTCTCCCTTACTTTCGCCATCTAGTGTAATATCGCACCCTAAACAGCATAATTCTGTCTCCTCTCCTACTGCATCATCCCAAGTTTTGATAGCGAGAACTTAATCGTTTCCTTACTGCAGAATTCTTTGAGCTTTGTAAATGCTAACCAAAAGTGTATACTGTTGACTGGCCCATGGTATCGTCTAATCACACAATAATGGTTTTTTCTGCACTTTCATGCTCAATATGTTACGTTTGTTAACGTTGAGGCTCCTCCGCCAATACCTGCACCACGCGTCAAACATTGCAGGGCTTCTTGCATTTTGCTACAATTTTGTAGCGTAGCGACTTCTCTGTATACAACAGAATCATTGCCGAAAAGTCTCATGAAACTTCCAACTTTATACGCTCAGTCATTTAAAGATAGTGCTTACTATAATGATTGTGTAATACTTCCTTGGAATACCACAGAAGCAGAAAACATGTTCCAAAATTCAACAACAGACCGTCGCAGACGTTATAGGCCAATAGTTTTGTGTTTCAGATCAACAGCCCATCTTGAAACGGGAATGACGTGTGTCTTTTTCTAAGCAGTAGGAGCGCTTGGCACCTCTAGAGACCTATGGTACAACACTGCTCGAAGAGAGCAATTTCTTCCGCATACTCTCTGTAAAACCGTACTGGTATCCCGTCAGGGCCTTTGGTCTTCCTGCTGTTGAGTGATTTCAGTTTCTTTTCTGTCACTCGGCCGCTTGTTCCAATATTAGCCATTTTATAGCTCGTGTTACTATTTAAAGGATGTATTACATTTTTCGAAAAAGACGTTTAGTATTTCGGTCTTTTCTGAATCATTCTCTGTTTCACTATGGTTACGCTCATGAGAGAGTCGGGACAGAGAACTTCGGTCCGTTTACTTACTTAAGATAAGACCAATTCTTCTAATGATTTTCTGCTGAAACTGGGAAATTTGTGGTAAGGTCTTATGGGACCAACTGCTGCGGTCATCGGTCCCTAAGCTTACACACTACTTAATCTAACTTAAACTAACTTACACAAACGAAAACACACACATCCATGCCCGAATGCTCAGGGAGGTCTCGAACCTCCGGCGGGGAGAGCGGCGTGGACCGTGACAAGGCGCCTCAGAACGCTCGGCTACCCCGCGCTGCTTTCCTGCCGAGTCGAACGATGAAAGTTTATTCTCGAATTTGTTGAGTACTTCACGCATGTCTCTGCTTACGATCAGTTTGGCTTCGCTTGGTTTTTGTCTATCTGCGAGGCTTTGGATACTTTTAAAATTGCAATTGGCTACTTTTAAATTTGCAGTGAAGCTCGCCTTGCTTTGTAGCATTTTTCTAACATGCTGTCGAACCCTTCTACCCCTCATTACTTTTCTCGGGAGATTAAGCGTTCTGTACAACGTCCTTGAACTTTGAACATTGATACTCAACGTTGTTAGTGCTGGAGATGTAATTTTCGTGTCGAATGCTCAGTAATCTGAAATCTGTTTCTTGTCACTTTCGCTACGCAGAAATATCTTCCTGTCTTTCTTTGTGTTCCTATTTACAGCCCTATTCGGTAATGCTGTAACGTCATTACGATCAGTGACTCTATGTAGGGTCTATTCGGGTTTGTTTGTCACCAGCAGGTCTAAAATGTTGTCTCCACAGTTGGTTCTGTGATTAACTAACTTCTCATGGTAACTTTCGAATAAAGTACTTAGAACAGTTTCACACGATTCCCTCTCCCTACTACCCGTCCAAAAAAGTTGAGTCTCCCAGGCTATAGCTGGTAAGTTAAGATTTCCACCTAAAACCGTAACATGCCCAGGAAATTTTTGCAAAATATTCTCCAAGTTTCCCTCAACTTCCCCGCCACTACTGTTGCTTAGTCGGGAAGTCTGTAAAAGCATTCTATGACTATGTTTGATCACACTACATATCATCGTATTTCTCATGACCATGAACACGTCTCCATCACCAGCGTTCAACGTGGGAAACCTGGTATAAAAGATGAGTTACTACTCCCAGATATCTGGGATGAATAGACTTTACTCATGGTACCAGATGGTTATAATTAGAGTGCAACTACTACAGAAGCCAGTATGGGCTGAAACTATTGTGCGACAGCGGAAATTGGTAGATATTTTAAGGCGCTAATGTGGAATTGATTTTGTCCATCAGGTGCAAATCTGGTGCTGTAACACAAGAGAGACTTATAGAAATGTTTTCATATGTAATGGATTAGGAAACGGTATGTGGACAGATAAAGTCAAATAATGTTAATTTTATTATTAATAGCCGTTCATAAAATTTCTTCAATGTGAGGACCGGGCCGTGGATGAAATTCTGCATTCGTAAAATTATGTGATTAACCGCTGCTCGCAGCAGTTCCAATGGAATCTGAGCAACGTTTTCCTGTATATTGTCCTTCAGATCAGGTAGAGGCCAAACGCGTCAATCGTGAAAGCGTTCTCTTAGGTATCCCCAGAGTCAAAAGTCACATGGATTCACTCCAGGTGATCCTGGGGCAATGTATCTGAAAAATCTGCGTAGATAACAAGTTCGTGAAAGGTTTCATTAGACAGATCCTCCACTAGGAGAGCGACATGAGATGTTGCCGCATCTTGCATGAAAACAGTACTTTCCATATAGCTACGGTCTTCCAAAAGAGGAATCGCATGCTACACATGGAGGTCTCGTTAATGAGCAGACGTCACGGTGCACCTGACAGAATCTCATGATGTAGTCCCCTCAATGAAGAACGAACAGAGATTAACGTGCTTGTGAATCAACACCAAACAGTCACATACGAGGAGTGTAATGTTTCTTTGCGCACAACGCTCTGTTTAACAATACCGCAAATTCGGAAGTTCTGTGTATGAAATTTGCCTCGTACACAATGGAATATTGCGCGTCCACATATCATGCAGTTCGAGCCACAAACCGAAGGATAATTTCAGAACGTCGTTGAGGATCATGAGGTTTCAGTTGGTACACCTTCTGGATCTTGTACAGGTACCAGTGTAAAATAGACCGAAAAACGTTCCATGCTGTTGACCATAAGGTGGACAATTCTTGCAACGCAGCACGAGGACTGGCACTCCCGGGCACGTGCTGCATGGTCACCTACAGCAACAGCCATGTCGCCAATAACTTCCAGAGCGGTTGGACGCCTTCCTCTCCCAGGTGCCACACCAAGCTGCCCCGTGTTTTAGAATTTCATTACCAGTTTCTTTATATCATTCAGTAACATCAGATCGGGCCTCTCCTCGGTCATTTCAGTTGGCTATACTCTCTCAGTGCAGTATTGTAATATCTATCGTTCAGATAAAACAGGTTCCCCAGCAGCTCACTAGCTATAGTATTCATTCACGTTAAGGCTTCTCAAATGACAGTGTGGATGACATACCGTCATACGAACAGTGAACATCGCCAGATTTGCACCTGATGCTCAGAATTGGAATAAAGTTTGTCCAGTGTAAATCTGTTCCGCAATGACGCATTACTATATCTACCAAGTTTCGTTGCCATACGATAATCAGAGCACACACTGGACTCCCGTGAGCACCTTCACTTAAATTATAACGACACAGTACAACAAAAACACGCATTTGGCATGCTACTAAGCAATACATGCCAACACAGGATTCACTGAATCCATCCGCGAATCGCGGTAGAACTGAAATAACGATACGATTTATGAATACGGCTTTATGTAAGGTCATTAAAATTCAGATGGTGTCAGTCTCAGTTAAATTCAGTCACAGAAGCGAAAGCACTTACTAGCCCTCACTCCATCGGAATCCCATTGCCATGAAAAACTATGCAATTATTAGCAGTCTACATCTCGTCAAAAATGGAACCTCAATCTATAATTCGCCAGTATCGGACCCAGTATCCAAACTAGAAAGTGTACTTCACCAATACCAGATCGAGCGTGCTTTCTGAACATTTCGTCTCTCTAATTCCGCATCCCACTAAAAATTGAGAGCGTCAATACGGACCTGAACCAACCAGGTTTCATAGTTATTGACTGACCTATCAGAAAAAGGAAGATTGACAGAAAATCCCTTCTCCCTCTGGTGAGCGCCAGAGAAGACTGCGGCAAATATTAGCGACCTATCAGAGCTCTAGTCTTGTCGTTAGGCCATGAGACATGAGGATAACCTCCCACCTTCCCCTTCCATTTGGAATATTTTCGAAAAATCCGAACTAGACAACGAAAAAAAGATGCACATTGCTACGGCTCACAAGCAACCGCAGCAGGAGCCACAGTTCCAGCGTGCGCGCTACTCTGGCATCAATCAACAGGCCGTCCCTTGCAGCTCATTCCAGTGAAATTTTAGCTTCAGGACCCCAGGCTTGCGCGAAAAGTGGGTACGAGCGACCGCTTGATACTGTCCCTGTGTAAAGTGGGGGAGAGCCTACTGTCTAAAGGACATACGGGCTGCTCTGGGTAGGAAGCAAGCAACGTCAGTAATAATCCTTTCGAGCCAAACTTTACTCCAAACGTAAATGCTGTTATATTGTTAACATTTGATTTCGTTTTTCTATTCCTAAATATACAGTACCCGGTATTAAAGCTTAGAAACCACCGAAGCGACATACGTAGGTTGGAACAAGCAATTAAAGACCCATAGGGCCGCAAATGTCGGGAAATACCACGTGGATGACAAATGTTGAACATGTGACGTCACGGGATGACTTACATCGCCCCACGTGCAGCAATTGAGCCTGTAGGTCTGTCACATCTTATTCCAACGCAAGTGAAGTATTCACGTCGGTATGGCTCTTGACTTATGTGCCCGACTTAAGCGCGTGGGGCGAGAGTTCGAGTCTTGTATTTAACACACAGTACTTTTTTGCATTTTTACACTGAGATAAGATTTTGTTTGCCGGTCTCCACTGGATTATAGCAAAGAATAGTACAACTGAAAAGTATTGTACAGGGGTATAAGTTAATAAGTTCACTAACTGCGTCGATACCCGTAAATAACCTACGTTTTCTATTCCAAATAAAATCCATAAATAAAAAAGGAAGCGACAAAAGGAAAGGAACCAAAATAACAACAGCTTTTGCTCAGTTACATCGAGGACAATAATTTTGTAACTTTACGTTTACAACAAATCACATTTACGAAAGGTCTTCGAAAAAAGAGTAGCCTAGCGAGCGATGTGCAACACTGCCCCCTACAGGCGAGCGGGGATGTATCAATGCAAGAGGACGTGCTACTGCTTATTAGAGGTACCAGTGTGTACAGCAATCTGGACCACCACCTCTGAAGGTCTCGTAGTATGGTGGTATAAAATGCAATGCATGGTTTTCATGAGCAATAAACAGGACGGAAATGATGTTTATGATGATCTCTATTCCAATTTTCTGTACAGATTCCGGAACTCAAGGAATCGAGGGGATGCAAACCTTTTTTTGGTGAGTGTATGTAGGAACGAAGAGAGACAAACATAACTGGAAGAAAAATAACTAATTACTCGGATTAAAAAGGGTTTAGCACTGTTAGACAGTCTCTGTCGCTGCTGCTCAATCTATGCATCGAAGAAGAAATGACGGTATTAAAAGGAATATTCAAGAATGGGACACTATCAGTGATGACATTCACTACTGACATTGCGATCTTGAGTCAGAATAAATAATAACTTCAGGATCTGTTGAATGGAATGAACTGTCTAGTGAGAACAGAATGTGGATAGAGAATATACATCAAAAATATAAAGGTAATGAGAAGCCGCAGAAACGAGAATAGCGAGAAAATTAACATCAAAACTGGTTATGACGAAACAGAAGTTCAGGAAAAGTGCTACCTAGGCCGCAAAACCACCGATGACTGACGAAAGAAGGAGGACGTAAGAAACAGACCAGCACTGCGTTCATAGACAAGAGAAATTCACTGCAATCAGTTCTTTTTATTTTAATTTGAGGAAGAAGTTTCTGAGGATGTTCGTTCGGATTATAGCACTGTATGCTCGTGAATCATGTTCAGTGGGAAAACGAGCACAGAAGAGAATCGAAGCGTTTGCGATGTGGTGCTACAGCAGAACGTCGAAAATTAGATGGGCCGATAAGATGAGGCATGAGGAGGCTCTCCGCAGAATCGGCGAAGAAAGGAAGTTACGGAAAACACTGAGGAGGAGAACATCCGTGGTGCTAGAGAGAGCTGTAGAGGACAAAATCTGCATGGGAAGAGAGACATTTCAGTACATGCATCAAATAATTGAGGATGTAGAATGGAAGTGCTATTCTGAAATGAGGAGGTTAGCGCAGGACAGGATATCTCGCTGGGCCACATCAAACCAGTCAGAAGACTGATGATTAAAAAGAGTTCCCTAAATTGGAACAGGAGAATTCTTGGAAGGTTACTTTGAAAGGACACGGCCGACCTCCATCGCCTTGCTTCAAGGAATCGGAGCTGACGACCTCGACGTCGCCGAGATGTTAGTACACAAGGTTTCTTCCTTCCTTTTGAATACCATGACTGTATGTATTATATTTAAGTGCTTAGATAATCCTTACTAACATTGTAACTAAGTATTCGCATTATAATGCTGGTATGTTGGTATTTGTAGTAAAGACTGCACGGATGTGAAATTTATAATTATGAACTACATAGTAAAGCGACAACGATTATGAGAACAATAGTTTGTATCGAGAGGAATACTAGAAAACAAGTCATGCAGTTATGAAACCATGAACACCAGCATATAGTTTTCATTTTAAAATGCGTAAAAAAGTTGTCCCCTCGTATATGAACATAATAATTGATAAATCTGTTTACTTCTTGGAAAAGAAAGTTCAACGATCTGTCAGGAAGGAATTATGGTTTCCAAATTTTTTTATGTAAAATATAATTACTAGCTTGCGGAATCAGCGGGATCTATTCTCACGTAACTTGATGTTTACAGGCGTTTGTATCACAAAAATGGCGTCTGCCGAGAGGAACCTTTATGTCAGGTCCTCCTCAACCTTTCGGTCTTTCTGTATTGTTCATTTGCTTCTGCCACTTGCTCCCTGTCTGCGGATGTTATCGGCCTCTCGGAAAGAAATATGTCATTATATTTCTTAACTTTTCATGATTAATAAATAATGATTTTGAACCGTACTCCTTTCTCGTTTCCCAGCGAGCTGAAATATAAATGCAATCGGAAAACGGATAAACAACGGGTAGCAAAAAGACAGTAAAGGGAACTACTGATGTGTGTCCCACTACTTGCAGTTTGACTGAGACATTCTCCACTGAGATGAAGGCATTTAAGATAAATTTACACAAGTGATTCCGATGGCATAAGCACATCAAAAGTAATTGCAATCAATCTACAAGATAGCTCACTTTCGTAGTAACATTTGCATGCAGCCTGATTCCTATTAACGTTTAGAAACTCCCAAAGCGACGTAGATGACGCTGCCAGATAATTTAATATAAGACACATGGGTCGGCAAATGTCGGGAAAAACCCCAATAGTTGATGAAAATTATTGAACATGTGACGTCACCGGATGACGTATCTCGCCACACGTGCAGCGACTGTTCCTCGCGATTGTCCCACTCCTCAACGTCGATTTGGCGTAGATCCCTCAGAGTGGTTGTTGGGTGACCTCATCCGTAAACAGCCCTTTTCAATCTGTCCCAGGCATGTTCGATAGGCTTCAATTCTGGAGAACATGGTCGCCACTCTAGTCGAGCGACGTCGTTATCCTGAAAGAAGTCAGTCACAAGATGTGCACGATGGAGGCGCGAATTGTCACCTATGAAGACGAATACATCGTAAATATGCTGCTGACGTGGTTACACTATAGGTCGGAGGATGGCATTCACGTATCATGCAGCTGTTACGGCACCTTCAGTGACCACCGGCGACGTACGTCGGCCCCACATAATGCTACCCCAAAACAGCAGGGAACCTCCACCTTGCTGCACTTTCTGGACAGTGTGTCTAAGGTGTTGAGCCTGACCGGGTTGCCTTCAAACATGTCTCCGACGATTGTCTGGTTGAAGGCATATGCGACACTCATTGGTGAAGAGAACGTAATGCCAATCCTGAGCGGTCCATTCGGCATGTTGTTGGGCCCATCTGTACCGCGCTGCATGGTGTCGTGGTTGCAAAGATGGACCTTGCCATGGACGTTGGGAGTGTCGTTGCGCATCATGCAGCCTGTTGCTCCTAACCAGCAACAGGGAAAAATTGTCTAACGATCTAAAAATAAAAAATAAAAATAGAACACTAAACTAATTTAAGGACAAAAGAACAGGAAAGAGATAGAACACCCTATTGAGACGAAAGAGTCCATGAAAGTCACTTAACCCCAAGAAACAAAATTAGCATGGTAACACGCGACTTGCCTAAGCTATTGGACAGAACGTTGGCTGATCATTGATGTCCTTGATTTGAAACAAACAGCAACCTAAACCAACGCTCGATGAATCAGTCATCAAACCAAACTCCAAAGTCGTATCTGGGTTGTGTAACAATTTTGCATCCGCAAGAGTGTCTTTCACAAGCTGTAATGCAACTTCACAGTCATTTGTCCACCTCCACGGTACGTTGTAGTGTAAGGGCTCTGCATTCATCACCTGTTTGTTTAAAATTCGCCTATAGAAGGTCGTCATTCCTACGTAACATTTTAACTGCTTCTTGTTTGATGGTGTGGAAAAATTCTTGATGGGCCTCACCTTCGCTGAATCCGGTATTATTCCATTATTGTCTATTATATGCCTGTGGAAAGGGATCTGTTCCAGTAAAAAATGATATTTTTGCAGGTTCGCTGTCACGCCTCCTTTACTAAATGCATTTATCACTTTGGACAAGAGGCTAATGTGTTCTTCCCAAGAAGATGTAGCAATGACAATTTGATAGACAAAAAGCGTAAGTTGACTACGCAGTCCAGGTCCTAAAACAGCATCCAATGCCTGGATAAACAAACTGGAGCTAACATTTTGGCCAAATGGAAGAACCGACGACGGTTCAAACCCGTCTCCGGCCATCCTGATTTAGGATTTCTGTGATTTCCCTAAGTCGTTTCGGGCAAATGCCGGGATAGTTTCTTTGAAAAGGCCCTGCCGATTTCCTTCCCCATCCTTCTCTAATCCGAGCTTGTGCTCCGTCTCTAATGACCTCGTTGTCGACGGAACGTTAAACACTAATCTCCTCCTCCTCCTCCTTCTCCTCCTCTTCTGCATTTGATATCCGACTCACATTGAAACGCCCTGCATGCTTAATTGTTGAACTCCTACTATATCTTCCATGGCTATGGTCTTCTATGTTCGAATCAATCTTAAAATAGGCACAGCCCGCAGATAAATCTAGTTACACGTCCGTCTCCCGGACATTGATACTCTCAATACCCAAAATACAGTCCTCTATTAATTGATTTATTACTAGGTACGTGCATAAAGTTTGCGTTTCCTATTCTTAATTCAATAACAGTCTGTATCTTTACCTTCTGTGCCCTGGTACCGACTGCACCTATAACTTCACAATTAGTCATAGGAAAGACTGGTAGATTCCTGTGTCGTGTCAACCTCTCAAACAGTGATGCTTAGATTGCATTCACATTTGCAGCTGTATCAAGAATAACTTTAATTGTATGGCCGTAGTCTTCTGCATATTTCGCCGGTACAGGAAGGGTCATACGCTTGGGTGTACAATGCTGAACGTCATCCCTAAGTTCATTTACTAGTCTCTGTCCGTCATTGCATTGGAACATGACAACTCTCTTGCCAGAGCTCCTTACATCACACCCAACGGTTTCTGCGGGGCACGATCCTATCGTCTTTAGTTTAACGGAGGGGTTCTGGGTTTGTCAGAGACATCCGTAATCACTGGTGGTTGCTCTCTCCAGTCATTTATATTGGGAGATTGCTGGTTAATATTTTGTGGTTGCCATTTCGGATTATTCCCGTGGAATTACTGATTGTTCTGACTATGTTGGTTTTGTTATTTGGATTCGTGGTTTGCATCGGGTTGAATCTTCGCTCATTGGGTTTATTTTTCTCCCAGCTACGTCTGAACTGCACCTCATTGGCATCCAATCTTTGGTCGCCGTTCAGCTGTCGTTTATTATGCTGAACTTGGAAGTTGGAGCTCTGCTGCAAAAAATAGTTCAAATGGCTCTGAGCACTATGGGACTTAACTTCGGAGGTCATCATTCCCCTATAACTTAGAACTACTTCAACCTAACTTAGGACATCACACACATACATGCCCGAGGCAGGATTCGGCGACCGTAGCGGTGGCGCGGTTCCAGACTGTAGCGCCTAGAACCGCTCGGCCACCCCGGCCGGCAGCTCTGATGCGCTCTACTATTATTATTGCCACTCGATACTGGGTGATATGCAGAGATCTTGTTTACACTAATCGACGACTCATTCCCATCATCTGTAGATCTTAATTTATCGTTTAATAAGTCATGGTGTCGATGGCAGAGAGGAAGTCTTTCACACTGTCTTCGGGAGCATATATGAGTTTTTCACATACCTTGACCGGTAACTTTGCCTTAATAATCTTCAAAATATCCACCTTGCACTGGAGTATCCTAATATCTACTTTTATACAGGTACTTCTCAAAGTAGCGACGCAAGTTCCCACTGTTGACTGAAAATGGCTCTCGCTTATAAACCTCTTTTTTCAGTCGATCTTGATTTTCCTGAGACTAATACCTACTCAAGAACGATCGCTCAAAATCCTCGTAGGTGCCACAGGTTTCCATAATATTCGTGCACCATAAAGTACCTTCCCCTTGTACATAGCCAGCGACAAAAGAAATCTTTTTCGTGTGAGTCCATGCACGGGGTAAAACACCGCTGAACCCGCAAGTGAAAACGACGGTGTTAGCAGTTTTCTTCTCCGTACAGAAGGCTTACAACTGCCGGTGCTTTCGGAGCTTCTCCTCCATTAACATTTGGGCATGTACGTTGTTGGTCGACGTAGTGCCATAAAAGGGGTCAGACACCACATGTCCAATTGTTGTCGTAGGCGTTGGGCTACTCATCACTGACGGCGAATCCATCACATTTTGCTTCGGTTCGTTAGAAAATGTGACATGTGTCAGAACCACTTGCACTTACCTCTTTTATTGACTTGGAAAATTCTTCAATCGATTTGGTTACATTGTCTGTCCACTTTGAGAACTTTTCTGCAGATTGTTGGCTTATCACATCACATCAGCCTGGATTCTTGTGGAATCCGATACATTAGCGAGTTGAACGTTTTGCACAGCTTGTTGCAGTTGTTCATTAACACATTGTGTCACCCTCTCTTCTGTAACTGCGACACAATCTGATATAACATGTTCCAATTTGGACACAAGAGAATCTACAGTTACAGTAACATCTTTTACTTCGGTTTGGATTTTAGAGACTTCCGCAGGATCTTTCTCCTGGGACAGCTTAAGATTTGCCATTTCCGTAGCAAGATCACTTTGCTCAATGCTTAAACGATACACTTCGCATTTCAAACTCTGGAAATCTTGTTGGTTGGCAGTGACTCAACTTTAGCAATAATATCTTGAATAGTTAGCCTGATATTTGCTTGAAATGATAATTAAATCAAGACCCCACGCTGCCGACAGGCGTTGATGTACATCAACGGGATCAGTTGAAAAACTGTGCCCCGTCCCGGATTCGAACCCGGGATCTTCTGCTTACCGGGCAGACGCACTATCCATCTTTTTTTTTTTTTTTTTTTGTTATTTTATTCTGAAAATGCCCAAATGAAAGACATGAAGACATTGCGGATAGTACAAATACAAAAGAAACATTCTCCTGTAGCAATGAAATGAAATTCGTGTCGGGGGCGACACCTGCTCACGACCCGACGTTCGATAGAGCAAGAGAGCCATCTATCGACTCGTTCTCCAGACGTTGGTGTAAGACTGTGTCGTCTTCTCGAAATTAACTAAGGGTCCGTAAGTGTGATCGATGTCTATCTCGGCTTCTTCGTCTATCTCATCTCTCACCCGTCACACCCCAGCTGGCCGGCCGGTCGGTAAATGTAAGTCGCAAGTAATTAGCGAAGTCTTGCCTATATTTCTTATGCTGTTGCAGCTTCGTGTGTCCATCTAGGAGAAAATGCCAAAATTCAATTTTGTCCTTTTCCGATTCGTTATACACGTAGCCCACCACCATTCCCCTCACCTATGTCACTGCATTGGTTTCTTGGACCGGGAAATAAGATTCTTGGGGGAAAAAAAGTGTGTCTGATGAAATTGTGTGAGGGGCGGAGCGTAACAGGAACGCCAATATCTGTTGTGCCAAGAGCCACACTGGAGCCGTCCCACTACATGCTAAGCGATGTTCATCAGTGTCCACTGTTGCGCAGCCTAAACATAGTGGAGTGTCTGCCAAATGAATCGCGTGCCGCCGTTGATTCGTTGCGAACTTCCTATTTATCACCACATACCATGTTGAGCGTACCGACGTTGGGAGGTAAACGTTCCGTATAACGCGCCATATCTGTCGCCAGTTCTTGTCTGGGTACTTCTTTTCCAGGGTATTCCTGGGGCACCGGCGCAGTAAGAGTTGGTATACGTCTCGCGTCGTCGGTAGTCGTGTTGTTGGGAAGGAATCTCTGACATAGCTAAGCTCCAAAAAAAAAAAAGACTTGAAATGTGACAGCTTCGGTGAAATATGGCCCACACCGACTGGGGGCAGCATTGAAGTGGGCGCTAGTACATCGGCCAACGCACCCGAGATATTGCGAAATTGACCGCACCACTGTCGGAACATCGTACTGACGAATAACGCCCGTGCCTTTTCATATACGTTAACTAGACAAGTCCACCCTCTCCAGGTGGTAGCGTAAGCGTTGTGCATCGGATCTTAAACAGGTGTCCCACACTCACGTAGGTTCCGAAAGTTGCTTGTATCCGTGATGCCATTGTGCGCGTTAAAGGCAGGACATGCGCTACGTGAGTGAGTCTCGGTGCTAGGTATACGTTAACATAGGTCACCCTCTGAATCATATCCAACGCTCTTAATTTCTGTAACAGCACCATTGTCCGCATCAGCTTCAATATGCGTCGGTAGTTATCCGCTACTGTCCACTGCACATCCGTGTGGAACGTAATACCTAGGCATTTTATGGTCTTAACTAAGATGAGCGGGCCTTCCTCCCCCGGTTGTAATCCTCGACCGACATTCATGCAGCGTGATTTTTGTAGATTAAGCACGCTTCCTGCCGCCATCCCGTATCGCTGTATCCATGCCAACGCCGTACGTACTTCTTCGCCGGTCCGTGCCACCAGCATCACATCGTCAGCATAAGCGCGGCAATGAAAGGTCAGTTGTGGCAAAGGCACTCCCTCCAACCGTCTTCGGAGACTATATAGACAGGGTTCCAAAGCCATTGCATACAAAAATATCGAAAGGGGGCAACCTTGACGAACTGACCTTGAAATAACAATGTAGTCAGTGCCCCGCCCATTCACCGAGATCTTTGATCGTACGCCGTGTAACAGTCGCATGATCACTAGGATGAAGGCCTGTGGGATTCCCAATCTGCCCATCACCGCATGCGAAAAGGTATGATCCACTCTGTCGAACGCATGATCGAAGTCAATAGCGACGAGTGCTCCACGCACTCGGCATGCCGCTGCTAATGCGATGATATCTCGGTAGTCACGGAGCGCCGAGGCAAGTTTGATCTATGAGGAGTCTATCAGAAAGTGAAGACCGCAGGCGAGCCCCAAGGATGCGCGCGAAAATCTTATAGTCGCAGTTCAATAGAGTGAGTCGTCTATAATCTCCTGGATTTCTGCCACCGCGTGGTTTGGGTATTGGGATGATGATACCCTCCGTGAATTCGGCAGGTATCTCAGTCTGCGGTAACAGGAGTTCGTTGTACATCTGAATCCAGGTCCGTCCCATGAGGTATGCAAAGGCGCGGTAAAATTCAATTGGGAAGCCGTCCTGTCCTGGGGACTTGTTCGGAGCCCCCCTGGCAATTGCGTCTGTCAGCTCGTCCTCTGTTATCTCTGCATCCAGTGGTGATCCTCTGTCTGGCATTTCCGAGATGACATCATGTAGTGTCTCGTGGTTCACATGTACAGGTCCATATAACTGGCGGAAATAGTCGGTAAACACATGCGCAATATCACGCTGGTGCACAACTTGCTGGCCAGTTTCAGAGATTAGTTCCCTGATCAATGTCCTGCGTCGTCGTTGGCGTTCACGTACCACGTGGTGCATGGAGGGGGTTTCGGCAGCAACTGTGTCCGCCAATCTCGCCCGGACCATTATACCTTCCATTCTTAGTCTCGTCAGCTGTAATAACTTGGCTTTTATCCTGCGCATGGCCGTGTGCCTTTCCGGCGATGGTTGTTGGGTCATCAGCTCCCTCAGGGCTGTAAAATAAAAATCAGCCGTTGTGCGGTTCCACTGCGATTTGTCCTGCCCGTATCGTATCAACGTTCGCCGTAACGTTGGCTTTGCGCATTTAACCCACCACTGGAGAACCGAGGTGTATGCTAGTTGGCGGCGAACGCAGGTCTCCCAAGCCGCCTCTATCGACCGGCGACATTCAGTGTCACGTAAAAGTGCACAATTCATTTTCCAGTGACCTTTACTCCGCCATATCTTCTGACGCGTTAGTGAAATCGTACAGACGTACGCCATATGATCCGTAAAAGCCGCTGGCCAGATTTCGGCATCCAGTATCGTCGTCCGTAGAGCTCGTGTCACGTACACTCTATCAAGTCTACTCGCCGAGTGTCCCGTGACAAACGTATAACCCAGTCTGTCACCATGCTGCAGTTCCCAGGTATCCAGAAGCGCCATTTCGGTAATCAACGCACGCAGTTCCATGCATGACACATAATGAGGTACTTGGTCCTTTTTGTCGACGACACAATTAAAGTCGCCGCCCACTATATAGTTATCAAAGCGTCCAGCGAACAACGGTGTTATCTCTTCGGTGTAAAAAGCCGCCCTTTCTCTTCGTTTTGTGGAGCCAGATGGTGCGTATAAATTGATGAAACGAACGCCGTCGACAGTGATCGCTATGCCGCGTGCCGAAGGGAGAGACCTGACGTCCTCCACTCCTATTCCTTCCCTGGTGAGAATCGCCACACCGCATCCACTTTCATCGTGCACTGAATAATGTGCCCCGTAACCGTAGAACTCTGGCGGCGATGTGAAACGCACTTCTTGTAGGAGTACAATATCCACGTCCGCAGCGCGTAACATATCTTTCAGCATTTGAATTTTAAGCGGTGTCCGTATGCCATTAATGTTTATCGTGGCAATGCGGTACGCCTGGCTTGTGTTCATCAGTTGTAGGGCGGTGTCATTAAGCGTCCATCTGCACCCCCGGCGCTTCTCAACACACTAAGTTGGTCAACATTTCCCGACCCCTCCCGGCCTCTGGGCAGGACTGTCCTCAATCGTCGCGTTCGTATTTTCATCCTGTTCCTGTTGGTCCATTTCTTGCGCCCAGTCCCCCAGCATATTTCCGGAACTGGTCGAAGGATGGGAGGTAACGTTGTCATCGCTCTGATGTTGGACAGTTGTCATCTCCACTTCCGCCTTCCGGTCACCAGAAGGAGAGTTCAAGTTTTCGTCGCTGTGTAGTTCCTGCATCGTCATCTCGGTATCTGTTGAATCCACTGGTCTCAGGTCGATACTGTCATTGTCGTCCACTGTCACCTCGGGACTATGGCTATCGTCAGCAGAAGTCAGTCGACGCTTCTTTCTTCTCTTCGGCGAACGCTGTTTCCGTTGCCTTGCTTCCGCATCGGCTGTAGGGGGTTGCGTATCCTCCGTCTTGGGCCTGGCCTATCACGCTCTCGGTGGAAGCACTGGCAGCCACCACGGATGAGCCTGGAGCGGCCGTCAGCTGCATCTCTTGTGCGGTGTCCTGTGTCTGCTGTGGTGGAACCGGTGGTCGGAGCTCCAGTCCGTTGGTGTCCATGTTCTCTATAGGGGGCAGCTGCTGGTGCTCAACGGAAGTCTCCCTCACGTCGCTTCTCAGGGCTTCCACAAAGGTCAACGGTAAGACAGTCGTCGGTTGTGGCGCCTGAACGTCATCCCGTGGAGTCTGCACTAAACGTCGCTGGAGGCATTCCGAGCGGAATCATAGATTATAATCGCCCGACAACCTCCTATGTACAAATAAGAGGAGACGTGCTTGCGCAGTTCTATCCGTATTTGTCTCACCCCACTATCCATCTGAGCCACCGAGGGCACAGAGGACAGTGCGGCTGCGTGGACTTATCCCATGAACGCTACCCACCTTAATGTCCACACACTACGTTCGTAGTGCCCCTGCCCATTACACTCATTACACGCGGCAGACAATCTTACCGAGACCCGTAAGAGTTCGAGCAATACATTTGCATCCGCACAGAAGAAGAAGGTCGTTGGGCAGTTAGCCTTAAATATATGCAGATGGTATCTGTTCGGACATGTCCGAAAGAACAGATACCATCTTCATATAGCTAAGGCTAACTGGCCATTAACCTTCTTTTTCCGTGCGGATGCACAAGTATTGCCCGAACCCTTTACTGGACCCGGTACGATTGTCTGCTGCGAGTAATGAGTGTAATGGGCAGGAGCTCTGCGAATGTAGCGTGTGGACATTAAGTTGGGAATGTTGGTCTCACGGGGAGCGTGCTAGGGATCAGTCCCTGCAGCCGCGCTGTCCTCTGTGCCTTCGGTGGCTCAGGTGGATAGAGCATATGCCATGTAAGCCGGAGATCCCGGGTTCGAATGCCTATTGGGGTACATTTTTTCAACTGTCCCTGTTGATGTGTATCAATGCCTGTCCGCAGCGTAGGGTCTTGATTTAATTATCAATTCATTCTAGAGCACTGCATGGTCACCGATGGTATCTGTTCTTTCGGACGGACATGTCTGTCCTAAAGAATAGATACCATCTTCATATACGATATTTGCTTGTTCAGTTACTAGCACCTGCTGCTGCTTATCGAGAGCGTCTTGTTTAGCAGAGAGACTTGCCTGTTCTAGTGCTACAATATGAACTATAGTGGAAATTTTCTCTTGTTCCGCGGCCATTGATTCTTGTGCGGAAGCTATCCTGGACTGTTCAGTTGCTACAGATTGCACTTTAGCAGACATCGAGTGTCGATTTGCAGTTATGTCTACACCGCTTGGGATATACTAAGATCTTTGATGTTAAACTCCCCAGTCCTAGCTGTGGCCATTACAGGAACCGAACTACCGAGCGAGGTGGCGCAGTGGTAAGACACTGGACTCGCATTCGGGAGGACGACGGTTCAATCCCGCGTCCGGCCATCCTGATTTAGGTTTTCCGTGATTTCCCTAAATCACTCCAGGCAAATGCCGGGATGGTTCCTCTGAAAGGGCACGGCCGACTTCCTTCCCCATCCTTCCCTAATCCGATGAGACCGATGACCACGCTGTCTGGTCTCCTTCCCCAAAACCAACCAACCAACCAGGAACCGAACTGTCAGTGGAACTGTCCTCAACTGATTGAATATTGTCCGTTGTACTTTGTTCCAGTTCCAATCTCGACTGGGCGCGTGTCCTAACATTGAATAAAAAAAACTCTTCACACAACCCACGCTGTTTCAAAATACACACATAAAATCAGTATAATCAGTACAAATCTACACATTAATTTTCTTTAAATATACATCTGTAACTAATCGAAATAGGAAGTCTCTACAGAAAAGGACAGTATTAGATTCCAGACGGATAAATTTGCGGTTGCTCGTCTGCAGCCTGGGCATTCAGGTGATCTGTTGAGATGAACCGTACAACATCTGTCTTCCGCACCCTCTGTCGCCGTTGTGGTCTCGAACATGGACAGGATATGCAACACAGAAACACATGTTATAGTACACTTGTTACCAATAGCATACACACACGGAAATGATACAAAATCCTAACAAGTTCCCTAATTTTGTGAACAGTCCTGTCACGGTCTCCACTTTTTAATGAACTGCTGTGTTTCTTGAACTGGATTACTCGCTATTAGCATCTGAAATTTATTGCAAAAGTAAATTAGTTTTTCTCCTCTCTTATTTCTGATGTCAGGCCCATGTTCTCACGTAATCCTTTATTCTTTCTCCTATAACATTTAATCAGCTGCTACGTCGTAAAAAATTAATTAACTAGCTAACTTGACCTCTGACTTTAACACAGAGAAGACAGGTACTGTATTTAATCTCTCCTTTGCCTTTTTGGCCTAGATACACACATTTTAAAATTTTTTACCTGTCTAATACAAAAATCTGTGAAAAAAATTGACTATAGATGAATATGTTTTCTTCGTGGCTGCTGTAAGGAGAGAACGGGTTAGGTACAGGATGAGTTGGCGGTCGGAGGTTTCCGTTTCTCCATTTCTCAGAGAACGCAGGCAAAGTCGGATAAAACTGCCACAACTCGAGATGAAGACTCCGTCTCCCATGGCAGCTAAAATACTCACAGTCTCCTTAAGATTTTCCGGAAGCACTTTCAGAATGAGAAGGTTGAACAACAGTGACTGGTCGCTTAAGGAACGTCTTGAACACATTAGCTAACGGCGAAATATTTCATGTCGTTCGGACCCTGATAGTAGCAGATTCGACCAGTATTATTAATTCGCGAAAAAATCGCTGTGCACTGTATTGCTAAACACATAATAATTTTAATGAAGGTCCGGGGATCGAACATAGAATAAAAGCTCGTAGACGATATTTGCCGTCTTTTACATATCAGAAAGTTTTTCATTCTTGATAATTGCGATTACAAGTTGACCTCTGCACTTCAAATTACATCTATATGCAAACTTGTCTGACCTAAGAAAAAAAACCACAGTGTCCAACCGGGATTCCTTATCTCCAACAACTGCAAGAAAAAAGGTGGATCCTTTTTTTATTTTTTTACAGCAATTACGGTAGCGTATCATCGTTGGTTCTCACAGCCTGAGTATTACAATCATATTACATTACATCGCGACAGTCCCTCATGACTATCACATTTTTATCTTCCTTTACACACTAAATAACCCGTTATATTTCCTCATATATTTTCTCTTTCTCTTCATATGCAAATTGATGACTATTAGGCTTTTTTCTCCCTTTACATATTGAATAACCCGTTATATTTCCTCATATATTTCCTCTGTCTCTTCATATGATACTTGAGTCGTTGGCACGTATAAATGAACTATTGTTGTCGGCGTTGGTTTGCTGTCGAATCTTGTGAGAACGATCAAATCACCGAACTGTTCACAGAAGTTTAGTCTTACTATAGCTACGTCTGACCAGAAATCAGAAAGTACTCGGTCGTGCCCGACATCAGATACAGAGAACAAGGTCACATCTGCAGGTATCATCTCGGTTAAGCTGTCGTATGTTCTGAGTCAGCACCTGCCTGGAGGAACTAATTAATGTGCTTGGAAATCTGTTTTTCTTTTTTTTTTTTTTACTATATGTCAGCTGTAAGAGCTATTAACAGGCTGTCACACTGACGCGCAATAGAATCAGATATGTTTACGACACGTGTTAGATGGAGATTACATGTTACGTAATCGGTACTGCCTCAAGCACCGAGTGAGGTGGCGCAGTGGTGCACTGGACTCGCATTCGGGAGAACGACGGTTCCAATTTGTGTCGGGCTATCCTGATATAGGTTTTCGTAATGCCCATAAATCGCTTCAAGGAAATGCCTGGACAGTTCCTTTGAAGGGGCACGGTCGATGTTCTAGATGTTATGGAAGTAAAAAGTAAAACCAGCATAGTAGACAGTTAAAAAGCATTTTATTTCATTCCGAAGATGAACCACATATTAAACACAAAGTCAGTATTATTATGATTGTCGTATCCAGTACAGTTATTTGGAAATAGAAATGTCAAATTGATAATGAGGTCCAAAATTCGGCTATCTTGTCAGCATCTCGACGTGGCAAGAGCTCAAGAAGTCGTTGGAAGTTCCCTGCAATAATGTAGAGCCATGAACCTCTAAGGCCGTCCATAACTGCGGAGGTGTAGGCGATGGAGAATTTTGTGAACGAACTGAACTTTCGCTTATGCCACATAAATGTTCGATTGGATTTGGGTGGCCAAATCAGTCAGTAGATTTGTTCGGAATGTTCTTCAAACCAAGCCTGAACAGTTGGGGTCCGGTGGGGTAGCGCATTGTCATCCGTGAAATTTCCATCGCTATTTGGGAACATGAATGACTGCAGATGGTCTCCATGTAGCCGAACGTAACCATTTACATTCAATGATGTTTTCGGTTGGACCAAAGGACCTCGTCTATTCCGTGTGAACATAGCCCATACCACTGCGGAGCCATCACCAGCTTGCACAGTTGACAACATGGGCCCATAGCCCCTTGGAGTTTGCGCCACTCTCGAAACCTACCCTCAGCTCTTACCAACTGGAATCGGGACTCTTCTGAGCAGGCACGGTTTTCCAATGGCCTAGGGTCCAACCGGTGTGTCATGAGCCCAGGAGTCACTCTGCAAGCGATGTTGCGCTTTCCGCAAAGAAAGTCGCGTCGATTGTTTGCTGCCCATTAACGCCGAACTGGGTCGCACTATCCTAACGGATATGTTTGTCGTACCTCCCACATTGATTTCTGCCATTATTTTGCGCTGAGTTGCTTCTCTGTTAACATGAAAACTCTACGGAAAGTCCGCCGCTCTCGCTCATTAAGTGAAGACCGTCGACCAGAGCGTTGTCCATGGTAGTTGTAATGCCTAAAATTTGGTATTATCGGCACATTTCTGACACAGTGGACCTCGGAACATTAAACTCCCTGACGATTTCCGAAATGAAATGTCCCACGCATCTAGCTACAACTACCATTCTGCGTTCAAAGTCTGTTAATTTCCGTTGTGATGCTATAATCAAGTGGGAATGCTTTTCACATGAGTGACCTGAGTACAAACGATAGCTGCCTTTTTATACCTTGTGTACGCAACAATGCCGGCATCTGTATATATGAGCATATCGCTATTCAGTTACGTTTGGCACCTCAGTGATCTCTCCCTCTCTCTCTTGCTGAATCATAACTAAGGCAGCCCATGAAAAACCACTATATCTTATAAATGAATTGTTATTGATTTTGTACGACAAGTTTTTTCAGCAAATGCGTAGCGTAGTCTCCACTGTTGTTTAGCTCCAGCCTAGACCACCACTGAACTGGCACGCTATTGTAACGTCGCAGGGTTTCGTGGTTCCCAGTCCGCCCTCTGGCTACAGCTGTTAATGTGCAAATAAGCCATAAGTTTGTCATTGCTGTTCTTTTTACGATTTTCAGTCAGAACTGTGGTTAGCGACGTTCTCCAGGATAGTCTATCCTGCGGAAATTTCTTCAAATCAGCGTAACTACTGCAGACTACATCCATCTGAATCTTCTTAACATAGGTACCCCTTGGACTCCCTTCATTGTCAAACTTATGATTCCGTGATTCTCACAACGTCTCGTATCAACCGATCTCTTCTTTTAGACACATCTTTTCTCCTCGTTTCAATTCAGTGCTTCTTGGTTAGTTACTCGATCCATCCATATTCAGCAGTCTCCTGTAGCTTGACACTTCAAAAGGATTATCAACCACGTTCAGCTATGATAGAATTGCTAAGTCCCTGGTTGGCGAAGTCACAGAGAATTATTACGGATGAAATTCAAATTGAAATGAACCTAGTATCTCTTACTGATTTCTTCCCTAAAACAACACAAATGGTTCTCCTCAAATGCCCTCTCTCTTTATGTAATTAGTTTGTTGTTCACCAGAAGTGCCATGGATATGCCGAGCTCTGAATAATTCATGAACAGTTTTAAGCCCTGGAAATAAAAGGATCTACTCCCAGTTTAACTATGTGCAAGGAAACGGTCGACTCGGCACGTCCTTATGGAAACGACTACCCTGTGTCAAGAATGTTTTCACGCCTTCCATATTTTAGATTTTCAATGCTACAATGGGAACAGGACTTGGCTCAAGGTGAAATAATCTAGTATTAAACAATGTAGGTCTCTAACTAACAATTTCTTGTCAGTAATTGAGTATATAACATTTAATCAGTGAATAAATTCGTATCGCAAGGTTAAATGCTACTGTGGCGTACGTGTGTGTTTGTTGTCAGAAATAAATACAGCTTGCGGCACAATAACACGGCTGGTGATTGAAGGGATCACAGGGTGGGTTATTAGCCATTTGGGTGTTAAGCAAGCGCCGTTTCACGGTGGAAAGAGACCTAGTTGCACATGTGGGTGCATTAACGAAAAATTCTATCAGAGCACAGATTTTAGCCGGTGGAGCGAGGTTAGAATTCCGTTAAATGAAGTACTGATTCTTGGTAACATGGTAACATGAGTGTTACTATAGTCCTGCACTTTTCCACATAGGTGCCCAGATTATTTTCACAGACGGCATCAAGATGTCTCGCTATGAGTATCTCCTCATCACGAAAACTAGTTGGGTCTAATTGGAACATTCTCTATTCCTGAAAGCGCTGATGCTATCAGGTTGCTTCATGTCCTAACCTCCTATCGAAAGCAGGTTGCAATTACATTTAGAATTGCACAGTCAGCTGGCAAATGCTGCAGCTCTGTAAGTCAATTTCGTAAGGCATCTACTTATCCTCTCTGCTGACTGCTTACTGCTCGTTTGCCTACCGACACTCAAGTTCCACTGTCCTGCCAGCTGTTCTGTCTGACTTCTCTCCAATTCTGTGTCCACGGTTTATGGAGGGTCTTCTCTGACAAGTCCACTGCCACGCTCTAAGGCACGAAGCATTGGCTAATAAGAGTCTGAGAGAAAGCGCGCGAGGAAGATGTTCTTCGAGAAAGGAAAAAGTGTTCTAGACCTTACCAAAAGCTTCCACGGCGGCTCAATAACAGCCAATGAAACGTATTTCCTGCTAAATCGGTGGAACATATCACTTCTCAACTCTCCTACGCACCGTGAGTCACGTAGGCCAGTCAGGAATGTGCTTGTTTTACTTCCTATCATTTTTTTAGTAGGGCCATACAGGTATTGTTCTGCAAAAGCTAATGAAAACTTTCTCAAACCTCTTGCAGCAAGCTTTACGAAGGAACCTGTCCCAGTACACTGCCCGGCTTATAACATCCGTTTTATGCATGGAACAGAGGCTGCTGATCATAGAGGGGAACTAAAATTAAATAAAACACCTCTGGACAAAGGTGCGGAACAGTTGTGATAGATGTATCCCAATATGGACACAGAGACGTTAATGATCTATAAACTAATGAAAGAGGTAGCAAATCAACTTACGTCTTTCAACTTCATAATCTGTATCTGGCAAAGGGTACAACCTCGTATCACTTACTACTCAATTGCTCCTTGTAATGTCTCAAACTTATTTTTACTGCTGGTATTCGTCTGGTGGGGTTAAGTAATCTCTGCAGCCAAAGTAGCTGCTTAACATTCAGAAACGAATCGTTGGATGCAATTCTTTCATTTATTTAAGATACATGAAGGTGCGTTAGCTCTGTCTTCTTCTGTTGGGAATCAAAGTCAGTAGAGTTAGCACACAAGTACGACTTCTCTGATAATTATCCCACATAGTAACATTTTGACATGTACATATCTTTTCATTGACGTAGCGACCGATGTACTTTGATGTCACGGAGAACCTTTTATTCAACATAATTATTTAAAGTAACCAATTTTCCATCATTCTTTATTCATATTGTTCTAACTTCAGAATCTATTATTAAATATGTGAAAGGGAAATGCAGGTATTTTCTTGTGTTGGCCTGCAATTTATCTAACGACGAAGAGAGCCTGCTACAAGGTAAAATGTTTCCTCACTGATCATCATGAATAACTGAGTAAGAAAGAGAAATGGCTACAAATGACCACAATTATTGTTATATTACTCTTAGTTGAAACACAAAGGACGCCACATTGGTAGCCATGACAAAATCAAAATGAAGTATTGGGACAACGCCGTCATGAACAATGATGTAGCGCGCTTTTTAAAAACATAGCTACCTGTAGAAAAATGCGAGAAACTGAATCAACGCACCAGATGAAGTTCTGTAGGCCTTTCTATCAGTCAGAAATAATATTTACTTAATACACGAAGATGCAAGAGCAGCCCAAAGATAAAATTCTTTGAATCAAGTCGGCAAGGCACGATCGCAAGTGAAAACCAGTAGGAATACGAGAAGCCTTGAGAATTTACGCTACTGTGGAGAGTGGTGCAGTTCACAGAATCGACCATGCTCATGCAGCCCTGAATAGGAGAGATGTGACGAACAGTCGGAGTCGCAATGACCGCCGTGGTGGTAATCCTAGCCACCGTGATTCGAACCATCGATGGAATAATGGACAAAACATTCGATGCGTCGCCAGTCTCACAGCCATAAAAATGCTATGAGTATCAACGAGAGACTCTCAAATGCCTATTAAACAGTTTTTCAAACTAATAGTCCAAACCCTCAGAAACGAGGCCTTGCTACAGATTAAATTAGGGAAAATGAGTGTCTTGTACTCGTTCCTCGTCGTACGTGGTCTGGAAACTGATTTTATCGTGGGCATTGATATTTTGAGCAAAAGGGGTCCTAGAGTCACCCTCTCAGCCAGCGAACTGCACTTGACAGCCGGAAGTCAAGCGTCACTATTTAATCAGTAGGCCAAGTAATGGGTAGCCAGGAAATGAAATTAGGATTTCTTCGCTAGAAGAGTGAAGTAGAGAGGCCATATAAAGAAAATTTGAGCGCCGATCTACAATGAAGCGCCAAAGAAACTGACATGTAAAGAGGCAGAATACGGCGCTGCGTTCGGCAACGCCTGTATAAGACAACAGGTGGCTGGCGCAGTTGTTAGATCGGTTACTTCTGCTACAGTGGCAGGTTATGGTGTTACAGTCAGCGCACGAGCGATGCGACACAGGACCTTCGAGTTAGCGGTTAAGTCGTGATTTTCCAGTACGACCATTTCACGAGTGTATCGTGAATATCAGGAATCCGGTAAAACATCAAATCTCCGACATAGCTGCGGCCGGGAAAAGCTCTTGCAAGAACGGGACCAACGACGACTGTAGAGAATCGTTCAACGTGACAGAAGTGCAACTCTACCGCAAAATGTCTGCAGATTTCAATGCTGGGCCATCAACAAGTTTCAACGTGCGAACCATTCAACGAAACATTATCGACATGGGCTTTCGGAGCCGAGAGCCCATTTGTGTAACCTTGATGACTGCACGACACAAAGCTTTACACCTCACCTACGCCTGTCAACAACGACATTGGACTACTGATGACAGGAAACATGTTGCCTGGTCGGTCGAGTCTCTTATCAAATTGTATCGAGCTTTTGGACTTGTACGGGTATGGAGACAACCTCATGGACCTAAATGTCAGCAAGGGAATTTTCAGGCTGTTGTAGGCTCTGTAAGGGTGTGGGGCATGTGCAGTTGGAGTGATATGGGACCCCTGATACGACTCTGACAGGTGACACGTACGTAAGAGTTCTGTCGGATCACCTGCATCCATTCATGGCCATTGTGCATTATGACGGACTTGGGCAATTCCAGCAGGACAATGCGACACCCCACACGTCCACAACTGCTACATAGTGGCTTCAGGCACACTCTTCTGAGCTTAAACACTTCCGATGACCACCAAACTCCCCAGATATGAACATTATTGAGCATATCCGGGATGCCTTACAATGTACTGTTCAGAAGAGATCTCCACACCCCCGTACTTTTACAAATTTATGGACAGCTTTGAAGGGTTCATGGTGTCAGTTCCCTCCAGCACTGCTTCTGACAGTCGAGTCCATGCCAAGTCGTGTTGTGGCACTTCTGCGTGCTCGTAGGGGTCCTACACGATTTTAGGCAGGTGTACGAGTTTTAGGCAGGTATACGAGTTTTAGGCAGGTGTACCAGTTTCTTGGGCTCTTTGGTGTATCTTGTGTCACTTGTGGAAAGGTGTATCATCTACATCTCTCCAAAATTTACAGCAAACCAACTCAGAGCGGCTACTAAATGTCTATGTCTCTATGTTTGAGGAATATGCTGGTGTCATGCGCCAGTCCAAATCCGAACTCAATAGATGTCCACATAAGAACTTTTTCCATGTCTTACATTGAGATTCGTGGGCCAAGAGACCAGCAGTCGTGGAGGAGATACAGGATATGTTAATCTGGGGAATTACTAAAACTCCGTTAAACTCCTAACGTAGTCTTTTCGTTAACCATGTCCAAGCCAGTAGGAAAGGTCCGCCTAGTGCTCAATGTGGGTACCACTAAAATAATATTGTTTCTGGTACGATCTCGGTTGAAAAACCTCAGGGAGAAAATTCCGTGTTTTCATGGCGTCAAATATCTTTTGAGTATTTGACAGTTAGCGTCATACTGACAGATTTCACTTTCCAGAGATTCTCGCAATTATACTGCTTTTACCTTTGCTGGATGTAGTTAACCAATTCAAGCTCTTACACGTTGATGAGACTGCGAGTTCTGAAGTATTCGTCTCCGCTGTTGGCACTGTACTGTACCCAGAATTTCTAGACAGGGTCACACTTTTGTAGACGACCTGCTAATAAGCACCTCCAACGGGAATAAAGAATAGATATCTTGTAGAAAGTGCTGCAGAAGTTTCCACAAGCTGGAGTAACAGTAGTCATATATAAGTCTGGAAAGCGATCAGGAAAATTTCTGCTCCTAGGTCTAAGAAACAGCTGAAGTACTTGCTTTGTCTCGTCTCACTCTCACAACGTTTTGCGCTGAACCAGCTACTGAATAATGTGCCACTTTCACTGTTGTTAAAGAAGCTTCACTCTGTACTGAACTAACGACTGTCAAAGAGGCTTAAAGAAAATTAAGTAAGCACTTTGCACATCCTAAATACAGTCCCACCCTGACATAAACGAAGATTTCTGCTTGGCAAAGAATGCCTCAGACTCTGATATTGATGCGTTTATGTTACGATTTATGGCAAGCCAACCATTTGTTCAATAAGTTTTGCAAGCCTGATTCTCACCTACTGTGAGAGATCCTATTCCATTAGCAAACTGGAAGCGTTGGCTGTAGTGTTGGTAATGGAAAGATTTAGCTATTACGTCCATCACATACACATACCGTATATACTGCGATAATGAGGTTCTTAGCCTTCTAAAGACCTGTAAGCTCTTGCAACCGAGACTAGTGATGTAGTCGTTAGCGTTGGGGGAGTGCAACTTTGATATTATGCAAGCCAGGGGAAGAGACAACGCAGTAGCTAGTGCTCTTACTAGGTTACCTGACAGCTTAGACGAGCTGTCAATCGCTACCCTACGAAAGTGCTAGGAAAAGAGTGAAGGAGAGAGTGCCACCAGTGGTAGGAGAATAAAGAGAAGGAGAAAATACAAGTGTATGGTACCCAGTGATAATGGAAGAATAAGTTTGTGACAATGGCAACGGGAAGAAAGAAATAGAGACAGTAGCAAGAGACAGCAGTAGTGGGAAGCAATGAATGACATAGTAGCAGTCAGACAGCATGTGCTACCTAATATGTTCCAACATGCAACGCATAAAACCAGGGTTCTTCTGGAACTCTTATCCCCTGTTCTATTGGGAATACAAAGGTGGAGTCAAGTGTTTTGGACAGCCATTGGGCTAGAGGCCACTTGAGTACCCAACAGAAGGATCGTCTTAGAGTCGCTATCCTACAGTACAGGGTCAAAGTATGTGTATTGCACACTACATCTTGCTTTGGAAAATGGACCAGATTGGTTTGTTCCTTTTTGCATTTGCTGTGATCTACGGTGGGCCTTAAGGGGCTTATAGAGGCACCATTATATCATTGGGGGTTCCTTAGAAACCCTCCAAAACAGAGATTTTGCCATTTTTGCGCCAAAACCGAGCTGTGCATTCCAAGACGGATACGCACAGAAAGTGGCTGAAATTATTACGATATATTCCTAAGATATCGCCAAACCTTGCAACTTTTCTTGATATCATCATCCGTTTCTGAGATGCAGAGCTTCACAATTAACCCACTTGTGCACATAAAACGCACACGTAAAATCCAGTGTGAGGCGAAAACGTAGTTTATAAAGCGACGTAGAATGGAAAAATATGCTGAAAAGTGTCTTCGTTGTCATCAGAGGGATTCTGGGAATACCAATTTGTAGTACACAAGGACATGACCTTTTTTCCTTTGCACGTAAAATTCGGTGTGGTGTGTAAAATTAGTTTTTGTTATTTCTATTTCACTGAACAACAAAGTTCTTTTCGTTTGAGTGACATGGCCTATTGTGGCAGGGAAAATGAGGGAACTAGCGAAAAAACACTCGTACCAGAGCAAAAAAAGGGGAATATATTGCTGTTTAAAAAACTGACTGAAAGTGGGGTACTGGCTGTCTCATTGTACCTTCCTCAGCTCCTTTAAAATTGTTTCCAAGAAAGGTTGGCATGCCAACATATTCGAACTTTTTACGCTGAGAGAGAAGGCCACAGTGGCAGTTGAAAGAGACGGAAAATTAATAAAATACTGGAAGACAGTTGATAGTGGTAGAGGTATAGAAAGAGTGAAGGGAAGGTGAAAGCAGCAGAAGGAACACAGTTGACAGTGACGGAAATGTGTTAGGAAAAAAGTAAAGGCGAGAGTGCCAGTGGGAGAAGAATAATGAGGACAAGGGAGAGACCCAGTGATAATGACAGACAAAGTCTATGACAGTGCCAAAAAGAAGAGAGAAATCAAGGCAGTAGGAAGAGACAGCAGCAGTAGGAAGGAATGAATGAGACAGTAGCAGTTAGACAGTAAGAGGGAGACAGTGACAATGAGAGGAGATAGTACTAGTAGAACAGAGGGAAGGGGGTGTGGCTGTGAGAAAGGAGAAAGAGAGACGCAAAGAGATAATGAAAACGAGTTAGCGTGAGTGGGTGAGTGAGAAAGGTCCCTGGGAGCGAAAGAGTATGAGCGATTTACACCGATGAACTACTGGGTGTGATGATAGTTATTTAAGCTTGCGGAAGAGAGAGATAAATTGATAGTCAAAAAGATCACGAGTATACCTGCACGCCAAAATTTTGGGGAAAATTTTTGAAGATGCTGAGTAAGATAGAAAGAGGCAGATGATAACCCGCTTTTCAGTTGGGAGTCTTTTATACAAGAGCATACTCGCGTTTTTTGTGCTCCGATAGCAGCATTTTTCCGCTGGTAGTCAATGATCACGATTGTGATACTAACATGTATCTGATAGGAGATGTAAGTAATCGGGCATGTTTTCTCACCTTGTGCAGAAACATGACATAGAGGTAGGATACAGACCCGAATTGGACACCGAAACAAGCTGCTTTCACAAGACAACACTCCTGAAAAATTCATCAAACACTGTAAATCACACAATGACGCTTTTCTCCTGGCGAGGGTGCAGCAAGTACTGAAAACTTGTCTAATTTTCCAGAAGATAAAATACTCTGAGTTGCAGGAAGGGCGAACTGCATTCAATCACAGCTAAAAGACCTTTGCAGGTTATTTCCCCCAGAACTTTTGGTCCACTGCCCAGGAGTCGAAGTGGAGTCCTGATATACAACTTCTTCTCTAAGTATGTTCATTTGTGCACAACATGCACCATGGTATATCACGTGATTAGTAGTAGGGCAGGCCTGAGTCTCGCCAGGAATTTGCTGACATCAGCATCAGCATTTCCTTACCTCCAAGGCCATTTCAGGAATCACATGCCAAGATCAAGAAGGGAAGAGAAGATGAGGGAGGGAGGGGGGGGGCACAGTTGCGCTTGTTATAGTTCGCTGACAGCATCATCAGCAGTCCTTATCTCTAGTCATTCCAGGAATCATGACACAAGCTGCAGCACATCAGGCCATGTGCCAAGGAGATGGGACCATGAAGCCCCTCCCCCTCCCCCACGCCGCTTTGGCCTCCTGTTCATCAGACAGTCATGGTAAAATTTCTGAATCGTCGAAAAATTTGTCAACTATGTTTGCTTTACTGAGTTCCAAGATTCGTTTAAGGACTGGCTTACCGGTCACATTGGTAAATTTCATTTGATGCTATAAATCATTCATCATGAAATACTGGAACGAGTAAACAGCATATTTCTCCATCAATAATTAAAAACCAACTTTTGCGTACAAAATATAACTAATGAAATATGAATTCGCATTTGCTGAAAACGAGTTTTACCTTAAACAATAGCCCACAAACCCTGAAATCGCAAATAAGAGCAAGACCCCAAGACCTCTTTCATATTCTGCTTGCTCCTGTCATCGGCAGTGCTTAGCGCCACCAGCATGTATCTGGACTGTAACCAATCAATTCCTGCGCCTTTTAAAACGCAACAGAGTCGTACATTAATTATGTTCCATACGTAAGATGTTGAAAAAATTCTAACGTGTGTGCAATATACACCTCAAGCGCGAAAAGTGTGATGCTTACATTGCTAGTCGAGTTTAATACTCGAAAAACGCTACAAGACTAAATCAATTAACGCGGTGTCACAATATTCCAAAGAAATATCTGTAATGTAGATGAAAGTTCGAGTTAATTTCCACATTTGCATATATTTACCAAATTAATACACAAAATTCTTAAGTATGTTGTACCCCATTGCTAAATTCTATGTCTAATAAGAGCTGACATTTTAGAAGTTAGGCCTAATAATTTGTTTGATGTCATAAAACTTATCTGACCAGGTTTATAACTGCAGAAGAATATTTGTTAGTTAAAGATATCGTCCTAAGCAGGCAGATAGACAGACTGAATATAATTAATTAGGCCTACTGTTGATGGTACTTACAGTGCACCCTCATATTTTCACGTTTAAGGTTGTTGTCAGATACAATTTTAGGAACGACCATGTTATTCACTAGAAAAAAATATACAAAATTCGCTTCATTGCCAATTATTTCTGTTATTACAAATGACACAGGCCTAATGGAGACTATGCGTAATAACTGCAGTTAGTAGTCAGAAGGATCCCTAAAAGTTTTGTAGACTGTGTTTTTCCTATAATGTTGCTCACAATATTCTAAAAATACATCAGAAGCACGAAAAGTGTTATGTTAATGTTGCAAAGGTATACAAATATTTAAAGCGTAAATTCAGTTTGCGCATTTGCATTTCTGGACACTGGTTCATGACAATAAAAACTAGCAACCGACCACACCACCACAGACACAATACAATTGTCTTATTAGGGAAGGAAGGAATAAGGTTTTTTTATTACCACATATTACTTTAACTACAAAAGAACATGTACTGCTTGTAAATACATGACTAGAGATGGTAACAGTGAGAGGCATAACTTTCTAAAGGCAATGTCAGAGTCAATATCGTGGAAAAACTAATTACCGTATATTGTGTGACGTTTCACACTTTGCAAGCCAAATTAAATATTGGCGCGTCCAAATTTTCTGTGTAGCTCATTAAAATACATATTTACCGTAACATATGCAAAACATCAAGCAAAATTGTATTGGAAGCACAAAGACCCACCATAATACTCCTGACACCTAACACATGAGATTCAATCTCGATTGCTATAAATTCTAAACAAATGTCGCAAGACATAGTACAGTGATGCTATTCTTTATAACGTATAGATAAGTTGATGTTGACGTGAAAATCGTCGTGTTCTAAATGTTAGTGGCTCACAACTGAAAACGACGTTAAAGATTCTACCAACCCATGATGCCTGCTTAAAATCAAGCCCTCAACCACATATCCACGTTAGCACTTCCAATAGGGAAAGCTCAAACGAAATGACACTAAATATTACGAGGTAGTGTTCCTCAACATTGCAGTGCGGCAGCAAGACAGTATCGGTTTCTAGAGTCGAAGACATTGACGTCGTAACACACGGAAATAATGTGATAATAGTAGCAGCAGTGGCAAGAAGTTACCGATATTGATGTAGTTATATTCCATACATAAGAGAGTAGTTGAGAAGAAAGGTGCAAGTCATCATGTATATACCTAAACAGTCTTTCACAGGGAACAAACACACGATCCATATTGCAATGGTCTCCAGCCTGGTAATACCATGTTTTTTAGCCAAGGAAGACATAAATTAGTTTCGTATAGTCACATGTGTCGATACTTTATAAAAATCAATTGGCACAGAGTGGATGGAAGCACATCGTAAATACTGTTCGATGGTGCTTAATCCACTTAAGGAGTCACGCAGAGCGCCAAAGCGCACTATCCGTCCTGCATTCAGCTATATGATTCTATTATAACCTTTACTTGAGTTCTGAATGAAATGGTATTCTATCTTATTACTTACATGCCATAAGTAAAGTTCTGGCGATAACGTCGAAACAACCATTTTCAGTGTTTATAACTGATGGAATACCAGCTTGAAACAGTAATTTGGAAGTGTTCCATAGCATCCTGGCGCCACATTCCAGTGGTGAGTCACTGTGCATGCAGGGAAAATGTCAGTGAATGTGTGGAATTGCGCAGATTATATACTGGAGCAATAAACCATCTTAGCATAGTTAGTATATTACACATACGACAGAGAAAAAACAGAAATGTGGAACCTCAAAGTCATGTAGGAGTTCGCTATGCTTCCAACTTTCCAGCCGCAGCTACTACTTAAATGCAACCCACACACAGAGGTCATCGTAAATGGAAGACTTCTTAGGATTTTGCCACAGCTGCACATAATAAACCACAATATATTCTCAAACTTTATTAATTTTTGCATGTACATTCACACACAGTAAACCACTGGCTCTCTACTTTTTTGGTGTAGTTTTAGTAACATCCAAATTAATTTTTAATTTACAATTTAAATCTACTTTGGACTCTTCTAATTCTTCCTCCAGGTAGTAATTTTACAGATACAAAAAAGGTATGTTCTCGGATTCCAATGGGTATCTAAGTTTTTTCCTGTAAACTTCCTCTTTTGTGGTTTTGGTAGTTAGCTCTGTTCCTTCCAGCAGATCTATTAGGCGAAAGCATACACAAATTTTAATTCTACCTCTTTTTTCATGCATAACACTATTGTTATACAACTCCACATCTTCCTGGGTGTACGCTACCAGCTCTTCTGCTGCACATTCTAGTGGAATTTCAGTATAGAACTTTATGCTTACAACGAGTGGCTATTAAGTGTCATTATTCCGTCGGATTTGAGCTCTGCAAAAGGTTGTTCTCTTGACAGGTGCTAAATGTCAAGCCCAGAGCATTCCGATACAATGTAAAAATCCTTTCTAAGCATACCCAGATGGGAATGGAGTTTTACAAAGATTTCTCGTGTGTCCTTCACTGTGGTAAACATGCTCCTATCCATCATTTTTGTCCAGGTCTCCAATGTCTGACCACTCACCAGATCTGTTAACAGTGAATGGAGATATTATATATTCCACAGTCGTGACCAGACTTCCCCATAAATTGTGTTTTAAACCAACCCTAAGTCTTGCCTGCACATCTGTAATAGTTTTTCCTTTCTCCAGTTGCATATCATTTCTTTCTTTATGGCAGTTGCCTTCACCATATACTCGAGTTTCCCTTTTTACCTTCTATCTCTTCCACTTCCACTTTTCTTTTTCGTACACACACCACAGTAACTGTACTTCAAGGTGTAATTTCGATAATGGGGAATGGTTTAAGTCCATAAAATGCATTTACTCTTTTTCTTAGGACTTGCAGCATAACATTGTTTGTGGGTACCAGTCGTAATTCGGTAATATCTATATCTGACTGTATTGTGGACAATAGTACCATCGATTGGTAGAAATATGTTTCACCCGCTTTAATATACCACTTCTGTATAATACTTATGTTGGAGTCAGTGTTACGAAGCTCCACGTAGTTTACCGGTAAATAATGTACGCAAATAGAACATAATTAATAAACTTTCCTCCATCTTGAGCCTCAGGACGGTTTATGATTATTTTGGAGAATTATTACTACCTCCAGTAGACAAATTGCTGTTGTTGTGCACGTTATCCGTTAGTTGATACCTGTTGTACAGGGGCGTTAGGTGGCTTCACAATCGCTTCCCCTCCCGTCGATGGCCTTGGCACTTAGTTGGGGGTGGCGCTGCTGGTGTCATGATGCTTGGAATGGCCTTGAAGATAAGAAAGTCCTGATGTTGCGATCAGCGAAATATAACAAGTGCAGTTGTATAACCCTCCCCTTCTCTCCCCCCTTTGATCTTGGCACGTGATTCACGGAATGATCTTGGAGGTAAGGAAGTACTGATCCTGATATCAGCGACTTGCACAATTGTTTCAAATCTAATATGCCATCATAGGTAATAAAGTGTTGATGATGACATCAGTCAATTACTGCACACCCTACTGCTGCAACTATCAGAACAATCCAGAACAAGGACATAACCAGCTTTTCTCAACCTGACGCCATCCTGTCTGGTAGAGGGATATTCTTCAGATTTAGTTCTCTTAATTCCACCCCAGGCAAATACATCTGTGAGGGTATTTAGCGAATTCAGAATCTTCATTTGCACTTGCTGCCATAAAGGACATACCACATGGTACAAGTACCTTAAGAAGTCTGAAAAAATCCTGAATTACCTACATCACTCATCAACAAACTGCACTCAGGGGAGCTAACTCTAAATCATCCAGGGAAGTAGAAATGAAATTCAATGATTGCTAAATTTCTGCGTGGTACACTCATATAGGATGAAAAAATTCGACATGCTGTCAAAGACAGGTTTAGAAAGCGATATTTCAATAGGTCCCGTGTGTACCTATAAAAAAAATGTTTAAACGTGTGTGAATTCCTAAAGGACCAAACTGCTGAGGTCATCGCTCCCTAGACTTATAAACTACTTAAACAAACTTATGCTAAGAACAACACACACACCCATGCCCGAGCGAGGACTCGAACCTCCGGCAAGAGGGGCCGCGCAGATCGCGCATGGCGCCTCAACCCGCGCGGCCACTCCACGAGGCTGTACCTCTCAGCCGGGCAACAGAGTTCTTATCAGGTGGCATCCCAAGTACTCCTTGTGAACCGATTTGCGGCTTAGTGCCTCGTTGATGTTCGGTGGTGGTGCCATCGATGGCTGAAGCTGGAGTATGTGGAGTAGAGGTTTGATGCGCTATTGTGTGGCAAGATGGTTCGTGTCTGCAGGGTATGTGTAATGGTGATGGTTTCGACGTTTCTTTTCCGGCAAACAGCACTGAGCTGGTTTCGGGATATATAAATGCTTACCTCGATTTGATGGTTTAATTGGTATGTGGAGATGTCTCATAACTGTGGCTTCAGGATGAGATCATTGGACTACCTTGGAGGACTATTGTGGTAGCACACATTGGTATTGATGCAGTACATCAGCTTGTGTGCTCCTATGCCATATACTTCTTCTGTGTTCGATGGCAGCCTGCATTTCTGGTTGCTCACGTCATGGTGCGCCCTGATAGTAGAAAAATTATTCCCATTTAAGATACTAGCCTTCTTTGAAGGGTTGAGATTGTGCTAATGAGTTAACTACATTAGTAACAGGTGTTATTTGCTTGCTGGGGCAGATCGTTTCTCATTGCGCCATAGCTTTTCTGAATGTTATGAATGCCACAGACTACACCTCAGTGGGTGAATATGGTGTGTAGTATTTTATGTGTGGTACAAGCATCATGATTCTGAAGGTTCGGACTGCATTAGCAAGCACACCATGCTGATGTATATACAACCAATTTTTGAGTGTACTAATGGCGTGTCTTCACTCTTACATGAAATTCACTGAAGTGATTCCTTTTAGCATCCAATGTCTTGATTAAACTGTGAATGTTGATGCACGTACGACCTTATGTAAAAGTCGTGATGTTATATGATTGCCTAGCGGATGACGTGAGACAGCTGTGTTATTACTATGGAAAACTAACGTAAAAAGGGAGGGTATTTTCGTCAACGCTGTCACTGTATTTGTCTTGACACTATTGATTTCTTGTAGCTGTCGTATGTTAGCGGTGTCGGTTTGCAGGAACTAAGTATGGCTTTCTTCCAGAGTGCCTAAAGAAATGTCTGATACATGATGCTCTTGTATGGGCGGAGAACGTCCAGTAAGAGTTGTCAATAGAATAAACTCGACGCCAGCTACAACTGTATGGAGAGTGACGGCTGTTAATGTTCTCCATTCTGAAAGCTACTGCGGCGTCTCAAATGTGATGACAGTGCTTCAGTCATAAGAAACTACATTAGTGATTGTTAAGCCTTTGTCATTTTCTCGAATGTTTTAATGATTGTCTCTGTTACTTGACTATAGGTTTACTAAAAATGCTTGCCTCATTTGTGTGCAAGATGTGTATACAGTGCTATTAAATTCTCGATTTTATTTAATATCTCAATGTTTAAAGAACTGCATGTCTGTTGTACTGAATGAGTTTGTTTAAATGATTATTGTTTTCTTTAAATCTTTCTTACCAAGGAATTTTATGAAAATTGAAAACTTCATGCAGTCAGTGGCAGTTTTCAGTTGAAGATCTTGGTGAAGTGTTTTAATCAGATATTTTTTTAATTTGCCTGCTTGGATATAAAATTGAGAAGAGTGTACTGATCGTTAATATTTTATTGGTCTGTGATTTTCTTATGAATATTTGGTTTTAGTAAATATTTGAAAGGGTTAGGCTCACATTTGACACCCAGTTCTCGTTCCAATTAACCATTTGGTACATAATTAGTAGCAGACCGAAAAGATCTGGTGGGGAACCCCAGACTGCGACGTTGTTATTCAGGTTGCTGTTCTTTGTGTTCTGTTTGAGTGTTGCTTTGGTGACAGTGAGAGATCCTACATGCTCGTGGAGATTACGAAATTATAAGGAAGGGAATGGATTTGCGAGGAAAAGTTGATGAACTGATACAAAAATCTGCGACAAGTTACTGGAAAACTTATCACTATCAAATTTTGCCAAGATGAGGTAAGCCAGGCTGTTGATGTAGTGTGCGCGAAACTTCAACATTTTTAAATTCATTTTTTTGTAGTGAATCGAGACACACTGACCACCTTAGACGATTAGAAGCACGTTTTCAAAATTATACATTCAGGTTAGTTGGTTTTCCGGACGTGGCTGACGATGACACTGGCCCATTGCAATTACGGATGACAGAGATTGGCCAGTACTTAGCAGGGGTGGTGGTTTGTGAGTTCCCCAATAGGGATAACGGAAATCCCAAGTTGCTTAAAACTGAGAGGAGGATGATTAATATTTCTATGAAGTATTCTAACCCTTCACAGGAATACATCCTATGGTGTACGAATTTATCTGGTAACTCTGCCACGGGAATAGCAGAATTTATAGAATTATTAGTAGAAGTCTAACAACAGCGACGTGCAGTGGCTCTATCTGAAGCAGAACTGTTACACATATTAGCTGTTGAACTGAAAGGTACTTCTTGAGAGTGGATATTAGAAGCATTAGAAAACAATTAGGACATCGATGAGCTGCAAATTAACATATGTAATAAGCTAATACCACTATGAGCTGTGGCGAAACAAGCGCTGTATCATTTGAGAGACAGAGGCAAGCGAGTATGCATGCACTTCACTGCTACTAGCGCCACGTTTTCACAACACGCATGTGCGAAGCATACAAGCGTTGAACCATAATCTATGGATGCAATTAAAAATTAAAGTAGCTTTTCCAAACTTTGTCAACATTTGGTTCAGTGTATTAATGTTTAAATTGTTAAATATCAAGTGATCAAATGAATATGGTTCCCTAAATACGGTTTTGTAAATCAAAAAACCAATGGTGCTAAATATTAAACCTAGAAAGCCTAAAATTGTTCAAGATGTGCAAATGTATGTCACAATCAATTGTTACAAGTCTCAACTTGATCGGAGAAATGTTTTGGTCAAAATAGGAATTTTACGAGAGATTGAAGGTGCTAAATATTAGATTCAGGAATCATGAAAATTGGTATGACGCTTCAGTTTGATATAAAAGTATTAAATATGTGACCCTGTTAAGCTACCTCTAACACTTTTTGCATAATTTAATGAAAACTTAATTTGGAACAAAAAAGTTTCATTTATATTAAAGACAAGTAGTTCTGAATGCAGCAATTGATTACATCCATTAAATAGTAAAACTATAACAAGTTTCTAGACCTTACTGTAAATAACAAAAAATACAAGGTCTGTTAAAGATGTAGTTCAGAGGCCATGTTCTACTGTCGGTTGCGTTCTTCTAGCCTTCAAAGTTTAAAAGCAGTCAAGCTAAAACTTTTTTCAGTAATTAAAGCCAACTTATCTCTAGTCACACAAAAATTACGAAGATTGTAGATTGATACACAAGCGTTGTAAAATAATGTGTCTGAGAAAGCGGCCATTTAGAAGCTGCTACCTGGACTTAGAGTGGATGACGGGTGGTGTTCCGTTCGGCCGTCCGCTGCGCCCATATACAAATACGGCCAAGAGAGGCACTGAGACACACTTCTCACTCAGCTATCAATCTGTCCGCGTCAGACAAACGCCAGCTTACGCGTTGCCTCGGATGACGTCACAGCCAGGCTGCTGCTAAACGCATGTTTTCGGCACAAACAGAGAGTGAACTCGCGAGGACTGTACACCGTCCTGGATACTTCAGATTTCACGGAAGTAACTGTTTGTGTGCCGACCGTAATGTTAACAAATCCGCATGGCAAACGGTAAGATTTTTTTCCACTTTTATGGCGAGCAATTAACTTTGATGATTGGAAGTCAGGTCGAAAGACCATTTTAACTTAGACTTACCGTAGAGGTGGTCTCTGAACTGCTCATAGCGCTGTTTATGATAGAGACATTATTGTTATTATTAGTATTATCAGGAATATAACTACGTTTGCACATGTGAAACTTTTACTTAATATATGAACCGGTTGGAATTCAAAACTTTTACTAATAACTATGCTTCCTGATCCCGCAGAGTACGGAATTCAAAACTTTTATTAATAACTATGCTTCCTGATCCCACAGAGTACACAGAGAGTAGAAACATTTCTTTCAGTGAGCACAAGAACAATCTGGACTAGCACACTGTGCTCAGTATGTTCTCCATCGCTTTCTGGATGACCGCAAAAATAGTTTTCACGCTCTCGTAAAAGACGGCGAACAAAATATAATTCTATATATTTTACTACCATTCCTCCGCCTCACAGAGCTTTTCAAGATTTAGAATATGCGCGATATGAGTGGGAACATGGACAGAACGAATCCAGTGACACATATGTAAACAGAATTCGCAATTCAGTGAAAGCATTATGTCTCCAATACACCAAATAGAAATAGTACAATAGATATTAGGTGGCACTAAACCGCAAGATAGAAGGAGAGCTACTACACATCATATATTTTAACAACGTAATGATCTAGTCCGCCGGATACAAGCTATGTCATACGAAGGGAGAGGTGACAAAGGAGTAAGGAAAATAGTATTGTATTGTATTGAGCTGGGGACCTAGAAACGACGGAGCGGCTTCGTCCCCGTCGTAGCCCTCAGTGGTACACAACCCCACCACAGGCTACAGCAGTCCATTCACCATTCACCCCATCGCCGCCCCACACCAAAGCCAGAGTTACTGTGCTGTTCGGACACCAGTGGACCCCCCCCCCCCCCCCGCCACCGCCCCCCCGGGAACGCCTCACACCAGGTGAGTGTAACCCCAATGTTTGCGTGGTAGCGTAATGATGGTGTACGTCTGCGTGGAAGCACTAGTGTTTGCGCAGCAGTCACCGACATAGTGTGACTGAGACGGAATAAAGGAAACCAGCCCGCATTCGCCGATACAGATGGAAAACCACTTAAAAACCATCCACAGACTGGCCGGCACACAGGACCTCGACACTAATCCGCCGGGAGGATTCGTGCTGGGGATCAGCACGCCTTCCCGCCCGGAAAGCTGTGCGTTAGAAAGTACGGCTAACCGGACGGGCAGGAAAATAGTATTGTTAATAATGCGATACAATTTTTTCTGTGCGGGCAAGAGGAACACATAGCGTGAACAGAAACTACACAGCTATACTGGGGAGTTCAGACGGAATGTGCAGTGTCGGGGTTGTGGGGAAAAGGGGCATTGTAAATGTAAATTTAATAAGATGAGGGATAAAACTGACTGACGATGTGAAAAGACTGCTGTTTGCAACATTATGTAATGTGTCCCTCAAGTCAAACCTGATCCGGAAATTTCTACCAGAGAACGACGGAATGTGCCTTTTGTATGTTGCGCTATTATTGAGGACCCTGTTAGTGCATTATTTGACTCAGAAAGTGCGGTAACAGGCATGGATGAACAGTGGGTTACGCCGTATAGTAGACATTTTAAGTTGCCTGGTGTGAGTAGGGAAATAGAAAATAATACTGTAGTCAGTAAAACTACTATGACTATGATAATTTGCGTAATGGAGAAAATTAAGATGGGACCATACACATGGAAAAGAAGTTACGAGTCCTTGTTTTACGATCTGATTTCATTGGTAATGCGAGAAACAGAGCCATGCCGGACTTTTGTTCGCGTTTAAGGCTACTACTCATCTAAGCAACCCCTCGGTCGGCGAATGCAACGTGTAGTGAGTGTTTCGTGTGCAGCACTATGAGTCTGAAGGTTCATATTGCATTGACAGGCATACCATGCAAATGCAAGTAGATACTTATTTTTGAATACGCTAAAGACGTGTCTTCGCCATTAAATTAAGCCGAAAGTTACTGAAATGATTGCTGTTAGAATCCAATGTCTTTTGATTAAATTCTTTGTGCTGATGCACGTAGAACTGTACGGAAAAGTTGCGATGTATGAGTGCTTAACTGGGATGTGAGACGGCTGTGTCGTTAATATGTGAAATGAGCTCAAGAAAAAGGTCTACAGTGACAGCGTTGAGAAGGACAACCACTTCACTGTAACTATCTTTAGCTTTGGGAATTTCTTGCGGCTATCAGATGTTTGTGATTTCCACGAAACAATTATGGTTATTTCAATAATTAAATGTGATTGATATATGATGTTCCTGGATGGGCGTTGGATGTCCAGTCACCGTTGTCAGTAGAATGAACCCGACGCCATTTGCCACTGTATGGTGAGTGATGTTAACGTTACCGACTCTGCAGCTGACTCACGTGTCTCGAATGTGTTGCCTGAGCTTCAGCGATAAGAAACTAGATTATTGATTGTTAAGCCTTTGGCATTTTATCGAAAGTTTTAATGATTGTCACTGTTACTTGGCTAAAGGATAACTTAAAAAAACCTGAGTCCTTTGTGTGCAACGTCTGTGAATCATGTTATTAAATTCTTGATTTTATTTACTATCTCTTTGGTTACAGAATATCGTTTCTGTAAGAATGGATGAGTTTGTTTAAATCATTATTTTTGTTTTTAATTTCTACTTGCCAGGTAGCTGAATGTATATAAGAGCTTTTTTGTGTAAATATTTTTTCATGATATGATTTAATGGCATTCTTTAGGATTGCATGTATACTCATGTTATCATGAGCACTCTATTGACATGTTATCTGGGGCACTTATTTAAATGTGAACGTTAGTGGCAAACCAATGAAGAATGAACAGCATGTGAAGTTACGTTGTGAGCAATTTTAATACGCCATTTGTACAAGGCTCATTTCCCCTATCGAGTATGATCATAACTGAATCATGTGGTTACATGAGGCACCAAATTGGGCTGCACATTAAAAATAAAAAAATAAAAGAACACTTCCAGAACTTTTTTACTCGTGGAGCATCGACAATGGCTTTCGCTTTTCCACTGACAAAAACCACTTGTATCAATTTCTGGCGGCGCAATGGGTTTCTTCCACCCTCTTTACATCTTGAGGCTATTGCTCTTTCGTTAGTTGAAACGACGAAATTCGTTGGGGTCATGCCCGATAGGAAACTTTCTTGGTCCTCCCACATGTTTCATACGGCCGCCCAGTCCATTATGCCCTGCATGTCCTCAGCGGTACTTCCTGGAGAGCCCATCAGACGACCCTCCTCCTTTGGTACCGATCCCTTGTCAGTTAGAAACTAGACTCTGGGTGCTTCGGTAATGCATCTGCACGTCCGTCCACCTTACGCCATAAATCCGTTTGGCCACTGACGCCTTTTACACTTCTGTACACAGCAGCTGCTAAAGTACCGTTATCATTTCAACGTTATGTTCTCCTCAGCGAATATGCAAGCCGTTTACCTGCCGTGCCTGGCCACCCGTCCTATGCCTCCTTCTTCGATGACTCCTTCGGCCGCCAGTATGGGGCGCGTCCCTCTACTCTGTTATCTCCTGGAGTTCGCTTTCGGCTTTTGGTCCAGCAGCTTAACTTCACGCTACCTACCACTTTACCGAAAGGTGTGATCTCTTTACCACCTTGGCTTCGTGCGTCGACCGGTGTTCATCTTGGACCTCATTCGCTTTCTAAGGACATTACTCCAGACTCACTCTATCGCCCTATGTTTCCCGACCTTCGCACGTAATTTCACGATAGTACCTTTATGTACGCAGATAGCTCTCGGACAGACCGTGGTGTCGGGTGTGGCTTCGTCAATGGCGCCGGCGATTTTCGTTATAGGCTTCCGGAACACTGCTCAGTATTTACAGCGAAGCTCTTCGTCCTGTATCAGGCCACGTAGAACATCCGGCGACACAGGCTTTTTTCAATTATGTCATTTGCTACGACTCTCTTAGTGGCCTTCAGAGCCTCCGTGTGCTGTGCACCGTCCATCCCTTAGTGCAAAGGGTCCAGGAAAGCTTTCACCAAGGTTGCAGTCCTGGATTGCGTCTGTCAGCAAGTGGTGTCACTTTGGCATCGCCACTGGTCTTCCCTTCATAGGAACAAGCTCCGGGGAATTAAAACCCTCCCGGCGGCTTGATCGTTCTCCTCTCGGCCCTCTCGCCGCAAGGAGATCGTTTTAGCTAAGCTGCGTTTTAGGCACGGTCGTTTTAGCCGCCGTCTTTTGTAAAGTGGTGATCCTCCAACAAACTTTTGATGATGATGTTTGGTTTGTGCGGCGCTCAACTCCGCGGTCATCAGCACCAGTACAAAGTCCCAGATTTTCGCGCTCCATTTTTTACGCAGTCCAATCTAGCCATTATCACGAATGATTATGATTATGAAATGATGAGGATAACACAGACACCCAGTCCCCGGGCAGATAAAGTCCCGAACCCGGCTGGGAATCGAACCCAGGACTCCGTGATCCAGGGGCAGCAACGCTAGCCACTCCACCACTTTGTGTTCATTGTCATCAACCTTTGACGGTTCGCCATTTCCTGACGGAATGCCCTTTTGTAACAACTTACTTTCTGATTTATGTTTGCCGTCTGAGTTATCGGCCGTTTTAGCGAAAGACGAGCGGGCTGTCGACCGCGTATTACTTTTCATCAGTATTAGGAATATGGCGAAGGACATTTAATCTTTAGATCAGGACCTCCACTGTCTCTGTGGCATATTTAAGGCCGTTTATCCAAGGGAATGTCCCTGTTTATAGCTGTTTTTCCTTCCGTCGATTGGGCTTAACCTATAGTCGCTTTTAACTCCTTTTTCGTCTTGGTGTTCTACAGTTCTGACATTGGCACGTATGACCTTAGTTGTTTTTGCCTCCTAAAATAAAACAAACATACCTCGAGAAACTGTACAGTCACGCAGTTCGCACCGACGAACACAATGAACACGCGATGTGGACTCGAGACATTAATGTGACTGTTAAATACTAAGGTATACCGTCGACTGTTCAAACTTCAGCGCTACAACAAGGCTTGCGCCGTGTTTACGGTTGATGTTACGTGAACTATGAGCTCGAGTCTGCAACTGTCGCCATGTTTTAGCAACGAGATACCAGCACCACGAATCTGAAGTGGACACAAAATGAGCTCATTGCATTCACCGTAATAAACATTTGACGAACATATACCATTACTTACTTCACCTGTTCACCTACGAATAGCGTTATTCTACCTGATCACAATTGAATATAGACAAAATAAATACTGACTCACTGTAACCAACAGGCTACAACACGTAAAATTCGTTCATATGTGAACTGTGAACTGTGTGCGCGGAAACGGTTTAAGGTGAAACCAGAAAGAAATGCATCCTTACAATAAAACTGAATACTCGCTTTCAAGAATCTGCTTTAATTCGAATTTTAAGTGCAAGAAACCCGTATTTTTACGTGCACCATTTCAGTGTTTCAGATTCGTGCAAATCGGTTCAAATTTTGTAACAAGGTAGAGAAGTACATGTCATGTAATGGTCGTCCTGTTGTTTTGTGATAGCATTATCCATTGCCACGATACAGCGTCTAAAGTTGCACACGAAATTCACGTAAAATCCGGGTTTAAGCGAACCGCACGTGGTGATATGGCTAAAAGTGCTAGAAATGATCTTAAAAATATATTCTTACGGTAATTATAAGAAACGTTGGCACATGAAACTGTGTTTCGGAAAAATACGTTGTATTTTAAACACTGAATTTAGCTATGATTAAAAGAACTTGACCTTCTTTAGCGGCTGTTTCTTAATATCAGATTTTAGTATTGCATTCTTTAAATAAAAAAATTATAAGAATTGTAAGATGACACATAACAACATGATGTATGCTTTTTGCCGTTAATTATTTATTGCACGGATCATTCAGCTTTCGATATAGTAAGGTTTTAACTAAGTTTCTGTGTAATATGGTCGTATCATAGGTTTACGACGTAATATAAAATATTAACATACATTAGTATCATAAACATTGCACAGTGTTTAATATTTCACTTGTTTAATATTTCACTCGCTATCATATATATATAAATATCTGCTGTTGTTTTGTGCTCTATGTTATGCTCTAGTGACTACTTTTCATATGTCACTGTAAACAGTATCAGGGTACGTAGAGGAATAAAATGTGTGCAACTATAACACAAAAAATTAGACAATTTTTTTAAAAAATTAAAAATTTCAAAGAAATAAGAATAAAAGGCATAAAAAATTAAAAAATTAAAAATAAAATCTCTTGCAACCGTGTGATCTTGACATGTTGGTGAGGCTTGTGTGCTCTGAGAACACAGAAAGCTGTAATGGACAGTTTCAAATATATTAGGAAGGTAGCCGAAATGGAGCCAAACTAACGACGCTCAACTCAAGCAACATGGTTCAAAAGACAATAGAAGAACCTATACTGGATCAATCATCGCCTGATTCATCAAAAATCTACATCGATTTCCAAGCAACAGCAATCTAATGTCAAAATGACAGTAAAAATTGGAAACCACAATGAAAAATGCTTCTATCATAGCACAAAAGGTCATATTTCATGGGAAGAGATAGGGATGGAAAAGAAGGGAACCAGCTTTTCGACTTATTTAGCAGCTTCAAAAACATCTGAATCAAAACATTTTCACATGTTCGTGCTTTTTATGAATTAACTCAACTTCCCCAGCACAGTGAGCTGTCTTAGCTGCAAAGTGTGGGCACACCTGCATCTTGCATTTTATGGGCTAAAGTCCTTGATCATGTGCCCAAAATCCAGAAGATTTACCATCTATATTAAACCACATATAACATCATACTGCTGTAGAGCATATGTGTAATAGCTAAAAACGTTTTTCGGGGGGGGGGGGGGGGGGAGGGAAGGGGATAAAATTTCTTGGGGTGGATTTGTTACAGGGGCGGGGAGGGAGGCGCGCGGGGGCACTAAAACGGTTTTTTGATTTCTGGGGAAGAGGTTGACTTTTCCCTTGTGTGTGTGTGGGGGGGGGGGGGGGGGGGTGAGTGAAAGCGGGGACCATTTCTCCCCCAAATCCACTCCCTATTACATGTATAGTGAGCGGTGTAAGAACAAATAGACATAAATTTTTGTCCTCCTAGAGAATGGGATGCATCTACATTATGTAGTATCCGAGAATGGGCATGTAATACAAAAATCTTAGAGTGGGGAAGCATGCATCCTAAACTTCAAAGACACGTTGTATCGTTCTGAACGATATGACAAATGCCATGCTGGCTGACATGATAGGTCGTGATATGCGACATGACATGTTTCATGTTATTTTAGCCGGCTGGAGTGGCCGTGCGGTTCTAGGCGCTAAAGTCTGGAGCCTAGCGACCGCTATGGTCGCAGGTTCGAATCCTGCCTCGGGCAGGTTAGTTAGGTTTAATTAGTTCTAAGCTATAGGCGACTGATGACCTCAGAAGTTAAGTCGAATAGTGCTCAGAGCCATTTGAACCATGTTATTTTAAGTGACGTGCTGCATTATATCACATGAGTTGGGTACTAATTCTAACAAGTAAAAATTCACGCACTGTTAAGATGTTTTGATTTAAGTGTCCCTGAAACTTCCAGATAATTCAAAAAGCTAGTTCTCTTCTTTTACTTGCCTATCTCTGTCCAGGACATATTTGCCTTTTTTGTGCTATGATTCTGGTTATGCTATTCTGGTGTTAGATACGTGTAAATAAGTGAGTAAGAAAGAGAAGCTGTAGCATTCGGTCACAAGTGTTAGTATATTACTATTAGATGAAGTGTTGTAGATACTTAAGGTACTTCGTGAATTTCATATATATATATATATATATATATATATATATATATATATATATATATATATATATATATATATACGTAATTGCCTATGGCTGACACACACGTTTCATTTCGCCCCCTGTATTTTATACCTTGTAACTTCAGAGATTCAAAGGATGTATTATCCTTCTTCAGCCTAGCTTCTAAGATAAGTATTAGGGTCTGCATTGCATTACTTGTTTCTACATTTCTCCTAAACACTCACTGATCCCTTTCCAGGTCGACTTTTACCAGTCTTCCATGCGAAAACGTGTTATTATTTTTCGGCCATAACTTATTAAACTTTATTTAATCGTATGGGTGGGGGCCCCGTAGGCCGTTCGCCGGGTGCCAGTCTTTCAATTTGAAGACACTTTGGCTATCTGGAGTCGATGAGGATGAAAGAATGACGATGAGAACAGCACAACACCCAGTCCCAGGACGGAGAAAATTCCCCGATCCAGCCGGGAATCGAACCTGTGGCCAGAGGATTGACAATACGTCACGCTGACCATTCAGCTACCGGGGGCGGACACTTATTAAACTGGCAGTTCGGTAATATTTTTACCCGTCAGCACCTGTACTGTCTGGAATTGGAATTACTATAATCTTGCTGGAATCTGAGGGTATTTTGCCTGCCTGATATTTCTTGCATACCAGGTGGAATAATTTTCTCATATCTGATCCTCTGGAAGATCTAAACAACTCTTGGCAGAAATTCATCTACTTTAGGGGCTTGTTTCTGTTTAGGTTTGTCAGTACTCGGTCAAATTAATCTTGCAGTATATTTCCCTTCCCATCTTCAACTTTTTTCTCTTCCCCTTCTATAGTATTGTCTTCAAGTTTGTTTCTTTTGTATAGTCCATTTATAAAATCTTCCCACCTTTCAACCTTCCCTTATTTACTTAAAACTGGCTTTCCATATGAGAACTTCTTATTCGAACAGGCTCTCCTTTTTTATCCACAGGTCTCTGTAATTTTCCTACACACCTCATCTATCTGTCCCATAACCATACATGCGTATGCCAGTTACTCGTTACTCATTTGGCCAATTCTGCTTACCCGTTTTGCAAGTTCTCTCAGAGTCATGACTTTAACGTCTGTATTTGGTTCTACTGCTTTATTTTCTGTATTTTTATATTCCATCCTTTCGTAAGTTAAATTCAATGCTCCTCTCTATCTGCATCCAGCGAAGCATGTGAGCTGAAGATGACAAGGCGAGGTAAACTACGTTACTCGCAATTTTCAGCTTTAAAGAAAAGGCAAAGAAATAAATAAAGCTGGCGCACACGAAAATGTTTAGTTCTGCCAATAAATCAATAAAAACAAGGCAGTTCAGCAAGACGTTAGCAGGCCACACTGTTAACTCTAGGCTTTGTTACTAGGTTATAAAACTTACAGCTGTACAACATTAGATTACCTATATTCTAAATAAACTCACAGTCTTGGTGACATTTTCATTTATATGAAAATTATCTGTGTTCTAAAAATTAGAACAACTTAGTAACAAAGTAACGAAATAGGATCATGGGCTTTATTTCCATTACGTTTCTCCAGTACGGCCAACAACTTTGTGTAGCACAGATCATACTAATTATTTTTTCAATGCTACAACAAATATTTCAGCTAAGTCGTGACGAAATTCGAGCGGAAAATGGCGGTAAATACATAAAATTTTCTTTGAAATTATCTCCCAGATACATCAAAATCAGCCAAAATGTCATAAAAACTGTCGTAAAAAGAAGTTTATTTCATTAGTAACAGAAGAAATACAAAATGCAACTGTTTGGTTAAAATCGACGAGCCCACTGGCTGATTCAAAATGCCACGCGTTGTTCACTGATACGTTGAATGAATATTGCAAATTGTTGACATGTCTGAATACGCAAACAAAGAGAAGAGTAATACTTACAATAACTGGAAAGTATTCACTTAAATACAGGAAAAGAGAAAGACAACAAGAAAGATGAATATTAAGCTCATCCTCCAAGAAATTTCCAAAAAATTAGTTGTATAAGAATAGAAAGTATGTTGCGAAATTGAATCAGTCCATGCATTAAACCATTATGATGAAAAATAATTTAACTGCAGAACTAGTTTCCATAACTCAAGGATTGTTCGAAATTAATGGAAGTGGTTTAAAGACCGTGCAACGTAAGATAATAAAATAAGATACAATTGCGGCAATCTAATCACACTTTATTGATTGAAATTTTATAGAAATTAATTAATGTAAAGAGAGAGATTATTTAAACACGTTTTAACAGTTTTTGGCGTGAAAGTCTTTAACAGCCAGAATGCTCATTGCCCCGCAGGGCCGTTTTTAGGCACGAGCGACGCAAGCCGCCACTTGGGGGTCCAATCTGAGGGTGGGGCCAGGAGCTCCATACCTGTAGGACTTCGATATGCAGCTCGTCACAGTTAGCAGCGGTCGCTTTGGGCGCAAAACTAGTACGGGTGCCAGGAACTCCCAAGCGCAAGATATGTATAACAATTGATAGCGAAAACCAACATGTGGGAGATTTTACGAGGAAACAGGTGGTGTGAAGTGAGGGATAAGGGGGCGGGTGGGGGCTGGGCCAAATGATAGGTCGTTTGTGTGAAAAACTGATCCTGTAAAATACGCAGCGTGGCGTTACCCCTATGTCGGCATCCGCAGTCTGTGCTGTAAATGTAGCAGTACTCCTGAAAGTTGACGTGTCCGGACACGATAAAAATCTTTGTAGCATCCTGGTAGGTTGCAGATGGTGTTCTGTACGGCGAGGAACTAATGTGCGTGGAATGAATAACGAACTGTTTGCGAATATCTCCATAGGCTAAACTACACTGTCAGACTCATAGTTCTGGATGCATGTATCACGTCAAAAGCAATACAGTTCTTTTAACACGTCACTTACTTCGCAGTCTACATGTGCTGTACTACACACTAACTCAGCTACAAGTGCCACATAGGAAACAGAACTCATGTAAGTTTCTACTACCATATATCAGTTGACTTTCAAACGCCTTTCGATTGGCACTGTGTATATGGAGTAGCACACATTAACTAAAAATGTAACAGGAATCGACTAGCAAAAAACTGTGTAAGCGTCTTGTTCGCTGTTCGTTGCACAATATGAAATAACTCATTTGAAGAAATGTCTTTTCATTCATTGTCCGTCTGTGGTATTCAGCACATTAATTCAAATGTGAAAATACCGAAGATTGCGATACTGTACGTCAGTTTTTTTCCTGTAACGTCATCATGCTCACACAATATGGAGACCACGATATTACACATTACACACGTGAACGGACACAAATAACTCGATAAATATTTAATTGTATAAGTTGCGTGAAGCTAACGGACAAGCGTGCGAATTGTGGGGTTTTGGGGTGGGGGACAAACTATAATTCTAATAATAAAGACATAGCAAAATAGTTACTAACGCAACCAAACGCTACCCCAGGTATCAACAAAACCATAATAACAAAAAACCTAAAAAATAGGTGTCGGTAAATTCACTTGACGTTTTGAGCACAGTGAAGTCCATAATTTCACAAAACTACAAATGCATACAAAAAATTGGTATTGGAAATTTCACTTGACCTATCCAGCTCAAACAAATTCCACAATACCACGATTCCATACAACTGAGAAATAAATCTAAGCTGACACAACATTCAAACCCAAACGGTAACTCTTCCAGAAAAAGGACATTCTTCATAACAAAGTACTCTGAACTACAATAAAACTGCCCCTACACATAAATTTAACTGACAATGTTTGGCCTATACATTTTTCCAACTAGCTTCATAAAGATAGGAAAGGACTATGAACAGACTCCTTTTGTAGGTTCTAGCTCACTTTATTGTATTGAAAAATCTCCATTAAATGCAATATCCCTCAGACTTTCATGATTTATGTCGCATTTTATAAAGTTTCTAAAGAAAAAATAAACCAGAACCTACAAAAGAATTCTACTTTCTTTTAACTCATTAAGCACGGATATGACCAATTATATACATGTATAATGCTTTAATTTTACAACCTTTATTTTATTTCATTTCATATATTTTTTATATCTTATCAGTATTAATGACCATCCCCTGGGGTAAATTATGCTAAAAATATCTAGGCCAGGAAATTCATAATTATTATTTTTAAATTTCTTCATTTCACTGTATCTGAATTTAACCTGTCCATCTCCAAAAAACTGAAAATTAGTTATTAATTTCAAACATTTGTCTGCCAAAGAATCTTAAACTATCTGTTAAGCTTGTTGCGAATTATTTCTCTATATCTAGTGTTGAAATATTAACACCCAGTGATGTAATAGAATACATTTACTTTTAAAACAAATTACAATTTCTTATATTACTGATCTGCTTGTGTATGGGCTCTATGTACATGGCAAAAAATTATATTAATAAAATTTAATTTTTATATGCTGCATATCAACAACTCAAAAAGCAACGAAAACTTATAAGAGTTTAAACTGTTGAAAGGAGAGCAAAATGTTATATAATAAACCTGAATTACATTATTCAGTTTTTAAGGATGAAGAAGAAGATTTTGGTGATGAAGAAGAAGATGATAATTGTAGTTGATAATGCCCATATGTTAACGCATCAATTTTATTTTGGAAAATATTTCTTTTATCATCACAAGGATTTGACGCTATTTTACTTACCCAATTGAATGAATATCGTGTTTAAAGCTCTGTATTAAATTCGTAGTACTTTGTTGTGTGATATCATTACACAAACTATCTTTATAATCTTCTAGGATTATGTTCATAAATATGAGATTGTGTTTATAAATATGAGCCTTAGAAAGAATGTAGTTGTCGAACAAAAAATAATAATGAAACTTTGTTCAACATTTAATGATAAAATTCCTGTAGATACCCTTGCTAATGTAATTATGTATGGCAAAAATAATGTCACATAAGTTGCACAGCACAGGATATTAACTGAAAAATTTTAATTATATAAATGAATAAGATTTTTTTGGAACTATCAATATTAACTCTCTCTTGACACCAGGAAAACTCTATAAATTAGGAGACACACTAAAAGAACAAAATATCAAAATTTTAGCCCTGCAAGAAACAAGGTTGCCTGATGAGAATACCATGGATTTTGGAAACTACCGATTGTTTAAAAGTAAAACAGACAAAAGAATTCTTAAAAACACTCCACATCTGGGTGTTGCATTCGCAATTTCGCAAGACATTCTTGGCTCCGTAATCGAAGTAAATCCAGTAAACAACAGACTAATGACAATTTCCATGAAATGTGCAAATAAAATGTACTGTTTAATTAACGCACGCATGCCTATCAACCACGAGAATAAAACAAATCCAGAAAAAGTAAATAAGTCATGGGAAGTGTTAGAGAATACAGTCTCCAAAATTCCTCAAAATTATGTAAAGATTTTAATGGGTGATTTTAATGCACAGTTAGGGAAAGAGAGAAAATTTAGAAAAACGGTCGGTGAATTCCCTGCATATAAATGGACCAATCAAAATGGAAAGAGGCTGGTAGAATTTTGCAGAAATTTCAATCTCAAAATTATGTCAAGTCATTTTAAGAAAAAACCTTCAAAACAAAAGACATGGCGATCACCTAACAAGGACATAGGTGAATTCCAAATTGACCATATTGCAATCTCGTATCCATGTCACAAAGAAATGTTAAATGTTCAAGTTCGTAAAGGCGCCAATATTGACTCAGACCATTACTTAACCCGTGTGAAACTAAAGCTAAAACCCTAAAATTTCAACAAAGGGACACCATTAATCCCCAAATTTGACACCAGTAAAATCCAACCATCATTATTAGCAGACGAATTTGACAAAACAAGTGCACAAAATTGGGAACAACTCAAACACAAGATTATCAAAACAGCTCAAGATCAAATTCCTTTACGAAAACACAAGAAACATGCTTGGTGGAATGAAAACTGTGATCATGCAATCAAAGCCAGACAAGAGACATTTAAAGCATGGAATAGCAACAAGACAGAAGACACATATGATACATTCCTGACAACTAGAAAAGACACTTCAAAACTAATTAGACAAACAAAAAGACAATATGAGAATAGTCAACTCTTAGAAATTGAAGAAGATTTTCAGAAATACAATACCAGAAATTTTTATAAAACTTTTAAAACCAAAATAAAGGGGTACCAACCCCAGAATCTTTGCTTCAAGAAGGAAAATGGACAGTTGGCTCTTAACAACCAAGAAAATTGCAAAGAACTTTCTAAATATTTTAAGAATCCTCTAAATTGCCCCGAGCCTACAGAAAGATTTCCACCAAAAATTCCCCAACAATGCAATCCAGTTTCACTTGCACCAAATGAAGAGGAAATCATTAAAGAAATTCATAGGTTGAAAAACAACAAAGCATCTGGTGAAGATGGAATTGTTGCAGAACTTTTAAAGGCAGCTGGTCCAAAAACCGTTAAAGAAATTACTTCAATCATGCAAAACATTTGGCAAACTGAAAAAATTCCTGATGAATGGAAAACCGCCTTGATTCACCCACTTCATAAGAAGGGAGACAAAACTGGTGTTAATAATTACAGAGGAATTTCTCTTCTTCCAGTCACATACAAAATCCTCTCTCAATGTCTTCTGAACCGAGCACAACAACAACTTGAATGGAAAATTGGCGAATATCAAGCAGGTTTCAGGCCAAATAGATCTTGCCCAGAACAGATTTTAATCCTCAAACTAATTCTCAGACATCAAAAAATTTACAATAAAAAACTAGTTTGTACCTTTGTAGATTTTAGAAAGGCTTATGACTCAGTGGATCGTGAATCTCTTTTCCAAATTGTGAAAGAACAAGGCCTGGATCCTAAAACCACGGCAATTATCAGAGACACGCTAACTGGTACAAAATCAAAAGTAAAGTTCAGAGGAGAAATTTCAGAATCCTTTGAAATAAAAACAGGCGTGAGGCAAGGTGATGGACTCTCTCCGTTGCTATTTAACTGCGTTCTAGAAAAAGTAATACAAGAGTGGCGCGAACGAAAATTGAAGTTCAAAATTGACCAACCAGTGAAATTAGGACGAACAAATATTCGAATAGACTTGGTTATTCTAACGCAGGACATCCAAATTGCTCAGAAACAAATAGAAATTCTTAAAGAAACAGCAGAAAGAGTAGGTCTCCAAATCTCATTTGAAAAAACACAGTATATGACTAGCAACAAACTGGCACCCAAACTTTTGGAAACTAAGTATGGAAAAATCAAAAGAGTTTCGCAATTCAAATATGTAGGTGAAACAATCTCAGAGACTGGTCTAGAAAAAATTGGAAATGAAATTCGTTGTCAAAAGATGGAGACAGCTTTTAGACTTACAAAAGACATCTACAACAAAAAATGTCTCTCGAGGTACTCTAAATTGAGACATTACAACACGGTCATAAAACCAGAGTGCCTTTATGGGGCTGAAACGCTAATTTTAAACAGAAAAAAGGACATTCAAGAAATCCAAAAAAGAGAAAGAAAAGTAATCAGAAAAATTCTAGGTCCAAAATATACTGAAGAAGGAACATACAGGCTAAGAGCAAATAGTGAAATTCAACAATACACCAGCATATATTCGGAAATGAAAAAACGCAGATTAAAATTTTATGGGCATATTAAAAGAATGGATGCTACCAGACTAACTAAACAAGTAGTGGAATTCTACGAAAATCGAAGTAAAGCTAAATTTGAGACAATAAAATGGATTGCTGCTATAAAAGAGGACATGAAAGAGGCAGATATAAAACAAGATGAAATTCAAGACAGAAAATTATTTGGGCAAAAAATTCATGACTGGGTAGTTGGTCAAGCTGAAAAACCAAAGAAAACTGGAACCACATGGTCTGATGAAAGGAAAAGAGCTCATTCCGAGAGAATGAAAACAATTTGGGCAGAGAGAAAGTCTAAAAGAAAATAACTGAATGCCCCGTGATTGTACTTCGCGTGGTCCAGTAGGGCCCAAACGTGAATAATAATAGTAATGAATAAGATTATAGAATTGTTAGATTTTCTTTTAAAAGCCTTTTAAGAAAGGAATAGGAAAATTTCAGTGTGGCACTTAGAAGCCTATGTCCAATTTTATTTATTATTATTTCTCTGGATAGTCCTTTACATTTATATTAATCTAGCGTTCTGGATTTTTAAAATCGATTTATATTTAGCTGAGTAGCAAACAAAAGTCGATCTATTCATCTGCCACTGAATGCTAGCAGGTGGCAGCTGTTGCATAATTCTTACTGCTAGGAGGTTTCAGAGCTGAATAATATAGTGCTACATGACTACAACTTCCTGTTTGCTCTATCTCACTTGCACTGTCTGTCTGTGACCCTATGGACAGCAACTGATAAATTCATTCACAGGTGGCACTGAGTAGTCTGTATTCGCAACAGTACAGAAATATACATAGTTTTTTGTGAAAAATATTTTTTTAACCTTTATTTGAGTGTTCACATTTAAATGTTGTTTACAATTTGTCTCTACCAAAGTACTCAATAATACAAAGAAAATAATGTATTTGTATCCAAGATAAACCAAAAAAGGAGCACATAGTAGAATGTAGTTCGTACTTCACCTGGTAACTATACAAGCAAGCTGGAAGTGGCTTCATTTGCTTCCAGTGAGGCAACGAGGTTGGAAAGTGGGGGATGCCCCAGAACTTGGTTGCAACTCATCATCATGACTTCATAAAGTCGCTGCTGTCCAAGCTCTGCCCCCTCAATGAATGACAAATGCAAGAAGGACAGCTACCATCAGGAGGTGAATTATGGTGGTGGACCTGGATTTCGAGTTGAACCTCGAAAAAATCTGCAGAGGAATAAGAGATGAGAATTTAAAAATCTCTCTGGGGTTTTCCTTTACGGATCGAAAGGTTTTGCTGAAATTTGTTAATAAAAAGTTTGGTCAAAAACAGTATAAATTTGAAAACTTAATAAACCACAGAATAATGTAGATAGAGAAGTAAAAATTAACACACATGCTTGGAATGACATGGGGTTTTATTAGAACCAAAAAAAAAGTTCACAAAATGTCCGATAGATGGCGCTGAACAGCAAACGTCAGTGACTGCACATGACAATCGTGTATAAAAGGAGCTGTAATGAGAGAGAGGATCAGATGCGCCAGCAGTCGCAGCATGTTGATGTTACCTGGAAAGGCGCTTTTAGTGAAGCTGTATTATCAGGATGGGGAATGTGCTAGTTCAGTGTTACGATCCTATCGCCTATTCGAACGGGTAAAGGTCCGTTGACAAATGCAGCTGTGGTGAGAATGATTTCGAAGTTCGAAGCCACTGGTTGTTTAGACGATAGACTCCGTAGTGGCTGACCGAGCACAAGGTGTAATGCTGCTGAGACAGTTCTGGAAGAAATGGAGACTAGCGGGTTCGTCTATGCATGGGGAAGTCAGCGCTCGTGCAATCGCACGTCGCACCGGCATTCCATACACTACTGTTTGGTTGGCACTTAGGCGTACCCTCCGATGCTATCCGTGTACAAAATCCATCGGCATCATGAACTGTTACCAGGCGATTTAGTGAAGCGGAGGGCATTTGCGGTGTGGGCGTTTCAAAAGATGGCGGTAGATGACGATTGGTTGAGTAACGTGTTGTGGATCGACGAAGCTCATTTCACGCTCCGAGGGTCTGTCAACGCCCACAACTGCAGTTTTTGGGCTACCGAAAATCCTAGAACTGTCGTGGAAACTCCATTGCACGACGAGAAAGTCACGGTATGGGTTGGATTTACCACATCTACCGTTATCGGTCCTTTTTTCTTCGAGGAAATGCGTGATTCTGGTTTTGTAACTGCTACCTTGACGGGTGAGAGGTACGAGTATATGTTACAGAATCGCATCACCTCCAGCCTAGCTGATAAACACCTGCTGGAACGTATGATGTTTATGCAGGATGGCGCTCCACCGCATATTGCTAGACCCGTGAAAGATCTCTTGCGCACGTCGTTTGGTGATGGTCGTGTGCTCAGCCGCCACTTTCGTCATGCTTGGCCTCCCAGGTCCCCAGACCTCACTCAGTCCGTGCGATTATTGGCTTTGGGGTTACCTGAAGCCGCAAGTGTATCGCGATCGACCGACATCTCTAGGGATGCTGAAAGACAACATTCGACGCCAATGCCTCACCATAACTCCGGACATGCTTTACAGTGCTGTTCACAACATTATTCCTCGACTGCAGCTATTGTTGAGGAACGATGGTGGACATATTGAGCATTTCCTGTAAAGAACATCATTTTTGCTTTGTCTTACTTTGTTATTGTAATTATTGCTATTCTGATCAGATGAAGCGCCATCTGTCGAAAATTTTTTGAACTTTGGTATTTTTTTGGTTAAAAAACCCCATGTCATTCCAAGTATGTGTGTCAATTTGTACCTCTCTATCTACATTATTCCGTGAGTTATTCAGTTTTCCAGTTTATACTGACTTTTTGAACACCCCGTATATATGGATCCTCTATTCAAAGTCAATAATGCAAGCAATACTATTTTTTAATAAATTACTGAGCTAGAAGTAAATGTTTTGTATCACATCACTAGATGCGAATATTACAAATACTATACGTGGAAAAAAGCTTCTATGAAGCTTAATAGTGAGTTTAAGATTCTTTTACCAGCAAGATATTTTAAATTAATAACCAATTGTGATTTTCAAATTTGAACGTGGTGGTTCAAATTTTTGTATTAACAATTATGCTGTTTGTAGTGGAATTGTTGTTGTTGATGTGGGAATCTTATCTTATTTGATAAAATAAGTGGCGAAATGTAAGCAATGCGATGGTGTAGGCTGTTTGGAAATAACTGAACAATAAAGTAGCAGGAAGAGTTTAGCGTCAAAATTAGTGGTTCTGTGTAGATCCTGGAATAAATCTACCTCTACCTCCTGCAATAAATCTACCTCGAACATTGTGGATAATTCATATGATGTGAATTTGAAGTTAGTGTATGCAATGTGTGCAACAGGAAAAGGAGAAAAGGCTGCTCAAATGTTTCGTGGTTTGATGGACCTTCCTCCTCCTCCCAGAAGGTTCAGCAAGTACATAAAAATACTTTTGGGTGCCTTGACAGTTGTGTCTAAAGCGTCTATGAAACGTGCAGTAGAAGAAAGCGTAAATATTAGTGGAACCTGGGACATTGCTGTTGCACTTGATGGGACATGGCAACGTCGCGGACGTCGTACCTTGAATGGTATTATAAGTGCTACTTCTCCGAAGAATCGCTAAGTTGTTGTTGCACAATTTCGGCCTTAGGTCATTTTCAAGTATCTAAAACGGAAGTTTCACACATTGGGTACATTAGTGACACTTCTGATTTTGATGTAGGAACAAGTCATATCTGTAGATATACTAGGCGCATTATAACTTGTTTTATGGATGATTTTTTAGTAACAGATTATGTCATATGCGTCGTTGTTCCTATGACATCATGTTATGCTCATAAATTAGTTCGAGATGTTCACTCTATTTTAGGAGCAGTGGTTGCAAAGCTCTTATATAGAACGTACTTAACACTAGGAAGATTATAATTATTTTACAGAATTTTGCTACTTAACCTGCTAACGCTTTTGTTCTCAGTTATTTAAATTATTTTTCATCATTGGTGTGAATATGAATGTATGTAATTTCTTTAAAATAACTTAGAAATATTTGTTCTGTCATTGTAGGAACACATCATGCTTGAATAGTCGGCACAAAGATCTTATATATCACATTTTTCACAGTATTCTAATGAAATAGTACTGAGAACCACGACAGTCTCGTAAAAACTGCTTTATGGTTGCATGATGTTTGGCATTACAGTCATATTTATTAATGAGTGTAGCGATAATTTTACTGTCTATGCTTCTGTAATGTTTCGTCCTAGAACTGGTAGTAAGTTGTCTAGGAATTTCCCATTTCGCAGGTCTTTTTGCTAATTTAAAACTTTGTTTGAATGATCTTTTAGATGTATGTAGATTTCAATTTCTTTCATTACATCCATGACTTTCTTTCTGTAGCTTATGTAATATTTGAAGTAATCCATCTATATTAGGTATTTTGTGGTTGGTGTCTTTTAAGTGCGCAGCGAATGTGGATGGGTTATTGTCGCTTATTGTCGTGTGTTCTTTAAGTCGTGAACTAAATTTTCTTCCTGTTTGTCCAACAACAGCATCATTGCGTGCCCAGCCGAAGATACATAAAGAACAAATCCCGATTCGTCCAATTGTTAACATGGTTAATAGCCCAGAACAGGCTGTCAGTAAAATGATCAACATACTCCTTAAACAATATTACATATACAGGAAAGAATACACTAGAAAAAGCTGTTGATCTTATCTATAAGATCTTTGGACCAACTATTTAAAAATGACATGCTCCAACAATAACGTTGTTTCTCGTTGTTCTCATTTCTGCTACTTCTCGTTACTTTCATCTTTCTTCGATTTACTTTCAGTACATTTTCCGTACTCACTAGACCACTCATTGCATTCAGCATATGACGTAATTCTTCTTCACTTTCACTGAAGTTACCCACGCAGTGTCATCAGCGAATCGTATCGCTGATAGCCTTTCACCTTGAATTTTAATTGCAATCCTGAACCTTTCTTTTCATTTTATCACAGCTTCTTCGATGTATAGACCTAACAGTAAGGGCGGAGGACCACATCTCTGTTTTACACCCATTTTAATCAGAGGCCTTCGGTCTTGGTCTTCCAGTCGTATTATTTCCTCTTGGCCCTTGTACACGTTGTATATTATCGTCTCTCCGTATAGCTTACCCCTGTTTTCCACAGAATTTTGAACATCTTGCATCTTTTGACATTATCGAACGCTTTTTTCAGCTTAACAAATCCTACGAACGTGTCTTAATTTTTCTTCAGTCTTGCTTCCACTATCACCCGCAACGTCAGAATCTCCTCTCTGGTGCCTTTACCTTTCTTAAAGGCAAACTTAACGTCATCTAATACATCGTAAGTTTTGTTTTCCCTAAGTTGCAGTCGTTTAAACTTTTCACATGAGCGTATTGTTTTACACACACAGGAATATTTTGCCGAAAAATAACATTTTAGTGAATGTGTAACCGCACTAAAGGAGAAAATGAAAAAAATAACTAATTCTTAGATGGCGGTAACAGAACTTAGATAAAAGAAATATTAAAGGTTAAGTAAAAAGAAGAAACAAAAGGAACTGATGTCGGATTATGGTAGTATCTTCGCAAAGTGGAGTCGTCGGTTCCGAGTACCGGTAAGGCATACAGTTTTAATTTCTCCAGAAGTTTTACAAGTAATGAGTACTCCGACAAAAAATGAGAGATTCTTTGGCGAACACTTCATGCATTTTAGTGACAGTCAAACCCTGTCTCTGAAGTGCCATTCACGCAGCTACTTGCAGTGACCAGAGTGTATAGGATGAAGGTCATCCAATGGCTGCGGAACATCGTCTTTACATGCAGTTACTTGCTAAATAATGAAGAAACTGAGCGTGCGTTGGACAGTGCACCCACAAAAGACTGACGCAATAGTTCGTTAGCAGACGGGCTTGAGATCACAGATAACGCAGCTGTGTTCAGAGGAGAGGCGTTACAACAAAGGCCTCGCAGAGAGAACCTTCAGCGGCAGCAGGACTGCAGCAAGGCCACGAACGTGCTGCGCCCACGGGATTCCACTGCACTGCTTGGTTACCGGCGGGCGGTCATCCACAAGCAGTCATGCGAACACTGCAGAACAGGTAGTCTACTGTCCATTGTAAACGGAAGCCAACAGCGATGTTAATCACTTGTTCACCTCAACGAAAGTGGTGGATACTACTAGCGTTTTATAAGCGACAAACAAATTTCCCATGTGTATAAATTGCATGATGTTACAACTTACAAGTCAAATTTAACTTCGTATTGTCCTATGCCAGTGCAGATGACTACAAGGTACAGCACTGAGGCGGACGAAATGCAAAATGTCGGTTCCTCATTCCATGTTTATAATAGTGTGATTTTTCTTGTTTTTTTTCTTCATGGATCGTATTGGCGACAAGTCGCCATGATCTCCAGGGTCTCAATAGGTTCACAAATACGATACAGTTTACTCGCGAAAACATACTTGCCTGCTGACCATTTACATAAGCAAATTTTTTTTTGTTTATACATAACTACATCAAAATTTGATAAATGTCGCCAAACTACATACAAAATAACTCAGTAATTCATGTACGGTATAGCAGGCGTTGTCAAGCAGAAATGATTTCAGTTTGTTTTCAGAAATTTCATTATTTGCCAACACCTTTATTCCACAAAGGACACAGTGAAATATTTTATGGCTGTATACTTTCCTCCTTACTCTGCAAGAATAAGATCAATTCGCAGATAGTGGGGGCTATATTTGTTAACGGTCTTACATTTATGAATTTCATACGAGAGTAAATGTATGGTGATGCCTAATTCTTTAAACGGTATCTCTACATCTACATCTACATTTATACTCCGCAACCCACCCAATGGTGTGTGGCGGAGGGCACTTTACGTGCCACGGTCATTACCTCCCTTTTCTGTTCCAGTCGCGTATGGTTCGCGGGAAGAACGACTGTCTGAAAACCTCCGTACGCACTCGAATCTCTCTAATTTTACATTCGTCATATCCTCTGGAGGTATAAGTAGGGGGAAGCAATATATTCGATACCTCATCCAGAAACGCACCCTCTCTAAACCTGGCGAGCAAGCTACACCGCGATGCAGAGCGCCTCTCTTGCAGAGTCTGCCACTTGAGGTTACTAAACATCTCCGTAACGATATCACGGTTACCAAATAACCCTGTGACGAAACGCTCCGCTCTTCTTTGGATCTTCTCTATCTCCTCCGTCAACCCGACCTGGTACGGATCCCACACTGATGAGCAATAATCAAGTATAGGTCGAATGAGTGTTTTGTAAGCCACCTCCTTTGTTGATGGACTACATTTTCTAAGGACTCTCCCAATGAATCTCAACCTGGCACCCGCCTTACCAACAATTAATTTTATATGATCATTCCACTTCAAATCGTTTCGCACGCATACTCCCAGATATTTTAGAGAAGTAACTGCTACCGGTGTTTGTTCCGCTATCATATAATCATACAATAAAGGATCCTTCTTTCTATGTATTCGCAATACATTACATTTGTCTATGTTAAGGGTCAGTTGCCACTCCCTGCACCAAGTGCCTATCCGCTGCAGATCTTCCTGCATTTCGCTATAATTTTCTAATGCTGCAACTTCTCTGTATACTACAGCATCATCCGCGAAAAGCCGCATGGAACTTCCGACACTATCTACTAGGTCATTTATATATATTGTGAAAAGCAATGGTCCCATAATACTCCCCTGTGGCACGCCAGAGGTTACTTTAAAGTCTGTAGACGTCTCCACATTGATAACAACATGCTGTGTTCTGTTTGCTAAAAACTCTTCAATCCAGCCACACAGCTGGTCTGATATCCCGTAGGCTCTTACTTTGTTTATCAGGCGACAGTGCGGAACTGTATTGAACGCCTTCCGGAAGTCAAGGAAAATAGCATCTACCTGGGAGCCTGTATCTAATATTTTCTGGGTCTCATGAACAAATAAAGCGAGTTGGGTCTCACACGATCGCTGTTTCCGGAATCCATGTTGATTCCTACAGAGTAGATTCTGGGTTTCCAAAAACGACATGATACGCGAGCAAAAAACATGTTCTAAAATTCTACAACAGATCGACGTCAGAGATATAGGTCTATAGTTTTGTGCATCTGCTCGACGACCCTTCTTGAAGACTGGGACTACCTGTGCTCTTTTCCAATCATTTGCAACCTTCCGTTCCTCTAGAGACTTGCGGTACACGGCTGTTAGAAGGGGGGCAAGTTCTTTCGCGTACTCTGTGTAGAATCGAATTGGTATCCCGTCAGGTCCAGTGGACTTTCCTCTGTTGAGTGATTGCAGTTGCTTTTCTATTCCTTGGACACTTATTTCGATGTCAGCCATTTTTTCGTTTGTGCGAGGATTTAGAGAAGGAACTGCAGTGCGGTCTTCCTCTGTGAAACAGCTTTGGAAAAGTTTGGGTCTGCTTGTTATCAGTAGGTCCAAGATGTTATCTCCACGAGTCGGTTCTCTGTTTAATTGCTCGAGGTAATTTTCGGATAGTGCACTCAGTATAATGTCACTCGATGCTCTGTCCCTACCACCCGTCCTAAACATTTGAGTGTCCCAGTCTATATCTGGTAAATTGAAATCTCCACCTAAGACTACAACATGCTGAGAAAATTTATGTGAAATGTATTCCAAATTTTCTCTCAGTTGTTCTGCCACTAATGCTGCTGAGTCGGGAGGTCTTTAAAAGGAGCCAACTATTAACCTAGCTCGGTTGTTGAGTGTAACCTCCACCCATAATAATTCACAGGAACTATCCACTTCTACTTCACTACAGGATAAACTACTACGAACAGCGACAAACAGGCCACCACCAGTTGCATGCAATCTATCCTTTCTAAACACCGTCTGTTCCTTTGTACAAAATTTCGGCAGAATTTATCTCTGGCTTCAGCCAGCTTTCTGTACCGATAACGATTTCAGCTTCGGTGCTTTCTAACAGCGCTTGAAGTTCCGGTACTTTACCATGATGTTAGACGATGGACACTAGATACACTGTATGATGAAAAGTATTCGGAAACCTGGCTGAAAATGACTTACAAGTTCGTGGCGCTCTCCATCGGTAATGCTGAAATTCAGTATGATTTTGGCCCAGCCTTAGCCTTGATGACAGCATCCCACCCTCGCAGGCATACGTTGAGTCAGGTGCTGGAAAGTTTCTTGTGGAATGGCAGCCCATTCTTGACGGAGTGCTGCACTGAGGAGGGGTATTGATGTTGGTCGGTGAGGCCTGGCACGATGTTGGCGACCCAAAATACTCCAAAGGCGTTCTATAGGATTCAGGTCAGGACTCTGTGGACGCCAGTCCATTACAAAGATGTTATTGTCGTGTAACCACTCCGCCAAAGGCCGTGCATTGTGAACAGGTTCTCGATCGTGTTGAAAGATGCAGCGGCCATTCCCGAATTTCTCTTCAGCAGCGGGAAGCAAGAACGTGCTTAAAACATCAATGGAGGCCTGTGCTGTGATAGTTCCACGCAAAACAAGGGGTGCAAGCCCCCTCCGTGAAAAAGCCGACCACAACATAACACCACCGCCTCCAAATTTTACTGTTGGCGCTACACACGCAGGCAGATGACGTTCACCGTGCATTCGCCATACCCACACCCTGCCATTGGATTACCACATTGTATATCTTGATTCGTCACTCCACACAACGTTTCTCCACTGCACTGTTCGATCGTCCAATGTCTACGCTGCTTACACCAAGCAAGGCGTCGTTTGGCATTTACTGGAATGATGTGTGGCTTATGAGCAGCCGCTCGACCATGGAATCCAAATTGTCTCACCTCCCGCCTAACTTTCATCTTACTTGCAGTGGATCCTGATGCAGTTTGGAATTCCTGCGTGATGGTCTGGATAGATGTCTGCCTATTACACATTACGACCCTCTTCAACTGTCGGCTGCCTGTCAGTCAACAGACGAGGTCGGCCTGTACTTCACTATTCACTTCAGTGGACCTAGGGATGCTTAGGAGTGTGTAGATCTCGCGTACAGACGTATGAGACAAGTGACACCTCATCAAATTACCACGTTCGAAGTCCCTGAGTTCCGTGGAGCGCCATATTCTGCTCTCTCACGATGTCTAATGACTCATGAGGTGACTGATATGGAGTACCTGGCAGCAGGTGGCAGCATAATGCACCTAATACGAAAAACATATGTTTTTAGGGTGTCCGAATACTTTTGATCACATAGTGTATTACATTTATAGCGCCTTTCTGGGCACTGAAAAATTTGTCTCTGTCTGTGGAATGGCTCCGGATAATTATTCCACATGATGTCAATGAATGGAAGTGTGCAAAGTATGCTTATTCTCAGTTGCTTTCATCAAGATGAACAATTACACGTGGAGCAAATGTTGCGGAACACAAACATTTTAGAAGATCGATAGTATAAGATACCCAGTGTGAATTCTCATCAATATGCGCACTCTAGAAATGCGAACAATCAGTTTTGCGTATTTCCTTTCCCTCGTGCTATCTTGTTACTAATGACTGTGCAGAACAGATTGAACTTAGATTTTTTATGTAAAGTGATAGACCTTTTATCGAGAACAAATCAAAAATGCCTCTTAATGTTTAATTCTTTTTGTTGTTTCATCTCTTTCGGACTTCTTTTATTATGCTTATACCGCCAGTGAGAACCACAATTTCTATTTTATCAGTGTAAGAGAGAACGTCGTCAGGAGTAGAATTTAACCCAGTAGAACATCGGTAGCAGTTCGTCCCCATTCAGAAGACGATTCATCATGACCGGTTCATGAGTAATCTGACGTCATCCCTTGCATCGTATCACTTAAACACAAAATGAACCACGTACTAAGTATAGAAAGTAAAACTGGTGGTGTTAATTACCTAAAAAGAACCTTATCTGCAAACAAAATGAGCTTGTATGAAAAACTGCACTGCATAATAACTCAACAAGAAAACTTTCGCTCCTGTTTTCGTAGCTCAGTTCCCACAACCTGCTCACAGACGGATTGCAGCTTAAAGGAATTTGCCTGTTAGGGCATTTTGTTTACTCATCAATATGCTGACTACTTTGATATGATCCGAAACTGGTTACACGGCTTTTTCATCACAGTTGATTGTCTGTGCATATCAGCTCGTAAATACAGACTGCAGAATTACAGATGTTTACTCCCACTTATACTATCTCGTTTTCCGCATCCGTAGCTGAGTGATAATGTGAGTAGCTGCCATGCTGGGGTCCTAGGCTCGACTTTCGGCATCGCCAGGAATTTTTCTTTGGTGCGAGGACTGGTACGGTGTGCACTCAGTTCTAAGAGCTAATCGACAGATTAGTAGTGATTCCGGGGTCGAGAAGACCGAGAGCGTGCGATATGCTGACCACATGCCTCTCCATACCGCATCCATTGACGTCATTGGCAGCGGATGACACGGCAGTCGGACGGAACCGTTTTGCCTGTCTAGGACCAGAAATCGGATCTTTTACTTTTGTTGCACTATCTGATCAAAAGTATCCGGCCATCCCTATGTAATGCGCAATTGACCACTAGTTGCCACGAAAGGAGGACTCGCCACAATATAAAGAGGAAGGGAGTATTATGGTGTCAGTAGAGATGCAGTAACGGCAGAATAGTTCTGTCAGGAGAGCTCAGCAACTTCGCTCGTGTATTAGTCATTGGTTGTTACCTGAGCAACAAATCCATCAGGGATTTCAACCTTCCTAAAACTGCCCAAGTCGCCTGTTGGTGATGTGATTGTGAAATGAAAGTGCGAAGGAAAAACCAGAGCTAAATCAAGACCAGGCAGACCTGGTATACTGACGGACAGGAAGCGTCGAGCAGTGAAGAGGGCTGCTGTAAAAAAAATCAGATGAAAGCAGTGAAAGGAACCACTCGTGATATCCAAAGTGCTACCAGCAGCCCAGCTTGCACAGTGTCTGTGTGTAGGCAGTTAAAACGAGTGGGGAGCATTGGTCGCCACGCGATTAGCCGAGCGGTCTGGGGCGCTGCAGTCATGGACTGTGCGGGTGGACGCGGTGGAGGTTCGAGTCCTCTTTCGGGCATGGGTGTGTGTGTGTTTGTCCTTAGGACAATTTAGGTTAAGTAGTGTGTAAGCTTAGGGACTGATGGCCTTAGCAGTTAAGTCTCATAACATTTCACATACATTTGAACATTTGAGCATTGCTCGAGCAGAGCAGCCACACATCTATGTCAGTGCTAAACGACGTTTGAAGTACCATAAAGAACGACGTCGCTGGGCACTGGGTGACTGTAAACGAGTGATCTGGAGTGATGAATCACCCTGTACCCTTTGACAATACGATGAAAGTGTTTGGGTTTAATGAATGCGTGGGGAACGTTAGCTACCATCATGTGTAAACAGTGAAGCACACAGGAGGTGGTGTTACGGTATGGTGGGTATTTCCGGTCCGTTTATTGCGTTTAGTAAAACGCTGAATGTGGAAGGATAGGAGCATACTTTGGGCGTTGTGTACTGCGTACAGTAGAGGAGCAGTCAGAGAGAATAACGGTTTTCATCAGCATGACAATGCACTCTGTCGAAAACAGCAGCTGTGAGGCGATGGTTTCCGGAAAATAACGTTTCGAAAATTAACTGTCCTCCCCAGGGTTCCGACCTGAACCTAATGGAACACTTTTGGGATTAGATTTTGCGTCAACTTTGCTCTACAACCCAGCAGTCCCCGTTAGTACCATCTCTCGTTTCTGCCCTTAAGGATGGGATGCGACTCCTCTACATACATTCAGATAGCTGCCTCACTGAGCGTGTTCCCAGAATAGTTGAAGCCGTCGTAAAGGTGAAGTGTGTGCATAGCCCATATTAATGTCCAGTAATCGGTATCCGGGTACGTTCAATCGGATAGCGTAAATTACTACTATGTCAGTGATACGTCACGCCTGCGACGTTTTGCTGTAGCTTTCTTTTCCCCACACCTCACCTCTAGTTTGTCTGCCAGACAATGTGAGGCAAAACATAAACAGAAAAAGCAACGGCTTCAGTCACAACTTTTTCGTCTTTTTTAACTACAAGATGCATTTCGGACCCTGTGGGTCCATTGTCAGGTGTAATTTGTCTTAATATATGTTTTATTTCTTCTCCTAAATGAGGTGAAATGCATATTTCTGTCACGAAAGGGTTTAATGTTAGGTTATGAATTTCGTAAATCGAACGCGGAAAATATGTGCAAAATAGTGGAAAATGAACAGTGTAAACTTACCACCTAATCCAAGAAAAGCATTTTTAACTCTTTAGTACCGGCAAACATTCTTTTCTCCGTCGTTTTTGTACATGTCACTTCATTCAAGATGTAAATTTGCACACATATTTATAAACACTTAGATATTTTTGTACATGATGTTGTCAAAGTTGAATTTATTCGTAGTGCTAAAGATATAACTATTAAGCAATTGACGCATGCTAGAAATAACTTTAGAATAGTCTTTAAAATTACTGAAATGACTATGGCTTTGGAAATCTGTTTGTTCATTTAACATAGGCTCTTGTTTCTTGATTTTGTGGCGGTATATCTCCAGTTGTTCTAACAGACTTAGGGTCTTACCATTGGGTTCGTATTTCACTGGAAGATACGTTTCTACTCCTCCATCGTATGTAAGAAATTTTATCATCATTAAGAAAACAACGCGTAGGTAAATACCAAATTCCAATTTAATACGGATACCTTGAAGCAACACTTTTACATGAGAGAGGAGAAGCAAGAGACTAGTGTTTAACGCCCCGTCGACAACGAGGTTATTAGAGACGGAGCACACGCTTGGATTAGGGAAGGATGGAGAAGGAAGTCGGCCGTGTCCTTTCAGAGGAACCATTCCAGCATTTGCCTTAAACGGTTTAGGGAAATCACGAAAAACCTAAATCAGGATGGCTGGACGTGGATTTAAAACGTCGTCCTTCCCAATACTCTTTTACATGAATGTAGCTTTACTTATTAATTACACCAGATTGTAAACTTTACATTGTATTAGTCACAGGTGGTAATCCCACCGACGTTCTCTTGTAAAACAATTTAAGTTTATTTTTTAGGCTCCAATATCTAAAAAGCAGTCATATAATCATTCACACAGTTAACGATGGAGGTGTAGGATGTTGCCTTTGGAAATTTCCGTGTTAATTGTGCCTACTATCGCAACTGGTTTGCAGATATACAAAATGAACCAGACGCCATTACTTCATATCCCACGTATTTTCAATAGGGGACAGGTTTGGTGATCGTATTGGTTGCGAGAGTTGGTGAACATGCTGTAGAACGGAAAGAGTAATGATAGAAGTGTACACGAGTGCACTGTCTTGAAACAAGCCTCCATGGCGCTGTAGGGCAGGAGAGGGGTAAACAGGACATGTTCTGCATTCTTCAGTTTTTCTGGACGCACAGGGATATGATACGCGAAATTGGGTGGCAATCATTAAAGAAAAGTAGATTTTTGTTGCGGCAGCGTCATCTCATGAAATTTCAGTCGCTAGCTATCTTTTCACAGTGGGAAAAATATTTTATTGGCGCCAATCTACAGGGTAAGGGATGACCATCATAATAAATTAAGAGAAATCAGAGCTCACAGGGAAAGATTTAAGTGTTCGTTTCACCTAAGCGCTGTTCGAGAGTGGAATACTAGAGAAATAGCTTGAAGGGAGTTCGGTGAACCCTCTGCCAGACACTTAAATGTGAAATGCACAGTAATCATGTAGATTTAATTGTAGAAGTGTACAGTAATTGTAACCTACTGCTCCCCACATCGTTAACTCGGAAACTAGTTCTTTCTATCGCACCCTGGCGGACTTCGGTAGTTGCAACTCTCATGAGCGACTGTACATTTCTAAATAACGAACACCATGGCTGAATCGACTCTCACCATTAAACAAAGGTTTGTACCATTCAGTTCTAGAGTTGTTTCTGTCGCTGCGCCACTGAAGGCTGGCTGCACGGCGAAGTTCTGTGAAAGGGAGTCTGGCGAGGGGAACACTTCCCCATAACCGAGAGTCCAGCACTCGATATCATCCAAACCGACACTGCGACTGCAACGTTGATTCGAACCGGGTTATACTCGTCCTGTCATTACGAATGGCTGCTTCATGAGAGGCCCATGCGGGAATGTCCACAATAGTCATTCAGAATACCGTTGACTATGATGCAAATTTCCTGGACGATCGTCACCAACATTTGATACGAAGCTGACAAGCCTGGCGTGTTCCGAAGATACAACTAAATTTTCTATGGGCTCAGAATATTACTTCGTTGAATGTCTATTATTTAAGAATCTTCTTCGTTGACCCCGTCGTCGCAGTGTAGTGTTTATCAAGCCACTGTGTATTTTCAAAGCAGAGAACACTCTTGCAGCCAGACGAACGTGATTTTTATGAGCTCCTTATTTTTGTGCTCGAAAGGAAACAAAGTATCTGAGAATATTCATGCATTATTTACGATGGTGGTCTGAAAAGTTCTCGGAAAGGAATAGAAAGAAAGTATTTACACCACTGAAACTTTTTATTTTTATTTTTACATGTAGTCTCCTTGTAGATTAATGCACTTGGTCCAACGATGTTCCAGTACCTTGATCCCATCTCGAAAATTAGTTTCCATCAGTTGTCAACTCCGGCTATCTATTCTACGTTTGAAATGAATCTTTGTCCACCAAGAAAAATTTTCAGCTTTGAGAAGAGATGGAAGTCTGACGGACCCATATCACGTGAATATGGTGGATGTGGCAACAATTCGTACCTTAGTTCGTGTAATTTTGCCATGGCGACGCACATGTTTTTAATCCAGCGTCAACAGTCACGGCACCTATCTTGCAGATGATTTTTTCATTTCTAACTCTTCACTTAGAATGTGATATACCATTTCAGATGACGTCTAGCAAGCGTGACCAATTTCACGCACTTACAATCAGCGATCCTCCATGACCATTTTGTGCACTTCTGCAATGATTTCCTGGAATGGTGACACATCTTGGCCGACCACTCCGCCGATCATCATCTAAGCTCTCCCGACCAAATTTAAATTCATTTTCTCACTTGGCAACAGTTGAATATGGATAAATCAGAGACCTCCCAGTGTATTCTGGAAATTGACATGAATGTCCTTTGCTTTCATACCTCTCTTTACGAAGTACTTAATCACTGCTCGAATCACGACTTTTTTCATCTTCGCAAATCACTACGCGGGAACAACAGCAGAGTCACGTCACCGCCACAGCTCTCTGCCAAGAGCACTGATGTGACACGTGTTTACAGGCAACAGTCCAATGAATATCACGTGAACAACTCATTGCGCTAGTGCTGACGTCTCGTGGTGATTTCGAGAACTTTTCAAACCGCCCTCGTATAATATGGGCAGCCACGGCTCTTTAAATTCACGGTAAATTGAATTTGAATAAAATATCAAACAACTGTTAAGTGATAATTTATTTTCTTCCGGTTTCGCTGCTTTAAAGCAGCACCTGCTGGAGGTTAGTTGTATCAGAAAGATTAAATTTGACCGCCTCCAGTGCTTTACCCTCGCGGCAACGAAGTGTCTCATCCGCTGCACTATTCGCTCCAATGCACTGCCTGTTATTATTCGTTGACGACTTCCTCTCTTCATTGGGTTGGATTCTGTGATTACGAATGTTGGGAGCGTCTTCGTGTGCCCGTCTATGTGACACTACTAACCACCTGAAGATGCTGCCTCACCGCAACGAAACCGGATGTAAATAAATCATCACTTAACAACCGATAACGGTTTTATTGGAGTTCAGTTTACCACACTTTTTTTCTGATAAGTTGATGTGAATTACAAGTCAAAGCCGAAAACAGTAATCCAGAAGACACGTGACATAATATCATCATCCTAAACCAAAAGCATTCTGTCCGTTCTCATCAGTGTAGTGTAGACTGAAGCTGTCGATGAAATGGGTCAGTCGGCCGTTGTGGCCGAGCGGTTCTAGGCGCTTCAGTTTGGAACCGCGCGACCGCTATGGTCGCAGGTTCGAATCCTGCTTCGGGCATGTATGTGTGTGATGTCCTTAGGTTAGTTAGGTTTAAGTAGTTCTAAGTTCTAGGGGTTTAGGGGTAGCGTCTTTGATTCATAATCAAAACGTCTTCGGTCCCGGGTTCGATCCCCACCACTGCCTAAATTTTGATAAATAATCAGCATTGGCGGCCGAAGACTTTCGGCATAAGAAGTCAGCCTCATTCTGCCAACGGCCTTGTCAGAGGGCGGAGGAGCGGATAGAGGTTCAGGGCACTCTCGTGTCCTAGGGGTGGGAAATTGCCCCTAATGGCGGAAGAATCAGCAATGATCAACGACATGAGGATACAGAAGGCAATGGAAACCACTCCATTAAAGATACGTAACGTGTATCCACAGGACATGTGGCCTGTATTTGAAGAAGTGTCATGATGATCTCTCCATTGGCAAAAGATTCCGAAATAGTCCCCCATTCGGATCTCCGGGAGGGGACTGCCAAGGGAGAGGTTACCATGAGAAAAAGATTGAATAATCAACGAATGGATAACGTTCTACGAGTCGGGGCGTGGAATGTCAGAAGCTTGAACGTGGTAGGGAAACTAGAAAATCTGAAAAGGAAAATGCAAAGGCTCAATCTAGATATAGTAGGGGTTAGTGAAGTGAAGTGGAAGGAAGACAAGGAGTTCTGGTCAGATGAGTATCGGGTAATATCAACAGCAGCAGAAAATGGTATAACAGGTGTAGCATTCGTTATGAATAGGAAGGTAGGGCAGAGGGTGTGTTACTGTGAACAGTTCAGTGACCGGGTTGTTCTAATCAGAATCGACAGCAGACCAACACCCTGTCCAAGAATCACAAGAGGAGCAGGTATACTTGGAAAAGGCCGGGAGGTACGGGAAGATTTCAATTAGATTACATCATGGTCAGACAGAGATTCCGAAATCAGATACTGGATTGTAAGGCGTACCCAGGAGCAGATATAGACTCAGATCACAATATAGTAGTGATGAAGAGTAGACTGAAGTTCAAGACATTAGTCAGGAAGAATCAATACGCAAAGAAGTGGTATACGGAAGTACTAAGGAATGACGAGATACGTTTGAAGTTCTCTAACGCTATAGATACAGCAATAAGGAATAGTGCAGTAGGCAGTACAGTTGAAGAGGAATGGACATCTCTAAAAAGGGCCATCACAGAAGTTGGGAAGGAAAACATAGATACAAAGAAGGTAGCTGCGAAGAAACCATGGGTAACAGAAGAAATACTTCAGTTGATTGATGAAAAGAGGACGTACAAACATGTTCCGGGAAAATCAGGAATACAGAAATACAAGTCGCTGAGGAATGAAATAAATAGGAAGTGCAGGGAAGCTAAGACGAAATGGCTGCAGGAAAAATGTGAAGACATCGAAAAAGATATGATTGTCGGAAGGACAGACTCAGCATACAGGAAAGTCAAAACAACCTTTGGTGACATTAAAAGCAACGGTGGTAACATTAAGAGTGCAACGGGAATTCCACTGTTAAATGCAGAGAAGAGAGCAGATAGGTGGAAAGAATACATTGAAAGCCTCTATGAGGGTGAAGATTTGTCTGATGTGATAGAAGAAGAAACAGGAGTCGATTTAGAAGAGATAGGGGATCCAGTATTAGAATCGGAATTTTAAAGAGCTTTGGAGGACTTACGGTCAAATATGGCAGAAGGGATATATAACATTCCATCAGAATTTCTAAAATCATTGGGGGAAGTGGCAACAAAACGACTATTCACGTTGGTGTGTAGAATATATGAGTCTGGCGATATACCATCTGACTTTCGGAAAAGCATCATCCACACAATTCCGAAGACGGCAAGAGCTGACAAGTGTGAGAATTATCGCACAATCAGCTTAACAGCTCATGCATCGAAGCTGCTTACAAAAATAATATACAGAAGAATGGAAAAGAAAATTGAGAATGCGCTAGGTGACGATCAGTTTGGCTTTAGGAAAAGTAAAGGGACGAGAGAGGCAATTCTGACGTTACGGCTAATAATGGAAACAAGGCTAAAGAAAAATCAAGACACTTTCATAGGATTTGTCGACCTGGAAAAAGCGTTCGACAATATAAAATGGTGCAAGCTGTTCGAGATTCTGAAAAAAGTAGGGGTAAGCTATAGGAAGAGACGGGTCATATACAATATGTACAACAACCAAGAGGGAATAATAAGAGTGGACGATCAAGAACGAAGTGCTCGTATTAAGAAGGGTGTAAGACAAGGCTGTAGCCTTTCGCCCCTACTCTTCAATCTGTACGTTGAGGAAGCAATGATGGAAATAAAAGAAAGGTTCAGGAGTGGAATTAAAGTACAAGGTGATATCAATGATACGATTCGCTGATGACATTGCTATCCTGAGTGAAAGTGAAGAAGAATTAAATGATCTGCTGAACGGAATGAACAGTCTAATGAGTACACATTATGGTTTGAGAGTAAATCGGAGAAAGACGAAGGTAATGAGAAGTAGTAGAAATGAGAACAGGGAGAAACTTAACATCAGGATTGATGGTCACGAAGTCAATGAAGTTAAGGAATTCTGCTACCTAGGCAGTAAAATAACCAATGACGGACGGAGCAAGGAGGACATCAAAAGCAGACTCGCTATGGCAAAAAAGGCATTTCTGGCCAAGAGAAGTCTACTAATAATAAATACCGGCCTTAATTTGAGGAAGAAATTTCTGAGGATGTACGTCTGGAGTACAGCATTGTATGGTAGTGAAACATGGACTGTGGGAAAACCGGAACAGAAGAGAATCGAAGCATTTGAGATGTGGTGCTATAGACGAATGTTGAAAATTAGGTGGACTGATAAGGTAAGAAATGAGGAGGTTCTACGCAGAATCGGAGAGGAAAGGAATATGTGGAAAACACTGATAAGGAGAAGGAGAAGGGACAGGATGATAGGACATCTGCTAAGACATGAGGGAATGACTTCCATGGTACTAGAGGGAGCTGTAGAGGGCAAAAACTGTAGAGGCGGACAGAGATTGGAATACGTCAAGCAAATAATTGGGGACGTAGGTTGCAAGTGCTACTCTGAGATGAAGAGGCTAGCACAGGAAAGGAATTCATGGCGGTCCGCATCAAACCAGTCAGTAGACTGATGACCAAAAAAAAAAAAAAATTTCTAGGGGACTCATGACCTCAGATGTTAAGTTCCATAGTGCTCAGAGCCATTTGAAATGGGTCTTTGGGTCAACGTAAGATATTAGACATTTTATTTCCCACTGTTTGCTTGCACTAAGTCCGTTTCTGTACTGAAGATCTCATTCAAAATTCATCTAATAATGTGAAGCTTGCAGAAGTAAGAGAAATATAACATCCCACTGTCTATCACTATGACGCATCGTAAATTGAGGGATATTAATCAGTATTCCGGTTGTGTCAGTCTCCGTCGATAAAGCAACTATGTATCACCTACAGTCTTCTGCACATGCTCACGATTACGAAGTCGCATTTTGAAGTGCCGAGTGCTATACACGCAACTGATTCCTTGACTGATCACGCAACTTGTCACTCTTCACAGGATGTTTGAAAACGTATTCCCGCACTAAACATATTGCTAATAGGATGTGTTTCGTTTACGGCGCTATATGTAAGATATATAATTACGAAAGGAAAAAGTAATGTCATGGTGTCAAGGGTAACAAGACTGAAGGCCAGGCACGAGGGCCACAGACACTTTTCCACTTCCTGCTACCTACGGAGAAAGAAAATGCACGCAACACGCAACAACACACTTGTTGCGTAATCGCTTACTAGTCTTTAGCACCTTCATGCTGTTGTTGTTACTGTTGTTGTCTTCAGTTCGAAGATTGATTTGATGCAGATCTCAATGCCAGTCTATCCAGCGTAAGACTCTTCATCTCTGCGTAACTATCGCAACCTACATTCATTTAACTGCTTACTGTATTCAAGCCGCGGTCTTCTTCTTTAATTTTTACCCCCGCACTTCCCTCAACTACCAAACTATTTTCTTGATACCTCAGGATATGTGCTGTCAACCGATCTCTCTGTTTAGCCAAGTTGAGCTATTCATTTATTTTTCCTCAGTTCGATTTAGTACTTCCTAATTTGTTATTGATCTAGCCATCTAATTCTCAATAGCACCACATTTCAGTTACTTCTATTCTCTTCTTTTCTGTGCTGCTTAACGTCTTCGCTTCACTTCCATGCAAGCATACAGTCCAGGAAAATGTTTCAGGAAAAATTGATACGATTTTAGTTAATTTTAGACATTAACAAATTTCTCTTTTTCAGAAATGCCTTTCTTACTATTGTCAATCAGCATTTTTTATCCACTCTAATTCGATCATCGTTAATTGCTTTGCTGCCCAAAGAGCAAAGCTCTTCTGCTGTTGTTAGTGTCTCACTTACAAATAAAATTTCATCAGCATCACCTGACTTCATTCAAATACATTCCATTGCCCCCGTTTTACATTTGTTGACGTTCATCTTATAACCTGTTCTCAAAACACCAGCCATTTCGTTCAACTGATCTACCAATTCTTTGTCGCCTCTTTTCTCCATTACTCTTCTGACAGATTCAAGGACACTCGCCAAGTACTCCTTTCCTGCTCCAACCTCTTCATCACAGAATAGCACTTGCAACTCACGTCCTCAGCTATTTGTTAGATGCATCTCAATCTCTGTCTTCCTCTACAGTTTGTACCCTCTATACCTCCCTTTAGCAACGCGGAAATTGTTCCCTGATGCCGTAACAGATATCCTATCATCCCGTCTCTTCTTCTTATCAGTGTTTTCCATATATACTTTTCCTCACAGGTTTTGCGAAACACCTCCTCATTCCTTATCTTATCACTCCACCTAATTTTCAACGTTCTTCTGTTGTACCACAACTCAAATGCTTTTATTATCTTCTGTCCATATCTCACTGCCATGCTGTGCTGTTCCCAAAACGTACATTCTTAGTAATTTCTACCTCAAATTAAAACCTATATGATTTACTAGCAAATTTCTATTGGCGAGGCATGTCCTTTTTGCCATTGCTAGTCTTCTCTTGTATCATCCTTGACCCATCTGTCATGGGTTATTTTGCAGTCAAGGTAGCAGAATGCCTTCTACTGAGCGATCACCGATTCGATGTTTAGGGAAGTTAGAATGCCCTATCCCGACAATGTTCAATTTAGTGACTTGGCTTCCCTGGAATTCAGGAACTACTGTAGCCATTGACATGAAATTTTTACGGGCCATTAAACTGTATTTTCTGAGTCTACTGAACTACAATAATTGCATTTCAGCTACTGCTTTCGGAAATACAATTTTTTAACTACATGGTTAATATTTTCTGTACTTTTTGTACGTTATCCTACATAATTTCAATTATACATAACATTATGTTCTTTTAGTTCAGTAGACTCAAGATATGTATGTTATTACTCCCTGAGAATTTGAATACTCTACTCGAAGTGATTTCTGAGATTTAAGGAAACATGCAACAGAAAATGTAAATTTTCAGAGACGGCTTCTAAAGTGTCAAAAGACTGTAACTCACTTAACACATGCTTAATTTTTTATTTTTAGTCACTCAGAAGCACCCTGCACCATACTGTACATCATCCTCTTGATGTTTTTCCAATTTTTTTCTTCTTTTCTTCTTTCTGGACTCCTTAGTGGCCAACTGTGCTGCATACTCTGCTGTATCAATGGGAACCTTGTCCATGGGTTCAAGTTCATTGATGCAGTTTCCTCCAGGATTAATTTCCACATGCTGTAGCACTTTCACCCTACCAATGTTGCCATCTTTAAAAGCAATAACAGCATCACTAAACCCCTCCCCCCCCCCCCCCCGACTTTAGTGTCTTCATTCCCACAAAAGCCTTTTTTGGTAAGTGAGTCCACATGTGATTATTGAACGACTCATTGGGATTTTGAATTTGATCATGCAGACAATTCTTCAGTAGTTCAAGGTTTGCCAGGTGTCTGTAAATATGTTTTATGATGAAACTTCCTGGCAGATTAAAACTGTGTGCCCGACCGAGACTCGAACTCGGGACCTTTGCCTTTCGCGGGCAAGTGCTCTACCAACTGAGCTACCGAAGCACGACTCACGCCCGGTACTCACAGCTTTACTTCTGCCAGTACCTCGTCTCCTACCTTCCAAACTTTACAGAAGCTCTCCTGCGAACCATGCAGAACTAGCACTCCTGAAAGTAAAGCTGTGAGTACCGGGCGTGAGTCGTGCTTCGGTAGCTCAGTTGGTAGAGCACTTGCCCGCGAAAGGCAAAGGTCCCGAGTTCGAGTCTCGGTCGGGCACACAGTTTTAATCTGCCAGGAAGTTTCATATCAGCGCACACTCCGCTGCAGAGTGAAAATCTCATTCTGGAAACATCCCCCAGGCTGTGGCTAAGCCATGTCTCCGCAATATCCTTTCTTTCAGGAGTGCTAGTTCTGCATGGTTCGCAGGAGAGCTTCTGTAAAGTTTGGAAGGTAGGAGACGAGGTACTGGCAGAAGTAAAGCTGTGAGTACCGGGCGTGAGTCGTGCTTCGGTAGCTCAGTTGGTAGAGCACTTGCCCGCGAAAGGCAAAGGTCCCGAGTTCGAGTCTCGGTCGGGCACACAGTTTTAATCTGCCAGGAAGTTTCATATCAGCGCACACTCCGCTGCAGAGTGAAAATCTCATTCTGGAAACATCCCCCAGGCTGTGGCTAAGCCATGTCTCCGCAATATCCTTTCTTTCAGGAGTGCTAGTTCTGCATGGTTCGCAGGAGAGCTTCTGTAAAGTTTGGAAGGTAGGAGACGAGGTACTGGCAGAAGTAAAGCTGTGAGTACCGGGCGTGAGTCGTGCTTCGGTAGCTCAGTTGGTAGAGCACTTGCCCGCGAAAGGCAAAGGTCCCGAGTTCGAGTCTCGGTCGGGCACACAGTTTTAATCTGCCAGGAAGTTTCATATCAGCGCACACTCCGCTGCAGAGTGAAAATCTCATTCTGGATGTTTTATGATATCCATGACTTCGGCTGGGATGGAATGTTCTGGCTGTCTGAACTGTTTGAGTACTGGCATTGCGGTAATTGCACCATGAATCAGGTCCAGGACGGCGAAGGTGGTGTACCGGTTTTTCATCAGTTGACAGTCAGCCTGCTTAATTTTCAAAAAATCCTCAGTATTATTGCTAAGGGCCATCCCACGAAACTGCTGTAGTTCATAAATCATTTTGTCTGTCAGCCTGCCTCTTATGGTTTTACCATCAGAAAGTTTCTTGTCTCTCAAACTTTGTTTCGACTTCCTCAACCTGGTGCCTATCCTCTTCTGGACATGGCCAACACATTCCAGTTTTGTGATAATCTTCTCACCATAAGGCTGACCGGCTACGACACTATTATATGCTTTTGAGGCTCCATCACCTGAGAACTTACGTAACACACTCCCCTTTCGTCCAGAGATCGACTAAGAACTTCAATAGCTGCAGAGGCCTCCATACCAACACTTGTTCCTCCATAGTTTCTGTCACATATACGCCCTTCTTCATTCCCTGATTTACACCCATAACAATGTGTGGTTAAAATCTGGAAATCTATTACCTTTCCAGTATCGATACTGTGTCACCGTAGCAACAGAATTCTTAGAACTGTAGCCAAGCTTCTGCCAAGTGCCATCAAAAGCTACTGGTATGATAGTCATACCATCATTATATCAACAGCTTCGTTTGCAGCACCCTTCTTCATTGACTCACATGCAACAGATTCCACAACAGCTCGAATAAATCCCGCATACTTGTTGATTTTAGAAGGTGGGCATGGCATATTCATCATGGCACACATTGTTTCTGCTGCAGTGTGTCCTTTGACAGTAGCTCTCAATTCAAAAAACCACCTAGCATTTACTTCGAAATAATTATCTGTAAACGTATTAGAATTCCAAAATGAATTAGTATATTTACAACTGGCACAATTAATGATAAGTTTCCTGGCGAGTTCATTTGATACCTTACTGCCTTCATGTAAACTAACTGGCCCTCCACATATTTTACAACACACACATTCACGTAAACCCTTGTTATTATGTGTAAATCTATCAGAATATATCCTAACCTACAATTTACATCACTTTCGTTTTTAGAAAACTGTGAATCACATTGTTTTATTTTATTCTTCGAAGCACTAATGGGTGTTTCTCTAGATACTGACGAGTTTGCCTGCATTTCACTGTCTGCAATTTCACAAGACACATGTTGAACACAATGTTTCCCTTTATTCGAAAAGCGATCACCATGAAACACACATTTCTTAAAAACTCTTCGTTTTGGCGTCATACTTTACTTTTTGAGAGATTTACCAATCTATTTGCCACTTTTCCTCAGAAAAACTTTAGCACTTCAATATACAACGCATGTTTATCATATGAAATGAAAATATACTGTTTTTGACAGTGCTACCTATACAAACACGTAATTTAACCTTTATAACACAGCAATCCACAGCCTTCTATATAAAAATTATCGATTTTATTACATGTTGAAGTAATGCACGTAAAAATTTTAACGTTTTCAAAACACTTCCCGTGTGAGTTCATGAGTGATATATATAGGTTGGTCCATTGATCGTGACCAGGCCAAATATCTCGCGAAATAAGCGTCAAATGAAAAAACTACAAAGAATGATACTTGTCTAGCTTGAAGGGGGAAACCAGCTGGCGCTATGGTTGGACGGCTAGATGGTGCTGCCATAGGTCAAACGGATACCAACTACGTTTTTTTAAAGTAGGAACCCCCATTTTTATTACATATTCGGGTAGTACGTAAAGAAATATGAATGTTTTTGTTGGACAAATTTTTTCGCTTTGTGATAGATGCCGCTGTAATAGTCACAAACATATGGCTCACAATTTTAGACGAACAGTTGGTAACAGGAAGTTTTTTTTAAATTAAAATACAGTAAGTAGGTACGTTTGAACATCTACTTCGGTTGTTCCAATGTGATACATGTACCTTTGTGAACTTATAATTTCTGAGAACGCATGCTGTTACAGCGTGATTACTTATAAATACCACAGTAATGCAATAAACGCTCAAAATGATGTCCGTCAACCTCAATGCATTTGGCAATACGTGTAACGACATTCCTCTCAACAGCGAGTAGTTCTCCTTCCGTAATGTTCCCACATTCATTGACAATGCGCTGAGGTTCTAGGCGCTCAGTCAGGAACCGCGCGACTGCTACGGTCGCAGGTTCGAATCCTGCCTCGGGCATGGATGTGTGTGACGTCCTTAGGTTAGTTAGGTTTAAGTAGTTCTAAGTTCTAGGGGACTTATGACCACAGCCGTTGAGTCCCATAGTGCTCAGAGCCATTTGAACCATTTTTTGAACAATGCGCTGACAGATGTGGTCAGGCGTTGTCGGTGGATCACGGTAACAAATATCCTTCAACTTTCCCCGCAGAAAGAAATCCGGGGACGTCAGATCCGGTGAACGTGCGGGCAATGGTATGGTGCTTCGACGACCAGCCCCACCTGTCGTGAAATATGCTATTCAATACCGCATGCGAGCTATGTGCCGGACACACGTCATGTTGGAAGTACATCGCCATTCTGTCATGCAGTGTAACATCTTGTAGTAATATCGGTAGAACATTAGATAGGAAATCAGCATACATTGCACCATTTAGTTTGCCATGGATAAAATGGGGGCCAATTATCCTTCCTCCCATAATGCCGCACCATACGTTAACCCGCCAAGGTCGCTGATGTTCCACTTGTTGCAGCCATCGTAGATTTTCCGTTCCCCAATACCTCATGTTACGCCGGTTTACGTTACCGCTGTTGGTGAATGACGCTTTTTTTTTTGTCATCAGTCTACTGACTGGTTTGATGCGGCCCGCCACTAATTCCTTTCCTGTGCTAACCTCTTCACCTCAGAGTAGCACTTGCAACCTACGTCCTCAATTATTTGCTTGACGTATTCCAATCTCTGTCTTCCTCTACAGTTTTTGCGCTCTACAGCTCCATCTAGTACCATGGAAGTCATTCCCTCATGTCTTAGCAGATGTCCTATCATCCTGTCCCTTCTCCTTATCAGTGTTTTCCACATATTCCGTTCCTCTCCGGTTCTGCGTAGAACCTCCTCATTCCTTACCTTATCAGAATGACGCTACGTCGCTAAATAGAACGCGCGCAAAAAATCAGTCATGGTCCCGTAATTTCTCTTGTGCCTAATAGCAGAACTGTACATGACATTCAAAGTCGTCGCCATGCAATTCCTGGTGCAATCGATGTAGGTGTAGCATTCTCAACACCGGTGTTTTTGAGATTCCCGATTCTCGCGCAATCTGTCTGCTACTGATGTGCGGATTAGCCAGCTAAAACATCTATTTGGGCATCACCATTTGCTGCAGGCCATGATTGACTTTTCACATGTGGCTGGACATTTCCGGTTTCCTTAAATAACGTAACTATCCGGCGAACGGTCCGGAAACTTGGATGATGTCGTCCAGGATACCGAGCAGCATACATAGCACACGCCCGTTGGGCATTTTGATTACAATAGCCATACATGAACATGATATCGACCTTTTCCGCAATTGGTAAACGGTCCATTTTAACACGGGTAACGTATCACGAAGCAAATACCGTCCGCACTGGCGGAATGATACGTGATACCACGTACTTATACGTTTGTGACTATTACAGCGCCATCCATCACAAAGCAAAAACAGTGGTAAAACATTCATATTTATTTGCGTATCACACGAATGTGTAATAAAAATTGGGTTCATACTTAAAAAATGCACTTGATTTCCGTTTGACCTATGGCAGCGCCATCTAGCGGGCCAACCATAGAGCCATCTGGTTTTCCCCTTCAACATAGACGAGTTTCGTTCTTTGTGGTTTTTCGTTTGATGCTTATTCCGTGAGATATTTGGCCCGGTCACTATCAATTGACCACCCTGTGTATAAATACTGCTGGCCATTAAAGTTGCTACACCTAGAAAAAATGCAGATGATAAACGGGTATTCATTGGTCAAATATATTATACTAGAACTGACATGTGATTATATTTTCACGCAATTTGGGTGCCTAAATCCTGAGAAATGAGAAATCGGTACCCAGAACAACCACCTCTGCCCGTAATAACGGCCTTGATGCGCCTGGGCATTGGGTCAAACAGAGCTTGGATGGCATGTACAGGTACAGCTCCCCATGCAACTTCAACACGATACCACAGTTCATCAAGAGTAGTGAGTGGCGTATTGTGACGAGCCAGTTGCTCGGCCACCATAAACCAGACGTTTTCAATTGGTGAGAGATCTGGAGCATGTGCTGGCCAGGGCAGCAGTCGAACATTATCTGTATCCAGAAAGGTCCGTAGAGGACCTGCAACATGCGGTCGTGCATTATCCTGCTGAAATGTAGGGTTTCGCAGGGATCGAATGAAGGGTAGAACCACGGGTGGTAACAAATCTGAAATGTAACGTCCACTGTTCAAAGTGCCGTCAATGCGAACAAGGGGTGACCGATACGTGTAACCAATGGCACCCCATACCATCACGCCGGGTGATACGCCAGTATGGCGTTGACGAATACACGCTTCCAATGTGCGTTCACCGCGATGTCGCCAAACACGGATGCGACCATCTTGATTCTGTAAACAGAACCTGGATTATCCGAAAAAAAAAAATACGTTTTGCCACTCGTGCACCCAGGTTCGTCGTTGAGTACACCATCGCAGGCGTTCCTGTCTGTGATGCAGCGTCAAGGGTAACCGCAGCCATAATCTCCGAGCTGATAATCCATGCTGCAGCAAACGTCGTCGAAGTGTTCGTGCAGAGCCGGCCGGCGTGGCCGTGCGGTTCTAGGCGCTTCAGTTTGGAACCGCGTGACCGCTACGGTCGCAGGTTCGAATCCTGCCTCGGGCATGGATGTGTCTGATGTCCTTAGGTTAGTTAGGTTTAAGTAGTTCTAAGTTCTAGGGGACTTATGATCTCAGAAGTTGTGTCCCATAGTGCTCAGAGGCATTTGAACCATTTTGTTTGTGCAGATGGTTGTTGTCTTGTAAACGTGCCCATCTGTTGACTCAGGGATCGAGACGTGGATGCAAGATCTGTTACAGCCGTGCGTATAAGATGCCTGTCATCTCAACTGCTAGTGATACGAGGCCGTTGCGATCCAGCACGGCGTTCCGTATTACCCTCCTGAACCCACCGATTCCATATTCTGCTAACAGTCATTGGATCTCGACCAACGCGAGCAGCAATGTCACGATACGATAAACCGCAATCGCGATAGGCTACAATCCAACCTTGATCAAAGTCGGAAACGTGATGTTACGCATTTCTCCTCCTTACACGAGGCATCAGAACAACGTTTCACCAGGCAACGCCGGACAGCTGATGTTTGTGTATGAGAAATCGGTTGGAAACTTTCCTCATGTCAGCACGTTGTAGGTGTCGCCACCGGCGCCAAAATTGTGTGAATGCTCTGAAAAGCTAATCATTTGCATGTCACAGCATCTTCTTCCTGTCGGTTAAATTTCGCGTCTGTAGCACGTCATTTTCGTGGTGTAGCAATTTTAATGGCCAGTGGTATATATACATTATTTTATTACGAAAATTGCAGATTTTATAAAGAGATACAATTCCGAAAATGTGAAAGAAATTAAAAATTTTCCGTTTTAACTCCCCTTAAGATTCTCGCCGTTATCATTTCTGCTACTTCTCATTACTTTTGTCTTTCTTCGGTTTACTCTCGGTACATATTCTGCACGCATTAGACTGTTCATACCATCAACAGATCGTGTAAATCTTCACCCACCTTGAGGATAGTAATTTCACTTCAAGGAATTTTTACAATGATACCTCTTAACCTGAATTTTAACCCCTTACTGCTTCTGCGACATATAGCTTGAACAGCTGGGGCAAAAGACTACATTCTTGACTTACACCCTTTTTACCCCAAGCAATTTGTTCTTGGACTTCCACTGTTATTGTCCCTAGTGGGTTCTTGCACGTGCTGTATGTTACTTCTCTTTCCCTATAGCTTACCCCTGTCTTCCTCAGAATTTCAAACACGTTGCACTATTTTATATTCTCGAACACTTTTCTGGGTCGACGAAGTCTATGAACATGTCATGATTTTTCTTCAGTCTTGCTTCCATTATCAACGGCAACGTCGGAACTACTTCCCTGGTGGCTTCATCTTTCCTAAAATGGAATTGATCGTCATCTAACAGATCCGCAAGCTTCTTTCGCGTTTCTTGTGTATTATTGTTGTCCACATCTTGGATGGATGAGCAGTAAGGTGATGATGATGTTTGGTTTGTGGGGCGGACAACTGAGTGGTCATCATCACCTGTACAAAGTCCCAGTTTTGACACAGTCCAATTTTTTTAGTACAATCCAGCCACTGCCACGAATGATGATGATCGTGAAATGAGGAGGACAAAACAAACACCCAGTCCCCGGGCGAGGAAAAATCCCCAACACGGCCGGGAATCGAACCCAGGACCCCGTGATCCAGAGGCTGAAACGCTAGCCACTTTTTTTTATCTCATTTTGTTCGTTTTCGTTCGTTGCATCTGTTCGGGGCGGACGTCGTAAGACATCCGTTTAAGTTAGTCGTTGATTCATTAACTCAGTTTTCTTATTAAAGAGGGCAGTTAACCCTCTGACCGAACACGATGAGCTACCGTGCCGGCGTCTACTGACCACGTGCTGCAGACAAGAGAGCAGTAGCGTGATTCTGCTATAATTCTCGCACTTGTCGGCTCTTGCTATCTTGAGAATTGTGTGGATGATGTTTTTCCGAAGTCTAATGGTATATCGCCACTCTCATACATTTTACATACTAACATGATTAATCGTCTTATCGCTACTTTCCTCAATTTTAGAAATTACGATGTAATGTTACCTCTCTTTGCTGCCTTATTTGACCTTAAGTCTTCCAAAGCTCTTCTAAATTCTGACTCTAATACTGGATTCCCTATCTCTTCGCTATCGAATCCTCCCTCATAGAGACCCTGAATATACTCTCTCCATCCACCCGCACTTTCCTTTGCATTTAACAGTGGAATTCCCACTGCACTCTTAATGTTACCGCCCTTGCTTTTAGTATCACATCAGTCAGTCCTACCTTTCCGACTTCTTCACATTTTTCATGTAGCTATTTCATCGGAGCTTCCCTGAAATTCCTATTTATTGCATTCCTAAGTAACCTATATTTCTATATTCCTCACTTTCTGAAGAATTTCTTCTGTTATCCATGGTTTCTTAGTAGTTCCTTTCCTTGTACCTACATATTCTCTCCAACTTCTGTGACTGACACTTTTAGAGACGCCCATTCCTCTTCTGCCGAATTGCGTCCTGAGCTAGTCATTATCTCAGTATCTTCAAGCATATTTCTTCATTCCATGCCATTTCTGTATCCCAATTCTTTGTGCATTGATTCTTCCTGACTAGTTGCTTAAATTGCAGCCTACACTCCGTCATTACCAAATAGTTATTTGAGTCTATATTTGCCCCTGGGTACGCCTTACAATCCAATACCTGATTTCGGAATCTCTGCTTGACCATGATGTAATCTAACCGAAATCTTCCTGTGTCTCCAGGCCTTTGCGAAGGATGCCTTCTTCTCTTGTTGTTCCTGAAAATAGTATTCTCTGTTACCATCTAAAATTTATTGCAGAACTTGTTGTGTACGACAGAGGGTGGCTACAGAATGATGCGGCAAGTGTCATTTTAGGAAAGCTAGACAGGAGCAGAAATGGTTAGCGAACGAGTTAACACAACAAACAGAAGAGTTAATTAACTTCTTTTTCTCCAAGAGAATGAAGAATCACTATAACTAATGCAGGAAGAAGCAGAGCCGAGCTATCACAATGCCATAAGAATGAGGCTCAGCTGTACTGAGCATGAACAATGGTGTGCTAACGAGAAGGCTCCATGTGCAAGTGGACTGAGTTGCTGCCGCCAGCTGTCCTATATCCCGGCGGCAGGGAGTGCTCAATCCCAGAGCCACTGGAGGAGTGGCTGAGCAGGTGCACTACCAGATCAAGCGCGGTCGCTGTCGGCGTCAGCTGGAAACTTGCAATTCCGTTACCAACTGTGACGCCCATGGGGCTGTATCCATATGTGGTACCACAGAGCTAAATTAGTCTTTCTCTTTTCTTATCTCCTTTCTTATTCCTGTTACGAAGCCCATATTCTCCCATAACCCTCTCTACTACTGCTTCCCCTACAACCGCATTCCAGTCCACCATGACTGTTAGATTTTCATCTCCCTTTATGTACTGAATTACGCATTCAGTATCCTCACATACGTTCTCTATGATTTCATCTTATGCTTGTGATGTCGGCATAAGTACCTGAATTAATGAATCGCTGTCGATTCTTATGACAGCACCCTATGACTGTTTATGGCATCCCAGTCTGTCCTACTTTCCGATTCATAAAGATTCCCGCTCCTGTTATACCATTTTGGCTGCAGTAGATATTACCCTATATTACGGGGGTCGTTCAGTAAGTAATGCCCCACATTTCTTCCTCAGAATAGATTTATTGTTAAGAGTCAGAATTTGGTGACAATATACATCAACATGTGTTGTCCGTGTCCTATTTTTCTACGTAATCTCCATAACGTTCTATGGCCATACGCCAACGTTGTGGAAGAGCATGTATTCCGTGCTGGTAAAAGCTCTTGTCCTGTAGGCGTAGCCATGTTTTCAGTACATGATTGACACTCTTGTCATCTCTGAAGTGTGTTTTCCATAGAGAATCTTTAAGCGGCCCAAAGAGATGGAACTTAGAGGGTGCCAGGTCTGGACTGTAGGGTGGATGAGGCAATGATGTCCACCCCAATTTTGCAATGTGTTCCTAGGTTGTCAGACTTGTGTGTGGTCGTGCATTATCGTGTTGGAGTAAGATTTCAGCTGGATTCTTGTCCGATCGAACACGTCGGAAATGATTCTTGAGTTTATTCAGTCTTCACGTATGCCTCTGAATTGATAGTTGACCCTATTGGCATCACATCCACGAGAATGACGCCATTACAATTTCAGAAGACGGTCACCATGACTTTTCTGGCAGAGAGGACTGTCTTGAATTTTTTATTTTGTGGTGAATTAGGATGATGCCACTACATGGACTGCATTTTGTTTACGGCGCAAAATGGTGCATCCAGCTTTCATACCCCGTAACGACCCGTGCAAGAAAGGCCTTCCAGCGGTCTATAAACGCTCCAACAATTCAGATGAAATGGCCTTTCTTTGAATCTTGTGGTCCACTTTGAGCATTCGTATAACCAATTGAGAGCACCTCTTTGAATATCCAAGAGTCTCGATCATTGCAGAAGCAGTTCCAATGCTGACCGACAGCTGTAGAGTCAATTGTCGGGGGTCGTCACGAATAATAGCATCCGCACGATCCAGCGCTCCTGCAGTTGTGGCTGTGACAAGACGTCCCGAGCGTGGATGATCATGGAGCTCTGTTTCTGCATCTCTTGAGCCTGTAACTTCCTTTACCCATCGCCCAAGTGTGCTCCTATCAACTGTAGCATCGCCATACACCGCACACAAGCGTTTATGGATGTTCACAACGGTTTCTTTGTCTGCACACAAGAATTAAATAACACGCGGTTGTGGCGTGAATCGTATGTAGACACCATTTTGACTCTGTACTATGGCTCTGCCATCTGCCAGAATGGTTCGAAACTTCACCGGCGCACAGAACAAACATCAAAAGTGAAGCACCAACAATGATGTTTGTCCATGTATATTAACGGTTTTTAAAGAAATGCGGGTCATTACTTATCTACATCTACATCCATACTCCGCAAGCCACCTGACGGTGTGTGGCGGAGGGTACCTTGAGTACATCTATCGGTTCTCCCTTCTATTCCAGTCTCGTATTGTTCGTGGAAAGAAGGATTGTCGGTATGTCTCTGTGTGGGCTCTAATCTCTCTGATTTTATCCTCATGGTCTCTTCGCGAGATATACGTAGGAGGGAGCAATATACTGCATGACTCCTCGATGAAGGTATGTTCCCGAAACTTCAACAACTGAGCGTCTCTCCTGCAGAGTCTGCCACTGGAGTTTATCTATCATCTCCGTAACGCTTTCGCGATTACTAAATGATCCTGTAACGAAGCGCTGCTCTCCGTTCGATCTTCTTTATCTCTTCCATCAACCCTATCTGGTACGGATCCCACACTGCTGAGCAGTATTCAACCAGTGGGCGAACAAGCGTACTGTAACCTACTTCCTTTGTCTTCGGATTGCATTTCCTTAGGATTCTTCCAATGTATCTCAGTCTGGCATCTGCTTTACCGACGATCAACTTTATATGATCATTCCATTTTAAATCACTCCTAATGCGTACTCCCAGACAATTTATGGAATTAACTACTTCCAGTTGCTGATCTGCTATTTTGTAGCTAAATGATAAGGGATCTATCTTTCTATGTATTTACAGCACATTACACTTGTCTACATTGAGATTCAGTTGTCATTTCCTGCACCATGCGTCAATTCGCTGCAGATCCTCCTGCATTTCAGTACAATTTTCCATTGTTACAACCTCTCGATATACCACAGCATCATCCGCAAAAAGCCTCAGTGAACTTCCGATGTCATACACAAGGTCATTTATGTTTATTGTGAATAGCAACGGTCCTACGACACTCCTCTGCGGCACAACTGAAATCACTCTTACTTCGGAAGACTTCTCTCCATTGAGAATGGCTTGCTGCGTTCTGTTATCTAGGAACTCTTCAATCCAATCACGCAATTGGTCTGATAGCCCATATGCTCTTACTTTGTTCATTAAACGACTGTGGGGAACTGTATCAAGAAACACGGCGTCTACCTGGGAACCCGTGTCTATGGCCCTCTGAGTCTCGTGGACGAATAGCGCGAGCTGGATTTCACATGATCGTCTTTTTCGAAACTCATGCTGATTCCTACAGAGTAGATTTCTAGTCTCCAGAAAAGTCATTATACTCGAAAGTAATACGTGTTCCAAAATTCTACAACTGATCGACGTTAGAGATATAGGTCTATAGTTCTGCACATCCGTTCGATGCCCCTTCTTGGAAACGGGGATGACCTCTGCCCTTTTCCAAACCTTTGGAACGCTACGCTCTTCTAGAGGCCTACGGTACACCGCTGCAAGAAGGGGGGCAAGTTCCTTCGCGTACTCTGTGTAAAATCGAACTGGTATCCCATCAGGTCCAGAGGCCTTTCCTCTTTTGAGCGATTTTAATTGTTTCTCTATCCCTCTGTCGTCTATTTCGACATCTACCATTTTGCCATCTGTGCTACAATCTAGAGAAGGAACTACAGTGCAGTCTTCCTCTGTGAAACAGCTTTGTAAGAAGACATTTAGTATTCCGGCCTTTAGTCCGTCATCCTGTTTCAGTACCATTTTCGGCCGGCCGAAGTGGCCGTGCGGTTAAAGGCGCTGCAGTCTGGAACCGCAAGACCGTTACGGTCGCAGGTTCGAATCCTGCCTCGGGCATGGATGTTTGTGATGTCCTTAGGTTAGTTAGGTTTACCTAGTTCTAAGTTCTAGGGGACTAATGACCTCAGCAGTTGAGTCCCATAGTGCTCAGAGCCATTTGAACCATCAGTACCATTTTGGTCACAGAGTGTCTGGACATTTTGTTTTGATCCACCTACCGCTTTGACTTAAGACCAAAATTTCTTGGGATTTTCTGCCAAGTCAGTACATAGAACTTTACTTTCGAATTCATTGATCGCCTCTCGCATAGCCCTCCTCACACTACATTTCGCTTCGCGTAATTTTTGTTTTTCCGCAAGGCTATGGCTATGTTTTTGTTTGCTGTGAAGTTCCCTTTGCTTCCGCAGCAGTTTTCTAACTCGGTTGTTGTACCAAGGTGGCTCTTTTCCATCTCTTACGATCTTGCTTGGCACATACTCATCTAACGCATATTGTACGATGGTTTTGAACTTTGTCCACTGATCGTCAACAATATCTGTACTTATTGAACGACCCTCGTAGTATATCCTTGTCTTCTTTCCGTTTCACTTCACAGACGCACACTATTGCTAGAGAAAGTCTAAGGATTTCACTTCTCAAATTGTCTAGCATCCCTACCACATTCAGATTTCTTGCAGTCCACGTACCAACCAAAAAAACGTTTTCCTTCAGTTGGTTGTTCAGTAGTCTTCTCATGGCAATCCCTCCCAAAGATCCGAAAGGGAGCTAGTCCGGAATCCTTTGGCAAGGTAGAGATTATCATACTATCTCAGTTACTGACCACATGTCCTGTGGACACACGTTGTGTGTCTTTAACACAGTGTTTTCCATTGCCTTCTCATCCTTATGCCGTTTATCACTGCCGAATCTTCCCCCTTTTAGGGGAAATTTCCCTCTCTAAGGCCAAGAGAGTACCTGAATCTCCGTCCGCTCCTCCACCCACTTTGACAAGGCCGCTGTCAGGGTGAGGGTGCCTTCATATGTTGTAAGTCTTGGAGAAAAGAGGACCGATAATATTTTGATCACAAATCAAAGACGCCACCGCTTCTTTCCCCCGCGGAACCTTCTTGGTTCCCAAAGCAAGGGACCCATAGACCTGTACTTCGCTTAACATTGGGATTACAATTACGCTCTTAACATTCACGCTATTGCTTTCAATTTCACCGACGTTTGTCTTGACTTTTCTATAAGCTGAATCTTCCCGACGACCATTGTTTTTCGATTTGTTCACGTCCTACTTCCTTGGCCTCACCGCGCTTCCTATTTATTTCATTCCTAAGTGACTTCTTGAATTCCGATGAACATGTTTATACTTCCCGTCCGCAGCTCGTGGTCGTGCGGTAGCGTTCTCGCTTCCCACGCCCGGGTTCCCGGGTTCGATTCCCGGCGGGGTCAGGGATTTTCTCTGCCTTGTGATGACTGGGTGTTGTGTGATGTCCTTAGGTTAGTTAGGTTTATGTAGTTCTAAGTTCTGGGGGACTGATGACCATAGCTGTTAACTCCCATAGTGCTCAGAGCCATTTTATACTTCCCTATTTGTTGATCATTTGAAGTTTGTTTTAAGTCACCTAATGTTTCTTGGCAGCTGTCTTCCTTGTATCTTTGTCTATCTGTCCAATTCCTGTGGTGTCTATACTTCCTAGTCGGAACTGCCTACAGTGGTATTCATTATCGATCTACAGCCTTACAGAAGCCCAAACGCATTCCATCCGTCCTCAGTAATTCTGTATCTCATTTCATTCCACATTGATTCTTCCGGACGAGTCTCTCGAATTTCAGCCTACCGTGACCGTTAGTTACATATAAGTCATATTCTAGAGAGAAAAGAATTGGCCTAAAATTCCTGGATAGGCACGCCAACGTGCCCGACTTATCGTCGGAAAGGCGGGCGGGATATTGAGAGAAGATAACGTGTCTGGAAACAACTGCCCACGAAATAATTACTTGAAAGTCAGCCAAGACGCAAGCATGTGATAACTGTTTGTCAGAAGGCCAAGAGGGGAAGGTTCGAGGACACGCTCGTCGTATAAGAACTCAGTTAAGACATGCATGCACTGGTCGAAAATCAAGACGGTCACTTTGGCCTAGTCAACGAACACCAAAATTGTTCGAATCGTGGAAAGAATTCGTGTAGTCCCAAATATTTGTTGAGTGGTAGGAGAGGTGGCCATGAACCACATACTAAAAATCATGGATGGTGTGGTGTGAGCGGTGGAGTGGGGGCGGAGCAAGTTTAATGATCACTTTCTTTCTGTTTTTCTTGAATAAATCCACAACCGCGGATTCTAGCAAAGTATTTCCCGCTATAAAACTAAACTACATAAAATTTCGCAAGGAAAACGTGCAATTCATGTTTTCTCTGGAATCAATAGTTTACGCATTGAAGGGAATGGAAAGATTGCAAAATAATTGTTTTAATGGTACAAAATTAATGTTTACTTTAAGTGAAGTGATTTAATGGCAAATATTAAATGTTTGCACCTCATGTAAGTGCCTTAAAGCCTTAGGAGAAATCGTGTTATGGTGGTATATTGTTGTGGAGGGGGAGATGGAGGCTGGTCGGATGAGGAAAGGCAATTCACTGGATTGTAGTCATACTCTTCCCCCCCTTCGTAGGTCTGGTAAGTTAAGAGAGAGTAAATGAGTTCCACTCAGTCCACCCCACTACGCCAGAAGAAACAATTACGGGGTGATTCACATACTACCTTTCCCGCTGTTCGCGTTATGAAATACTGGCGACACACACGTGCCCGGCGTGTTCATGAAAGGGGGCGGCCGCCTTCCTTCCCGATGACCTCGCTATTTGGTCCCCTCCTCCTAAATCAACCAACAGACAGATTCTACATAAATCTCAGTACAGTGTTATACACTTATAGAGGGGAAATTGTTTCTTAGTCATCCTGTATGGCACTTGAAGCGTTCCTCTGAAAGAGGTGACTTACGCTGCCAGAAGTGCAGCTCGCTTTTCAGTTTACAGGGCGACTCCTCCTCCCCATCATTTCCGTCCACTTCTCTTCTGTGAGTAAACAGCTTCGTGAGCTTGGTTTTATACAGTGGCACTCGTTTAAAGTTGTTAAGTGAGTCTTCATGTAAATTACTTTCTCATAAACAGTGGCTCAGAAGTATTTCATTTGTAGGTGTAATGTTGTCAGTGACCTATGTACTCGTATTCCTCGTGAGAAAGTAACAGGATTTGTAGATGCGGCACTTACGACTGTTATTGTTAACAGCTTATTGAAATCCGTATAACCATGATGTAGTCAGCTAATGTCGAATTAATAATTGATCAGAAAGTTTCTTCGCTTATCTTGGAATTAATTGTGTTCTTGCAAAATGCATAAAGCTCTTCCAAACAGGGACTACTGGTACTTAGAAAGTGGGCTGCACTGTGAGGAACCGCTTACCACACCTCACAGTAGAGCTTGAAAGTTGGGTGTGAATATCTCCGATGGAATGGGATGATCATGTTCAAGTCTAGAACACTAATCTGATCTAATGTATGTTGAAATATTTGAAGCTCCATAACACCCAGGTAGCAGAGGAAACCAATTTAAGCCGCTGGATCTCTTCACACGTTGAGAGTGTTGTGACTGGTGAGATAAATTTGATACCCCTTTATTTGCCAAACGTAATTCAACCACTGATAATGGGGACAACGAAGTCGACATTGTCGAATACATATTGACAGCTTCTTATACTTGGGGAGCTTCTTCAACGTGGTAGACAGTTGACAGTTACAACTGCCGAGCTTTCTTATTCACTGCCGGAAAGAATAATTAATACACCCTTTTAGAAGTTTCCAATTCACTTAAGGTATATTATTGCAAGAGAGCATATGGAGTACTTCAAATGATTACATTTACAGATCAATAGCACAAGCGGTTCTGAGGTAATAGGTATCGGCCCATGCTGCAATACCCATATGAGTATGTATATAGCCTCTGCGAGCGGCAATGCAGGCACTGACGCCGGCATCCAGTTGACTGTACACATGGCGTATACTGTCTCGGGACTCGTTACGCCACGTCTGCTCGACTTGTTCACGTATTTTTGTAAGAAATGTCGGCTGTCGAGTCACACGACTCACTCTTATCCCATCATATCCCACATGTTCTTGCTTGGAGACAAGTCCGGGGATCGTGCTGGGCAGAGAAGTTGCTGCACGTCTCGCAGAGCAGTTGTGAGTTCCGCAGGAAGTACGTGGGCGAGCATTATACTGTTGGAACAATACATCATCTTCCTCTAGGAAGAACGGCAATAGGACAGGTCTAACAACATTTTGTACCGTACCGCGCACTGATTAGCGTCCCCTCCAGAACCGCCAAAGTTGTAGAAGAGTTGTAGCTTATCGCACCCCAGACCAAAAGTCTTGGGATGATGCCAGTGTGTCTTGGATAAATGCACTCACTAAGTCTACATCATATCCGCAAACGACCACCATTTGCCTGCAAGGAGAATCTACCTTAATCGCTGAAGACCACAGCGCGCCATTCCATCTTCCAACTGATCCTCTGACGGCACCAGTCGTACCAACCACGTCGATACTGTGGCGTCATACTGCTGAAAATCGATTCGCAACAGTTGGTGTTAACATGCATGGGCTCACAAGCCCTCTTATGTCTGCTGTGGTAGCTGTACGATCTGCCAACGCTTCCCTTACAATACGAAGATCCTGGTGGACATCTGTGCTGCATGGACGTCCAGAACCACGTATACGGGTGTGAGAATGTTTACGTGACCACTGATACCAGCATCATTGAACAACTGACGCAGCACATCTGCCTTGTGTGGCAATTTTCCAAAGGACCATCCCGCCACTAGGAAGGCCACAATTTGTTCAGCCTCGCTCAGTTGGTTGTCGGAAGCACGTGCGAATCTCCGTGGAATGGTTTCTTGATTGCTTCACACGTCTGCCCCTAGCTGAGCCTTCTGACTGTGAGCATTCCCTACTAAAAGGTAGACACAGATGGGTTGGCTTGGCTCTGAGCACTATGCGACTTAACTTATGAGGTCATCAGTCGTCTAGAACTTAGAACTAATTAAACCTAACTAACCTAAGGACATCACACACATCCATGCCCGAGACAGGATTCGAACCTGCGACCGTAGAGATCGCTCGGCTCCAGACTGTAGCGCCTAGAACCGCACGGACACTCCGGCTGGCACACAGATGGGACTCTGATAGTTTTGCCACTACCCTATCTGTTGGCAGACGATAACTTCACTTTATTAAAAACAAAACTTGTTAGAAATGCCGGGATGTTATGGTCTCTCTATAAACCGAAAGAGAGCAGCGTTCGTGATCGGTAAAGTTACCTTTCCCTGAAGAACGCTATAGCTGTCGTTTAGGATGACTAAGTATTAATTTCCTCTCTAGAAGTGTAAACGAGTGTGCAGAGGTCTCGTACATTTGTCCATTTGCGTTTCTTGTGTTATTGTTTTTAGTAATTCATATTTGTATACCATGCAGTGTTCACGCACTTTGTATAAAATAGACATTCCTGGGCCGGTCTGTAATTTGTAGCGCCACTGATTCTTAAGGTGTGCTGAAGAAAGGCTGATATAACATTGTGAAACACGCTGTAGTTGCTTCTTGTGGCGTGGTGCGGTAGAGAGAGTGGGAGATCACTTGTTCGCTCTTCAACTTGCAGACGTAAGAACGAGGGTTGTGCATGACCACACAGTGGCGACCCTCATATCATGACCCTCCTCTCATCACCCCCATCCTATTACACCCCCACAACTTAATTTATACCTTATTTCCGCTTTGCTGCACTTACATGTGACACACGCGTTTAATATTTCTTCATCTTTAATCACATTCCAGTATCATTAAAACGAATGTTGAGTTTAAATTAAAAACCTTTACTGTCCTGACTGTCACGCAATAACACATTTGCTGCTGATAGGGTCACGTCTACCTCTGAGTGCTTTTTATTTATTTATTTAGCTTCCGGCAGCCAACAGCCATTTAGCCACCTGAATTTTAAATAAGAGACATATAGTGCAAACCATAAATTGATGACATGACAGTAATACAAATTTAAGAACGTGAACGATTGACACTGGGAGAGAAATATAAATAAAGATACACATACGCCTGTAACAAACGTGCTGAACATGCTGTGTATCAATTTTACACGGCACCGCAAGTTAATTGATTAAACGAAAAAATAGGAGCACTATAGATACAACTATTCAGGGCCAAATCTGTAGTAACTGTACATCTAATGTACATATTAACATGACAGTTAACGTAGTTCCCAATGGTGGATTATCGTTACGAAGATATCTTGGCAGCTTGTAAAAATTTGGAAAGCTCTTTGGTAGATGCAACATTATTCAAGGAAAGTAAGATGGTGGCCCTCATAGGAATCTCTACTTTCAGAGCACGTAATTATTGCGAAAAAGACTGTTTGTGCCTCTCTCATTTTGCACATGCAAATAGGATGTCATTTATGTCAGCTTATGTAGTGTTAGTACAGTTACACAGGGTAGGTTGGACTAATTCCATTGGGTGTAGGTGCATCGGAAAGTTACCTTGGTTGAGCAGCATATGGCAGACAGTATACATCAGCCGTTTAGGAAAGCGAAAATCCCGAAACCATGATATAGCAGGCTGAACACAGGGGTAATAACTTCCCTTAATAATTGAGATACGTTCCAGGCCTCTTGCCGTTGTTGAAAGGCATTCTGTGTGGCCATGCGCTATAGTTCAGAGGCCGAAAGTTTGAGGTCGATAGAAGTTCTGGATTTTGTCGCTTCTTTACCAAAGAATATCGATTTCTTGGTTACGACTGATGCTGGAGTGAAAAACCCACAGGACTGCTATCGTCTGATATTGGATTTCACACTGGATGTGTTGCCAAATGATTGCCAAGATGAGAAAGCTGCTTTTAGAGATCTACTTCTTATGCCTCAGAGATTGCAAACCGACTTAGAATCAGATAAAATGAAGACCGTGGGAACATAAGGGGGTTGACATATTCTAAGGAATCTAGTGTGGCTACACCTTTGGCAGAGTTTCCTTCAGCATTTTCTGACAATTGTATTTGCGGACAGAGAATGGCACATCCCACATGTTCTCCCTCTCTTATTTTTGAGCCATCAGTATATATGTACAAGAAGTCCAGCCATTGCTGGTATACAAAGCATATTACTTCACGATAGATAAGTGGATTTTCCGTTGGTGACCTGCCGTCTAAATTTATATGCTTTTCGTGGGGGAGACTGCATAATTGTACTTACAAACAGGGGACAAACTTGTGCTGAGGATTTTCGTTGACGGATGATCCCAAGGTCAAAGGCTGATAACGAGAGCAGGGGGAGAGGGGTATGAGGTGCTATGGAGATCATTTCGGTAAATGAAGTTGAGGGCTTCCAGTTTGGAATGCAATGGATGGTTTAGAAAGGACATCCTACTGAGTAGAAATTTGTCCGACAGCAATTGCCTTCTGACATGTAAGGGCATTTCATGGGCTTCAGTTAAAAGGGCGTTCACAGAGTTAGAGCCCATAGCACCTAAGCACTAGTGAACACAGCTAAAACAAAATTTGTACAATTTCGTCAAGATATCCTTTCGCCCAGTATGGAACGTCACATTGCCGTAGTCAAGTCTTGATCGAACATCAATAAATGGCTGGGATGAAAGTTCCACCAAATTCGGAGACTGATCGGATAATATTTAATGCTTTTTCAAGCTTAATATGAGGGACCCGCGACAACAAAAAATCAAAGACGATGTGCAGGAATCGAGCCTGTGGTGATGCTGGATAACATTCAAAAACTAGGGTCACTCTCTGGAGAGGAACGTTTGGAACATAAAATGAAATGTGACTTACTAGCTAAGCTTCACGCTGTGTGCTCAGAGCCAGCTTTTCCCACGAGAAATGGCGGAGCAAAGTGCACCTACATCCTGCGCAGAAGGAGCGTTGTGAGTACACAAACAAACATCATTTGCGACGTGTGAAATGCTGTTTCCACATCCATGGTGTTCGCAGTATACAACAGAGGACTGAGAATTGCCTGTTTTCGAAGGCTAGTTGGGGCAACGCGGGGCCCATCAATTTACCATGGAACTTGTTGAAAAGCTTCCTTTCCGATATCATGCATGTTCACAAACCATTTCTTCCGGGGTGCCTAGAGTTCTCATTTTGTACAGCAAAAGAAGTATGTTTGCATTGTTATATGCTTCCTTCATAGTTTTCTCCTGGATGTAATTATAACTCTTCCTATCCCGCCTGCTATGACCTCCGTGTGTCAGTAATCCCTTTGCGTAAAAGGAAATTTAAGTGTTACGAAAAGGAATATTACGTTTCGTCATAGCATACTTCGCAATCACGTTCTGCATTAACACTTCCCATTCGTTAATTTGTCTTTTCGTTTTTCTTTCTTTAGGCGAACACTTTAATCAAAAAAAGACATTTGTAGGTTTTTACAACACACAGGTTACGTATCTCAAGGCGATATGCTAATTAGACCACCTTTTAATCTTTTTATGCGACCTTGGCAGGTCTGTCGTATATCCAAAGCGCAGCCGCGAGATATAAGAGCAGTGGGTCCCCGAACCGAATATAGATCATTCTGTAAACATCAGATGACATTAAAGGCGAATAATTAATATCTTAGTGCCGAGACTTGTGTTTATCGCCACAATCTTAGTGAGTTTTCCTGTTCCTCTCTTTTCAGGTTCCTCACTCCATTACCCCTTCGTGCTATTCTTTCACATCCGTCGTCTGATCCCTACTTTGTGTTTCTTTGATGATTGCTTAGTTTGCTCTTACTCTGAAGCACCCGCTTCTTCTTCTATTAGCTTGCAATTACGTCTATTTCAACCCTAACGAAATATTCTTGTTTTCTGAATGTCCACAAAATAAATTTCCACTGCAGTTTCCAATAAAAAGTGAAAGGTACTGTTTCTTTATTTTCGCATCAGTCATCTTACTGAGCTGTGCATCTTTATTTTGTTAAACATTTCCCCACGTTTTATCACTATTTATTTGCATTTTTACCTGTCCATTACCAATCAGAGTCGTAAAATACATAGGGGACAAATTCATTTTTTAACCATTTTTATTAGGTCGCTTTCTTGTCTGTTTGTTCGATATAAACTTTGCAATTGGTTTTAAATTAACTTCCGTTGAGGTAGACTAACTTTCAGTATAGCTCAGAACTGGATGACAATGCTATGCTAACTCGCTTTAATTTCTGGTCTGTGGCGGAGGGTACTTTGTTTACCGCTATAATTTCCAGATGAGTTAGAGACTTGGAACTTGCAACATAGCTCAGAACTCCATGAAAATGCAATGTTAATCCACTTTCGTGTCCAGTGGGTGGTGGAGGGTATTTCGTCTACCACTACTATTTCTCCCTTTTCCACTTCCGGTTGCGATTATTTCGTGCTAAGGACGGTTGCTGGTAAGACACCGAGCGAGCTCATTTCTCTCTAATTTTTATTTTCGCGGTCTTTTCGTGAGATAACCATAGGAAGAAGCAATGTGATGGCTGAATCAGGTAAAAAGAAACTTAAATAATCTTGAAATTTACCATACGTCTCTGTTGTAATCTCATCAAAACTTTTAAATCGATTGAAGTATTTGACACACAAAAGACTAAAAAGCAGAAAATAATTGTTTAAATAAAAGACTTTTTAATATGACACGATTTAAAACGGACTAAAGAGAGGAGATAATTTCTTCTAGACTCATACAGATCCCTAACTCCATGTAGCTAGTCCTGAAAATTAGTGCTTCCTAATTTTTAATAGCTATGAAAATAGTTGTAAAATTTAAAACTGAAAACCTAGGGTGGATGTAATACATAACTGATGCATGAACTGTTCACCTCCTTACTGTTAATCTATTGCATTCTCTCCAAGTTTTTCGTTTTAAATTCTATAAATGTCTTCATAGCTATTAAAAACTCATAAGCACAAATTTTTAGTACTATCTATATGGGTTTGGGAATCTGTGTGGGGCTAGGAGAAATTATTTTATACTTTTTAGCCCGTCATGTTAAAAAGTTTTTATGTAAATAACTTTAAAATTTTACTTTGCTTGCAAGTTGACGTTCACTTCCTGCTTGGATTCCTGTAATGCCATTTTTCTCATTAGCTTAATCCTCCTAACTCCTTAGCCGTCACATTTTTGGCAGCAAAATAAATCATTTATCACAATAAGTTTATCAGATTTAGCCATCTCTAACACAACAGATTAAATTTTCGCACAGAAGGTATGAACCTCCTCTAACTGATAGTGTAGTGTGGGTTTAGGTGGAGTGGGTTTCGGGGTGCGGGTTGTTCAGACTTGAGTCTCAATATTTTTAGTAGCACTTTGTTGCCAAGACCAATTTAACAAGACAGAAAACGCTATTATAGACAAAGTTTTTTTAAAAGCTGAATAAACTTGAATGTCGTTTTATTAACAAAAAATATCTTCTTGAAATAATTATAATAATAATTAATACAAAAATCGAATCTGGCCCCAAAGGCGCAAACCAAATAACGACGTAACAGTTTACAACATGTGGCTTTCGGCCTTCAATTCTTAAGACAACAGTAACGTACTTTACCAGAAAATATTGACCAATAAATAGTAGAGAAATGACTAAAGTAGCTAGTAGATGCTGCTTGCATGGCTACAACTAGCTACCCCGAAACCTCCACGACACGAGCTCTCAGTACATTACTCAACTACCCACACCTATGTCTAAGTGATCAGTACACCAGTTACATGTAGATTCTAAAGAATTTATTCATAAACTGTAAATTGATATAGCAATAAACGTTACAAATGCATGAACAACAGATTCAGGCACCAGATCCATACAGAACCAATATTAAAACAACAGTGAATGGAAAAGATCTACAGTTGTAATAATATTTTAAATTACGTCTAATTTTTGCAGAATAGCCCGTATTGCGTCTACTGATACAAACAGAACTGCCTTGTGACACAAGATTCACTTCACTCGTCATGCCTCCATTACAAATACACCATTTCCAAACAGTCCACCACCCACGCGTAGCAGCTACAACGAGCCATAACTGAATGCTGAAGATTTACAATCGAGGTGAACTAAAATTGATTTCAATTAACGCACCTTAGCAAGTAACACTGTGACTCAGCCTGAACGCAAGAGCACCAGGATACCAACATTATCTAAAATGCACGCTAATTGTGCGTCTTACAATCTGCTGAAGCCGTTTCCCGCTTCCTGCAATGCCTGTGTGTCACTGAAGTTGCTGTCTTCAACCCACTGCCGCCAGTGCTGGCCATGTCCGTCCAGTGTCGATGCGCGCACCAGCTCAGTGTGGGTCTTGGCTTTCCAAAGAACTCTTTCCCTGGAGTCTCCCCAGCAAACCCTTGTACAGACCACACAGACACATTTACCAGAAACCATCCTTAGCACGAAAGATTGGCAACCGGAACTGGTAAAGGGAGAAATAGCAGTGGTAGACGAAGTACCTTCCGCCACACACTAGACACGAAAGTGGATTAATATTGCATTTTCATCGAGTTTTGAGCTACGTTGCAAGTTCCAAGCCTCTAACTCATCTGGAAATTATAGCGGTAAACAAAGTATCCTCCATCACAGACCAGAAATGAAAGCGAGTTAGCATCGCATTGTCATCCAGTTCTGAGCTATACTGAAAGTTAGTCTAGCTCAACGGAAGTTAATTTAAAACAAACTGCAAAGTTCGTATCGAACAGACAGACAAGAAAGCGACGTAATAAAAATGTGTTAAAATGAATTTGTCCGTTATGTATTTTACGACTCTGATAGGCAATTGATAGGCAAAAATGTGAATAAATAGCGATAAAACGTGGGGAAATGTTTAAAAAATAAAGATGCACAGCTTGGTAAGATGACTGATGCGAAAATAAAGAAACAATACCTTCCACTTTTTATTGGAAACTGCAGTGGAAATGTATTTTGTGGACATTAAGCAAACAAGAATATTTCATTAGAGTTGAAATATAAGTAGCAACAGCCAAGCCGCCAGCCTCGATCGCCTTCACAGCTCTCTGCGCGCTGAACTGACTGTTGACTGAGTGCCACCGGCCCAATCACAGACTGGGTACTTGCTTCAGGGATATGTATGTGTCATACTTATGTCCAGCCGACTGCGTCCCTCCACTAACTTACGCTAAGGACGAACACACACATTCATGTCCGAGGGAGGACTCGAACCTCCGACGGGGGGAGCCGTGCGAACAGTGGCAAAGCGCACTTAGACCGCGCGGCTGGCCGGCTCGGTGCACCGGTTTGTCACGTCTTAACAGTGGTCGCACTCTGGCAGCACCTGTTCCACGCAGCCAAGAACAAGACAGATGGCACCACGGAGCATAGCCGTGCCGTTCGACGTGCCACAAAATGAAATATGGACTAATCCACAATATTGGTGAATCATACGTTTTTCGTTTTGTGAATGAATAACATCTCTTGACTACAGTTGACATTAACTAGCACTACAGATCAAAACCCACAAATGGCAACACTGCGGCCTAATACAGAAAAGAAACATGGCTATTGCCATCTACGAGAGAAGACAAACACTTTCGTAACTAATAATTCAGCACTTAATATAATATTTAACTAATGTTATTCAACACTGAATGTTATACTGTTCCCAATATATCACTTTGTAGTATTAAATACAGTCTTCGATGTTTCTAAATTTGTACTGGCCAAGTGGTCACCTGCCCAGTAACCAATATGTTGGTGGTCTCACACAATGGGTATTCGTGCAGTAAAAGTTGTGGCAACAACAAAACAGTCCAAAAGGAGAAGACGAAATTTTTCATTAACACAGCTGGAAGAAATCATCTTCTGAGAAAACAAGTTCTCCAAAAATTGAGCAATTTATTTGTAGAAGGTATGTGATGGGAGATTTTTCTCTTATGCCATGCATCAATTCTTCAGTACTCTCTGTGCGGTTAACTGTCTTTGTTTTCTATGAAAATTCAGTGCAGTTTATCTACTGAATTTGTTAATAGAAATGTAAAATATTAAGAAATGTATCTGGAGTACGAAATTTTATTTGTGAATTTATTTCTTTTATTCTATTTTTGTGTAATGTTAATGTATTGAACGTATCCAATATAAGACTTAAAAAATTTGTATTAAGTAACTAACCACGTTACGTCAAAGTTAATATCCCTATTTTGTAATAGAGGTAGGAAGAAGGAAGGCAGTTGATTGTGAGTTGGTAGTAGCATGTTAGTGGAGTAACGGTGCACGTGAAAGGGAAGGAAAACATATTTTGAAGCAATGTTTAGACGGAGACGTGTAGAGAATATGCGGCATATTTGTATCCTGTTTCCGAATACTTGATTCTACAATTGACAAGAGGTTTTCAAAACTTGCAAAAGACATTCTCAGAAAGTTTGTAATCTGAGTGGAGTCCTCTGATTTCAATACGTTCAGTAGTGTTTCTTGGAAACTGAAGCATGAATGCCTCTATATCCATTTCTTTACCCAAACACTTCTCTTTTTCTAAACTTTTAGTTTTTCGTCACGCTTTTTCCTTAACAATTACAATACAACAGCACTGGCGGCTGCTCTGGTTTGTGCACATGACATTGTAATCTACAACTTACCTGTCTCACAACGCGAACTGTGGTGGATACACTTCTGCAAGTACTTGCAGCAAGTTCGTGAAATTAACTTGCCGAAGCGACTTGTGGAAGTCAACTTGCGCAAGTTTTCGTACTAATGTAAACACATCAGCAAGTACTTGAAGAAGTTACTTGCTAGTGGACACGCGTATTAATAAGAATATTCTAGCGCTACGCAACCGACTGGCGACCAAGCACACGACATATTATATTAACCACAGAGTCAAGGACCTTATCCACTAGTCGTGCAGCGCGCTGATGCATCTTTGTCGTAAAGGTGAAATATTTGCAACGGTAAAATACATATAAAAAACTACAGACTCCTCTACGTGCATAGCGATACGTTGTGGGTTCGTACACAGTTATTTTTGTACCCTCATGTCTCTCGAATTACTTTTGATTTTGAAGTGCCGTATATCTTCTAGAACCTGAATATTTAAAGGGACACGATGAGTCTAGATTAAACCACATCATAGTAATTAATACCGGGAGCGAGTCATGTACGTTTTGAGTAAAGATCACTTATTGAATTTGTCTGGTGTTTACAACATTTTTTTCTTTCCCGCAACGAATGCTTTTGAATATTTCATTTTGGCAGGTAGTTACACATCTCTGAATTATTGCAGGTTACGTCGATCTGTTTCTACGTAATAGAATACGGACTGAGGGTAAACCAAAGACAGTCGAAAGACATGACGATTAGCGGAATAAAGATCAGCGGTAAACAAACCATCAAAATTGAGGATCACAGAGTAGACAGAGTGAAGCAATTTTGCTAAGTTAACTAGTATCAAAAATGGGCCTTAGAGAAACAGAAAGGAAGGTTAGGGTTTTAAAGGCCTGTTGGCGTCGAGGTCATTAGAGACGGAACCAAAGCTCGGAAAATTTCAGGGACTGGGAGGGAAATCGGTTGCACCAGTTCAAAGGAACCATCTCGGCATTTGCCTGGAGTGATTTAGGGAGATCACGAAAGCGGATTTCAAACTTCGTCTTCTTTCTGACTGTGAGTTCAGTGTGCTAAGCACTGGGGCACCTGGCGCCTTACAGGAAAGGAGGTGAATCGTTTGAGATGTGGTACTACACAGGAATCCTGAAATGTAAGTGGACTGATAGAATAAGGAATGAGGAAATTCTCCGCGGAACCGGCGAAGGTAGGAACATGGGGAGAGCACTGGCAAGAAGAAGAGACAGGATAATAGGGCATGTGTTAACACATCAGGAAATAGCTTGTATGGTACTAGAGCGCGCAATAGAGCGTAAAAAAGAATTAGAAGACGGAGACTGGAATACATGCAACAAATAATTGAGGACTTCGGTTGCACGTGTTACTCTTACAAGGGGACTATCAAACGTGCTAATCACAGATTTCGGTAGTCTTAGGTACGTTGTAGAGGAGCCTCGTCTGAATAACTGGCAAGCAGCTTTCCATGAGACGGCCCCTAGTTTCCGAAAAAATCGATGCCGAAATTTTATGCGTTCACGCCATACCTCTCACGCTAATGATTTTCCCACGTAGCTAGTGTATCGCGGAGACTAAGGTTTACAGCTTCCAAGCAGGCGGTACGGGTTGAATCCACGCCCATGTCCGTTTTATATACAGGGTGTCCCATTTATCTTGACCACCCTAAATAACTGTTTGTCCAGATGCAAATTACAAAATGTTTCAAGCAAATATTCTTTAGGCGTCAGGGGGACATCAATCAGCATGATTGCCTTCCTTGTAGCTTTGTCTTTTACAAAGATATGAATACCGTGAAAGGTGGCTACACTGAGCCACAGCGCCAGAGAGTTTTGTTTCGCCGCCTCCACTGGCAGTGATTATTGAGAAGTAGCGGAGGACAGTGCTTGTTGAGAACTCGTAGTAGTGAGTGCTTGCTGAGATGTCGCAGTGAAGAGTGCTTGTCGAGATGTGGCAGTAGTCAGTTCTTGTTGAGATGTGGTAGTAGCGAGTCGGTGTGGAGATATTGTAATGATTAGAGTGCTTTTCATCAATATAAATGAAGGTAACATACTACTTTTCTTTTTTTTCTCATTATTTCAATGTCCTGAATAATGCGTCATTACAGGTTCAGTCAACAAAGCATCTGGCTTGTGTTCTTGTATTAGAGTGTAATTCTGGTTTTCTTGCGCAATTATAGTATTTCTAATTTTTTTTATCACGTCAGTATAAATGGTATTTGAAATTCCTTGTCTTATTGAAGAAGAACCGTGCCAGATGTGTACGTTGAGTCATACTTCCACACACAGAACAGTTATACTTGTGCTTTGGTTTCGTAGGTTTTATAGTTGCTGGGGACTTAATTAATTAATTGTGTTAACGAAAATTTTCATTTCATTCTTTGTTGATGTTCTATGCAGTCAGATTGCCTAATAGTACTAGTCAGGGCCAACCGTTTACGAGACAGCGTAATCGGACATACAGCTACCAAAAATAAAAAGATTTTCAAATTTAATAATTAAGCCCCCATGCACGTGGCGACCGCTGCTTCGGATCGTCCCTTGGAACTCTTCTGATTGTAAAAATAGTAGACAGTAGTATTGTTGTAGTAATTTGTAGTTTAGTAATTGTAGTCTATATTGCATGTATAGATTTGGTAATTGTCATTCTTCTAATGGTATTTCAGAATTTAATTTTATTGTCTTGTATACACGTTTGACAATTTAGAGCAATTATTTCAATTGTTCGATTAATCGTGTTTGAGGGAAACATTTCGTGTAAATGGTATTGTTGGAGATAAAGAGTCATTGTGTGTAATTTTCGTACAGTGACGAGTTTTGTATGTTTTGTAAATGATTACGCGATCGATGAAAAAGGCAAAAATGATGGATAGTGAGAATGACGAAATTGTTGACATGGCGAACTCGCCAACAGAGGAAAACAGTATCATGAATAATGAAGTGGAAAACAATTTAATAAGTCGGGAAGATAGTCCGGAACCATTTCAAAATTTTTCTCAATCAGTAAATTCACAGAATACGAGATTAACGATAGAAGATTCTGGAATAGTATCGAACACAGATAGCTTTACAGCTATGACGAAGGAAACTGGTTTTGCGGGAAATGTTAGGGGCGAAAACAATTTCGAACAAGTTAATATGGAGCAGCTGATGAGTGCAATATTAAATTTGGGATCACAGTTACGATCTGAATTAAAAACAGATGGGGGAACAATGGAAACACGGTTAGACTCACTGGGCTCACAAATAGGAACAATTAAAACAGAGATGGAAACAATGGAAACACGGTTAGATTCACGAATAGGGACATGTTTCAAAAACATGAAAGATGAATTAAAGAAAGAAATCAGAGAAGAAGTACAACCGATTTTGAATGCTCACAGTAATAGATTAATTGCAGTGGAGATTAGACAAAGGGAACAGGATAGAGAACAGGAAGAAAGAGATCGCGTGATAGTACAAAAATTTTCAGAGTTAAATTTACAACGTGCACACGATAAGGAAGAAATATTTGAGAGAATCGAGGAATCCGTACCAAATGACAGAATAAATAATCTAACACAACAATATGAACAGTTAACTACCAAATGTGTTAATACTGAAACCCGAGTCACGACACTTACGGAAGACGTAAATAAACAGAAAGAACAAATAGGTGATTTATCGGAAAGAGTTGAGGAGATTTCAGATAAATTGACGGGTCTTAGTTTAAATGGGGACAGAGATTCAGATGATACAGCACCATTGCCATTTGCAGAAACCGAAGAGTACCAGAACATAAATAAGCATGTTAAAAATCAGGGAAAATTTAATGAACGCGTTAAAAGGGAAGTTGAGGCATTACGAAAGCAAGTCAAGCAAATTGAAGGCGAAATCGTAGGAAAAGATAGCAGTAGGAATTTAGAATCACAGATACCAGAGGGCTTTGAAGAAAATAATTTGTTTCATTTACGGGATGCAACAAGAGAGCGCCCTGCGCGCGAACTTGACAATAATCAACATTGGGACTGGGACAGACGCGGTAGGTCTTTGTCGCCACGAGGCGAAAACTTTGACTATAAACACTTTTTGACTGTTCGGAAATTTAAGATCTTCCGCAATTCTAAGAAAGACATACATCCATGTGCATGGTTAGATCAATTTATGTACGCACTCCCGCCAAATTTGCCACTAAGTCACAAACTAGAAATTATGTGCGGCTATTAAAGTCCTCAGGGGATTCACTACACTAAGTGAATATGTGCCGTAGCGTGCATAGGGGCCCGAGCTGTAGTGGTGCTATTTCCCTTTTAGTTTTCTGCACCGCTGCCTACTCTTTTATTATTCTTTGCATATGTCAAAATAACTCTTCAACTATCAATCTATCTAGTGAGTAAGTAAACAATAACCGGATACGACTATTTTACCCAAAAGTGATTTCGCAAATTACCGTTTGGACTTTCTATATCTTCAGTAGCATTCATTTGTAGTATAAACGAAATTTTACCTGTTTATCTTCGTGACAATATTACTTCATATGTTGACGATATTCTTATTGCTAAACGTTCTTGGAGTGAGTACAACAAAATTTTGGATTCATTATTACGTATTTTTGCAAGAGTTGGCATTACAGTGAACTTGAAAAAATCTGAATTTGGACGTTCACAGGTGAAATTTCTTGGTCACATTATTTCTACAGAAGGTATTCTTCCTGATCCAAGAAAAACTAGACGCTATTCGTAATTGTGCTGTTCCTACCACAAAGCGTGATGTTTGTAGTTTCCTTGGTGTCTGTAATTTTCTTAGACGCTTTGTTAGATTGGACAATTTGGCCACACCTCGTTTTTGCGAACTATCTGGAAAGTTCTTTTTACACGAAAATCGGTCGACAACTCTGTTTGGTTAGTTTGTATTCCTGATGAGTGGGTCAATAAATTGATTTGGTACACGCGTTTCAGTTATGCACACTTTGGCCCCAGAAAATGCTTTCATAAATTACGAGAAAATTGCTACTTCAGTAATATGGAAAAACGTATTCGATCTGTTCTGGCCAAATGCAAATTATGTCAAAAGGCTAAGCCGCCAACAATTTCTCACAGAGCACCGTTGTTTCCTATCATTCCAGCGAAATTAAAGGACATGGCTGCAGTCGATTTGTTCGGTCCAGTGGTTCGTTCTACTAATGGTTTTGCGTAAATTTTCGTAGCAGTGGAGTTGACATCAAAATATGGGTGTTTTACACCATTACGCAAAGCAACAGCTCATTCAGTATCTAATGCTTTCATTAACCATTTTCTTAAAGAAGTTGGTCATGTTGATAAGGTTATATCAGATAATGGATCACAGTTTCGTTCTAAAATTTGGCTTCGTACTCTACGGCGTCGTAAAATTAAACCAATTTTCATTTCACTTTTTCACCCTCAATCAAACGCTTGAGAGAGATGGATGAAGGAAATCAATAAATTGTGTCGTCTTTATTGTCATCAGAATCACAGAACGTGGGATCAGTATCTTCATATTTTTCAAAACATTCTGAATGAACTTCCTAATGACTCAACTTCTTTACCGCCTATTCTGATATTAAAAAACAAAGCACCGACAAATCGCATATCTGAAATCGTTCCTTTTCCGCCTTCACGGAAACTGCGGCATTCTGAAGTTGTCAACCTGGCTCTACAAAATATTGCATCTGCGGCTGCTAAAAGAGAGAAATCAGCTAAGCGTCCTGGTCGTTTAAAAATCTTGTCAGTTGGTCAAAAGGTGTTAATTAAGCCTCATCGTTTGTCTCACAAAGGAAAAGGCTTGTGTCGCAAATTTTTTCTGCTTTATAACGCTCCATATAGAATTCGCAAAATTATTCATGATAACACTGTCGAAGTAGAAACTCTTAAATCTCGACGCTCTAAGGGAATACATCATATATCTATCAAAATTTTTGTGGAATGACATACTTTCGAGAAACCAACAGTTTACGTAAACATGCAGAGAATACAAGGATACCGCGCTGTGTTTTGGCGGCGGCATATACTCAAAGCAACAGTCAAGTCTGCGCGCCGCACAAGGCAGTCGTTGACCGCAAACAATTGCTTCCTACGTCACGCGCCTATAGCTGATCGAGCGCTCATTGCGAATGCACTGACAGCCGTAAACAAATACACAGTCTATTTTCTCCGATTAAATTCAGTATAAAGCTATAGTGACTTGATGAATTATGTTATTAACGTTCAGTATTTTTCATGATACGGTTGTATAAAATATTTAAGAACTTCATGTAAATTCTGTGTGTCTCCGACGTTAAGAGGACTTGCTATCGAGAAAATTTCAAAAAGAATCTAATTTCCAAGAAGAAACTAATAAACTAAAAAGGTAACTATTAAATGAGTTTATTTTTTCAGGTAACAACTTCCACTTAGGTGCGTACTTTAGACGTAATTTGCTGCTCGCAATTACGTGATTCATACTTTGTGCTAATTTCATGTTCTATGAATTTACTTGTGAAGCGACGTGCTTGCGTACATTTGCTGATTTTTGTCAATGTTTTATTAATGAGCAGGGTTGTTATTTGTATATATTATGCATCGCTTGGCTGTAATGCTTTTTCACTGATGTCATATTTTTTTATTATGTGTCTGCTGTGCTTATTTATTTAAATTATAATTGTCACCTGATTAATTGTGCTGACGGTGGTTATGTATGTAAGTTATACTTTGTGATTTATCTGCTTGCGCCTTCATGTTTACTTATTAAGATGACATATGAACATTTATTTGCTTATGCTGATATGATGCTAATGACCTGTTTATTACGTAAGATATTTGTTTGCTGCTATGCGTATAGATTGCATATTTATACATTTCTGTTTGTTGTCATAACTACTCTTTAATTTGGTATATAGAAATGCTGATATACTGGGTACAAACATAGACTTTAGGTCACACTATTGTGTTAATTATAGATTGTTCGCTTGGCAGAGCCTCGTTGTAAGAATTGTGCTGCATCCACTTGTTGACATTCTGTTCTCTACTGGTATATTTACTCGCTATTGCATGTTTTGCTTACGCTCAGTGCCTTATATTTTTAAGATAGGAAAATGAACTGCTATAATTCGACATAAACGACATTAGTACAAGAAACTTCATAGAAGTCACATGAGCTGGAGGTTTTATGGAAGCTGTAGAAATTTATGCTAATAGGAAGGAAGCTAACGACATGACATACCAAAACTAGGTTTAGACCATTGACAGTTATTACACTGCATTTTTCGTGAGCAATTGAAATAGGAAGTGACACTTGACACAAGAAATACTCCACATGTTTGCTTCTGTTTGCCATAATTCTTGAAGTGTTGTACACACTGTGAAATATTATGATCATTCACACTCCGTAATCGTACTTAATTACTGAGAGTTATTTGAACTAAGTCTGTTAGAGGTCATGTATGCATTTCTTTTATTTAATGATGGAGAAGGTAACCAAAATCCATCTTATAATTTATAATGAGTAGAAGATTTGGGTCAGATGGATTACACAGAGGTTGTGTGTTGACAGTGTGTCTTCGGATTGTATGGGATGATGAGGTTTGCATTAGGATTTTATCTGTACTTGTTCGAGGAGACTGACTAGACGAAAGAGTTGTTATGGAAGTGAAATGATATTGGTGATAAGGTTTATATGTGTCGACGTATTGAAGAGGTATTATTGAGGTATTGAGATTATATGAAGTAGATGATTATTGGAGTTTTTGTGGACAAGAAGTAAGGTAAATGATATTGATGATTAGATTTATATGTATCGACGTAAGAGGTATTATTGAAGTATTGAGATTATGTGATGCTGATGATTATTGGAGTTTTGGTGGATAAGAGGTAAAGTAAGTGAGGTGCATTTTTTTTTTTGTTGGTCTATATGGAACAAGGAGGATGAAGATAGCAGACTAGAACACTCAAGTAGAAGGAAGATTGTCTACACACACTTTGTTAAATCAATAAGCAGTACATTTTTTTTTTTTTTTTTTTTGTTGGAGAGAGGAAGTAATTGCATATCTTGGCTCACTGACAGTTGTTCAGCAACCGTATATTTTGATCTGGCTTGGCAAACATTGGTCTTGATACGATGACTATGACGTTGACTTAACTATTATTGACTGTTATACATTGCTGCCACTACTACTTGATACACATAATGAACATCAAATTTTGACAGAATTGCATTTACACAGTTAACACTATTCAATTACACAGTAGTACTTAATGTGGATGAAAGATGAGTGAGTGTGTTTTGTGTGTTTTCCTTTCCTAATCCTACCCACCTATCTCCTAAATATTATTTTATTTGTTTGTAGTGGCTTGCACTGACACCCATAAATATTATAGGTTTACTGATATTTGAGTATTTGTAATAGTTAATATGACAATTATCTGATATCATTTGTGTGTTTATTAGAATTTGTATGTTTAGTGTAAGAGCATTGAGAATAATTTTGTAAAAGCATTTGTATGTGCATTCAAACTATTGTTCATGCCTGAACTGTCTGATTAGTGATGGTGAATATTATGAACTGTTACCTGCACGTGTTCAACATTGATGTGTGACACTTAGAAATGTTTAATTTCTGCTGATGAACTGTGTGATTAGTGATGGTGAATATTATGGACTGTTACCTGCACTTTTTCAACATAATGGGTGCCACTTAGAAATGATTAATTTCTGCTGATGAACTGTGTGATTAGGATAGTGAATATTATGGACTGTTACTTGTACTTTTTCTACATGATTGGTGCCACTAGGACATGTTTAATTTCTGCTTATAAACTCTGATGAACAGTGTGATCAGTGATAGTGAATATTATGGACTGCTCTCTGGACCTGCTCATCATTGCTAGGTGCAACTGATGGACTGCTTCTACTGAAATGAAGTCACTTGTTGGTGTCTGCACTTGTTCAACAATGCTGGGTGTCACTAATGGAACTGCTTCTACTGAAATAATGTCACTTGTTGCTGTCTGCACCTGCTCAACATTACTGGGTGCCACTGATGAACTGCTTCTACTGAAATAATGTCACTTGTTGGTGTCTGCACCTGTTCAACAATGCTGGGTGCCACTAATGGAACTGTTTCTGCTGATTGATGTCAATTGTTGCTGTGTGCACCTGCTCAACATTGCTGGGTGCCACTGATGGACTGCTTGTACTGAAATATTGTCACTTGTTGGTTTCTGCACCTGTTCAACATTGCTGGGTGCCACTGATGGACTGCTTCTACTGAAATGATGTCACTTGTTGGTGTCTGCACCTGTTCAACAATGCTGGGTGCCACTAATGGAACTGTTTCTGCTGGATGATGTCACTTGTTGGTGTCTGCACTTGTTCAACATTGCTGGGTGCCACTAATGGAACTGCTTCTGCTGAAAAATGTGACTTGTTGCTGTGTGTACCTGTTCAACATTGCTGGGTGCCACAGATGGAACTGCTTCTACTGAAATAATGTCACTTGTTGCTGTCTGCACCTACTCATCATTGCTGGGTGCCACTGATGGAACTGCTTCTACTGAAATGATGTCACTTGTTGGTGTCTGCACCCGTTCAACAATGTTGGGTGCCACTGATGGACTGCTTCCACTGACATAATGTCACTTGTTGGTGTCTGCACCTGTTCAACATTGCTGGGTGCCACTGATGGACTGCTTCTACTGACATAATGTCACTTGTTGGTGTCTGCACCTGTTCAACATTGCTGGGTGCCACTGATGGACTGCTTCTACTGACATAATGTCACTTGTTGGTGTCTGTACCTGTTCAACATTGCTGGGTGCTACTGCTGGAACTATCAACTACTTGTTTTTTTTTAATCATGGAAAGCATGTTATGTGAACATTTGTATAAACTGATTCTTTGTGTATTGTGTAAACTATTATGTAAAGCCACATGTATGAAAGAATTTGTATTGCCTACTGTATTTTATATATTAGGTTATTGAAAGGTCAGTGCAAAGCCAAAATTTTATCTAATTATGTGATATTTACGTATTAATGTTATCTTTTATTTTTGTCTGTATTTTTTTGACGAATTTGGTGGTATTTTCACCACCAATGCTGGCAAAAATACCATCAAATTCTAGCCCGTGGAGGAAGGGCATATGAAAGGTGGCTACACTGAGCCACAGCGCCAGAGAGTTTTGTTTCGCCGCCTCCACTGGCAGTGATTATTGAGAAGTAGCGGAGGACAGTGCTTGTTGAGAACTCGTAGTAGTGAGTGCTTGCTGAGATGTCGTAGTGAAGAGTGCTTGTCGAGATGTGGCAGTAGTCTGTTCTTGTTGAGATGTGGTAGCAGCGAGTCGATGTGAAGATATTGTAATGATTAGAGTGCTTTTCATCAATGTAAATGAAGGTAACGAACTACTTTTCTTTCTTTTCTCATTATTTCAATGTCCTGAATAATGCGTCATTACAGGTTCAGTCAACAAAGCATCTGGCTTGTGTTCTTGTATTAGAGTGTAATTCTGGTTTTCTTGCGCAATTATAGTATTTCTAATTTTTTTTATCACGTCAGTATAAATGGTATTTGAAATTCCTTGTCTTATTGAAGAAGAACCGTGCCAGATGTGTACGTTGAGTCATACTTCCACACACAGAACAGTTATACTTGTGCTTTGGTTTCGTAGGTTTTATAGTTGCTGGGGACTTAATTAATTAATCGTGTTAACGAAAATTTTCATTTCATTCTTTGTTGTTGTTCTATGCAGTCAGATTGCGTAATAATACTAGTCAGGGCCAACCGTTTACGAGACAGCGTAATCGGACATACAGCTACCAAAAATAAAAATGATTTTCAAATTTAATAATTAAGCCCCCATGCAACCGGTATGATTTTTTAAACGGCACCTGTATTTTTTATTTGGCAATTCATTTCCTCTCCTAAAGACCTATTCAACAATGTATCACACTGTAACATTCAATGAAACACAACGTTATTAATTACATAATACAGCACTGACATTGACGCTCATAGCGCTTAGTGCAGGTACTCGGATCCACGTGCTGACGTTGACAAATGTAGACATAAGTAGAATGCACACCCGTCATTCCGTCAACCATCGTCAGTTAAAGAGGGTGGAATTTACACCAATGAAGAGAAGGTAGAAATGCTACTCATCTATGGGGAATGTAAATTAGCTGAAAAGTAATTGCAAAACTGTTTCCTTATGTACGGATGCATTTAGTACATTACTTTAGTAATTTTAAATATTGTAGCGTAGAGTAGGCATACAGTAAAGGCTGTCCTTCCTACAAACTGCATCAACATAACGTTTCTTTTATTGTTGTTGTTGATGTTGCTGAAGGTAGGCGAAATGCTACGCAGGCAGCGGAACTGTACAGAGAGCGATATCCTGACAAGAACCCACCTTCCCGACGGATGTTTTCTCGTCTTATTCCGACGATTCAGGAAATGGAAAGTTTCAACCCACGACAACGCCATCGTCATAGCACTTACTTGTAATTGTCGCACAGACGAAGCTGCCGAAGTTACTGTTGTCGCCTCCGTTGCTATGAATCCACATGTGAGCACACGACAGCTTGAACAAAAGACTGGCATTCCTAAAACCAGTGTACATCGTATTCTTACACGTCACTGGTTCCATCCTTACCATGTGCACCTACATCAAGAACTGCATAGGAATGATTTCCAGAATCGTGTACAGTTCTGTCAGTGGACACAGCAGCAAATCCTCTCCAACCCGAACTTCTGCTCCAACTTTCTATTTACCGATGAATTTTCCTTCTCAAACAAAGGACAGGTAAATAAAAGGGACATGCATTATTTGTCCAGCGACAACCCACAATGGCTTAGACAGGTGGAACATTAGTGTCAATGGAGAGTTAACGTCTGGTGTGGGATGGTTTATACTACAATTATTGGTCCTTATTTAATCAATGGTAGTCTAAACGACGCAGCGCATGCCAACTTCCTCAGACGAATTCTGGACGAAGGTCCGCTAAGAACCAGAATGTTTATGTGGTATCAACACGATGGATGTACAGCACATAATGCCTTGCGTGTACGTCATGTTCTGAACAGAAGGTATCCTGTTAGATGGATTGGTCGAGGAGGAACAGTTTCTTGGCCTGCTACATCTCCTGATTTAAATCCTCTAGAATTTTCTCTTTGGGGATGCATTAAGAACATTGTCTATCCCGATGTTCCAAGAGCTTCAGAGGACATGCAGAAACGTATCGTGTTTGCTTGAAATTCTCTTCAGCAGGCAACACTGAAGCAGTGAATAATTCTTTCATTCAACTTGTGCGCCAGTGTATCGGGTTCCAGGGTCACCAGACTGAGCATCTTTGAATGTTCTACTCCTGGGCAATCGTACAGGAGAGTCAAAGTCAATTTTGTGTTATCTTTTTGCTTGGTTTTCATTTGTTTTCTTACAACTCCAGTAAGTGGACGCGTTTGTGATCTCAGGCTCAGTGTTATGATATGTAATTAATAACGTTGTGTTTCAGTGAATGGTACACTCTGATACATTTTCAATAGGTCTTGTTGTTGTTGTTGTGGTCTTCAGTCCTGAGACTGGTTTGATGCAGCTCTCCACGCTACTCTATCCTGTGCAAGCTTCTTCATCTCCCACTACCTACTGCAGCCTACATCCTTCCGAATCTGCTTAGTATATTCATCTCTTGGTCTCCCTCTACGATTTTTACCCTCCATGCTGCCCTCCAATACTAAATTTGTGATCCCTTGATGCCTCAACACATGTCGTACAAACCGAACCCTTCTTCTAGTCAAGTTGTGCCACAAACTCCTCTTCTCCCCAATCCTATTCAGTACCTCCTCATTAGTTATGTGATCTACCCATCTAATCTTCAGCATTCTTCTGTAGCTCCACATTTCGAAAGCTTCTATTCTCTTCTTGTCCAAAGTATTTATCGTCCATGTTTCACTTCCATACATGGCTACACTCCATACAAATACTTTCAGAAACGACTTCCTGACACTTAAATCTATATTCGATGTTAACAAATTTCTCTTCTTCAGAAACGCTTTCCTTCCCATTGCCAGTCTACATTTTATATCCTCTCTACTTCGACAATCATCAGTTATTTTCCTCCCCTAATAGCAAAACTCCTTTACTACTTTAAGTGTCTCATTTCCTAATCTAATTCCCTCAGCATCACCCAATTTAATTCGACAACATTCCATTATCCTAGTTTTGCTTTTGTTGATGTTCATCTTATATCCTTCTTTTATGACACTGTCCATTCCGTTCAACTGCTCTTCCAAGTCCTTTGCTGTCTCTGACTGAATTACAATGTCATCGGCGAACCTTAAAGTTTTTATTTCTTCTCCATGGCTTTTAATACCGACTCCGAATTTTTCTTTTGTTTCGTTTACTGCTTGCTCAATATACAGATTGAACAACACAGGGATAGGCTACAACCCTGCCTCCCTCCCTTCCTAACCACTGCTTCCCTTTCATGTCCCTCGACTCTTACAACTGCCATCTGGTTTCTGTACAAATTGTAAATAGCCTTTCGCTCCCTGTATTTTACTCCTACCACCTGCAGAATTTGAAAGAGAGTATTCCAGTCAACATTGTCAAAAACTTTCTCTAAGTCTACAAATGCTAGAAACGTAGGTTTGCCTTTTCTTAATCTAGCTTCTAAAATACGTCGTAGGGTCAGTATTTCATCACGTGTTCCCATATTTCTACGGAATCCGAACTGATCTTCCCCAAGGTCGGCTTCTACCACTTTTTCCATTCGTCTGTAAAGAATTCGCGCTAGTATTTTGCAGCCGTGACTTATTAAACTGATAGTTCGGTAATTTTCACATCTGTCAACGCCTGCTTTCTTTGGGAGTGGAATTATTATGTTCTTGACAGAAGTAAGGCTGTGAGTACCGGGCGTGAGTCTTGCTTCGGTAGCTCAGATGGTAGAGCACTTGCCTGCGAAAGGCAAAGGTCCCGAGTTCGAGTCTCGGTCGGGCACACAGTTTTAATCTGCCAGGAAGTTTTATTATGTTCTTCTTGAAGTCTGAGGGTATTTCGCCTGTCTCATACATTTTCCTCACCAGATGGTAGAGTTTTGTCAGGACTGGCTCTCCCAAGGCTGTCAGTAGTTCTAATGGAATGTTGTCTGCTCCCGGGGCCTTGTTTCGACTCCGGTCTTTCAGTGCTCTGTCAAACTCTTCACGCAGTATCATATCTCCCATTTCATCTTCATCTACATTCTCTTCCATTTCCATAATATTGTCCTCAAGTACATCGCCCTTGTATAGACCCTCTATATACTCCTTCCACCTTTCTGCTTTCCCTTCTTTGCTTAGAACTGGGTTTCCATCTGAGCTGTTGATATTCATACAAGTGGTTCTCTTTTCCCCAAAGGTCTCTTTAATTTTCCTGTAGGCAGTATCTATCTTACCTCTAGTGAGATAAGCCTCTACATCTTTACATTTGTCCTCTAGCCATGCCTGCTTAGCCATTTTGCACTTCCTGTTGATCTCATTTTTGATACGTTTGTATTCCTTTTTGCCTGCTTCATTTACTGCATTTTTGTATTTTCTCCTTTCATCAATTAAATTCAATATTTCTTCTGTCACCCAAGGATTTGTATTAGCCCTCGTCTTTTTACCTACTTGATCCTCTGCTGCCTTCCCTACTTCATCCCTCAAATCTACCCATTCTTCTTCTACTGTAATTCTTTCCCCATTCTTGTTAATTGTTCCCTTACGCTCTCCCTGAGACTCTGTACAACCTCTGGTTTAGTCAGTTGATCCAGGTCCCATCTCCTTAAATTCCCACCTTTTTGCAGTTTCTTCAGTTTTAATCTACAGTTCATAACCAATAGATTGTGGTCAGAGTCCACATCTACCCCTGGAAATGTCTTACAATTTAAAACCTAGTTCCTAAATCTCTGTCTTACCATTATATAACCTATCTGATACCTTTTAGTATCTCCGTGATTCTTCTATGTATACAACCTTCTTTTATGATTCTTAAACCAAGTGTTAGCTATGATTAAGTTATGGTCTGTGCAAAATTCCACCAGGCGGCTTCCTCTTTCATTTCTTACCCCCAATCCATAATTACCTACTATGTTTCCTTCTCTCCCTTTTCCTACTACCGAATTCCAGTCACCCATGACTATTAAATTTTCGTCTCCCTTCACTATCTGAATAATTTCTTTTATTTCATCATACATTTCTTCAATTTCTTCGTCATCTGCTGAGCTAGTTGGCATATAGACTTGTACTACTGTCGTAGGCGTGGGCTTCGTGTCTATCTTGGCCACAACAATGCGTTCGCTGTGCTGTGCTGTATTCACCTGACCAAGGGTCTTGTTCCTCCTGCCACCGAACTTCACTGTATCCAACTTTAACCTATCCATTTCCCGTTTTAAATTTTTTAACCTACCTGCCCGATTAAGGGATCTGACATTCCAAGCTCCGATCCGTAGAACGCCAGTTTTCTTTCTCCTGATAACGACGTCCTCCTGAGTAATCCCCGCCCGGAGATGCGAATGGGGGACTATTTTACCTCCGGAATATTTTACCGAAGAGGACGTCATCATCATTTATCCATACAGTAAAGCTGCATGCCCTCGGGAAAAATTACGGCTGTAGTTTCCCCTTGCTTTCAGCCGTTCGCAGTACCAGCACAGCAAGGCCGTTTTCGTTAGTGTTACAAGGCCAGATCAGTCAATCATCCACACTGTTGCCCCTGCAACTACTGAAAAGGCTGCTGCCCCTCTTCAGGAACCACATGTTTGTCTGGCCTCTCAACAGATACCCCTCCGCTGTGGTAGCACCTCCGGTAAGGCCATCTGTATCGCTGGGCACGCAAGCCTCCCCACCAACGGCAAGGTCTATGGTTCATGGGGGGAGGGGGGGCAATAGGTCTTAAGGAGAGTAAATGAATTACGAATAAAAAATACAGGGTGCTATTTAAAAAAGTCATACCGCTATTCATATCTTCGTAAAAAACTAAGCTACAACGAAGGCAACCATGCTGATTGATGACCCCCTGACGGATACAGAACATTTGCTTGAACCATTTTGTAATTTGCATCTGGAGAAAGCAATTTAGGGTGGTCAAGATAAATGGGACACCTTATATATATTGTGTATGTGTGTGTGTGTGTGTGTGTGTGTGTGTGTGTGTGTGTGTGTGGTATCGTTAGGTAGCATACGTCACTCAAAATCATTCAAAAAGTCATTTTCTGCATAGTAATTTCATTAATAAAGCAATCATTACAGCAAACATTCTTCAGATGAATATTACGATTTTAACATAATAGATTACAGATTCACCTTATTCGCTACTGCTTGCATGTCCTGATATGCTTAAACAGAAATCCGCATGGTATTTGTCGTAGAAGCGACCGAGACACAAATTCGTAGAGCGCTACGTACATTTAATGAAAGCTACTGCAGTTCAGGTACACAGTTTTCAGATGTGAAACAGGAATTCAACAAGACTGTTCTTTCTTCGAATAACTGCAATATGAACCGCGCGTATTTGATAATTTCTCTCAAACCAGATGCACTGAATTGCAACAGAATTAAAGAATGTACTTTTATGGAATCTTCTCTCAATGTGATTTGTCTCGTAGCCTTTACTAAATTGGGAGCATTCTAAAATTTTTTTCGTCAACGTTTTAAGATTTCTACACACGCAAACGGCAGAAATTTGATAAAGTGCAGTACAATTGGATAGGACATATTTTAAGGTGCAAGTGCATGCTTTACTGTCATCTACAAAGATTTTGTGGCAAAGTGTCTGAGCAGACTGCCCTCACTACAAATCAGTAATGTGCAGAAATTGTTTTTTAACCCACGTTGGGAATGAATATAGATTTTAAAAGTTCTTCGTACAGCACTTTCGTAAACTTACCTGATTTTATACAGGTCAGAATTACATTTTCTAATTTATGAAACAACTCGTCAATGTTTGAACAAATCATTCAAATTTCCCGGATGGTTCTTGCATACATAAGAATACGTAAGGAAATACCTGTACTGACACAGTTATAGTGTGCTTTGAATGAATGACCAATCTTGGTCAGAGAGGTTTCTGCTCCTTGTTTAGTAAGGGATCTATTGAACATCCATTTGTACTGGCAGCCGGTTTGGACTGTATTAATTACGTAATCGACTTCACAGTTAGGGATGAGTACTTTCGTCTCTTTCTGGAATCATCTGCAGCAGCTAATACTTCGTCCATCATTGCGAACTCTTTGGAGCTGCCCACATATTAACAATTTTCACTACAAACCCCAAGCGGAATGCAGCAGCGTGGTGTATCGATTGAATTGTTTGTGAAGTTATTACGACGAGAATTGTATATGAATAATTTTGGGTGACAAACTGTTTAATAACGCTATAAACGATGCAACTGAAAAAAGGAAGAACAAGGGAAGAGATTGAACCCGTACCGCCAGCGTGATAGCCGTAGTGCTGACCACCTGCGCTGCGCTCGCTCAGCTGAGACACGATTAACGTGACGAATGTAGCATGTAAGCTCAAAATTTCAACATGGATTTTCTCAAGAACTAGGATCCGTCATATGTAAAGCCACTAGCCAGGTAGTCAGGACAGGTTCAACACACGTAAGACTCATCAGGATCCGTGATTAAAAGATCTCATTGTCCCGTTGTAAGATGAACTGATGGCATGGCACATCTATCCCGTCAGATGAATGATAACAAAAAGAAAGAATTAGTTTGTCCCTGCCTCAGATCATCTTCTCTGTCCTGGATAAAATTACCTATAAGTCATGCACCATTGTTGTTCTCATACTTAAAGCGCTTGTCTAAAGAATCAGATATTAGAACTTGCTTACATAATTGGTGGCTCAAAAGTATGGATCAGTGTCATACTGCTTTGCACCTGACAGTCTGTGTTTCAAACTAAGGTTATATCATTGCTCTCTTGCAGTAGACGTTTTTAATTTTTATTACCATTCCATGCATTAAGAGCTGGATGATTGCGGTCATACGAGCCCAGTGTATTTGTTCTGGTCGATAAGTCTCTTTCGCTGAGATATTACTGATGTGCAGATCGGCTTGTGAACTGTAGTTGCTGATACACGTGCTCGCAAAATATTATTTATGGGAAAGTGAATAGTTTATTTGTCTTATTAAGTTACCTTGTTAAGTCTGTGTATTTCGGAGGAGATAATTTTATAAAGTTTATGCGTCTTGTTGTGTGAACCATAGCAATGATAGTACGTGCCACAACCAGTCCCATTTATAGTAAATTGTGAATAATCTTACGCTTATCATAGGGAACTAGAATCAAAAGCACGTCGCTTAAGAGCAGTATACCTAGGGTTCAACACACATGTAGTGGTAACATCTCGTGACGTTTCCGTTTAAGGCTATTTAGCGTGAATTAAACGGTAACTCATTCACTATGCAAACTGCAGGTAAAAACCATTTTTGCCAAAAGCTTCATATTAAAGTTATATAGAAATCTAAGTTACGTAAAGAGCTGTTCCCCTACAGAATGTTCAGTTGCTACAATCTCACATTCTCCATTAGCTACACTGCAGGCGATTGCTTTTAGATCTCAAACGTTTCCACCTACATTTAACTCGTTTCGCATCACTTGAAATCTTATTTGTTCCCTACCAATCTTAACCAGATCCTCTCACGTACTGAGGCAATAATCGAGTGGTCTTCAAAAAAGTCAGCGTGTCCCTCCTGGGCTAATTAAGTCCGTGAAGTGACGAAGGAACACGCATAGCTGGGGCCAAGGTGCTCCAGCAGCTCAGAGCCGATGACCAAATGGTTTTTACGAATGTTTCACAATGTTATTTTCCACCGTCTGTCTGAACTCCATGCCAGCAGCATTGAACGACAGCAAACAACTGAAGGTCATGGTAACGTTTCGACATATGGAGGACGCAACACTGACGAGAAAATTCTCTAATTGGTACTTCGTGCATAATAGCTGTAGAGTACACGTGCTACGATTAAGAGTTGTTATGTATGGGAAGTTGTGTTAGTGGTTTGCAAAATTCTATCACAGAAACTTATGCATTTATGCAACAGAACCGACTTGGTCGTAAGTCTCAATGGATAAATAAGATACTGGGTCACACTTATTATGCGGTGAACAGCAAGGGAGCGTGTCTACAGATACACTTGGGTAGTGGCGGGGAGCACTGTCAAAATCATTTTCTATCAGAACTGCATTAGTAATTATTAAGTAATTATCTTTCGTTTCCTTTGGTCTTCCACGTTTATTCTTAACATTACTTTGTCTTCTGTGTAAGAGCTGACAGATGTCCAAGGAGCGCACATGCCCGTGGGAAAAAAATCGTCGCGCTACCAGTTGACAGTGCTGCATTGGTTTCTAACACGAGGGTTACTCGATGCACGCAGGCCTGAAGATGTCATAATGTAGTGCCGAAACTGGTTGCCTAACAAATAAAACCAGAATAACGGGTGTTGGTATTTTATTATTGGTTATTACGAAGGCGTTCCACGTGTTCAGTTCTGAACTCCAGACAGGCCAGCCCATTTCAGGAATGTTACTGTGCGCAAACCACTGCCGCACGGATGATACTTTACGATAGGTTACATCGTCGTGCTTATGCAAATAATATTCATCTCAGAACTGTTGCTCTACTGTTCGCACACCACAAGCTGAACGTAATGTCATAAAATGTGTTAATATCATTCCGCATTTAGCGTTCTCTTAAGTACAATGTGGGGACCACATGCCGAGCATGGAAAAACGCACATACCATAACAACACTTCCCCTTTACATCACTGCTGTCACTACACAAGATGGCAGGTAAAGTTCTGCCGCCGTCCGCCAAATCCAAACACATTCGTCGGAAGACGGCGGGGTATAGCATGGCTCATGACGGCATATCATCGGTTCCAATCAGCCACTGTCCAGTGCCGTCGCTCTTGACACCACCTCAAGCATCGTTTAGCACTGACAACAGAAATGTGTGGCTCATGAGGATTTGCTCGACCACTGTACTACATTGCATTGACTTCTGAATTATTATGTGTATATTTGATACAAATTCAAAGGAGATGAAACGTCTCCCTTTTCTGTTTCCAGTTAGATGATCGAGTTAATACGTCTATTAAGAAGAGTTGATCTGTTTATTAAGTATCGCTATTTTTAAACACAATAATTGTGTTCAATGAATTATTCATTGAAACTGTTCACATATATTCAGAGGACGACCATTCCATGTGTGAAACGAAGCAAACTTGTAATAAATGAAACCAAATTAATCGGATTTCAAGGAGTTACATGTACCAAGTGTTGTGTGGGAAAATATGTAGAGACTGTCTGTCTCCTATAAATATCAGAACGCATTTGTACTAACTTGTAAATAATGACTCAATGAAAATATTGAAGCGTGTAGGAAAAGAAATTGTTCAGTAATTCAAAACTGAGTTAACAACTGCGAAGCTCAGTTCAATCATGAGTACTTAACGAGTGTGGAGAATACATAACAAAGTAGTAAATCAAACAACACATGTGATCTAACGATTACATACCATAATGAAGTGAACTACAATAACATGTGCTGGTCTTCACGAAACTAGATACATTGCTCAACGCAAACCACGTAAACTGACAGGAGATGAAAGCACTTCGTAAATTAGACGCTGCATTAAGACAGACAGTGGCGTGCGCTGATAAAAGAGGAAAGTTGTTTCAATTGGATAAGAAAAAACCTTAATATACCTACAGAACACATAGCTCCTTTTTCTTACAGAGCATCCGCGGATGGCTTTCTAAACTAACATTCAAGTGTCACTCTACATCTCTCAAATCTCTTCTACGGGGTTCTTGCATCTTACTAACTGCGTATTATATGTCTTACTTTCACATGTTTTGAGTTGCTCCTAGATATCCCTCGCCCTCCTTCCCCATCTACGTTTCAGATTACATTCTCACGGTATATTGTAATTAATACCAAACTTGTGACAGTAGTATGCTGTTCCCTCCCCATCCATCCTATCCTTCCTCTCTTCCTTTATTTTCAATTTATTCTTTCTAGACTACCTTATTCTTTGTAGTCAATTTCAGTAACATCGTTTATAATAGTTCAAGGAAAAATAATTTTAGCAGATAAATTCTTAGAGATTATTATATATTATCGTGGGATGCCCAGAAGCAACTTCGAGTTTCTTCTTTTTTTTTTCAAGCTGATATAGGAAAAAACTAAGAACCATGTTAGTGGTCACTGTTGGATAATTTTATCTTAGTATCGGTCAGATTCATTGAACTGAGTTTCCAAACCTAACTATGCAATTTAGATTAAATACTGCACCTACTCGGGACTGAACTATGGTTTATCAGAAATTGTGTGTATCCTTTGGTTACGTAGCCCTGTGTGACAGTTTTTCACTTGTATACCGTATGTTTCAAAAACATGTTTCCTTATAATCTGGATAATTCACAGCACTTTTTATTAACGCACCATTTTCAACTATGTGACCTTTTTTCGGATTTTATACTTTTTCACTGTTTACGAAGTTGCTCAGTACCTGAAGATTGCAAATTAATCCGCCGTCGTTAATAAATCATGTAACAAGTAATTTTAATGGATTATTTCAAATTCTCAGTTTTCCAGCATATGTAATATGCAGAGCGCTGTATCTACAAAGTGGTCTTACACAGACGTATGGTGACGACTGCTCCAACCGTTCCGTAAGAAACTCCCTGAATAGTACAGAGGTCTAAGATGGAAGGAGGTGCTTGCTTATTTTAGTGAAATATTTCCTTCATATATATAAAGAAGAGAAAACACGCGATTATTTGCATGCATAGTTCAATGACTTTTGAAAAAATAAAGAATTAAAGATGCCTCAAATTTTTTCCTATAGTTAGAAATATCATTACTTAATGTGACAAAGTAGTTAATAACAAGGCATTGATATGTGTTGATAGCTGATGCGATATCTCTTAGAGTATGCAGGAAAAAATCGTTAGACAACACGCATTATGTGACTCTGTGAAAAATGAGAACTGTTCTCAGGAAAAAAGTGCATGTAAAAGTAGAAAAAGTGGACTATTATTTCCCAGAAATGAAAGCAAGTAGTAAGAAATGCAGTGTGTTTTAAGTGTAATTTGGGAAGTAAGTTATAAGTTTCCGGCGAGAATAATGCTAATAAAAGAGTGTACAATGTTTTGTAAATAAAATAAAAAGTTTCCGTTAGAAACACGAATACTTCGGATTAGCCGTGTTTTCGGTTATCTGCGCGGTCTCGTGTGCGCGTTGAGCTGGTTGATAGGGATCTGTCCTGTCAGGCTGCTGGGACGCACGTTAATTTTATTGCATTGTCATCCGTGTTGGACACCATCTGTCGGGATAGCTTTGTGGGTAAGACTCAGTTGTTCTCTTCGTTTTGCTTCTGCATTCCCTGTAAAGAAATAGCAGATCTAGCTTCATTTGATTTGTGAAACAAATTCATCTTTTTCAAATTACCTAGAATTCGCCAGTCAACTAAACGACGCAGACAGAATATTAGCTACTATTCCTCCGTATCGCCTTTACACCGGTATCATGCCGGTATAACACTCCGTTTCATTTTATTCGACGTGACGCTTATCCTCATTTGCGTATGAAATCAGGGAATTCCACGTAAGACAGCTATCAATCACATGTTCACAACAGATAAATCAAAAGTTCTAAACGTTGTAATTACTCCGAAACTAGCTGTCAGCTTTTGAAAAGCGGAACGCCATTGAATTTGTCCCCTTAGAACCACGACTCAGACACGATAAATTGGTGTAATTAAGTTTTTAAAAGCGAAATAGATAAGCACATCTCCGTTCAAAATGGTTCAAATGGCTCTGAGCACTATGGGACTTGACATCTTAGTTCATCAGTCCCCTAGAACTTAGAAATAGTTAAACCTAACTAACCTAAGGACATCACACACATGCATGCCCGAGGCAGGATTCGAACCTGCGACTGTAGCAATCGCGCGGTTCCGGACTGCGCGCCTAGAAGCACATCTCCGTGATTAGTATAGCTGCGAAACAATACCATACGTCTTTAAGTGAGGAATTTTCCACAATTCATTTGAATGAAAACAGCATTACGACATCTTTAACAGTTTTGGAAATCAGAATGAGATTTTTACTCTGCAGCGGAGAGTGCGCTGATATGAAACTTGCTGGCAGATTAAAACTGTGTGCCGGACCGAGTCTCGAAAGGCAAAGGTCGGGAGTTCGAGTCTCGGTTCGGCACACAGTTTTAATCTGCCAGGAAGTTTCAGTTTTGAAAATATTTAGGGAACAGTTTAGCTGAAGCACTGTACGGTGCCTTACTGAACTACAAGGTGTCTGGCTGCTGCATTTGGTTCTCAGTTATAAAGGGTGAACGTTAATAAAGCCGACAAACTGCCGGGACAGATACCTGACTGGAAATGGAAGAAGAAAGATCCTATGAACATGCGTCCGGGAATGCATCGTTGCCACTGTAAATGGCGCTGACGAATGACTGTTCCTCTGAGCACCACGTGTCGTGTGTTTTTTGTCTGTTGCAGGCTGTGTGACTGATGCAGTGTACTACAAGCAGTAGAAAAATGGTTCAAATGGCTCTGAGCACTATGGGACTTAACATCTTAGGTCATCAGTCCCCTAGAACTTAGAACTACTTAAACCTAACTAACCTAAGGACATCACAGATATCCATACCCGAGGCAGGATTCAAAACTGCGACCGTAGCAGTCCCACGGTTCCCGACTGCAGCGCCTAGAACCGCACGGCCACGATGGCCGGCCAAGCAAAAGAATGGTCTGGTATTCATACCAGGAATAAGCCGAGATGGTGTTTGTATATAGCTGCGGGCTTTCAAATAAAATGAAATGTGGTGGTGTGGCGGCCTCAAGTACGTACCCTCAGACTCTGAGTTGAAATGTTAAAACTTTGGCTGGTTTCGTTGTCTAGAGCTTGGATACGTAGTTGCCGCATTACAAGCCACATACTGCTGAGTCTACAGTATACGAAATGAATATACACATGAATCGAATGGTCAAAGGTTCCTATCACTCGGCAATTGCGAATGTAACGTAGAAATTTATAAATAAAAAATTTCAATATATAGAATCTGCAGGTACTAGCTTAACGACCTTAAGTGATGAGTATGATAGTAGTAGCAGTACTTTTGAGAATGTGGTATATTTCTGCAAAACACTTATTAGTGCCGATGGTGCAGCAATTAAATAAAATATAAGTTGAATAACAGTGAAACAATAGATTCCTACTTCACGTAATTATTTATGAAGAACAACATAGCTTGCAAGATATTCACTTCTGAACGCATACTACATCTTCACTGCAGAAGCTACGGAAACCACACAAGAGCACAAGTCGGCACTCCGAAATATTTCTGTCCTCCACGACCATGCGCAAACTGCTCCACTTTCAAAGTCTTTCCGCCGACTGTCTGCATTCGTAGCCGTACGTTCAAGCACCTCCCGTATCCTGCGCCGTACTCTTTTCCCATTTCCATCGAGTCTGCCCATTCAGGACCGTTGTGATTGGCTAGAACGCTCCCGCTATGTCTTCAAGGTAATGCACTCTCGCAAACATAAAACACTTTCGAAATACTGGATTTACATTTAAATAACTTGGAATTAAATAAATATTCCTACGTTTGGACCATAAACACGCTATAACATACATTATTAAATACATAAACAAATTAAATAAACATACATCAAAGGAACAGCCAGTGAAAGTAGGTCAGTAGCCTAATGTCACTGTGCTTTCTAAAACACAGTAAATATTTGACGAAGTTCTTCATGAATAGTATATATCAGATATAAACAAAGATATAGACGAATAAATATATTTATAAGCATGCTGCTACCGTTTTTTCGTGTATCTGTGGAGTACTTATGGCCTGACGCGATCGATAGTAATCGGCCACTTTGATCTCCAACAACTCATGTACTATTCAAGTTAAATGCCTGTAATTTATACCAATTTAGGTTTACACAAATAGCTTTCTAAAGACACGTCGACCGAGAAAAGCGTTTAGATTTTGGAAATTCGTTGCTGGGTGTTACTTGTACAATTTACAGTCAGATAGTAAACTTTAAACTAATAAAGATATTGGAAATCTGATTATACCATCAGAATGGTCGTGCAAATAAATTAATGCGCATGTTTCTTTTTGAGGTATTATCATTCATCTAGCTACTATTAATTTCTGTACGAACTGTGAATTGTCTGCTGTTATGGTTTCACAAAGCCCGCCATCTTTGGCACTCCCAGCATAGACATCTCCTTCATCGTCTCAGAGCCGGCCGCGGTGGCCGAGCGGTTCTAAGCGCCTCAGCCCGGAACCGCGCGACTGCTACGGTCGCAGGTTCGAATCCTGCCTCGGGCATGGATGTGTGTGATGTCCTTAGGTTAGTTAGGTTTAAGTAGTTCTAAGTTCTAGGGGACTGATGACCTCAGATGTTAAGTCCCATAGTGCTCAGAGCCATTTGAACCAGTTTTTCCTCTCAGAGTCAACATGGAATTCCCAGCCACGCGATAGGGCTGGACCCCTCTTGCTTCCGCTAACGTCCGGCACCACGTAGTTGGCCTGCCGAGCGGTCCACGCCCAATGAGCGGCCCACGCCAACTCCGAACTTGGAATATTTTCAGGACGCCACAATTCGCCCGTTACGTCACACGGCCAAGCATGTGGAAACGGTGGCCAGGCAGCACTGCTACACCAAAACCTCAGAAACTACGTCACACAACATTTAAGGCACTTTTTGGATGCCTGTATGATAATGGGTCCTTCAGGCAGACGAACATGTGGGGGGAGGCGATTGAATGTGCATACATCACATTTGGAGGACCGGGATCTACAGCACACTGAGACTAAGTGCCCCGCCAACATGTTGCTAGCCAGAGTACTATTATGTGTATCGTGCATGACAACCGGTACTACCTCACCTTCAAGCTCTTGGAGACCACTTTGAACATCTGTTGTGACGTGGATGCGACGCAGCTCTGTAATGTGTTCCGGGACGATTTGTTGTAGTTGCACGCACATCGCCCATTCCCGGACACATGTTCATCCATTTCCAGTCAGGAATTCGTCCCTACAGCTCACTCGTTTTCATCCTGTATATGGAAAATGAAATGATCATTTGGAGTCATTGGCCGGGAGACCCCTTACTCGGCAGGTCTTATTACATTCGACACCACATTGGGCGACCTGCCCGCGGGATGGGGATGAAATGATGATGAAGACAACACAACAACCAGTCCCTGAGCGGAGAAAATCCCAGACCCAGCCGGGGATCGAATCACGCTGACCCTTTTTTTTAAAGCTCGTTTTGCTCTATATTGCTCTTTGACTTTGTTCGTGGCGGACGTTCCATGACACTCGTTCAGGTTGTTTGTTGATCCGTTCACTCAGTTTTTATTACAGAGGATAGCTAAACACTCTTTTTTTAATTCTCATTTTGTTCCTTTTCGTTCGTTGTATCTGCTCTGGGCGGACGTCGAAAGACACCCGTTTCAGTTCGTTGTTGATCCATTAACTCATTTTCTTTGTTACAGATGGCAGCTAGCCCTCTGACAGAACATGCTGAGCTACCGTGCCGGCTAGCCTCTGACCGAACACGCTGAGCTACCGTGCCTGCAACCATTCAGCTATCGGCGCGGACATCCTGTATATGAATGCTCACAGTCACAAATGATACATAAATTTATTTACACTTATTAACGTAAATTAAACTGCATTTTTATTCAGTTATACCCGTCTGAGTCCACGTCTGCTTCAGTTTATATAAAAGGAGCTCCTCGCCAGACCATCACGGCTCAAAGGATGTCTGCCGACCACCGTGCCATCTTCTGGTTTGCTGTGTCATGTGCATACGTTATGGAGGGGCATGTGCTCAGCACACTGCTCTCCCGGCCACTTTACAGGCTTACCAGACCTTGGAGCCGCTAGTGCTCGGTCAAGTAGCTCCTCAACTAACATCAAAAGGCTGACTGCAATCCACACCAGTCCTTCCGCCAAGTAAAAGAAAAATACTTGGTAGTACCGGGAATCCAAACTGAGTACTCCGTCTGACAGCCATCTACGCTGACCACTTTTTTTAACATACTCTGACCACTTTTTTTACAAGCGGTCTACAGAATTTTTTTTAAAGCAGTGGACCGGTGTGGACCACTCAGCTACCAAGGCAAACTGATAAGTACTTGTGTGCTTTAGGTAATTATATATGTCACAAGCATTCCAACAATTCATTGGAAATCAACATTTATTATACAGGGGCGTGCTGAGAGTTAATAGCTCCGAATTTTGAATATGAAAACTCTTAAAGCTTTTCAATTAAAACAAACGTTATTAACAATATACGTATATCTTTATTCTCCATGTCTGCATGTTTATTTCTCAACATGGTCAAGCTGGCCAACGAGAGATCTGTTTGATGATACTATGACTGCAGAATGTTTGACTTTGTTGATGGAGTCAGAACATCAACTCTGCCCGCACCGCTTCGTCACTCTCAAAGTGAAGTCGTCAAAGGTATTCCTCAAGTTTTGAAAACAGATGAAAACCCTATGGGGCCAAGTCGGGAGCGTATGCAGGATGATCGATACAGTGAACCCAAGGCGTCAGATTGTTACCGATGTTGCAGTGCTCATGTGTGGGCTGGTGTTGGTATGCCGAAGGAGAGAGTGCTTCATATGTAGACGAACTCTTCGAATTCGAAACTCCATTACAGCACGCAGTTCTCACGCACCCGCAAATATCTGTGGAACAACAATAGATATCCAAAACCGACTTTCGCGGGTATCAATGTGAGGCAGGGGCTCATGAAAGTGAGTACTATGAGACATGCTAAAATGTAGGTAATTATTATGTTCAACACAAATTATTTTTAATGGACATCTGTATTATTTCTTTCGCAATTAATAACATGAAATGTTACAAAAAGGGCGTTAGTAGCATAGCAATATATAAATTACACCCAGAGAAATTACAAAGCGAACTTGACGCTTGAAAGAAACGAAATGCGCCGCTATTGCACATTCGGAGGTGAACACTGAACCGAAATCACGATGTGAGTGATGTACGTAATCTTAGTTTCACTTTTGTCACGATGGCCGAAAGCAATACTAGGAGTTTCTGCCACAAACATTGGTACGTACATAACGATTTGCCACCTGCGTGTCCTATTTATCTACGTGCACACTACGGGACAGTACCGGTCAGTGTACCAACCAAGAATTCCTAAATCGATGGATAGGACGGGGCAGTCCTGTTCAGAGATTTCCAGCGCGGTCGCCGGGCTTTGTCTCACGAATTTTTCGTCTGGGGACATATGGAAAATGTGGTGTGTCAGAAGTTTCAAACAAATATGGACGAGCACGAAGGCTCGTATTACCGCCGCACGTGCCGCAATAGCACCACAGACACTGCCAGTAGTGAGTCGATCAGTGTTGGAGGGTGCACAGCGGTGTTGCCCTGTAGATGGTGATCTCTTTTCCAACGTACGTTGTAGCGTTTCTGTTGTCAGAAAGGTGAATGCATACCGGCGTACATTTTCAATGTTTCTGAGAAGACTTATGTTTCTTTTGTAGGAACTATTTTATATTTGTGTAATCTTTTCTCCATGTGCAAAGGTTCAGTTCTAACGTAATTATCAAAAATGTTCAGTGGCACGTCCTGTACGTGTCATGTGGCATTAAGTAATTAATGTACAGCTACGCGGGATTAGCGGAGCGGTGTAAGGCGCTGCAGTCATGGACTGTGCGGCTGATCCAGGCGGAGGTTCGAGTCCTCCCTCGGGCATGGGTGTGTGTGTTTGTCCTTAGGATAATTTAGGTTAAGTAGTGTGTAAGCTTAGGAACTGATGACCTTAGCAGTTAAGTCCCATAAGATTTCGCACACAACCAACCAATCTTTTCTCCAAAGGTCTCTTTAATTTTCCTGTAGGCAGTATCTATCTTACCCATGGTGATATACTCCTCTACATCTGTACCCAAGATAAATAAAGTACATACGTGTAAACCCCCTGGCTTTTCGATGTGATTGGACATTAATATTGTTTCGTTCAAACAGCAATAAGTACAACGTTTGTCGTATTGTAGTACGCCAATCACATCGAGATTACTGTCAAAATGGGGTTCAGGTATGCATCTCGAGATGTGCAATAGCGGCGCGTTTTGTTTACGTCAAGTGTCAACTTCGCTTTGCAAGTTCTCGGGATGTTATTCTCGTATATCGATGCAACTAATGCCATTCGTTTCGCGATTTTTCATATTATTGATTGCTTAAGAAATAATACTTGGTGTCAATTCAAAAAATCATGTTTGTGCTGTAAATATTTGCTTGCTTTTTATGATGTCTATAGTATTTACTTTCATGAGCACCTGCCTTACATTGATACCCGCAAAAGCCTTTTCTCAGTACCTATTGTTGTTGCAGAGATATTTGAGCTGGAACGATTAAGTGGGCTGCCCATTCTATGCAGATTAATCAGTATCCAGTAAATTCTTCTGTGTTGGAAGCTGCTTAATATTGTAACATTAAGAGCGAAGTTTTCGGCCTCTGTGGCACGTAACTTTCATTAAAATTTGTAGTGCAACTGTACAGATACATTTTTAACGTGCTCAACAAAGGTGCGCGGGTGACACTGAGTTGGGGTTCATAGAAGCTGCCTTTGCCGTTTCATTCTCGTAAGCGTGAATGTCGCATTGCCCACCGACCACGCCACAGAAGGGTGCGAAACAAGACGCTAGAAAAAGCATAAACACCTTCCGCTGATTTGGGTCATGTCCAAATTTCTTCGAATGACTTTGATATGAGCTTATTCTTCTGCATTTTAAATCACGTAGCATAAATGCATAAACGCCATAGGACTGGATGTGAGAGGTTGGGGGCGAGTATATTCCCCACTGACTGTAATTTTAGAGGCCTACATTCGCGATCCTGGGGAGAGCTGGTGCAGTGATTACGTGGTGCTTCCGCTGCCGCGCTGCCTGGCGGTCGTTGGGACAGGTCACTGGCCGCTGCGTCCTCCACGTGTTTGGGGCCACGCGTAACGGGAGTACCGTCAAGCCGATTCGTGTTGGCGAGCTACTTGACTGTTCCGCTCACCGCTAGCACCTTTTCTTTGAAGGTAAAAGGCTGCACAGCTAGCATGCAAGTCCTGTCGGCTCAAATGGCTCTGAGCACTATGGGAATTTCTGAGGTCATCAGTCCCCTTAGAACTACTTAAACCTAACTAACCTAAGGACGTCACACACATCGATACCCGAGGCAGGATTCGAACGTGCGACCGTAGTGATGGCGCGGTTCCAGACTGTAGCGCCTAAAACCGCTCGGCCACGCTGGCCGGCGCAGGTCCTGTCGAACAGTGTGATTACCGCTTTCATTTTGGAGTTATGACACCGTGATTTCTTAATGTTGTCAGAGTCGTAAGTAACACTCGTACACTTACAACCATGAACAAAAAGTCGTCCTCCTCCCTCCGATGTAAAGCAATTTTCTATCGTAACTAACATAAACTTTCTCAGTACGCAGCGTAGCAACGACCATCTTTAGTGCACTCGAACAGATATCTAATCGGATTAAAGACGACTCGGTGAAAAACGTTCCATAATGATCGATGAGATCCTGAATGTAGAGCAGACGAGACTTCGTTAATTGTTTCTCCGTTGCAGCCGTTAGTAGTAAAAGCAGCAAAACACTTCTGTAAGTTGGAGGTCGTGCTGAAAAGCAAGGTTTCCGAATTTCTACGTGAAAACTCTTAGAGGTTTTTAAATAAAACAATTTTTTTTACATTCTACATCTCTATTCTTCATGTCACCATATTTGTACCGGTCTGCCGCTAGAGGGCTCCGAACGGTAGCGTGTAACATGGCACTGTGTAACGTAGCTACGTCTGAGCGTGAGAAACAGCGTGCTGTAACCGAGTTCCGAAGTGTAAGAGTTCTTACCCACATGGAGTATCCTCTTCTTCGGCACGACAATGCCAGGACATACACGAGGAGGCTTAAGGGGCTCCGGAAAGGCTCAAAATCATGAAAAGTTCAATTTTTACTTTCTTGCGTTTTCTGAATCTGCAGACTATTACCTTTTAATAGATATATAATTTATTCAATTCCGAAGACTACAACTATTTTTAAATTTTTTTTGAAATGTGTTCTACATGGGCGTGACCCACTGTGGTGCTGTTAAACTGCTGTCAAATGGTATTATTATTAACGTCCGTGTTCATCAGGTACATTTTAGTGATGTGAGATAAAGTATGTGTTGTAGCTAACCTGTGATGGTTCAATATATATCGCTGGTGTGATTGTCGATTGTTTCATGTTTATTTACTCGGTCGTTATCTCGAAAATATTCGTAATTAATTCTGTTTCTTGAGTCTCTGTTTTGTTGAAGTATAATAATGAGTAAAAGTGAAGTTATTAGAAATCCTCTGAAGGCTTTTAAGAAAAGGAGAAATGTTGGAAAGCCAAAGGTATGTGTTATTACTGTAAACAATAAAGACGATAACCAAGTGAGTGAACCTAACCTCTCAAGTACACCTGCCCATAGCAGTCAAAGTGGGAAAGAAAATACTTCACAGAAGAAGCTTGGTTCAATGAGTGAAAACTATGAATGTTTTATGGGCGAATCGGATGTGAATGAAATATTTGATATGTCGGTTCTCAAAGGAATTTTTTCAAACTGTGTAAGATGTATTCATTGTGGTGAAGTTGGTCTGGAACTCTCCATAATAAAGCACGTAGGACTTGCTAGTGAAATACAACTGAAATGTGATAAGTGTTCATACATGACCACCTTTTGGAACAGTGTTGCAGTAACTGCAACTGAAGAAAATGGTAGCAAAATCTACGAACACAACAACGAACGATGCTTGCTTTAGACAAGGAACGCCTTCGGGCTGCAGACAGGGCTGTAAAGAGTCTAGAAATACAAGCAAGAGTAAACAGGAGGAGGAACAAGAGGAAGCTGGAGGAGGAGTTTGCAGAGGATGAAGATAATCCATCCTATGGACCTGGAATGCACTAAAAAGTTAATCCAATCTTTGTCGCTCGATTCCCAAAACTTTTATTTTCTCATACTAATTACATGTTTTCTAAGGATCTTCCAAACATATTTGTTTCAAACTTTCAGTAAATGTTACACAGTACCTTCTGCATAATTTAACACAGCCTTTTTCCAAAAAACTGTATATTTTTGAATATATAAATAAAAAATTGCAAAAAAGTGTTGTGAATTTTCATTACAAATGAAAAAAAAATCATCTTTAATAACTGAACTAAAATTTTGTTAAGTTGTAGCTCATATTCCAATAAATAATCTGTAAGAAGTTCAACTTCCTTTCTCAAATACTTTGTGAGGAAAGATGTAATTTATAAGCGTTATTTTAACATTGCAAGTATAGGGCGTTCCGGAGCCCCTTAAGTGAGGTTGTGCCTCCGTCAACAAAGTCAATCATTCTTCACTGACAGTCTCAACAAACTGCTCTCCCGCTGGGGGAAATGTGTCGTCGCCAGGATGACTATGTTGAGAACATAATGTTGGAATGCGTCGTGAAACCATGCACACAGGTGTGCAAAACTTAAGGAGAAAAGTAACTTTTCGCATGATGTGTCAGTGGCTAGTAACATAGCTCGATGGAACTTTGACTATACAGAGACGGAAATGCTACAGTATAGTACAAAAGATGACTGAAAGAAATACGCAGTGAGAAAAAAAAGTCATGATAATTTATTTCAAAGACAATTATTACACTGAAATCGCCCCACGCTTTTGACGGTCCTTTCGACGTTACAAAAGGTGTCAAATAATTATTAATAGGCTATGGATGCTTCCCAGTGAGCTCTATTGCTCGTCACGTACACTCATATGGTGAGAAGCGGTAACACGTAATGCACCCAGGAACACTGTCGAACTACACTCCTGGAAATTGAAATAAGAACACCGTGAATTCATTGTCCCAGGAAGGGGAAACTTTATTGACACATTCCTGGGGTCAGATACATCACATGATCACACTGACAGAACCACAGGCACATAGACACAGGCAACAGAGCATGCACAATGTCGGCACTAGTACAGTGTATATCCACCTTTCGCAGCAATGCAGGCTGCTATTCTCCCATGGAGACAATCGTAGAGATGCTGGATGTAGTCCTGGGCAACGGCTTGCCATGCCATTTCCACCTGGCGCCTCAGTTGGACCAGCGTTCGTGCTGGACGTGCAGACCGCGTGAGACGACGCTTCATCCAGTCCCAAACATGCTCAATGGGGGATAGATCCGGAGATCTTGCTGGCCAGGGTAGTTGACTTACACCTTCTAGAGCACGTTGGGTGGCACGGGATACGTGCGGACGTGCATTGTCCTGTTGGAACAGCAAGTTCCCTTGCCGGTCTAGGAATGGTAGAACGATGGGTTCGATGACGGTTTGGATGTACCGTGCACTATTCAGTGTCCCCTCGACGATCACCAGTGGTGTACGGCCAGTGTAGGAGATCGCTCCCCACACCATGATGCCGGGTGTTGGCCCTGTGTGCCTCGGTCGTATGCAGTCCTGCTTGTGGCGCTCACCTGCACGGCGCCAAACACGCATACGACCATCATTGGCACCAAGGCAGAAGCGACTCTCATCGCTGAAGACGACACGTCTCCATTCGTCCCTCCATTCACGCCTGTCGCGACACCACTGGAGGCGGGCTGCACGATGTTGGGGCGTGAGCGGAAGACGGCCTAACGGTGTGCGGGACCGTAGCCCAGCTTCATGGAGACGGTTGCGAATAGTCCTCGCCGATACCCCAGGAGCAACAGTGTCCCTAATTTGCTGGGAAGTGGCGGTGCGGTCCCCTACGGCACTGCGTAGGATCCTACGGTCTTGGCGTGCATCCGTGCGTCGCTGCGGTTCGGTCCCAGGTCGACGGGCACGTGCACCTTCCGCCGACCACTGGCGACAACATCGATGTACTGTGGAGACCTCACGCCCCACGTGTTGAGCAATTCGGCGGTACGTCCACCCGGCCTCCCGCATGCCCACTATACGCCCTCGCTCAAAGTCCGTCAACTGCACATACGGTTCACGTCTACGCTGTCGCGGCATGCTACCAGTGTTAAAGACTGCGATGGAGCTCCGTATGCCACGGCAAACTGGCTGACACTGACGGCGGCGGTGCACAAATGCTGCGCAGCTAGCGCCATTCGACGCCCAACACCGCGGTTCCTGGTGTGTCCGCTGTGCCGTGCGTGTGATCATTGCTTGTACAGCCCTCTCGCAGTGTCCGGAGCAAGTATGGTGGGTCTGACACACCGGTGTCAATGTGTTCTTTTTTCCATTTCCAGGAGTGTATATCCGTTTGGTAGTGCAGATATTGTTGTGTAGGGAGTCATAATTTTGCATGGGTGTACTGACCTTCATATATTTGTACACGGTAGACTCGCAGGTTTACGATATTGTGACACTGTGCTCCTTCCCCACGTGTGTCTTTCAGGGGTGCATCCGGAGGTGATTTTATTTTTACGGACGTGCGTGATTGCATCGAACTGCGCAGGTGGAGGAGGCCTTGGAAAGAGAGAGTATTCGGCAAAGGGAAGGGCTTCTCCATTCGCTCGAGTTGAATCCTATCTAGCAAACATGGGATGCGCTAGAGAGACGTATTGCATCCCGTTCGCACGCAGTTACCATCCGTCAATTGCCAACGGCGCTGGTACAGGAACAGTACGCCCCACTTCAAGAATCCTTTAAAAAACCGTGGCGAGCATGGCAGCATGTTACAGAGCATATACCACCGTCTGTAGTGATCACACAGCTTAGAATACAGCCTACTTGGACTGTGTTTTCATTGTCAAAGCAGGTTGTGGCTGTGGACGCCGACAAAAGTAATTTTCGAATGGTTCAAATGGCTCTGAGCACAATGGGACTTAACTGCTGAGGTCATCAGTTCCCTAGAACTTAGAACTACTTAAGCCTAACTAACCTAAGGACATCACACACATCCATGCCCGAGGCAGGATTCGAACCTGCGACCGCAGTGGTTTCGCGGTTCCAGACTGTAGCGCCTAGAACCGTGACGGTTCAAGAATCTCATGATCGTTTGAACAGCGAAACCATTCAGACACTATGCAAGGCACAAAACATCTCGTGAAAAACCTTGAATGTAAAAAAAAAGCAAAAAAAATTGTAATGGCTCCCTCAGAAATACACAAATAATAATTCACTATTTTAAGTTCAGTAATGCAACTGTAGGAGTATCAGATACACGGTACAACGAAAGTGACATACGCTCTACATAGACTTCTCATACAATATACGCTTTAAACGATGAACAAGAGGAGGTCTGAAAATATTATCAGCAAAAAAGACACTTTCTGCAACTGATAAACTCACGCATGGCACAAAAAATCGCCGTGAGCACTATGGGACCTAAAACATCTGAGGTCTTCAGTACCCTAAAACTTATAACTACTTAAACCTAAGTAACTTAAGGACATCACACACATCCATGCCCGAGGCAGGATACGAACCTGCGATCGTAGCGGTCGCGCGGTTCCAGACTAAAGCGCCTAGAACCGCTCGGCCACAGCGACCGGCTGACGCATGACACAGTGGGAGCTGTTATCATATAGCGAGTTTACGTGCCTTCTGGAAGTGAAGCAAGCACATTAACCGTTTCAGGCCTGATTTTTTTCTGGGAGAAGGAAGTTTTTCTATGCGCTCTAATGCTTGCTCTTATGTGATCTTTTAATGATTTTAGATGCAGGATTTACACGTATATATCTACCAGTTTTCATAACACGTACACTTGGATTCTCTTTATGGACTTAACTGATCATTCAATAATTGCCATGCAAAATAATAATAGTGAATTATACAGTGGATTATAACTAACCGACCACTCCTGCGTAATCTAGAGGCCACAAGTTGCTGCTTACTGGTACAGACACTCGTTGATATTTTTGCAGTTCTGCCCAACAGATGGCAGAACGTATGCGTGTTGAAAAGGTTAAATATTCACAAATGTGTACATGAGGTTTCCATTGGCGAAAAATATTACTGTTGCAGCTAATACCCAGCCAACATTAATGCACACAATTAAAGACAGAGGCTCTGAAACGCTTAATACCGATCAATCAGCGCGGACAGCTCAAGAACACCATGTAACGCCTGTAGATCCCGCGGGAAGATACTTCCAGTAGCTCAAGGATGACGGGTGGAGATTAAATCGGCGACGCCCGGCAGTGGATTCACAGAGATGGATCCTGCGCCGTAGGGCAGGGATTCGCGGTCGGCGCGTGTCAAGGGCAGCCGCTGGCAGCCGCTCTGCCGGCCTGCAGACAACTCGGCCGCAGCAGCGCCGCGTACCAGTCTCCGGTCTCCAGTCGCCTGGCTGCCGCCGCACACACAGCAGCAGCAGCAGCAGCAGCAGCGGAACTGCGGGCTCGTAAGTCAACAACACAGCTCAGCGGCGCCGCTAGCTTCGCAAGGCATAAGCTCGCTACCTGTTGCATCTTTATCGTTGTCAGTACGGGTCTAGTTCCGAAAAACAAAAATATTTGAACCTTAGTTCTAACGTTACACCGAAAACAGTTTCTTCAAGTTCAGTGGGTACCTTTTGTTTGCGACCTGAAATTGTGTGCGATCGATGTTTATTAGACTAAGACATAAATAACTAAGTTTAAATCGGAGGTATTAGATCTACAACTTTGGTTGTCCCGTTTTTTTCTCGAACCTGGAGGCTTCGTTGCAAAAAAAAAAAAAAAAAAAAAATTAAAAAAAAATAATTACAATTCAAATTATTGTTCGTCGCTGTCCACTACTTTTTCCCATCGTTTGGGCAGCGTACTAATCTCGCAGCGGAAGAACTGCCCGTCATTTGAGGAGATCCGTGCACCGATCCAATTTTGCACTTGTTCATATGACTAGAAGTGCTGGTAAGCCAGACCGTGTGACACTGATCGAAAAAGGTGATAGTCGGAGGAAGCAATATCTGGAGAATACGGCGGGTGGGGTAGGACTGTCTATTTCAGCGTTTCCAAGCATGTTTAGATGGATTTTACGACGTGGGGTCGAGGATTGTCGTGCTGGAAAATCACCTATCGCTATATCGTGACCGTTGGTCTTCAACCCTCGGCTGAAACGCATTAATTGCTTCCGATAATGATATCCTGCGAGTTTTTCCTCTTTACCGTAGCTTCGAGAAGCTTCCGTCTTTCACCACTTTTCTTCGACGTACAAAATCAGCTACCTCGAACCGATGAAACCATTCTCTGCACGTTCTGTCACTAATAAAAGCCTCACCGTAGGTTCTGCCCAGGATTTTATGAGCTTCAGCCGCAGATATAATCACGTTAAAGCGTAAAATTATAACTTTCTGCGAACGACGAATATTGGGCTCGTAAGTTGACATATTCAGTCGAGAATAGCTTCATGGTGCAATCACAAATCGACTAATATTTTGATGTAGCTATGTTTACAAATGTCTACGTTTGCTGTATGACATCTACGACCTACCAACCGCACTACCACTTGCTGCTACTGATATCTATTCTAAAACTGCGGAAGCAAAAGCGTAGACCTAATATATTTTTGTTGGCTAAAGGAAGATATGTTTGTGATGCAGTGACATTTGTGAAGCAGCAGCTAATGATTGCTCTTCGATATTGTCTTTATATTGCACCTTTTTATTAGTAACTACACCTGTTTTTGTTATTATTATGAAAATTTCCGCTAGTAACAAAAATTTCAACTCATAAGAATCTAGAAACATCTGAATAGGTATTAGAGTGATAATTCTTTACACATAAAGTTCTGTACATAAATAACATTCTTAATAAGACCACTATATTGTGACTACCAAACATTATCATTGCCAGTGAGGGAATTTAAACTACTGTTTTAGTTTTAAGGTAAATTGTTTGCACACTGACAGAAGTTGAAGTGATTTGATCGAAAAAATGTTTCGGTCACAAAAACAGAGGTAGAAATGCTTGGGACTTGTAAATGCGGACCTCGCAGCATAATTTTAACCGATTTTTGATCAACTGAACTTATCTTAATACTATTAGAATGACAATACAAGGTAATCGGCACATAGTGACAGCCGTCACTGTCCTGAAGTCAACTGCTCAGAATACCTGTACTCCTGTTCTACGACACACGAAGCAGACACATGTGACTGTGCAGTTGCATCATACGATTGCCAATTAGACAAGTGGAAATTAGGGGGAGGGGAAAACAGGAGGGTAAGCGGACTCCAGAATAAACTTACGATTGATCAGCAGTAATCAAACACCGATCTGGATTTCACCCATTGCCCTTCACAAAATGTTGGTGTTGCATATGGGGACGTCGGTGGCCCAATGACTCCTTCGTCTCACATCTTGTTCACTAACTTGCGCAGAGATTGTATCCTTGGGAGAGATAGACGGTATGGTTCAAAATGGTTCAAATGGCTCTGAGCGCTATGGGGCAACATCTGAAGTCATCAGCCCCTAGCCGTAGAACTACTTAAACCTAACTAACCTAAGGTCATCACACATATCCATGCTCGAGGCAGGATTCGAACCAGCGACCGTAGTAACAGCGCGGTTCCGGACTGAAGCTCCTAGAACCGCTATGGTCACAGCGGCTGGCGAAGGTGTGGATATTGTCTGACAGGCACCTGGTCAAAAAGTATAATGCGATCCTCTGTTCGATTGGTCATTCCCAACTTGTTGGTCAGTACTCCAGGAAAGCCCCGCAAAACATCAAGGAGAGCTAGGGCAGCATCAGATGATAAATGCCCCATTTCGAATTCTCCACCCCTTGTGTCCACAATGCAAACTACTCGTGGGCTGTATAATCGGCGAACACCAATAATAATAATAAATAATAATAACAATAAATTAAGGACATCAATGCACTTAGACTAATTTCAAATGAGAACCTCTCTAACCGAGGTAACAAAGTTAGCTGATTGTAAAGGACTCCGTAGACCTGTAGACCGCTGTAATAAATCCAATTACTACGCCCTTGGCGCACGACCGAAACGAATCCACCCGTCAGCACACAGAACAGACTCAACTCCCACCCGAAAATACTATAGGAAGGCTGGCTAGAAAACTTCCTCCGAGCTGATCCAGAAAGCTTGTAAGATGTGCCGTAGTAATTAATGCTTTACCAAACTATTATTGAATTCCGCGAGACTTATGTTTCAAAACACATGTCAGTCCCAGCAGGAAATCATAGCAAGAATTCAACAGTAATACATTAAACACAAATAAACAGGCTAGGAATAAAAAAACTTTTACACATTTGTCTGCGGTAGCTCGTTAGACATCAAGGAAAATGTGAAACTACCGTGGCGCATCGGAAGGCGGTTAGAATCGTGGTAACGCAGATTTGGAGATCGGCCACCCCGAAATTCTAACCAGGAGGCTGAGCTGATGCACGAAACGGAAATAAACGAACTTCGATACGTCAAGTCACCGAGTAGATATCAAATCAGAGACTCCTACTGCAAGAGGTACATTAATAGCACCAAACACTGAGACACTATCATCCCATAAACTGAAGCTCCCTGGGGGAGTGTTCACAACAATGGAGAAACTATTGAGAACTGCCCAACCTGACAAGACTCAGTTGCAACCAGTGATCAACACCTGTGTCCTCATTAAAGGCCTCCGAGTGACTAAAAAAAATGGTTCAAATGGCTCTGAGCACTATGGGACTTAACATCTGTGGTCATCAGTCCCCTAGAGCTTAGAACTACTTAAACCTACCTAACCTAAGGACATCACAAACATACAAGCCCGAAGCAGGATTCGATCCTGCGACCGTAGCAGTCGCGCGGTTCCGGACTGAGCGCCTAGAACCGCTAGACCACCGCGGCCGGCCCCGAGTGACTAGAGTAGGCTTTTCCACCACCTTGTATGACCCCACAAATGATGTGACAACTTTCCTGCATGGTCCTGGCCACCACGTCTCCGACCTCAATGTTGCTCGGACGTCGACCGCTGTTCTCCGCGCTGCGCCCTTACGTGTGCGCTCGCGATATTGACCTTAGACTTGCGCCAGTTGTGCTTGATAATCTCTGGGCTAATCTTGTTAGGTATCAGGTCTTGGATCGACCAAATATTGGACAAAGGAGAATTGAGGGAATATGGGAACAGGAGGGACGCTGGGGTCGCCGTTTGGGCCTCGTTCTACCGGTATTAAAGGCTAAGTTAAGCCAGGGCAAGAAAGGGTTCCATTTAGTTTAGGCTTCCAGGTGAAATATAATGAGGCGCACTAAGTTTCGATTCACCCATTCGACAAGGGAGAGACAGGAGTAGTAAGCTATCGCAGTTACGTGTTTCATCCCCGACTGAAAGCAGAACTGATACAAATGCTAGGGTGTTACCATTAACGATTACTCGTGGGGGCCCAAATAAGGAAAAGATCCTGGTCAGAAGTTTAATGCTTCGCCCAGGGATTACTTCCACACTGAGCACCAACCAGCTAAGCTTAAGAAACTCTTCTACTATCACAATACTATCCCGCTGCCTATCCTGGGTACGCGGCAAAGGAACCACATAGTCAATGAACAGACGTTCCATTCACGTCTCTGCCCAAGTTGACTGAAGTAGCCTCCTGTCACTGGTTTATCATTTTCCGTACATCACGATACAATGATTCCCAGTTCAGGGATACTAGGATCTTGTGGATGGTCTTATATACACCTTGGTGCCACCTTTCACCGAGATACGATGGTATTTAAAGACAGCGGTACCAGCACAGCAACGGACTGATCTTAGCTACCTCATACCGTCGCATGTGGTGGCAGCGAATCCGCTTCTATAGTTCATATACCGGTCCCTCCTCGCCCGACATCAACCGCTTCCTGAGTCCTAAATTTGGATCTTCCTCCTGCTGCTCCTGAAGGTTACCAAACAAGGCCGACACTTCAACCGGCACGGCATTCACCACCTGGCAGCTCTCTTCCTCCTCGTCCTCCTCAAATATCCTGCTCACTGCGCTATGTTGCGCCTTTGTGTGCTGCACGGAGAACAGGATGGCCGAAATACGCTCTGTCCACCGTCAATGCGTCCAGTTTTGTGTGACGTGACAAGACCCAGCAGGACGCTTGGTTATCTGTGTGTGAAATCCTATGGTACTTAACTGCTAAGGTCATCGGTCCCTAAGTTTACGCACTACTTAACCTGAATTATCCTAGGGACAAACACGCACACCCATGCCCGAAGGAAGATTCGAACCTCAGCCGGGACCAGCCGCACAGTCCACGACTGCAGCGCCTTGGTTATCTGTCTCCGGAGTTAATTGAAGGCGTTAGAGATAATATTTAAATTTCTCAATATTGAGTAGTACGGCACATGCTTCCAACTCGTATGTAGAATGTTTTCATTCCGCATGTGACAGAGACCTCGATGTGTAAACGAATTACTGGCGCTCGCCATCCTGCTCCTGGCAGCCACACTCGATTTCGAGGCGCCCATCTGTACTACGAACGGTCGACGGAAATCGGGAATCGTGAGCATGAGAGCGTTACTTAAGGATATTTAGCGCATCAAAAGCTGCCTGCTGGATCTCAGTCCATAGAAATGGTCCCCCTTTTTTACACAACAGATTAGCAAACCTGGGCACGAATTCACCAAAAAATTCGTCATATCGACTAATCAGACTATCCACTTCTTGGTCTTGGGCGGGCGAAAGCTGTAGATTGCCCCACTTGTAGATTGTTCAGGATTGAGGGGAGAACTCCTGACACGGTAGAGTAACTTTGGTGGATAGATGGTTAAACCCACCTCCCTTAGATGCTCCTCAATCTTGCGTAAATGTTCTAAATGTCCACCGAATGGCGCACTGTATATCACGACGTCCAGATGATTATATATGAACTTAAATTTTACATCTCCGAGCACCAAACTGAGCAAACTGGAGAGGACTGCCGCTCCAGCTGGCAGACCAAAGGGCATCCGCTTGATATCACACAGTTTCCAGTCGGTTGCAAAGCCGTGGACGTCTTAGATCCTTCGGCCGAATGGATCTGTTAGTACGCCTGCTTGAGATCAACCACGGAGAAATAACGGGTTTCAGAAAACCAGGAAAGGAAATTGACTCCAGTACTAACTTATAGTTGAGCAGTCAGTAATCAATCACTAGTCTGAACTCCCCCGACTGCCCTTCACCATCAGAAATATTGGTGTTGCATATGGGGATATCGATGGTCTAATGCCTCCCTCATCCAACATCTTGCTCACAAATACATAGCTTTATTCATCTTCATGGGAGATAGAAGCTATGGATATTGTCAGACAAGCACCTGTTCCGGAAACAGGATGCTATTAATCATTCCCAGCTTGTTGGTCAATACTTCAGGAAAGCCCCGAAAAACATCAAGAAGAGCTTAGACTGCATCAGATGATAAATGCCCCACTTCGAACTCTCCATCCCTGGTGTCCATAACACAAACCGCGGACCACCTACAATGTCGACACAATCTAAACTTAGGCTTAGGTCGAGACCTAAAATAACTGTTAAAGCCAGTTCATTAAAACAGGTAGCATCTCTTTGCTTATTAAAACATGAAAGTTGTTTGCCAAGATTAAGAACATTTACTTATAACCAGTACCTCAGACCCAGTAAGTTCACGAGGGAGTCCAAAAACCTACATTTGCTGACATTCAAACCTGGAATTGATAACATAACTGCGCAAATTATACACTAGAACAGCAAGTTGTCTACAGCGTAAGTGTAATCAAACATTGATTGATAGAATTTAGCTAAATCCTGTTGAAACAGCAATACAAGGTGAATGGCCCACAGTGCCCTCGGTAACTGGCCAGAAGTCAGGACAATTAACGGGACCTTTGCCTTTCGCGGGCAAGTGCTCTACCAGACGGTAGAGCACTTGCCCGCGAAAGGCAAAGGTCCCGAGTTCGAGTCTCTGTCGGGCACACAGTTTTAATCTGCCAGGAAGTTTCATATCAGCGCACACTCCGCTGCAGAGTGAAAATCTCATTCAGGACAATTAACAGCCAACGGCTCAGAATACCGGCTTCGCCTGCTAAAACACACAAAGTAGACGCATGTGACTATACAGGTACATAATACAATTAACAGTCAGCAAGTTGTCATCAGGTGGAAGGGAAGACCGGGGAAGCAGCCTCAGCTAACATCAACACGCCCAAGGCAATTCTATCGGGAGAGACAGATGATAATTGCAAAATTTAGCGTACCAGTTACAGAACAGTGCTAAGAAACTACCTGTGCCTGTCAAATAGACGAAAATGTACAGTAATAATGATAATAATAATAATTAATAAATAAATAAAGGGCAGCAGAGCACTTACAGTATTTTCTAGTAAGAACCTCTCCAGCAGAGTTAACAGGTTTAGCTAGTTGAAAAGTACCTCGTCGGTTTGGTAGCTGTTGACTGGAATAACTTCAGACGGCAACAGTTAATTGAATTCAAACATTACGCCCTTCATATGGGACCGGGCGAGTCCATGTGTTAGCAAGCAGAACAGAGTTTTTAGCAATCAGAACACAGCATGTTGTTATCAATGGAGAGACGTCTACAGACGTTAAAGTAACCTCTGGCGTGCCACAGGGGAGTGTTATGGGACCATTGCTTTTCACAATATATATATAAATGACCTAGTAGATAGTGTCGAAAGTCCCATGAGGCTTTTCGCGGATGATGCTGTAGTATACAGAGAAGTTGCAGCATTAGAAAATTGTAGCGAAATGCAGGACGATCTGCAGCGGATAGGCACTTGGTGCAGGGAATGGCAACTGACCCTTAACATTGACTAATGTAATGTATTGCGAATACATAGAAAGAAGGATCCTTTATTGTATGATTATATGATAGCGGAACAAACACTGGTAGCAGTTACTTGTGTAAAATATCTGGGAGTATGCGTGCGGAACGATTTGAAGTGGAATGCTCATATAAAATTAATCGTTGGTAAGGTGGGAACCAGGTTGAGATTCATTGAGAGAGTCCTTAGAAAATGTAGTCCATCAACAAAGGAGGTGGCTTACAAAACACTCGTTCGACCTATACTTGAGCATTGCTCATCAGTGTGGGATCCGCACCAGATCGATTTGACAGAGGAGATAAGAGAAGATCCAAAGAAGAGCGGCGCGCTTCGTCACAGGGTTATTTGGTAACCGTGATAGCGTTACGGAGATGTTTATCAAACTCAAGTGGCAGACTCTGCAAGAGAGGCGTTCTGCATCGCGGTGTAGCTTGCTCACCAGGTTTCGAGAGGGTGCGTTTCTGGATGAGGTATCGAATATATTGCTCCCCCTACTTATACCTTCCGAGGAGATCACGAATGTAAAATTAGAGAGATTCGAGCGCGCGCGGAGGCTTTCAGACAGTCGTTCTTCCCGCGAACCATACGCGACTGGAACAGAAAAGGGAGGTAATGACAGTGGCACGTAAAGTGCCCTCCGCCACACACCGTTGGGTGGCTTGCGGAGTATAAATGTAGATGTAGATGTAGCACTTGCGTGCGTGAATACTATCGAAATGTTGGCTACAGAACTACCACCCAGCTGTGCCAGAAAGCCTTGAAGACAATGGTAGTAACTCATGGTTCACTAACATAAGTTTCAAGACACGTCAGTCCCGTCTGGCGATCATAGCTAAAATTCAGCAGTAAGGCATTAAACATAAATAAACAGGAAAGGAATTAAAATTTGACACTCTTCTCCGCGGTAACTGCTTTAGACATCGAGATAAATGCGACACTTGTGGCGGCCCACCACGCAATTCGAAACCAGGAGGCTGTGCTGAAACTCAAACCGAGGTACAACGCACCTTGGCAAGTAAAGTCACTGAATAGACAGCAAAATCAGATTCTCCAACAGGTACACGAATATTGCTCAGGAATGTCTCTTGCTGAGTTAAATTTAGCCCCGATAAATACACTGTGTGATCAGAAGTATCTGGACACACAAGTTCGTGGTGCCTTCCATCGGTAATGCTGGAATTCAATATGGTGTTCGCCTAGACTGAACGTTTATGACAGTTTCCACTATCGCAGGCATAAGTTCAATCAGGTGCTGGAAGGTTTGTTGGGGAATGGCAGCTCATTCTTCACGGAGTGCTGCACTGAGGAGAGCTATCGATGTCAGTCGGTGAGGCCTGGCAGGAAGTTGGCGTTCCAAAACATCCCAATGATTTTCTGTAGGCTTCAGGTCACGACTTTGGTCGGGCATGTCCATTAGAGGGATGTTACTGTCGTGTAACCACTCCGCCACAGGCCGTGCATTATGAATAGGTGCTCGATCGTGTTGAAAGATGCAGTCGCCATCCCCTAGTTGCACTTCGACAGTGGGATCCAAGAAGGTGCTTAAAACAGCAATGTAAGCCTGTGTAGTGATATTGCCACGCAAAACAAGGAGTGCAAACCCCCTCCATGAAAACCACGAGCCAGCCGGAGTGGCCGAGCGATTTTAGGCGCTACAGTCTGGAACAGCGCGACCGCTACGGTCGCAGGTTCGAATCCTGTCTTGGGCATGGATGTGTGTGATGTCCTTAGGTTAGTTAGGTTTAAGTAGTTCTACGTTCTAGGGGACTGATGACCTCAGAAGTTAAGTCCCATAGTGCTCAGAGCCATTTGAACCATTTTTGAAATACACGACCACACCATAACACCACCGCCTCCGAATTTTACTGTTGGCACTACAAACTCTGGCAGATGACGTTCACCGGGCATTCGAAATAGTCACACCCTGCCATCGGATCTCTACATTGTGAACCGTGATTTGTCACTCCACACAATGTTTACCCACTGTTCAATCGTCCAATTTTTACGCTCCTTGCAGCAAGCGAGGCGTCGTTTGGCATTTGCCGCCTTTATGTGTGGCTTATGAGCAGCCGATCGACCATGAAATCCAAGTTTTCTCACCTCCCGCCGAACTGTACTTGCAGTGGATCCTTATGCAGTTTGGAATTCCTGTGTGATTGTCTGGATAGATGTCTGCCTAGTACACATTACGACCCTCTTCAACTGTCGTCGGCCTCTGTCAGTCAAGAGACGAGGTCGGCCTGTACGCTTTTGTGCTGTACGTGTCCCTTCAAGTTCCCACTTCACTATCACATCGGAAACAGTGGACCTGGGGGCTTATGACCTCAGATGTTGAGTCCCATAGTGCTCAGAGCCATTTGAACAGTGGACCTATGGATGTTTAGGAGTGTGGAAATCTCACGGTCAGACGGTACGACACAAGTGACACCCAATCACCACGTTCGAAGTCCGTGAGTTCGGCGGAGCGCCCCATTTAGCTCTTTCACAATGTCTAATGATTACAGAGGTCGCTGATATGCGTTGCCTGGCAGTAGGTGGCAGCACAGTGCACCTAATACGAAAAACGTATGTTTTGATGGTGTGCGGATACTTTTGGTCACGTATAATATCGGTTCACAAACTTTCTCACCTGGAAGACTGTGAGATGTAAGATGACGTACAACTCCCGGTGTCGTCCAAAGCTTGGGTGGTGCAGCAGATTCCTTCCAGTAGGTACCCTCAGAGAGCTCCCGCGTCAATCCACTGGGTTATTTTCCACACGTTTTCTCAGAAACACGCCCAGCGTGATCAGGAAACTAAGGGTCGGCAACCCTTGGCACCGCCGCCAGCACGCACGTCGAGCTCAAATCGAGTCTTCTGGTGCGACTCCCTACGACCTGTGTCCTCGCTACCGCTCGTGACGGCGACCCGCCCGACATCAAATTCACGCCTCGTGGCTTGTTGTTGTTGTTGTGGTCTTCAGTCCTGAGACTGGTTTGACGCAGCTCTACATGTTACTCTATGTTACTCTACCCTGTGCAAGGTTCTTCATCTCCCAGTACGTACTGCAGCCTACATCTTTCTGAATCTGCGTAGTGTATTTCACTCTTGGTCTCCCTCTACGATTTTTAACCTCCACGCTGCCCTCCAATACTAAATTGGTCTCAGAACATGTCCTACCAACCGATCCCTTCTTCTAGTCAAGTTGTGCCACAAACTTCTCTTCTCCCCAATTCTATTCAATACCGCCTCATCAGTTATGTGATCTACCTATCTAATCTTCAGCATTCTTCTGTAGCACCACATTTTGAAAGCTTCTATTCTCTCCTTGTCCAAACTATTTATCGCCCATGTTTCACCTCCATACATGGCTGCGCTCCATACAAAGACTTTCAGAAACGACTTCCTGACACTTAAATCTATACTCGTTGTTAACAAATGTCTCTTCTTCAGAAACGCTTTCCTTGCCATTGTCAGTCTACGTTTCATATCCTCTCTACTTCGACCATCGTCAGTTAGTTTGCTCCCCAAATAGCAAAACCTCTTTACTACTTTAAGTGTCTCATTTCCTAATCTAATTCCCTCAGCATCACCCGACTTAATTCGACTACATTCCATTATCCTCGTTTTGCTTTTGTTGATGTTCATCATATACTCTCCTTTCAAGACACTGTCCATTCTGTTCAACTACTCTTCCAAGTCCTTTGCTGTCTCTGACAGAATTACAATGTCATCGGCGAACCTCAAAGTTTTTATTTCTTCTCCATGGATTTTAATACCTACTCCGAACTTTTCTTTTGTTTCCTTTATTGCTTGCTCAATATACAGATTGAATAACATCGGGGAGAGGCTACAACCCTGTCTCACTCCCTTCCCATCCACTGCTTCCCTCGTGGCTTAGCAAGCCACATATCCCTTGCTCCAAAGAGAAACCTGTTCAGGGCATGGGCCAGCCTGCCTTTTTGCGCATTGTCTCAGCACCTTTGAGCCAACTTTCAAAGTTTTGCCTCGCAATGGGAAACATTTACGGAGATTCAAAAAAGTGATCCTTTATTTCACAATTTTAACTACAAAACCAAATTCATTAAAATAAACTGAAAATGTTAACGTTGAAATCTGATGTAAATATATCTCGTCCGTCACAATGACAGGGACAATAAAAATCTCACGAATCTTAGTCATAGCTTGACATCTATAGAATCACTATATCTTGTTCAGACAGTAGGTTTAGCATGTGAACTGTAACTTTACTTTCAGTGACGCTCTTCTGAAAATCTACATAGGGTGATGAGAACCAAGCGTAGAAGACAGCGTGACGGAGAGAAACCGAAGCGAGACTCGTTGTATGACACTGAATTTTGCAACTCGATGGCCAATGACGGCGTTTACTTTCATGTATTCGTATCGGATATTTGCGGTGTTTTGAACAGTTAAAGACGATCCAAAGGTACACGAGGCCAGCATGCTGCAAACGGCTTAGGATAATCAGTACAGACACGTCCACATGACTGCACTGACAAGGCAATTCAGTGGACGGAAGCGTATGCTCGGTTACGGTTATGTAGACAAGTTGTCAGTCATAATGCTTTCTTGTTGATTCTGATGCTGTTCCACACTTGGAACTTTGTCGGAAAAACATGTCATGAGGAGTCTTTTCCATTATCATTCATCTTCATGTTAATATTGTACACTTTATATTCGATGAAGCATACTTTGACGTTTCAAGGCTCTTTAATGGCTGGACTAAGCATAAGAGAGAGCGCTACATGTCCTATGGAAAAGCTGTTCTTGATGCAGCCTTAAGCACTTCTTCATCTTGCAATTTATTGCACGTTTTCCGTGGTCGTAGACTTCCTGGTCATTCTGTCTAGGAAATACAAGTTTCACTGACGTTAATGTACAGTCTGTTGAGTCTAGGAATCCTGCATACTCGGTTCGCTACACAAATAATCAAACAACTCCTATTAACGACTTTTATTACAACAAGACCAGTACAAATACATAACTTTGAACTGAGAATTCCTGTAGTCCTTTACACGAGGGTTGAAACGTTAATAGTGGCAACTATTTATTTACAGCTCGTACAAAATAGATACGTGTTTCAAAGTTTTACTGGCCTTCACAGTAGTCACCAGCATTGTGTATAGCCCGTTGCCAGCGATGTGGAAGTCGTAGGATACTCTTAGCAGTGCCAGTTGTGTTGACAGTTCGAGTGGCGTGGCCGGCCGTTGTTGCCAAGCGGTTCTAAGCGCTTCAGTCCGGAACCGCGCGACTGCTACAGTCGGAGGTTCGAATCCTGCCTCGGGCATGGATTTATGTGATGTCCTTAGGTTAGTTTGGTTCAATTAGTTCTACGTTCTAGAGGACTGATGACCTCAGATGTTAAGTTCCATAGCGCTCAGAGCCATTTCTACCGAGCGGCGCCGTCTATTGCCCGACTTATTTGTAGCAGTTCTTAAGCGAACGCTGTGAAGTGTTTCCTTCAGTTTAGAAATCGAATTGAACTCACGAGGGCTTAAGTCAGGGGAGTGCAGTAGGTGGTATAGCACTTAGCAGCCCCATCTGTCAAACAAATCAGTAACAGCATGCACTGTACGTGCTTGAGCATTGTCCTGCAAAATGATGGTCAGGTCCTGCAGAAAGTGTCATCACTTCTGTCTCTATTCTGTTCATTTTTGGAACACAACCTACGACTTCCACATCTCTGGCAACGGGTTATATACAATGCTGATGACTACTTTGAAGGTCAGTGAAACTTTGCAACACGTATCTATTGTGTACGATCTATAAATAAATAGTTGCCGCTATTGAAGTTCCATCCCTCATACATGATCATCCACAAGTGCGATGACACAAACGTGTCGCAAGCAAAGGGCGACATACAAAATAATCAGTCTTTGCAGTGAGTGCTGATCTCTAAATGTGCTACGTAAAGATTGCTAATGAAGAGGCTACGATGCTTCGGCTAAAAAAATGGCTGATGTTGAAGCTGCTATCGAAGTGGCTGCAAACAGTCGGGCGCGGCGCTTATGTCGCCTTCACGTATGGGCCACTGCTGTCGCGTTATCGTCCTTGGGGAGGTGCAATTGGCTGACCTCTTCTCACAGCCTTCTCTGTCGTTCCTGACTGGCGTGCCGGCGCTGACTTTACGCCGTAACACAGTCAGTGACAGAATTCGCGAGATCCCTCTCCTTATCGTTATGGACAACCAGACAGCTTTACTGTCTCGTACACAGAGCAACAGGCAAGGATACGAAAGTACTACGAACGAATTGCTACAGGAGTGAATTCGAGATGTTGTTCAAGCATTGCCAGACTATTTTAGATAATGTGGTAGAATATGTTGCTGCCGATTAATTTACCTCTTATGTTATCTGTTATGTTCAACAAACTAACGGAAAACGCTATTTAGTATGCATTGTACTAATACAAGTAAATTATATCTTACCATAATAACGATAGGAAAAAAGTTTTTCTTAATATAAGAGGTGATCAAAACGTTTCCGTTAGAAGGCTGTACAGTCCAGAATCAGTATGCCAACAATGCTATATCTCCTTGAGCACTGAGAGAATCATCCCTCCGATGCACGAGGTTGATGATACCCATTCGGTAAAACATCGTGTCCTTCTGCGTGAAGATGTCCGTAACTGCCTGCTTCACATCCTCGTCCGACAGGCATCATCGATCGTTCAACGCCTTTTTTAAAGGATGGAAGGCGCGATAACAGCATGGCAAGGGATCAGGCCTGTAGGACGAGTGCTTGAGTGCCTCCCACTTGGTTTGGATAAGGCTGGCCTCGCTGACCGACCGGCGTCTTGTGCCTAATAGCGACCAGCAGGACTTGGCGCACCATTCCACGACGACGGTGTTCTACAGACATGTCGCCCCATTATGTTCTTCATTCTGCTATGGATGGCTACCGGTGTTTGTCCTTCGGCAGCCATAGAAGAATAACAACACGATGTCCTGTTTAGATACGTTTGGTAATATGTCATTATAGTTCACGTTTGCACATTTACAGACACGTCGGAAAGACACGAATGCCACACTAATCTCTTGCCTACATGTCGGTGCTTCTACACCCACATCGGAGTCACTTTAAGGTCCATACGCGCTGCAGCAACGCCTTCAAATGGAAACTTTTTGAACCGCACGTATAAAACAAATCAACTGGAATTATCAGGAGAATTATGCGCACATTCAGCTTCAAACCAGTCTGTGTCTAAGTTTCGTCCATACTGAAGCAGCGTTAGGGGAAAGGCGACCACGAAAGCATGCAAGTGTAACGATACAGTAGATACGTAACACGGAACAAAAGTAACCAGAAGAGGTCACTCTACGTGAGCATTGGACGCAGTTTCTATGCAGTACCTCCTAGTTGGCGCATTTTGCTCGTAGTTTGTTTCCCGGTTGTTTCACACTACCGACGCCTCTACACTAACACAACATTTGTGTTAGAATCCACGAAGTGTAATTTTTAAAACAGAATGCTATGTTAAGTATTACGGAACATGCAGCCGAATCTGACTCAGTGGACAAAGCTAATTGTAATTTCATTTCATGATGGAGTCTACTGGAAACGCTTATTAACACTTTTAAGATATGTCCTGCACAAATAAACTTGTCTTCTGATACAGTTGCACACCAGCTCTTGCTTAACTAAACAGTTAAGAGTTACACAAATAGGGCAACACCAGAAGGACAAATGCCGGCTGAAGTGGCCGAGCGGTTCTAGGCACTACAGTCTGGAAACGCGCGACCGCTACGGTCGCAGGTTCGAATCCTGCCTCGGGCATGGATGTGTGTGATGTCCTTAGGTTAGTTAGGTTTAAGTGGTTCTAAGTTCTAGAGGACTGATGACCTTAGCAGTTAAGTCCCATAGTGCTCAGAGCCAGCCCAGAAGGACAAATAGACATATAGACTAGACACTTCACTCTTTACGTCACCGTGTAATAACGTGAAATAGTTGAACACCGATAAGGCATTTAATGTAGACGAAATAAGGTTGATGAAATAAATTATACATTTTGTGGTCGAACCTAAATCATTTCTTGCGCAAGTATTCCCATTTGAAATCACCCCTACAGAGCTAACAAACTTCCCATTTGTGTCACTGAACTCTTCGATTCGTTTCACACACTTATTTCTATAACTTAATGTTTTTGTGAGGAGTGTCCACCAACCGGTATATCGTCACCGCAATCTCTCTATGTGACGCAATTTTACCACTGTGAAAAAAATTTGTAGTCAGGTCAAGATCAACCCCCTTCCTCGTCGTACTAACGAAATAGTTTAAGTAAGGGTCACCGGTCTAGCCTTGATCCAAGTGATGAGGATAAACAAGTCATTCATTCTACACCACTATCATCTCTTTAGGAATCGGAGTACCTCCACGTAAGTTCCAAGATCGTACTGCTGAACCGGACACATGTATGGCTTCCAGTCCTCACATAATGCCCAAATGGCACCCAACAGTTTCATCTGAAAGAGCAGCTGAGACGGTAACCCGCCACAGGTCGGTCTCTGACCCAAACGAAAACTCGCTTGGTGCAAGAGGTATGAAAATAAAGACACCTATTATGATTACGTACTAACACTTAATTGCGAGAAAATGACAAAGTTCTGATGCTACTTCATCAGTTCAATCTAAACCAAGCGAGTCGGTAGCATAGCGGCTAAGAGCTCAGTTCCACGTTTATGCACTCTGCGTTGGAACCCAATCATAGTTCTTCTTTCTTTCTTATGCTGTGGTGGACGTATGTGACATCAACACCATCAATTTTTTATGAAAATCTTTTTGTTAAAAGAAGTAAGCTTTGCAGTATTATCAAAAACAGATTTTATCATTACAAATCTTACATAACCTCTTATAACAAACAGAATTTGAAAATGAAAAGCATAGATGGTACTATTCCAATCTTTACGTTTTGCCTTAAGAGAACCATGGCACTGCCCAAGAAGGTATATGTCGAAAACATTCAATGCACCGTGGACAATAAGTGAAGGCACATGTACTGTATTCACATTTTTTACAGTGAATATCAAGCAACCTCGTTAACGTTCCTAAATACCTCGCACACTAGGGACAATATCTCAGCAAACCATTCATTTGAAAGCATTTTCTCGAAAATTAGAGCCTGCATTTGATAACGGATCCAAGAGAGTATTTTATTAATTAAATCGCTTCCACTTGTGATTTCCGTTTGCTGTTGATGAGACTAGGGCATTTTTGTCATGGCTGAACCTAATCATTCAACTGTAAGTAAAAGTATTCGTCGTAGGGTTGACAGAACGGTAAACACTTTGGCGGAATTACTTTTAATGGATACGTCGATGTTCCTGTCACGTCGATAACCAGGCTACCGTTTTATGATGGAAGACCTTTGCCCATCCCACAAGTCAGTAATGAATAGAAACTGTTCCTTTGTTACGTAAGTTGACAGGAACTGATGATTGATTTCTTTGTTTCATTTCGTCGTCAGTTACTTCTGTATCTTTCTCACAATACGATAACGTGCTGTTAATAGAGATGTAATAGTCACTTTTTGTTTAATACTTTCTCGTAACAAAATCAGCGTTGAATTCATGAATTATTCTGGAGGTCTAAGTTTGAAAGAATCTAGCTGTTCCTAATGATTCATCAAATGTACGCTTGTCTTTGATGCTGATGTATTTGGTGACTTAACGCTGGTGAATTCTGTGTTCCGCCTTGAAAGAATCGCACCATGTTTTCAAGGCTTTCAAAACTTTCCGGTGGCAATGAGGCTGATGGAGACGTTGCCCACTGCCGCAGTGCTCTTGTAGTAGCCGCCAGTCCATCGTTTCTGGCCTCTGAAACACAAGCGAACAGCCACCAACCAATCGTTTTTTATCTCGAATCGATCCCCTGCTTGTCGGCTGGATGGTTAAACGTTAGCGATAGCTGTTTTGTACTTGTGAGCTTGGGCACTCGCACACTGCCGAGTTTCCAGAAAACTATTACTAACAGTTTTTGTTTGCCTCCAAGAAATGGACCCTCGAATCAAACAAGACGTAATCTGATAAATGGAACACGATGGTAGCATGTACGCAACAGCTAGGAAACATGGAAAGCTCACAAAAGATATCCATCATCAGTGTCTGGACAAATGTTTCTGACCTCACATAAAAATGGGACCGTTTCGGCACATTATTGACTCGTCGGGTAGGCAATTCTATTCCACTAATACGACAGGATGGTGGCCTATGAAACCGGAATGTCGATGTCTTCATTAGTAGTAATTTCGTCAAAGTGTATGGCGTTCTGTCAATCCTATGACTTATACTTTTACTTACAGGCAAAGAATTACATTCATCCCTTAGAGAATTGGCTTCATTTGAAAGTACAGAAAACGGAAATTATACGTAGAAGCGAAGCTACTAATAAAACACACGCCTAGATCCGTAATCATTTGTACGCTCCAGTTTTCGAGAAAATGATTTTCTATGCGTGGTTTGCTGCGAGATTACCGCCAGAGCGCGAAACTCTTAGCAACGTTAATGAGGTTGGCTTTTCAAACGATATTCACACTAAAAAATATGATTTTGGCAAATGTACCTTCGCATGTTGCCGGTGGTACTCTGAAGTTATCTGCCTTGAATGTTTTTGACAGATATATCGTCCTGGACAGTGCCATGATTCTTTAGAAATATGAAAGAGCAAATCAAAGGAAAAACTGAAATATAATGTTTTCATTTTCAATTATGGTTGATTACAGGAGGTTATATAAAATATGTGACGATAAAACACATTTTTAATGAGATCTGAAACGCGTATTTTATTGTAGTAATCCATTGTGTTGCTGGATGTCACAAAAAATAGTGATAGCAATGATGTCACAAACTTCCGCTAGAGTAAAAGGGAAATAAAAAAAAAACAGTATACGATTGGAGCTGAACACGGAGCACAAACACTCGAAACTGTGCTATACGCCACTACGCTACTGACTCACTCAGTTTAGTGTTGCCCGCGGGAACTAATGAAGCAGCATCAAAACTTCCTCATTTTCTCCGAAAGTGTTGAGTGTTGACGCCTAAGACAAATTATTTTCAGACTTCTTTCTGAAAGTGACGTTTCACCTTGCCAGTGAATGAACTATGATGGTTTCGTCCTCTCAGCTACACTTTCCGATGAAATTTCTGGGCACTATTTGGGCATTTTGTGGATACTGGAAGCTGTGTATGTTTCTGGTGGTGTAGTGCGAATTTGGAACAAATGTGAAGCTAATCTAACTGTTACGGAGATGACGATGGTAACTGATGACTTGTTCGCCCTAGCCTCGCGGGTTATGACGAGACTAATGAGGCTTATCTGAACTACTTCATTATCACCAAGGCGAAGGGAGCTGACCTAGGTCCGGGTACAAATTTTTTCGACAGTGATTCAACTGCATCACGTAGTGATACCACATGCTGTATCGAACAGGGCCAGCAATGACGATAGTGTTCTGTGGAGGACACTCCCCATCACGAACTTATCAGGTGACACGTATTTGACGTTTGTTAGCAGTGCAGCGGCGAATTCCAATGGGAATCCATACTGAATCAATGATGTAGGTTTGACCTCGAAATGTTTATTTTATGAACTTCATTTAAATTCGATACCTTATAAATATTCAACTTTTGCGTGTTATTACATGATGATGCAATGCTTAAGGTGTCTACTCCCTTTGTCTATTTGTCCTTCTAGTTTTGCAGTATTTAGGGGTCCCTCAACTTTTTAGTCGATCAAGAGCTGGTGGGAATTTCTATCAGGGGGCAGGTTGATATGTGGAGGACCTGTCTTAAAAGTGTTAGTAATTGTTTCCAGCAGCGTCAAACATGACATGAAATTACAGTTAGCGTTCCCTACTGAGTCAGATTCGGCTGCAGGTTCTGAAATATTTAATATAGCAGTCTGTTTTAACAATTACACTTCGATAATTCTCATATCACTATTGTAATACCCAGACGGGTCTTGTGTGTGAAACAAGCAGCAATTAAACTACGAGAAAAGTGCTCCAAGTGCGATGTACAGCATAGAAATTCTGTCCTATGCTCATCTAGGGTAACCTGTTCTTCTTACTTTGGTTTCTCTTGGTCTTACATCGTCTGAAAATTGAGTAGCTCATTCTTCAGGTGCTTTTCGCTTTTATTGGCACAACTTCACGGCAGCCACGTTATAATCATTAAGAGTAGACGATACTTCTCGCCCTTTTGATTTTTATAGAACAAATGACAGTTCTGCTTAAAATTGCCTCACTCAAGACATTACTGTTGGAACTTTTTGTTCTTTGCTCCACATCCTAATCGTAACTGCTTCTTCTTACATGTTATCAGACGTTGGAATCTAATTTCCTCTACATTCATACGCTTGTTTTATTTTCTTCGTGTTTTTCTTTAGAGTTATTTTTCGGTCATTGAGAAGGATTTCTTTGCTTGGTTTGCTGCTCTGATTTTGATCTGTCCGTGATTCACAGCTTATGGAACTTCTTTTTTTATGTTTGCCTTTTCATTTGTGTTAGCCGGCCGGTGTGGCCGAGCGGTTCTAGGCGCTTCAGTCTGGAACCGCGTGACCGCAACGAACGCAGGTTCGAATCCTGCCTCGGGCATGGATGTGTGTGATGTCCTTAGGTTAATTAGGTTTAAGTAGTTCTAAGTTCTGGGGACTGATGACCTCAGATGTTAAGTCCCATAGTGCCCAGAGCCATTTCAACCATTTGTGTTATTATTTGCTGAAGGTAGCACTAATGAAAGAATTAATAAAGAAAACTGTTTTCAACTAGGCCTATATAGTATTAAAATGATTGTTATTGACACATAAAGTTAATAGAGTTTGCTGATGCTAAAAAGGCGAATTACTTCCAGTGTATCAGTTTTTTACTTTATAGTTCGGTTATGGCAGGAAAACAAAAGTAGCTACAACAGTTACAGAAGGGGATAATCATCCTAATAATTTCGCATGCTGTTTATTTATCGTGTTCGAGTTGCACTTGGATATTATATGTAACTACGCTTTAGATGTGCCAATAAAAGTCATTGACCTATACTAGGTATTTCTGCTTCCAATCAACGCAGTGGCAGCTCAGTTGTTGTGCCTTTGAAGTGTCAGTCAGCTCAAGTAAGACATTGGATTCGCAGATGTGTTTTGCCTGTCGTTAGTCTAATAAAGAATTGGCGCCGGCCGCGGTGGTCTAGCGGTTTTGGGCGCTCAGTCCGGAACCGCGCGACTGCTACGGTCGCAGGTTCGAATCCTGCCTCGGGCATGGATGTGTGTGATGTCCTTAGGTTAGTTAGGTTTAAGTAGTTCTAAGTGCTAGGGGACTGATGACCACAGATGTTAAGTCCCATAGTGCTCAGAGCCATTTGAACCATTTTGAATTGGCAAATACGTTTGACAAATATGTCACCATCGATTTACTTCCTGGAGTAGTTCGGAATTATCAAAGTAAATTCACTCTATATTTGCTTGTCATTTAGATTCAGCATTCTGATTGATTCTCACTTAATGGATGACAAATAAGTAGCAGATTTATGTTTTTTAGTCCAGGAAGCCTACTTCGCCATACACGTTACAAATTCTTCATCTTAACCATCATTGGGATAACAGGGGAGTTATGTCTGCCACAGTTGTATGCTAGTTCGGCGGTAAAGTGTTTGGCCTTCAAGGGGAGAACTGCGTTAGTTTTAGATTCTGATCTCACTGGAGACCTATCTTTTCTGTGAACGAGCCACTTGGAGGAACATCGACAATTTGTAAAGAAATCTTAAGAAAATTTCTCCACTGTAAGTTTTGTTGCTGACATGGTTCTGTACCGTTTAACACTAAGATAAAAAACTTGCAGAACTGCATATGTTGTTAATGCCTCCTTTTTCCGCATCTGTCAATTATGTGGACTTAATTGTAGCTCTGAATTATTCGTTAACTGATGTATATATCACTACTTCTACATTGCATACTTTTGTGGTAGTCTCCCTGTAAAACAAACTCAGTATGACTTGGACTGAACACGGGCACAGACCGTTTCGAAACCGAAAATGCGTGTTATCCTGTTAATTCATAACAATTTGAGATACTCAGTTTTATTAAAGGAAAACTTTTTTGTAACATTATCATGTTTTAGTACATTGCATACTACCCATCGTTTCTTCGTTAATTTACTGTACACAACAGATAGCACTATGCTGAAAGGTATCTGAATCAGTTGCACTATTTATCAGAATGTTTATGTCAGTCACTGTACCTGTCATCTCACACGTGCACAAAGAGGGTCAAATATTATGTAAGCTTCAATTGAATTATTATTATGTCGAAAAATTACAGAAATTGCATGAAACGACGCCACGTTCAAATATACTTGCCATTGCTACAACGTTTCCAAAAAATACATAACATTCACCTGAACAGTGCCAAATGTTGCCATGGTAAAAAAAGATATTGCCAATATACAGTATTGTTCAGGATAAAAAAATTCGTAATTTTCGCTTGAATTCCCAACACATTAGAAAATAAGCAGTTTCTGTTGAGTAAATTGGCATCATTCAGTGTACACACACACACACACACACACACACACACACACACACACACACACACACACACATAGACAATAGACACACACACACACACACACACACACACACACACACACACGTGAAACGTGTTATGGTTTTCAGCGCAGCTACTGGGTGAATGATCAAGAGAGGGGAGAGATAGGCCTTGGGATGGTGCAGAATAGATCTTCTCACGTCAGTAGTGGAATGTATGGTAACATGCCTACTTGCAGAGGTGACGTATGTTATGATGTGTCTCTCTGGTAGACACTGCTGATGCTGCCACCTCTGCACAGTGCAGAGACAGAGCGCCATTATTCTGTGCCCCTTGCACCCAACAATCTATCCTGCGAGGGGGCAACCAGACACGTTGCCATCCCAAAAGGGCATCAGTCAACAAACGTCTGCACCATCATCACCACCCTGTCCTCCTACCACTTCCTGGTGATTTTCTGGATGGATATGGTCGGAGCAGCTATGCCACCTGGGCGCCCCTCCTACTGGGGTCTAGAAATCAACGGATTTCAAGCTGAAGTGCTTGCGCAGGTCGCTGACGCATCAGCTCCGAGCATTGTGGGGGCCGATGCAACTCTGGTCTACCTCACCAGAAGGATACTTTGTGCTCTCATGGGCTACCGCAGCCGCCACCAGACCGCTCCCGCCGCCTCCCTTCACATCTCCTTGATGCAATTAGGGAGAAGAATAGTCTGTTCCACGAGCGGCAGCTCACTTGTCAGCTCGCCACAAAATCCGACTAAATCGGATGTGCAGTGAAATTAAGGTCGCCATCGAGGAACACTGCAATAGGAAATGGGTGGACCTCATCTCCACCCTTGACCCTGACGATGGCTGCACCTAGCGCATTACCTGCAGCTCCTTGCGTAGACAGCAGAGCATTCCCCCCCTCGACAACGGCCACGACGTCACCTGTGACCCTGATGATAGGGTAGATTTCTAGCTGGTGCCTTTAAAGAGGACTTTGTGCTGGTGGCAGACGTTGTCGATGATGCCCACGTCCAACTCGTCACAGACAGATTTCCCATCTGTCTCGATACCTGTGATTTTGTAGATATCATTCCCCCTTGGGGAGGAAGTTACCCTCCAGCTTCAATCTCTTGACTCTCAGCGGGTGGGGGGGGGGGGGGGAGATGCTGATGGAATAACTAATGTCCTCTTGAAGAGCTTGCTGCTGGGGCTCCATTGGCTCCTGGCCAACGTGTTCAACTGTATCCTCCTCTCGGGTGTTTACCCTTCTGTGTGGAAGCATACAGAAATAGTAGCCATCCCAATTGTCAACAACAACCGCCAGCTGACAACTAGCTACCGGCCATTCAGGATCCTCCCATCCCCCTCGAAAGTCTTCAAGATGATTTACGTGCAGTGCCTCATGGTGCAGATCACTGCTGAGTGTCCTCCCCCAAACAAGCACTTTTGATTTCGAGGGACCCATTCCATATCTACCAATTTATACGTCTCGTGGAACCCATCATGAGGGCGATGGAGATCCAGGAGTACCTTGCAGCGATACTCCTGGACGTGTCTCAGGCCTTTTACACTGCGTGGCATGACGGCCTCATGTAAGAACACCTTGTGCCCGCGGTCTCAAAGCCAATTGGGGTACTTCTCCAAGCACAGCTATCTGGTAGCACGTTCCATAAGTGGGCTGATCAACACACATCTACCGTGAGTCAAATACTGGCCAGGGTGCCACAGGGGTCAGTTCTTGGTCCCATCCTGAATTCACTTGGGCCACCATATGGCGGCTCAAGTTCAGCCCTGCTTTTTTGAGGCAGGCGATTGCTTTCACCAGAAAACAAATCCCGCCTGCTCTCCCCATAGTCACCGTCACGGGAGGCCCCATCCTGTGGACCAAGACCGCCACTTCCCTCGAGGTCAAACTTGAACAGAGACGTACATAGCTACCACTGTGAGACCCCTATGATTGCTTTACACCTTCCTTAACCTTGAGTCGATGCTTTCGCCTCGCCACGGCATCATGCTCTACCTGACGCTCGTCCGACAATTGTTTGAGTATGCGGCCGTGATGTGGGGAAAGGCCATTGACCCCCAGATTACCATCCTCCAAAGGGTGCAAAACCGGGCGCTGAAACTGGCTCTGTGCCTTCCTATCATGTACCCCACCCATCAACTCCACAAGGATGCAGGTCTCCTGTTGCTGTGGAACAGGTTCCACAATGCCTTTTACGAGAAAGCGGGCCACTCCCGCAGTCAGCTCCGTCAGTGGTCTGGTTCACCCAGCCAGACTTGTAAGGCGAGTAACACACCTCAACACCTGAGGAAACAAAAGGCCAATCCACTAAGTTAGGTTCCACCCCACCATCCCATCATGAAATGCAGGAATAGCACTTCGGTGCTTAGTCTTCCAAAGGATGGGCTCCGTTTGCTCGCCCAATTAAGCGAAACGAAGCTGATGCTGCCTTTTTTCTCTCTCCTTCTCCTTCCCCCTCCTTCACACTCTCTTTCTCTCTCTCTCTCTCTCTCTGTCTCTCTCTCCCTCTCTCTCTCTCTCTCTCTCTCTCTCTCTCTCTCTCTCACACACACACACACACACATACACACACACACACACACACACACACAACATAATCCTGTGTGTGTTTTATCAGAGAGCAGAAGTTTCATGAAAATATTCTTTTATTTTCTTTTTCATCCACAAATGTGACTAGACATCTTGTTCTCTGTAGTTCTCTGCTGTAGAAACCTTTTTCTGCATGTTGTAAAATGTGATTTGTCAGCAGGTACGTTCTTAGATCACTCGAACTGCTTAACTGCTTTAATTGTGAATATGTTGGTAAACCAGTGTGGGGTAGGGGGGGGGGGGGAGGCAGGTGAAGCCTTTCTGGAGAAATGTGTTATGTCTATTAATTCTAACAAAACACCTGACTTTTAAGTAAGCTTTCAGTGGATCTATCATAACACACAGTAGACCAAAGGCTATTACCGTTCACAGCAACAGGTCTCATATTAACTGTTGTATGTTTCGTGTGATTATATCGATTGAGTAGATCTTGCACCATATCAATCCATTTGAAAGAAACCTGAGCAGTCAAATCTTTAAACGTCTGCCCTTCAAGAGTTCTATAAAATCACTCTACAACTGAAGCTTTCAGTGTGATAAGTGAGAAGTAGCAATTAATCTTATGTCTTACATTAGCTTCCTGAAATGAGTACTGAGAATTCGTTACCTAACTCTGTAAATTATTTGGAACCTTCGAGTTGTGCGAGTTATCATTTGTCTGAAACAACAGTATTGTCCCCTTCAGAATAGTTCCTTTTGGAAGTTATGCACCGGAAAAATTGTCTTTCTTAGTACCAGCGCTGAAAAGCTTCAGCTGATAAGACCTTTACCACGTCAGTGATATTCTCTATAACATAGTTCATAGTTCGAAAACTACGTCCTTTAAGAGACATTTTTCAGTTCCGGAAAAGAAAAAAGTACGAGACTCAGATAAGGTGAATAGTGGGGTGTGGCATGACAGGAATGCCTTTTGAGCTCAAAATTTCCATCATGCATGTGACCGTGTAACATGGGATGTTGTCACGATGCAGCATCTACATGTCTGTAGTGTCCACTTGCATTCGATTTACCTTTCTCCTGAGCCTTTTCAGGACATCTCTGTAAAACACGTAGTCGACAGTTTATCCTGGAGGAGCAAATTCTTTATGCACGATAACACTACTGTCAAAAAAACCGATCAGCATTGTTTTGATCTTCGAATTGTTCGTTATAGCTTTTTACTGATGAAGAGATGTCCCAGTGTACAGCTCCTCACTTTGCCTCAGGATCGTTCTCACAAGCTCAGTATTGATCATCTGTGATCACAATACTGAACCATTCGTCGTCGTTGGCAATCTCTTCAAGAAGCTCAACGCACAAGATTTTTGGCACAAACTGTCATATGTCCAAATTTGAAGTATGTTGAAAGTCTTTAACAGGTCAACCACCATCCTTGTCGTTAACGTCGGTCTTATTAGAGCATGCAGACGTAAGACGTTTTCGTTGGTTTTTGAAGTTAAAGGCCTCACTCAGCGAGTTTCTTCTTCAACGTGTTCTTGGCCTTCCAAAAATGATTTGTGCCAGCGAAAAACTTGTGCGCTTGATAATGAATGTTCCCCACAGACCTGTTTCAGTTTCCGGAACCTCACACTCACGGATTCCCCAAAGCTTAAGACCAAACTTGACCGCAAACGTTGCTCTAAATTCCGCTGTTCAGTTTTTCTAATACACTGCAAAAAGACGACTTCAGTGACGGCTCTCTGAAAAATCACAATGATGGCTGTACGGAGACGAAACTCGGACTGAGCATGTGGAAGGAATGAACGCACCTGTCAACACAAATAGACCAGCGCAGCGTTTCCAGATCGCTCGGAGAGTTGTCGGTCTCATTACTGTTCTCACACACCCCGTATTACTTATGTGTATTTTCCTAAACACATCTGCAACTTCAGTACTACTTGTACTCTTTAGAGGAGCAACCGATGATGCACATTTGGAGTACATGCCAGTTACTGCTAATAAATGTTTATAGCCTGAATACTACTTGGAATGTACACTAACTTCAACGAAATCGGCTTAAAGGTCATCAGTTCCTTTTATGGTACCCACTCCCCTCAGTTAAGCTTTCAACGCTGGGCGATACAGCTCTTCAGCTGTTTCATCTTACGTGGTGATTACAGTGAGGCACACAATAGCAAGATCCTGTCACACTCATGAATCAACAATAAAATATAGTACTGAGGAAAGGAAAAGAAAAACAAACAAAAATACTACAGATGTAAATTTTGTAACAAAATATTATCTTTCTTTCATTCTTCAACAACAATGACTGTTGCCGGCCGGAGTGGCCGTGCGGTTCTAGGCACTACAGTCTGGAACCGAACGACCGCTACGGTCGCACGTTCGAATCCTGCCTTTGGCATGGATGTGTGTGATGTCCTTAGGTTAGTTGGGTTTAATTAGTTCTAAGTTCTAGGCGACTGATGACCTCAGAAGTTAAGTCGCATAGTGCTCAGAGCCATTTGGACCATTTTGAACAATGACTGTTCCACTCATTGGGATCAAGAAACATTATATTTTTAATTCCTTACTGTAGTTTTGTCACAGTTTCATTTTGTTATGACGTCTAGATTCGAACTACCAAGTTCATTTTCAAGCCAGGTCTATGAAAGCTGCACTAACAGTGTTTGGTTAAAGAATGTACGATCCAAGTTCCTGATTCTGTCCTGACTTCACGTTGGAAACACACAGATTTCTTTCGTTGTTCAACGACAATGTCCATTCCACTCTTTGGTGTGAAAAGGGAACTCACGCAAGTTACTACCATGCCACCAGTGTTCCAACAACTTCAAATTTAACTCAGCAGTCATTGGTTTGTATTTACTAACTAACATTTTCAGTCGCATTGTACTCTGGCAACAAGTCTTTAATCCACGTCATGTTCTCCAAACCCATAATGAATCCTTGCGACTGTGGTAGAATAATATAAAGTATACCAATCAGCACCGTCTCCAGTAACACACTAGCTGAGCCAGTAATGTGGTCCGCAGCTCGTGGTCGTGCGGTAGCGTTCTCGCTTCCCACGCACGGGTTCCCGGGTTCGATTCCCGGCGGGGTCAGGGATTTTCTCTGCCTCGTGATGACTGGGTGTTGTGTGCTGTTCTTAGGTTTAAGTAGTTCTAAGTTCTAGGGGACTGATGACCATAGATGTTAAGTCCCATAGTGCTCAGAGCCCAGTAATGTGAGGGTGGTGGTTTTCCGTTAACCATTTTGCTGAAGTTACATCCAACTCATAGTAGGACGTTGTCCATTATAGAACGAAATGACCAGAAGCGACCACACTACTTCGAACATCACACATCAAAAATACAACCTGATTTGGAACAAATCGGTGGTCTGTGGTGCGGAATCCTTTGCAGTCAAGGCAGACGTCATAAACAATTTTGAAGAAAAAAAGTGAGTGGAGCAGAAAATCCTAACTCCCTTCCTAAGCTTGGGAGAAGGTTTCACTTGAAGTAAGATGTCTGCCGAGAGTCTCTACTACCACAGGATACTGATCAGTTGTGGCTATCAAGGCGTGTTGTATACTCAAAAGAAACAAGATAGCTGACACTTCCAATCAAATGATAATGGCGTCACTTCTGGTCGAGAAATTGCGAGACTCATTTGTTTCACTAACTTTCATATAGGCAGCGCAAAATATATGATGTGTAATCTACCTATGATATTACAGAATCGTGATAAAAGAGGTAGTATGCTATCTTATTAACAGTGTCTTTCTTTGCCTTTCAATTCTCTTATCAAAACAGCTGGTTTCTTCATCTTTACGTGAACAATCGATGTAAAGTAAGAGACACTTCTGGAACTCTGTAAGACTCATGTACGGATTTATCATTAATCCTCTCTCTCCATAACACAGTGTGACTGGAAAATTATAGTACATTTTATACGCTTGTGGAGAATTTTTTGTCCTAAAAGCGAATGAGCAGTTTTCTCATGATATTCCGATGAACGAAATATCTTCAACTCCGTTACGTCTAGTGCACTGAATATCCTACAATCAGCGGTAGTCGAATTCCTATTTGTATGAAAAGCTAAATTTACGCATCTTGTTGTTTGAAGCGCTGTACTGAATATAGCTTGCCACGTCCATCTACTGATTTCTGGTGTAACAGTTCAATTTCTTTGGCCGAATGCTAGAGTCAGGTTAGGTCATTTTTAAGATCTTGCATAACGATATCCGTCTCTCTCGGACACATTTCTCAGTACATCTTCTCGAGTACGGCTTTAAATTCGATTTCTGCTCTATCTGAGATAATGCGTTTAGTGTTCTGTATGGCGAGGATAAGTATGAGTTCACCACAAGCGTTTAAAACAATCTTCCTATAATTCTCCGCAGATCCAAGTACCATTCTGAGCTGAGTACAGAAACCAGCATTCTGTAATCAGACTACTTCATTTGGCGTAAAAGAGACATTTCCCGTAATTAGCGTTGCAGCTCCCTGACTGCACACATGATCAATAATATGGTTATTGAAACGATACTAAACTTCCGAAAACAAGCGAAGTGCACAATGTTTATTTAAGTTCGTGCCAGTAGCTTCTTGCAATCCTGATTCATCGAGAAGCCTTCCTTCAGTATACTGACTGGTCTTGCATGGCAGTAGGCAAGTGTTTTCATTTTGTATCACAATCGATATGTAATCATTGTGAACGGAAACCGGTTAACCAAATGGTTACGATATTCAAAGCGAGTAATGAGCATGTTTAGTTTGTGACTCATGTTCTTCGTATTTTCCTCTTCACTCAGCACTATATGGAATGAGAACTCACAGAGAATGATGCTGGTATAAATAGCAATGCGTATCATATTGGTGACAGTATTTGTCGACTGCGCGGAATTAAATATTAATTTGCTTATACTTACTCGTTATCTTCTTAATATCAACTATCATTCTTTTCAGACACAATATTCTGCATGTCTACGACGCTAATTATTTTTTCATAAATGTTAACGAACAATTATTTCTTTCAAAATGAAATTTTCATTCTGGAGCAGAGTGTGCGCTGATATGAAACTACCTGACAGATTAAAACTGTGTGCAAAACCGAGGCTCGAACTCGTGACGTTTGCCTTTCGCAGGCAAGGGCTCTACTAACTGGGCTACCCAAGCAGGATTCACAACCCCTTCTCACAACCTTACTTCCGCCAGCACCTCGTCTCCTACCCTCCAAACTTCACAGAAGTTCTTCTGCCAAACTTACAGGACTAGCACTCCCAGAAGAAATGATATTGCGGAGACATAGCTTAGCTACGGCCTCGGGGATGTTTCTAGGATGAAACTTTCACTCTGCCGCTGAGTGTGCGCTGATATAAAATTTTCCTGACAGACTAAAACTGTGTGTCGGACCGAGACTCGAACTCGGGGCCTTTGCCTTTCGCGGTCAGGTGGTTTACCAACTGAGCTACCAGGAAGTTTTATATCAGCGCCCACTCCGCTGGAGAGTGAAAATTTCATTCTGGTAACTTCCCCCAGACTGTGGCTAAGCCATGTGTCCGTAATATCCTTTCTTCTGGGAGTGCTAGTTCTGCAAGGTTCGCAGGAGAGCTTCTGTGACGTTTGGAGGGTAGGAGACGAGGTATATGCGGAAGGAGTGCTGCGAGCACGAGTCGTACTTGGGAAGCTCAGTTGGTAGAGCACTTACACACGAAAGGCAAAGATCACGACTTCGAGTCTCGGTCCAGCACAAAATTTTAATCTGCCAGGAAGTTTCAATTATTTCTTCTTTGATGAAATCTGCAACTTTTCTGTCCTGATATCTAATGGATACAACTATGAAATGTATTTTACCACAAATGGCATGTCAATCAGTGGACTTGATTCCATAATATTACAGCCAAGTGGTACTGCAAGCCTGAACTTATGCATAGGGAAGTATCGCGGGATGAAACAGTTAACAGATGAAATGTTTACATTCTGCATATTTACTGGATTTTCTGTTGTCTCTAAGGCTCCGTTCTCGATTATACCTCTCTGAAACCTAACACTGAGTTTAGCCTACCAGTTAAAATTTGGATTATAGTTGCTATCTTTAATTCCACGCTTAATTTGTCTCATCACACGTACGAAATAGCTTTACTGAACATACATACCTACAGCTTCATATCGTATATTACGAGTACATCGAGAAAAATAACTTCTCATTTTGTAGTCAGAGAGCAAACTCTGGACAGAACTGCCTTAAAACAATGAACTTATAAATTCGATGACGTAGAGAAAAAGAAAAAAAGTCAGTGTGAAACTGATCATCAATTACAATAAAACTTTCAAACGATGCGAGATGAAGAGCACTGTATGTGTTGATTTTAAGCTAGATAACAATTTAGTGTCAGTTTTAGCTTTCGAGAGAGAAGTAATTGAGAAAGAAACCTTAAACACAGCAGAACATCCAGTATATATGCAGAAAGTTAAAGTCGCATCCGTTGACAGTAGCATTCCTGACGGTTCATTCCACAATGTTCCGCTACGCACACGTCACATCGGTTGTGACCTGCAGTTTCACTTGGATATAACAGTATGGATTCACCAAAACTGCTCATATACATGCCATGTTTCGTGGTAAGAAATGTTTGAGAATTAAGTGTCTGAATTAGAGATCAGGACTGAGGCCTTGCGAATATTCTATGGGATCACCTGTGATACTGTTAGCGTATGTTCAAAGATTTTATACTTAATCTGGAGTTCACGAACTGTAAACAAGATGGTCACACCTCCGACTGTCAGGTATTGAAATGTACGGTAGTTATATCTTATTGTATAGTTTTCAAATACAGCATTTTTCTTGTAAAATACCCACTTTGAACTACGTTCAGCTTCAGTCTGGAGGTTAATAATTACACTCTCATATATTTTTGGCGTTTTGGGTAAAGTATCTCTCATAAAAATGCCTAAGACATGTGGTATTTCCAGTTTTGTAGCATAGTATTCTAAGCCAATATTAGTAAGTTTCTTGTTGGGAAACTTTTAAATGTGAAGTTTTTTTCATCAAATACAGACCATGTTCATTTTTCGTATGTGGTAGAGGTACAGGACGCTCTGTTCATGAAATGTTGTTGTTTTCATTGTATGATTATGTCTTTGCATCTTAGTCAGCTTATCGGGTGAGACTTACGCATCATTGAATCACTTATCAGTCCCTGCTGCACCACCAGCTAATCCTCCAAGTGAAGATAATGCATCGCATATTGGGCGCGAGGTAATGGTCAACATGACTTTGGATCAGTAATATACGCTCTCTGCAGAGCGATTTTCCTTTTGGAGTAAGTCTCGAAGTAGTTTTGCGAGCTTTCTTCACAGCTGTTGTAAGATAACTGTCCAGGTACATACATCAAACTGTATTATTTAATCAGTTCATTATACTCTCTGAATTTTTATTTTTCATTCTTCTTGTTCTTTATCTTTCTCATGCTCGTTTTAATCTTTTTAATTGTACCATTCTCTGTAAGAGGAAAAAAATTTACATTGAGCTTAGCATCCTTTGCCTTCATATTTCATCAACTACAGTCCAACCTGCTCGATGGCAGTCTGACAGACTGTCTAGGAGCATTGCATAAGCAATGTAATGTTCCTAGCACACTGCGTCTAATTCCGTTCCATTAACTTTGTTCCTGGCCCTCAGTATTAATGGATCGGTATTTGAAGTTCTACGAGCATGTTGGTAATAATATGACTAAGAACAGATACACCTTTCTTCTTCTACTTGTTCATTGCCCGAATTTCACCTCACGTGTGATATACCACAATCTACGCAATGTTGCTGGCTGTCAGATGAATCCTTACTGCGATTGAAGACGTGATTCAAGAGGCAGATACTTCGTCTTTGCATTAGTCCTATTACTGACGAATGTGGGTTACAACCACAAAATCTCAAACATGGCAATCTAAATCCAGATAGAATTAGCCGAATGGTATCTGGTGAATCCACCTATGGAAGAACAAGTACGATTATTAACATTTTCTTTCATGAAAATAGTCTCAAATTTATATGAGATTATTTTCGAAGTTGTATGAGACTATTTTCATGAGAGTAGTCAAATTTTTTGTGGGTCTCCATTATGGTGCAAAGAGCTTTTTTCTTATGAAAATATTGTTTTCACACAAGACGAACATAATTTTATGCATGTATTCAGCGATCATGTTAACATAGAGTGACTTTTAATGCATTCCTCGAAATGTGCAAACGATTAGGACTGAGAATGCATATAATATTTCAATTATAAGCAAACATGATGAATCTAATAATGGACATTATTATATTAATTTTGACAAGTAAATTTGTATCTGATATCATTTGCTATACGTGATCAAGTACTTATTGTGATATAAATTGGGATGTTTGCTCATAATAAAATCAGATGTTGACTGAGCGTTGCAGCTGTCAACTTGCCTCTCAATTCATCTGCACAAAGGAATAGTCTTAATAATCAGGTTTCGAACTCTCGAGGAAATATTCGCGTGAAACTGGCATTACTGCAAGAAACGCAATTTGAAGCTGAGTTTATCCTGGAAAGCATTTAGACCAGTTTCTAATCCATTACAGTGAATGATTCAAGACGGATAGTTACTCCGAAAGATGACAGAGTAAGACGAGGGAGATGGGGTTAAAGAAAGCAGCTTATTTACGAAAGGACAAAGCGTAGGCGTTGGAGAATGAGGAACAAATACAAGCAGAAAGATAGTGGTGCAAATAAAGAGTTATGAAAGAAGGTTGTGTAGCGATGGGATGGGATAGGGGGAGGGGAGGGGGTAGCGAGAGCTATACTAGCAACTTAGTTTCTTAGCAAAGCAACACATACAATATGTGATGCTGTACACTGATGTGACAGAGCTTAAGGGACACCTGTTAATATCGCGTCGGACCTCCTTTTACCCGGCGTACTGCAGCAGCTCGACGTGGCAGGGACTGAACAAGTTGTTGCAAGTCACCTGCAGAAGTATTGAGCCATGCTGTCTCTATAGAAGTTCATAATTGCGAAAGTGTTGTCGGTGCAGGATCTTGTGCACGAACTGACCTTTCGATTCATTTCTGTAAATGTTCAATGGGATTCATGTCGGGCGATCTAGGTTGCCAAATCATTCGCCCCAAATGTCCAAAAGATCTTCAAACCGATTGTATTGTCATCCATGAAAATTCCATAGTTTTATGAGAACATGAAGTCTATGAATGGCTGCAAATGGTCTCCAAGTAGCCGAACATAACCATTTCGAATCACTGATCGTTTCATAGGACCATAGGAACAAGTCCATTCCACGTAAACACAGCCCACACCACTGTGGAACCACCACCAGCTTGCACAATATCTGGTTGACAACTTGGGCCTATGGCTTCGTGGGATTTGCACCACACTCAGATCATACTACCATCTCTTACCAAATGAAATCGAGACACTTCTGACTAGGCCTTGGTTATCCAGTCGTCCAGGATCCAACCGATACGGTCACGAGCCCAGAAGAGGTGCTGCAAGCAATGTCGTGTTGTGAGCTAAGCCACTCACGTCGGTCGTCTGCTCCTATTGCCAATTAACTTCAAAGTTCGTCGCACTTTACTGACATTCATTCGTCGTACGTCCCAATTTGATTTCTGCGATAATTCTGCGGTTATTTCAGGCAATGTTGCATGCCTTGACAACTGTATCCAATCGCCACTGCTCTCGGTCTTTAAGTGAAGGTCGCCGACCACTGCATTTGTCCGTGGTGAGAGGTAATGCTTGAAATTTGGTACTCTCGGCACACTCTTGACGCCCGCAGCTCGTGGTCGTGCTGTAGCGTTCTCGCTTCCCACGCCCGGGTTCCCGGGTTCGATTCCCGGCGGGGTCAGGGATTTTCTCTGCCTCGTGATGGCTGGGTGTTGTGTGATGTCGTTAGGTTAGTTAGGTTTAAGTAGTTCTAAGTTCTAGGGGACTTATGACCATAGATGTTAAGTCCCATAGTGCTCAGAGCCATTGGAACCACTGGAACACTCTTGACACTGTTGATCTCGGAATATTGACTTCCCTAACGTTTTTTGTGATGGAGTGTTCCAAGTCTGTTAATTCTCGTCGTTCGGCCAAGATCACGTAGGAAACCTTTTCACATGAATCGCTTGAGAATAAATGACTGCTCCGGCAATGCACTGCCATCTTGTGCCTTGTGCAAGCGATATTACCACCATATGTATACGTGCATATCGCTGTCCTAAGAGGTATGTCACTCAGTGGATATGGCATATCAGATTTCATCCAATAGCAAAAATGCGGATGATTGGTGATCCACGAGTAGATGTTGATGGAAGTAATTTAGTAAATTGCGGTGTTATATAACATGTAATGAGGGCATTACATAATTGTGTGTTTAAAGTTAAACCTGACAAGGAGTTGCACAGCTCGAGATCTTCTAAATTACGGTAATGTTCTCTCAGGCCTTCCAGTACTCATGAAGAAACTACTTTCCTGCACGTAACTGCACTGAAGGTTATAAACGAATCACTATCGTAAACCTGCTTTAGGTAAAGGAAGTGGTGACTAATTATTGAGAGATGATGACGTACATAACGGTATGAGAGAGAACAACAACGCACATCATGTTCAAAAATGGAAAATACTTTCTAACGTACTGTTAGCGTATGTCTGACTTTCTCACCTGAATAATCTGAATGAATTGATGGAGCCATTATTTTGGTTGCTAGCGTCGAAATTGGTGGGTAATAATTAACATAACGAAATAATACCTACTGCAGAGGACCTTTGCAAAGCATCGATTATTGTTTGAGGTTTAAGGTGGCTGTCGAAAGTAATAAAGTGAAATAGAATTGCATCAGTTGAAAGACACACACAAATGTCTTTTGCAGGTTTTGAAACAGCTCACATCATTATTGCAGAGGATTCTACACATCTAAAAGCACGGACGGGAGTTTGGGAGAGGATGGTGACGGATCATATTCGATTTCAAAGCAGAGTTGAAAATATGGGCTGTATTATAGCTAAGTATGACAAAAGTTAACGTCAAAATTTCTTACAATGAGTCTGAACAGTCCCTAGTGGTCACAACCTGTACAGGAGAGCAAAAATTGCGGTCGCGCCGCACTTCAAAGGGGTGCGATAAAGTTAGAAGGGAATGCAGCCGAACAGTGTCCTTAGAGAAGGGTTGCAACAACGGAGGGTGTCAGAAGTGTCAATGGTTGTCAAGAACATCTTCTTGTTGGTCATCGCACTGTCAACAGTCGTTTCCGACCGCGAAAAGTGTGGGAATAAAGTGCCCTGGAAAGTGGTGGTTTCATTGGCACTTTTCATGCCACCCCCTGAGGTCTTTTCGTGTCTATTCTGAGCAGCGGCATGTCTGAAATATTTGCCTCAGCGGATTTGAACGCTGGACGCCGCAGTTCTGACCTCAACGGGAGAGACAGCAAATAAAAAGGTGAAATGTCGGTAACAGCTGCGGTGGCGACCTTCTCGTCCTGCGACCGTTCAAGGTGGCGTTGGGCAGAATTGTGGTGTGACAGCACTGATCAACGTTACACGCCAGATGAACTTCTGGCCATTGGCCGTTTTTTGGCAGGTGGCGACACCTTGTTGTCTGAAGCTTCCCGAGACAGAGGGTAACGTCGCAGGGTGCCACGATTTTGTATTTTGGTACCTTTCGAGCCGAGGTTCGTCTTATGCTTCGCAACGGGAAACAATTAGGGGTTTCGAGAAAGTGGTCCTTCACATTTGTTGCGTAGTATAGTTAATGTTCAGAGCTATAGCCTGATTCTGATTGGAGACGCAACAAACTTCGTTATAAATGGTAGCAACGGAGCCGTTGAAGGCACAAAGAGAATGCCAGGTTTTACGGCTATGATTTATTCCCCCAGCAGAACTTTTGTCGGAGAGGATTCTTCAACAATTTCGCGTCACTTCATGAAACCCACGCTGTAGAGGGGACTGATGGACTAGTTAAGCACACACATACAGGGACACTAACAACATTTGTAAGTAATGGGACTAAATGTTTTTCAGCACAGAATAAAGTTCTCAGTTGATAATGTTGTAAGGCAAGCAGTGAGACTTGCTCTCGTCACTTTCAACAGTTGCTAATATTCTCTCCAATATTTAAAATTGAAAGCACAACGATTTTCGACACTCTGAAAATTTCTACCGTCGTTGCAAAACAGCAGAAAAATAATTTCTTGTTTTGCAAAGTTCAGTGAAACCTTTATAATTATACACAAAATAGAAAATTAATTTGTGAAAATCCTCCTCGGCAGTCTTCGATGCCTCTCCCTGCGGTCCACAGAATTTCTGTAGGGTCAGGGAAACGGCAAAAGTCTGTACGTAGCAACCTTGGCACAGCTGCGCAGTTTCGCAACGTTCTGGACACACTGACTTACTTTACAACAGGTTTATGACGTGAGAGAGCATTAGATTACGTAACGAAATTGCATAGGCCTACTCGTTAAGGGGGAAACAAGATGCAATCGACCTGAAACAAAAATTCCTGAATTGTGATGCCATCTCACTCGCCCTGCACTTTTCTCATTTAGAGAGTCGCTGCAACATCACTTAAAATACTGAACTGATAATTTGTATCGTATTTGCTCTATAACAACTGTAGTTTTCACAAACCATGGTTACTGATAGAATCTTATCGATTATACATTTTAAATCTATTTATTACGAGGTATTGCACCAAAATTTTTAACTGACAAAGGAAATAATATACTATAACTATATGAATTTTTCTGAAAGCTTGCGTAGTGACCAGTTTTCCGTACCTAGCCGGGTACTGTGGCTAGTGACATTGCAACGGGATCCCATGTTTGCTTTTTCGATTTCCAGACAAATTTCCTAGTCATCACCACGCCCTAGTATGTGAAATAATACAAAGTGGCTGCAGCAGGCCGTTTTCAGTTGGACTTAGGCCACGTGCAACAGAACAGAAACGATTTTAAATCATATAACGTAATTCAAAATTGTCACAAAGGGAGAGAATGGAGGGTCATAGCTTTGCCTATAAAAGGGTTGGTAATTCAGATTTATCTGTCGACATTGTATGTGTTTTGTGGAAGTGACTCTTATTGGAGTGTAGGTAAAAGACGTTTCCTAAGATGTAGGTTAAAAGACTTTTTTTAAACCTTGATACTACAAAAAATTATTAGTCTACATTCCCCTGAGGTAACAAGAGAAATATGTAATGCTTTGCCTTACATCAGACGACTCAAAAACAGAAAAATTATTTACTAAAATGTAACGGGGCGAGTTTTCTCTGTCAATTACTGTGCCTACAGTAGGGTTTTACTTCGATGAGCCAAGACACTGTAACCACTGCCCTCCATAACGCGTGATGCCGCCCGATAGCGTTGCGGGCACGTGACGCGGCAACAGAAGTACGTAAGTGGAGCACACACGGATGGAGGATCACCTGGCGTACATATGGACTGCAAACGGGGAAATCCATTGACATAAGCGACTTCGACAAAAGGCATATAATAGTCGCGCTGTGCGGAGATATTTAAATGAACTCCAAAGGCAGAGGTGGTTGTAGGACATGGCCGCGGGATCACCAGACCTCACGCCACCGGACTTCTTCCTATGGGGATTCTTCAAGGTTCTAGTTCACCCACGCGGACGCGAACCACCAAGAAACGAAGAGGAATTAATGGATCACATTTAACATGCCGCGAATCACATCAGAGCAATCTCTGAAAGAGTTCGGCAAAACACCTTTCGGCGTTACCAGGCTTCTCAGAGGGTCGCCAGTTTGAGCACCTGCTTTAAGTAAACAATGTCCTGGCAACAAAAAAGACCCTTTTCAGGGCCGACACAATTTGTAAGAGACTTTTTGTACACGAACTAACAGCTGTTGACGGGTTTGTTTCCGGTACATCTTATCATGAAACTACAATGGATGTGTCGGTATCCTGACGGATTCTCCCCCAGGAGCACAGAGTGGAAGACAGGCGGGGCTACCACCAAGCGTGCTGGCTGTCTTGCAAGGGGAAGGCGTCAGACACGGACAACCGATTCGGCTCAGATTTGGCAGGTCGCTTGACGCTAAGATATTTTAGCTCAATATCCCCCGATTTTGTGAAAATCACCCCTAAAGCTTATGATGAGCAGTCGACTCAAAATTAGTGGGATCGATAGATAATTGTAAAAGAGCATTTTTCATCACTAGGTATGGGGTCTGCAAACGCATACTTTCCCAAAAGTCGAGGAAAGAAATTTTTACAACTGCCGCTTATGTAATCACATGGTAAACACTTTTCGCCGAGAACGCCAATAGCGCAACGGCCAAGGTAAGCGGGTCTCCACCTGCCGGCTACTTCTACCGCACGTTCTGCAAATACTGAGGATGGCTGTACGGCCGGCCGAAGTGGCCGTGCGGTTAAAGGCGCTGCAGTCTGGAACCGCAAGACCGCTACGGTCGCAGGTTCGAATCCTGCCTCGGGCATGGATGTTTGTGATGTCCTTAGGTTAGTTAGGTTTAACTAGTTCTAAGTTCTAGGGGACTAATGACCTCAGCAGTTGAGTCCTATAGTGTTCAGAGCCATTTGAACCATTTGATGGCTGTACACAGCAATATCGTATCGCCACGATGAATCTTGCCACCATTCGTGCCCCCCATAAACGGGTCATGTTCCGAGACACTATTTACTCTGCGGATGTTGATGTAGCACTCTTACAAGAGGTGTTTGTGGCGGATACAACTCACATGTTTCCCCCGCATCCGACAACGGTAGCGGCGTCGCCATCCTGCTACACGACGGACTCCCTGCAGAGGACGTCATCTACCTCCCAATGCGCGAGGTATGCCCCTCACACTGTTCGGCGTGCGTATTATTAATATCTACGCTCCGTCCGGCACTGGCCGCCGTCATGACAGACAAACTTTTTTTGCCGAAAGCGTCACACCCCTCTTCACAGCTCCGCAGGACGATTTGGTACTCGGTGGGGATTTTAACTCGACACAAGAGCCCGCGGACCAACTCCCGCGACATTCACCTTGTGCATCTCTCTCAGTGGTCATCGACCGTCTACGACTTGTTGACACTTGGAAGAAGCTCCACGGAATTCAACCGGGCTATTCATTCCACACCTCTCACTCGTCAAGCCGCATAGATCACATCTACGTTACCCGCTCCCTTGCTGATGGTACACGTCATGCGGAAGTCTGGCCCTTCGCCTTTTCAGACCATGATGCGTACCTCTGTGACGTCACTCTCGCCCGACAGCGAGTGTGACATGGTCGTGGTCTGTGGAAAATCAATGAGCTCACCTGACATCCTCAGACTGTCGCCGTATGGTCGGAGAAGCGTGGGCACGCTGCCGCCATCGTCGAGAAGCCCATTACTCCACCTTATCATGGTGGCTCTCCTGTGCGAAGCCGACCCTCAGGAAGACACTGATGAGTTATGGGAAGGAATTTAAGGTGTGGCAAACTAATACCCTGCACTTCTACTACACCATACTACGTGACTGTGCGACGATGCCTTTCTCGCCAGCCCGGCAGTCGATGGTCCTTCGCACGAAGGCGCAGATCTCCTTGATCATGCGGCGTCACTTGGAAGGAACTGTAGTCCGTCCTCGTGCTTCTAATCGTATCCCTCAAGAACGTCCGTCGATGTACCACCTCCTTCAGGAAAAGCAACGACGACGACGAGCTCTGATCCAAGTACTCACTGATGTGGAAGGGCGCTGGGACGACACCCAACAAAGCATCGGTCGTGCTCTCCATGCTCATTTTGCCGGGCTATACGCAGCCGTACCGCATTCTGCAGCACTGATCACAGAATTCGCTCAGCTTACTATGAACACTCTTCCGGAGGATGCAGTGCATGACCTCCAAGACGACGTAACCAAAGATGAAGTGGTAGATGCTATCAAGGCGGGTTCCGATAACAGATCTCCTGGACCTGACTGTATACCCATCGAATTTCACAGAAGTTTTCACTATTTGTTGGCTTCCACGTGGACGACAATCGCACAAGAGCTTATGTCACTGATGACAGTGGTCCCGAGCGCCTTTCTAGATCGCATTATTATCCCCGTACATAAACCGAACGGATTATCGAGGGTCCAGGACTATCGACCAACTACTTTGCTCAACAGCGACATGAAAATATTCACACGGCTACTGGCATCGCGACTCAAGAAGGTCGCACGTTACGTCACATCCTGCGACCAGACTTCCCTAGGAGGCGACAATAACATCCGTACGGTCCTTTGTCGTTACAGAGACATGATAGCATTAGCGCACTATCAAAGTCTCCCTGGCGGCTTGGCTTCACTGGACTTTAGCCAGGCTTTCGACCGTGTTGACCATGGGTTTTCCTGGCGGTATTGTCACAGTGGTTTTGCGCCTGTTGAGTAGTGCCACCTCTAAAATCATGTACATTGGTCGCTTCACACCGCCCCTGGTCATCGCACGATCTGTACGACAAGGCTGCCCTCTTTCCACGAATTTGTATGCTTTTGGCCTTGGAGCCCCTGCTCCAGGTCATGCGCCAAAGTTTGGAAGGTATGGCTGTGCATGGCCACCGTTTTTGTTGTACAGCTTGCGCAGACGACATATTACTATATCTGCGCAGTGAAGATGAAGTACGAGCAGCACTGATATGGGTGGCGACTTACGGCGAAGCGTCGGGGAGCTGCCTCAACGTGTCAAAACCCAAGGTCCTGCTCATTGGTGAGGGCTTGCCGGAGAGATGCGTTGCCCCCCTTAGTGCCGGCGCCAGCATACGATGTCTTGGACTTGATTTCGCAGACGATCTGAGCCGCTCAGCAACTATCAATGGTAGACGCTTGCTACAGACAATCAGAGCAAATCTCGCAGATCATAGGATACGAGCTCTCGACGTTAGCCAACGCGCGCAATACGTGAACATGTATCATGCTTCCCGTATACCACACGTGGCTCAAGTACTACCAGACCCAAATCTCCTGGCCCGACGACTGTTGATTGCTTTCGACTCCTTCGTCAGCTCAGGGATGTTATTCAAGGTGCAATATGAATCCCTCGCACTGCCACGACATCGTGGCGGGGTGGGACTCATCCACGTGCTGACTCATGTCAAAGCACTTTACGTCAGCTCCCAACTAAAACTTTGGCATCGTTGCCCGCAGAGCCTTACTAGCCTCCTGCTTCACAACTTTGCGCCGGCCTCCTTGTCCGCCCCAGTACTGGTATCGATCATTCCAACCCCCTTTTATTACATCCAACGATTTTTCCTGGAGTTCAGTTATGTCTACCGGTCCTTACCACTTACACGTTTGTACCTCACGAAAACAGTCTCCGACCTGTTACAACAGTGCCGCCCGTCCAACCCCATCGAACTTAAGTATCCACAGTACGTGTGGCGACACATATGGAAGGCGATCCATGCGCGTTTTCTCGAATCCCGATTCATCCCTCTGCACCCACTGTGGAGTGGATGACACGGATGTCCACCGGTTCCACTGTGGCACAGCGTTCGACGTCTGGACGCTTGCGCGGCGAATTTTGGCGTTTCTTACTCGACAGACACCAGCTCAGATCGACGTCCACATGCTTTTGTACCCCGATAAGACTTTCTACCCCTCCGCCAAAACTCACTCTGTGAATTGGATCTGTGGCCACACGATCCACTATCTTTTTACTTCTGGCGACAAGTCTGCGCTAGGATATTAGACTTATCTCAACGAACGACACTGCGTCCTGATACGCAACCCACGCTATAAGCAATATTTTTACAATTTCTTACGGAGCACCTTCGATGACCCACCTCGTAGCTCGAACGTCCAAGCCCTGAGAAGCTGAAAACTCTATTAACCGAACCGAACTGAATAGATCTGCTACCCACAACCCACGCCTATGCAATGAGAAGACACGTTTGGACGAGCTGGCCTGCTGTAGGCGGAGACACTTCAGGAGCTCCTGTAAAAACTGGTCTTTAACTACAAGTCGCACGACGACTTTACATAAAAAAAAGAAAAAAAATTTCATTATTTATTCCTCATAATTTGTTCTTAAAGGAAAAAGAAATTTGATTTTGGCTTTGAGAAACGTTTTTTGTTCCAAAACATTGGTTCTTCGCCATCAAGACGAAGGAGACTAATTTTTGTTTACTGGAAGGAGAAACCAGTATAATTGGAGTATAAAAAAAATAGATGGTTAGGGCTCGGAATCTTACGCCAGAGGTCTCGGGTTCGATTCCTCCTCTGGCACTTTTCGTTTCCTTCTGTTTCATTTTCTTTTGTTATTCCACCAATTATTCAGAAAGTTTCCCAAACCTACATTATCTTTAACAAATAAAATAAAACAAAACAAAAAAAAAACGAAAAATGGTCCCGTGGTTAGCGTGAGCAGCTGCGGAGCGAGACGTCCTTGGTTGAAGTCTTCCCTCGAATGAAAAGTTAATTTTTAATTTTATTTTCAGACAATTGTTATAAAAAAAACTACAAAAAAGGTAACTGGCTGCGTACCGGGTTCGAATCTCGAGGAAACTATATGGTTTTCTTTTTTTTTTTAAAACTGTAGTTTTTCGTATCAAAATTCGTAGGGACAGCAGGGTTAATAAGGTACGCAAGTCAACACGGAATAATAATAGTAATAACGTAGGCAAACTAATTTCTGGCTGCACGGTAGCTCAGCGTGTTGGTCAGAGGGTTTAGCTACCCTCTGTAATAAAAAACTGAGTGAGCAGATCAACAAACAACCTGAACGGGTGTCATCGGACGTCCGCCACGAACAAATACAACGAACAACATAAAACAAAATGAGATCAAAAAGAAAAAAAAAAGACGGCCAAGGTAACAGGCTGCGAAGCGTAGAACCCGGGTTCAAATCTCGAGGAAACTACATGGTTTTCATTTTCTTTTAAACTGTAGTTTTTCGTATGAAAATTCATAGGGATAGGAGGGTTAATAAGGTACGCAACTGAACACGTAATAATAATAGTAATAAGGTAGCCAAACTAATTTCCCAAACGACTTGAATTAGTAAAGAGTTAAACTTCTAAGCTTTGTCACATGAAAACAACTCCGAGTAAGAGTGCTAAGAATTCCTCACTAAGGACCACAGATAACCAACCGCAATACGCTAGTTTACAGGGAGGCACAGGACAGAATGCACGCGGGGAGAGTTATGTTGTCCGGGTTGCCTGTTCGTCATATCATAGTTGTAAACCCGCCGGCCGGAGTGACCGAGCGGTTCTAGACGCTATTGTCTGGAACTGCGCGACCGCTACGGTCGCAGGTTCGAATCCTGCCTCGGGCATGGATGTGTGTGATGTCCTTAGGTTAGTTAGGTTTAAGTAGTTTTAAGTTCTAAGGGACTGATGACCTCAGAAATTAAGTCCCCTAGTGTTCAGAGCCATTTGAACCATTTGTAAACCTCGAAGGGTGGCCAGCATGAACCTTAGAGAAGTCAATCGGAAAGAGTTGTTTTCCGTCATTAGGCTGCCGCGAACCTCGAGGCTACATGTAATGATTTTTCATCGTTAATCCGCCGAATAAAATATGTTTTATAAAAGAATACAGTGATCTTCCGAAAGTAACATATGATTTGTACTGTATGTCTTTTGTAGTAATTGGCTATTCTGTTTATTCCGTAGTACCTAGTTATTGTTTGTTGGATCATATCTTTCGGTTGCATAATCTGAATAAATGAGGATGTACACCCTTCGGCCAGCGCTGATATATGTAGTTGAGAGCCTGTTACAGCTGACAGCAAGCGAGAAGGTACCGACGCTGTGTTTTGGTTTGTAAAAGTGTTGAAAGACAGATTCATTATCAATGCACTACTGAAAGCAAGAAGTTCTGTTTCTCGGCGTTCCAGATTGATAGGAGCGGCTATCGTCGAGCGGTTTTTGGAGCTGACGAACGAGAGGACTTTTGTTGATATTTAACAACTATACCATGAAGGCGAAGCAGAAGGTGATTCAGTGGAAGATATCACGACTAGTGAATGGCAAAATGCTCATAATACTTTGGAAATGCCCACGTCGCAGGCAATCTGTGCTTCATCTGTTCCCGATGAGTACTACGAACCGGTTACTAAACGACTGAACTACTGTGCTATATCCCTCGAAGTAAAAGTAAAGGCGATAGCACTAGCCGGGAATCCTCCATACTGGAACCTACAAACACTGCAAAAGCATGGAGCAATAACAGCTATGAAATGGAAGAAGGACTTAAAATTGTGGGAAAAGGATATTGTTAAAGGAGGGATAAGATACGACAAATACCAGGCAATAAATAAGTGGAAATACGACTGATTTGTCGAATCTCGTCGTCGTAACGAGAATGTAACAACGATAATGCTCCAGGAGTGGGCTGCAGGTGCAGCGCTTCATGTACGACCAACAAGGATTTTACGTTTGCTGCATCATTATCTTGGGCAAGGCATATGAAATCGGAATATAAATTCGTCAACGGCACGTCACTAAATACGTCTCCCACAAGGTGGTAGAAAATATAGGAGATATACAGAAAGTGGCGGCTCTTTTCAGCACGCAAACACCGTCACTTAAGACCTGTTTTAAACGTGATTACGTGAGCAACACCGATTAAACAGGATGCGAATTTCGGTGAACATTCGATGCACGTAATCGCATAAGGGAGAAAAACGAACCCTTGTCGCAGTTGGCAGTAAAAAAAAAACTAACACATTCGTACACGGCGCAATATTCCATCTCAGCCTCTGGAACGGTGTTACCTTAGGCTTTCCTGTGTTTGCAAGGAACGTATGTTACATTTGATCCTAGGGTTGTAGAAGAGGTCAGTTGCTTCACCGACTTGTTGAAAAGCTCCAAATCCGGGAAATTAACAATTGCGATTTATATAACATTTCTAAATAATGTTTTAAAACCATACGTTGCTGATAACAAGTTATGTCTAATATTGGATTTCTGCGGTGGACAAACCAATACTCTAATGTATGGCACTATGTTTACAGATGACGAGGGTCAACCGACTTGCACGGTAAAAGTAATACCGCCAAACTGCACACCTGTGTAGCAGTCGTGCGATGCTTATCTCTATCGCCAGGCTAAAAACTTTGCAGTGTGCTTCAGGATACCCAGAGGTAATTGCATAACGGCACGGATACAATAACTATTCACAGCATAATTCCTAACCAACTTTCAGCACCAATATTTCAGGTAATGATATCGTGTGCGTCGTACGCATCAAAATTAATTCCTGAAAAAGACATATTTTTAAATGTAATGCAGGTTTGTTTTCCCATCTCTTCGGAAGGAACAGTGCAGCTGTCGAAAGATTGCGTTCATTAGATGTACTAGGTGCCGCCAACATATATATGACAAGTACCATCTATCTAGTTGTGCGAAGAAAAGTGAGGACACGTAATAGTGACTGGAAGAACCATTTTAAAGTGACCAGGAGTAACATTTTAATTGTTTACAATCCCAAGAGGTTTGAGAAATTTATTTGCCTGTCTTTCTATAATTCCTTATTAATTTATTTACCTTATTAACCCCCCTATCACTATCAACTGAGATATGGAAAAAATACAAACGAGAAACTTAACATCCGCTCAGTTACCTCTAGATTCGAACACGGGTTTTCCGCTTACTTCCCCGCCAGTTCTCTTAGTCGTTGTGCTGTCGGCGCTCTCGGCGCACAGCGTTTACCATGTGGTTACATAAGTGGCAGTTGTAAAAGTTTCTTTCCTTGATTTCTGGGAAAGTATGCATTTGTGGACCCCATATCTGATATTGAAAAATGCTCTATTTACAGCTATCTATTAATCCGGCTAATCTTGAGTCGATTGTTCGTCGTAACCCTCAGGGGTGATATTCTCAAAAACGGGAGGATGATGACTCAAAATATCTTAGACTCCTTCGTTTTAGGTTGTACGCAAGCGCCCAGTCAAATTTGAGCCGAATAGGTTGGCCGTGTCTGAGGCCTTCCCCTTGTTAGATACATCGCGATCTCCGGCAGGCCAAGCATTCGAGGTCATGCGTTGTCCCGAGTATCCAGCAACAGGGCAATCCGGGCACCAGTCGGAGTGCGTGGCGCCATTATCCCGTAGTTTAAAAGTTGTGCACTGACGACCTACACAACATTAGTAATTTTGGTTCCTACTGGCATCAGCTATCGAGGGTTAAGATTTCGTGACACAATTTTTCTCCACACTCTGTGTGCTACCGAGCAAGTCACCCATGCGGGTACATGAGTACCGGCATGTAGGCGTGGGTTTAGTGTGGTCTTTGAACGGAAACTTTTCTATCGCTCTTTGTACTACAGCCTTAATTTGATTTCATATTAATAGTTACATACATGCATCACATTTGAAGATGACCATCTCTACAATATGCATTCACGAATCCGTTACTTCCATTTGATATTTATACCACAGCAGATGATCGGTGCTAGCTGTACACACCCGCGAGCTGTCGCCATTGAAAGACAAACAATAAAATGTTCCACCTCTCACTTCTATGAAACCTGCAGTGGCCAAGATACTTATCGCTCTGCCCCTGACGTAAGCGACAAACTTTACTTAACTACTGGCTGCTGTGGCCGAGCGGTTCTAGGCACTTCAGTCTGTAACCGCGCGGCTTCTACAGTCGCCAGTTCGAATCCTGCCTCGAGCGTGGATGTGTGTGATGTCCTTAGGTTAGTTAGGTTTAAGTAGTTCTATGTCTAGGGGACTGATGACCTCAGATGTTAAGTCCCATAGTGCTTAGAGCCATTAAAACCATTTTTACTTAACTCACGGCCGAATTCACCAACGTGAAATGAGACACAATTTGAAATATGCCTGTCTCCGTAAGTACTTTTCTTAGCTACTGAGCAAGAAAAACGCATTCTTAAGAAGCTTTTGACTTTACTAGACGTTTGCGGGTTCCGCTGTTAGTTGCTGGAAGCATGCTACTATGACACACGACAGAGAACGGCCGGCCGCACCAGATTCAGACAACATGCTGCAAATGGGCCACAGTTTTACCCCTGTTCTGTTGAGTATAAAGTTTGGGATGTGCACGAAAGATGCACTCCACCAACAGTCTCTAATAGACCATATGCGGAGGATTTTCCAATACGTATCACATTATCGGCTGTATAGAAAGAACTTTTCATTGTCTCACTGTGCAGGATGAAAAATATGCAGATGAAATAATTTCACTGAAATGCTTCTCGATACGTCATTATATATAATACTAAGGTAACTAGGGTTTCAGCACTGTTGCAGCGAGTTTACTTGGAGCATTTTTTAGTGAGCCTAGTATGATCCATACATAAAATAGGTGAAATATCAACTCTTGGCAAAAATGAGAATACAGTGATTCTCCAGGTGGAAAAACAAAATACCACTACTATAATGTACACTACACAATAAACATAAAAATGACACAAAGGAATTACAGATACTGGCTGCGAGTGGGCATTGATTGAAATCAGAGGAAAGTTGAAAACGTATGCCGGACCGGGATTCGAATCTGGGACTCCTGCTTACTAAGCAGATGGTCTGATCAATGAGCCATCCGCACACAGTGCTCATTATAACTGCACGAAGTACTCTAGCAAAATGCCTCGAGTAATGAAGATAATGGGTAAGGGGCACTACGTTCGTAGTGTGAAGAAGTTTAGAATGGGTACGATGGGAGGCGTGTTAGGTAGTCCGTGCAGCTGCAGTGACCACTGTGTCCGGATAGCTGAGTGGTCAGAGCATCTGCCTAGTAAGCAGCAGATCTGGTTTCGAATCCAGCACAAATTTTCAACTTTGCCCATTGATTTCAATCAATGCCATCTCGCAACCAGTGTCAGTAATTCCTTTGTGTCTTAATTCATAATGGCTGCTGCTTTTAAATAGCGTCTTTTCTTTCGGGCGCGTCGGGAAGAACCGACACTACATGTATAAAAACATGATTATGAGAGTGATACACTAATGACCCAAAACACTTTGACCACCGCTCGTCGAGAGAACGAATACCGCCTGGTGGCGTAAATATATAGTGGAAGTAGAAACGAAATAGTCACGACTGGAAAAATCGATCACATAACAGAATCCGACAAGGGCAGACTGTTAGGCCCGGTGCCTGGGAACGAGTGTCTCGGAGGTAGAGAAGCTGTCCTCCGGCTATTGGCGTTCTACTGTCCTGAACATCTGTGGAAAGCGGCTGAAAGACCACCAGTAGGCGACAGGGTATTGGAAGTCTGCGCACCATCACAAAACGTGATGGTCGGCAATTTTTCCGCTGTGTATACCGGCGTAGCTGGTGATCTGTGGCATATCTGACGAGAGAATACTTACAGTGGGGGTTCAGGAACACGTGTTTCCGAGCACAGCGTTCAGCGCATATTGTCGAACTAGAAGTTGTGCTACAGACGATCCCAACATGTACCCATGTCGACTCACTGACGTGGTGAAAAACCGAGCCAGGTGGCGCAGTGTCTAGCACACTGGACTCGCATTTGGGAGGGCGACGTTTCAACCCCACGCCCGGCCATCCTCATTTAGGCTTTCTGTGATTTCCCTAAATTCCTCCAGGCAAATGCCGAGATAGTTCCTTTGAACTCATCTTTCCCTAATCCGATGAGACTAATGGCCTCGCTGTCTGGTCTCCTCCCCCAAACAACCTAACCCCCCAGCCATGGTGAAAACGATTGTAGTGGTCACGGCTTCGTTGAGAATGGACGCTGTATCAATGGAATCATGTCACCCGGTCGGATGAATCACGTCTCTTGTTATGCCAGATCGATCGTTGTGTTCAGATGAGCAGTCATCCAAGAAAAGAACAGCTGTTCGAAACATGAACCACTACAAGATGCAATATATTGAAGGCCGTGTTACGCTACAGTGGACCTTCATCACGGATTCCGTGAGAGACGTGGTACTAACCGAAGGCACGACGACAGCTGTGGACTAGTGAATGTTATTGTAGTCCACCTGCATCCCTACACACTTGATGTCCTACTCGACGGCGGTGGTATCTTCCAGCTGTATAGCTTTCCACGTCACAGGGCTAGAAATGTGCTACAGTAGTTTGAGGAATAAGACACTGAGCTCATATTGATGGTTTGGCCATGAAATTTGTCTGATATAAACCCAATGGGACACATCTAGGACGCTGTAGGGTGCTCGCTCTGCACTCACAAACCACCGATCAGTAACTTGCGGCAACTGCGTGAACTGTGTCAACGTTCAGGAGCCCACGAAGGATTTGGCGAATCCATGCCACGCAGGAGCATTGTTGTACTGTGTTCTGAAAGACGGTCTGCGGGATATTAAGCAGGAGGTCATAATGTTTTCTGCATCAGTGTAAACATTTCCATCTAAAACCTTTGTTGGTTTGTTTATATCTGACAACATAGTGAGTACTGAACCGATGAAATTTTCCATGACATGTATGAGCCTCAGCGTTATCTTCGATAATGATAGAAGCTGAAGAAATGAATTAAAATCTGTGCTACGTCCAGGATTATCTATGCTTGAGGTACAGGTAGGATTTCCCCACTGTGTACAAAGCGGGGGTGCTATTTCAGTACCAGAGAACCTTGTCAATACTGATGATTTAAGGAAGGCAAAATGGTATGCCTGAAGTTTTTTAGGGGGAGCATTGGACGTGCAGCTATGGTAGCCGTGCTGTCTCGGTGGTGTAATGATTGGCATATCTGCCTAGAAAGCAGGTGGCCTGGGTTCAAGTCCTAGCCATGGTACAAATTCTAAGCCGTTTCTTTAGCTTCTATCATTATCGAATATTATATGTAAATTGAAGGTGGAGTGGGTGAGAAAGGAAAGGAAAAGGAAGGGATTACTGATGTCAACTGCACTGGCACATTATGTGGAACCAGCAGCGACGAGTGACAATGTGTACTGAACCGGGATTCGAGCCATGGATCTCCTGATTGCTAGGCAGGTGTGTTAACTACTGCGCCATCCGGGACACAGTGTTATTACAACCACACGAGCTATCTCGGCACGCCTCAAGGTTCACCCACAGTCCTACCGAGTGCCACGTATCCTTAATCCTTGTCCATTTCCTCCATGCTCGCTACTCTGAGATTCCCACAGGAGGGCGGACATACTTTTGCATCCGCACTGAAGAAGACATATCCATTGCCAATATAAGTGAGTCAGTTATATGAAGTGTGGTGTCTTCTTTCGGCCATGACCAAGAGGGCACCATGCATTCATATATTGAGAATTTCCTATTGTCACAGTTTTCTATCTAAGAAAAGATCACAAGCACTTGTTAGAGCTTACATAGGTCTGAACTCACAAATCTGACACTATTTACTTGCAGACCATTAATATCGGAAGCTGTAGGACTCAAATAATGTATCCAATTGCTAGAAATCTGTTCACTTAGCTCTGGTCATTGTGGAATAATTTCACTGTATAGTTGTTGGTATACTCGTGACACCTCGAATACAGTCAACAATTTTTGGAAAGTGAATGAGAATATGTTTCAAATAATTTTCACGTTTACCGTAACTATATCATCAACTAAGAAATGATACACATATCTCAAGACTGAAACGAGAAATGAAAATTTGTATGAAGGTCAGGATTTGAACCCGGGTCTCCTGCTTACTAAGCAGATATGCTAACCACTGTATAAAGCCGGCACAGAGGCTATTTACAACTGCATGGACTACCCTAGCACGGCTTCCTCCTCGATCCAAATTGCCATTCACGCCTCAGCCCATGTGTAAATTGCAACTGACACACACACACACACACACACACACACACACACACACACACTCACACTCACGCTGAGTTTGGTTGTGTCAATCAGTTGCAATGGACACATAGTCTAAGATCAGTAAGGGTGCTTGGTGGCAACTGTATATTTGGCTGTACAGAATCTGTTCTTGCCTTCTGGCATCATATTGTATGAGCAGTTACGGTATGTAGCCGAGTATATGGTTTGAGAATGTGCTTGTCAGTCGGGAACCGGTAACCACTACAGCTGAATATTATATCATTGCAACTGAGACGAACGAAATAAAAAATAATTCAACTTCCTCTGTACTGAACAGTTGCGGACGTACCATCCTGTGGCAGCATGCTTCCAATAAGCGAGACACATAGTTTCAATTGCTTAAATCATCTATGCCTTTTACCAGGTTGGTGTAGTGGTTAGAGCGACTGCCTAGTGAGCAGTAGACCCGCGTTCAAATTCTGGGCTTGGGACAAATTTCCATTCGTCGTTTCAGTCTGTACGTATATTATTTGTTTGTTGTTCATATAGTTTCACTAAACATGAAAATGATCACCGAGCGAGGTGCCGCAGTGGTTAGCACACTGGACTCGCATTTGGGAGCACGATGGTTCAAAACGCCCGTCCAGCCATCCTGATTTAAGTTTTCCGTGGTTTACCTAAATCGTTTCAGGCAAATGCCGGGCTGGTTCCTTTGAAAGGGAATGGTAGACTTCCTTCCCCATCCTTCCCTCATCCGATGGGACCGATGACCTCACTGTTTGGTCCCCTCCCCCCAACCAACCAACCTATGCCTGGGTTTCAGGCAAGATTCCCTGTTTTGTTACATGGTGAGGTGCTATGCCAATACATATCTTCTGGTAAACCTTCCGGGATGTAAGGTCGTGGTCCATGAAACTCTTCAGCTCCTAACGTTTCGTCCAGAGCTGCGCTGGACATCTTCAGAGGGGTGTTTCTCCTCCGGTGAGTCTTGCCGGAGGAGAAACACCCCTCTGAAGATGTCCAGCGCAGCTCTGGACGAAACGTTAGGAGCTGAAGAGTTTCATGGACCACGACCTTACATCCCGGAAGGTTTGCCAGAAGATATGTCATCCGGTCGTGAAAGCCTTCATACTATATTCCAATACAGTTGGAGAGTCCTGCAAATGCTTTGCAAGTTTAGGGGGAATACCCAGTGCGCTAGGGCGTGAGTGGGAATTTGGATGGAAGAGGAAAGTGCGTCAGGGTAGTTTGTGCTGATCTGTAAAGCCACAGTGCCTGAATGGCGCAGTGTTCAGCTCGCTCCCTCATGAGCAGGAGTCCCTAGTTCGTACAAATTTCCATTTTTCGCTTCAAAAAATGGTCCAAATGGCACTGAGCACTATGGGACTTAACATCTTAAGTCATCAGTCTCCTAGAACTTAGAACTACTTAAACCTAAGTAACCTAAGGACATTACACACATCAATGCCCCAGGCAAGGTTCGAACCTGCGACCGTAGCGGTCACGCGGTTCCAGACTGAAGCGCCTAGAACCGCACGGCCACACCAGCCGGCTCTTTCGCTTCAATCTGCATTATACGTCATAGATGTTTGACTCAAGAAAAGGTCTCTGTAACCATACAGTTTAATTTGGAAAATTAATAGTCCAAAATGTCGTTAGTTATCAACCATAAATTAGCGTTGTCAAATTATAAAGGTAACTTCTTTACAGAGACTTATAATCAAATTCCTACATGATTACCGTAAGATTCACTCGTATCCAAAGATAGTTCTGACTAGAGAGCTCTTGCATTGCGAGCATTTTGATAGTTACGTGTAGAATATCACCATCTTTACGTGGAGATCTTTTGAATGTGTATGTTGTACGCTTGGAAGTGAAACTAGGAAAAGTAGGCAGGATGTGCAACTCTCAAAACGCGTTGTGATTAAAGTAACACTTACAGTCTAAAAAGAAACTGAGGAAGGTAAGTTTCTCTCTGCTAAAAGCAATTTACTGAGAATGCATTCGTAGAATTTCTTACTATCGTTGTATGTTGGATAAATGGAAGATGTACCCATAAGCTGGGCTAGAACAACGACTAGTACCGTGAGGAGTCGTCTTGCAGATAGGTGATTCAGCGACATGCAAGCAATAAAAAGAGATACAAATCTATAAGTTTTCTGCTATTCTGTCATTCTCTTTCTTGCAGGAGGTCCACTTATACGTCACTACGATCACCAGGAGCGATGCACGCCGTATGGAAGATCCTGGGGTTGGCGATGACCTTCGCCATGGCCTCTGCGTCGCCTAAAAACCGTAAGTCAGCTTTCATATCCTGAATCCTGCAGCATCATTATTAATCAAAGGACATTTATCGTCTTCGTGAAGACGGCACAGGATAATGGTTTCATCCCTCAAACCCCGAGTATTTGTCAACAACAGTGCGTCAAAAACACTCTGTACACTTTTTCAATTCTCAGTCACATAACGTTTATCATATGATAACTCCAACAATCAATACACTGTTCCAGGTTTGTACGCTAAATGTCTCATATCATGAAATGTGGCTATGGGAATTATTCTTTCATTGCTTTCATGGTCGGAATACAGCGTTATGTACCAATGATTAGCATAAGCTAACGAAGTTACAGATTTTACCATATTAGTGTAACTGAAAGTACAGGTATATTAGAGAAGTACGAAAGCAGCAGATAGTGAGTGTTTATCCTCAACTGTCTTGTTCCACGGTGCTGCTCGGTCAGAAGCAGTGTCTTGGGCGATAACTGAAGAAAATTTCACAAACCAAAATCGCTAAAGAAGCATTTCATTGGATGACTGGTTTCCACAAAGCTATGCTGTCATCATTTATTTTATGCTTCAATATTTTCACAACATCTTGTCCATCAGTGTGGTAAGTAGCTTCACATAGCTATGTCGAAACAGATCATCCAATAAAATGCCTTTTTAGAGACCTTTGCTTGTAAAGCTTTCTTCAGTTATCCTATATTGCAGATCTACCCCATACTGACAATGTCAGGAATATACAGTGTCTAGACGCTAATCAGATTTGGAAACCCTTCACTAAGTCACTGTAGATGAATTAACATGTAACCGGTTTTAGTAGGCTACTTTAATGTGTAATAAGTGATCGTACAGAACACAAAGAAAAATGAGAATTCGTAATGTTCCGTTGCTCCTTGAACTTAAACCCGTGGTAGCTAAATCCAGAGTTTCCTAAACGAAGCAAGACAATTTGTTTCAGACTAGACCCATTCTGAAAATCACAATCTATGTGTATGTTTCCTTTCGAATATACAAGGTGATGAACATTACTAATTTTATTTTTAACGTTCCTCCCATAACATAAAACATCAAAGTCCCTAAATCATTGTAAAAAATAGCGAAGACCTGGGACAAAGTTACAGAAGATGCAAACCCATTTTCGTGTAACGATGTCGCAGTTGAAAGACTTCCTAACAGAAATTTCGGATTGCAAACACTGTTTACTGACTCACTGCCCAGAGGTTGTTCCATTACTACAGGATACAAATGTTGTAAAAGCTCTGTGACGTAAAGTTATTGTTGTGTCAATATGTGAAAGGAATCTTCTAAGCACGAGAATGCTCTTCACCTCGCACGTCAGTTCTGCTCCTTCCCATTTCAAGTACATCGCATAAAGCAGACTGAACATTTCTCTGTTTCACATCCATGATGAAAATGTGCACATAAAAGGAATTGCAAATAGGCGCTCCGATCCTATAGCCAGTAAAGGTAACGTCCCTTGTGTGGCTTGCTGTAAAAATAGCCCTCCTGAAGTATGAAGCTATATACTTAGTGTTTAAGTTAATGTCGTTCAAGAGCCATCGTGATTTACTTTACAGCACTTTAGGGCAATTGAAGAATATAGCGATATCATGCTTGTTCATGCTTGTTAATCACTGCAGCGAAATTTTTCTTAAAAAGAGGCGGGCACTTCGTTAAGTACGAATCTGATGAGCAACTGTGGTTTATGCAGAAGGTACGCGGTAATGTGAAACCCATTACACTGACAAACGTTAGTTCCAATTTTGGCCACCAGGTGCAAAACTGATGTTGCGTATGCATCAAAGACGTGTAGGACTGTTTACATGTGTACTGGATTAGGAATAGGACGTGGGCAGAGCAGAAAGGCATAACGTTCATGTTGTTATAAACCGCCGCTTACAAAGTTTGTTCAGTATGCGCACAGGAGACGCCGACGAAATGTAGCATTTGCAAAACGAAGTAATCAACAATTGCTCGCAGCCCTTCCAGTGGAATCTGAGCAACGTGTTCCCGTAGGCCTATACTTGCCTTCAGGACATGTAGAGGCCTAACGCGTCCATGGTAAGCGCATTCTTTTATACATCCCCAGAGCCAAAAGTCATATGATTTCACAGCAGGTGATCCTGCTGGCCAAGCAACGGTAAACCTCTAGAGACAAGAAGTTCGTAGAAGGCCGCATTAAGGAAATCATTCACTTGGAGGTAATCCTGTGCAGTCACTGAGTCACTGCTGTAATGTAAAATATATCCCGTCACTAACAGCGTATTGTACCGTCTGGATCTTATACGGTCGGCTTTTTTTTTTTTTTTTTTTTTTTGTTTGATGCGGCCCGTCACGAATTCCTCTCCTGTGCTAACGTCTTCATCTCAGAGTAGCAATTGCAACCTACGTCCTCAGTTATTTGGTGTATGTATTCCAATCTCTGTCTTCCTCTACGGTTCTTGCCCTCTACAGCTCCCTGTAGTACCGTGGAAGTCATTCCCTAATGTCTTAACAGATGCCATATCATCCTGTCCCTTCTCCTTATCAGTGTTTTCCACATATTCCTTTCCGATTCTGCATAGAACCTCCACATTCCTTATCAGTGTAACATAGACCGCAAAACTTCCAGCACTTTTGACCACAGAAAGAACAATTCTCTTGACACAATACGAGCAGTAGCGCTACTGGGAGCACGTGCTCCAAGGTCAGTCACAGCAAGAGCAGCCCAGTAAATCACTCCAGCACCTTCTTCTTTCAGGTACCACAATAAGCTTACACGTGTTTTCGAATTTCATTATCATCTCCGTTGAACCACTTAATGACATAGGGCCTCTCCCTATACCTTTCATTCGGCGATAATCTCTCAATGCAGCACTGTAATCGCTGCTGCTCACATAACAGTTTCACTGACATCACACGGTCTCTCCTCTCGATAGCAGTACTGTTCACTCGCTTTACAGCTTGTCAAACGATAGCGTAAATCTCATACATTCATGGTTCAAATGGTTCAAATGGCTCTGAGCACTATGCGACTCAACTGCTGAGGTCATCAGTCGCCTAGAACTTAGAACTAATTAAACCTAACTAACCTAAGGACAGCACACAACACCCAGCCATCACGAGGCAGAGAAAATCCCTGACCCCGCCGGGAATCGAACCCGGGAACCCGGGCGTGGGAAGCGAGAACGCTACCGCACGACCACGAGACGCGGGCATCGCATACATTCATGCAAACAGTGTAAAATGCCACATTTGCACCTGATGACTAGAATTGGAACAATCTTTTTTCCAACGTAAATCTACCAAGTTTCGCTGCCACACAATAACTATAACCTACACTGGACCTCAGTGAGTAGCTGCACTTTAATTATTACCAACTAGTATCATGATAGTTTTAGACTATGAAGCAATGCTACATTGGTGTGCAAAATTAAAGCAACAACGGAAACTTTGTGAAGTTGAATTTATTTTGCCTCGAAACAATGTACTAATAGTAGTAGTAGTAGTAGTAGTAGTAGTAGCTTTATTCATCTGTAGATCTCTTTCTACAAGGATATAGAACATGTCACAGTATTTACAAATTTAGATCAATTTAAAATAAGCTAATTCGTATACGCATATATTTACAGACTTCTAGTTAGAGACGATCATTAGATTTACTCCTGGTATACAATGCTTTTTTTTACAAATAACTTATTAAATAATGTAAAGCAACATTGCTCACTCATATCTCACTATCTGTCACTGCATATACACATCTTGTTTCATAACACTTCACCCACTATATACACACACACACACACACACACACACACACACACACACACACACACACACACTGGTGGTCTCTGGGCCATTTTCTAGACCGCAACTTCCCATTTGCTATCCTGAAAAACTGAGTCAGCGTCCCTCCATAATGAGTGAGATGTTGAGCTGAGAAAGGGGAAGAGGTGTTAGGATTATGCTATGCATAACCTGGGGGTAAGTATTTCTAGAAAGAAAAAAAGAAGGAAAAAACATAAAGTGAAGGTGTTATGTCGAATGTTGGATATTTTATAATCATTATTATTATTATTATTTATTTGTATAACATTTTTTATCAAGCTCCTACTCTGTTTTAGCTAAGTAATCCTTCAATGAATAAAATGTATTGCATAACACGTACTTTTTAGCTGCCTTTTTAAATAAGTGTAGTTTGGTAATTTCTTTAATCTCTTTTGGTAATTTATTGTACAGTTTTAATCCTTGGTAGAAAATGCTGTTTTGAGTTTTATGTTTATTTTTTCTTGGCAAATGTAAGTTGAGTCTATCTCTTGTTGCATGGTCATGAACAGAGCTGTTTGTGCATTAACTACCAATGTTATTTTTGATGTGTACAACTGACTGGTAAATGTATTCACATGGAGCAGTTAAAATCCCCAGTGTTCTGAACAGATCTTTACAATGAGCTCGACTAGTATTTTTGGATATATATTCTTAATGCTCTTTACTGGAGTTTGAAAACTGTGTTCATATTTTGTGCTTTTGTTCCCGAAAAAAGAATGCCATAGCTAAGAATTGAGTGTACATACGAATAATATGTAACTAAAAGACACTGCACGTTACACACTGATGACAGGATTCTAAGGGCATAACATGCTGATGACAGTCTGTTTGCAAGTACCTTTGTGTGTTCACATCACTTCATCTCAGAATCAATATTCATTCCTAGAAATTTTGCATTCTTTTGACAGTCTATAGAGGTGCCATCTACATTTAATTTAACACTGTCATTTTTCCTCTTCATACTGAAATTCATGGCATTTTTCTTGATGTTGAATGTCACCTCATTACTTATATGAGGTTCATTTGCTTTCTCGCAAGAAGTTCTTGTTTTCTCAGTGACTATCATAGTGCTGTCATCAGTGAAGAGGATTTTTTCACCATGAGTAACACTACTGGGAAAGTCATTGATGTATATCAGGAACAGTATTAGTCGTAATATACTATCCAGCGGAACCGCTATATTAATGTATTTTCGTTCTGATAAGTGTTTTACTAAATGTTTGGATCTATTTGAAGTATGTGTTATCTTCACTTTTTGTACCCTATCTGTTAGGTATGATCGAAACCAGTCGTTAGCAACCCCTCTTATTCCTAATGCTTCTAATTTATTTAATATAATATTGTAGTCGACTGTATCAAACGCCTTAGAAAGATCAAAAAATATGCCTGTGACACACTCATCTTTATCAAGAGCATCAAGTACAACTTTTGTGAATTCTACGATGGCTGGTTGCGTATTTTTGCCGCTTCGGAAACCAAACTGTGATCCGCTTAAATGATTGTATTTATTCAAGTAATTCATTAATCTGTCTTTCATAATTGCTTCTATTATTTTTGAGAATGCTGACAGCAGGGAAATGGGATAGTAATTTTCTGTGTCTTCTGCATCATCTTTCTTAAGAAAAGGTACAACTCTAGCCTGTTTTAACTGCTCTGGAACTGTCCCTGATATGAAGGATTCATTTATTATATTTGTTAAGGGACCTTGTATAATCCCTATGCATTGTTTCAGTACACATATTGGTACTTAATCTAAGACTACTGACTTTTTATTTATTTTTTAGTTTTTGAACAGTTTTATTGACTTCATTCTGTGTGGTTGGAAGTAATGTCATTGTACTTAGTGCAACATTATTTACAGGTGTTAAATTTGTTTGGGGGAATTTTTGCTGTAACCTCTCTGCAATACTTGAAAAATGCTCGTTTACACAGTTTGCTAAGTGCTGTGTATCATGTATTACTTTATCCCCCTCGCTTAGCAGTATGTTATTCTGTGTTTGTTTGCCTCTCCCCGTTTCCTTTTTTATAACATCCCAGACTGCTTCTCTTTTATTCTCTGCATTACAAATTTTTTTGTTCCTTTTTTGCAGCGATCAGCAGCTTCCTATAGATCTATAGATCTTTTTGTATCTATGATAGAAATTTAAGAATTCTGGATCAATGCGTATCTTTTTCATGGAGCTGAGGTGTTTAAGTCTTGGGAGGACTTCGTAATACCTGCTGTTATCCATCTTATTTTGTGAGATGTTGATACAGACATGCACACTTTTGGAAATGCCTTTTCAAAGTTCAATTTAAACAATGTGGAGAATTTAGATAATTTCATATTCACATTGGTTTCCTTATACACTTCATCCCAGCTTTGTTTTTCTTGTTCTTTTGAAAAATCTTTTATTTTGAGTTCTGATGGATGTCGTTTGTAGGCTCGTAGTTTAGGGAACGATTTGATGCCTTACTTTACTGTTGTTATTTGAAAGAGATGGTCTGATAGTCCGAGATCTTTTACAGCTACATCACATTTTTCTCTGTCCATATTTGTGGCCACATGGTCAATTACTGACGAAATCGTTGTGGTAACTCTTCTTGCACTATTGACCAATAGGGACATGCCAAAACTTTGAAGGATATTTATGAAGGTGCTGCTGGATTCATTTATGATGTCAGTGTTGATGTTAATGTCCCTACACAGAATTATGATGACCTTTGTTCTTGAGACTTTATCTAGAGCTTATGTTAACTCATTGAAAAAAGTGTCCACACTACCCTGGCAGGTCTATACATGCACATCAAGCCCTGTTAATTCAATAGCTCATATTTCAAAGTGTTTCTCTTCACTTATGGTGAGGTCATGTCTTGATTTGAACTGTGTTCCTTTTCTGATATAATTGCATGCTCCTCCACCACTTAAAGTAGTTCTGCGATAAGAATTTTCCTTTTCATACAATGATAATACTACATGTTGGATTTCTGTGTCTCTACACCAGTGCTCAGTAATACAAAATACTGTGCAGTTCAAAGATTGGAGCTCAACTCCTAATAGCTGTATTTTATGTTTTATTGATTGCATGTTTTGATGGAGGATTCTAAGTCTGTGAAATGCCCCATGTTACTCTTTCCAATGATTTGTTTTTCTTTGTGACATTTGGTATATGTGATGTTTGAGGTGTTAAAATCTGTCTTGTGAGTGATTTTTTAAAGTGCTGGAGATACTCTTTAGGCAGGGGAACCTGTTGTCTGGATTTATGCTAAAAAAGACCTACTTTTCCTACCTGTGACAACAGGTATCTGACCATGTGTGGCCCGAGATCCACCACCTATGAATCAGCTCTGTCTATCTTCCCTTCCCAGTCCTCTTTAGGTTTAGGCCATGCCTAGTGAAACCACATCTGTTGATAGTCCCGACGGGCACCAGAGAAACATGAGCAAAGCTGGCTGTCCTCAGAGCCATCCCAAACCCCACATTGATTCGCCTCACAACTCCATCAAGGTGTGGTCGAGAATAACGTAAGAACAGCTCAACAAAGTGTACGTTGGTGCCATGAGTCAGGGAAGCTATCTTGTCCAGGTCACCACCTATGTCATTTGTCCCATCCCTCTCCAAACTGTTTCCCGTCCCACCCATTATCACTACAAGGTCCTCTTTTGTAAAGTCCTTACATAAAGACTATAGGTCCTCTATCACATGACTTAGCCCTGCATTTGGCTTTAAGATACTGGTGGCCTTGTACGCTGCTCCTAAACTTTCTTGTAACTGAGTGCCTACAACTCGCCCATGGCTATTACCTAGCAGCAGCACCTTCTTCTTCCTAACACTTTGTAAATTCCTAGGGTTCTTGGCCTCGGCTGAAGTGTGCTGCAAATTTCCTGCTCCTCGTTCTACCTGAGGCTCTTCCCCACTTAGTCAGTGGTAGATACCTGTTTCTTGTGCTGGTGATACAACTGTTAGATCGCGTTCTCTTTCTTCCTATCCTCCTACCAGCTGCCATATCCCAACCACCCTCCTCCTCCCTCTCTCCCTTGATCCTTATGAGTTCCTTCCTTGCTTCCTGCAACTGTGCCTGAAGGGCACAGATTTTCCTTTCCTGTTCCCTAATCAAACTGTTCCTACTGCATACACTGCAGTTCCAACAGACAGCCTCTTCTGTTCTCCCAACATTCTTCCCACTGCATCACCCCCCCCCCCCCCCCCCCAAGTGAAAATATTTCCAACAAGATTGGCAACAAATCTTTCTGCTCACTACCCTATAACATCTTCCACGTTTCTCACTCATGGTCAGTTTCGAAAGAATAATTAAGTTTAAAGAATTTTTCTAAATTTGTCAAGGACGCGAGATTGGCTACGTGAAAAAATAAAAAGACACAAAAGTCTTACGTGCGCTGTTTTTTTTTTGTACTGATTAAGAAATACAATGACAGAAGAATGAATTTGTAATTAATTTGCTTTTAGAGAATTTACGTTATCAGGTGTGTTTTGTCAGGTTTTTAAACGTTTATAACTCGGAAAATTTAGGCCTAGATCGCGCCTATTTAGTTAGTAAGCAATACGAAATGTGTTAGTTAAATACGATTTAGAAACGTTTAATTAACTTTTATTGCGTCAATAGACCCTATGAAACTAGTAGTAGTCTTTTTTAAACGAATTTTGCACTATCAAGAAAACTTGAATAGAATTTTTTGTGTTTGTCACGTAAAATTTCGGGTTATGTCACGATTATCGGGATTTCAGCTAAAGAACAAGTTTTTTCAATAACAAGCGGTGCTGGGACGCTAATATTCAGTTGTGTGACAAGAACGAACATTACAGCAAGTATACAAAACAAAGAAAATTTAATTTTGACACTATTTCCTCTTAAATAAGCTCTTTTAGCAGACGAAGAAAATACCTGTGATCTCACTCGGCGGCCATCTGTAAACAGATGATAGTAAAGTAGAAACAATGTAAACAATACAGAACTTAAACAACTGCAAGGTGCATAACGGTGGACAAAAACTTCTTAATTTCCCCAACTAAAGGGATTTGCACACATATTCCGACAACTAGTTAATGCGCTCAGTATGGGCACCAATACAGTCCTGACAACGATGGGGCATGCTGTGAATGATGTCATCAATCTCGTGTTGAGGCAATAATGCCCATTCTTCCTGTAGAGCTACTCGTAAGTCTAGGCTAGGAGAGTAGTTGGTGGGTGCTGAACTTGACTGCAACCCGTCCCCCGAGGACAACCCCCCCCCCCCCCCCGCCAAAAAAAAAAAAAAAAAAAGGCTTTGAGCACTATGGGACTTAACTGCTGAGGTCATCAGTCCCCTAGAACTTAAAACTACTTAAACCTAACTAACCTAAGGACATCACACACATCCATGCCCGAGGCAGGATTCGAACCTGCGACCGTAGCAGTATCGTAGTTCCGGACTGAAGCGCCTAGAACCGCTCGGCCACCGCGTCCGTGCTCTATTGGATTCATATCGGGAGAGTGAGCAGGCCACGCCATGCGTGCAATATCGTCCATTTCCATGAAAACATCAATCACTCTAGCTCTATGAATTCGAGCATCATCGTCCATCAGTAGTACAAACTCTGGGCCCACAGCACCCGCAACAACATCGCTTGAGGTTCCAAGATCTCTTCACTATACCTGACAACACTTAAACCTTGCCAATTCACCCGGATAATTTCTTGAGATGGTATTGAGTGGTCGACATAAATCCTGCCCATACCGTTAGGGATCCTCCTCGATATCGATCCCAAAATCGTGTTCCACGTTCCCTAGAGATGAGAATCTGCCGAGAATCACTCTGCAATCTAAATCGGGACTCATTTATGAGAAGAACATTGCCCCACTATTCGACCTTCCAGGTGGCTTGTTGATGAGTATACTCCAGAAATTCCCTTGTGTGAAGATGCGTCAGAGCTACACATACAGCTTGTTTCCAACAATAAATGGCACTGTACCGAAGCCTTCTGTACTCCGCTTGCGTCTACACAACACGTCCAGTGGATGCTGCGAGATCACATGTCACTTGCCGTGCAGTGCCTGTAACAGCCAAATGACGGTCCTTTGTTATGATGGTTCAAATGGTTCAAATGGCTCTGAGCACTATGGGACTTAACAGCTATGGTCATCAGTCCCCTAGAACTTAGAATTACTTAAACCTAACTAACCTAAGGACATCACACAACACCCAGTCATCACGAGGCAGTGAAAATCCATGACCCCGCCGGGAATCGAACCCGGGAACCCGGGTGTGGGAAGCGAGAACGCTACCGCACGACCACGAGCTGCGGACTTTGTTATGATGTCACACGTGTCCGCCCTGCCCTCGTCTTCGGGATATAGTTTCGGTCTCCATAAACTATCGCCACATTCGAGAAACAACAGAACGATTCACATTAAGCCAGCCACATTAGTTTGCGACTCCGCTGCTTCCATTCTTCCTATGGCCCTCCTCCGCAGAGTGTGGTAAGCGTATTCTCTGAGCAATACCGCACCTTCTATGACTTATGTCTCTATAATTCACCCTGTATCATTTCAACCGAATACAAGCAATAAAGGTTTAAATATCGCCTAGAAAAAATAAAAGTATGTAATAAATGACGCAGCCCATTGATGGAGCATCGTATGGCATTCCGTATTCTGTATTTGGAGAGGAGCAAGAAGCCGTGCTGAGTTGCTGGAAGTCCACGGTGACAACGCATCCTCATTTGAGAAAGTGGTTCAGTGGTGCAGACATATTCAATGTGATCTCACAAGTGTGAAAGAAGAAGAATGAAATGGTTGTTTATCTGTGAAGATCCGGGATTCGCAATAGAAGTTCAGGCCCTGGTACTAAAACACTCACATATCATAATCGAGTAGGATTATCTGAAGTGAGTCATCCTTCTATTTTCAAAGTCCAGCACGAAAATTAGAATATAAGAAAGGCCGCCGCCGTCTGGGTTCCGAACAGACGCCGTACATAAGCAGCAGCGGGAATGTTAGATCTGTGTCTGACCGATTCAGACAGCTTCTTCAGCCGCATGAACACCATGGCTGAGTGTTGGGTGTATCAGTATGATCACGAGGCAAAGCGGCAAGCCGAAAAAAGGCGGAGATCCGGCGGCCACTGGACAAGGGGTTGCTGAGTGTTTCTAGGGACTGCCATAGTACGGTACTAACAATATGCTCACAGGAGGAGAAACCGTTACAGGACTAAATTCAGAAAATTCTAAGGAACCAAAGGCTGTTGCAATCTCGGTTCAAAAGAGAACGCATAAAAAACGACAGTGAAAATTAGAAGAGAGTAATGCCTCTGTAAAAAGATATATGAGTCAAGCATACATCTAATACCACCCTCAGACCTTAGCAAAAGAACCCAAGAAAATTCTAGTCATACGTAAAATCGCTAAGAGGGTCTAAGACTTATATCCAGTCACTCATAGAGAAATCTGGTGTAGCAGTAGAAGATAGTAAAAGGAAAGTCGAATTCTGAAATTTCTCGCTTAACAGATCGTTCACGCGTTCGTTTGACCATGTCTCCCGTATAAAGTGCACAGTAACAGGCATCTGTGGAGCAGACAAACTAGTGAAAGAGTTCAAAGCAAATACGTTGCTCTCTATTGAAACCCAATTTGGTTTTACTATGAGTGCTCTTTGGCAATGGCCCTTCCTCAACTTGCATTTATCGCGAATCTCTCCCCCAATGCCAAGTCCCAAGCAACTGGTAAAAGGCGCTTGTGACTCATCTACATGTAAGAAGAGTAAAAGAACGGACGCGCAAAATTACAGACCAATATCCTCAATATCGGTTTTCTGCAGAATTCTAGAACGTATTCTGAATTCGAATATAATAAATTTCCTAGAGACCGAACAGCTTATGTCCACGAATCAGCACGGCTTTAGAAAGCATCACTCGTGCAAAACTCAGCTTGCCCTTTTGTAGCATGATATACTACGAACTATTCGTGAAGGGCAACAGGCGGATTAGATATTCCTAGATTTCCATAAAGCATTAGATACGCTGCCCCACTGCAGACTGCTAATGAAGAAACGAGCATACGGAATAAATTTCCAGATATATGAGTAGAAAGTAATAGAACCGATTACTTTGTCCCCGACGGCGACTGTTCCTCAGAGACAATGGTATCGTGAAGAGTGGCCTAGGGACATGTGATAGGACCATTATTTTCTGTATACATACATGATCTGGTGAACAGTGTGAGCAGCTGTCTGCAGTTGCTTGCTGATTATACTGGTGTTTGGTCAGATGTCGAAGGTGAGTGACTGTAGGGGTATACCATAAGATGCCTTAGACAAAATTTCTATTTCGTATGATGAATGGAAGCTAGCTCTGTATGTAGAAAAATGCAGATTAATGCAGATCAGCAGCAAGAACAAACCCTTAATTTTTTAATGCAGCCTTTGTAGTTTTCTGCGCGATACAGTCACATCGTTGAAATATCTGTGCGTAACGTTGCAAAGCATGTCATATGAAACAAGCATATAAGAATTGTAGTGGGGAAGGCGAATGGTCGACTTCAGTTAATTGTGAGAACTTTAGGTAAGTGTGGTTCATCTGTAAAGGACATCGCATGAAAGTCGCTAGTGCGACCTGTTCTTGGATAGGCCTTCTGTCGAGTTTTTGGCATCCGCAGCAGGTCTAATTAAACGAAGACATCGAAGCATTACAACAATGCTGGCTGCTATATTTGTCATCGGTAGTTTAGAATAATACACAAGTATTACGGAGATGCTTCGGGACATGAAATGAAAATCCCTGGAGGAATGCGACGATCTTTTTGAGGAACACCACTGAAAAAATGTAGAGAACCAGCATTTGAGGCCGACTGCAAAACGATCATTCTGCCACCGTCGCACATTTCGCGTAAGAATGACGAAAATAAGAAGCATGTTAAACAGTCTTTTTTCTCTCGCTGTACTTCCGAGTGGAACAGGAAAGGTAATAAATGGTGATATAGGGTACCTTCCGCCACTCAACATACTGTGGCTTCCGGAATATGTAGGTACACGTAGAGGCTGTCAGGACGAAACGTGATAATTAAAATATTATGGCGATCCCTCGTACACAGAGGGAACGACGGAGCATTGCGACGTGGTTTCGCCACCTGTAACGTGACTGTCAAGTTTGGTTCGTCTTGTTACCAAGACTCCAATTACATCGTAGCCATTAAATTTCCTCCTAATGAGAAAGTATAATTTTTTATAGAACGTGGCTTCGGACTATACCAACAAATTACTGAACCCGCGAACTGAATTGTAATCTGAAATGAGGCCTCATTAGGTATCATGCTGTTGAGATTAATTACTCAACTTCTGATTAATTACTCAACTTCTGATTAATTCCTTAACATCTCGAATACGAGAAGGGGAGCGAACGAATGCTATGACAGTAGTAACTGCAAACATACGCATGCTCCGGTGTAACAAAAGCAAATTCATTCTAGAATTATGTCACTACTTACTTTTGGTTACACAAATTACACACAACTCATAATACGAATTGAAATGGCATTATTTATGGTAATAATTACGCAGTATTGCTTGATACTTCAACTATAAAGGAACACACTAATCGAGTATAAATATTAGTGAATGCACAATCTTATTGCGAGAAACTTAAGCAACTCTCTTAAAAAATTGAAAATAACTGAACTGCACCGACTTGACTTTTGTTGTTGGCTGATGTTGTTTCATTAGGACCTTAAGCCTTGGTTTTCCTATACCGTAGTTTGAAATCACTCATTTCATAATTGAAACAATGTTGCAAATGGAGCAGTACCATAAACCCAGTTCATATCATATGTTAAAATGCACGTTGCTCAGCTTCCAGAACATATATCATCTTCAGCATTAAATGCAGTGTTTAAGTTCAAGGACATTACAATAAAGGACACTTTTAAGTTTACCATCTCGTTTCTTTTTCAAAGCATTCAGTTTAACATATCTTACACGAATGGCCAATTACGACTTTACAGGCCCTATTCAAGCACAGTAGGTGCCTTTGTGCCAACGGCCTTGCCTCTGTGGTATCACCGGTTCCGTCAAATCACCGAAGTTAAGCGATGTCGGGCTGGACTAGAACTTAGATAGGTGACCATCCAGTCTGCCGAGCGCTGTTGGCAAACGGGGTGCGCTCTGCCCTTGTGAGGCAAACTGAGGAGCTACTTGACTAAGAAGTAGCGGCTTGGGTCTCTTAAACTGACATGCGGCAGGGAGAGCGGTGTGCTGACCGCATGCTCCTCCATATCCGCATCCAGAGACGCCCTTTGTCTGAGGATGACACGGCGGCCGGTCGGTGACGTTGGGCCTTGCAAGGCTTATTCGGACGGAATTTAGCTTTTAGGTGTCTATGTATTGTAGAACTACCGTACAATCAAACGGCGGACATAGCTAGTCTGCAAGCGAGTGCATAAGGTGCAAGCGTCAGAATTAACACCAGAAAGCTTATTGCGCGCAGTAGTACTCATCATACTCATCACACTAACTTATGCCACGACACTATGTGCTCTACTCGAGATCCAGGGTTCCCTGCACGACAGCCCAACGTGTTCGGTCAGAGGGCTAGCTGCCCTCTGTAATAATAAAATAATAAAAATAGTAATAAAAACCTGAGCAAATTATTCAACGATCAACTTTAAAAAGCCGTCATGTGATATCCGCCCATACCAAATGACGAGAAGAAATAGGGAAAAACGGTAGCGTCTTTGGCTAGTAATCAAAACAATCTGGGTCCTGGGTTCCGGGTTCGAACCTCGCCACTGGTTAAATTTTGAATAAAAATCGACCGTAGACTTTCGGGAAAGGAAGTCACCGACATTCCGCCGAGGACCTTGCGAAAGAGGGCGGAGGAGCGGACAGAGATTCAGGTCCCTCCATTGCCCTTTGGGGTGGTGAACTGTCCCTAAAAGGCGAGAAAATCAGCATTATCAACGGAATGAAGATGCAGAAGTCAATGGAAATCAGCGCATTGAAGTACATAATGTTTATCCACAGGGCATTTGGTTTGTAACTGAAGATCTCTTCCTTGACGAAAGATTCCGAAATAGTGCCCCTTACGTATCTTCGGGAAGGGACTACCAAGATGTATGAAATGTGAAATTCAAAGGTTCAGTCTAGACATAACGAAGATTAGTGAAGCGAAATGGAAACAAGACAAGGACTTTTGATTAGACACCTACAGAGTAATATCAGTAGCAGCAGAAAATTGTGTAACGGGGGTAGAATTCGTTATTTATAGGACATTAGGGTAGAGACTCAGCTGCAGTGAACAGTTCAGTGATTAAGGTTCGTCTCATAAGATTCAACATCAAAGCAACGTCGACAACGTCGCAAGCAGCAGATAAAATGTTAAAAATGTTAAAATGTGTGCGAATTCCTAAGGGACCTAACTGCTGAGGTCATCGGTCTCTAGACACACACACTATTTAAACTAACTTATGCTAAGAACAACACATACACACCCATGCCCGAGAGAGGACTAGAAACTCCGGCGAGAGAGGCGGCGAAGTCCATGACATGGCGCCTCAAACCGCGCGGCCACTCCGCGCGGCTGCAGCAGATGAAGAGATAGTGAAAGTATATTAGGATGTTGAGCCTGTAATTCAGTATGTAAACGGAGATGAAAACCTAATACTCGTGGGGGACTGGAAAGCGGTTGTAGCGGAAGGGGTAGACGCTATGGTTATTGAAGCATAAAGGCTTGTCAGTATGAATGAGAAAGGAATAAGGCTAATTGAATTCTGCAATACATTTCAGATAGTAGCAGCGAATACTCTGTTCGAGTGGGAGGTATACTTGTAAAAGACCGGGAGCAAGACAAAATTCCAGCTGGATTACATCATGGTCGGACAGAAATTCTGAAATCACGTATTGGATTGTAAGGGACACCCAGGTGCAGATGTAAGTCTCAGATCACAATTTAGTAATGATAAAGAGCAAACTGAAGTTTAAGACAATTTCCCAAAACAATTAATGGGGAAGGAAATGAGATACTGACGTACTAAGGTATGACGAGATGTTTTTGAAGTTCGCTAAGGATGCGGAAAAATGCGACAAGAAGTACAAGAGTAGGCAGCTCATTTGTAGACGAATGGACTTCTGTGCAAACGGGACTCACAGATTTTGGACAGACGAACGTAATTACTAGGAAAGTAACTGCGAATAAACCTTGAATAACAGGTGAAATACTTTAACTGATTGAAGAAATAAGAAAGTACAAAAATGTTCAGGTAAAGACAAGAATATAACAAGGTAAATGCCTTAGGAATGAAATAAACAGTAAATTCAGGATAGCTAAGGCGAAACGCCTCAAGAAAAGTGTGAAGAAGTGGAAAAAGTAATTATCGTCAGAAGGACTGATTCAGCACGTAGGTAAATTAAAGCAATACGGTGAAATTAAAAGCAAGGTTGGTAACATTAAGACTGCATTAGGAATTCCAGTGTTAAACGCACACGAGATAGATAGATAGATAGATAGATAGAGAGAGAGAGAGAGAGAGAGAGAGAGAGAGAGAGAGCAGCTAGGAGGGAAAAATACCGGGTGATCAAAAAGTCAGTATAAATTTGAAAACTGAATAAATCACGGAATAATGTAGATAGGGAGGTACAAATTGACACACACGCTTGGAATGACAAGGGGTTTTATTAGAGCCAAAAAAATACAAAAGTTCAAAAAATATCCGACAGATGGCACTTCATCTGATCAGAATAGCAATAATTAGCATAACGAAGTAAGACAAAGCAAAGATAATGTTCTTTACAGGAAATGCTCAATATGTCCACCATCATTCCTCAACAATAGCTGTAGTCGAGGAATAATGTTGTGAACAGCACTGTAAGACATGTCCGGAGTTATGGTGAGGCATTGGCGTCGGATGTTGTCTTTCAGCATCCCTAGAGATGTCTGTCGATCACGATACACTTGCGACTTCAGGTAACCCCAAAGCCAATAATCGTACGGACTGAGGTCTGGGGACCTGGGAGGCAAAGCATGACGAAAGTGGCTGGCGGCTGAGCACACGATCATAACCAAACGACGCACGCAAGAGATCTTTCACGCGTCTAGCAATATGGGGTGTAGCGCCATCCTGCATTTTGATTCTAATAAAACCCCATGTCATTCCAAGCATGTGTGTCAATTTTTGCCTCTCTACTGCACTATTCCTTGGTTTATTAAGTTTTCAAATTTATGCTGACTTTTTGATCACCTGGTACACTGAAGGCCTCTGTGAGGGAGAGGACTTGTCTAATGACATATTAGAAGAAGGAAATTAGAGTCAAAAATGGTTCAAATGGCTCTGAGCACTATGGGACTTAACATCTAACGTCATAAGTCCCCTACAACTTACAAGGGAACCTCCCCATCGCACCCCCCCCCCCCTCAGATTTAGTTATAAGTTGGCACAGTGGATATGCCTTGAAAAACTGAACACAGGTCAATCGAGAAAACAGGAAGAAGCAGTGTGGAACTATGAAAAAACATAAGCAAATATACAAACTGAGTAGTCCTTGCGCAATATATGCAACATCAAGTATTGTATGAAACCAGGAGTGCCGTGGGCCCGTGGTTAGCGTGAGCAGCTGCGGAACGAGAGGTCCTTGGTTCAAGTCTTCCCCAGATTTGATATTTCTATTTTCAATTTATGTGACAAACCCTTATGTTTTCATCATTTTTTTGGGAGTGATTATCACATCCACAAGAAAGCCTAAATCGTACAAGGTAGAAGAATCTTTTTACCCATTCTCCAAGTGTATAAGTTATGTGGGTCGACAACATATTCCTGTCATGTGACGCACATGCCGTCACCAGTGTCGTGTAGAATATATCAGACGTGTTTTCCTGTGGAAGAATCGGTTGACCTATGAACTTGCGATCAGATGTTTTCGGTTCCCATTGGAGAGGCACGTCCTTTCGTCTACTAATCGCACGGTTTTGCGGTGCGGTCGCAAAACACAGACACTAAACTTATTACAGTGAACAGAGACGTCAATGAACGAACGGACAGATCATAAATTTGCGAAAATAAAGAAATTAAACTTCTCACTCGAGGGAAGATTTGAACCAACGACCTCGCGTTCCGCGGCTGCTCACGCTAATCACGGGACCACGGCGCTCCTGGGCTCATACTATACTTGATATTGCCTATATTGCACATGGACTACTCAGTTTGTATATTTTAGTAATTTTTCTTCATAGTTCCACATAACTTCTTCCTGTTTTCTCGATTGATCAGTGTTCACTTTTTCAAGGCCTATTCACTGTGCCAACTTATAACTAAATCTGAAAGGGGTGCGATGGGGAGGTTCCATTGTTAGAACTACTTAAACCTAACTAACCTAAGGACATCACACACATCCATGCCTGAGGCAGGATTCGAACCTGCGACCGTAGCGGTCGCGCAGCTCCAGACTGAAGCGCCTAAACTGCTCGGCCACACCGGCCGGCAAATGAGAGTCGATAGCATTGAAATATGAGATCAGAATTTAACAGGGCTTTGTAAGACTTACGTTCAGATAAGGCAGAAGGGATAGATAACACTCCTAAAATCATTGGGGAGGTGACTCCAGAGTCTCGGAAAAATATCATCAACACAAACCAAAACATTGCATCAAAACAAACGTTCTGTTCCTAGTGGGCCGGCCGTGCGGTTCTAGGCGCTTCAGTCTGGAATCGCGCGACCTCTACGGTCGCAGGTTCGAATCCTGCCTCGGGCATGGATGTGTGTGATGTCCTTAGGTTAGTTAGGTTTACGTAGTTCTAAGTTCTAGGGGACTGATGACCACAGATGTTAAGTCCCATAGTGCTCAAGCCCATTTGAACAATTTTTTTTGTTCCTAGTGCTGTGAAATGTGGGGTAAAAATCGCGAATTGGCATTTGTAAGAAGAGGAACAACACCAAAAATGCAACAGGAGCGTAATATGTAGAAAATCGTCCACGCAACCTGCCACTGAAGATGCCTTGCAGAAAATAGAGGCAAAACGCGTATGGCACGAAAATTGTTTTATTCAGTTGTAGTTAGACGGTCAATAAAGTAAAAATTATCAGCATACCGCAATATGATTCACACTTTTCGAAAGACAGCAAGGGCAGGTAAGTGCGGAAAAATATGGCATAATTAGCTTAACTGATCATGCATTCAAGAATAACGGAAAAGAAAAGAGAGGAGCAGTTAGATGATAATCCGTTTCGCTTTATGGAAGGTAAAGGCACCAGAGGCAGTTCTCAAGTTGCACTCGGTAGAGGTAGTTAGGTTGAAGACAAATCAAGACGGGCTCATAGCACTCACCGACCTAGAAAAAGCGTTCTACAATGCAAAATCGTGCAAGATGTTCGATATTTCCGACAAAAACAGGAATAAGCTCTAGGGGAAGACGGATAATATACAATACGCACAAGAACTACGAGAAGGAATGAGACTGGATGACCAAAAACAAAGTGGCCGGATTAAAAAGTGCGTAAGACGGGGATACAGCCTTTCGCCGCTACTAATTCAGTGTATGGATCGAAGAGGCAGTTACGTAAATTAAAAAAAAAAGTTCGAGAAAGAAAATAAAATTCAGAGTGCAAGGATGTCAGCAATAAGAATCGCTGATGACATTCCTTCAGGATCTGTTGGATGGAATGAAGAGTCTAATGAGTACAGAATGTGGATTGAGAGTAAAACGGAAAAAGATAAAGCCAATGAGATGTAGCAGACTTGTGAATAGCTACTAACTTATCCAAATTGGGGTTCACGAAGTAGACTAAGTTAAGGGATTTTGCTATGTTGGAAGGAAAATAAACCATGACGGACGAGCAAGGACGACAAAACAAGCCTACTACCGCAGACAAAGAGAGAATTTCTGGTCAAGAGAAGTTTACTGTATCAAACATCGACCTTAATTTGAGGAAGAAGTTCCTAAGAATGCACGTTTGAAATCCAGCATCGTATGGTACTGAATTATGGAGCGAGGGAAAACCGGAACAGAAGAGAATCGAACTGACTGACTATAGTGCTACATAGGACAAAATAAAAATGTGCTGGCTTTTTTAGTTGCATATCGACTGTCAACAGTTAGTGCCAAATAAAGAAAATTAGTACATGTAGCGCCCTATAAAGTGGCATTAGTGATGAAGATGACATTTCCTGCACGTAGTAAGCTTTCTCGTTTTCATTCTGACCCTTGAACAATGTATGCTCGCTTGCTGATCGACCATATCCGCCGCTTAATAACACGGTAGTCGTACAACACACAGACACCTATTGCGCTTGAATACGACCTATTAGGCTGAAATAGGCCAATCATGCAAGGTATACTAAATGGAATACTCGTGAAAAACAGCCGAGTTGGAGAACTTCAAAATATTCTTTAATAAATCTACGGCTGTGGTACCCCACATGAAGAAAAGATCGATATTAGGATAGTTAACTAGCGAATTTTACAAATCTTGTGCAATAAAAAGGAACTTATTAAAGATTGTGATCGTAGGGTACTAGAATAAACAGGCTGAAGTTTACATGGAAATTCTCATCACGCAGCACACTCGCAGCAAATATCATTTCATTATCTTTCCCTCCATGCAGCCAGCAAAATATCGAGCAACATTAGAACCCATTTCTTCTTCCTTCCATATGGATTCCCCTCGTACCGAAATTGTGAATCAGTCGTGCATTAAGCTGTATTCTTCTGCCGTCGCTCTCGATGAAGTACAACTATAAATATGTTTCCAACCAACCGTCTCGACAATCATTCCACAATAACGCCGCATTGTGTAAAAGCACTCCCTCTTCAGGCCACGAGTGGCCTAACCGGACCACCCGCCCGCCGTGTCATCCTCATGGAGGATGCGGATAGGAGGGGCGTGGGGTCAGCACACCGCACTCCCGGTCGATTATGATGGTATTCTTGACCGAAGCCGCTACTAATCGGTCGAGTAGTTCCTCAATTGGTTTCACGAGGCTGAGTGCACCTCGAAAAATGGCACCAGCGCATGGCGCCCTCGATGGTCACCTATCCAAGTTCCGACCACGCCCGACAGCGCTTAACTTCGGTGATTTCACGGGAACCGGTGTATCCACTGCGGCAAGGCCGTATTGTGTAACAGGCTCGCTAATAAACAGTTATTCCCGATTTTGGTAGGATAGCGTCAGCATTCAGAGCTTAATGGAAGTTAGACTGGAGACAAATCAAGACGCGCTCACAGCATTCGCCGACCTTGAAAAAGCGTTGCACTATGCAAAATGGTGCAAGATGCTTGAAATTATGAGAAAAAACAGGAGTATGCTGTAGGAGAAGATGTCGATACAAAGCAGAGTGACGGCAACGATAAACGAAGCAACCATTGCATTGTATCTACAACAACAGTTGCCGTAGTTGATATTTCGTCAGAAAGCAACCAAAGGAATTTCGCAGAGTGAGAAAGAAAACGGATGGTGTTGCCATTATCAGAGGTAACAGAGATCTATACAGAAAGTGTGTTACATTAAACAAAATTCAACACTTTACAGGAATGAAAGAAAACATGAGTAAATACTTTTAATATCTTTACGCTCGTAAATTAATGTGTTGTTACAGTATCTCACAAGGATCCCCATAAGTACGAGGTCACAAGTTCAGTCTTTAGTAAGGCTTATTTGAAAGTGATGTGTTGACAATTATGACGAAAATACACACATCGAAACAAGTTTTGCGTCACCTCGGTTCCGAGAGTTCTGGAACCTGTACATTTCCCCCCTTTTTATTTCTCATCAGAACTACACATTGCATGTTGTAGCACCATACAGTGAGACCTTCAGAGGTGGTGGTCCAGATTGCTGTACACACCGGTACCTTTAATACCCAGTAGCACGTCCTCTTGCACTGATGCATGCCTGTATTCGTCGTAGCATACTATCCACAAGTTCATGGAGGCACTGTTTCCCAAATTGTGCCACTCCTCAACGGCGATTCGATGAAGATCGCTCAGAGTGGTTGGTGTGTCACGTCGTCCATAAACAACCCTTTTCAACCTATCTCAGGCATGTTCGATAGGCTTCATGTATGGAGAACATGCTGGCCATTCTAGTCGAGCGATGGCGTTATACTGAAGGAATCATTCACAAGATGTGCACAATGGGGGCGCGAATTGTCGCCCATGAAGACGAATACCTCGCCAGTATGTTGCCGATATGGTTGCATTATCGGTCGGAGGATGGCATTCACGTATCGTACAGCCATTACTGCGCCTTCCATGACCACCAGCGGCGTACAGTGGCCCCACATAATGCCACCCCACAACATTAGGGTACCTCTGCCTTGCTGCACTCGCTGGACTGTGTGTCTAAGGCTTTCAGCCTGACCGAGTTGCCTCCAAACACGTGTTCGATGATTGTCTGGTTGAAGGCATATGCGACACTCATCGGTGAAGAGAACGTGATGCCAATCCTGAGGGGTCCATTCACCATGTTGCTAGGCCCATCTGTACCGCGCTGCACGGTTTCGTTGTTGCAAAGATGTACCTCGCCATGGACGGGGGCGTGAAGTAGCCCATTATGCAGCCTATTGCGCATAGTTTTAGTTGTAACATGACGTCCTGTGGCTCCACGAAAAGCATTATTCAACATGGTGGCGTTGCTGTCAGGATTCCTCTGACCTGCAATCCATAGGTAGCAGTCATCCACTGAATTAATATCCCTAGGGCGGTCTGAGCGAGGCATGTCATCGACAGCTCCTCCATGTCCGAATAACATCGCTTTGGTTCATTCCGAGACGCCTGGACACGTCCCTTGTTGAGAGCCCTTCCAGGCACAAAGGAACAATGCGGACGCGATCGAACCGCGGTATTGACCGTCGAGGCATGGTTGAACTACATACAACACGAGCAGTGTACCTCCATCCTGGTACTGATCGGCTGTCGTACCCCCTCCGTCTAATAGGCATGGTTTTTTACATCTTTGGGTGGGTTAAGTGGCGTCTCTGAACAGTTAAAGGGACTGTGTCTGTGATACAATATCCACAGTCAACGTCTAACTTCAGAGTTCTGGGAACCGGGGTGATGCAAAACTTTTTTGGTGCGTGTATTAGATGCTAATGACTCAACATGTGCATTAAGAGGACTGTTGTGTCTAGAAATACTGAATACTCGGATCGCTAGACAAATGAGTTTTGTTACACTAAGCCAGTTACAATACTTAACTTTGATATGTGTCGCATTCTTCAGAATAGAGAAACACAAGTCTGTTCTACATAGAGATAGCTAACTATGTGGAAAACATTGAAGCGGCTATCGAAGTGGGCTGCCATCAGTCAGGCGCGGCGCTTATGTCATGTCGTCTTCACGTAGGGGCCGTCACTGTCGCGTTGTCGTCCTAGGGGGAGGTCGGTCAGCATGCGATTGGCTGACTTCATAGCCTTCTCTTCCCTGCCGTTCTCGACTGGCGTGCTGGCGCTAACTTAACGCTGTAACAAAGGCCACAGAAGATGCGGGTTCAGCACGTGCAGAGATCAACGTTATATGGAATGTATGTATTACACTTCACAAAGCGGACATCGTCGGCGTTCAGAAATATTCAAAGCAAACCATTAAGTTGCTCTTTGAACACCGAACGAAAAATGGCGTGCCACAGTGGTCACAAAGGTTCGCACTATCAAGATACACGGCGAACTTCTAAGGAGTTACAAACGGTGCAGGAAGTTCAGTCCATGTATGCACTCTTAAAGAATGCTTATAAAATGATATTGGTGTAACGGGGTGATGACGTGCATCCCAATGTGGAACAGTCTGCCATCGAGCTTTCACAAATTGCAGCACATTTTGAGCTTTTCACGCTAATTCAGGTAATTTAAGCATGGACATTTCCGACTGTGCTTCTGACCAAAACGTGATTCTTGTATGTGGAGTCCAAAGCTTTTGTTAATCATGCCTTTTGCGTTCTTTTGGGCATATTTCCATAGCAATTTTCATGTCCTAACAGATCTTTATGTATAACCGAGAAGTGAAATACTACTTTTCAAAAATTTAGTTTTAAAATATTTTTACCGTAACGAAATATTTTCTTAAAAATTTTACTCCTCTATCACACTCCTTTAGGGGTTCAATTTCCAGAAACACTGAAACAGGTATTTTTTTTATTACCAACCGAGAAATCAAACACCAGTTGTCATAGATGTAGCCTTAAAAGTCCTTTAGTAGTTGTACAGTAATTATTTATTTTCAAAAAAAACTTTCAACCACTATTTTCCCCCTTAGTGGTTGAATTTCAAAAAATGTTGACGCTCACATTTTTTTATTTTCTGACTAACCAGGCACCAGTTTTCTTAATTCTAACTTCAAAATTCTCTTAATAGCGACGTACGTTCAAAAAGCCTTTCATCTCCTATATCACCGAGTCTGTAAGTCAGGAAATTGCCTTTTAGATATAGAGATTAACAGTCGGCCTGATTGTGTAGGAATGCGTTAAGGCATTGATGTTAGTTGATCTTCAAACTACTCTTTTGGTACCTCTAATATCCAGAGTTCCTTTGATATGCATTTCCTCTTCAAATCCTGATTGGTCGGAACTGAGAACAAACTTCCCATTGCACGCTGGGCTAAGTTTATTTATCTCATCTAGAAAATTTTTGGCCTATTCCGCAGCTTGCGCGCATCGTCAAGTTGACGCTTTGTTTGAAATTTCGTTATCTTACTTCTCTAATTCTGTAGCACTGCAACTATCCACTGCTTCCCTTGAAACCACTGTAACCTATGTTACGCACAGTTTGACGTGCATAATGTAATACATCACTATCATGCATTTCCCGTAAACTGTATCGAACAAATTGTGAGTGAACATCTGATGTCATCACCCAATGTAAAACTACATCATTTCACGATGATTTGTCGTATCTATACCGTGTGCCAAATGACGACTAAGAAGCTACTGGGTGGCTGGGTACTGTATTTGTGTCGCTGCCAGATAACTTTGTTTTAATTCCTCCTCAGTGTAGACTGGAGAACGACGACGCTCAACGCTGTGCTTCGCTAACGTGTTTTGCTCAGAGCGCCTGTTCTGTTGCAGTGGGGGACTACTTCTCGCTGTGCGAGCGCAGCAACGCCGACCTCAGCGGCTGCGTGGTGCGTTCCATACTGGATGCCAAGCCGCGCCTTTCTAAAGGTGAGTCACAGCTGGTAAACACCTGCAATTTGTAACTAACACATTTCTACACAACCACACAAAAAATATTCATAAGCAAATACGAATAAGGAGTGGCGCCTAAATCGCGGGCCTCGCTATACTTTTGATAGCCAAAGTACGGAACTACAATCTGGTGAGCCGTGTCCATTTCGCTATCAGATGTTGGTTGATTCGGAGGAGGGAACCAAACAGCGAGGTCATCTGCCACATCGGGTTAGGGAAGGATGGGGAAGGAAGTTGACCGTGCCTTTCAAAGGAACCAACCCTGCATTTGCCTGAACTGGTTTAGGGAAATCACAGGAAACCTAAATCAGGATGTCCAGATGCGGGTTTGAACCGTCGACCTCCCTCCCTATGTGCTAACCACTGCGCCACCTCGCTCGGTCGCTATCAGATGGAAGTCTGACAAAGTGAGTATCTCCACATAAATATGTATTGTGGAGATTCTCTTAGTTCTGTCATTCCGTCCAACCGCATTGGCAACGATTCTTCCACGCTTTGTTTGAGACACAGATAAACTGCTGTCATTACGATATTGTTTGTACAAGTTGTGGAACTAGAAATTTCATGGCGCAAAGATAACCACTGAGAGTATCAGCAACGTGTTGTACCCAAGACACTTCAACTGCCCAAATGGGCTGTAAACAATGAATGCGAAATATTGGCTTTTGCAAAACAACAAGACGCTTTTTTAATATTGAGATTCATTTGAACGAAGTATCACACATACTGCCGGCCGAAGTGGCCGTGCGGTTAAAGGCGCTGCAGTCTGGAACCGCAAGACCGCTACGGTCGCAGGTTCGAATCCTGCCTCGGGCATGGATGTTTGTGATGTCCTTAGGTTAGTTAGGTTTAACTAGTTCTAAGTTCTAGGGGACTAATGACCTCAGCAGTTGAGTCCCATAGTGCTCAGAGCCATTTTTTTAGCCATCACACATACTCGGCCACACTGATGTGAAATTTATGGTAACGGCGATTTATATATAACTGGCATGCAGTTGTCTCACTGACGACATTACAGCAGCTAGTTAAACGTCAGGTGCGCCAAGATGCAAACGCATGCAGCGGAATGTGGATGTGTTGTTAACGCTCAAAACAAGTATCTGCTGCCTCAGAACTGGCACGTTTGTTACTCACGCAAACGTTTCATTTCCTTATTCAGAGTAGAATTTATTTCTGATATAGTTCTATGTCGATCATACAGGCGCCAAAGAACAAACCTCCGACCTTATTTACGAACAGCAATTTTAGTCACAAGTTCAAATGGTAGTTTTTTGTGTCAGAGAAATATAGTGGTCCACCTGAAAACATTTTCCGCTAACAAGCTATGACACAGCATTGCATTTTTATCTACATGTTTTTATACAAACACTTTTTGCTACTCAGATCACTCAAGTCTACTGCGATATTGTCTTGCAATTTCTGCCATTGGAACATTCTCTAAGTTCAGATCTTTTGTACACTTCTTAATTATTATTAATAAGATTTCTAGAGCTCCCAGCCACGTTATGTGGTTAAATACACATAAGCTTTCAGAAGAGTGCTCCTCGGTCATTGTCAAGTGGTAACTGACAAGTGGTTTTTCTTTTCTTTATTGTCACTGCAGTTCCCTGCAAATGGATCGGTCCCGGCGGATAAAACTGCTCTTCAGCCAAAGGTTAAACTAATTGAAAAGATGGTTTAAAATAAGACAGATGGCAATAAACGATAATTTAAATTCATCATTGCACAAGATTTATTTTTTACATAAAAACGAATGCCAATAAATGGTTTTCTTTAACGCATATTGGTGGACAATGTCAATCATTTAAAAAAAGTTTTATGTATGATTTTGTACTACAGTTAACATGTTATGTATGAGGCGGAACTATGGGCCTCATGGGTGAATCACGCAATTTGACTCTTGGTCTGGTCACGAGGTGTGGCCATGAATTGCACGCGTTGATCACGTAAGCTGACGAGAGGATCAATGAACTATACTTACAGGATGTATCTGGAACATCTTAGGTGATTAGAAAGTTAGTAGACAGGAACACAATTAAATGCTTAGCTTTAATCCAGCATCACTGGTGAACATCGACCTTGACTTTGTGCACTGATATTTACAAGTGCAGTTATAGAATGAACAGCGAATACTTCTTTACAATTCTGATTTCCTCACACATATAGATCAATCGTCAATGTATAAACTGCATGTGGTGCCTGGCTAGGTCGTAGCTACTGACTTAGCTGAAGGTTATGCTAACTAGCGTCTCTGAAATTGAGATCTCTGAAGCTATAACCAGTGAACCATTCCTATTAAAGGCCGGCCGGAGTGGCCGTGCGGTTCTAGGCGCTACAGTTTGGAGCCGAGCAACCGCTACGGTCGCAGGTTCGAATCCTGCCTCGGGCATGGATGTGTGTGATGTCCTTAGGTTAGTAAGGTTTAATTAGTTCTAAGTTCTAGGCGACTGATGACCTCAGAAGTTAAGTCGCACAGTGCTCAGAGCCATTTGAACCATTCCTATTAAAGTCTGCTGTAGAGCTGGCCAGTGCGCTAGCTTGTCTCATAATACCAGCCGAGTGGCGGCGATCTGTCTGCTAGCGTCCACAGTGGCGACAAGCGGGTCCGATGTGTACTGACGGACCGCGGCCGATTTGAAGCCTACAACCTAGCAAGTGTGCTGCCTTGCGGTGACACCACACAAAATACAATTACTGATATAATGTGAATGATGCTATGGTGTAATGGTACGCGGTGATGCATGCAAATGATCGTGCTTATGATGAGGGTGCGATGATGAGAATGACCATTGGGCCCTGTGGAAAAGCAGATAGCGACCACAAGTCAGCAAGCTGGAGGAAAGGGGACAGACGAAAGTGGATGGATGATATGAGTTGGAGAATAGAGTTGGGAAGACGGGTGTGACTCTGGACGGATATCATTGTCGGTAATGGGACTTGATTGAAATCCCGGGGGGAAAGGATGGATAAGACATGAACGTGCAGGAAGCTGACATAGGATGTAATGGCGCGGGCGCTTGGATTGATGGCATATCAGGTGGAATATTGGGTGCTGGGACTGGGTTTTATGATAATGTGTCGGATCTTAGGTTGCTCTGAGAAGAGGAGAAGGTGTGGAAAGTGGATGAATAGGTACAGGATACTAGATGGAGAAGGTAGGCTAACGCAGAAAATGAGGAGGAATGCAGGTGATTCCATGACTTTAAGGTCCCTGTAGAGTGTAGGCAAGGTGGTCATTCAAGCAACGTTGTAGTACTTGCGGACGATGTGGATCAGAGATTTTAGGTGCGGATAAAGATACGGTTTAGACTCCAGGTGCGGGGCTGTTAGTATTTTTAGTCGGTTTTGTGTTGGATGGTAAGGAGATTCCATGTTATTTTTCCCTGGCAGTAGCGTGAATCAAACGTGGGTCCTCCGCATGGCAGTCAGCTGCGCTCCCATTTGGCTACAGAGACAAATATGGTGGATTTCCGTTTATTTAATTAATGAGTAATAAGGTGATTGAGGTAAAAAGTTCATCTTCGATGGAACAGTTTGGACGAAAACCACATTGGGCTTTGGGGATGGGTAGGTGGATTTCAAGGCGCTAATGCATTCATTGCATAAGGATGGTTTCAACGGTGTTGCTGAAATCTAAGGTGAGGCTGACAGATCGAGAGGATGAAGCCTTTGGGGCTGGTTTATCAGTTTCAGGAACAGGAGGTTTTGGAAGATTCCCTGTGTAGGTTTTAGGAAGAGGAGGATTTGGACATTTTCCTATGTTGAGGGTCTATTGTAAAGAATGGCAAGGGTTTCGTGATAGGCTCTAAGACATTCCTGTATCGTGACCGGGTGAGCTGCAGTGTATCGCTTTTTAGCGAGTGTTTGTGTAATGACTTCAGCTGTTACTCCCATGTTGAGTTCGTCGACTGCTGCGGAAATAATGGAAGTTTGGTGCGAGACTTGTATGTTCATACAATTAGGGATCAATCGAGAAGTCAAAGGTGGGACCTTATGGGACGGTGAAAGTGTCTTACAGGTGGTATGTGAAGTGGTTCGCTTCAGTAGTGTTGCCGGGAAGTGGTCTGGTCTTACGTAGGATGGGGTATGTGGGAGTGGAGTATTTCCAGAGAGCCTACAGGGCGCTTCGCAAAACTTTGTGAAATTGATATGAGTTCGGTTAGTTTAGTGCGTACCATGAGCCATTCCGACGTCGTTTGGCTTGTAAGTAACAGCGATGGAGACGTCAGTGACGTGTGAGTGTACCGGTTGCGAATATGATGGAAATCTCTGTAGACACGACAGGAATTCTGGAGCAGGTAAGAACATATGGAGTGGGAGTGGGACGGTCTTTGTAGACAGTTCGGAGTGGGTTTTGATTGGAAATTACATCTGAGTTTGCCAAACATTGTCAGGATTGTGAAGGCTGGGGTTATGGCATTCCATTATGGTGTGCGTTTGGACACGACATGGATTCTAGTCTGCACTGGGAGAGTCCAAAATTTGTCGGGATAGGTGATTAGGAGGGGGGCGAACTGGGTTACGTATATGATATGAAATTTGGAAGAGGACCCATTTTGACACAGGACTTCAACTGGGCCTCAAGAGGTTAGGGAAGGCAACAATTGCATTGGGGGCAGTATGTGTCAGGGATGTCTGTCTGTAGACAGAGATGTACATATCGTGGCCACTGATGATGTTGATAAGCTAATGGCACTACTGTTTTTGGCAGGTGTGCAGCAGTACAGGTTAAGGTACTCAGCAACATATGTAGCAAAGGTTGGATAGGAAATCTTCTTGGGTGGGATGTTAGAGCAGATGTGGGCAGTGGAAAGGGTTAGTTTGAGTTTTGGGAGAAAGATGGTGAAGATGAAATACTCAGTTGGATGAATTAGGAGTGGTTGGGGTGCAGAACAGATATTTTGGAGATGGACGATGGCTTCTTCAGCATAAGCAATAAGATTGGAATTATCAGTGCAATGTCGAATGGAAGGAGACATGCGTATGGAATGGTGAGGTTGGAGGAAGGTTTCGTTGAAAAAGTGGACATGATTTCGTTTGGGTATGATGGATACACTATCAGATCAAAAGTATCCGGACACCTGGCTTAAAATGACTTCAGAGTTCGTGGAGCCCTCCATCAGTAACGCTGGAATTCAATATGGTGTTGGCCCGCCCTTAGTCTTGATGACAGCTTCCACTCTCGCAGACATACGTTCAATCAGGTGCAGGAAGGTTTCTTGGGGAATGGAAGCCCATTCTTCACGGAGTGCTGCACTGAGGAGAGGTATCGATGTCGGTCGGCGAGGCCTGGCACGAAGTCGGCGTTCCAGAACCTCCTAAAGGTGTTCTATACCATTCAGGTCAGAATCTGTGCAGGCCAGTCCATTACAGGGATGTTATTGTCGTGTAACCACTCCGCCACATGCTGTGCATTATGAACAGGTGCTCGATCGTGTTCAAAGATGTACTTGCCATCTCCGAATTCCTCTTCAACAGTGGAAAGCAGTTATGTGCTGTTTTAGTACCACACAAAACAACATGGGGTCCCAGCCTCGTCCATAAAAAGCACGTCCGTGCCATAACACCACCGCCTCCGAATTTTACTGTTGGCACTACATACGCTGGCCGATGACATTCACAGGGCATTCGCCGTACACCCTGCCATCGGATCACCACATTGTGTGCCGTGATTCGTCACTCCACACAACGTTTTTCCACTATTAAGTAGTCCAATGTTTATGCTCCTTACTCCAAGCGAGGCGTCGTTTGGCATTTACCAGCGTGATGTGTGGATTATGAGCAGCCGCTCGACGTTGAAACTCAAGTTTTCTCACCTCCCGCTTAACTGTCGTAGTACTTTCAGTGGATCCTGATGCAGTTTGGAATTCCTGTGTGATGGTCTGGATAGATGTCTGCCCATTACACATTACGACCCTCTTCAGCCGTCGGTGGTCTCTGTCAGTCAGCAGACGAGGTCGGCCTGTACGCTTTTGAGCTGTAAGAGTCCCTTCACGTTTCCACTTCACCATCACATCGGAAACAGTGGATCTAGGGATGTTTAGGAGTGTGGAAATCTCGCGTACGGACGTATGACACAAGTGACACCCAATCACCTGACCACGTTCGAAGTTCGTGAGTTCCGCGGAGCGCCCCATTCTGCTCTCTCACGATGTCTAATGACTACTGAGGTAGCTCATATAGATGGCAGTAGGTGGCAACACAATGCACCTAATATGAAAAATGTATACTTTTGTGGGTGGTCCAGGTACTTTTGATCACATAGTGTATTTGTTGGAGTGGAGAGAAGCTATATTTTGGATAACATATTGCATGCCTTTTACGTCATATTCTTGGACGTGTTTCGTGGTTAGGTTTCACGGGGTCTTTCGACACAAATAAACTGAATTGGGGTTGATTTTGGGAATAGGTACCATATGTAATGAGCTGGAAGACGGTGTGGGTGGCGAGGCGAATGTAAGTGTATGTTTCGCAGGACTACGTTTATGAAACGGATGATGTCTTCAATGACGGATGGAAGACGATGGGAGTTTTGTGTGGAGTGATTTATCAACTCTGCGTATGGTGACGTTGCGATCAGGTTTTTGGAGAGGAAACGTGAGTTTTCACTAGTGGAAGTAGATAAGGTGCGACTTGATTGATTGACTGACTGATTGAGAGGGGGGGGGGGGAGGTTCAAGGGACTAAACGGCTAGATGGTGAGACTTGTAGCAGGTGTTGTAAGTAGGGGGGATTTTCGGTCCAGGCATTGTTTGTGAAGGAGGATGTGTGGTTACTGCTGCCGTCCTTTACAGACGCCCTGCCAGCTGTTCCATCACTGGTGCTCAGTTCTGTGCAAGTACGGTGTTCTCTTCAGCCGTTTGATGGCCGGATCCAAAGATGGGATTAGTTGTAAGACACAGTCTTTACCTAGGCTGTTGAGACATTCTTTTCTCGATCGCTTCTTTTAGTACGCTCTTCCAGAAACGATTTCTGCGTTTAATGGTAGATGTCTCGTAAAATAAAATTTGATTCCGCATTAATGATCATGATCTGCTAACGCAGATTTCTTGGAATACTGGAGGCTGGAACCGACTCGTTTTCTATTCGGCGCTAATCAACAGTTCGCAGTTCTTCCGACATAAAATTTTTCACAACCATACAGTATTTAGTAAGCCCCGGGCGTTTTGGGAGCTGTGCTATCTTTCACAAACCTCGACAGTTGTCCAATGTTTGCTGGAAACCGTAAGATTGAATCTATTTGATTATTCTTTAAGGGCCGACCAATCTTATCTCGCACTGAGCCACAGAATGGCAAAATTGCAAGGCTCTTCGTGTCCTCCTCGACAGTTTTCTGCCTTCGGAGAAATAGGCTACGAAATTTGTCGGTTACCTTAGCGGTTTTCCTTGAATGTTTCCTGTAAGTGGCCAAATTCTTGTACCAGGTTTTCAGCTTATGAAATGGCTTCCGCTTGACACACCTACGTTCTCAGACTATACTGTTTTTTGTACTGGATGGTGGTAGCTGATAGCGTGCGTGCGGTCGTCCCGTTCACACTGTGTCTGAGACATCCAATTTGTTTGAAGCATACAAGAACGTCAAGGAACTGCAAGGTACCGTCCGCCTCTACCTCCATTGTAAACTTGATGTGCTCATGTATGTCGTTGATGCGGTCTAAGGACTCTCTCAGCTTTTCTAGTACGTGAATTAAGAAAACGAATGCGTCGTCGACGTGACGAGGAAAGCTACGAGACTTTGCAGGAGAGTATCCAAGGTGGTGTCTTCAAAGCACTGCATAAAAAGTTTGGCTATAACGGGCTTCGCATCACGAAGCGCAACAACGTTGTCCATCTCCCCCTTAAAAAAAATTAAAAAAGCCCTGATGACGTTAAACTGCGTAGGAATATTCTCGGCAGCGTTCCCAAAAAATTAACGACAAGACAATCATTAAATTGGCAAAGAAGTGATCGATATACGAATATCTGACAAGACAATCAGTAAAGCAGCAGCTTGCAGCTAAAGACAGTTTCGAACCCGTCTATAGGAAGGCTGAAGAAGTGTGCTTGATGGGCGTGCAACGAAAACAATCACTTACATGGCGCTGGAGTCGATACCTTTGACGTAAATGGCGGTAGCACTACCATATACGGATGGCAGCAGCCACACGACACTCACAAACCACTAGTGGCGAAGCCCGTGAGTATTTAACCACATGACGGTGTTGGAATCTCGAGAAAAATTTACGTATTTGTTTGTTGTGTAGTTATAGGTCAGTTCAAGGGTTGTGCTGCGTTACACTGGTTTTTGCCGCATGGCATGTCGATAATCTAGTTATGTTTGAAGGTCAGCAACGACAGCTGGTGCATTTTTCTTCTTTCTCCTTGCCTTTACTACTGCAGTGATCCTTTCCGCTGTCGGAAAGGAAGACTCTGACTGATTACTGGTACACTATCTTTGTCTCCCGATTCCACTATGTTTACCCTCTTCCTTACCCCATTCGCGCAAGAACATACTGTGAGGTTGGCTGAACTGTTGAAAAATATAAAATAACTCATGCACTTCTTCAATTATTATTAATCCTTCATGGCGGGGGCGGCCATGTATGAAGCAGTCTATTCGTGTTTCCTCCTAGGAAGAGAAACAATCAAACTTTTATGCCAAGACACATCACGTGAAAAGTAAGTCGAAAGTCACGCTCGAAAAAGAGATGCAAAAACAGTTTATAATGTTAAAGATCGATATTAAATTCGAAGTGATAGTGGTCTCTGCTTATAAATTGTCCTCTTCTTTTCTTTCCGCAATCTGTGGGTTTCTTCCTGGCCGCGAACGAGGTCATATTTCAGAATGTCACCCGCCTGATGTGTTGTTGTGGGGTAAATGTAAGGAAGCCGTGAACACGCGTTTCCGCAGGGATCCCGGAGATGAACCTGCCGCCAATGGAGCCGCTGTTCATCCCACTGCTGGAGAACACGGAGGGCAGCGGCAACAACCAGTTCAGCCAGAAGCTCTCCAACGTCAGCATACACGGCCTCAGCCAGTTCGTAATCAAGGAGTGCAGGTCTGTATATGCCCTCTTCTACTCGCATACCTATTACTTCTAAGCCTCTGCATGATCAGATTCTATCCATCGATTACTCAACTTTTCACTGCATCTACAATCATGTTCTGAAAAGGCCCTGGCAAATATAGATGGGGCATGGGAAGTCTAACTTGTATGAAGCCACTATGACAGCTTGTGGAAACTGTGGCATTAGTCAGATTTAATCTTCATTAATGTATATGGAAGTAGAGAATATGCCTAGAATAACTGCCCTGATGATTATGTAAGAAATATTTATAACAAAAAAGAGAAAGACCAATGAGTTGAAATGTCTGCCAGCTACAAATAGTAATGGACAGAACAAAATTTGTTATTTTACCTTATTATGGAATTTTTAGTACTAGAATTGCTGCTATTTTCTAAAAATTTGGTGTGGGCATCTCATTTTCAACTGAAGATAGGCTCAATAAATTTTAATTAGTCATATATATAAATTCAATTTTTGCAATAGTCAGGGGTTTACAGATTACAGTGTGTTGATTATAATGCTATTTATGTGAGGCAAACAGGGAGAAAACTCGGATTAAGTTATTGTGAACATGTTGCGCTGGTTAGAAGGGATATTGATGATAGATCCAGCTTTGCAGCACATTTGACGGATATGGGCCATGCTCGTTCTGACTTGACATCGCAGCTTAAATTGTTGCACGTGGGAGAAAATGGCAGCTATCTCGATCTTCTTGAGGAGATGGAGATTTTTTGCAATTTTAAAACTGGGAATTGCTTGTTTCTTAAGGAGCAGGCAGCTACGAAAAGTGCCCATTTTTGGGAGCACCATGGGAGCTGCCTAGCGCATGGCAGCAAGGCCGTCCACTGGGCCAGAAAGGAGACGGAATATTAGTTTTTTTTTCTATTGTTAGTGCATACTGCTGTCCCAAGTGGGCAGGGGTGGGCTGGCAGCGGCGCAATTCGCTATCTTCAGCCAAGATACTATATAAAATATCACAGGAGAACGGTACAAACATAAAATATGGGGATGATAGATGAAGTTTACACATGAGAGGGGTAAAAAATAGGAGTTAAATATATAAAAAATGGGGTAGTTTGATGAGGCACATTTACAGAAAATCCACATATAATTAATATGCCACTTGAGGAAGACATAGCACATAAACACTGCCAGCATGAATAGCACAATTACAAACGGCGTTCATGTATAGGACAACAAGACTGAACACACATTGCACATATACGACATACATGGCGAGCAGCAAAACACGACAGAGAGTAACTGGATTAAAATTGGAACGAACTTCCAAGGGAGGGGAGGCCAGAGAGGAGGGACAGAGGATAGAAAGAATGGGTGTGTTATCAGAGGAGGAGGTGGCAGGAAGGGGAGGAAGGGGGGAGCCAGTAGCACATGAAGGGGCGGGAGGCAGAGAGGGTGGGGAGGGAGCAAGCCAGGAAGGAGCGCAAGGACAGGGAAAGGAGAGGTGAGAGAGATACCAGGCAGGTAGGAGGAAGGAAACAGCACAGTGGGGCGGGACAGGAGAGGGAGCCCTAGGGAAAGGAAGAGGGAGAGGAAAAGTTGCAAGAAAGGATAAATATAGGTGTGAAGCACGTCATCTGTGATGGGGAGACGCTGGAAGTTTCTTTGGGAGAAGATAAGCTTTTTTACTTTCTTCTTTATTGTGATTTGATTGCCCTGTCCCACATGGGCAGGGAAGAGCTGGCACAGGCAGACTCACCTGCTCCTCAGCCGAGTGATAATAAATTTAATAAAAAGATCAAATTATACATATAAAAGGTGAAAGAAAGGAGGACGTAAGGGAAGCCAATGTGGATTAAAAAATACATTTAGGCAGAAACATTCATTGTGGGACAGCTAAAAAAGGCCACATAAAGATAAAAAACACAATTGGCAGCTGAGCATAACAAGTAAAATACTCTTAAGTCACAAGCAGAAGTTAAAAGTTGGCCACAGTACTAAAACACACCAGAACGATGACACTTTAAAGCCACTGCACGAGACAGAGCACACACAATGAAGGGTAAAAATTGTCAGGAAGGACCTGCCAAGGGAGGGGAGGCCTGAAAGAAGGGAAAAGAGGGGGAGGAGGGGGCAGTGGGGAGGTGGAATACGAGAGAGTGGGATGAAAGGGCGTTGGGGGTGCACAAAGTGGCAGAAGATGGGTGGGGTGGGAGAGAGGAAGGGAAGGCAAGTCGGGAGGGAGCACAGTGATGCAGAAGGGGTGCACTGGAGGGGGCATAGGAGGGTGGATAAAACAGCACAACGAAGGTAAAAGAATGGGAGAGGGAGCCTGGGGGGTGGGGGATGGTGGGGTTAGAATTGGTAAGTGGGGTAGATATCAAGGCAGAGCTCATCTTCTGGGAGGGTTAGGCACTGGAAGGTACATTCTTAAAGGCAGTGGAGGGTGTGGAGATGGATAGAGGCTGGAACACAATAGTAAAGGCACAAGTCTGCGAATGATGTACAGGGTGAAGATGTGTTCGATGAAAAGGATGATGTGGGAAAGGGATGAGGTCACAGGGGATCTGTGTGGAGGACGGAGGCAGGTACAGAAAGCAAGGCAGAGTGCAAGGCATTTGAGGATTTGGTGGGCTTTATAGAATGTGGGTGGGGCGGAAATCCAGGCGACGCTGGTATAACAAAGGGTGGGATGGATTAAGGATTTGAACGAGTGTCGAAGGATGCAGTCCCCCTGTCCAGCCAGGCACAAGTTTCAGGAGGCCATCTAGTGTGGGCTTAGTGTTGGATCGTAAGGAAATGGGGAGTCCAGGTGAGGTGACATTCGAGGGTGAGGCCAAGGTATTTCAGGGTGGGAGCGAGGTGAGCAGGATGACCATAGAAGATTAGTCGGTATGACGCTCTTACACAGTGCAAAACGCCGATTCACGATTTGAGCATAAACTTGGTACGCATTTAGGCAAGCCTCTTCTTCGGTAACTTTTTGCTACGAGACATTAAACAGGTTTCCTCACAGCAAACGGGGGATATTAGTTTTATCTTTGAGCGCTATTCGCAGTGCATATTTGGCATTTGCCTGTTCATTCATTGAATCTACCGCAATCGCTCACTTTGTCCTTATTGGAATTTAACATCAGTTGCTCGTATGAAAAATAGCATTATTATAGGTCCAGCTATCATATGGAGGATTACTGTATTTTTGTTACTGTCTTTTTATTATTTTTTGTAAATGCCTTTGAAGAATTTACGCTGATAATGTCAGTGATTAGGTTGGTCAAGCCTTCGAGTTTAATAAGAAAGGGTGTAACGTCCTATTGTAAACGGTCATTGGCTCAAATGGCTCTGAGCACTATGGGACTTAACATCTGTGGTCATCAGTCCCCTAGAACTTAGAACTAATTAAACCTAACTAACCTAAGGACATCACACACAGCCATGCCCGAGGCCGGATTCGAACCTGCGACCGTAGCAGTCGCGCGGTTCCGGACTGCGCGCCTAGAACCGCTAGACCACCGCGGCCGGCGTAAACGGTCATTGTTTTAACATTTCGTCGATGTTTTTGGATATGTAAAAATGATGTTTTCTGATGTAAATTTTTCTGTATTAGTTTTTACGAAATCACTATGTCGTTTTACGCTAGGCATATTCCTACATAAAAAATTAAAAAAAAATATCTTATACGTTACGTGAGGGGGCACAATTTGTTGAATTTCTCATTATGCCTGTACTAGGTTTTTCAAGTTTTGCTATTACTTCTGACTGTAAAAAATCGTCATGTGGTTTTAAAGTTTATTTTTATGTAAGCTTTGGTTTTCCTGTTAATGATATTTGCTGTATTTAATGTTCAAATGTGTGTGAATTCCTAAGGGACCAAACTGCTTATGGCATCGCTCCCAGGACTTACACACTACTTAAACTAACTTAAGCTAAGAACATCACACTCACCCATGCCCAATGGAGGACTCGAAACTCCGGCGGAAGGGGCTGGCTGTATTTAATGTCTGCTTGTTGTACGTTTTCGAATGTAGAGCGCATTATAACGCTTGTTTTTGCAATAATGAGCCTAGCTAGTTGGCTGTGTAAGCTACGTTGGTTAAGCAACTGCTAAGGTTAAAAGATGGGCTCTTCTATAAATTTAAAAATTGTTTGCAGTAAAAGTGAAGATATCTGTTGGAAGTAGTCATCAGAGTACATGTTACACCTCGCAGAAAATGTTGTGCTATTACGATATGGACCTACAAGGATCGATAATCTGGTATGTACGAGAATCTGCATATTTTTATATACTTTTCTGTTTCTGTATAAATAGGGCCACATTTTTGTTTAGATCCTCATTCTGATGGTTCCTATGTACTTTAGCGCTGGAGATGGTCACGCAGTGACATAAATCGATGTGTAAAACAAGGGATTTCAATATTTACGACCGATGCTGCCATTTATCCGAAATATTTTGATATGCCAAGACTGTATGATTTCACCACACATTAGTATTTTTTATTTTGATAGTTGTCTGCTCAAGTCCTTTATCATTTGTAATACTGGTGCTCTAGTGGATCAAGCCTAACAAAACTTCTCCACTTCTTCTGCATTCGATCAAACTGTTACAGTGCCGGCAGTACACATAATTTTAGCTGATGGTAAATTTGATCAGATTATCAATTGGGGAAAATTTTAGTTGCACTCAGGAATCATTTTTCATCATTTACCCATCGCTTAGCCTTCAATCCCTCTGCTACAGCAACAGGACTCTCCGTGCTGGTAGTATTGTCAACGTAATCTTCATTGTTCCTAGCTACGCCTTCGCATTTGGATGTTGAATGCTATGTGTTTTCACACATGTCTGATCGCGTGCGCGATGTTTTCTATATGTTTGTGGACGAGATTGGCGCTCCGTGGAAGGATTGGTATTTTGGTGCGGAAGGGTGAGTGGGAGGGTTGGCACGTTGATGACTCAGAGGAAGAAAGGGAGGGAGAGAGAGAGAGAGAGAGAGAGAGAGAGAGAGAGAGAGAGAGAGTGGTGAATGTTTGAGGGGGGGAGGGAGAGGGAGAGGGAGAGGGAAAGAGAGAGAGAGAGAGAGAGAGAGATACTATGAGCCTCGCTTTTCCTTATAATACGTTTTCAATTTCCTAGCTGAGCTGATGACTCCGGTGTGAGAAAATTACTCATCATCTTGTCTAAAAGCTCAAAGTAGTATGCACAGTCTCACTGACATTACTGAGAAATCACTTACTCCTGTTACTTCTTCAGTAATTTCTGCACTGTTATAATAAGCTATATTTTCTTTACCAGTTGCAGATTTAGCTTGACATATGCAGGGTGTTCCAGAAATATTGCGACAAACTTGGAGCAGTTGTCGTGAGCGTCTTGCGGAACAAATAAAGGACAGGAGGCTACAGAGGGTAGAAATAACATGCGCCGGCACCGGCCAGTGGGCAGCAAACGTGTCCTTGTTCGCTGAACGACCTTTGGCGGAACGTCTCGCAATGTTGGTTGTTATTCAGTGATCGCGACTGATTGCCACGATCACCATGGAGAAGATGGGGCTGGTTGATGTGTAGTCAGGCCTTGTCTCCTATGAATGCTATGCTGTGTTGCTGTGGTGAATGATGGTCTCGGGCACTTGTTCGTATCCTTAATTTTTCCAAAGGACATCCTCTACATCTCCTGAATGACTGTCCAAACTTTTCTGTAACACCATGCATGTTAAATTCTTCCTTTCAGAATTAATAACCTTACACTGTAGTTCTCGTTCAATGGCTGTTGTATTAGTTTTCGATGCGTCTAAACAAATACAGTATGTATCATGTTGTCAACGTTTTATTGCATAGTCCACGCCTGATGAACTTCGATAAGTGTCTATTGTAACACACCGTGGCATGTCACACCGTCAGTTCAAGGTTAGCGGAAGTCGCAGTTTGAGTCACATTTGTTCCTAGTGTTCTTAAATCTTAAATATTATTGTCTTTTATGAGGCCCTAGGTGACAAACCAGCTACGCATTTGCCGAACCGTGTGTGCAGTACCGCCGAAAAAGATCATCCGGTTTGCATGTAGCGCGTTATCAACAGTTGTTGACGTGGAGCACTGATTCGAGGCGTTTCCGGCTTACATTCCTGTGTCACAATCTATCTAGACTCTTATCTACACGATATGGTCTGAACACTTAGGTCAACAAAAGAACAACAGACTAAATGTTTGTACGTACTGTGTAGTCACTCATTGTGATGTCTGTGACACATTTCTCATAGAGCCTGCACTGTAAAGAATATCGCACGCATACTTCTAGCTTCAGCTTCTCAGTTCCATGCCAGTAATGTACTCCTACCATAATTACCCATTTGCGTTGTTGTTGTTGACTTTCTTCCTCATTCACTGTGAGACAAGCACGTGTAATTTTCTAGTTCTGTTAAACTATATCTGGGTTCTTTGGAAGACGTAAGCTGTTAACTTTATGAATATCTTGCTTCAGCTTCTCGGTTCCATGCCACTAATGTACTTCTCTCATAGTTACCCACTTGCCTTATTGTTGTTGACTTTACGCTTCATTTACTGTTTTCAAAACAAGTACGTGTAACATTTTTCTAGTTATACCATCTGTGCGTTCCTTGGAAGAGCTAAGCTGTTAACGTGATGAATGTAACGATTTTTCAGTTTCATACGATTGCCCATTTTACTTAATTCCAGCGATCTTTCTTGCTAACGTAAAAGGCTAGCTTTTTCAATTTTTCGTTTTATCCACCCTGAAACGCACTGAATGAGTTTTTATCTCAGATCCCAATAGTCCGAGTTATTGCATTTGTAAACCAGAATTTATACAGCACAATGGGAAAGTTGGCAAATTTAGGAATGGATAATTATTAAAACTTAAGTATGGAAGTGCCTCTACAAAGTGCTGTTGGAGGTTGTTTAAGAGGCAAGGGCCGGCCGCTGTGGCCGAGCGATTCTAGGCGCGTCAGTCAGGAACCGAGCGACCGCTACGATCGCAGGTTGCAATCCTGGTTCGGCCATGGATGTGTGTGATGTCCTTAGGTTAGTTAGGTTTAATTAGTTCTAAGTTCTAGGGACTGATGACCTCAGATGTTAAGTCGCATAGTGCTCAGAGCCTTTTGAGCCATTTAAGATGCTGGGCAGAGGTGTGTTATAACTTATAAAATCACATTTTTCTTTTTCTCAGTAGGTTTCATCAGTGCACAGTAAGTATTTCCAGCGGTCTGAGAGCCCACTTGGTGTTGCAGGGTGCCGAGAAATCTGACGCGCATCTACTTGGACATGTTCACGCCGGTGATCACCTTCGACGCGCAGTACGAGATCCACGGTCGCGTACTGGCGTTGCCCATCTCAGGCAGCGGGGACTGCAAGCTCGTTTTCAGTGAGTAGCAGACCACCAATTCAATCAGTGAGCACCCATTTCTTTCAAATGCTCGTGGGAGCGACTCTGGACGCTGTCAGCCACTGCACCTACTATCCGAGGTCACGCATATTCACAGCGGTACTGCGGGTACTGCTGCTGTCATGTTCACATTCGATGTTCGGTTATACAATATTTAGTTCGCTCAATACTGATTGGCACTTCCCCTATAACTAATGCAAAGTAGCTGTTTAAAATGGGTATCGATGTAAGCCATAAGATGGACTTAGTAATGTTCACCACCACCAGATGGTGTAGCTGCAACAGCACTTACTGGTGAACATCGATAAGACAACATGGAAACAGATAGGCATGGTCAACGGTGGAGTGACTGCTTCAGACATCCACAAGAGGTTAGTAGCCATATGTGGGGAAACAGCGCCAAGTAAGCAGATCCTGTTTCGTTGGGTATCAGAATTCGTAGGCTTAAGGGAGTGTGCTGAAAAAAGCGAAAGTGCTGGGCGTCCAGCAGCTTCATGCGAACTAAACAATGCACAGTGCGTCAATGACTTGATGATGGAGCACAGACTAATCATGTTTGATGACCTAAGTTCATTACAGCGAACCCCACGCACAATCATCCATGAGGCAGATGAAGGTGTGTGCACAATGTGTGCCCCATCCCTCGCCACTGCGCAGAAAGAGAAGCGTGCGGAGATACGCTGACGGTTGATGCAAAAGAGAAGCGTGATAAAACCGCGATTGTTCTCTAAGTATATAAATGATTTGGCTGACACGGTGGACAGCAATCTGCAGTTGTTTGCTGATGACGCCGTGGTGTACGGTAAGATGCCGAAGTTGAGTGACTGTAGGAACATGCAAGACGACTTAGACAAAATTTCCATTCGGTGTCACGAATGGCAGCTAGCCCTAAATATGAAAAAATTGCGGATGAGTAGGAAGATCAAACCTGTAATGTTCGGAAACAGTATTACTAGTACCCTGCTTGACATACTCAATCTTCTAAATATCTGGGCATAACGTTGCAAAGGGGAATCTGGCATGTGAGAACTGTAACAGGGAATGTGAATGGTCGACTTCGGTTTATTGGGAGAATTTTAGGAAAGTGTCGTTCGCCTGTAAAGGATACCGCATGTAGGACGCCGGTGCAACCTGTTCTTCAGTATTGCTTGAGTGTTTGGGATTCGTACCAGGTCGGATTAAAGCAAGACATCGAAGCAATTCAGAGGCGTGCTGCTAGGTTTGTTACTGGTAGTCTCGAACAACACGTAAGTCTTACGGAGATGCTTGGGTAATTCAGCTGGGAATCCTTGCAGGGAAGGCGACGTTGCTTTCGAGGAACATTATTGAGTAAATTTAGAGAACTGGCACTTGAAGCTACCTGCCGAACGATTCTACTGCCGCCAACATACATTGCGGGTAAGGACCACGATGACAAGATACGAGAAATTAGTGCTCATGCGGAGGCACACCAACAGTCTTTTTGCCTCACTCTATTTGCGAGCGGAACAGGAAAGGAAACGACACGTAGTTGTACAGAGTAACTTCCGCACACCCCGTACGGTGATTTGCGGAGTATCTGTGTAGGAATGGATGTAGAATAGTACAGAGCAGATCCAGCGGAGTTCTGTGAGCGTCTAGTCACTGTTGATGAGCCATGGTTCTTCCCTGAGGTTCCAGAAAATAAACGTCAGTGTATGGGGTAGAAACTTACTTGGAGTCCTTGTCCCAGGAAGTCGCAGCCGGGGCTATTAGTATAGAAACCAATGGCGACTGTGGTCTGGTCAGTAAGGGATACTGCTGGTGGATTGACTCCCTCCCAATATAACCCACAGCGTGGATCGATACTGCAGTTCACTGCACCAACGCCGCTTGCGCATTCAAAAACGCCGCCTCGGAAAATGGGGCCTTGGTGCTCTGCTCCGACACGACAGTGATCGGCCACAAGTCAGCCGCGAGAACTTGCCACCATGCAGAAACTAGGGTTTATTGCACTGCCACATCAACCATATTCGCCGTACCTGGTTACTAGCGACAGTGCCGTATTAGACGTAGTTGAAGAGGACATGCAGGGTAAGAAGTTTAACACCAATGACGAACTTCGTACAGATATTCGTCAGTGGGGACAGAATGCCCCAAAAGAATGATTTGCTAAGCATTTACGGAAGCTGGCAGAACGATGGCAATAGCGCAGAGACACTGGCGAGGAATACCTGTCACATAATCTGTATTCGTTTTTTCAGTAAATGACCCCTGTGAACACACAAAATTTTAATGGCAATCAGTTTTGAACGTGTCAAGTAACACAGCGCTCTATGTCTTCGAAAGATAGTCATAATACACAGACAGGAAGATTACATGCTTTTAATGGATATCTTTTAAGTTAAGTGTTCTTCAGAGCAAGGGTACAATTTTAATATGCCAGACAGTTTTGCAGTAAAGTACACTAGCTGCAGTGTGAAAGAACCGAAGAATGATGTTACTTCGTTAATGAGTTATTCAGACTTTCTATCACTGTGATATAAACGGAGTGTTTGTGAATACTGAAGAATCTGTGTTACTAAAGGGCTACGTCGGTTTACGCTGCAAGATGCACTTATCCAGAGGCAGATTGTCTACCTAACGGCTTCCAAGCCAACAAAAATGTGAATTTCAATGTTTCAGTTACTTAATGACGAAATTTAAAACGCTTCCATTACCTGCTCATTAAGAGGTATAAATTCACCTCTAGCATTAACTCTATAAGCATGCTATTAAAGTTAGAAACTGTATGTATGTCTGGACGGAGCGTGATTCACACTGCGCTAATTGCACAGACCGCATTTATCCAGTATTTGAAATTGAGAGAATTTAGTGACTTCCCACAGACTTCACACATAATTTGAAACCTTTTCGAAACTTTTTCTCTCTGACACCTATCACAAAGGTAGAAAGTCTGTAGCTTACTATATTTTCGCTGTTCATGCAGGAAAACATCAGCATCAGGAACGGCGTTTTGATCTATTAATTCTTTACTACTAACTTTATTTGCGCCATATTCTGCAGACTGTATCCACATATACCTTTGAATGTAACTAAAAAATTATATCAGTGTACGAAACGTACACTTTCTGATCAAAAGTATCCGGACACCTGGCTGAAAAGGACTTAAGAGGTCGTGGAGCCCTCCATCGGTAACGCTGGAATTCAAAATGGTGTTGGCCCACCCTTAGCCTTGATGACAGCTTCCCCTCTCGCAGGCATACGTTCACCCAACAGCTGCTGTTAGGTTTCTTGGGGAGTGGCAGCCCATCCTTCACGGAGTGAAGTGAGGTATCCATGTCGGCTGGTGAGGCCTGGCACGAAGTCGACGTTCCAAAACATTCCAAAGGTGTTCTGTAGGATTCAGATCAGGACTCTGTGCAGGTCAGTCCATTACAGAGATGTTGTCGTGCAACCACTCCGCTACACGTTGTGCATTATGAACAGGTGCTCGATCGTGTTGAAATATGCAATCGCCATTACCGAATTGCTCTTCAAAAGTGGGAAGCAAGAAGGAGCTTATAACATCAACGTAGGCCTGTGCTGTGATACTGCCACGCAATACAACGAGGGGTGCAATCCTCTCCATGAAAAACACGACCACACTGCCTCCAAATTTTACTGTTGGCGCTACACCGCTGGCAGACGACGTTCACCGGGCATTCGCCATACCCACACTGTGTGCCGTGATTCGTCACTCCCCACAACGTTTTTCCACTGTTCAATCGTCCAATGTTTATGCTCCTTACTTACCGGCTTGATGTGTGGCTTATGAGCAGCCGCTCGACCATGAAAACCAAGTTTTCTCATCTCCAGATTGACTGGGGTAGTACGTGCAGTGGATCCTGATGCAGTTTGGAATTCCTGTGTGATGGTCTGGGTAGATGTCTGCCTACTACACATAGCGACCTTCTTCAACTGTCGGCGGTCTCTGTCAGTCAACAGACGAGGTCGGCCTGTACACCTTTGTGCCACACGTGTCCCTTCACGTTCCCACATCACTATCACATCGGAAAAAGTGGACCTAGAGATGTTTACGAGTGTGGAAATCTCGCGTAGAGTCGTATGACGCAAGTGACACCCAATCACCTGAACACGTTCGAAGTCCGTGAGTTCCGCGGAGCGCCCCATTCTGCTCTCTCACGATGTCTAATGACTACTGAGATCGCTAATATAGAGTACCTGGCAATAGGTGGTGGCACACTGCACCTACTGTTGGGGGTGTCCGGATACTTTTGATCACATACTGTAGTTCGGGAAATATGACGTTTCACACATGGGAGATTGATTCTACAAAGATTTATTTGTGGCGGGTTACTAGTATTTACTGAAAAAGATCGAAAGCAAAATACTAATTCTACTTGTTGGAATATCATAAACAAGTCAGTAATTGAGTCAGAGATACCTGGTGTCTTGGAGAATATGTCATGCAGAATGAACTAGTTTGGCGAGTCACTAGACTAGAAAGGTGCAGATGCGTCGTTGGCCACTAGCCTGGCATTCGAGAGCGATAAGGGGAACACCTGCCATATGAGAGCGGATCGCCTTCCGATCGAATGTGCCGGACGTTTGAGGGTCACGCGTTATGTCAAGTGTCTACCATGTGGTCTTCAAATCTGGGTATTTCGCCCCCCTCAGAATTAGTTGCGTAGCAGCTACGTGCGATGGCAACAATTACCGTCAGCTGCCGTGTATTTTAACAGTGAACTGACAGGGCACAGTACTTGCCAAGTCGACACCACACACAAGAACTGGTGAATAACGTTAACATCCGAAACCACTTTCTCGGTAACGGAGACAGAAGCCTTCCCCCTTCGCGTCTTAACTGGGGCTTTTAGTCGCTGCGTGTCACAAACACATCGACACTCATTAGCAAAGTTACCAAATCATTGTCAGTGGTTACTCGAAGTACGAAAAGATCGATCGGACTAATGATTCTAGTTACAAGCTGTTGCACGCTCGTGTAAAGATATGAGTACGCCGAAAACCACCATTCTACTTGACAACAGAGTATAAGTGCCCTTCTCGCCTACAAATGCGCTTGATAGGCCGTTTCAAATCCTTGCTGTTATGATATGGAATTGTTTTTGGCTGTTGTATGGCGTTCCTAAATCTCATGAGGGGTGCCTTGTACGCGGGTCTGAACTTCATTAGCGGCAACTATTTCTTTAAAACTTACACTAAACAGGTACATGTTTCTATGTTCTACTGTCCTTCAGTGTTGTAACCAGCATTGCACGTAGCCAGGGAGTGTGATGAGAGGTTCAGCACCACTTACCAACCTCATCGATCGAGCAAACCAGTCACAATTTGCCCCATCTGTGCCAGATCATTGTGCTGCAAATTGATGGGCGAGTCCTGCAAAAATTTTCACCGTTCCTTTCTCGAAGCTGTTCATGTTTGGCACACGGCCTGCCACCAGCTCAGAGAAAGAGACGCGTACACTTTCTGCAGGACCCGCTCCTCATTTTGCAGGACAACGCTCGGGCGCTTATGGCGCAAGTTGTGACTGATTTATTCGATCGGTTTACCTGGAAAATGCTGTGCCACTTATCACACTCCACGTACTTTAGTCGTTGTGATTTGAACTTTATTGCTAAATTGAAGGAAGCCCTCCATAACATTCGCTTCAGAACTGTTATGGAAATTCATCGGGCAATAGACACCTCCAGCCGAACTGCCAACACAACTGGCGCTAATAAGGCTATCACGACCTCTACATCGCTGGCAACGCGTTAGACAAATTACAGGTTACTTCTCAGAAAGATCGTAAAACTTTGAAACAGATATCTATTTGTATTAGTTGCAAATAAATAGTCACAACAATTAAAGCTGCAACCCTCGTAGATAAACTGCGCGGATGTACACATTGTCGGAAGGATGGGTTTGTCAGAGTTACTCACCTCTGCATTCCATCTCATTTCAGCCTCATAGCACGCCTCACCGTACATCACCTGCAATTTCACTACACTGCACTGGAGAAGGGAGTGCTAAATGATGTTCTACAAATTTCGAACGCACTTGCGTATATTTTGGTACCTAAAGTACACAATTACACTTTATAGATTTCAGCAGACATTGTTCTACTAGTGGGCACGGCAAACTAAGGGCATAACATTACTGTAGTTACAAGCCCTGTATATTCCATGATACTTAACATTATCAAAATAGGACTGTGGCTAATTCAGTCCCAACGCTGGTTTTGACTCATCAGTCTTCTGACTGATTTGATGCGACCCCCACGATTTCCTCTCCTGTGTCAACCCTCCAATCTCAGCGCATCACTTGCAACCTGCATCCGCAATTATTTGATGGATGTATCCCGGTCTCTGTCTTTCCCTGCAGTTTTTATCCTTTACAGCTCGGTCTAGTGACATGGAGGCTATCCTCTGACGTCTTAATACATTTCCTACCACCTTGTCCCTTTTCTTATCAGAGTTTCCCACTTTCTTTTTCCTCGTCTCTTTTCTTACCTTATCAATCGACTTAATCTTCAACATTTTTCTGTAGCACCACATCTCTAATCTTCGAGTCTTTTGTGTTCCGGTTTTCCAGTAGTCCATGTTTCACATGGAAACAATTCTGTGCTCCAAACGTTCATTCTCAGAAATTTCTTCATCAAATGAAGGGCTATGTTTAATACTAGTAGACTTCTCTTGGCCAGAAATGCCCTTTTTGCCAGTGGTAGTCTGCTTTTGATGTCCTCCTTGCTCTGTCCATCACTCGTTCTTTTGCTTCCTAGGTAGCAGAATTCCTTAACTTCATCTAATTAGTGATCATCAGTTTGGATGTTAAGGTTCTCGCTGTTCTCATTTCTGCTAAATCTCATTACTTTCGTCTTTCTTCGATTTATTCTCAATCCATATTCCGTGCTCATCAACAGTTCGTTCCAGTGAACAGTTCCTGTAATTCTTCTTCACTTTCGCTGAGGATACCAATTTCATCGTCAATTTCACACTGAATTTTAATCAGGCTGTTTAAACTTTCTTTTATTTGAGACAATATTTTTCGATATATAGATTGAACAGTAGGGGTGACAGATTGCATCCCTGTCTTACACTATTTTTAATCCGGGTACCCTGTTCTTGTTCTTCCAGTCTTACCGTTCCTTTTTGTTTCTTGTACATATTGCATATTACCCATCTTTCCCCATGCCTTACCCTATTTTTCTTAGACTTTCGAACACCTTCGACCATTCTACATTTTCCATCTCGACGTATCTTATAAACGTGTTTTGATTTTTCTTCAGTGTTGCTTCCATTATCAACCGGAATTCAATGGAATGTTATCCATTCCTTTTGTCTTATTTGGTCTTAATTCGTTCAAAGCTCTTTTAAATTCTGATTCTAAATCTGGATCCCATATCTTATCCCTGTCGACTCCTGTTTCTTCTTCTATTACGTTATCAGACAAATCCCCGACCCCTCAGAGGCCTTTGGTCTACTTTTTGCAGCTGTACTCTCTCCCCTCTGTATTTAACAGTTGATTTCCAGTTGCACACTTAATGTTCTCCTCCTTGCTTTTAAGTTCACCGAAGGTTGTTTTGACTTTCCTGTATACTGAGTCACCCTTTTGACAAACATTTCTTTTCGATGTCGTCACATTTATCATGCAGCCATTTCGCCTTAGCGTCTATACTTACTATTTATTTCATTACTAAGTGACTTGTATGTCTGTGTCCCTGAATTTCCCTGAACATTTTTGCACTTCCTTCTTTCGTCGATCTTTTGAAGTATTTCTCCTGTTACCCTTGGTTTCTGCGCAGTTAACTTCTTTGTCCTACATTTCTCTTTCCAACTTCTGTGATCGCCCTTTTCAGAGATGTCTACTCCTATCCAACTAAAGTACTTACTGATCTGTTCGTTATAACAGTATGCATGCCCTCAGAGGACTTCAAGTCTACCTCTTCATTCCTTAGCACTTCCGTACCCAGTGTGTTTACGGACCGATTCTGCGTGACTAGACTCAGAAACAGTGAGCTCGTATTGCGAAAATGTGCAAGAGGTCGCCTATTGTTGGCCCGGCAATATAAGACCATGCACATATATTGCCTGTCCAATCAATCCCTTTCTGTGCACTTGCTATAATTACAATGCAAGTTTTAGAAAGAAATAACACGAATATACAATACTGAAGCCACATTATCGCACTTTCGTTTAACAGCGAGGACACGATCTTTGTAAACTTCGGCAATCCATCCACAAGACCTTCACAGGGATTCTGTATGACCCAGACTGCTCTTGCGGAATCAGCTAGAAAGCTAAAAACGCTGCGATGGTACTCAGCCACACTAAACAATCCGGGCGCGTAATTTTAATTGTTTCGAGATAAGAACGACTGTAAGCAAGGGAACCGAAAAGCTTTGGATATTGCCAGTTAGGGGGTGTTTGCGTGGTTTGTTATGTCTGCGATCGGGCTTTTTACCTACGACTACTACAGGAACTTACTAACTGGTAATATGCATTCATTTTCTTTTTTTTATGGCCATTACGGGCTCCTGCACTTTCAACAATGCAAGAGGACATGCTACCACTCTGAAGTCAAGTTAGTGTGGCCTGAAAAAAAAAATCCATGGCCATGAGGCTGTTTATGAGGCGCATACGAAAACAGTCGTATAGAACACAGCGAGTAATTGTGGTAGCTCGGGCGGTGACTGCTCAGGAACGAGAGGCACAATATTTTCATCACGCATTTCCTGCTCAACAGCTTCGTCTTTGGCAATCTACAAATCTAAACTTTTCCCTGTATTCTTAATATATAAAAATTTTTATTGTAAGCATTTACTTTTCCTAATTCCTTTTTAAATTTACAATTGTATAAAACCGTAACTTTGTTGAAGCACTAAGAAATCTAATTAGATTCATTTGAAGTACATGTACATTTAAATATTGTGAAAACGGTAACATGCCTTAGTCACGAAGTGGCAGAGCAAATGTGCCAATAATAAATGGCCGCAAATATATAAATAAACAGTTCCCGAACTGTTTCTGTGTCTGACGGTGTCTGTACCACAGCGTGTCACCACCGTCATCAGGGTTAAACAGGATGCCAGACGTTGCTAGGCAGGCGTCTCTAACGCAGTTGCTCATTACAACGTGTAGACATTCTGACAAACCGTATACTCTGTTAATACGCTAGATGGGAGACATGTTCACATCTGAATGAAAACAATTTTGATGACAATATCAGTGGATTGATCGGAAAAGAGATACTTTAATATGATCCATGATCGGCTCCTATCCCGATAAAATATTTTCTTCCGTTTAGGGAAGCCATTTCCTTCAATCCGTTGGTTTGTCGAACTTTGAATCGTTGATACCCTGTTATTCAGTGCCCTACTACTGGGCGTCACTTACTATTCGAACATCTGTCATAGCCGGCCGAAGTGGCCGTGCGGTTAAAGGCGCTGCAGTCTGGAACAGCAAGACCGCTACGGTCGCAGGTTCGAATCCTGCCTCGGGCATGGATGTTTGTGATGTCCTTAGGTTAGTTAGGTTTAACTAGTTCTAAGTTCTAGGGGACTAATGACCACAGCAGTTGAGTCCCATAGTGCTCAGAGCCATGTGTGAACATCTGTCATATTGCAGAATAGTTTCTGGGGGAGGCTAATAACGACTATTGCAAACTAAGAAAAAAGTTTAAGCCACTTACAAAGAACCCGTAATAAACGTTTGTGATCTGAGCACACAGTACTTGTCATCGCTTTGGATAATTATGAAGCAAGTAACAGGCTAGTGTGGAGACTGTTTTCTCGTATAGCTGCGTCTGTTGTAAACTTGTGACTACTGTGTTTTGCAGACGAGGTGCGCACAATTGCTGACGTGCCAATAAGCCGCGTACAACGAGACGGCAAGGAGTACCTGCACGCCGACCCATTCAAGTGGATCATCCGGGCAGAGAGCGGGACGGTGCACTTCGACAACCTCTTCAATGGAGACGAGAAGCTCGGTATGTGCGTGTGAATATTGCCACCATGTGCACACGGCATGCCTTTCTCTAGGCGGCAGTAGTGAAATACTTCTTTCACAAGGAAAAGAGGAGACTCTGTGGTATAGACTAGTCGGCACATAGGCACGGAACACGCTACATTTCTATTCTGATGAACACTAGCTCGCGCACCGGCTTTTCTCAGGGAACTGATAAGAGATTGTGTGGTAGTCGAAAGAAAAGAATAAACTTTAAAGTACAAGGGGAAATTTTTTTTATTGAAAACATATTCGGTTAACAATACTTGGTAAAGTATAGGACCTGAAATTTTTTTATTGAGAACATATTATAACTATTTATAATAATTGTTTATAAACAACATTTTTCATTTTGTTTTCCGGGGTATATATGTACAAATTCTTCGAATTTCCTACTCAAGAGCAAGCTACGTATAGCTGATCGTGAGAGAAGCAGGAGTCTTTGAGATTGATGCCGCAGTATTTTAAAGTTTGTCCTTGGGCTTTGTTAATTGTAAAACTGTAGGCTAATTCGACTGGAAATTGTAGTCTTTCAGATTGGAATAGCCGTTCAGTAGAGATCAGTGGTATTCTGGGGATAAACCGTGTGTGTCCTATGTACTTTTCAGTCATAAGTTCGGCTTCGATAATGTTATTCGATAGCTGTTTGAGGATCATCCTTGTTCCATTACATAGTTTTGGTGAGTTGAGATTTATGAGTAGTGTGATCGGAGATCCAGTTCTAAATCGAAAGCTGTGTAATGGCATTCCTGGTACTTGCAAAGAGTTAAGAAATTCTGAAGGGAAGTTCACGCTTTCTTCAACGTTTACCATCGTGTCGATCGATCTCTTTTCATCACGATTCTTTTTTTAAATATTCAAGATGATATCGTCGAGAATATTATTTTTAGTTGCCAAAATTCCTCTTTCAGATAATCAGTCCGGATTGGTGTAGTTGCGAACAATGTTTGGATAAATTTGGTCAATGAGTTCGTTTATAACAGTTTTTTTCAGCAGGTTTAACTACTCACACTTTTTTTATCAACAAATACACTAGATACACTTTATACACTTCTCGCACTTTTTTCGATTTATATTCAGTCACTATATTACTTTGACTACTCACACTTCACTTTTGGTTTTTATACACTCACTGTACTATTCTGTCCCCCCCCCCCCCCCCCCCACTCCCATGAACCACGGACCTTGCCGTTGGTGGGGAGGCTTGCGTGCCTCAGCGATACAGATAGCCGTACCGTAGGTGCAACCCCAACGGAGGGGTATCTGTTGAGAGGCCAGACAAACGTGTGGTTCCTGAAGAGGGGCAGCAGCATTTTCAGTAGTTGCAGGGGCAACAGTCTGATTGACTGATCTGGCCTTGCAATACTGACCAAAACGGCCTTACTGTGCTGGTACTGCGAACGGTTGAAACCAAGGGGAAACTACAGCCGTAATTTTTCCCAAGGGGATGCAGTTTTACTGTATGGTTAATGATGATGGTGTCTTCTTGGGTAAAATATTCCGGAGGTAAAATAGTCTTCCATTCGGATCTCCGGGTGGGGACTACTCAAGAGGACGTCGTTGTCAGGAGAAAGAAAACTGGTGTTCTACGGATCGGAGCGTGGAATGTCAGATGCCTTAATCGGGGAAGTAGGTTAGAAAATTTAAAAAGGGAAATGGATAGGTTAAAGTTAGATATAGTGGGAATTAGTGAAGTTCGGTGGCAGAAGGAAAAAGACTTCTGGTCAGGTGAATACGGGGTTATAAATACAAAGTCAAATGGGGGTAATGCAGGAGTAAGTTTAATAATGAATAAAAAAAATAGGAGTGCGAGTAAGCTACTACAAACAGCATAGTGAACGCATTATTGTGGCCAAGATAGACACGAAGCCCACGCCTACCACAGTAGTACAAGTTTATATGCCAACTAGCTCTACAGATGACGAAGAAATTGAAGAAATGTATGATGAAATAAAACAAATTATTCAGATAGTGAAGGGAGACGAAAATTTAATAGTCATGGGTGACTGGAATTTGGTAGTAGGAAAAGGGAGTGAAGGAAACGTAGTAGGTGAATATGTATTCGGGGTGAGAATGAAAGAGAAAGCCGCCTGGTAGAATTTTGCACAGAGCACAACTTAATCATAGCTAACACTTGATTCTAGAATCATAAAAGAAGGCTGGATACACGCAAGAAGCGTGGAGCTACTGACAGGTTTCAGATAGATTATATAATGGTAAGACAGAGATTTAGGAACCAGGTTTTAAATTGTAAGACATTTCCAGGGGCAGATGTGGACTCTGACCACAATATGTTAGTTATGAACTGTAGATTAAAACTGAAGAAACTGCAAAAAGGTGGGAATTTAAGGAGATGGGACCTGGATAAACTGACTAAACCAGAGGTTGTACAGAGTTTCAGGGAGAGCATAATGGAACAATTGACAGGAATTGGGGAAAGAAATACAGTAGAAGAAGAATGGGTAGCTATGAGGGATGAAAAAGTGAAGGCAGCAGAGGATCAAATAGGTAAAAAGACGAGGGCTACTAGAAATCCTTGGGTAACAGAAGAAATATTGAATTTAATTGATAAAAGGAGAAAATATAAAAATGCAGTAAATGAAGCAGACAAATAGGAATACAAATGTCTCAAAAATGAGATCGACAGGAAGTCCAAAATGGCTAAGCAGGGATGGGTAGAGGGCAAATGTAAAGATGTAGAGGCTTCTCTCACGAGGGGTAAGATAGATAATGCCTACAGGAAAAATAAAGAGACCTTTGGAAAGAAAAGAACGACTTGTATGAATATCAAGAGCTCAGATGGAAACCCAGTTCTAAGCAAAGAAGGGAAAGCAGAAAGGTGGAAGGAGTATATAGAAGGTCTATACAGGGGCGATGTACTTGAGGACAATATTATGGAAATGGAAGAGGATGTAGATGAAGATGAAATGGGAGATATGATACTGCGTGAAGAGTTTGACAGAGCATTGAAAAAACCTAAGTCAAAAAGGCCCCGGGAGTAGATAACGTTCCATTAGAACTACTGACAGCCTTGGGAGAGCCTGTCCTGACAAAACTCTACCATCCGGTGAACAAGATGTATGAGACAGGCGAAATACCCTCAGACTTCAAGAAGAATATAATAATTCCAATCACGAGGAAAGCAGGTGTTGACAGATGTGAAAATTACTGAACTATCAGTTTAATAAGTCACGGCTGCAAAATACTAACGCGAATTCTTTACAGACGAATGGAAAAACTAGTAGAAGCCGACCTCGGGGAAGATCAATTTGGATTCCGTAGAAATATTGGAACACGTGAGGCAATACTCACCCTACGATTTATCTTAGATGCTAGCTTAAGAAAAGGCAAAGCTACATATCTAGCATTTGTAGACTTAGAGAAAGCTTTTGACAATGTTGACTGGAATATTCTCTTTCAAATTCTGAAGGTGGCAGGGGTAAAATACAGGGAGCGAAAGGCTATTTACAATTTGTATAGAAACCAAATGGCAGTTATAAGAGTCGAGGGGCATGAAAGGGAAGCAGTGGTTTGGAAGGGAGTGAGACAGGTTTGTAGCCTCTCCCCGATGTTATTCAATCTTTATATTGACCAAGCAGTAAAGGAAACAAAAGAAAAATTTGGAGTAGGTATTAAAATCCATGGAGAAGAAATAAAAACTTTGAGGTTCCCCGATGACACTGTAATTCTATCATAGGCAGCAAAGGACTTGGAAGAGAAGTTGAACGGAATGGATAGTGCCTTGAAAGGAGGATATAAGATGAACATCAACAAAAGGATAACGGAATGTAGTCGAATTAAGTCGAGTGATGCTGAGGGAATTAGATTAGGAAATGAGACACTTAAAGTAGTAAAGGAGTTTTGCTATTTGGGGAGCAAAATAACTGATGATGGTCGAAGTAGAGATGATATAAAATGTAGACTGGCAATGGAAAGGAAAGCGTTTGTCAAGAAGAGAAATTTGTTAACACCGAGTATAGATTTAAGCGTCAGGAAGTCGTTTCTGAAAGTATTTGTATGGAGTGTAGCCATGTATGGAAGTGAAACATGGACGATAAATAGTTTAGACAAGAAGAAAATAGAAGCTTTCGAAATGTGATGCTACAGTAGAATGCTGAAGATTAGATGGCTAGATCACATAACTAATGAGGAAGTACTGAATAGGATTGGGGAGAAGAGAATTTTGTGGCACAACTTGACTAGAAGAAGGGATAGGTTGGTAGGACATATTCTGAGGCATCAAAGGATCACCAATTTAGTACTTGTGGCCAGCGTGGAGGGTAAAAATGGTAGAGGGAGACCAAGAGATGAATACGCCAAGCAGATTCAGGAGGATGTAGGTTGCAGTAGGTACTGGGAGATGAAGAAGCTTGGGCAGCGTAGAGTAGCATGGAGAGCTGCATCAAACCAGTCTCAGGACTGTAGACAACAACAACAACAACAATTATTTTTTCTCAATTCTTGATTTTTCAATTCGTTCATTTCGTTGTTCTTCGGTTTCTCTGCTTCTCACGCTGCTCATTCTCGTTCGTAGAACTCCAACATGCTTCACCCTCTTCGCCTGTTTCGTTTTTCCGCTGTTCTTTTTCTTTTCGCTGTTTTGTTTCAGAACTGGCAAGATCTCCTCATCCTTTACTATTGGACATTTTCTAAAATATAAATCACATCAACTTTTTATTAAGAAATACACTAAGCACACTGTACACACCTTTCACACTTTATTTTTTTATTACATTCAGTCACTGTATCAGACTACTCACACTTCTCTGTTTGTTTTTATTTACGCACTGCACTACCTTCATCACTGATAAGAAACTGACGTTCGAAACCACGACGGAACTTGCTTTATATATACCTGCTAATGGGTACCCCGCCAGTGGCGAATTCCAGAACATATCAAAAAGGCTTCGAGTGGTCCACAATGTCCCAGAACATTTGCATTTGACGACATTCGTGAGTATTCTGAAATGTACCACAATGTTCTCGGATGATCCAGGACGTTCCCGAGTACTCTGGAATCTTCCCAAATGTTCCAGACTATGAACGAAAATTCAAGAACATTCCGGATCGTTGCGGAATATTCTGGAATGATGTGAAATGCTTCGAATACTCTTGAATGTTCTGGAATGTTCTAGAAATTACTAAAGGACGAAATTTCGCAGCCCCTACGTCTTCAGAAGCACGACCTTCAGGTACAAACGGGAAACTTTTCTCAACACGAGATTTATTTGGCCATTAAATTACTTGTTTTGTTGCCTTACTGTATTTTGTGTTTTAAGTGAAATCAAATGCTGTTAGGGAAATCTTTTGGAACTTTTAAGGTATCAGTTTCCGATGTTTATATGCAAAATGAAGAGCCGAGTGAAAACTTTTACCAAATTTCGGATTTGAACCCGGGTCTCGTGACCGCTACGCAGATGCGCTAACCATTATGCCAACCTGGGACAGCGGCTTTGCACAACTGCACAGGCTACTACAGTCCAAAATCCCGTTCACGCCTCATCCCACATGGTATTTCCCCAGAAATCCAACAGCGTTGCTGAGGCCTCCATCTGTAATGGAATAGCTACTTAGCATCGAACACAACTGGTAATCATGCCTGAAATACAGTTTCAGACCCTCTGGAACGCTTTTTGAGTTTAGGGAAAATACCAGGTGGTGTGAGTTGTGAATAGGAATTTGGGTTAAGGAGTAGAGGCGTGTTAAGGTAGTTCACACTGTGACGCAGAGCCACTGTGCCCTATTGGCGCAGTCGTCAGCGCATCTCCCTTGTGAGCAGGAAACCTGGGTCCGAATCTCCACCTTGGTACAAATTTTCATTCGTCCCTTCAGTCTGCACATATACATCACAGGCGTTTGAGGCTTAGAAAAGTCTCAGGAATCATATAGTTTCGTTCATATCAATTTTCTTGTGCTTTTCCTGTCAAATTTACAACCCAATTTCATGTCACCTTCTTTACTTCCGGATTCACAGCTGGTTGGAATATGTTAAGAATTACCTTTGATGCAAAGTCAGCATGCTTTTTAAGAATTACATTTTGTTAAAACAATTATGTCATTAAAATTGCCACACCATAAGTGGTAGCAAATAACGAAATTTTACTTATTTTGCGAATACAGTATGAGAAGAAGAATAAATTATTCAATTTGAAGGTGATTTAGGAGTGATTATACAGGGTGCACACTTTACTAGACAGAGCTGCTACCTCTGACAGCAGCAATAGTCTAAGCCATCAGGACTTAAACTCTCCGTTAGCCGCGCTGACTATTATTATAGCCCGTGAGAACACTTATGACTATTTTCCCACTCTAGACAGACACAGGCTGTCTCACCTACTGGCTTCCTGCAGAGGGTCAGGTTGAAGCTAGTGTAGATTCGGCCCTCAGTGAGTTAAGGCAAAAATTTAAATTCATTTTTTAAATTGGATTAGTCACGCAGTGCACGCGTCTAATCTTGTCCCTTTTTAGAGCGCGCCTGACGGAAGCTTTAGCCGAACTAAGGTTGAATGACAAATACGAGTACGTCATTACACATTGCCACAAGGCTATGGTAGAGCTTTTCACTTGGAGTGTCTGGCGAGTAGAAGCGTGTCTGTGTCTCTGCAACCTATGACCAGATATTTCACTGGGTCAGACACCTGGGGAACGTGCTGGCCAGGTGAAGTGCCTAACATGTGTTGTATGAAGGTAGGCCAGGCCAGCGTGGGGAATTTGCGGTCCTGCGTTAGAAATGTTTAGACTCTTGTTTCCAAATTCCAGCTATGCGAACTCGACGCGATTACGTTGTGTACCCAACGACTGTGTGGCTCTCCTGTACCCAGCGATGTCGCTGGGTGCACCACCGTCCAAGCACCTGACTCTGCTGTCACGTCGACCAAACCCGCAGCTATGACGTCTAGTGTCTAAACGGGCCAATCGCAATGTACAAATACACTTTAATTTTTGACATAAGCTTACAGCAACGGCGGAATATCTAATAATTTCGTACAAACGTCAATCTGTTTATACTTAGTTACTGATATACCGAGTGAGGTAGCTCATTGGTTAAGGAAACCGAGCTAGGTCGCGCGGTGGTTGGCACACTCACTTGCATTGTGGAGGACGACAGTACAAATCCGCGTTCAGCCATAAACATTTAGGTTTTCTGCGATTTCTATAAATCGCTTAAGGCAAATAGTACGATGGTTCCTTTGGAAGAGAAGACCTGATTTCCTTCTCCAACCTTGCCTAATTTCAGCTCGTGCTCCGTCTCTGACGATCCCGTTGACGACGGGCCATTAAGGAGTAGCGTGACTCTGGGTGGTTGTCCCTGGTTTCCTACGACGAATAATGCAATCTTTGTTTTGAAAAAGAAAAGAAAGAAAAAAGACCAAAATAAAACACGATCGATTCCCTCCTCCATCGATGTCTGTGACCTGGTTGTCGACAAGACTTTGGGTCGCAACTTGCATCCTTCGTTTACACACACACGTGTTTGGCTGGCTGCTCCGTGACATAACGTAACCACTCACTAAATTGCTTCGTTTTTGTTTACGTCTCTTCTCGGAGGCGTCCATCCACGAGTTGCTGGTTCCAGTGTTTGACTCAGGTGCATTGAGAATCTTTTGTTTATCGCTTTAATTCCAGATACTTTTGGTGGGTTAGTAAAAAGAAATATTTTGCATCTCATATGGCATACCCATCGTCCTTGGGCTTCTTGTTTCGAAATTATTTCCTTCTTCAGAAATCTAAAATAGAAATATAACAAACAAATTCGTATACAAAAATACATTATAAACCTTTTTATATAACAATAACTAAACAACATTAAACAAAAGTGGAGCCGCGCGGGATTAGCCGAGCGATCTAGGCGCTGCAGTCATGGACTGTGTGGCTGGTCCCGGCGGAGGTCCGAGTCCTCCCTCGGGCATGGGTGTGTGTGTTTGTCCCTAGAATAATTTAGGTTAAGTAGTGAGTAAGCTTAGGGACTGAGACCTTAGCAGTTAAGGCCCATAAGATTTCACAATCATCTGAACATTTTGAACAAAAGTGGAAACAGTCCATTCCTAGTTACCAAGGAGCAAAGATAGCACTAGTTGTGTGCGTAACGTGAGGTCAGACTACTAAGCGGGTTCCCTAAAACCGGGATAGGAAGACAAAATTACCACTATATATCAGCAGGATAAATATAGTGGCCCTGTGTCTATGATAGTAAATTGCATAAAATGACAAAATGAAATGTGATACATCAGTGTGCTTGGGAATAAAGTGTATTTTAGCACACTGATGTATTACTTTTCGTTTTGTCATTTTATGTAATTTATTGTCATAGTATATATGACACAGCGCCAATATGTTTATCCTGCTGCCACATAGTGGCCATTTTGTCTTCCTATCCTGGTCTCATGGGAAATCGCTTAGTAGTCTGAGATCTCATGTTACGAACACATCTGGTAAAGCTCTTGTTCTTGTGCTACCTTTGCACTTGGGTAGGTAGGAATGGATTGTTTGTACTTATGTTGAATGTTGTTTAGTTATTACTGTCTAAAAGGTAATGTATTTTTGTATAACAGTGTGTTTGTTGTATTTTTATTGTACACATATGAGGATGGAAAAAATTCCGAAACACATCACTATGTGGTCACTGAAGTAATCCTTTACCTGCTCTATGACTTTTTATACGACCTAGAGAGCTTAACGATAGATCTACGCATTCTTACTAGAACCCATGGCAGCTGCTGTGTCAGGTTAGTAATTTCTTTGTTTTATTACTTTTTTTGTGCCGGCTGCGCGCAATAGGGGTAGACTTCCGTAGCGGCTCAAGGCCCACAAACACTGGGGGCCTGTGAAGAAAGGAAACAAAAGAGGAGCAATAAAGGAGAAAACAAAGAAAGGAAAGATGGGAGGCGTAGCGCTCGCTTAAGTCTAGTTTACACGATGACGTTGGGTTGCGCCACAAATGGTTTCATATATGACAGTAGACACAGCGGAACAAGCATACATTCCAGTTTCGTCGTTTTGTGGGTGCCGGAGTCTTGTATGAAAGTTTTGGCAGCTGCATGTCACACGAATTGTGATGGAGTTCAAGCTTTTTGCGTTTCATCGTGGCATAAGAAAAAAATAAGAAACGTATTTCGATTCGTGACTGGATGAAGAAATGATTTCAACTCAGTTGTTCAGCAGCCTTGAAATAATTTGTAATGGATGACCCAAGAAGTTCTTTTAATTATCTTAGAATGTCACCAGAAGTGTTCACGTTTCTTCTAAATAGAGTTAATTACGCAATAAGGAAAAGATATTGTAATGGATGAGGCACTGTCGCCAGAACTGAAATTACGCATCACAATCCGTGCATTACAATAGAGAACACTCGTCATGCTGAAAGATGCGGTTTTAGTTTGTGATGACAGTTTTTCGTTAACACCAATGATTATTAACATTAACGGTAAGAATTTTTAAGATTTACAGCAACAATTATTCGAAGCAGACCACGTTAAGAAGAGAACGGTTTGCAAACTACTGTCTTGAAGGTAGATATGTACAGTGACAATATTTCAGAATTCAAACATTTGTGAATGGGGAGCACTGCTGCGACGTTTTAAATAGATCAATGTTGAATAAAGAATGCAGCTTCTTGATTTGTGTATCCTTCCCTTCTGTCAACAATACTCCTTAAAAAATAGTCGGCCAACTATAACGATCGGATTTTAGTCTTGTAGACGAGAGCATTTCCACAGCTAGAATCTTACTTACTTGCATTTTTCTCAATTCAGTAGTACATGTGCTCCTAATTCAATAAAATTTTGCCCTGCAGGTCAGATATTGTAAACCATGTATGTTCTGATCGCACATGAAGGTCTCAGGAGCAGCAATATGTTGCTTATTTTTGTAATCACCATCTCTGAAATCCCACAAACACCTGTGCAAAGCATAGATATCCAAAAAGCGAACATTGTTCTCCATTCCCCACTTCATATTTCAGTTTCTCCACACACTACGAACACACGTAACCTCAAACTCATGCAACTAGTATCGCCAAAGTTGGAACACGCTGAAAACGTTTAGTTTCACCAACGAGTTGGGCAAATGCGCGGCGCGCATGCGCAGTGGCCGGTAGTTCAGTTGACGGCAACCTAGTGTCGTGTAAACTAGGCTTCATTCAAGTACCTCTCCCGCTCAGTGGCAGGGGTGGGATGGGCTGAGCTGATACTCACTACTCGTTCCGAAAAGTGTCGTGAGGTGGTGGGCACGTCGAATGTCGACTACGTACCTCGGCTCGGAAGTTGACCATGTAGAGGTGTCAGATGCATTCCCAGTAGGGAACTGAACAAATGTTAATGTATTGTAGAAGTAATTGTACTTCTAGCCACACACGTCACACTGATTGCCAGACAGTGGAAGCAGCTGTAGACGTAGAAGAACTCTGACTGAACAAATATTCTTCCCGCAGCTGATAGCAGAAAATCAATATTCACGTACATGCAGAAGAAAAACTGTAGAAAATTATTATTATCTGTTAACATAATAATATTTATACGGCGCTATGCCTCTAGGCGGGTGATTACCTGCAACCAGTTTCCAGACCGGTGAATATTTACAGTAGAGATATTGGATTTGAACGTCTATTTCACTTTTTCAACGCTGATGCTAGGCTCTGATGAATTTATTACAAGACTTTCAATGATTGCATTTGAATATCCCACCAGTCTTATCTGAATTTGTGTGTATCTTGGTGCACACCAAAATGATAACTCTTCTTATACTAAGTATTAGCAGACGTTTCATTTCATACTTTTAGAGTTTTCTCAGTTTGTTCCTCCTTTCATCCACTGAAATGTTTGTCACAGAGAAGGGTAAAGCATGTAACATTATGGCTTAACACCCATCTCTAAATGGACAGAGATTAGGCAATGAATAGCCTGCACCCTTTTTGAAGTAATAGTCCTTGCAAGAATTGTCCTTAAGGGGCTCCGGAAAGGCTCAAAATCATGAAAAGTTCAATTTTTACTTTTTTGCGTTTTCTGAATCTGCAGACTATTACCTTTTAATATATATATAATTTATTCAATTCCGAAGACTACAACTATTTTTAAATTTTTTTTTAAATGTGTTCTACATGGGCGTGACCCACTGTGGCGCTGTTAAAATGCTGTCAAATGGTGTAATTATTAACATCCGTGTTCATCAGGTACATTTTAGTGATGTGAGATAAAGTATGTGTTGTGGCTAACCTGTGATGGTTCAATATATATCGCTGGTGTGATTGTCGATTGTTTCATGTTTATTTACTCTGTCGTTATCTCGAAAATATTCATAATTAATACTGTTTCTTGAGTCTCTGTTTTGTTGAAGTATAATAATGAGTAAAAGTAATTAGAAATCCTCTGAAGGCTTTTAAGAAAACGAGAAATGTTGGAAAGCCAAAGGTATGTGTTATTACTGTAAACAATAAAGACGATAACCAAGTGAGTGAACCTAACCTCTCAAGTACACCTGCCCATAGCAGTCAAAGTGTGAAAGAAAATACGTCACAGAAGAAGCTATGAATGTTTTATGGGCGAATCGGATGTGAATGAAATATTTGATATGTCGGTTCTCAAAGGAATTTTTTCAAACTGTGTAAGATGTATTCATTGTAGTAAAGTTGGTCTGGAACTCTCCATAATAAAGCACGTAGGACATACTAGTGAAATACAACTCAAATGTAATAAGTGTTCATACATGACCACCTTTTGGAACAGTGTTGCAGTAACTGAAACTGAAGAAAATGGTAGCAAAATCTACGAACACAACATTAGATTTGTTTATTCCTTGCGTTCAGTTGGTAAGGGTGCTACTGCAGGTGCAATTTTCTTTGGCATCATGAATCTTCCAAATCCCCCAACCAAGTTTACGACCTATAATAAATTAATAGGGTCTAAAGTAGAAGATGTCTGTATAGAATCTATGAAGAACGCTGTGGAAGAGGCAGTAATGGAAAATAATGGTAACAGAGATTTGACTGCAGCGTTCGATGGTACCTGGCATAAACGGGGACACACATCTCTTCATGGTGTAGTATCTGCCACCAGTATGTATACAGGGAAAATTTTAAGTGTAGCAGTAATATCAAAGTATTGTAGATGTCCACAAAAATATAAAGGTACACATGAAAATAATTGCAAAGCTAACTATAGTGGCAGTAGTGGAGGAATGGAAGTGGCTGGTGTTGACAGTATATTCCAGCGTTCTGAGGCGTGTGATAAAGTGCGATATGTTAATTACCTTGGTGACGGTGATTCTAAAAGTTTCAAACATGTTCAAGGACTGAAGCCCTATGGTGATGATGTTGTAGTGCAGAAATTTGAGTGTATTGGACATGTACAGAAGCGAATGGGAACAAGACTTCGGCGACTGAAAGCTTCGTACAAAAAACAAGAACTCAGTGATGGTAAAGGGTTGGATGGGAAGGGAAGGTTAACTGACAGTGTAATTGACAAAATACAGAACTATTATGGAATGGCTATTAGGCAAAATACACAAAGTGTCGACGAAATGAAGAAGGCTGTTTGGGCTCTTTTTTTTCATACTTCTTCAACCGATGAAAATCCCCAACATAGCTTGTGTCCCAAAGAAGAAGACAGTTGGTGTAAATATAACAAAGGATTGCTAACTGGTGAAGTGTACACTCATAAGCATAGTCTGCTCATGCAATAATGGAGGTGATAAAACCTATTTTGGGAGTCTTAGCAGCACCTGAACTGTTGAAAAAGTGTATTCACGGAAAAACTCAAAACCCCAATGAAAGTGTAAATAGTGTTATATGGTCGAGAATCCCCAAGACTGTATTTGTTGGAATAGAAACACTTCACTTTGGTGTGTATGATGCTGTTGCGACTTTCAATGATGGCAACATTGTAAGGTGCAAGGTATTTAGAAATATGGGAATGAAGATAGGTTCTAACATGGTACGAGCGATGCTTGCTTTAGACAAGGAACGCCTTCGGGCTGCTGACAGGGCTGTAAAGAGTCTAGAAATACAAGCAAGAGTAAACAGGAGGAGGAACAAGATGAAGCTGGAGGAGGAGTTTGCAGAGGATGAAGATAATCCATCCTATGGACCTGGAATGCACTAAAAAGTTAATCCAATCTTTGTCACTCGATTCCCAAAACTTTTATTTTCTCATACTAATTACATGTTTTCTAAGGATCTTCCAAACATATTTGTTTCAAACTTTCAGTAAATGTTACACAGTACCTTCTGCATAATTTAACACAGCCTTTTTCCAAAAAACTGTATATTTTTGAATATATAAATAAAAAATTGCAAAAAAATGTTGTGAATTTTCATTACAATTGAAAAAAAAATAATCTTTAATAACTGAACTAAAATTTTGTAAAATCCCTGTGTTAAGTTGTAGCCCATATTCCAATAAATAATCTGTAAAAAGTTCAACTTCCTACCTCAAATACTTTGTGAGGAAAGATGTAATTTATAAGCGTTATTTTAACATTGCAAGTATAGGGCGTTCCGGAGCCTCTTAACTGGATGCGTGTCTGTACTTTAGATCATCGCTTCTGCTAAACAAGATTATAACCGCTGTGGCACCTCCCTCTGGCTCTCGTAGGTTTTCCACTAGAAACTGAAACAATTCTTCTTGCACTGGCTGCCCTCGATCGCTCTTTCGACGCTCTTAGTAATATTAGTGTAGCGTTTTGCATCTGCTTACATCCGTAGCTGACAAAATCACAATTCCTTCTATTTCGTATTTGTTTTCAACTGCAGCATGAGAAACTAAACTGAATTATTCGTCCAATGTAATCAGTAGCACGCTAGTTCATTACACACTGAGACGACACAGACGCGGATCTAATGCATTCACTGCATAAACAGGCAAATATCTAATGCGCTGGACAATCTCGTTGTAGATTATAGGAGCTTTTAGACGTCTGCACAGATGGAAGGATAGTTCTATATCGATGCAGTAGAAATCATGTACACACATAATTTCAGCACGAAATATCTCTCTCTCTCTCTCTCTGTCTGTGTGTGTGTGTGTGTGTGTGTGTGTGTGTGTGTGTGTGTGTGTGTTCCATTTTTCTGTGTTAAACTTTGATTGTTTTTGATTGTTTTCAGGTGAAACGATGAACAAGTTCCTGAACGAGAACTGGAAGGACGCCTTCGAGGCGTACAAACACCTGCCAGAGGAAGCCATGGGCTCGGTGTTCACAGAGTTCTTCAATCGCGTTGCCGACGTCTACCCCCTGGACGTGATGTTCCCTGCCTAACTGTGTGGCCACCCGATTGTGCCCTTGACTACAGTTATTGTAGTATACGTCGCCCATGCACGTTGCTGCTCACACATTTGATGTAGCTGTATTATTAGAATACGGGGAGTAGTAGAAGAAACTTTATATTATATCGAGAGTCTCTACACTTCTTGAACATATGTGCCTCACATGTACACGTACCGAAATAAATAAATTTTATTTTGTTAAAATACAGTTGTGAATTCATAAGGTAAATTTTAATTTCTTTTGCCGATAAAAATATATTGCTCGTACAAATATTACGTAAAATACGAGGGCTATCAGGGTAGCAACCCACAGTCAGTTGCACAGGAAAGTGTACGCCGTTATCTGTATGAAATAAAAGACACTATAATATGTTTATATGAAAATACATGTTATTACTAACATTACAATTACCTAATAGTTAATCCAATCCCCGCCATTATCGATTACTGCTTGGCACCTTACCCCTCCCTCGGGTAAATCATCCACTTTTCCAAGCTTTAAATATCGTTTGACCCACTTCGCAACGAATGTCTTTGACTTTCTAAGACTTTTAGCAGCAGCTCCATATGAAAGCTTTGGTCCCTTTGGATGGTTCACTAGGAACACTGCCCGGTAACGCTTCAGATATTTTGCAGTCATTTTAAACTGCAACCCACAAAACAAAACATTCAACTCAAACAAAGTTTTTCTATACCCTGTGCAAAAGTTCATTGATTACAGATTCGGGACCACTACCAGGGATGTCGCTGCGGACGTTACATTTAAAATTATGGAGTATATTTTCTTCTGGAACTGACTGTGTGTTATGTTACAAAAAATACTAGAATATTTAAAGCAAATTTATTAGGAAAATCTTAAAATTACACTTTTCCATTACTTCCTCACATTATCATGCAATCTCGATTATACCGTGCCCACTTCATTCCTAATTGACGATGACGTTAGGTCAACATGGGAACACTTGGAGGTCGTTTAGCTCCAGAGCCCCTTGTTCAGTGATGCTAAACACTTGTATCTAGCACCAGTGTTGTACCCCATGGTCCTACCTGCCAGAGATCGCCGTGTGTTCTGCTTTACAGAGCGGGTAAGTCTCCAACCTCCACGTTCTGTCACGTGCCACATGTGCGTGGTTTCGCCATCCTTCACTTTCCTTAGTTATTCGCGATAACAGCAGGCAGACTAACCAACAGCTGCACCGTTTCCGAGATGCTCGTTGCCAGACGTCTGTCCGTAACAATGTGCCCTGTGTCCAAATCGCTTGTATCAGTGGCTTTTCTTATTTGCGACCCGTATCGATGCTAGGATAATTCCTCTTTCGCTTCTGCTCCGCTTATATACATTCCTCTCCGTGTCGCGTGCCTGGAGCTCCACCGATCGGCGTTCAGTCTCACATTGGCAGTGGGGTTTAGGCTCGTCAGTGTATTTCCAGTCACCAACGCTGCAATTTATGTTACAATAAATAACATTAACGTGTCCACACGTGTATTCTGGTTTGCTGAGATTTGTGGTGTTGTTGGAAAATATGTTGACTATGGATTAAATGTTTATGCGGGGTGTTCTTTAATTCCAGTTACAGGCTTCTGGAAGTCGTAGAGGGAACTTAGCAGATAAATATTGATAAGGAATCGGTGTTCCAAAATGTACCGTTTTGATATAAAATGCGTCTGAAGATCGGACTACATTTAAATCTCCAGTTTCACGGTACGCACACAAAAGCTGAGAAGAGGTGCCGTTCTCATTCAGTGCTAAAATTGGCGTCACGTACCATTTTCTATACACTACGTGAAATTGGTACGTTCCCAAGAGGGACTGTTGGTTGTGATGATCCACGGACGAGCAGCACTCTTGAATTTGAAGAGGACCTCCTTCGCTGCGTTGAAGATAACCCTACGACGAGCACTCGAAACATTGTCCACGACATTGGATTCTGTAGAATGCATGGGTCAGAGCTCATTGTCTCCCTTGTGTGCGTGTCATGTGGCGGGAGATTTGAAAATGAGCCAATCTTCAATCTTATTTCATATTCAAACGGTATATCCCCGGATGTGTGTTCCTTATCAAAACATTATGTACAAAGTTCCCTCTATAGCCCATAGAAGCCTGTAATAGGAATTGTAAGACACTCTGTATATCCCAGAGGATGCTTAAACAGTTTTGCATGTGCTAAAGTACGGACGGTCGGAATTGCAGCAAAGGTGATTGGAAACCAATCTCGCAGGTAAAGACAAAAATGAATTCCTTTCAAGAAATATTACTAACTTGTGAAACTAGCGTAAGAAAGCATGAAGTGTGGAATGTGTATTTATCTCAAGATAAAGAGTGCTATGTAACGTAGACAACAGTATTTAATCATTACACTCATCGAAACAGTAAGCTTAACTTATGTTTCAGCTTAGCAGTCTAGTACCAAAAGATATTTGGTAACATTATTAACTTACAAACGGCATTTCCATCCCATATCCCTTAAATTATTTAAAAAATTTCCATAAGAAATGTATATGATTAGTTCTATTTCTGTCCGCCACGTTTTTAAATGAAAATGCACTTCGCTTCATTGACATGTACTCGTGCAAGAAGACAATATCTCAAAATACGTAGTAAATTTGTTCATAGTGAAATTCACAACAACGAGCCAGGCAGTGATGTCACTGAGGGCAACACACTACGCTACATCTGAATCATATTTGTATGCATACGAAGATCTATAAGTACAGTATTACTTCTACTAACACTGTATGCACATCGTGTCTTGCAAACAGGGAAATGTAATTAAGCAACCCTGTATTCTCAATAGATAGATTATATATCATACAACGTTAACATTCCACTATTTCGATAGAAGGTGTGTGAGCCACCGTCATGCTGGCTTACAATCAGACCGTTAAATGATTCAGATACACTAAGTCTATTTATAGAATTCTTGTGTTTATGCGTTCTGTGTAGCAAACGAAATGTAAGTTCTTGAACCATTCTACGTGTCTACTGACGTGCTGACAAGACAGACCACTCAATTATTGATGTAGTGAAACTAAATAATTGTTTCCTTTCGACCTGTACAACAAATCAAGTGAAGCTGTTTGCCAGTTCATGAATGAAACGTAGTCGGTATCCAGTGTCCGTGCTGTATTGGTGTATTTGCGTTAGTACATGTATATAATACTTTTACTACTAGGATGTAATGCAGGCCACCTTTCCATAAGGATTTATTGACAATTATTTTGATATACGTCCTCATTGTAGTCAGAGAAGTCGGACATGCATTTCGCAGCGGTGGCAGTCAGTGACACTGTTCAGTTAATCCCATCATTCAAAATGTCACTCATTTAACGTATGAACAGAGGTTACTGTGCGCTCATGATCCGCTTACCAATTATTTTATTTAGCAATATGTGCACATATCTCATAATGCAACATACCACCGCGGTTTACTACTCTGATATATAATCTGCACTGAAAAGACTTCCAAGTAGTGCTAAGATGGAACACACTCCATGCTGGTGTTCAAGTGTGTGTGAATTCCTATGGGATCAAACTGATGAGGTCATCGTTCTCTAGACTCACACACTAGTTAACCTAACTTATGCTAAGAACAACACACACACCCATGCCCGAGGGTGGATTCGAACCTCTGGCGCGAGGGGCCACGCAATCCGTGACATGGCGTCTCGAACCGAGCGATGGCGCCTCGAACCGCGCGGCCAACTCGCAAGGCTTCCATGCTGGTCGAGAAAGTGTGAATCATTATTGGAAGAATACCAGAAGACCGAGAACTACGGGGTTGTGGAAGAATTGATTCAAACAATGAATGAAGAATGCAGGGGCAGATGGATTGAAATGATGAAGAGCATCGAATTTACTCATTCAAACTGCAAGAACTGGAATCTGCTACGAAGATTAATTGGAGCTACAACCCTACACCAACACAGTACGAGAATGACACACACTCGGATAGCTTTACACATGAAACTGAGCTCAAAAATCTGTTTAAGAATTTCTGAATAGAAAGAAATTTCTAAATAATAATAATGAGAACATAGAATAAGCAAGTGAACACGGAAGGAACAGAAGACGCGGAGATCCAAGTGACCACTGAAGCATTGGCATAGGTCAAAGGAAGCAAAGCAGCAGGAGTAGATGGGATCCTGAAAAATCTAGGACCATTAGGAAGAAAATGGCTAGCAAAATTTTTCTGAGTGCGCCAAGTGGAACGAAGTACCTGTTACATGGAAAGAAGCTTAGGTAGTCGCCGTCCTGAAACCAAGGAAAACAGGAGACATTTCAGACTAGTCCTCCACTTATGCGTTGTTTACACATTATTTAACAGAATTTTTGTGGTCGACTCACTTCGTATACAGAGTCTTACGTACCGATGGAGCAAGGGGGTCTTAGGCCTAAAGGAAGCATCTGTGATCAATTCCTTGCCCTCACAACGTTTACCGCGAAGGGCCACGAGGATAAGGAAAAAAAAAACAAAAATAAACGGGCGTTGTCCTGATGACAGTAACATCAGTAAACGATATAGTGGAGGCATGGCCTACTTTATGAACTCATAGAAAAACTCAATGCAATCATATTTATAAACTGATGGACATTTTAAATGGAGAAAAAATTAGAGAACCATGTAACGGCATGAGTAGCAGATACATGGCGCTCAACAATGGACTCCCGCAAGGATCGGTAATGGCCTTCTTATTGTGGATGTTCCAGATAAAACGTCCCTCAAGTGTATATACGCGGACGATGTAGAAACAACTTATCACAGTAAGTCTTTCAAAAAAATACACCATAAATTAAACATCCTGCACCTATATTACACCACATGGCATCTGCAACCAAGTCCAGACAAGATAGTCAGTTGAAAGAGACATTTTAATAATAGAGAAGCATGAATAATCAGATCACTAAACCTGAAGATAACCCCCGGTATCTTGGAGTAATGCGTGAGGAGTCTGAAGTCTCTAAGGTACATAGCCCATATAGATGAAACAAAACAAAGACTGACATCTAGAATTACCATCCTTTCCAGACTCACTGGAACAACCTGCAGATGTGATGCAAATGTATTGTGAACTTCAGTCTTGACAGTGGCCAAGTATTGTGATGTGTATAGACCGGAAGTGCACACGTATAAAAAATCAACTCACCTCAGAGAAATAATGAGAATAATATCTGGAACGCTTCCACCTATAGTAATTTACTGTCTACTCGTACTAATAAATATAGCATCACCTGAAATCAGAAAAAGTTACTATTGAAAGAATATAGCAAAAAACCGTCGAACCCAAATCTTGGAAGAAGAAGGGAGATGATGCCAACATTGGGACTCTCGAACGACCCTCAGTGCAGAGTGTGGACTGAGCCAATCGATACACCACCAGGTCGAGAGCACTATGCATGGTTAAGTGGTGAACTTGGGGACGTACATAAACTCACGGACAATTGCACTGGCTGGCTTTGAAGAAAAGTCTTACTGTGTAAAGTTTTCTATTATGTAACGGCGTAATTTCCCTTTTTAATATTCGCCTTCTACATGCCGAAGGAATAAACGGAATAAAACTTGTACATAATTGTTCACGTATTATCAATAGCAGTTATTTCAGAATTCAAGGACGGTGTTCTCATTACTGTTTGCATGTTTACACACACAATAACCAGGATGAAAAAAAAAGAAAAGAAAAAAGACGCCAGTAGACCGGAAACTGAAATGTTTCCTGCGACCGGCTTGTAGAATGGACAATGATCACACCAGTAATAAGTAAGTTGAAGAGCAGGGATGGGCGCAACGGTTAAGAAATATCGGGTTTCCGGAACATTACAAGAACATGAAGATCGAATGAAACATTCAAGCACCGAACAAAGCCATCACAAAGCTATGTTCTATTTGCAGTGGAAGTAGAGAAAATGTTTAAAGATGAGGGAACTGAGACTTCACCGAGGTGATAAATATGGGTCGGGAAACTATTACATAGGAGTAGAAACAAGAGAGCAATTTGAAATAAGAACTGGATGGAAATGTTTCAGAAATAAACAACGGTTACTTCTCAGACTTTCCTCTGCAGCTTCGGTTTCATTTTTTTATTTCACAACTTAAAGCCATGTGTCTTTCTCCGTCCTATGAATACTAAATTTACTTTGTAAACCATTGTTACTTTTTTCAGCTACTTTGGCACGCTCATGTAGAACAGCTTTCATCTCTGCTTTGGTCAGGGAGAGACCAAAGCAGAGATGAGAACTGGTCTACATGAGTGTGCCATAGTAGCTGAAAAAAGTAACGGCGATGAAAGCTGTTCTACATGAGTGTGCCATAATAGCTGAAAAAAAACGGCGGTTTATAAAGTAAACTGAATATTCATAGGAAGAAGAAAGAGACACGTGGCATAAAGTTGTGAAATAAAAAATGAAACCGAAGTTGCAGAGGAAAATCTGAGATGTAATCGTGTGCTGAGCAGACAGTGATGTTTTCGAGCCTCGCTGTGAGAAGACGCCATCCAGTGGGTTAAACTTGCAGAAATGAGGATCTCCACAGGTAATAGATATCGAAATGTGACTTCGAGAAATATGTCAGATGGATCACAGAAAAACTGGACAGCACTGGCTGTCTCCTGAGAATGAAAAGTCAGATTTCAGAGTACGTTTTTTTAAACATATATTCTTCAAGAAATCCTGTTTCAGAGACATTCGGTCGGATGTAATAGAAAATTCATTCGACGTCCTGACAGCAGAGTTAGCACCGCCGGTGGGAAGGCGCATTGCCTGTTATTGCTGGTAAGCTACGGTACTAATTTGTCTAGGATTAGGTCATTCTCGAGAAACCTGTCAGAACTTGTTCAGACCTTGATAATAGGAAGTCCGTGGGGTAAGTGAAAAGCTCCACAAAATGAATAGTATGAGCTGAGTTTCCCACTCCTCGATTTCCCCCGCCATTCTCTTCCATACACCCTACATGAAGGGTGGATGGCAATGTTCCGATATCAGTCTTGCAACTTGTGACGCCTTGATACATGTTTTATCGACATATTTCGTACAGTTTTCAAGACGCTCATGTGCACATAACTAGGTTTCATATATCTTCTAGAAACTGTTAGTGGATTAATTATCACGTTTGTAGGTGGAAATATTATGCTGAAACCGATAATCTTAATATTCGTACTAATTAGATGAACTTAACACAATAAATCATTACACAAATATTTTTTAATGTTGTGTGCTTTCATTTGACAACATATCGATTCTTAAATAATATAATTTTTTGTAGAATTCTTGCAGTACCAAGGCAACATTTTATTTCTAAAATACCTACTGTAGATCTTCACTAGCTTTATAAACTGCATCATACACTAGCTCAATGTAATAGCCCAGCGAGTATTGCTGAAAGATTTTATGAACAGGTAAACGCTTCTTCAAAATATTCCATCGGTAAGTAGACTACAAAATAAACTAAAAACATATTGAACTGTAATGAAAATGTTCACAGCAGAACATCGTTCATGTAAATTTTAACGAGTGAGCCTCATATGGGACAAAAAATTACAGCAATAAAAATTATTTCTTGGCAACTAATTTTGTTACGATAAATGCTACTACGGGAAAAATATTTTTCATGACTCAAGACCTAACATTTTGTTTCAAGTACAGGAGTTCAAAAAAAATAGCTGTCGCCCTCAGTGTTAACAAAAAGAAGGGCGGTGGTCGGGGGACGGGGGGTGGAGACAGGGGAGTCACGTACGACAGACAATACATTACCTAAACGGAGTATTTAATCTTTTATTAGTATATATGGCCACCTATCATAACGTTGCGACAGGGCACAGAGAATAACAAAAAGTTCGGATTGGTTGAAATTCTGTAATTGGTCACTTCCTGATCCATTATAATTGAAAGCACTTCTTGGTTTCTTAATGGTATAAAATCATTCAGGATTTCAAAGCCATCTTCGCAGATTTCCTACTGGTTATTTCTTCGAATAGGCTACCGTCGACAGTCTGGCGTTACGTTATGCCAACACTCACGCTCAGGATTGGCAAAGGTGTGAAGGGAAACATTGTTGGGAATGTCGGCACTGTCAGTCGTGTGCAGGGAATTGCTTTTGACAACGCGGACCTCACGCTAGCTGAGCTACAGCGTTTCGTCTTGCTGCAGCACCTATTTCGGTGAGATAACTACATGGTCTTAGCTTAAATTACGCTTTCCAAGCGTTTCACTCCAAGTTTTCTGAAGGACGTGTTGATTTTTAGTCATATTCAGGAAGCGTAAATTCTAGCATGTTTGTTTAAATTGTAATGGAACATAGAATTGCTTTCTCTTAGGTTCGGAGACATGGGGTCAAGTGGATGCCGAATCCAGTGAGACCACGTGACAATCAGTCTCTCTCTCTAGCTCAGATATTAATAAAATTTAACATTCAACAAGCAAATTTGGTACTTTTGGCAAACGACACATAATAAATCCGATTAAAGAGAGAAGAGTTAGTATTCGACATTTTCCAAAAATTATTAAGTGTTTTTCTGAAAATGAGCTCTCCCTAAATTTTTAAAAGCACACTACATTTAATCCTGTACAACAAATGGAGTCATACCAACAAATGATGTAGCACATGAGCAGGAGTCAGTAAGTAGGTAAGAATGCTCCAAATTTTTGGGTGTACATATTGATAAAAACTTGAACAAGCGCATTACTGAGATTCTCAAACAATTGATTTCAGCTACTTTTTCTCTTCGTATAATTGCTAATCTTCGAAATAAACATATTAACCTCTTGACACATTTTGCATATTTCCACTCAATAATGTAGTACGGAAAAATTTTCTGGGGTTACTCATCACTTAGAAAGATAGTACTGATTGCACAATAGCGGTTTTCACGCACGGATGTCATGTAGGTGCCTCTTCAAAGAGCTAGGCATTTTAACTGTATATGGCAGTACATATTCTCGTTAGTGAAATTCGTCAAATATGATCCACCACAATTTGAGAAGGACAATGATGTATATACCCGCTAGAGGAAAAAATGACCTGTATTACTCACTGTTAAAGCTGTCAGTGGCTCAAAGAAAAGTTCAGTATGCAGCAATAAAATTTTTTGATCGTATGTCCAATAACATAAAATGTCTGACAGGTAGATAATCAAGTTTTAAATCAAACTTTATATTTTATATCATTTCTCCTTGACAGCTCCTTCTATTCCGTTAACGAATTTCTACTTAAAACGTGGTAGCCAGCGGAAACAAAGGGCGTTTTAAGTGAAATTGCATAAGTAGGAATAAAATGATAAGGCGTTTATTAATGTTAACAGTAACCATGTACACATATCATGTAAACTGACACGTTCCACATCATTTCGATAAAAGAATGGTTCAGATGATCTGTGGAACATGTAACAAACTAAGAAAATTGGTGTGTTCAAGCTTTTTTGTGTAGTAAAATTAGTTACTGATGGGTTTGTGCAATATTTGAGAGAATCTGCAGTCAGCTATATAGGGCTGGCTGTCCTGTAATCAGTCTTTGAATATTATCTCACCTTTACAAAAGTATTAGCATTCGTGTGTTCATTATATTAAAATTTCGTTTTGTCCACAAGGAATACTGGATTTCTCATGACTATGTGTCCCTTTTAACTGCTGTTTTCCGGCGAGAAATGCACACGTTTTGTACCGCCAATACTTAGAATTGGTCTCACATACAATTTTCAAATACGCGGTAAGTACTAGCGTTACAGTTTGTCGCTGAAAGCTGTTCGGCCGGCAGCAACCGTTTGAGATCAGTCATCGTAATTTAGTCGATAATTATGATGGCTTCAAGGTTCATTTTCTTAGATGCTTAGGTTACGGCCAAAAAATGGCAAAAACACTCGCCTTGCACGAACCTTCGTCTATAACAATGAGCTCATTATACGAAGGATCGTTCAACTTTGCACATTTCGATATTAATGTTAATTAACTTGTTTCCTTCAGAAAAATTTCATTGAAATCTACGATTCGCTTGCGAAACTTTGACTGTTTATCGCTGAGTTACTCGAGTCACTTTGCGTTATGGCTGTGTATGCCTGAAAAATGACCATAAATGGTTAAAGGTTGTCTCAAAATTTCTGTTGGATATTTAACCAAAATTATATAGACAGCGCTTGGATTCCAACCAACCCACCGCTTGTAGTAATAAAGAAATACACCCCAATAAAATTCCTATTTTCTTAAAAACAAGGAACTAAGTATGGTAACAAGTAAACAAAAGATCTTATTAGCATCAACTATGGTTCAGCTGTTGAAGAGATTGTTGTAGCTGAAAGTATTTCTACTTTGAGTAAGAGCATATTTACAAGATTTTTCGCTTTTTGAAGAACGTGAGGCAAAGAAACTAACATAGCCGCACCTTGTTCTTCAGTTCTGTTTCTTTCGTGTGCTTCGTCGTTCCGATTACGTGTTCCGGATGGAATTTTTTTTCTTATGACACATTTTTGTCTATTAATTTGTCGTTATGAAGACCATAAAAACAAAATAGCTTCCCAAATGTTCTGGACAAGCGGACACAAAACGATGTTGTAGCATGGAAGAAGACTCCTGTAGGAGGCCAACTGGCCACTGCGGCCTGGAGTCAAATGTTACTGCCACATTTTTTGATGTCATTGTCGGCTACGTGGTGTGGAAGGAGAGGTGGATGGTTGGTTCAAAAACATGGTTCAAATGTCTCTGACCACTATGGGACTTAACATCTGTGGTCATCAGTCCCCTAGAACTTAGAACTACTTAAACCTAACTAACCTAAGGACATCACACACATCCATGCCCGAGGCAGGATTCGAACCTGCGACCGTAGCGGTCACGCGGTTCCAGACTGCAGCGCCTAGAACCGCACGGCCACACCAGCCGGCCAATGGATGGTTGCACAGCTGATCAGAACACGTCACACAGCGAGAAAACATGTACAGTATTGCTTCCAAATGTCAGTACGGCATGTAAGAGAATTACTTTACCATATACAAGTTATTCTATCACGATCTCCGAGAAAACGTTATTTCATATGTAACAGGTTATATGTTTGATCGGATATATGCATAAACTGTAACTTCACTGAGAACATTTCATTTTTCGTACTTCGTGTAAATTTACGTTATGCGATAGAGCGCGTCCAGCGATGTCATAGCATCGATTTTGGAAAGTTATCGTTACGCTCTTTTGACAATGAAGGGGGGTTTTTCCTTGGAGTGAAAATGTGGATATGAAGGAGACTATTCGCGGGACTTCTTTCGAGCTTCGTACGAGACATACTACAAAGTAAACGTGTGAACGATATTGATATCTGTAATGCGTTATGTTGTCGAACGGTATTGTGCAAAAAGTTGTAATCTGACGAAATACGTTCGTGTTTACGATAACAATTGTGAACTGTTAAATATGTATACATCCAAGGTACGTCTGACGAATTTTTCTTATGCTCCCTTGACCCCATATTTCATTCGTAACGAATTTTGTCAACATAAATTGTGATCTGAGGAGGTTGCCTGGTTAGTCGGATTTTGCTCCAAGGTCCCCGCTGTTTTGCGAGATTTCCTCATTAAGGTAACTGCATTTTACATCTACATCTACATTTATACTCCGCAAGCCACTCAACAGCGTGTGGCGGAGGGCACTTTACGTGCCACTGTCAGTACCCCCCTTTTCTGTTCCAGTCGCGTATGGTTCGCGGGAAGAACGACTGTCTGAAAGCCTCCGTGCGCGCTCGAATCTCTATAATTTTACATTAGTGATCTCCTATGGAGGTACTGTATAAGTAGGGGGAAGCAATATATTCGATACCTCATCCAGAAACGCACCCTCTCGAAACCTGGCGAGAAAACTACACCGCGATGCAGAGCGCCTCTCTTGCAGTCTGCCACTTGAGTTTGCTAAACATCTCCGTAACGCCATCACGGTTACCAAATAACCCTGTGATGAAACGCGCCGCTCTTCTTTGGATCTTCTCTATCTCCTCCGTCAACCCGATCCGGTACGGATCCCACACTGATGAGCCATACTCAAGTATAGGTCGAACGAGTGTTTTGTAAGCCACCTCCTTTGTTGATGGACTACATTTTCTAAGCACTCTCCCAATGAATCTCAACCTGGTATCCGCCTTACCAACAATTAATTTTATATGATCATTCCACTTAAAATCGTTCCGCACGCATACTCCCAGATATTTTACAGAAGTAACTGCTACCAGTGTTTGTTCCGCTATCATGTAATCATACAATAAAGGATCCTTCTTTCTATGTATCCGTAATACATTACATTTGTCAATGTTAAGGGTCAGTTGCCACTCCATGCACAAAGTGCCTATCCGCTGCAGATCTTCCTGCATTTCGCTACAATTTTCTAATGCTGCAACTTCTCTGTATACTACAGCATCATCGGCGAAAAGCCGGATGGAACGTCCGACACTATCTACTAGGTCATTTACATGTATTGTGAAAAGCAATGGTCCCATAACACTCCCCTGTGGCACGCCAGAGGTTACTTTAACGTCTGTAGACGTCTCTCCATTGATAACAACATGCTGTGTTCTGTTTGCTAAAACTTCTTCAATCCAGCCACACAGCTGGTCTGATATTCCGTAGGCTCTTTGTTTATCAGGCGACAGTGCGGAACTGTATGTTACAACAGGTTTAAAACCCTTTAACCCTACAAGCTGTGCTTAGTACTGACACAGATGTCCGGATCCCCTGTTTTTTTTTTTCTTTTTTTTTTATCAAGACGCAGCAATCAAATCCGAAGATAAGCGCTTCGCTAACGATCTTAGCGTAATTTTTATGCACTGTAAATATGCAGTGCTGACGAATGCCGAATTCTCATGGTAACAATATTCATTTAAGTCTGGAATGAACAGAAAGAAAGTCATTGAGCCTTCCTGTTACGGAAGTGATAAATTTCTTGTCTCCCACTTATGAAATGACATAATTTTCTCTTACCAAAGTGATTTAAGAATCGTTAAATAAACATTGTTTGTTTGATTAAGAGCATTATATTGGACAGAGTGTAACGTTTTTCGCAAGTTGTAAGAAAAAACAATAAAATCATTAACTGAGGTCAAAGCATTTTCAATAATACAAGTTCCACCAGATTCAAAATCAGCAAATCTACATCTGATCATTTGAAGTTATTCACAGGTACAATAAGGTTTTGTACTTATGGAATTGTAATTGCTAAATAGCATGCACAGATACAGCAAAATGTGCAATATATTGTAAAATGTAACGTGCTGAAGTGGTATTGTATTTGATTGTGATATAGGAGAAAGAATTTATACTAACTAGGACTATATTTGATAACGACGTTAGTAGCGGTTGTTAACCACACAGTCGCAAATATCTCGCAAACAAATCATTGGCACTTCCGTATTTACTCCCATATTTGCCTCTGTCATCAGATACCTTCACCCGAGAAACGTCTCGGCAACAATTGTGATACACCATGCACACAAATTTTGCGCTTATATTGGCGCCCCAAATGGCTGCTCATGACACATGGACCTAAAGCCCATCCTCGGCGCAGACATCCCGCACTGACATCCTCCTTAAAATTTTCATTCCTCATAACATGCGTTCATGAGAAGACAGTTTCCTTTATTGATCCTGTTTTCATATGTTTTATTTAGCGTATACTTTTTCTACATTCTAGCACTGTCTTATTACATTAAACACATACTGTTTATATTAATTTTATATTTTTCGTTTTTCTCTGGTCCATAAAGTACTTCTCGTTAATGTACTCGTAATTGGCGTTCTAGAGCACTTCGATGCACCCCTTGTTTTTTAAATTACTATGAAAATGTACTTTGGGCAAAACTATTTTTATGTTATACGGCAAAGACAGCTGTACAATCACATCGTGTGTTGCAGAAAGTAGAAGTGTCAACGCGAGAAGGCGATATGGGCCGTCCAATGTTAACCAGGGGCAGAACACAATGCGCGCTTGTGTCGTACGACGCATTAAGAAACATAAACAGTCTTACAAATTTCAGACTCTTATACTGCGACACCACAGTGACGTGAAAAATTAAATAATACCTTAACACGATACTGAACACACTATAGATTACCAGGATCACCTATTTATATTGCAAAGGAAAAAATCGTAGTAGATAGTTTTATTTTACGGTCTTCTGTCTATTGCAGATTTAACTAGGAAATAACAAACATAAACTGTCCGAAACGACGTTGACTATTGTGTCAATTTATGTACCAAATTCGACGAACCGACATTGCCTGTTTCTACGTCTCAACAAAGTTTGAAACTCTTCGTCATTGTTTCAGCTGACTGCAACGATCACTTACTGTCGTGTTCTTCTGTATCATAAAACTTAACGTTGCGCCTATTAAAGCATGCAAGATTAACCACATGGATTTTGACGTAACATACTATTCTTACTCTGTTATTGGTATTGTTGTTGTTGCGGTCACAGGTATAAAGGCTGGCTTGATGCAGCTCTCCACACTAGCTTTTCTTGTGTAACACTTTTCATGTCTGCATATTTTCTGTATTCCACACGCACTTTGTCCATCAAACTTCCCTTTATTTCCAAATTAACAACCACCTGATGCCTGAGGACACAGTTCATCTATGTACACCATCTTCTAATCAAGTTTTGTAGTAAAGGTCGTTTCTCTCCTGCTCATTCGGCGCCTTTTAAAATGTTCAAGTATATGTGAATTCCTAGCGGACGAAACTGCTAGGGTCATCTGTCCCTAGACTTACACGCTACTTAAACTAACTTATGCTAAGAACAACACACACACCCATGCCCTAGGGAGGATTCGAACCCCCGGCGGGAGGGGCCGCGCAGTCCGTGACATGGCGCCTCAAACCACGCGGCCACTCCGCGGGGCAGTTCCTTTTCATTAGCTACCACTTCTACCCACATAATCTTCAGCATTCATCTGTATCACCACTGTTCAAAACTTCTTACTATTATTCATGTCACACTTCCATGTAAGGCTACGCTCCACACAAATATCTTCAGAAAATATATAATTTGTATTCTATATTACGTCTCTTCTCGAAAAACGAATTTCTTGTTGATGGTCATCATTTTATGTCTTCTTGTAAACTCGGCTATTACTTTCAGCATCTCACTTCCCAATCTACTTTCTTCAGCATCACCTGTCTTAATTCTACCACACTTACTCTTATCATACTCTCTTCGTTTTAATTTATTTCTTATAGTTTTTTTTAACATATTGTTAATCACTACAAAGTACAAAACTTTCAACTCCTACTCCTACTCTAAAATATCACGACTATTAGTGAAGGCAAGTCCACGCTGCAAGAACATGTGGTAGAATTACTTTCTTCTGTAATATTTTTTCATACAATGCGTCGAGCACCACTATATCAGCAAACCTTTGTCACGTGTTTCTATCTTTTCTGGTTCTAACAACCATCTAACAACCTTGACACATAACCGACGTTCCCAGAAACATACAGATGAAACCAGACAAATCAGTTCATATTTACACTCGGTCAACATAGGCCATAAATACCCTCTATTACCATTTTTCTTCACTTAATTTTGACGTTATCTTTATGGTGGGAATATCTTATCGAAGGGGAAGTCTTTGAAGTCGTTGTTGAAGATCTCTGTGAAGGCCGTGCTGACCAGATCGTTGACGAGCGGCTTCACCGCTCCCAGGCCGACGCGCCACATGGTGTTGATCATGCGGTCCAGCATGCGCTCTGCAACGAGAAACACTTTCACAATTGCTGTCGCTTCTGTTAGTGACAATAGCAGGGACAATGACTTAAAGTAATGTACACATTAATTTCTTGAGGTTACTCCAGAACTGGGAAGGAGAACTGATATTTCGTTACAGGTTGTGCATTTATGGAGTAAAATGGAAACTTCCATCTACAGCTTTTTGTGTAAGGTGGCTGCCCTGCTTTACAATTTTCACGATGACCAGTGCAAGCTACAGAAGAGAATTCGAGAACACCCCGTCACAATTCAATGGCGTCTAGTGTGTACAGTTTATACACTGTTGTGCGCGACTTCGTGAATACCGCGACTTATGTTGAACAGTGAATGGCAGTTGTGAACAGTGAAGTTAGTTTGATGACAGGAGTGCCGTTATAGAACTTCGTCAGGATTTTTGTAAATCAGTGGCGCACAGGATTTGAATATGAACTTCAGTGGAACTGACAAACTCCCTATTGGTCTTAACAATTTTGTATTCAGTGGAACTGATCATTTGTGTTTTATGGTGAACCTGATTATATCAAATCGATATTCCCTTATTTGAAATGAGTGTCACGGTTCATTGCAAATAACTCTGCGCTCTGAGCATCCGCAGATGTGGTAACGCATCTTGCAAGAAGAACACCGATTGTGCTGCATGACAATCTTTATTGCTACATCAACGCATTCGTGGCCTATAACCATATCCTCAGATGTATATCCAAACCGAAGAAAGCTGAATGACTGTTCATATGGTCCAGTGGAGTCACGTCACAGTATTATAATCACAAAACCATAATAATGACGATCACTAAACATAATCACAGTACTTTACGTCATTAGGAACCTCAGTGCATTAAAGAAGAGAAATCCAACATTGACTGCTAAATGGTATTAACTACCAAATGCAGTTATAAAAGGAGGGAAATGATGCAAACATCATACTCCATAAAAACGAGAAACAACGTACAGCCAACAATAATTTAAAAAATGGGATAAACCAACAGCCTGAATACTCCACACTGAGAGCCCAGTGCAGCATTGGCACACAGAGCAAAGCGCATGCGTCGCTGAGAGCGTCACCGCGAGGTGTAACGAGCAGTAAATTAACCACATCCCGGTTACCTATACACAGACAGGAGGGGTTGTGGTCTCCTACAACCAAGCGTTACTCGTTAACAACCACAGCATTAGACATTACAAATGGTTCAAATGGCTCTGAGCACTATGGGACTTAACAGCTGAGTTCATCAGTCTCCAAGAACTTAGAACTACTTAAACCTAACTAACCTAAGGATATCACATATATCCATGCCCGAAGCAGGATTCGAACCTGCGACCGTAGTGGTAGCGCGGTTCCACACTGAAGCGCCTAGAACCGCTCTGCCACAGCGGCTGGTTTAAACATTGAGGCCTGACATGGTCAGGGGGAAGACGGTGGTCTTAATGTGGTTTATTATAACTTTTATAACTAAGTACATTTGGTGAGTAATGACGTGTTAACAGTAAAGGTTGGATTTCTCTTTTTTCACATATCGATTTATTTAATGACTTATAGAGTTGAAGGATTATTGATTGTCATTGTTAGTGTTTTATGATTGTAATGTTGTGACGTGGGTTCGCTGAACCATATAGATAACCATCAAGAATTTTTCAGTTTAGATGTATTCCCGAGACTCCGGCTATGGACGACGAAGCTGGTCGTGTCCCAGTATAGGTTGTCATGCAGCTTTCCGCAGTCTACATTCTCTTCAAGATGACAAGATTCACGTTTAGTGGAATAAACTCTTGTACATAATGTGAACGACAATCAAACAATTTTAAATCAGATATGGTAAAATAATATATAATAAAATTGTGTGAAAATTCAAATCCGCAATAGCTGTTTTTATATGTTTTCACTGTATGACGATCGGTTTCATACCCTGGAGGTATATCTTCAGGTCATATAGAATAAAACTACTTAATTGAAAACACCAATAGTCAACGTAACCTACCGAGAAAGGTAGAAAGTAAAGCGATGTACTGACAAAACTGAGACTTCATGTGCCATGTTTTGTGCTCATAGGTTTTATCCTGTCTTTCTTAGACTGTCATGTTCTGTCCTGGCTCTTCTTTCCACTGTGTTTTGGATATGTGTTAGTGATCATCTACAGTTTAATCTAAGGTTTTAGCGAGGCATGATATGCTTTTACGAACACTTGTACCTTGGAATTCGTGGCACACGAAGTATTAGTTTTCTGAGTACATCGCTTTACTTATATAGTTTTATTCTATATACTGACATGACCTGAAGATACACCTCCAGGGTATGAAAGCGGACGTCATACACTGAAAACATGATAAACAGCTACTGCATATTTGGACTTTCACTCAGTTTTAATATAGACTATTTCACCATCTCTTATTTAAAACTGTAGGATTGTTTGGCTGTGGATGCCCGACCTATAACATTATTTGTGGAATAAACACCGTTTTAAAACATACTTCAGTACAACATGATGCACTTAGTTACTGAGATTTATAAAATTTTCAGCAAGTCAGCTCTGTTTCAAGAACAAATAATTACGACGGTGCGCGCGTACTCCTAGACTGGACCTATTACAGTATTACTATAGTTATTTCTGATCTCAGTTTGGGATGGACAACATTTGGCATACACTACAGGCTACGCACGCATCCGGAGCAGCGACAGGCGCCTTTGAGGCCCTGTACACTATAACAGTGAGAAGATAACCGACTGTTTTCCGCTCATCTGCTCCGATGGACTATGGTTAAGTGGCACTCTAGGAAGAAGTAGCCTACAGTATCTATAAGCCTTGTCTCCTGTCTGGTTTTTGAAGTCGTATTGGGCTATTTTGAATCGGTATGCTGTTATCTAAAGTCAACAACTTCCACATTGACATTGATCTAAGCAAATTTTGTTTACATTAGTGTATTAGAAACTTTTTCTACGGATTCCTTGAGTGTGTGAAGAAACATTGCGTGTAACCTCTTTAAGAAAACTGCCCTGCTTTTCTCAGACGTACAAAACTACAGATAAACATGATAATCGGGGCTAGAACAACATGTCAACCAGTATGAGACCGAAAGCTGTTTGAGAATTTGGCTATGGCAATGCATTGTCCATTCGTTACTTCTAATCAACGATCAAGATCTCTTCACTGTATATGGCCGCAATTACTTATGAAAGTTTTGACCAGCTTAGCAGTAAATAATGTATAAGGCAGTTTTCATGTACCATTTGGAAGGTATAATAATCACAGACTCGATTGCATAATTGAACGTTCAAACAAAGAAATTTTGTGTAAACTTATCCCAAACGATCACGATATAAATGATTTTTATATTAATATTCCTTAAATTACATGTTAACAGTACATAGACTGCACGAAAGTACTGGCATTAAATTTCGTATCCAGTAAACTTTCAGTGGGTTGTAGTAACTAACGGCTATTCAGTATTCTAAAAATCAAGAAAAAACACATTTTCTATCATTCTGTTTTATCTACTGTACAGTCAACTTCTAATTTAGTTTTTATGTTAGTAGTTGTAATGAAGATTGTGTATCCAACATACTGGATGGAGTGCAGCATCCAAGAAGGGTATCATGTAGCACAAAGTGTGGATTTATCAAAATGTTAGAAGTTTTCAAAATCAAGCGCCAGTACTCCATCACAAACAGTATTACAAGGTGTGGTTAAAAATGTTATTAAGAAGTTAAAGAGTATGTGGAAAAACAAACAGAATAGCTAATTCAGGGGATAAAATTAAAACCATATTGTCACTTGTGAAGGAAGTGTCTCCTCAGCAACATTAGATGGATGATATAAAGTCAGAATATTTCTGTTACTGATAAGTCAGATATATGTACAGTATTTAACAATCATTTTCTGAGCATTGCTGGTGAATTAAATAAAAACTTAATTTCTACAAGAAATCATATAACTCTCTCGGAAAAGGCCTTTCCGAGATTGACGTCTTCAATACTCCTCTATGATACTAACAAGAGGGAGACTGAGTTAATAATCAGGTAACTGAAGACTAAGGGTTCTCGTGGATATGATGGAATGTCTTGCAGAATGTTGAAGTACTGTGCCACACACGATAGCCGTGTACCTAGCCATATTTGTAATTTTTCTTTTAAAAATGGTCAGTTTCCTGAACGATTAAAGTACTTTGCTGTAAAGCCACTTTATAAAAAGGGAGAAAGGAATAATGTAGACAAGTTTAGACCTATTTCTACGCCATCAGTGTTTGCTAAAGTTATTGAAAAGGCTGTGTATGTAAGTATAATTGATCATTTTTTATCACACGATTTGTTATCAAATGTACAGTTCGGCTTTAGAAGTCTTTTAACAACAGAAAATGCTATATTCCCTTTTCTCTGTGAGATACTGTATCGGTTAAACAAAAGGTTTCGAACGCTAGACATATTTTTTGATTTAACTAAGGCGTTTGAATGTGTTGATCACAAAATATTGGGCCAGAAGCTGGACCTTTACGGAATATGGGAAGTAGCTCACAATTGGTTCACCTCTTACTTTAGCAACAGGCAGCAAAAGGCCATTATTCACAATGTTGATAACGGCTGTGATGTGGGGTCTGAGTGGGGTACTGTCAAGTGGGGGGTGCCCCAGGGATCAGTGCTGTGGCCACTCCTGTTCCTTATTTACATAAATGATATGCCCTCTAGTATTATGGGTAACTCTAAAATTTTTCTGTTTGGTGATGACACTAGCTTGATAGTAAAGGATGTTGTGTGCAACATTGGCTCGGTTTAAAATAGTCAGTACATGACCTAAGTTAATGGCTTGCGGAAAATAAACTAACGCTAAATCACTGTAAACTCAATTTTTGCAGTTTCTAACACACAGTTCAACAAACCTGACGTTTTCACAAAACGGGCATATGATTAGTGAAACTGAGCAATTCAAATTTCTAGGTTTTCAGATGGATAATAAACCGTCGTGGAAAGAGCACGTTCAGGATCTTGTTCAAAGACTTAACACTGTCGTTTTTACTATTCGAATGGTATCGGAAGTCAGTGATCAATCGACACGAAAATTAGTCTACTTTGCTTATTTTCATTCACTTATGTCGTATGGTATTATATTTTTGGGTAACTCTTCCCATTCTAAAAGGATATTTTTGGCTCAGAAAGGGGCGGTTCGGGCAATGAGTGGTGTAAGTTCACGAACCTCTTTTCGACCCCTGTTCACGAGTCTGGGTATTTTGACATTGGCCTCTCAATATATATATATATTCCTTACTGTCATTTCTTGTTAACAATATTAGCATACTCCCAAGAATAAGCAGCTTTCACTCCATTAATACTGGGCAGACATAAAACCTGCATTTGGATCGGACTTCCTTAACTCTTGTGCATAAAGGTGTACAGTATACTGCTGCATCCATTTTCAATAAGCTACCACTCGAATTCAAAAATCTTAGCAGTAATCCACGCGCTTTCAAATCTAAACTGAAGAGTTTCCTCATGGGTCACTCCTTCTATTCTGTCGAGCAGTTCCTTGAAAAATTAAGCTGATTATCATTGTATTGTTGATCGCTTTACTTAAACTTATGAACTGACTTTTTTCGGTTTCAGAAACATTTATATTTATTACTTTTATGTTGTAAGTTCATTTACTGACATGTTCCGTGACCTTGGAGATTTGCTCCTCAATTTGGTCCTAACAAACTTAACGTCTAAATAAAAATAAAATGAGTCTCTGTAGAATGATACAGGATGACCTAGACACAATCTGTAGTTGGTGTAATAGATAGCACCTGGCTCTACACGCAGAAAAATGTGAGTTAATGTGGATGAGTAGTAAAACAAACCCGCTATGTTCGGATACAGCATTAGTAGTGTACTGCTTGATACAATCGCGTCGTTTAAACATCTTGGCAAAGCTATATGAAATGGAATGTGCATGTGAGGACTGTAGTAGGAAAGAATGGTCGACTTCGGTTTAATGGGAGAATTTTAGGAATGTAGGGTTTATCTATACAGGAAACAGCATATAGGACGCTGGTGCGACCTATTCTTGAGTACTGGTCGGATTGAAGCAAGACGTCGAAGCAATTCAGAGACGGGCTGCTAGATTTGTTAGCGGCAAGTTTGAACAACACGTACGTGTTACGGAAATGTTTTGGGTACTGAAATGGGAATCCCTGGAGGGAAGGCGACATTCTTTTCTAGGGACACCACTGAGAAAATTTAGAGAACCGGCGTTTGAAGCTGACTGCAGAACGACCCTGCTGTCGCCAACATACATACGTGAGGACCACGAAGATAAGATACGAGAAATGTGGCTCTTATGTAGGTCTACAGTCAGTCATTATTCCGTAGCTCTGTCTGCGAGTGGAACAGGAGACGAGACGACTAGTTGTGGTACGGGGCAGCCTCCGCCACGCACCGTACGGTGGACTGCGGAGTGTGTGTGAAGATGTGGATTTGATACAAGCAACAGCCGATGCGTCGTCTGTAGGAAGTTAATTTTCCATGATTTCGACACAAATGGATTGGTCAACGTACTTGTTCGGATTTTGAGAATGTTAAAGCCTGTGCTAGACCTTCTGACGGGCACTTAAGAAACTGTTATTTCGAATGTATTCGAATATTATATTGAAATAATCGAAAGGTCTGAATGAAGGAAGGCCGCATATTATGGGTGAACTTAGCAATTTTGGAATGAAGCAGAAAAAGAGCAAGAAAACCTCTATCACCCTATTTCATATTTACATTAATCCCAGCTATCAATGGTGATAACGGAACATCTCATTTCATTCACCAGTTTGTGGTACCGCTCAGTAGCTTGTGACTCAACGCCCTCTTAAAGGGCTGGAGATATAAGTCGCTCATTATGCTACGACCTATCTGTGTACGTCGTCGCTGGCAGGTCACGTGGTTAGGTCGTGGCATTGCAGACCTGCACTGTTACTAGGAGGCTCACCCATGACGGAGCGTCCGCGCAGCAGGTTTCCGACGTGCAGGTCCATGTTGCCGATGTGATCCACGTGGACGCGCACTTTGAGAGGCCCCGAGAACGACAGCCGGCCGCCGCGCGCCGTCGGTCGCCGCGTGATGGTCGTCGTCTGGCTGTAGTCGTCTGCAACAGTCGGGCCGAAACCTGCTCACTCACCGCATACTCCACACGCTCAATCTCAGAGACCTTGTTGCAATGCATTTAACATTGCAGAGATTATCACAGCATGAGCAGTTAATCTTTTTCAGCTATAGCCGAGGTACTGACACCTTTGATGTCTCCAGTTTACTGTACAGTCTAAACAGTTTGACACACTCATATCTACAGGGCGAGTCAGGAGGAAAGGCACTTGCTTTGGGGGAGATAATATTGGTGAATCTGAACAAAAAACTTCAAATGAACATACGCCTTTTCTTAAGCGTATCCGACATACAGTTGTTTGAGAATCACAGTTCTCAGTCGCATGTATTTCAACAGCACCCACTTGTGAATACAAGCAAAGTGACATAAATCTCTGTTGATCTTCTGTGGAACCGAGACAGCTGCCGATTAACGAGTTACCAAGGAAAATCGCCAGACAGTGAACTGTTTTGAGAAGTTATTATATTTAAGAAACCAGTTTCGGCATCTCATTACTGCCATCTTCAGACCCCTATGCACTCCATGTACAGACGTTCAGATACATCGATAGTTGTATAACTGGAGCTGTCAGTATCTGGATTCCGTGAATTCGTTTTTGGAGTGTTTACTTCAAAGTACGATATTACTTCAAACAACGATATTACACAATCCAGATACTTAGGCTCCTGTTATGCAAGTATCGATAATCTGATAATCTATATACAAGGAATGCACAGGGGCCTGAAGATAGCATTAATGGGATGCCGAAACTGGTTGTCTAAATAAAATAACTTCTCAAAACATACGGCTCTTCAGCCTCGTGGGATTAGCCGAGCGGTCTAGGCACTGCAGTCATGGACTCTGCGGCTGATCCCGGCGGGGGTTCGAGTCCTCCCTCGAGCATGGGTGTGTGTGTTTGTCCTTAGGATAATTTAGGTTAAGTAGTGTGTAAGCTTAGGGACTGATGACCTTAGCAGTTAAGTCCCATAAGATTTCACACACATTTGAACATACGACTCTTTAACCATCTTCCTTGGCAAAAAAAGCGACGCTAGGCTACCTAGTGCTGTCTTTACTGAGCGTAGGTAATTTTTCTAAAACGACACTTTTTCCAACGTGCACATTGTCTTAGCATACCCACTATTTTCAGCTGATTTGTACATCACTTAGACTGACGCTTCTCCAGTTACAGATATTTAGAGGAAAACAACGGCAAAGATATTCTTTATTACAAAGAATGTCTCGCTGGTATTTTACCTGCCTGTGCTTCAGCAGACAGTGCGAATGAGCTCAGATCAGCAACATAGCAGCTGTCTACACCAGCTCCAAAAGCATTGCAGTTGACGGTGGAATTTTTGAACATCTTTTGTACGGAAATGTACACAATTAAACAAAACATGCCAAAGTTTCATCTACTATTGCTTGCATATTTTGTCCTATAGCTCATTGTTTTCTTTAGTTCCCTCGGAAACTGTTAAGAACACTCTTGAAAACGGTTAAGAACATCCTCAGAAACTTAAGAACAGGACTTGTGTTCTTATGACGTTTTCCACTCAGAATCACTAATCCCATCTCCTTTCAGTGCATAGACCTTTATCCTGACTCACCGTGTATATAACCCCAAACCATGAGTTTTGTTAACAAATTATGAAGCTTATTATCTTTGCTTGTATGATATTCCACTGACGGTCATTAAAATTGCAGCACCATATGGGCAGCGTGCAACAAATGTCTTTCATTTCAGCTCAACCGCACAAAGTACACAGGGTTGGCAGCATCTATGTTCTGTGTATATGGAAAGCTTGCGCAGCATGTTTGTCAGTCATAAATCGCAGATATTTAGAAGAAGATCAAATCATTTCTCCTGGAAGGAAGAGAAACACGATACTGCAGAGCCTGTGTTGTTAAGAACGATGCAATGTTCCTTCGGACATGTACATCGACTTTCAATTAAAATGTCCTCTCCTGTGTGGGAATTACATAACGTGTGCACGGGTACAGGTTGTGACGCAGGAACGAGGGCATATAGAAGTTTGGGTCGGGCCGTGAGTCATGCACAGACAGCCAAAGTGGGTAAGGCGAACGCTCACGTGGAGCGGGAAACGCGTGTTCGATTCCCAGTCCGGTACAAATTTTCATTTTCGTCGTTCTCTTATACAGTTGACGGTTGTTAACATTCGCAAGTGCGAATATATTTCATATTAGGCAGAAAAACCGTCTACCAGTACGAGATGGATTTCAATAGCCACAGGATCATGGGCTATCGAGTCAGCAGCATATCCTCCTGAACTTTCTCCAGAGCTCCCAATGGATTGCCGACATACTGTCATGCTTTTGCTCGCTACCCACTACAGTTGATGAACTCTGCCGTGGAGTGAAGCAGCATGGAATGAGTTGAGGTACTCATATTAGTCATCTCAGTTCAATTCAACCCGACGCCCAGTCATGCTAGAACCGTTTCAGCTACCAAACCTGGACGACATCGCCAAATTTAATAATGTATTCTCCCTACAGCATATTTACAATAAGTAAAAATTGGTTAGCTTCTATACAGAGTGTCTCGTTAATATTGCAACAAATTGGAGGGGTTGTGGAGGGTATTTTGAGGAACACATCTAGGATAGGAACCCATGTCCGGAAACGTCATCCAACTTCGCAATAAAGTGTCGAAGTTATAGACGCAGACGCCGTGCACTAGGCCACCTGTTCGCTGTTCGGCAGCAAACGTGACTCTGTGCTCTGATGGACCGTAGGCAGAACGACTCACAGTGATGTTCGCTACTCAGTGGTCGCCAGTGGAGATGGTGGAGCTAGCTGCTGCTTAGAAAGGCCTTGTCTCCTATAAACACAGTGCTCTGTTGCCTTGGAGGATGACGGTTTCGAGCAGTAGCTGCCATGATTCTGAGATAGACATGACCTTCTAACGGATTACTTTGAAGCAAAACGCGCTCCACAGTAAATGAGGCTGTACAAGAGTCATTTCCAGCCGACAATTGCTGTTCCGTAAATTATGACATCTTGACTTCCTCTTAATTTAATATCGCAGTTTCCATGAATTATACGTATTTCAGATTCCATCACGGTGTTCCCAAACTTCATTTGATAATGACAAAGCTCAATACTCTTCAGTTATTCCACTTATTATGTTGTCAGTGTTTTCACGTACTCTCTACAATAAATCAGTTCAAGTGCAATAGACAGTGGACTGCTTGATGAAACAACAAGAAGTGGGTTCACTAACCGTATTTCCATCTGCAGCCTCTAACCGAATGTACAATCCTTCTCAATCAAAATAACTTAAACTTATCGTAATATACACTTGGCTTTAGCCAGAATGTGTGAGGAGAAGGAAGAGGGTGCTCACAGAGTGTCATGTTCCAGCTGCCCTTGTTGGTCATGGGGTACTGCAGAACGTCGCCATCTATCTCGTACTCGCCGTCCAGGCTCTTCTCCGGGAAGAACTGCGAATAGACGATGCGGTTGTTGTCCAGGTCGCTCCTGAAAGTAAGAAGTACTGTCAGCAAAAATCGGAACGAGTCTGCTCTTTTCCAGATGGACGCAGACATCATAAACAAGGCATTCAAGTGATTCACGAAATTTGAAAGAATGGCAACGAACTTTCGTTCAGAACGTATTTGAGATTATCGAGATCCCAATCGTGAAAGTTCTTTGATGGTAAGGAAAGGAATTTAAAAAATTTGTCTCGGCTATTAACTCAGCAATAGTTGTTCCGGCGTATCGACAAGCGCCGGCACGAAGGTGAGGCACAAGAGCAGAGAAGGCTGCGAGACGACGTCAGCCAATAGCCCGCGGACTGGAACCGTACCACGGCAGGAGCGGCCTCTACAAGAAGAGAATATGAGGGCCGCTCCCGCCAAACTCGGCCGCACAGTACCCAACCGGCACTAGGAGAGCGCTGAGATATCAGTTATCAGTGATTCATATCCATTGCTTGTATGGACATAGTATACAGAGAAAGACACCTGCTGTTTGCATGTCGCCCATCTCTTGCAACTCGTTCTTGTAATACAGAGTTAAATATTGTCAATCTGCTTTCTTGTAATAAAAACTATTAATGTGATTTGCTTGAATTGTTGTATAGCATTCCGAGAACGCAGCATCCTTTAGGCATCCTATACGAGAAGAGTCGGCAGGACCCCACAATAGTTTTCTGCGATAACGCTTTCTTAGACGTTAGTTTTGGTTTCGTTACGTACAGGCCTCGATTTCTAAATTCTGTTTAAGTTTAGATATCTGCAAACATTGCTACGATTTGTATTTTATACTTCTCTTTGTGTAACTTACTGACCATTTACTGCTTTCTTTAACACTTAATATGGCTGTCGTAGGCGTTAAATGACATAGACCTGTACCAAACATTTGTTTCTTTACTTTTCAGAAGCCACACACACACCTCCCTAATTCATGACACATTTCACTTGTGTATTTTCACTCTCTTGTGCATATCTCTTTCCCATCGCTGCACGTATCTAGCACTGACATATGGATTCCTACTAATGTTAATATTGTATACTTTCGCTTAGGGAGCCACTCTTAGAGAGCTACCCTCGTATGACTCCTTACAAACGTCTGATTTTCTTTCTAAATTGTTTGTACGGCAGAAGCCACCAAGAAACTAATGATAGTAGTATTTATTATTTAGTATTTTATCCACCCTCAGGAATCATAGTTCTATGTAACGAAATAATAAGCAACCAGCAATCCGGTTGTTGTGGTCTTCAGTCTGGAGACTGATTCGATGCAGCTCTTCATGCTACTCTATCCTGTGCAAGCTTTTTCATTTCCAAGTAACTACTGTACCCTACATCCTTCTGAATCTGCTTGGTGTATTCATCTCTTGGTCTCCTTCTACGATTTTTACCCTCCATGCTGCCCTCCAATATTAACTTGGTGATCCCTTGATGCCACCGAGTGGGGTGGCGCGGTGGTTAGCACACTGGACTCGCATTCGGGAGGACGACGGTTCAAACCCATCTCCAGCCAACCTGCTTTAGGTTATCCGTGATTTCCCTAAATCGTTTCAAGCAAATTCCAGGAAGATTCCTTTGAAAGGGCATGGCCGATTTCCTTCCTAATCCTTCCTTAATCCAAGTTTGTGCTCCGTCTCTAATGACGTCGTTTTCGAAGGGACGTTAAATACTAATCTCCTCCTCCTTGATGCCTCAGAACATGTCCTACCAACCGATCCCTTCTTCTAGTCAAGTTGTGCCATAAATTTCTTTTCCCCATTCTATTCAGTACCTCCTCATTAATTACGTGATCTACCCATCTAATCTCCAGCATTCTTCTGTAGCACACATTTCGAAAGCTTCTGTTCTCTTCTTGCCTAAAGATACTGAATTTCTTTCATTTTTTTCCCTTTATTGTTATTTGCTCACCTTATACAAAGGCGGGCTGGCAGCGGATTACATCTATACCGCTCTTCAGGCACAAGAATTACAACAATTGAGAAAAAGGAGACAGAAAAGAAACAAATCTGAGGTTAAAAACAGGAGATACAATAAATAAAAAACATGAAGCCGTTTACGACGAAAACACACGAAAATACTGTCGGCACTGCACACAAACACTGACGAACGAGACGGTACAAGTGAATGAGGAGCGTGGCGGCGAAATACACTAGATCACAATCACGACGGCACAGACACTAAACTCATGGTGATGATCTCCGTCGCGCGATGTCCACTTAGCATGTGCGAGTCTGGGGACCTGCCAAGAGGGGAGGAAGATGGTGGAGGAGGGAGAGAGTAGAGAAGAGATGCCAATGGCAGGGGAGTTGAGGGGGGAAGAAATGAAGGGAGGAGGGGGTAGGGGAAGCCCAGGGGAGGAGGGGGGAAGGGGGAAGAAGGGAGGATGGAGGGAAGGAGAGAGAAGGGAGAGAGGGTGCCCTAAGGATGTGGGGGGGAGGATCAAAGTAGATAGGAGTGGTAGATGGAGGGGAGGAGGGCATCATCAAGGAGGGGGAGCTGGCGGAAGCCATCTTGAGAGAGGGTATGGAGAGTGGAGAGATGGAGAGCAGGTGGGACATGGAAATACAGGCGTGGCAGCAGACAGGGGCGGGAGAGACCAGCGGGTGAGGAGGATCGAGTTTTTGGGAGGCGTAGAGGATCTGTATCTGTTCGAGGAAAAGGAGGAGGTGGGGGAGCGGAATAAGGTCGTACAGGATCCACATGGGGGGGGGGGGGGGTGGAGACGGATGCAATAGGCGAGGCGAAGAGCGTGGCGTTCTAGGATCTGAAGGGATTTGTAAAAGGTAGGGGGAGCGAAGATCCAGGCAGGGTGGGTGTAGCAAAGGATAGGGCGAATGAGGGAGTTATAGGTATGGAGGATGGTGGACGAGTCCAGACCCCATATATGGCCAGAAAGGAGCTTGAGGAGATGGAATCAGGAGCGTGCCTTGGCTTGGTTTGTCCGGAGGTGGGGGGTCCAGGAGAGGCGACAGCTGAGGGTGACGGCAAGGTACTTAAGGGTGGGGGTGAGGGCTAAAGGACGGCCATAGATGGTGATATAGAAGTCGAGGAGGCGGAGGGAAGGGGTGGTTTTGCCTACAATGATCGCCTGGGTTTTGAAAGGATTGACCTTAAGCAACCACTGGTTGCACCAAGTGGTGAACCGGTCAAGATGGGATTGGAGAAGGTGTTGGGAGCGCTAAAGAGTGGGGGCAAGGGCAAGGAAGGCGGTGTCATCAGCGTACTGGAGAAGGTGGATGTGGGGTGAAGGCGGCAGCATGTCCGCCGTATACATAAGGTACAGAAGAGGGGAGAGGACGGAACCTTGGGGCACACTGGTGGAGGGGAAAAAGGTGTAGGAATCCGTGTTATGGACGGTGACGTAGGAAGGACGTTGGGAAAGAAAGGAGCCGATCAGACGGACGTAGTTAATAAGAAGGGCAAAGGTTTGGAGCTTGAAGAGGAGACCGGCATGCCACACGCGATCATAGGCTCGTTCAAGGTCAAGGGAGAGGAAGATAGGGGAGCGATTTTCTTTCATGTAGATGGTTGGTTATTATTTCGTTACATAGTACGTACTATGTCCATGACTTGGCAGTTTCTTGTGTTATCTGCCTTCTTACCTTTTTAGCCACTGCTAAATCTTCCACCCTTACCTTCCTGCAAAACAAGAGTGCTGTGTGCCGTGGATCTGCCATTTCATCCGTTGGCTACAAGGAAAAGAATCTGCCCAGAGTTCAGTTCACAGACTAAGACATACAGTCACGACACTCTATGGTGCAAAATTAGTTACCGTTTGACAGGTGGTGCGGCACCAGCGCTCCAGGCGGTGAGAAAAGAAGAAGTCACATGCATCGTAAGTATAATGCTCATTTTTAGTTATTTTGTATTTAATTAATGTAACAGTTGATATTTTCTTGCATTCCATGCACCAATAAGTTACCAAGAGCAATGATTTATACTGAAACACATGTAAAAGCAGCTGAATCATATTGATTCAATGACAAAAGCTACAACTAATTCATGAAAAAATACTTTCGAATATGGCTATATTTGCATCTATCTCCGCTGAAAGCAACAGAATAAAAACACTTATTTTACACTTGAGAAGTACATATTTCTTTTGTTTTCTGTTATTATCGTAGGCACTTTTATTGCTAGTTAAAAAATTTTATGAAGTCTAATGATTCGCTCATTCTTTCACTTCACTGCACTTTATAATACACGAATATTTTTGTATATGTAATTATCTTTCATTCAGAAACGAACGTGTTGAAAATTTAGCAAGAATTCTAGATCTGATTTATTCTATGTTGGGAATCACTATTATGGATTTTGACGATTTATTATCACATCTGTGTGGTTTTCCCTTGGGCTATAAGTGTGGTGGGTTATTAAATTATGTTGGTATTATATCCTATACAATTTTTCCTACGTTCCATATTCGCTGATTTTACTCCGCTTTGCTGGGTAGATATACGAATTTTTTCCGCAGGAGTGTCAGGTCTTCTGGTGTTTACTACCAGTTTTTTGTTATTAAAGGAAAACCACATTACTCGGTAAATATCAATCAGTACGATACAAGACAATGGTAAATATACTGTTCTGTGGTGTACCCTTTCGTGCTTCCTGAGGTCTTTAGGAAACTAAAGAGTGACAAATGTGATTTCTGCCGATTTTTGAGGCACTACATACACTGCCTATTGTAAAAACTGTTACAAACCAGTATAAAAGTTAGTATTAGCACTCATCATATATTGTATTCAGATGTGTTGCTTGCTGGCCGCTAGGGGCGCCGCTATCGTTGTGGGTAACTAAAATGAGACGGAGTGCCGCGATTGTTACGGTAGACGGTGGTTCAGTCTGCCTGGTCTGACTACTCTGCTGCTACTCGTGGTGTCGTTAGTGATGGCTGGACTCCTCACAGGAATAACGGTCACCTCGTTATACACGTTCCTCCAGCCATCATCCTCTCTCGGATGATAGGCATTAACATCCAAGTGACTCGATTAATCTTGTTACGAGAGGCGGTGAAGTGTATACTTCAACTGTTATCAACATAAGAATTGTCTCACACACAAACAATAGGAAAATTTATTCCTTAACCATAGTAGTACAGAGGTCTACAGAAATGTTTAGTCCCTTTAACCGTCCATTCACGAGTTTTTTCTGTAGCAAAGCAGCAAAGAAGATTAAAACTGAGCACCTCATTAACACATTGGTTATTAGATACACCAACATCTACATCTACATCTACATTTATACTCCGCAAGCCACCCAACGGTGTGTGGCGGAGGGCACTTTACGTGCCACTGTCATTACCTCCCTTTTCTGTTCCAGTCGCGTATGGTTCGCGGGAAGAACGACTGTCTGAAAGCCTCCGTGCGCGCTCGAATTTCTCTAATTTTACATTCGTGATCTCCTCGGGAGGTATAAGTAGGGGGAAGCAATATATTCGGTACCTCATCCAGAAACGCACCCTCTCGAAACCTGGCGAGCAAGCTTCACCGCGATGCAGAGCGCCTCTTTTGCAGAGTCTGCCACTTGAGTTTGCTAAACATCTCCGTAACGCTATCACGGTTACCAAATAACCCTGTGACGAAACGAGCCGCTCTTCTTTGGATCTTCTGTATCTCCTCCGCCAAACGGGTCTATTACGGATCCCACACTGATGAGCCATACTCAAGTATATGTCGAACGAGTGTTTTGTAAGCCACCTCCTTTGTTGATGGACCACACTTTCCAAGGATTCTCCCAATGAATCTCAACCTGGTACCCGCCTTACTAACAATTAATTTTATATGATCATTCCACTTCAAATCGTTCCGTACGCATACTCCCAGATATTTTACAGAAGTAACTGCTACCAGTGTTTGTTCCGCTTTCATATAATCATACAATTAAGGATCCTTCTTCCTATGTATTCGCAATACACTACATTTGTCTATGTTAAGAGTCAGTTGCCACTCCCTGCACCAAGTGCCTATCCGCTGCAGATCTTCCTGCATTTCGCTACAATTTTCTAATGCTGCAACTTCTCTGTATAGTACAGCATCATCCGTGAAATGCCGCATGGAACTTCCGACACTATCTACTAGGTCATTTATATATATTGTGAAAAGCAATGGTCCCTTAACACTCCCCTGTGGCACGCCAGAGGTTACTTTAACGTCTGTAGACGTCTCTCCATTGATAACAACATGCTGTGTTCTGTTTGCTAAAAACTCTTCAATCCAGCCACACAGCTGGTCTGACATTCCGTAGGCTCTTACTTTGTTTATCAGGCGACAGTGCGGAACTGTATCGAACGCCTTCCGGAAGTCAAGGAAAATAGCATCTACCTGGGAGCCTGTATCTAATATTTTCTGGGTCTCATAAACAAATAAAGCGAGTTGGGTCTCACACGATCGCTGTTTCCGGAATCCATGTTGATTCCTACAGAGGGGATTCTGGGATTCCAAAAACGACATGATACTCGAGCAAAAAACATGTTCTAAAATTCTACAACAGATCGACGTCAGAGATATAGGTCTATAATTTTGCGCATCTGCTCGACGACCCTTCTTGAAGACTGGGACTACCTGTGCTCTTTTCCAATCATTTGGAACCTTCCGTTCCTCTAGAGACTTCCAGTACACGGCTGTTAGAAGGGGGGCAAGTTCTTTCGCGTACTCTGAGTAGAATCGAATTGCTATCCCGTCAGGTCTAGTGGACTTTCCTCTGTTGAGTGAGTCCAGTTGCTTTTCTATTCCTTGGACACTTATTTCGATGTCAGCTATTATTTAGTTTGTGCGAGGATTTAGAGAAGGAACTGCAGTGCGGTCTTCCTCTGTGAAACAGCTTTGGAAAAAGGTGTTTAGTTTTTCAGCTTTACGCATGTCATACTCTGTTTCAATGCCATCATCATCCCGGAGTGTCTGCATATGCTGTTTAGAGCCACTTACTGATTTAACGCAAGACCAGAACTTCCTAGGGTTTTCTGTCAAGTCGGTACATAGAATTTTACGTTCGAATTCAGTGAACGCTTCACGCATAGCCCTCCTTACGCTAACTTTGACATCGTTTAGCTTCTGTTTGTCTGAGAGGTTTTGACTGCGTTTAAACTTGGAGTGAAGCTGTCTTTGCTTTCGCAGTAGTTTCGTAACTTTGTTGTTGAACCACGGTGGGTTTTTCCCGTCTCTCACAGTTTTACTCGGCACGTACCTGTCAAACGCATTTTACAATTGCCTTAAACTGTTTCCATAAACACTCAACATTGTCAGTGTCGGAACAGAAATTTTCGTTTTGATCTGTTAGGTAGTCTGAAATCTGCCTTCTATTACTCTTGCTAAACAGATAAACCTTCCTCCCTTTTTTATATTCCTATTAACTTCCATATTCAGGGATGCTGCAATGGCCTTATGGTCACTGATTCCCTGTTCTCCACTTACAGAGTCGAAAAGTTCGGGTCTGTTTGATATCAGTAGGTCCCCTTAATTGCTCGAGGTAATTTTCGGTTAGTGCACTCTGTATAATGTCATTCGATGCTCTGTCCCTACCACCCGTCCTAAACATCAGAGTGTCCCAGTCTATATCTGGTAAATTGAAATCTCCACCTAAGACTATAATATGCTGATAAAATTTATGTGAAATGTATTACAAATTTTCTCTCAGTTGTTCTGCCACTAATGATGCTGAGTCGGGAGGTCGGTAAAAGGAGCCAATTATTAACCTAGCTCGGTTGTTGAGTGTAACCTCCACCTATAATATTTCACAGGAACTATCCACTTCTACTTCACTACAGGATAAACTACTAATAACAGCAGCAAACACGCCACCACCGGTTGCATGCAATCTATCCTTTCTAAACACCGTCTGTGTCTTTGTAAAAATTTCGTCTGAATTTATCTCTGGCTTCAGCCAGCTTTCTGTACCTATAACGATTTCAGCTTCGGTGCTTTCTATCAGCACTTGAAGTTCCGGTACTTTACCAATGCAGCTTCGGCATTTTACAATTACAATACCGATTGCTGCTTGGTACCCGCATGTCCTGACTTTGCCCCACACCCTTTGAGACTGTTGCCCTTTCTGTACTTGCCCGAGGCCATCTAACCTAAAAAAACTGCCCAGTCCACGCCACACAACCCCTGCTACCCTTGTAGCCGCTTGCTGTATGTAGTGGACTCCTGACCTATCTAGCGGAACCCGAAACCCCCCCCCCCCCTATGGCGCAAGTCGAGGAATCTGCAGCCCACACGTTGCAGAACCGTCTCAGCCTCTGATTCAGACCCTCCACTCGGCTCTGTACCAAAGGTCCGCAGTCAGTCCTGTCGAGGATGCTGCAGATGGTGAGCTCTGCTTTCATCCCAGTAGTAAGACTGGCAGTCTTCACCAAATCAGATAGCCGCCGGAAGCCAGAGAGGATTTCCTCCGATCCATAGCGACACACATCATTGGTGCCGACATGAGCGACCACCTGCAGATGGGTGCACCCTGTACCCTTCATGTCATCCGGAAGGACCCTTTCCACATCTGGAATGACTCCCCCCGGTATGCACACGGAGTTCACATTGGTTTCTTCCCCTCTCTTGCTGCCATACCGCTAGGGGGCCGCATTACGCGCCTGACGTTGGAGCTCCCAGCTACCAGTAAGCCCATCCTCTGTGACTGCCCGGATCTTGCAGACTGAGGGGCAACCTCTGGAACAGGACAAGCAGCCATCTCCGGCCGAAGATCAGTATCAGCCGGAGACAGAGCCTGAAACCGGTTAGTCAGACAAACTGGAGAGGCCTTCTGTTCAGCCCTCGGGAATGCCTTTCGCCCCTGCCACACCTCGAGACGACCTCCCACTCTACCACAGGTGAGGGGTGATCCCCAGTGTGGGCAGAATCCCGGGCTGTTACAGTCATAGTCCGATCGGGGGATGCGTGGGACGAGCTGGCCGTTCCCGACAAACCCCCATCCGGACCCCCACAGTGATGCCCATTGGCAACAGCCTCAAGCTGTGTGACCGAAGCCAACACTGCCTGAAGCTGGGAGTGAAGGGATGCCAACCCAGCCCGCATCCGAACACAGCAGTTGCAGTCCTTTCCCATGCTAAAAACTGTTGTGCAAAGAACGTCTGAATTAATCTACAGAGAGCACAAACAAATCTACACAAAATTTAAACGGTTATTAAAATACAAGATTGCCTAGTAAATGCAGTAATGCTGCTACTTGCGCACCGCTGACACACTGCTCGGCGGCGGAAAGAGACTACGCGATTTTTCACTATTCATGTACTAAAACGCGATGCTACAACTCTCAAATACTATAATACACCGGAAATTTATGAATTAAACAATGTAAGTACCAAAACCACGCAAAGAAATTAAGAATTAAACTATGTAACAAATGAGTGAGCTAAGAGTATACGACTTTCTGCTGGCAGCTGCTTATCCAACGGCAGCAGGGAGCACACTGGCTGTGACCAACCGACACTGGCCGTTCAAAATAAAAACAGAAGACAGACGACTACGCGAATTTATACTATTCAGGTACTAAAACGCGATGCTACAACACTCAAATACTATAATACGCCCGAAATTTATGAATTAAACAATGCAAGTTCCAAAACACGGAAGAAATTAAGAATTAAACTATATAACAAATGAGTGAGCTGGGAGTATACGACTTTCTGCTGGCAGCTGCTTATCCAACGGCGCACAGTGGGCCAGAATCTTGAAAACGTGGCCAAAAAGGAAAAAAAAAAGTTTAAAGATGGGGATTTTGGACTATCAGGTTGGCAGCAGCAATGCTGGGACAACTGAATGCCAGCTGTGCGGACGACCAGATGTTCATTTGTTCGGTAATATCTCAGGTCAAATGCGGCAGTTCATTGTTAGCGTGCGCGCAGCTGGCCAGGCTATAAAAACAGTCGTGTTGTTGAAGGAAGTTATTTATGTTTTGTGTAAGTGAAACCAATACTTTCAATATGGAATGTATTGCAGGAGGTATGTACTAGTGAAAAAACACTTATATCACTATTAAATCATCAATTATGCACGTTTATATTTCAATTAACGTACTACAGGGAAATGAATGACAAAATCGTAAAATGCCCTTAAAAAATAGAGATAAGTTACGAATTCCACGACGTTCCGCTTTCTTTTGCGCTGTGTATGCAAGTATATATTATTACCTTTGTAAATTAAGCTTCAAATCCTGCGACTAGTTGCGACTCTGGCTTTGAGCCACGCTTTAAGCGACACTTGCAAAATGTCATTGTTCAGACATCTTCAAAAATGACAGTAGAATCAATTAATTATGAGTTTTATTTGTACAATTTAAATTACAATCGACACGTAGAAGCATTGTAAAGAATAAAATAATTAGAAAAATGACGAAAAGTGTAACACAGATTTTTTTTTTTTATTTCAGTTTCATCTGATCCAGCGTATTCCAGAATCGGATTTTCGAGGAAAGATATTTTTCTAATAACAAAAGAGTATTTGTCAAATGATTTGGAAAGGTCGTTGACAGAAAAAGTGGACATAAAATTAAAATTCCCTATGATATGAGGCCTACCATTTCGATTTTGTTAACAAAGTTAAGAAGCAAGTATAAGGAAGCAACTCGGCGACAAGGATATTTTTTCAAGAAGAACGAAACCTGGTTAAATACAATAGTATATATTCCGATTGATTCGAAACCTGCAAGTGTGACTGAATCAACAGGCCGACCTGCCACAAAATTTGAAACATTATCTGACAGGTCTAAAAGAAGGAGAACTGAGGAGATTCGTACGAAGTTCAGTCCTGTCGAATTATCGTTCGCCGCGCAAATGAGTCTTCGATCTTCGGGGCACCCAGATGCTGCGAAGATTGTGAAAGACGTCACACTCTCAAGTCCATCTAAGGTGAAAAAATACAAGGCAGGCTTGCGATTTTCAACATCATCGCCATCCTCATATGATGCAAATGAAGGTCTAGCAATCCTTTTCGACTTGGAATTGTCAAAGGAATCTTACCAGCATTTGAGAAATGGGGCTAAAGGAAAAGGCTTAAACACACTATATCCACCGTATTCAGCTGTTTTGGTAGCAAAAAAAGCTTGTTGCCCTCCAGACGTAACCCTCAGTTTTACCGAATCAAAAGCTGAGGTACGGTTGCAAGCTTTGTTAGACCACACTGTTCAACGTGTTCTACTGCTGAAACGAGACGATATTTTACATATGAGTGATTCGGAAATGTCTAATATGGCCCTTATTTGTAAGTGGGGCTTTGACGGAACCTCCGGGCAAAGCATGTATAAAATGAAGTTTCCAGATTCGAGTATTTCAGATGCAACTTCATTTTTCACTACGCTTGTTCCACTGAAACTTGCAGGTGTAAATGAAGAAACTAAAGAAGAAAAGATCTTATGGATTAATCCGAAGCCGTCTTCAATCCTCTTTTGCAGACCACTGAAGTTAGAATTTACAAAGAAAACAGAGCAAACGTCTTTAAATGAGAAAGCGTATTACGACAAACAGATCGAACAACTCCAGTCATTCGAAACAGTTATTCATGGGAAAGACATTTCCATTAAATACAATTTAAGCATGACCATGGTAGATGGTAAAGTGTGCAATGCTATCACCAACACGAAATCTGCGCAACGGTGCTATCTCTGCAAGGCTACGTCTGCACAATTTAATAACATTGACGATGTTTTGAAAAAACAAGTTACCGCCGATTGTCTGCAGTACGGACTATCAACTCTTCACGCCTGGATTCGATGTTTTGAATGTTGTATTCATTTGGCATACCGAATGAAAACAAAAAAGTGGCAGGCAGGTAAAGCAGAAGATAAAGAGGAAAAAGCAATACTGAAAGCCAACATTCAAAAATCTTTCAAAGAGCAGCTTGGAATTGTAATTGACATGCCGAAACAAGGGTTTGGCAGTTCGAATGACGGAAACACCGCTCGATGTTTTTTTGAATACACTCCAACATCTGCGCTGATAACTGGAGTTTCCGAAGAACTAATCCACCGTTTCCATATAATTTTGCAGACGATTTCGAGCGGACGTCAGATCGACGTTGAAAAGTTTCGGGCATATGCCTTAACAACTGCCAGGCACTACGTGAAAGAATATCCCTGGTACAATATGCCAACAGCAGTCCATAGATTGTTGATTCACGGTCCAGACATTATTTCTTCGGCCATTTTACCCATCGGTCAACTATCGGAGGATGCTCAGGAATCAACCAATAAGTTGATAAAGCAATATCGCCTGAGTTTTTCTCGAAAGTTTTCAAGAGTTAGACTGTGGAAGATGTGTTCAGGAGATTGTTGGCAACGACAGACCCCTACGTTTCTTCCTTACGCAAATCTTCGCCGAAGAAACTGAAGAGTTTGTCGCCAGAAGCCGTTGCCCTCTTAGTTCCTGTGGCGGAAGACTATGAAGATTCAGATGCAGATGCAGATAATGAGGAAACGGTGTTTGGGGATGATGACGATTCAGCTGAAGCAGAAGACGAAAAAGAATAAGAAAATGAAACCTTGTAAATTAAGTTATAAAAAATTTACAAAATAAATAATTGTAATTAAAATGAAATAATTTTTTGTAATATTTTACACCATCTTGTAACCTATATTTGGTCCTTTCTTCGAGTTTTCCACTTTTTTGGTTTATCTTTTAAGCATTAACTACAATAACCCATAAATACTGACTTTTATATGAATAAAAATATATAAATATAAATAAATAAAAAGACATAGATTTTGACCATCATCTTGGATCCACCATTTTTAAACTTTTTGAACTCTGTCATCATCAGTAACCTCGATAATTCCCTAAAAATTACTTTTATACGTAAAAAAATGATAGCAGTGTACATAGAGCCTGCCATCTTGGGTCCGCCATTTTGTTTTTTTCACTTTTTGATATCATATTCTTAATCAGAAACTTTGTAAACGCTTACATACTAAGTTTGGTACAAATTGAACAACTACTTATATTTTTACCAGCTTTTTGGGATTCTGACCCACTGTGCGGCGGCAGGAAGCACACCAAAAGCTCAGGTAAACGACGCTGGAGCAAGAAATATGCTGAGATCATTTTGAGGAAGTCCATCATAACAATCCCCTGAAGTGATTGTGGAGTACTGCTAAAATTTGTATGATGATGTCAAGAGGCCAATTAGGACCGCGTTCCTTAGTGATTCTTTAGTGTTACAGAAAGAATGATGCATTATCGATATACATTTTTCACGTGTATGTTTTCAAATATTCGACCAACGAATGCCTATGTGGCTCACATGATGTGGAAGGTTTCTTTGCACGTGGACAACGGCTATCTTGCTGCCTGTGTGCGTCCTGCAGCAGTACGCAGTACTACCTGAACTTGGTGACGTTGGAGCGCGTCCAGCCCCGTTCGTAGACATTCCTGAGCCGCAGCTTATAGCTGGCCCCGGGACCGCCGCGCTTCTGCACTACCTCTTTGGCGAAGAACGGGTCGAAGGGCAGCACTCCGTACTCGGGAATTCCTATGGAAAACACAGAAAGAGAATAACGCTATGCTTCATATGAAACACATAAGGGGAGGGGTGGGGGACAAGGAAAGAAGTATGGGAAACCAAAACCACAACAAATTACCATATCTGATACGTTATAGGAAACACGTTGGCAATCAAAACAGCTTCCAGTCGTTTCCGGATGCATAAATACAAGCCCAGTATGAAACTTCCTGGAAGATTGAAACTGTGTGCCGGACCGAGACTCTAACGCGGGACCTTTGCCTTTCGTAGGCTAGTGCTCTACCACTTGCCCGCGAAAGGCAAAGGTCCCGAGTTTGAGTCTCGGTCCGGCACACAGTTTCAATCTGCCAGGACATTTCACATCAGCGTACACTCCGCTGCAGAGTGAAAATCTCATTCAAGTCCAGTATGTTTCCAAGAGAATCTCAAACCATACTTCCCGCAAAATAGGTGCAGGTTCAGGTAACAGTGATATAGGCGGACGGTGAACACGCATCGTTCTCTGCTAAGTAGAGCACAAAACCCCAATAATATTGAGAGATGGTGGCTGTGGAGGCTGGTGAGATGCGACAATTCACCCTCCTGCTCACAACACCTGTGCTGGACGATGAGAGTTGTGGGAACCCTGGTGGTGCCCTGCCACCTTGGAATACGCATTATCACCATAGAGGTACGAACATTGGACCATGGGGTGGACTTGATCTGCCAAATGGTTAAACCATCCTTGGCAGTAATGCGGCCTTACAGAGTAACAATGGGGGCCTATCAAATACCACGATATGGCTGCCTAAATCGTCGCCGAAACCCCTCCATGTTTCAATCCTGGGATTGAAGTTGGGAACAGTGTGAAACGTAACTCATCTGACCAAACGACTTTCTTCCCTTGCTTCGTAGTCTTTATTTTAAAGCTTCTACACTATGTGTTTCCCTTTACTGACATTTGCATCACCGGTGTGTGGTTTAAGAATTCCAACTCGCCCTGCAGTTTCTCGCTTACGGAGCTCCCTTCGTGCCGTATCGGTGCCGTCATGGTTTGCGACTGTGACATTCAGATCTGCAACGACTTTTGCAGCTGCCGTCCTCGCATTTTTCGTCAACCCTCTTCAATGATCGTCTGTCACGATCACTCTACAAAAACTCTCTTCTACATTGTCGATTAGCGGATGATGTTTTCCCGCTTTCCCCACATGCGTTGCTTCTTGAAACACCAAAATTTTGGCTACCTTGGACACGGAAGCATCCACCATACGAGTACCAACAATTTTCCCTCGTTCAAATTCACTGAGTTCCGTCATAATGGATTCATAACTACTCAGAACGCTGTTCTGACCAATATTGACACTTTCAACGTTTTGAGCGGGTTGCACATGTGCCGTTCGTGGTCAAATACAACAGCACAGTCCCAAGGTTTGCCTAGCATCTTCACATATGTTCAAGCACGCATTCTTCGCTGTCTTTTGAAATTTTTCTTCAATTCTTATTTTTCCTATTTCTTCAGAACAATGAATGGAATAGTACCACTGGCTATCACAGGTGAAAAATTTTTAACTTCACTATTGCTAGTTTTCAAAACTAAGAACCAAGCTGAGATAATTCACAATGGATAATATTCGTTAGCTGGAAAATAGTATAATCCAATTTCTCGATCTCATACGCTAGGAACGCCCTTTTGCAACTACATTTTTTGTCTAAGATTTGAGATAAAGACGCACTGTATACTATGATACTCGACGAGAATTTTATCGTGTCTCGTTCCAGGACGATAATCATGTTCTGTGAATCATTTGCTGTCTGCTTTGCGGAGTTACTTTACAGATGTGATCCTTATACAGACATGGGTAGCCTTTAACTTCGGTGATATTAAAACTTAAAAGAAAGGAGTCAGTTCCAAGACTCTTATCATAAGAGGTCTGTCTAAAAAGCACCCGACCTTTGATTTTCCCGCGGAAAATAGAGACGATAGCGCGGCACCACTGTACACATTAAAGGAAGAGACCTTTATGCACATGCGTGAATTTTGTCCCCGCCTTCCAAAGCGTCAGTCGCTGCCTGTCGGACGCTACGTGGGGTGCTACACAACGTTTCGTCGGATTACCGATTCTCTCAAGCTGACTGAACGTGTTGAGCAAAGATACTGCATCAAATTTTGTCAAAAGCTTGGTGATTCTCAAAGCGAAACAATTCGTAAGATTCAGCAGTTGTTTGGAGAATATGCGACGTGTGTAACACAAATTAACAAGAGTTCAACCGATTCAAAAATGGCCACACATCATTGGAGAGTGACCAGCGTTCTGGCAGGGCCCGAGCTGCTCGGGGTGCAGCTGTTCTTGAGAGAGTGCCAAATTTCGTGATGGCAGATCGTCGTTTGACCGTGCAGGAGATTTCCCAACAGGTTGAAGTGAGTAAAGCTTCTGCACATGCAATTTGCACAGGACCTTCTGGACACAGTGATAACTGGAGATAAGTCATGGGTGTATGGGTATGACCCATAAAGAAAATGTCAGTCGTCGCAATGGAAGTATCCCGAGTCTCCAAGGGCGAAGAAAGTGCGGCAGGTGCGAAGAAAAATCAAGGTGATGCTGGCTGTCTTCTTTGATGTCCGTGTAATTTTGCATCACGAATACACACTAGAAGATCAAAATGTGACAAAGGAGTACTATCAAGATGTTCTCCGGCGACTCCGTGACGCAGTTCAGCGAAAAAAAAGCCAGACATGTGGACGGCGAAAACCTGGCAACTACATCACGACAACAACCTCACACATTCATCTAACTTGATCCAAAATTTCTTGGCCAAACATGGAATTACAGCCGTTCGCCAACCTCTCTACTCTCTAGACATGGCTCCACGCGACTTCCGGTTGTTTCCAAAATTGAAGACGCCTCTGAAAGGATCCAGTTTTGAGAGTAGAGAAGAGATAATGTGGAACACGACGACGGAGCTAAACACCATTTCAAAAGAAGACTTCCAGAGGTGTTTCCGGCAATGGAAGGATCGGTGGGCTACGTGTGTGCAAGCACAAGGGGCCTACTTTGAAGGGGAATAGGGTTCTAACCCCGTCAGGCATTCGAAATATTTTTTCTGGCCAAAGGTTGGATACTTTTTAGTCAGGCCTCGTACAAGAGCACACGCAAAGGACTCGTAAGGACATCACACAAGTAATACACTTTTCCGTACTTGCCGATGTAGATCGTAGGTATGTTTACTCATTACGCCATATGTGACGTTAACAGCTGCAATGAAATACTTGTCATCTGCAAGAATGTAATTAATTAATATTTCGAATCACAAATGCATCTGTCAGATGTGTATATTTATTTCGATTGAGATTGTATTTTCGCTCAAAGTCATGTACGAGGCATATTCGTCAAATAATGTCCGATTTTGCGAAAAATGGAAATTTCTGTGAAAATCTGATGGAACTTTGCACCGATGTGTTGAGCAGTGCCTTTCACGTCGCCTTTTCAGTTCAGAGCGCAAAGTGATCACGTAGAAATGCCTAAAACAACAGTGTCTCCCGCCAAGTATGTGGATCTGGCGAGAGATTTCTCCCGAAGCTATGCAGCCCAGATAAAAAAATGTCATGCGTTTCGTTCTTCAAGACATTTCTCAGCCGCATCCTGCAGGGGCAACGAAGACACTCCTGCAGCGTTTTGGATGGGAAGTGTTTGATCACCCACAATACAGCCCTTAATTGTCTCCCTCCGATGTTCATCTCTGCTCACATGAACGTTTGGCTATGAAGGCAACATTTTGGCGCAAACAACGAAAGAAAGACCAGCGTAGAGAATTGGTGGAAAGCACAGGCGGCTGTTTTCTGTGACAATGGTACTGGAAAGTTTCTACAAAGCCACGGCAAATGTCTAAGTCGTAGCGGGGACTATTTAGAGAGGTAGCTATAAGGTGTGGCTAACTGTTGAGAGTAAATAATTTTTTATTTTCATTGTGGTTTCCATTTTGTGGCCCATCGGACCTTACTTTCCGAACAGCCCTCGTATTACGTGTAAATCATCTTCGAAAATTCTACAGCCCACAACAGCAGAGAGTGAGCACTTCAGGCAGTAGTCTTTCTTTTTTTCAAAATTTGACCTCTTAGAACCTAAGATTCTTTTGCCTCTTATCTTACCAGGACTTTTATATACTTTGGCTGTTTTTTGTTGTTGGATAGGAAATTTTTTATTATTGATCAGTCGCTTGAAATTTTCCCTGTTTTATATGGTGTCTTCTGTGATGTTACATTTTTTTCAATCTCTTCTTGTCTCTTGTAGGCAAGACGTGGATTTTTTAAATTTGGAAATTAAATTACAAAATTTTCTTTGTTAGCCTGTTGCCATTCATTTTATGAAACATTAATCTCCTCTTCCCAACTGTGTATGAAATTGTCTCTATGTTTCTGTATAAATTTTCATTTCTCCCATTCGTCCAGTTGTTATTTTTTGCTTTGAGGCTCTACATTTTTTTCAGTAATTTCCGTTCCTTTTTCTTGTCCACTTATTTTATTCATTGTAAGGCAGTGACTACTGTATAGTGATTTCTGTTTAATTACTGTTGCGCAGTGTTTAACTTCTGCTCGGAGTGATAGTGATCTTTTATTATATGGGTTTTGGGTGAGTTTTTATGCTAATTCCAGTTTCCTTGACCTTTCCTTATTTGTGGTGTTATCTAATCGATTTGATTGTATCAGTTCTCCCAAATACTTAAGCTTATCAATTCTTTTGATGTTTCCGTCTTGTGCTTCCACATTTTTTCTTTGTTGTACTTATGTTCAATGTGTTCAGTTCTTTTGCTCGATATTTACTATCCGATTTTAGCTTCAATTTTGGGAAGTGTTTCTCTCATTATCTTCGCGTCTGTTTTGTACTTCGAAATTGTTGCAATATCGTAAGCAAAAGCGAGACACTTCATCACGAATCTCCCTATTCCTTGTCGTACATACATTTCTTCGATGTTTATCTCTTGTACGACTTTATCACACGCTCTCATGACCTGATATAAGAGCAGATTGAAGAGAACATCGCCCTGCCGAACACTTCTGAAGGTTACAGAAACTTCTCCTAGGAATTTAACTTATGAAGTTGTGTCTCTGAGTGTCTGTTCGACTAACTATCTTGCGGTTTTGTTGATATCTGATTCTTCCAGTGTTTAAGAACAGTTAATGTCTACAGAATTAAAGGATTTTTTGGAAACAAAGAATGTAATGCCTCTGTAGAGGTTCCGCGTTGTTCTAAACCTGAGGATTGTCTCAAAGTTAAAAATATTGTCTGGACATGATCTACTTTTTCTGAAACCTTCTTGGTGCTCTGCTTGGCCTTCTGTCTTATTCAGTAGAACTTTGGATATAATTTTTTAGGCGGCTGGAAGTAGAGATATCCCTCGGTAATCGTTGATATCTGTTCTGTCTCCGCTCTTATGGATTAAGGCTTGATAGCAGCCATTTTTAATGCAGTAAAGGGAGGAAAAAAGCACTGTGAGAAGAGTCACTCACAACAGCACATCCATGAGGGTTCTTGCTGACAGCGAACGAAAAGGCACGAGCCAAGAGAAGGAACAATGTAGCAGTTACTGATAGCCATAGCAGATTAGATTTGTAAATTCTTGCCGCTCTCTCCAATTTTGATAGTAATTACAGCCACCTAAAATTATTTCAGTATTCCTGGAGAAAGAAAACTGGCGTTCTACGGATCGGAGCGTGGAATGTCAGATCCCTTAATCGGGCAGGTAGGTTAGAAAGATTAAAAAGGGAAATGGATAGGTTGAAGTTAGATATAGTGGGAATTAGTGAAGTTCGGTGGCAGGAGGAACAAGACTTCTGGTCAGGTGACTACAGGGTTATAAACAAAAAGTCAAATAGGGGTAATGCAGGAGTAGGTTTAATAATGAATAGGAAAATAGGAATGCGGGTAAGCTACTACAAACAGCATAGTGAACGCATTATTGTGGCCAAGATAGATACGAAGCCCACACCTACTACAGTAGTACAAGTTTATATGCCAACTAGCTCTGCAGATCACGAAGAAATTGAAGAAATGTATGATGAAATAAAAGAAATTATTCAGATAGTGAAGGGAGACGAAAATTTAATAGTGATGGGTGACTGGAATTCGAGTGTAGGAAAAGGGAGAGAAGGAAACGTAGTAGGTGAATATGGATTGGGGCTAAGAAATGAAAGAGGAAGCCGCCTGATAGAATTTTGCACAGAGCACAACTTAATCATAGCTAACACTTGGTTTAAGAGTCATGATAGAAGGTTGTATACATGGAAGAACCCTGGAGATACTAAAAGGTATCAGATAGATTATATAATGGTAAGACAGAGATTTAGGAACCAGGTTTTAAATTGTAAGACATTTCCAGGGGCAGATGTGGACTCTGACCACAATCTATTGGTTATGAGCTGTAGATTAAAACTAAAGAAACTACAAAAAGGTGGGAATTTAAGATGGAACCTGGATAAACTGAAAGAACCAGAGGTTGTAGAGAGTTTCAGGGAGAGCATAAGGGAACAATTGAAAGGAATGGGGGAAAGAAATACAGTAGAAGAAGAATGGGTAGCTCTGAGGGATGAAGTAGTGAAGGCAGCAGACGATCAAGTAGGTAAAAAGAAGAGGGTTAGTAGAAATCCTTGGGTAACAGAAGAAATATTGAATTTAATTGATGAAAGGAGAAAATATAAAAATGCAGTAAATGAAACAGGCAAAAAGGAATACAAACGTCTCAAAAATGAGATTGACAGGAAGTGCAAAATGGCTAAGCAGGGATGGCTAGAGGACAAATGTAAGGATGTAGAGGCTTATCTCACTTGGGGCAAGATAGATACTGCCTACAGGAAAATTAAAGAGACCTTTGGAGATAAGAGAACCACATGTATGAACATCAAGAGCTCAGATGGAAACCCAGTTCTAAGCAAAGAAGGGAAAGCAGAAAGGTGAAGAGTTTGACAGAGCACTGAAGGACCTGAGTCGAAACAAGGCCCCCGGAGTAGACAACATTCCATTGGAACTACTGACGGCCTTGGGAGAGCCAGTCCTGACAAAACTCTACCATCTCGTGAGCAAGATGTATGAAACAGGCGAAATACCCTCAGACTTCAAGAAGAATATAATAATTCCAATCCCAAAGAAAGCAGGTGTTGACAGATGTGAAAATTACCGAACAATCAGTTTAATAAGCCACAGCTGCAAAGTACTAACACGAATTCTTTACAGACGAATGGAAAAACTAGTAGAAGCCGACCTCGGGGAAGATCAGTTTGGATTCCGTAGAAATACTGGAACACGTGAGGCAATACTGACCTTACGACTTATCTTAGAAGAAAGATTAAGGAAAGGCAAACCTACGTTTCTAGCATTTGTAGACTTAGAGAAAGCTTTTGACAATATTGACTGGAATACCCTCTTTCAAATTCTAAGGGTGGCAGGGGTAAAATACAGGGAGCGAAAGGCTATTTACAACTTATACAGACACCAGATGGCAGTTATAAGAGTTGAGGGACATGAAAGGGAAGCAGTGGTTGGGAAGGTAGTAAGACAGGGTTGTAGCCTCTCCCCGATGTTATTCAATCTCTATATTGAGCAAGCAGTAAAGGAAACAAAAGAAAAATTTGGAGTAGGTATTAAAATCCACGGAGAAGAAATAAAATCTTTGAGGTTCGCCGATGACATTGTAATTCTGTCAGAGACAGCAAAGAACTTGGAAGAGCAGTCGAACGGAATGGATGGTGTCTTGAAGGGAGGATATAAGATGAACATCAACAAAAGCAAAACGAGGATAATGGAATGTAGTCGAGTTAAGTCGGGTGATGCTGAGGGTATTAGATTAGGAAATGAGACACTTAAAGTAGTAAAGAAGTTTTGCTATTTGGGGAGCAAAATAACTGATGATGGTCGAAGTAGAGAGGATATAAAATGTAGACTGGCAATGGCAAGGAAAGCGTTTCTGAAGAAGAGAAATTTGTTAACATCGAGTATAGATTTATGTGTCAGGAAGTCGTTTCTGAAAGTATTTGTATGGAGTGTAGCCATGTATGGAAGTGAAACATGGACAATAAATAGTTTGGACAAGAAGAGAATAGAAGCTTTCGAAATGTGGTGCTACAGGAGAATGCTGAAGATTAGATGGGTAGATCACATAACTAATGAGGAAGTATTGAATAGGATTGGGGAGAAGAGAAGTTTGTGGCACAACTTGACCAGAAGAAGGGATCGGTTGGTAGGACATGTTCTGAGGCATCAAGGGATCACCAATTTAGTATTGGAGGGCAGCGTGGAGGGTAAAAATCGTAGGGGGAGACCAAGGGATGAATACACTAAGCAGATTCAGAAGGATGTAGGTTGCAGTAGGTACTGGGAGATGAAGAAGCTTGCACAGGATAGAGTAGCATGGAGAGCTGCATCAAACCAGTCTCAGGACTGAAGACCACAACAACAACAACAACAACATTCCTATTCAATATTACCAACAATCAGTTGTATTATAGTTATTTCAGTACGTTATTTTAGAGTAGTCTGTAACCAGTTTTACAATTTTTGTTAAAATATATTTGAGATGTCCTGTTGCTTCATGTTAGCCAAACTGTTAATTGTCGTTAACGACATTGCATCTCATCGTTGAATTTCTTGTTAATATGGTAAGTATTTTTTAGTAATTAATATTTCTAGCATTACTTCACGGACTGTGCGGATGTACTGAATGAGAGAGTTGATATGAAAGTGTCGATAAATGGCCCTTTTACTTCAATGTAATGGTTCATTATCTAACTATTTCTTGTAGAACTTTGATTCTGAATTCTGGTTAATTTGAACTTTGTGAGAATTAGTTGTATTAATGATGCTGTTGAAAGCCATCATTTATTTAATCTATAACACTAATGAATGGCTGAGAAACGTTAGTCGGTATACGAGGTGTGTGAGAAAAGTAACGAGACTGGCAGCACTGCCAAAGATCTGGAAACGCTTTGTTGTTCTATTTGTGTAGATCGGTGTGTTCGGCCCTTGCATATGCTCAGTCCGAGTTTCAGCTCCGTACGTCCATCAGGTGATTTTTGAGAGCGCCAGCAGTAAAGTTTGAAGAGTGAAATTTAGAGCAACGTTATGCAATCAAGTTTTGTCTTGAACATTGGAATCCGCGAGTATGACCTTTGAAGGTCTGCGGTGAATATTCATTATGACAAGTTTTTCCCAAGAAAAAACGATGTCTGGAAAGCCGAAACCATATTACAGACGAATATCGCTCATGGAAATCTTCAACTTCAAAAGCCGACGAAAACATTGAACATGTGTGTAACGGATGACCTGGTGAACTTAAACATTTTCACTGTACATCAAAATTGGCCGAGAAATCCCACATGCGAAAATGGTGCTGAGAAACGTCACAACTGAGCAGAAGGACAAGCGAAGAAACGTGTGCGTTGATCTTCTTGGGAGGATTGCCAATGACTACGAATGGTTCAGTCGTGTGATCACACAGGTGACGAATTTTGCAATTTTTAGCACGATCCTCTGACAAAGCAGCAAAGTGCGAAGTGGTACACTGAGACATCTCCTTGATCGAGAAAGCTCAAATGAGCAAATCAAAGATCAAAACAAGGCTGATTTACTTTTTGGGCAAAAGGGATATCATGCATAAAGAATTTGTTCCTTCGGGACAACCTGTCAACCAAGTGTGTTTCTAAGATAAAGGCTCAGGAAAAGGATTAATTGCGTGGAACCAGACGATGCAGACAAGTAGACGCTGCATCGTGACAACGCCCCATATCACACGACCACGGCCACCACAGAATATTTGACCTCCAGAGGAAATCCTGGTGTTCCACAGCCCTCCTGTTCACCTGGTCTGAGTCAATGTGACTTTTTTCTTTCCCCAAAATTGAAAAATGTCTTAAAAGGGTGTCATTTTGGGACTATTGTGACCGACATATTAATGGCCCTACCAGCTGAAGCTTTTCAGTGCTGCACCTATGGTCTAGGGGCAGCGTCTTTGATTATTAATCAAAACGTGATCAGTCCTGGCTTCGAAGTCCGCCAGCTCTTAAATTTTGATTAATAATCAGCTTAGGCAGCCGAAGACTTTCGGCATAAGTAGTCACCCTCATTCTGTCAATGGCCGGGCAGAGGTTCCGGGCACTCTCTTGTCTTTGGGGTGGGAAACTGCCCCTGAAGGCGGAAGAATCACCAATGAGCAATGGCATGAAGACAAAGAAGGCAGTGGAAACAACAGCATTAAACACATAACGTCTATCCACAGGTCAAATGGCCTGTTACTGAAAAAGCGTCATGATGATCTCTCCATTGGCAAAAGATGCAGTAATAGTCCCCCATTCAGACATCCGGGTGGGAATGCCAAGTTGGAGATGACCATGAGAAAAACATTCAATAACCAATAAAAGGGTATTCGGCCAACCGGGATGTGGAACGTCAGAAACTTGAGCGTGGCAGGGAAGCTAGAAAATCTGAAAAGGGAAACGCAAAGGCTCAATCTTGATATAGTAGGGGTAAGTGATGTGAAACAGAAAGAGCCGGCCGCGGTGGTCTAGCGGTTGTAGGCGCTCAGTCCGGAACCGCGCGACTCCTACGGTCGCAGGTTCGAATTCTGCCTCGGACATGGATGTGGGTGATGTCCTTAGGTTAGTTAGGTTTAAGTAGTTCTAAGTTCTAGGGGATTGATGACCACAGATGTTAAGTCCCATAGTGGTCAGAGCCATTTGAACCATTTTTTGAAACAGAAAGAAGAGAAAGATTTATGGTCAAATGAGTATAGGGTAATGTCAACAGCAGCAAAAAATGATATAACGGAAGTTGGATTCTTTGTGAGTAGGAAGGTAGGGCAGAGAGTGTGATACTGTGAACAGTTCAGTGATACGGCCGTTCTTACCAGAATCAACAGCAAACATATAACGACAAATATAGTTCACGTATTCGTGCCGACCTCGCAAGCTGAAGATGAAGAAATAGAGAAAGTGCATGAAGATATCAAAAAAGTAACACAATATGTAAAGGGAGATGAAAATCTAATAGTCATGAGGGATTGGAATGTAGTAGCAGAAACGGTTACAGGAGAATACGTGCTTCGGTAAAAAAATGAGAGAGGAGAGAGAATAATAGAGTTCTGTAATAAACTTCAGCTGGTAATAGCAAATATTCTATTCAAGAATCACAAGAGTGGGAGGTATACTTGGAAAAAGCCGTATGACAGAGGAAGATTTCAGTTCGATTACATCATGGTCATACAGAGATTCCGAAATCAGACACTGGATTGTACGGCGTACCCAGGAGCAGAGATAGATCACAGTGTAGCAGTGATGGAAAGGAGGCTGAAGTTTAAGCGAATAGTCAGGAAGAACCAATACGCAAATAACTAGGGTATGGAAATCCTAAGTTTTCTAAGGCTGTAGATACAGCAGTGAGGAATAGCTCAGTAGGCAGTGCAGTTGAAGAGGAATTGACCTCTCTAAAAAGGCCAGTCAGTGAAGTTAGAATGGAAAACATAGGTACAAAGAAGGTAACTGCGAAGAGACCACGTGTAATAGAACAGATAATTCCGTTTATCGATGAAAGGAGGAAGTACAAAAATGTACTGGAAAATACAGGAATACAGAAATTCAAGTCACTGAGGAATGAAATAAATAGGGAGTGCAGGGAAGCTAAGACGAAATAGCTGCGTAAAAATGTGAAGAAATCGAAAAAGAAATCATTGTCGGAAGGACTGACTCAGCATACAGGAAACTCAAAATAATCTTCGGTGAAACTGGAAGCAGGGGCGGTAACATCAAGAGTGCGAGAAAAGGCTACCTTGAAGGCCTCTATGATGGGGAAGATTTGTCTGATATGATACAAGAAGAAAGAGGAGTCGATCTAGAACAGATAGGGAATCCAGTATTAGAATCTGAATTTATAAGAGCTTTGGAGTACTTAAGAGCAAATAAGGGGGAAGGGGTGTATAACATTCCATCAGAATTTCTAAAATTGTTGGGGAAGTAGCAACAAAACGATTATTCACGTTGTTGTGTAGAATGCGTGACTCTGGCGACATACCATCTGACATTCGGTAAAATGTCATCCGCACAATTTCGAAGACTGCAGGAGCTGACTAGAGTGAGAAATATCGGTCAGCCAGCTTAACAGCTCATGCATCCAAGTTGCTGACAAATATAATATACAGCAGAATAGAAAAGAAAATTGCGGATGTGTTAAATGACGATCAGGTTGGCTTTAAGAAAGGTAAAGACACCAGAAAGGCAATTCTGACGTTGTAGTTGATAGTGCGAGTAGGGCTAAAGAAAAATCAAGGTCTTTCATAGAATCTGTTGGCCTGGAAAAGGCGTTCGACAACGTAAAATGGCTCAAGATGTTTGAAATTCTAAGAAAAATAGTGGAAAGCTATAGGGAGAGATGGGTAATGTATCTATAAGAGATAAGAGGGAACAATACGAGTGGACGACCAAGAACGAAGTGGTGGGATTAAAAAGGGTGTAAGACAGGAATGCAGTCTTTCGCCCCTAATGTTCAATCTGTACATCGAAGAAGGAAACGAAAATAAAAGAAAGGTTCAGGGGTGGCATTAAAATTCAAGGTGAAAGGATATCAATGATACGATTCTCTTGCTATCCTGAGTGAAAATGGAGAAGAATTACATGATCTGCTGAATAGAATGAACAGTTTAAAGAGAGCAGGATATGTATTGAGAGTAAATCGAAGAAAGACGAAAGAAATGAGTGGTAGTAGAAATGAGAACAGTGAGAAACTTAATATCAGGATTGATGGTCACGAAGTAGATAAAGTTAACATTTGAATTCTACTACCCAGGCAGCAAACTATTCAGTGATGGACGGAGCAAGGAGGACATCAAAAGCAGACTAGCGTTGGCAATAAGGGCATTCCTGGCAAAGAGAAGTCTACTAGTATCAAACATAGGCCATAAGTGGAGGAAGAAATTTCTGAGAATGTACGTCTCGAACACAGCATTGTATGTCAGCAGCATCGACCATGGAAAACCGGAACAGAAAAGAATGGAAACATTTGAGATGTGGTACTACAGCCAAACGTTGAAAATTAGATAGACTCATAATGTAAGGAATGAGGAGGTTCTGCACAGAATCGGAGAGGAAAGGTATATACGGGAAACACTAACAAGGAGAAGGGACAGGATGATAGGACATCTGTTAAGACACCAGGGAATGACTTCCATAGGACTAGAAGGAGCTGTAGAGGACAAAAACTGTAGGGGAAGACAGAGATTGGAATAAATTCAGCAAATAATTGAGGATGTGGGTTGCAAGTGCTACTCTAAGATGAAGAGGTTGGCACTGGTGATGAATTCGTGGCGGGCTGCATCAAACCAGTCAGAAGACTGATAGCTCAAAAAGAAAACAAAAAATACAAGACTGAGAACAACGTCTGAAGAGGACAATACTGTTGCTCGAAAAAATTAAGACTTTGGTAGACAAAAAGGTCGGTCTCATTACTTTCCTCATACACCTCGTAGATAAAGTACCTGTAGATGCGTTGACAATAGCATATTTAAGGAAGAGTAATTTATTTAAATATCTACAGCGAGACCATGACAAGTAGAGACTCTGTCTTTAACTAATGATGCGCATAATGTTGAACTGGTACTCAGTTTGAAAGAGTGACGCTATGATTCTCTATGATCTCTGTAAGCTGGCAGTTATAGTTATCTGCCAAACTGCTGGTGTTGTGCAATCTGTAACATTTCTTTCTTGTAAGTATGGTATTTCGTTCCAGTATATGATAGCGGCTGGATTAACTACTCAGCAGAAAAAAGGGAGCATCATGTTGGCGGGTACAACAAACACAATCAGATAGATATATGGGAAAGCAACACAGTTGTATTGTTTAAACCGATGAGAAGTAAAGAGAAAGTAAATCACTTATAAAATATCGGTAGCGTCCACTGTACAGGAAAGGCATTGGTTCGTATGATTCTCGCAAAGATTCTGCTGAACATTTGAATACTGTCCAACACTCTCACACATAAGGTAATAAGCGTAATTATCATGGTTTCTAACACTAGCCTGCTATTAACTTGAAGGACAAATTTTGGTGCATAGCAAACCTGCGCCGAAGGATAAAGAAAACGTTATAAGAGCAAGAGGGCTTAGCAGGGATAAGAAATGTGGAGAACTGAACACCCGGCATACTCCTATTTGCATTGCCTGCGAGCTGTTGACGAAAATCAGTGGCACCCGGCGTCGTAGGAGCGTCCGATTACGAATAACCCCGTGGCTTGGGTCGTCAAGATTAATGTCCCGTACGACAAGGCTTAACGCGACAAGGAATACTTCATTTCATCAGCCTGTCAACACTTGCGAATAACATCTGTCAAAAACAGCAAAAATGGGCGCCCTATGCTAAGACAATTGGCCTAACGGTCTATCTCCTTGTCCTATAGAGGGCGACTCGTATATACCATGATCATCCCGAAGTGAGGGAGGCAGCAAGTAAAGGGGAGCTAAACTGTGCTCGAAGTTTTATCGACTCAGTGTGAGGAAAAAAAAAACAAGAGACTGCCCAAATCTGCATGTTATCAACTACATCGTGACCAAGGTACCAGAGTATTTCTCCATCCCACACAAGGTGCGAGAACGGCCGTTGAAAAATGCCTTTAGTTGGCACCCCCTGTGGACGTCACCTGGTGTAGGGGAGCTTCTAAGTAGCCGCTTTCGACTTGGGTAACGGTCTCTCCATCTTAGCTACATTCCTTGTGGTTTTTCATTAAATATTTAACGGCTGATGCTATCAAAATGAGCTTTCGGTTACAGCTACTCCTGTATCTGAGGAAGTTATTGATAGCTCTTCTTGCTCTTTCTAGTATAACTGAAAGTATAAAATTCGCCCATTATGTTTTAATGGATCTAAACTAATTATTACACGAAAAATTAAGTTACATAAAGATTTACATATAATTGTTGCTGGTTGCTGATGTGATTGTTTACGGAAATCTCTCGATATCTGTGGTGTTACAATACTAATTCGATTCCCAAGATGTTAACAGATAGGTCCTACCTTCAACATCAGGATTAAATTTTGTACGTATAACTCCATCACAGCGATCTGAAAACCATTATTATATCTGTGGTGATTTGTGGTAGACCGCAAAAATTATGGCACGTTCGATGAAATCGAATTTAATCATACCCTTCTGATTCCCATGCCATTACAGACAATAAGTACGAGGGTTGTCCAGAAAGTAAGTTCTGATCGTTCGTGAAATGGACACCACAGTGAAAACCCGATGAAGCTTTGCACAGATGTGTTGCGTAGTGTCTCTAGTGTCATCGTCGATCGCATCAAGACGCTCTTTTGAGATGTGAGCGCACTGTGAGCGAGTAAAGGTGCCTAGGACAACGATGTCTCCCGCCAAGTAGGAGGGCCCGCTGAGAGGCTTTGCATTAATGAATGCAGCCCACCTAACAAAACTGCCATGCACTTCCGTCTTTATGGCAATTCTCAGCCGCACTCTGCAGGGGGAGTGAAGACGCTTCTTCAGCCTTTTGGATGGGAGGTGTGCGATCACCCACAACACAGTCCTAATTGGCTCGTCCTAAGTATCATCCCTGTTCACATCAAACGCTGGATACGAAGACAACACTTGGGCGCATGCTACGCGCTACAGAGCAGCGTAGAGAATTATCGGAAAGCACAGACGGCTGCCTTATATGACGATGGCCTTGGAAATTTGGTATAACGCTAAGACAAATGTCTAAGTCGGAGCGGCGACTATGTAGAGAAGTACCTGGAAGGTGTAGCTAACTCTTGCAAATAAAATGTTTCTGATTTTCACTGTGGTTGTCATTTAGTGACCGATCGGAACTTACTTTCTGGACAACCCTCGTATTATGCACCATTGACAAGAGACATCTATTTTGCAACGTGCTTTATGACACACTCTCATCTTTATTTATTATAATTACTCAGGACGACTTTACTGAAATTTGGTGTGTCCAGTAGTGAAATTATTGCTCCCATGCGACTATGTATGCGTTGTGAAGTAGGCAGGGAACGGAACGTGGGTGTCAAAATGGTTTCGTAATCCGTTAAAAGACCATGTCTATGGTTGGTATGGTTGTTCAAATGTATGTTACTCGAATCTGAACTGGAGACTTATACGCAATGCAATGTGTCACCTGCTGTGACATTATAAGTAGTTACTCAGCCACGTCATTGGCGTCTGACTGAACGAGTTGATGTATCGTCAGCTTCTGCGGCCCAGCCGTGGTGGAAGATGAGGGACTCGTTGAGTGACGGTAATCAAATGTAACGCCACTTATCTTCCAGAATGATCCAATCGACTGACAACTGACTAGGGGCGAGTGACGACAGAATTTAGACACCCGAATTAGGATATGCCTGAACTAAATCACAAAAGGAACAAAGAAAACTCAAGTACCGTAAACGATACTGTGGTGGCAGTAGTACCAAGCTGAGGGTCTGAGGAATGAATACAGTTTAGTGCTAAGAAATGCTCTGTATGGGCTGCGGTGTAGGAAACGCTCGTGGAAGCATGGTGATGTGGTCAATAATTAGAGTGATTCCTGAAAACATCATGCAGTTTTTGCAAACAAAAAAAAGCGCTGTCGAATGATATCAGACGATCGGAAGATACACACAAATTCAAACGCGGTCCTAAATACAAGGACCATCCACTAATGAGATAATTATTACTGAGATGTTCTCTGTATACCTAATACCTCAGTATCATGAATACATATTAAGATCTGACATAAATTAATAAACAAGTTGACCAGAAACAGTCTGAAACGCTTGTAAGGGCGTTGCAGGGGAATTTGTGCTAAGAAATAATTGTTAACAAAATAATTCGATTCGTTGCAGCGTTTCTGAGTTATTTTCCATCGAAGTTAGCCAATCAAGTTGTCGTAAAATCAAGAAGCCCGTCAGAGACAAAGTCGCCAAACGTGTTCTTCGTTTCGCTTCATGAAACCGAACAAACGTAGTTTCTATCCAGCTAGCTTAATTTTTTTTTATTTCCGAAATAGTCACACTTCAAGCAGTAATTAACATTTCAACAAGTGGTAGGTCAGGGGCGCACAGATGTATGTGCATTACCGCATTTTTTCGCGTGTTGCTAAATAACTCGGAAACGGCGCAATGCATCGAATTTTTTTAACTGTTGTTTTTCGGAAACTCCCCTACATTACCTTTACGAGCCTTTCAGACTGTTTCTGACCACCCTGTATAATAAAATAATCATGTGGTATTAATGGCCGGCAGAACACGTCTGGGATTCTCCCGCTGCCAGATGCAAGTCTTTCTGTTTGCCGCCACTAAGGTGACGTACTCGTCGAGGAAGGTGAGATGGAATGATTGGGACGACATAAACACCCAGTTGTAGACCGAAGAAAATATCAGACCCGGCCGGAAGCTGTGGGCGATTTCATTTGGTAACAGCAACGTAATTACGGGTAAGTATTCTTAAAATTTCATTTGATGAACCAATTATTTGTCAATTATATCATCTAATTAAAAGAAGACCATGTACATACTTGTTTAAAAACGAAGAAAACCAACATACAATGATTTTTGTAACAATGAAATTTACATTAATTTTTATTTAATCGTAAGTCCTTGCTTTTGTAACATCTGTAAATAGTCTCACTTCATAGTTTATTAAGATATGAATCCAATGGAAGATATCAGTTTGCTCAGGAATCCTTCCAGCTATGTATATATCTTTACTATTGGCCCATTAGTTCTGGAGCTAAGTTTAGCTCTAACGAAAGATAAAATAACGTCTATAAAAGGGACAGGGCTACTAGGCCAATTCACATATTCGCATGGCAGCGTTGTGGTCGAGACCTATGCGCTCTCAGCTAGGACACACTTGCCGGCAAACTCTGCTTGACAAGGCTTCTTGCTCCGAAAAAGCAATTAGTCGTGCGCTTTCGAAGCGCGTTGTCGGATTTTTCGTAATCTTGCCATGGCAGAGCGGTCGCCCAGGGTTTTATCTCGCCGCTAAAGTGAAGGGTGCGACAAGTCGCTGTCTGGATCCTGACACGGACTACGATTCGGGAACGAGTTGGACTCACTTCTAAGGTTACGCATTCATCACCACATCGACTCCCAGAAGAAAGAAGTGCCTGTCAGCAAAAGATCTCACCGTCCAGCTGAAGTCGGCGAGAATTTCTCGGGGGTCATCCGGTAGAAGCAATGTTGGCACAACGCCGAGGCCGAACTCAGTCGGTACGGCATACAGACATTGTCGTTAGTCTGCATCGCCTAACTTAATGGCGGTCACCTCTACCGACATCAATGGGACATGGCCATTGTTCCCACTTGGTGTACCGCTTACACCCCGTGGTTGCAAACTGTTGCCACCAATTATGTCGCCACCTGGGCCCTCGAGTGAATGGCAACAAGCCAGCTGTACCGGTTGCGAACGCGCCCGATGCTATGACAGCAGATTCGGCCCAACCGCGCCCGATGTGACTGCAGCAGCAGGTTCGGCCGCAACCGCGCTCGACCCTGTAGCAGCAGAAGGACGGAAGAAAGGTGGGACGAACGCGTCCGATCTGGATGAGGGCATCGAGATATGTCATACTTCAAGGAGGTGCCATCCCGCAGCCTTAGAAGAATCCTCCCCCACCAATCCAGGCCGAAATAGCAAATGAAAAGAACGAAGAGAAGGTGTGGCGCATTCCCGCGTCATCCAGACGAAGAAGGTTTCATCGCTCCCGACAGAAAGGAGACTGCCAGATCTGTTGAGGCCCACCAAGTGTGACTGGCTGGTGTGGAGACTGCAAACCAGTAGGGTGACACGCCGAAGCAGTCGAAGCGGACGGGACGACGCTGCCACAGCTGAAGAAACCGCGCCTGCCGATGTGGCCGAGCGTTTCTAGGCGCTTCAGTCTGGAATCGCGCGACCGCTACGGTCGCAGGAACGTTCCTGCCTCGGGCTTGGATGTGTGTAATATCCTTAGGTTAGTTAGGTTTAAATAGTTCTAAGTTCTAGGGGACTGATGACCTCAGATGCTCGGAGCCATTTGAACCATTTAAAGAAACCGCCTCGCCCACTAGCAATGACAATGCGGTGGTTAGGACGCTACTAGACCTTCCACAAGAAGATCCACTCCGTCGCCAAGCACTGCGGCGTTCGTGGGGGAGGCTCCGACCTGTACAATTGGAAACACCGCAAGCTCATGAAGCCTGCAGGAGAAGAAAAGTAGCATCGTTTTTCTCACAATGCCGAGCAGCAGAAGCAGCTGAAAACGGTTTCCTGCCACTTTCCAAAGAATATGGAGCCAGAGTTCCTCAAGCAGCAGCTCACAGCACAGGATTTCCCAATTTGCTCCACCGGCCTGATGAAGTCGCCTTGGACACACAGGAACATGCCTCTCTTTCTTTTCGAGGTGGACAACATGGCAGACTTTACAGTACTGGTGGAGCTTCTTCATGCAAAAGGTAGGAGAGCCCAATGCTACTCCTGACAAGCTATGGACCATGTGGTGAGCTACAGTCACTTGCGTACTCACTGCGACAAATGCGCCGGACTGCACCAGACAAGTTAATCCAAGAAGAGGAAGGAAGACCCGCCGACTTGTAGCAACTATGGCAAACCACACGTGGTGCGCTACAGGGGCTATGACGTCTTCCGCTTCAAGTTAGTCACCAGACGGGTCCCACCAAGACGCAGCTTCGCCGACGCCGCCAGGCGGAAAGCACCACCCGCCTGAGCCGTAAACTTTGCCACAGGTCGCAGCAGGAGTGCGCGGGCGTCAGACAGAGCAACGCGTCACATCGCAGCGTGCAGAACATCCGCACCAGCCAGTGTACAGAACTCCAGCGACGACGAACAACGTCGCAGCCGCCGGAACGGAGGCCACCGAGCTCAGTACAATTATGCGGAAACTGAGCCAGCTTATGCAACAAATCCCAACACCCGTTGCAGCAATAACGGCGGCCCTCCAGGCCAGTGCCGTCAGAAATCAGAGACAGCATGTATAATGCCCATACCCATGGCCTGGCGACAAGTACTTTCAACGCAAACGGACTGTGCCCCAAAAATTGGCAAATTTCGACAATTCGTACAGGACGAGGATGTTGACACGTGTCTGGTGCAGGAAGCAATCCAGAGAGAGTAGGCAGCGAACTACTGCTGCTAAAAAGACGACAGAGCCACCTGCAAGGGCGGCATTACCATTTACGTTTTGAGGTCACTGCATCATCATAGGATCCACTTGCCGGAGCACGCTATGTTGGAGGCCACAGATGTGGCGTCAGCTCCACCACTAGGAAGATTCTCTTCGTGTTGGTATATCAGCGGCGCGGCAGACCGATACACGAACCAGATTTAGATGCTATGCTATCACTGGAGAGGCGACTTTTCATTACAGAGGATTTCAGTGCGAAAAACCCGGAATGGAACTTTCGTCTCACCGACACCAAACGGCGCCGACTCTCCCGCATCGTTCAGCCTAACGCAGTCTGCCTAGGGCTTTTTCACGCTAGGCACCACGCACTTCCCCAGCCGGGCCCGACAGGACGTGCCAGAATCAAATTCCTGGAGGGCATCGGACAATTTACATACACTGAAATGCGGAACTATCATCCGAGCATGTCGCAGTATGGATATGGACGGCGTCTCCTGTCCAGGCCAGCGTCAGAGTTGAACCAACTTGGACTGCGAGCGCTTCCACAAGGAAATACTCGAATCCCTCGAAAACGTGGCAAACCCCAAAGTCATCGTCGCGGATGCATCCCCAAACTTTCTCAAATGCTGCTATTCCGAGACGATCTCAGCGATCACAAGACCTCTCTCGTTAGCTACCGCCGCACATCCTAGCAGCTGTCACCGTGAAGAACCGACTGTTTTGTGAATGGAAGTTCACTCACCAACGAGTCTCTAAACGCCGCACAACCGCGTGTGACGGGAAACGCATGCGAGCACTCGAAGAACACAGGAACAGAGAATGTCCACGCTCAATGCAGACTACGATAGCGCCTGGTAAATCGTGAAAAATCTCCTGCGACACTGACAGCGCGTACCACCACTGCAAGTCGGCAACCAACGTTTAGTGAGTCTGATGCAAATGCGATCATAGTGGTCGATGCAATCACCGCAGATTTCATGCCAGCGACCGACATCGTGGACGAGACCCACAGCCGTCGAGTCAAAGAGAGGCTCCCGATTTCCCTAGTAACCAAGAACGAAGAAGGCGTAATCGAGGCAATTATACAGGGAGAAGTGCAACATCGTTTCCTGAACACTAGGAAAGCAGGAGGTAGCGATGGAGTCAGATATAACCTGCTGAAGTACCAACACTTATCCGACGTGTTCAATGAGATACACCACTCGGGTGGCTACCCTACAACGTGGAAACACGCTGAAGTCAAAGCTATCCTGAAGACCGGCAGAGATACACGCCAGATAAGTAGCTACCAGCCCATCAGCCTGCTCTCTCCGCCCTCCAAGTTTTCGAGAGGCTGTAAATGAAAAGGCTGATGGAACACGTCATCCAGGAAGTTGTCATCCCATATTAGCAGTTCAGTTTTAGAAGCGGTGGTTCAACTTCTCACTAGCTTCTGCGAATGGTAGAGCCTGTGAAGAGAGCACTGAAAACGAGAGAATACCTTCTAACGGTGTTCCTCGACGCGTCCAAAGCCTTCGATTCCGTCTGGCACGAAGGCCTCGCGCACAAGCTCTTCGCACTCGGGCTTCCGACGTCCCACGGGGTGCTCCTCACATCCTACTCATCGCAGCCCTTCGATGTCAGGGCAGACGATAGTACGTTCACAGAATGGCAGAAGCGTGCGTTAGTGCCTCAGGGATCGGTACTTGGCCCCTTGCTCTATTTGCTGTACACTGCCGATGCACAGCGGATGGCACGCGTCAAATTAGTACTCTACACCGATGGTGCAGAGTAGTATACCCGAAGCAAGAACAGGCACACGATGCGACACCGTCTCCAACTCGGGTGCGACACTCTGAGTTCATGGTCAAGGAAATGGCGGCTGAAATTCAACGCAGCGAACAGCCAGGCAGTGATCTTCACCCGGAGATTGCTGCCACCATTTCTCCCGCCAGTCGAAATATTTGGAGCACCTATCCCAAGAAGTAATACAGCAAAGTACCTAGGGGTCACCCTAGATCAAAGACTCTCCTGGGCGCCACATACCCGATAAGTCAGAAGCAGAGCCCTATGGTGCCTTCGGGCTCGACACTATAGCCGCAACAAGCCATCAAGCTGTACCTAACGTACGTAGCTGTAGTGTGTGGCAAGTCCACAAAAACAGTCACTGCAACACTGCAAAGGATCCAGACAGCTCTACGTGTTCTGAGGAAATATTCCAATCTTCTACTACACAGGCATCCCACTCCTGCAGTACAGATTCAGAATCATCGCGAGGCCCCTCTTAGAGAAAGTGAGGCAATACCGCAACCGGGTGGTCTGTGAATTGGAGCGCAGACCACATCACAGACAAACCACACGTTGGCCTGACGTACCGCGAGAATAATTTTCTCCCAGACAACACAGGAAATCATCGCCACAGTATCCAAGGCCAATTCGTATAGGTAAGGTTTTTCTTTTCTTCCCCACAGGAACAGCAATTTCATTCCTACACTGCTTAACATGCCGAGCAAGGCAAGTTCAGCATCAGCTATTAGGGAACTTGTGTTCCAGTAGCTTGAGATGCCGAATCTGACAACTTTGGGTGGCAATTGCACCGTGTAGGTTTCAAGACCTCCAATTTCGTGAGGATTCAGGTTGTTGAAGTTTGAGTTTTGATTTAGTCGTTTCAGATGACCTCGGAATTTATAGGGAAATAGTACATAGTAAAGACTTCTTCTAATATGTAGTAATCGTTGAACCTTGCTGGGATAGAACAGACTGAGACAATTATATAATGGAAGGCAAGCAGCCGGACGGAGTGGCCGAGCGGTTCTAGGCGCTACAGCCTGGAACCGCGCGACCGCTACGGTCGCAGGTTCGATTCCTGCCTCGGGCATGGATGTGTGTGATGTCCTTAGGGTAGTTAGGTTTAAATAGTTCTAAGTTCTAGGGGACTGATGACCTCAGAAGTTAAGTCCCATAGTGCTCAGAGCCATTTGAACTATTTTTTTTAAGGCGAGTAGATAATGTATATGGCATTAGAAAACACGCAGGAACAGCATGATGAGTATCGCTGAAGACCATAACGCAGGAAAAAAGGCTCATTTTCTCTGTAAGTGTAGCAAAATTATGGTCAACCCTCACCTGTTGGGAAGAAATGGCGTACATCGTTGAGGCCTTTGAGAACACAGGAATCGAAGTCTGGGCTTCTTCGGTGGCAGTCCTTGAAATAGTCATCTGAAAAAGAGTGAAAAAATGTTATTGAGTATTTTACGTAATCGAGAGTGAGAGATTTCATTATCAGATAAACATAAATCTATGCTAAAATTTTTCATCAACCAGGCAGATGACCGTCTAGGCGAAAACTGCACATTTCCGTAGTACCGTTTACCTAGCTAATAGAAAATTTTCGCTACCTGCAGCAACCTCCCACCCGACAGCTTATCTTTCTACTTTGGATCAAGAGATTTGTGTTCTAGGTTTCCAGATACGTATAGTTCCTAGAGAGTAACGAGTGGTCTAAGCTGGATGTCTGAGTATAATTTTATTGATACATTAATTTGCATTTCGTCGCATATAAGTTGCTTTTCTTTCAATTTCGTAGCTGGCTAATCTAGTCATACCAAATGTTAAAAAAATATGGCGTACTTATACCATGGTGTCGTGCCTTGGACATTTTACTGTGTTGTTAGCAGGCTGAGTTGATGTTGCATTCCTCAGATATGTGAATGGTGTGCTAGATGTGTGGCTATGACGAGTAACTGTTCAACGTGCCGCTCATTTACACTGGGGTGACAAAAGTCATGGTATAGCGATGTGCACGTATACAGATGGTGGTAGTATCGCATACGCAAGCTCCAAAGGGCACTGTATTACCTCTCATCAAGGGCAACGCAGCAGCCGATGGCCTTCACTCACTTAACGGCCGAAAGCTGCGACATTTCCGTAGAGTTGCCAGTACTAATAGACAAACAACACTCGGTGAAATAACCGCAGAAATCAATGAGGGACGTAGGACGAACATATCCGTTAGGTTAGTGCGGCCAAATCTGGCGTACGTGTCCTATGGCAACTGACGACCGACCAGAGTGCCATTTCCAACACCAAGACATCACCTGCAGCGCCTCGCCTGCGCTTGTGACCGTATCTGTTGAACCGTCGACGACTGGAAAGCCGTAATGTGGTCAGCTGATCTTGTTTTCAGTTGGTAAGTGCTGATGGTACGTTTCGAGTATGGCGCAGAGCCCCCGAAGGCATGTACCCAAGCTGTTAACAAGGTGCTTTTTAAGCCGTTGGCGGCTCCACAATGCTGTGCGCTGTGTCTGCATGGAGTGAACTGAGTCCTCTAGTCCAAATGAACCTATCGGTGCCGGGAGATTGTTATGTTCGGCTGCCTGAAGATCATTTATGGACCTCATATTCCCAAATAACGATGCACCCTGTCACCAGGCCACAGTTTTCGCGATTGGTTTGAAGAACATTGTGGGAAATTCGAGCGCATTATTTATCCACCCAGACAGCACGACATGAATCCCATCGAACAATTATGGGACGTAATAGAGAGGTGATTTCCGTCATAATCCTATACCGGCAACACTTTCGCAATTATGGGTGGCTATAGGAGGCTGCATGGGTCAGTATTTCTCGAGGGGACTTCTAACAAATACACTCCTGGAAATGGAAAAAAGAACACATTGACACCGGTGTGTCAGACCCACCATACTTGCTCCGGACACTGCGAGAGGGCTGTACAAGCAATGATCACACGCACGGCACAGCGGACACACCAGGAACCGCGGTGTTGGCCGTCGAATGGCGCTAGCTGCGCAGCATTTGCGCACCGCCGCCGTCAGTGTCAGCCAGTTTGCCGTGGCATACGGAGCTCCATCGCAGTCTTTAACACTGGTAGCATGCCGCGACAGCGTGGACGTGAACCGTATGTGCAGTTGACGGACTTTGAGAGAGGGCGTATAGTGGGCATGCGGGAGGCCGGGTGGACGTACCGCCGAATTGCTCAACACGTGGGGCGTGAGGTCTCCACAGTACATCGATGTTGTCGCCAGTGGTCGGCGGAAGGTGCACGTGCCCGTCGACCTGGGACCGGACCGCAGCGACGCACGGATGCACGCCAAGACCGTAGGATCCTACGCAGTGCCGTAGGGGACCGCACCGCCACTTCCCAGCAAATTAGGGACACTGTTGCTCCTGGGGTATCGGCGAGGACCATTCGCAACCGTCTCCATGAAGCTGGGCTACGGTCCCGCACACCGTTAGGCCGTCTTCCGCTCACGCCCCAACATCGTGCAGCTCGCCTCCAGTGGTGTCGCGACAGGCGTGAATGGAGGGACGAATGGAGACGTGTCGTCTTCAGCGATGAGAGTCGCTTCTGCCTTGGTGCCAATGATGGTCGTATGCGTGTTTGGCGCCGTGCAGGTGAGCGCCACAATCAGGACTGCATACGACCGAGGCACACAGGGCCAACACCCGGCATCATGGTGTGGGGAGCGATCTCCTACACTGGCCGTACACCACTGGTGATCGTCGAGGGGAAACTGAATAGTGCACGGTACTCCAAACCGTCATCGAACCCATCGTTCTACCATTCCTAGACCGGCAAGGGAACTTGCTGTTCCAACAGGACAGTGCACTTCCGCATGTATCCCGTGCCACCCAACGTGCTCTAGAAGGTGTAAGTCAACTACCCTGGCCAGCAAGATCTCCGGATCTGTCCCCCATTGAGCATGTTTGGGACTGGATGAAGCGTCGTCTCACGCGGTCTGCACATCCAGCACGAACGCTGGTCCAACTGAGGCGCCAGGTGGAAATGGCATGGCAAGCCGTTCCACAGGACTACATCCATCATCTCTACGATCGTCTCCATGGGAGAATAGCAGCCTGTATTGCTGCGAAAGGTGGATATACACTGTACTAGTGCCGACATTGTGCATGCTCTGTTGCCTGTGTCTATGTGCCTGTGGTTCTGTCAGTGTGATCATGTGATGTATCTGACCCCAGGAATGTGTCAATAAAGTTTCCCCTTCCTGGGACAATGAATTCACGGTGTTCTTATTTCAATTTCCAGGAGTGTAGCTGGGACCATGCCACGTAGGTTTTTTGTACCACATCGGCCAAAAGGAGGTCCAACACGATATTATGTGATATCTCATGACTTTTGTCACCTCAGGACAGTCGTGTTGAGTGTTGTCATGAAAATGAAACCTGCCACTGATTCATACTCGAGTTTTTTGGTCTAAAGGACCCACATTTGAAATTAAAAATTGCACACTGACACTAATACAGCAGAACTGTAACAGAATACAGATGAAGATAGTTAATCCTTGCAGCACTTGGAGATGAGCAGAAAAATACATTTAAACGTGAAAGAACTTTTTAACATCAAATTTCTGTAGTTTACACGTTAGTGCAAACTTTCCAAACGGCGAAGGAACAATTTATTTCCCATGAACTAAAGTAGGAGGGCAGTGCGAACTACTGACGGGCAATCTGTGTCGTTGCGGTTTTCGTACTTTTATTTTTAATCGGATATGTAAGACATTCCTATAACAGTGAAAATGCAGCGTACAGTTTTAGTGAAAGCGGGCGTTTTTTCTGCCAGCTAATAATACAGAACATCATGACCACCTACGTAATAGACGGTATGTCCATCTTTGACACGGATAATAGCGGCGACGCGTCGTGGCATGGAAGCAATGAGGCGTTGGTAGGTCCCTGGGGGGAGTTGGCACCACATCTGCCTGGAGAGTTGGGGAGGGGGGGGGGGGGGGACAGCCCATAAATAGGAATTCGCCACTGTGTTCCTCGAACCACTCCATCACACTCATGGCCTTGTGACATGGTGCATCATCTTGCTGAAAAATGCGACTGCCATTGGGGAACATGATCATCAAGAATGGGTGTACGTGGTCTGGAACCAGTGTACGGCACTGGTGCCTTGCAGGTGCTCTACTGGACGCACGTGAATGTTCCACACAGCATGATGGAGCCGCCGCCAGCTTATCTCCGTCCTGCAATACAGGTGTCAAGGAGATGTTCCCCTGGAAGAGGGATTCGCGCTCTCCCACCAGCATGATGAAGAACGTATCTGGCTTCATCAGACGATGCAGCGCTCTGCCGCTGCGCCAACGTCCAGAGCCGATGGTCACGTGTCCTTTTCAGTCGTAGTTGCCGATATCATGGTGTTAACATTGGCGCATCCATGAGTTGTCGGCTACGGATGCCCATCGTTAGGAGTGTTTGGTTCACTGTGCGTCCACGCACACTTGTACTCTGCCCAGCATTGAAGTCTGCCTTTAGTTTCGCCACAGTTCGCCGCTTCTCATGTTTTATCAGTCCGCCTAGCCTACAAGTTCCGACATCTGTAATGAGGCGTGGCCGCCCAACCCCTCCATGTCTGGACGTGGTTTCACCTTGGTTTCGCCACCTGTTGAAGTCACTCACCAAAGCATTTCTCGAACACGCGACAAGTCGTGCAGTTTCCAAAATACTGGTGCCGAGTCTCCGGCCATCACGATTTAACCTCGGTCAAACGCAGCTAGATCGCGCGATTTCCCCATTCTACACACAGACAACATGCTCACTGATAATACATGCACCGTGCGTATATCTGACTTGCAGTCATTCCTGGCCAGGTGACGTCGATATCACCACGACGAGCTTATATCGATAGCACGTTGGTGATCATAATGTTCTCGTTGATTAGTATAGGTTGTATATCCGGAGCGACCGAAAGTATCGAACTGCACACAAACATTGAGACTGCCGTGTGTGAATTGTACATGGAGTCACTGCTTGTTGATCCCTTCATTATTGAGACAAATGATGTGCGAATCACATATCAGAGGAAGCGAGTTAATGGAACCCACGTGAAGTGCCTGTCTGTGCATGAGTTTGTTTCCTGTAGAAAAATTAAGAATGGAACAACAAGATAGAATTGCTAGGGTGGGAAAAGGTAAGATTCAGAAAAGGAGTTTTTCGATCCTCCTGTTGAATCGATACGTAGAAGAAGCAATGACGGAAATAAAAGTAACTTCCCGTACTTGCATTAAAATTCAGGGCGAAAGGATATTAATAATAAGTTTCATTAATAACACTGTTATAATCCGTTAACGTGAGAAAGCACTGCAGGACCCGTTAAACTGAACAGTCCATTAAGCACGCTCTGCGAATTAAGAATAAACCGAAGAAAGACGAAATAAATCACGAACAGCAGATATTAGAGTACCTAAAAACTTGGGGACAACGATGCAGACGAAGTTAAAGGGTTCTGCTACCTTTGATGCAGAATAAGATATGAGGAATGAAGTAAGAAGAATATAAAGAGCAAACTAGCATAAGCATAGAGGAAATTCATGGCCAAAAGATGTCTTCCAGTGTCAAACATCGGCCTTATATTGAGTAAGAAGTCTCGGACAACAAACGTTTGGAGCAGAGCATTGTTTGAAAGTGAATCATGGACTGTGGGAAAATCGGAAAAGAAGAGAATCGAAGCGTTTGAGATGTGGTGCTATACAAGGATGTTCAAATGTGGGTGGACCTTTAACAAATTGGGAATTTTTGCGCTGAATTTGCGAGATAAAGGACATGTGTAAAACATCGACAAGAAGAAGGGACATGATTATATGTCTTAAGAAGTTCTAGAAATAACGTCCTTGTTATTTGAGGGAGCTATAGAGAGTAAACACTGCAATGAAATGCAGAAATTGAAATACAACCAAAAAATAACTGAGAACGCTTGGTACAGGTGCTGCTCTGAGATCAAAAGGTTGGCACGGGAGAATAACTCATGGTGGGCCGCATTATTCAGAAAGATGATGGAAAAAAGGCATCTTGGCGTGCACTGATCTCAAGACAGACGGAGAAATCATACTCATAATACATTCTGTCGCAACAGCGGTCGCTCTGAAAGATATGTCGCCTTGTAGTAACATCATTATTGGTGGATTACTAGAATTATCGTGTTAGAACCGGGAATTCAAGAAGTGATATCTTGAATATTCATGTCAGAGAATCCGCTCACGAACGGATTTGTAGTGTCAGCCTCCATTACCACAATTCACTGTGAGGGAACCCCACTGCCATGCAACACCCAGAATCCGATGTCAGATGAGTGGCGTGGTAACCAGTATCTGACCTACAGATAACATATGAGACACTCCAACAGACTATGCCTGATGTTTATCTTCAGTGGATGCTGAGTCTATTACATATGTTTAGTGCTAGAATTTTCCCCTTCGAAGTAAGAATGAAACCTTGTTGTTGTGTTAATGCAATGTTTGTTTGAAGCTCATGTTCATGGAACATCATTTCTTCTATAAAATTCATTTGGTTAATTTCATTAGTACAGTACGTATGAGGCTTTTACACTCCAACCTACGAAGTCATCCGATTTCCTTTGAGTCTGTAAATTACGCTAATATGCGACAGGTTGACTCTCGCGCATATTGTTAATTCATTTTCTGCTAAACATTTGAAAAACAAAAGTAAAAATTGTAGTTTCTACCTGATAATGCTGTTTTGAATTTGTTGAGGGGTATTCCCACAATTTGAGGTTGGGTTCGCGGACAAAGGGATGCAGTACTTTCTCTCTCTGATTGCAGTAATTATGGAGTGTGTTCACATGCAGTTGTACAGGCATATACAATGAAATGATAATCAGCAAATGTGAAAGGCCTGTGTGCTTCACTACGAATGTATTACGACCATCATGATCTCCGTAGACGAAATGTATTGTACAATTCAAACAGGTTTATTATCCATCATGATCGTATTAATTTTTTAAATCACCGGTTTCGGTTCAACGTGAATCATCCTCAGATTTGGATGTATCGGTTTAGAATAACTTGTCCAACTATCAGCAAATTTGCATTTTACGTCACTTTCTTTATTGCGAAGTACCATGTAAATATGCTGACAATGGGACGGGTTACTCTGTTAACCAATACATTCAGTTCGGAGGATGGTTCATCTTGAACAGAAACCGGTCATAAAAAAAAAAAAAAAAACGCAGATCTGTCTCAAAACCAATGACTTCAGATTTGTTCCCTAAGGACATTATGTCAGGTTTTGCAAATACTGTATACTTCGCGATTGCAAAATCGAATCATCCACAGCCCTGTATTCATAATGGTTGGGGACTCCTAAATGTAATATTGTGAAGACAAAAAGTATTTCTCCCAGATTTGTTATATTGATAAATATTACACAGGCACCCAAAAATAAATTAAATACTGTTACAATACATTATTTCGGAATCTAGAGATTTGAATATGAGGGAAGTGGAAACCTAAAGAGTACGAGGTTTTTTCCTTTCAATTTTTATTTCGCGAAATATGTCAGCAGCCCATCAGCTTCAAATTACTGTCCATTTGAAATAATGTTGTTATCACACCGAACCTCATACACGTGTCGTAACGTTTTCCGCCATTGATAGAAGAATTATTAAAGTTATTTGGCACGGTGTCTACAGAGAATAGCGTTCCACTTGTTTTATGTGATGAACATAGATCTTTCTGTCCGTTTTGATTCTACTAACAGCAAAATTTTATATAGAGCCATATCCGGAATGGTGGTGCGTAACGGTTTTCGTTCTGGATATGGCTAGGAATAACCCGGCGTTCGAAACTGCGTGATCAGGAACATTATTGTGCTGCGAGAATCAGAACAAAGTTGGTTGCTGTTTTTCACCTTGCCTCCCGCAATCATTTTGGTACTTGAAGGTTGTAATTATGACTAATGTATGATGAACTATTACCCTTGCTCGAAAAAAAGGAAACCAATATTATTTTCAAGATGATTCTAGCCTTTTTTACTTTCTTCGATTGTCATATTCGCAACTGTCAAAGTTTTCAAAACTTCAAACAGCTCTTACAAAAATCAGTTCTCCGACGTAATTTTTGTTCCTCGATAGAGGAGTGATAGCGAGGTGGTTTGCAAGAGTATGTACACAATAGGGGCACGTAGCGGGAGAACCCATCACTTCCCGTTTAAGACGATTGTTTTGTTGGTTTTCGTGCCATGTACTGCCGGGGAATATTACACTCATGATTAGAATATTAGTTGTATTTACTGTCCAAAATAAGTAATTAAAAGCGGCCTCATTGGAAGATCTCGAAACACGTCGCTATGAAACTTCATGATAGATTAAACTTTATAGTAAGCCGAGTGTTTGGAAGTTAGTTGCACAGTTTCCTTCAAACAAGTGGGCTTTGTCCTTCACTACTCTAAATGTCAGCAGATTTCATGCTTCTGCTACTGCAATGAAACTAAATTGTGGAAGTGTATCACGTGATACAAACATTGCAACTACACTGTTGCTTAGGTTTTCCCGAAACACAGTTAGTTCCCATATACGATCAGAAGGTCCAGGTGATACGAATACCTAATCTTCTTTCTGCTAGAGCTGTCATTCCCTTGACCTAGTTCGATTACACATAGTTTCATTAACGCGTTGACGACACGCAGTGTCCTGTGATGTAACCTCCGAACTTTCCCCAGCGGTGGTCGCCCCTGCTGCTGATTTGGCCGGTGCCGCACGGCAGCCACCTGCGACACCGGCGAGTCCACTCCGCAGCCGCTGGTCCCGACCCGTAAGCAGCGCCTTACGTCACGGGCGAGGACGACGCGTTTTCACTGAGAGCGGGCGCTGTCGCTGACGCAACCGCTGGCTTACATACCGCCCTGCCGGAAGACGCGTAACCGCGTGGCGCCCGCATCTTGCCGTGAATAAGGGCCGCAGCGCCATCTTCTCTCTCAGTGGCTGGTTACAGTGGATTTCACATTTTCGCCACGCTCTCATATCTGAAGTCCCTACGACGACTTATTACCGATGTAGAGCGCATAGCGCAACGGTAATGTAAGGGGCAGTCAAATGAAAACTAGACAGATGAGAAAAAGTGAGTAAACCGTTTATTACTTCAAAATTAATTGCCATAATTGTCAATAAATTTAGTCCAATGTGAGACAAATTGGTGACGTTGGTCCGATAACCAGACACCTTCCGCAGCACAGTGTCTTACCACAGGTTTTTTCCGCTCACTTCAACAACCAACCATGAGGTGAATAATGTTTCTGAAATGACGAAATTCCCGCTATTTAGGTGAACAAAAACGAATAGAAAACTCATATTTAAAGAAGCTGCTATTTCAATGCATATGGCATATTTTTCTGATCCAGGTAACTGTCTTTCAAATAAGTTACATTTATGTAATTGGTTTATTGCTCGTGCATGTAATATCGTGCCTTCTTTTAAATAGAAATACCCCTGAGAATGGCCTAAAAGGCAGAAAATAGTCGTGAACTAACAAAATAAATGCAGCAGAAGTGGAAATGTGCCACCTTCTTTTGATAAATTACCGACCATTAAGAAAATGTAATCATAGTCTATTTTCCACTATTGTCTAATATTGAAGTACATGAGGAAGGCCTAAAAAGCTGTCCATACACCAGTATATGGCGGGAAAACATAAAACTTGTGACAAGTAGTCATGCGTAAAACAGGTATGCAAACATTTTCAAAGCAGTTGACTGGGACTGGATAGCGTTCGACTTTCGAAATATTTTTATACCAGTTTTACACCTCCATAAGTTTTGTGTCTGCTCGCCATAGGCTACTGTCTGGTTAACGTGGTGGTCTGTCCTCATGCACTTCAACTACCGTTGGAAAATGGCACAGTAGTCAATATTGGACGTTAATGGAAAACAAAGAATAATTACAATCGATAGCCGAATGTTGTCATTACACAAACTTTGTACGACTGTAATTTCTTCCCAAAGGAAAGTTAATAAAAAGGGCATCAGTAAATCCCCGCTCTAATTTCAAAAAAAATAACGTGGAAACCGTTACAGAGAGAGAATCGTCATTCACGGTGAAACGCTTAACATTGCTCCGTTATTCTTTCCTTTGTCCTTCGTTGCAAATTTTACATGGAGTGCATCAAAATGGTCACAAGTCAGGAAAAGGCTCAATCTATCTTCTGTTGTGCAGAATCGAAATCAGTTACAACACTACCACGGAGTTATCGACGCAAGTGTGGAAGTGCACCACCAGCAAAAACAAGCATAGTCAGATTGTTTGATAACATTAAGGAGATGGGAAGCGTCAAAGACCTTCCTCGAAGCTAAAAACACATTGTTACGGCGGAGCGAAATGCTGCAGCCGTACCTCATATTCCAGCTCGACCGTGCCATCCCCACAATGAGTCTGTGTGACCCATTTTTGAGAGGCGCATGAGTCGTGATGGTCCCATTGCACGGCTCCCACTCCCTCCCTGTGTTACGCCACTACACTCATTTTATGGGGTTACGTCAAGTATCGCGTATACACAACACGTCAATGAAATTGCTACCCTTCGTGCGCGAATCAGAGAAGCAATCAAAACTATTTAAGCTGCAATTCTGACACGTACATGGGCAGATCTCGAATATCTTCTGGAAGTACTGTTATGAAGCGGTGGGTCACACAATGAAATTGTGACATGACAGATAAACTTTGACAGCTCCTAATCTTTTTAAAATAACCGACGTTTCTCTATCTCTAATAGTTTCAAAATATCATTTTTTAAAACGAAAGTGGGACGCCGGCCGAAGTGGCCGTGCGGTTAAAGGCGCTGCAGTCTGGAACCGCAAGACCGCTACGGTCGCAGGTTCGAATCCTGCCTCGGGCATGGATGTTCGTGATGTCCTTAGGTTAGTTAGGTTTAACTAGTTCTAAGTTCTAGGGGACTAATGACCTAAGCAGTTGAGTCCCATAGTGCTCAGAGCCATTTGAACCATTTGAAAGTGGGACTTTATGGGCACCCTGCATTTTTTCACGGAAGACCAAAATCTCTCTTCCTGGCTCATAGACAGTGTTGAAACGAATGAAGCTTTTTGTTTGTTGTATACTATCGGAAGTCCAGTCACGAGACATCGTGGTAATTAGAAGATATTCTTGCAATATTGCAGCAGAATACCGGATGTACAAGGTGTTTACAATTAAGTCTCCGCTACATAGGAGGGCCCCTCTGAAAGACGAATGATCGTAGGACTATGAAACTTTGTGTAAACATTTGTAAGGACATGCGGAAGGTAAATAACGAATAAATCATTGAAATAAACGAATCTTACGAGTAATTTCGATCAGAGTGCAACATTTGTTTATTGCGTACCATGTTTACGTTCCATGTTCCAAAGGTTGCTCAGTGTAACGCCAATCTGCTGTCGAAACTTGTGAGCTGCAGACAGACATTTACTCACGCTCGAGAAACACGTAGTTCTGCTCAATCACTTAGTTTTATTCAGTTTTATTCACTTTCAAACACTCACTACTCGCGTCTCATGCACACATGAGTGCTTGGCACTTTTCGCACTCCTGATTTTCACGTACTCGCACATACTTGAAAATCGGGAGTGTGATCTGTGCCAAGGGAACGAAAACAAAAGAGGGCAGGAAACATTTTTATCGGAGTGGATGGAAGACTTCGACCAGTTCCGTTTTGTTAAAAGAGTTAGCTTCAAGTTTTGTCCCAAAAACTGTAGAAGAAGAAACCGGATGACTTATTTTTGACGATTTGATGTTTCCAATGTTGACTATGTTTTAGTTGTTATTTCGGTGGCGAGTATGGGAGATAATCAGCCAACCTCCTAGATGATCTCCTGGGTAACGCTAGCTGGATGACTCAGCCTCTGTCCAAAGTTCACAAGTCGCCAACCAGTTTACCCCTGTCCGCAGTTAACATACTTAAGAGAGGGCTGTCCGCAGTTCACAAGTTTTGAACTGCAGGAGTGATACCATTTCACAATGGTTCGCTGCACTTTTCGAGCGGTGGATCATAGAATGTTGAACTGTCGTGAGACAGCTCAACCCTATATCGCCGTATCAGTAGCACAGCTTACACGCAAATCCTGCTGCACACAGTCTGGACATCACACCAACAAAGTTGGGTATCCATACGGTAAATAGTTTTTCCTCTAAAATGGCTTAAGTAGCGAAAGTTTAATCATAACCACCTCGTAAATTACCTCGTATAATTTAGTTCATTAACCACTCGAATTCGAAACACTTGTTTACTAACAAAATATATAGGTTCAACAGTGGCCATTTAGTATAGACTCAAAACTGTCGCATTGCAAGACACACACAAATGAGGACGTAAACTGTGTCGTGAAGTACACTAGTGCCAGTACATCACCCACACTGTCTATACAAGGGGTGTAGAATCCGAGGGCTGCGGGAGGCATGCTGCCCTAAGCATGTATCAATGGGCCCAGGAAATGAGCATGTGTCACATGACCAATAAAAAAATCTATAACATTCGGCTTACATAGAATTATGAAATTAATGAAATATCATTAATTCTATCTTGCTTTTTTAGATTAAAATTAAAAATTGCATAAATGTGTTCACTTTGTACCTCCGACCGTCGCTTCCTCTCTCCACATTTTTTCAGGTGTTACTGTTAAGGATATTATATGCGGCCCAAAAATTACTCCTTTTCTTCCATTATGATCCAGGTAAGTTGAAAGGTTGGAGACTCCTGGTCTATACGCTGACGGAAACTGAAAGTGTAGCAACTAGAACAGCTTGACCGTACGCTATCCAATTGGTATTCCTATATTTAAGTGCCTGTGAAACATGTTGGTTAAAACTTAATTCCTGTGAGAAAGTATTTTCAGTTTATAAAATCCATCCATTCACACAAAGAACAGTGTGAGTACATTACTGGTATTGAGCGCTTCAAAAGTTACTGGAAAGTTTCAGGTGGAAATCCCAACACAGCATACTCGAGGACGTTCACGCGTGGCACTATCATTGTCTTTCAGGCTTTGAGAAAGGTTGAGTCATTGGCATGACGTACACGGGGCTTCATATCGGCAGACCGGGCAGATAGTTGGCACCAGAATGAGTGCGACGAGATGGACTCACGGCAACGCTGTGGCAAGAAAGAATAGGCGGCTCCTTCGAGAGGGACTACACGATGTAGGACTGTTTCACTGGCTCTCACGAACAGATAGATGACGACAGTCCGTGTGGAGGTTGCAGGCACAGTGTCACCACGAACTATTGGGAACACATAACTGTTGGCTGTTTTTTTTGTTTTTTTTGTTTTATTGGCTTTCGGGCTGTGCCTACTCACCCGTCTCCATAGCAGAATATCAATTATGACGAAAGGAATGTAAATACAACACAACGCCCAGTCCCCAAACGTGGAAAATCTCCGATCCAGCCGGGACTCGATCCCTGGCACCTTTACTTAGCAATCCGCCGGGCTGACCGATCGCCTTAAGCTGGGTTGAGATCTCGATTAGTCATGCGTCGTTTACTACTGACACCACACCACAGACAACAGAAATTTCCAAGATGTGGAGCCGGCGTCAAATGGGATAATGAAGGGCATTCTATGGTCTGTGGCGGTAAGATTGGTGTCAGCGCATCGGTAGACGACCTGGTGAAAGTCACAGGATACAGTGATTTTAAAGACCTATACTTCTCCAAATACTGGAACCAAGGACTGGGGAGCAATTGAATATGATAACAAGACTGACTTGTAAATTTGTTAAAGGGAGGACGAGTGCTTGCTAGTAGGATAACCCCCACCACCTCACACTACACCACTTACCTAAAATCCCCTTAGGAATAAACGGATCCGTGGCAGGTCAATCTCGTCCTCTGATTTGTTACCCATAGAGTATTAGATGACGATCTGTTTCGCCACAGGGTTGGCAAACGCACCAGAGAGGCAATTCTGAGGTTGCGTTTGATAATGGAAGCAAGACTAAAGAAAAAGCGTTCGACGGTGTCAAATGGTGCAAGATGTTCGAAATCCTAAGAAAAATATGGTTAACATATATGGAATGAAGGGTAATGTACAATTTGTACAAGAACCAAGAGGCAACAATAACAGTAGAAGACCAAGAACGAAGTGCACTGACTAAAAGTGTGTAAGATTGGTATGTAGTCTTTCACCCCTGCTGTTCATTCTATATCCCGAAGAAGTAATGATGGGAATAAAGAGTGTGATTAAAATTCGGTGTGGATGGATACCAGTGTTAAGGTTCGCTGATGAGATTGCTATCATTAGTGAAAGTGCAGAAGAATTACAGATCTGTTGAATGGAATGAACAGTCTAATGAGTACAGAATATGAAATGAGAGTAAACCGAAAGAAGACGAAAGTAATGAGAAGTAGCAGAAATGAGAACAGCGAGAAACTGAACACCAGGATTGGTGATCACGAAATAGATGAAGTTAAGGAATTCGGCTACTTAGGCATCAAAATAACCATTGATAGCGGAGCAAGGAACACATAAAAAGCAGGCTAGCACTGACAAAAAGGGCATTCCTAGCCAAGAGAATACTAATATCAGACATACGCATTAAGTGGAAGAAATTTCTGACAATCTACGTTTGGAGTACGACATGGTATGGTAGTGAAACATGGACTGTCGGAAAACTGAAAGAGAAAAGAATCGAAGCATTTGGCTTGTTGTGCTACAGAATAATGTTGAAGGAATGAGAAAGTTGTCCGCAGAATCGGCGAGGAAAACACTGACTAGAAGAAGTAACAGGATGACGGGATATCTGTTAAGAGATCAGCGAATAACTTCCTGGTACAAGAGGGAGCTATAGAGGATAAAAACAGTACAGGAGGACAGTGATTGGAATGCACCCAGCAAATAACTGAGGACACAGGTTGCAAGTGCCACTGCGAAAGTAAATGGTTGAATGTCAGCACAGGAGAGAAATTCGTGGCTGGCCGCACCAAACCAGTTAGATGACTGATGAAGTAAAAAAGAAAAACAGTATTTGTGAGGCGCAGTGGGGAGATGTGTGCTTTCATACCATCTCCAGCGAATAATCCTCATTAACACGTTTCAGGAATGGCAACAAAATCCTCAACATGATTTTCTGAGTCTGCTTGCTTCCATCCCAAAATGAACACAACAGTGTATTAATGCCCATGGTGGTCTCACGCCACACTGAATGGTACATGATCGACGTCAGTTCAGGTAAAACATCTCCAAAACGTTTGATGAATACCTGCTTTTTCCGAAAGTGTATTTACTTCCAAACGCACTGTGGCAGTTTCAAGTACCTCACCAAGGAATCTGCAGTGCGAAAGTATTATCACTTTGTCACTGGTCAAAACGAATTTCTCGTCAATACTTTGGCCTCTTTAATGAGATTCCATGTAATTATTTTTGTCGGTGTATTATTGTGGATGTGATATGAACCCACCTTCAAGGCAGAGACGAAACTGAAATCATAGAAGTGGTTTGAATGCACGGCCTCAAAAGACGCAAAGTCGCTTTCATCGGCCAGCCTGTGTTTTCTGGAATGCAAAGTGTATTGCTCTCACCGATTGCCTTGCAAGAGTTTAGATTAATTATACGCAAGCTTTCTGCACCAAAGGGATGAGACGAACCTTTATTGGAAAAGTGAATCATCTTTCATTATGTTAACAGAACCGCCTGCAATGTCCTTCGGTAAGATGTAAATACTGGGAGTTCAGTGTTGAGCGAGTTACTGGAACATCCACAGTATTCAGGAAACTGACATCCCCTCACGGACGAATAAAGATGCATAAAATTGCAGACGCCATATCCAAATAGAAATTGAAAGTGGGATCGAAATACGCAGTATCAATGGTCGTGGGAGGGAGGGGGGAGGGAGGAAATAAATTTACATTTAGATCTTTTTATCGATCACTAGAGTCACCGGCAGATGTAACCGAGTACGTCAGAGAAAATCTTAGCTCGCTAGTATGTTGTTCGCCAATCATCGTGTCATAATTGGAGGAGACTTCAGTCACCCGATAGGGATAATTATTATTTTGAAAGTGGTGGCGTGACATGACCTCCTGCGAAATAATACCACATTACTTGAAACTTCCTGGCAGATTAAAACTGTGTGCCCGACCGAGACTCGAACTCGGGACCTTTGCCTTTCGCAGGAGAGCTTCTGTAAAGTTTGGAAGGTAGAAGACGAGGTACTGGCAGAAGTAAAGCTGTGAGGACCGGGCGTCAGTCGTGCTTCGGTAGCTCAGATGGTAGAGCACTTGCCCGCACAAGGCAAAGGTCCCGAGTTCGAGTCTCGGTCGGGCACACAGTTTTAATCTGCCAGGAAGTTTCATATCAGCGCACTCTCCACTGCAGAGTGAAAATCTCATTCTGGACCACATTACTTCTGTGAAAACTACCTAGAACAGATTGTATGAAAGCCCATTTACTGAAGAAAAAAATTATATCTAATGGCAACGAATAGACATGATCTCATATAGGGTGTTGACTTTTAAACTGGTATCATTGACCTTGAGGCACTTGTAGCGACGATTTAAAATCAAACTACAATAAACAGAAAGATTTTAAAGTTTAACAAACTAGATAGAAAGGATGTAGTGTCATACCTCAATCAGGAAATTGTAACAGTCAGCTTTGAGCAGGAGCACGTATAGGAACTACAGCTGTAGTTTAGCAGAATAGTTGACTAAGCAGTGGAAACACACATACCTAGTAGAGCAATTCGTCAGGGAAAAGACCGTCCACGCCATAAATCTCTCTACCAAACTCCTAAAGGAATAACAACTTCTACACAGCAGATGAAAAGCGTAGGACTATAACTTGAGAAATGCTGAAGAAACATGTTTGGCTGTCCAAAGGACTGATGTGGCGTAATCTTATAGAAATAACTATCGCAAAACCCGAAAGAAATTCTTTTCATATGTAAATTTTCCCAGTGGCACTAAAGTTAGTGCGCAGACTCTCATGGATGACACAAGGACTAAAAGCAAAAACAGAAATGCTGAACTCCATCTTTAAATGTTTCATTCTTTAAAATAGTAACGGGTCCCGATGTAATACTGAAATACTTATCAGATTATGCACAAGATGTACAGTTGATTCCGCCTCTCTCTTACTCGCTATCACCGTAGGTACTTCGAGAAAAAACATTAATGTTCCCTGGAGTTGGAAGAAGGCACAGGTCACAGCCGTTTTAGAAGCGATGGACAAAACTATCACCCAATGTCTTTGACATCCATTTGCTGTGGAACCAAACTTTATAAAGTAACATATCTCAAACAGAATGCCAACCAGAATGGATTCCGAAAACGTCGAAAGTGCGAAACTCAACTTGCGCCTGTCTCCCATGACGTCCTGAAGACCATGGATCATGGCAGGTTCATGTTGTATTTATTTACTTTCGAAAAGCATGATTCGCAACCTCACCATAGTTTATTAACGGAAGTTCAGTCATAAGTGGTATCATGCGAAATTTGTGACCGGGTTGAAAATTTCCTGGCTGGTAGGACGCAGTTCATTACCTTCGATGGACAGTGATGAAGGAAGTATAACTTCAACGTCGACCAGGGAACTGCGTTGGGATCCTTTTCTATTCATGTTATATATTTCTGGACTGACAGGCTATATTGATAGTGTCAACAGACTTTTCGCACATGATACATTTATTTATAATTAAGTACTATCTGAAAAAATCTGTAAAAATGTTCCCTCAAGGCTTGGTAAGACTCCAGAGTGATGTAAATATTAGCAACTTGCTTTAAAGGTTCTGAAATGTATAAATGTAAAATTGTGCACTTTAAAACATGCAGATACGTAATATCATCCAACTACACTTTTAATGACTCGCAATTGGGTTCAGTCAACACGTAAAAGTCTCCTACGCTCAGTCGAAGATAAAAGAGGTGTCAGACTTCGATTCGTTGGTAGCCTTCTGGAAAAATACAATCTGTCAAACAAAAGAGAACGCTTAACAAAACTCGTGCGATCCGCTTAAAATGTTTGCGTAAATGTGTGCGAGACACACAGGGCAAAGGACTGATAGGGGATACTGGAAGTGTGCAAAGAAGGGCAGCATTACGTCAGAGGTGATGATGGACTGTGCTGGCAGATACTTAAATGTGAACAATAACCATCCCGCCGACGTCTACTTCGAAGTTTCAAGAAAAAGCTCTAAGTGAGGTATTTAGGAACGTGCTACGACGCACAGTGGCTTTAAACAATCGTTCTTGCCGCACTCTATACGCACATGGGTGTTATAGTTCTAGTCTAAGATAGAAACCTCACGAACAGGAAAAATGTGTCGGAGAAGTGTTGAGTGAAGCTGTTGACACGACAAAAATGAACCACAAAGGACCATAGAGTAAAACAAAGAAAGGTTGTGAAACAAAGAATGGACGAGAATGATAACTCTGCCAGAGGTAGAGAAACCACCAGTTAATTTGGATGAACAGTTTATACGGTATTGTTCGCTTTCTATAATAAATTTCTGATTCAAACAAAAGACTAGAGTTGATATTTTCAATAGTATTGAATAGATTCACGAAACTCATATGGGGGTGTTTACTCTCAGCAAAACTAGAGACTCAGTTTCATTTTTGCTCTGTAAAACCGGCCACTTTTTACAGTTCAAAGCAAATGTAAGAATAACCAAATAATCGGACTTACAATAGACCAAGACGATAATAAAATCGGGAATTCACGAAAGACAACACTTATTAAGAACTCCTTGCATAAGTGCATATTTGTCGTGTTGTTATTGGAGTTCGTCCGTTAGCTCACTAAATTTCGCTATAAAGATTATCAGGAACACTGATACAAATTTTCTTCATTGGCTATACCAGTTTTTTCTTCATTATAATTCCAGTCTCGGATCATAATGATTATTTGTGATCAGGTTACTAATTTCGATCGGTAATTCCAATAATTTTTTACTCAGGTCTGAGGATGGTCATTACAGATCGTAAGTAGTAACCTGACTGCAAATATTGTGATCTAAAACTGGAGTAATATATGATGCATAACATAATAAAGCATATATTTTCGTGGATGACTGGAAACTTATCGTGACAATGTCGCAAGTTGTATAGCAGTTTTGACTCTTCAATCATATTCAGTAGCCCATAAAGCGTTATCTAATGTGAGCCTTGAAGGGATGCACACTCTTACCACTTTCTGACGCAGCCATTGGCCAAGACGCATTATGGAATACTGAAAATGACCAGAATGTAGAAACTGGCGTAGCTAATAAAACTTGTGTGAGCACTGACCGATAACCTTTATAGTATGATATATGAGTCTCTTCTACCATCATCGTTGCTTATGGTTCTTCGAATATAACAACCGTGCTACGGTATAACTTAATGGATAGTATCGCAACTGGACGTCAACAGACTGATGCCGTATAGGCTCGTTTCGCGAGCCACACCCCCTCCTTAACTGGACGATTAGTCGACTGGCAAGAAACGTGGAGGAAACAACTGCAAACGGTGCTCAACGGGAACAAGGCGGTGGAGCGGTGCAAGCGGGAAGAACTATGGAACGTTTTCGTGACGTTGTTTGGAATCATATTCCATGTTGAAGGCACTGTTGAACGGTTTGGCTATAATCTCAGAGCTCACGTTCACCTGAATACAGCTGTCTTCATTGTTAGCAAGATGACGCTCCCTGTATCACGGGTAGAACAGTCGTCGGCTGTATGACAACGATGAAATATTGAAGAAACTACTTTTCGGCAGCCCAAAAGACCTGTGTCTTCTTAGGAATCACTTTAGTCGCCATCTTCAGCGTGTGAATCTGCATACGTTGTAGGATGCGCCCTATACTCTGAACACGCAATGAGACTTGCCGCTTGAAAGTATCGCTTCTGGTTAGCTTAACCTGCTGTTATACGCTAGACAGTACAGCAGGTCACAATGAAATAACTTCACAGAGTATACGCGTATACTGTGTTGTATAGTGATAGGGACACAAGAGTTACGCACCGAACTCGCGGCCGTAAACGTCTGCTGCGGACGCGGCACCGAACAGCAGCAGCGGCAGCAGCGGGAGCAGAGTGGCAGCCGCGGGTGTCCAGCGTGGCGGCATGCTGGCGGTCCACGCTGTGTCTGTCTGCACGGGCTGCTCGGCGGGCAGCACTTTCTCCAGCCAGCTGCGCCCACTTATATAGACTCGGTTCGCTTCTCTCCCTCTCCACCGTTCGCTACTTCCGGATGGTCCGTCTGGCCTAAACTGCGACCGGGTCGATCTTTCTGGTGCCATTATGTGCTTCATAGCTCCCAACACCCATTCCAGTTTTACAAGATCAATCTATCCGAGAGTAGCTTTGAGGTATACTGAGTAACAGGTTCATAAAGTATTTCAATTGCTGAGAGTAAACGGTCACTTTGATAGTTCGCACTATTTTCACATTGTATCTTCATGTGGGTGCAAACGGATTACTACTGATTCTCCACAGGGTTTAATATTGAGACTGCTCCTGGTCTTGTATATTACACATACAGCGTACCCCAAAAAACTACGAGAAACTTTAGGGACAGTTTCCTCATACAGAAACAAGTAAAAGTGTCTACTAAATGTGGGCTCTAAAATCCATTCCTTAAGAGCTACGAAAATTTGTTCATTTTCGAAACTATGAAATAGATCTCTTCTAGTGCAAGCTCTTTACTTTCCACATTTTGGAAGGAAGTAGTACGGAATAAAAGAAGAAAAAAATGTGGAGAAGGCCTCGGCTCTAAAATGCGTACCTAAAGAGCTATGAGGACCTGTTCAGTAGAAGAGATGTGTTTCACACTAGTGAACATTTACAAGTTTTCACAGCTCCTAAAGTATGCATTTTAGACAGCCTTTTTCCTGGACTTTTTTTTGCGTTGGGTCAATACTTCCTCCTCCCGGACCTTGTAACAGAAGATATCTGTTTCACAGTTCCAAAGATAAACAACGTTCTTTAAAAAAATATAAAATGATAAACTTTACGTTTACGTTGAATGAATGTCTGAACTGTGGAATGGATACTACACTCGAATTGTCGTGTGGTGTGTTGTAACTGCAAGAGGTGTGCTTACTCTGTCTTATTGTTAGCAAAATTTTACGAATTGATTGGGCAATGCAACTCCCAATACCAATAAAGAAATACAGTCTCTGCAAAACACATTCAGCCCCTTAAGCACTGAATCCTAAGGCCCTGTTCACATAAGAAATAAATTAAATTGTCTTACCTCTAAAGCAGCAACAGAGTAATGCGATCTATTCTGGTCTCTCATAAAAATTATGAATGCTAGCTACAGGTTCAGCAGTGTGTAATGCCAGCCGTAATTCTTGAAACCCACGTGAATTTCATTAGGCTGATAAACGAGAACATTTCAGAAAATTCAACTTCTTTAAAATCTATATGACCTGGAGTGGGAGGCGGTACTTAGAAATGGCTCTAAACACCATGGGACTTAACATCTGAGGTCATCAGTCCCCTAGACTTAGAACTACTTAAACCTAACTAACCTAAAGACATCACACACATCCATGCCCGAGGCAGGATTCGAACCTACGACCGTAGCAGCAGCGCGATTCCGGACTGAAGAGCCTAGAACCGCTCGGTTACAGACGAGGCGGTACTGATTATGGTGAATTACTAACACTCAGTTATTTTAGCAAAGTTATTGCAAGTTAAATTTGGCTTTCGAAAAACACCTGATAATTGAAGTTACGTTATTCACAATTGATTCACAAACCATGAGATTTAAATAGCAAGTATTATCTAACTTCATTAATCCAATAGAAATGCAAATCATCAAATAACACATAGATTTGTTAAAAAATCTTAAAAGCACTGCAAAAATTAAATATTTAACTAGCCCTTTTGTCAAAATCTTTTACGTGCATTCTGGGGTTACTCAACAATTACAAATTATCAGCCAACTCTCATCTATACTAACGCGCTGACAAAAACATACATCATAATTATTTAAAAGCTTACATGTCCTATGCGAAATTTATGGAGGTTACTCACCTGTTTTTGTTGACGTTTGTGGCGTTGTGCTGTCTGCTTTATATTGTTAAGTACGATGTCTATAATTTCATGGTGACGTAATCTTCTTATAGTAGGAAAAGATACAATTTTACGAATTTTATTAGGTGGATCTTATTTTTCAACACAAGATACGGGGAAAGCATGGTGGAGTCGTTTGGTATTGAATTGATGATGCCCTGAAAATCTGAAATGTGTTTTTCCCAACCAATATGTATTTTGTGACAACAGATACGACAAAGTTTTCCAATCTCTTTCATCATGCGCTCTGATGGTTTGGAAGAAGCATGGTATCTCGAAATAAAAATGGGTGTAATATTTCTAAATCGCAGTGTGCGTTTCCAGATTACTGATCGAAATTGCGGTCCATTCTCGGAAATTACCTTCCGAGCATGTCCAACATGAGGCAAAAAATGTGTAGTAAAAGTGTTAGGAACAGTTGTAGCAGTGGCTTTTCGTAAGGGAGTGAAATATACAAATTTCGTAGTTAGTTCTACAGCAACGAAAATGTAACGGAAACCTCTATTAGTTCGTAGTTGTAGCAGTGGCTTTTCGTAAAGGAGTGAAAGATACAAATTTCGTAGTTAGTTCTACAGCAACGAAAATGTAACGGAAATCTCTATTAGTTCGTAGTTGTAGCAGTGGCTTTTCGTAAGGAGCGAAAGATACAAATTTCGTAGTTAGTTCTACAGCAACGAAAATGTATCGGAAACCTCTATTAGTTCGTAGAATGAGTCCAAATAAATCATCAGCTGCCATATATCTTAATTTCATGGGTGCAATGGGGTACAGAGGGACAATGTGAGATATTGTAGAAGATATTTTGACAAATTTTGCAAGTCGCCAAGACTCGTCGAATACGCTTTTCCATGTTTGCGAAATAACAGTTCTGTCATAGTATCAAAAAACATTTGCAAGCACCGTAATGATTAACTTATTGGCAAGTTATTCAGGTATGCAGAGAGTCCAATTATCGCTGTCAGAGCGAGCGCGGCGAAATCATTGTGCACGGTGTAGTAATTTCTGATTGTTGTCGGGCCCGTGTCACGCCACAGATGTCTGATCTCTTTCCAGACGTCGTCTTTGCTTTGCTTTCTGGAGATGTCTTTTAACGGTGCGGAAACAAAATTTTCAAAAGCTACCTGTTTAATATACAGAAGGCTGAAATTAGTTTCACAACAATCAGCGGCGATTTCTTGCTGTTTACTGCACTGTGAGCGAGAAAGTATTCTGGGTTCTTGCGATGTGGACAATGGTAAAATCAAATTCCTGTGAATAAAGTTTCCTACGATAGAGTCTGTCATGTGTGAATCTAGCCGATAAAAGAAATTGAATAGCTCTGTGATATGTGTATACTGTTGTGTGTCTGCCATATGAAAGTGACGAAATTTAGTGAAAGCCCAAACAACACACAACGTTTCGAATTCGGTGGTAGAATAATTTATTTCAGCCGATGCGATAAAGCGACTAGCCAACGCGCTATTCTTCTTAATAGTTGTACCATTTTCTTCTATTGCCTGAAATATATGGACACCAAGAGCAGTTTTGGAACTGTCTCCAGCAATCGAAAAATTCTTTGTCGGATCAGGATGTGATGGAAGTGGAGCGCTAAGTAAAGCATTTTTTAAATTGACAACTCGGACTGTGCTTGGTCGTCCCATGACCAGATAGTATTTTTACCTGTACGATGACACAATCTAGGGGTATCTAATGCCGAGTGGTGTATGAAACGGCGAAAAAAATTGATCAGACCGAGGAAGCTGCTAAGTTGTTTTTTGGTAGAAGGGACTGTAATGTTACGGATGGCTTGTAGTTTGTTGGGATCGGGCGTAATGTCGTCAGCCGAAATTACGTGACCTAGAAATTTAATGAAAGTCTTGCCAAAATGAGATTTCCTGAGGTTCACGGTAACACCTTTGCAATAGTATGCGAAGAACAGAATTATGTTTCGACCAAGAAGGTTCTGAAATTAATATATCGACAATGTAAGTGGTGATTCTGTCTCTTAATTCATTTGGAAGAATAGTATTCATCGTACGGATGAAAGCAGCGGGGCTAATTGTTAAACCAAAAGGAAATTTACAAAATTGGTAGCAGTTACCGATACAAAGGAAAGCAGTGCATTTTCTGCAAGTAGGATGCGGTTGAATTTGCCAGAATCCAGATTTTGGTCCAGAGTAGAATAGAATGACGTTCCATGAAATTTTTGTAGGAGATCTTCCAGCGTTTGCGGACGATCGGTTTCAGTAATGATGATTTCGTTGATCTGATTTTAATCCAACACAAGGCGAAGTGAGCCATCTTTCTTATTAACAACGTGAAGAGGGTTAATATATTGACTAGCGGCTGATTCAGTGGTGGTCTAATATAGCCTGAAGTTCTTGCTTGACTTGACCTAGATATGTGAACGGAATGGAATGTTTTGCCTTGAACGTATCATGCGGTTTTACTTGAAATTCGTAAACAAAACTGGACATATTTCCTGGTACATTGTTAAATACTTCAGTGTGCTGTAAAAGAATATCCTGCAACTGTTGGCGCTCTTCGTCCATCGAAGCTTTACATTCACTCAACATACTATTGATCGTCTGCACAATGTCATAATCTACTTCCTAGGGGATATTTTTACTAAGGAAATACGTGTCTGTAATGAATGTTGTATGCCAATTAGTATTCTTACATGCTGAAATCACCTCTACTGTGTTAATGTCTTGCTCCTCAGCTGACGGAGTATTCTGAAAAGAGATAGCTGTTGCTCAACGGATTTCAGTATAAGCAATGACTTCTTAAAGTTGATAACAGCCTCATGTTCGACAAGGAAATCCCTACCAAGGATGACGTCGGTTGCTAAGAGAGGAACGATCCAGAAATTGACATGAAATGTGTGATCAGCAAGTATAAAAGATAGGTGGATTTGTACTTTCGCATCTGCTCCCTTGTTAGAGACTGCGTCCGAAATTTCGTTTTACCAAGTGGAAAGATAGGACAGGTATTGTCAGCGTTACATTTTTGGAATGCTGTTTCATTTATTACTGTTACTGGTGAACCAGAGTCGATCACTGCAGAAAATAAATAGTAACTAATTTTAATTTCAACTACGGGATGAGAAATTTTCTTTTGAGCTTGGTGTTTCTCTTGTAACAATGTGTCCCTAATGTCGTCGAAGGTTATGATGTTTTGAGGAACAGTATTATGAGTAGAAGATTCGGATTGCACGTTTTCCGATTGAACAGTGTCGGTAGTTTCTAGCCATGCATTACTGGTGGGCTGACTGGTGGCAGAAGATTGCTGTGGTGGTTCATTTATATATACTGTACGGTTGTTTTGGTCTGCAGAATGCCGCGGTGGGTGGAAACGAACATTAGGTTCATTAAGAATGAACTGAGACTGCTGGGGCTCATTGTGATGGAAGTCGCTGCTGCCAAAATTACGCTTAAATTGTTGATGATTCTCTTCACACTTGTGGTGAAAATTTCTTTGCTGCTGATGGCTTCGATGTGACTGCGACCATTGGTTTTTGCGGTTGCGTAAAATTACTGGACTGGGCTGTACGGGCATAGCTGAGCGGTGGCACGTTAACATTCGGTTGTGCTTCTCGACCGTATTGTTTTAGGATATTTCCGCGCTGCTGCGGCTGCGGCAAGAATTGCGGCTGGAAACTGTGATTGTTGGCGTCGAAATTCTGATGTAGTTGCTGCTGCTGAATATACTGGTAGTCAAAATGGTGTCTCTTATTAAAATGTTCATGAAATTCGTTATCGGAACCAAATCTTTTATTTCTCTTGCTATGAAATGGGCGAGATTGCTCGTTGTAACCGAATGAATTGTTACCTTGATGACTGTTATTAAAGTTAGTATTGACAAATGAATAATCCGATTGCTGAATTTCTAATAATTGTAATAAGTCCCTGAAAGCTGAAATGCTTTTCCTTTTGCTGTCGCGGAAGTTTTGAGATGCATAATTATATGAGCACAGATTGGCTATACGGTTTGGTCAGATACTGGATTTGTTGAACCATATATTAAAAAACTGGCTGATAGTTGGAATACTTAAGTGTTCAAAATTGGGTAAACTGGTTAGTTGGTGTTTAATGCTTCGCTGAGTAGTGTCCGACCAATACGCAGGTAGAAAAGCAATTTTGGAACTCTTCGATGGAATGACATTGCCTTGCTATGGGTCTCATACACATCGAAGGTTCTCTGTCTAAAAAGTTTCAGATAAATTCGAGCTTGTGTGTCACCGGCCAGTTTGTGGGTAGTGATAATGAAAATTGCTGCACCCTTTCAAGGAGATGCAGGTCTGTACGGTTATTTCTAAACACCCTGAATTTCTTTACATATAGGAAATGTTTATAGTAGAATCCTTCGCATTGTAGATTTTGATAGGGTTCGGCGGCGTAAAAGAACTGACTGTGAGATGACTGGCTTGTATCAAAGTCACGCACTCCTTGTAGTCTGCTCATATTATTGCGAGGCTGAAAAGTATGTGACTGTTGCTGTGGCACGTCAGTTTGAAACTGATTACGTGGAGAAAATTTTCTATTGGTCACTTCCTGACGTAAATTGTTAACTTTCCGATATAGAGAACTTATGCGTACCAAATTGGTTTAAAGTTTGCTGTCTGAACTGATATTCTTGAGACTCGGCGAACGGAATGGGAGCTGTGTCGTCTGATTTATTTTTGGTCTCATCACATCTTTTCCTGAGCGTAAGGATGTGTGTGGAATTGTTTGAATCTAAAGCGTCGTTCTTGCTTCTGCAGTTTGCGTGTAGTTTTGTTGATCTTTTTTAAATCTGCTTTAATTGTGTGAGGGTCCTGCACCAGCTCTATTTGTTCAAGACAGTAGCTTAACGACTCAATGTCATCCGTACACTTTTCTTCAACTTCATGGATTCGTATGTCAACAGTGGTTTTGAAATCAGTTGCATCGGTCTGCATTTGTTTCTGCGATTGCTTTATTGCGTTAACCTCGTCTATAACGGAATTTATACTAGCGTCAACATGGGTTGTAAGGCTAGTCAACAACTGCTGTTCTACTTCATGCCTTTGTAGTGCTAATGACTGTAGTAGCTAATTGATAAGGTCTTTGTATTGCTTTTCTGAGGTCTCAGTGTGAACTTCAAGTTGTGCATCACATCGAGTGTGTTGTTGATATGTTCTTTCATTAACTGATTGGATTTCATCTGCATGCTTTTTATAGGTTTCACTACATTGATATATTAAAGTGTTAAGGTCATCTCTCAAGGGTTTAATACTGTCTGCGCATTGCCTGGCTATCGCTTCAATTTTTACGCAAAGACGTTTTCCACTGGCCTTAATCTGTTTAAAACGGTTATCAGTCGTTTCTGTGTACGATTTAAGCTTGTCGCGTATGATGGAAAATTGTTCATCAATTTTTATTAAATTATTCATTGAACTGAGTGTAGTTGTCATTTTGTTTTTCTCGTATGCTGGAAAATTCTTCATTTTGTTGTTTTCGTGTGCTGGAAAGTTGTTTATTGAACTGGGTATTCAGATTAACCATCATTTGCATGATATTATGAAGCATCGCTTCCGTATTCTTTTCAGTTGATGCGTCGGGTGTCGCTTGTGTAGCGTTTTGTGGTGTGGAGACATCATCTACAACCATGGACGTCTCGTTTGATGCATTATCTGCACAATTAACTCTAATAAAATCGGACGCATTTCCAAGAACAAACTGAGCGCTTTTCAATGTTGTTTCCTCTGACATACCGTTGGCAGTCGGACCAATTGCGTGAAAATTAGGCAAATCACCGATGTCACTTGAGAAACAATCAAGTGTTGAATTGTGCACATCAGCCATGTGCAGACCAGCGGCGTCTGCAATACCGAAATCTACCGTGTGATTACTAGTCAAATTAGTGGAAGAAATTATAGTGTCAGGAATTTGTTGATTATTTTTGGAAACGGAAATCATATTTTCTGTGGTGCTTTGCAACTGTTGCACCGCAGACTAGTCACTATCAATCTCAACATTGTTGTCAATAATAGGAAAATCGACTATTTCGGTATCTCTTAATTGTAAGATTACGCGACGGAGCCTTGACACTTTTGCGACGCATCGTAAATCAAATACAGAACGCAAATCCAAAGACAAAAATTCAACACTCAACCCAATGAAAAAATACAAGGCGGAGCATAAGAATGCCGATAAACTGTGGAAAAATCTTATACAAGATAGTAAACTGTGGTGCGCCAAAAAATATAGCTACTATTATTTCTACAGAGTGACTGAGGGAACAGAATATATTTATCTGACTACTTTAAAAATCAAAGATTTCACAAAGCGAACGACTGGTAGAGGTGTTACAAAGTGTAGCGTTCTTTGAAAATATAAAGTAATAATCTTTACGATTACTTTGAATGATTGCCTGAACTGTGAAATGGATACTACACTCGAATTGTTGTGTTGTGTGTTGTAACTGCGAGTGGTGTGCTTCTCTGTCTTATTGTTAGCAAAACTTTACGATTCGATTGGGCGATGCAACTCCCAATACCAATAAAGAAATACAGTCACTGCAAAATACATTCAACCCCTTAAGCACTGATTCCTAAGGCTCTGTTCACATAAAATGTAAATTAAATTGTCTTACGTCAACGGAGTGACGCGATATGTTCTGGTCTCTCATAAAATTACGAAGCTAGCTTCAGGCTAAGCAGTGTCCAATGCTGGCCACAATATTTGAAATGCACATGAAATTCACTTGGCTGATAAATCAGAACATTTAAGAAAACCCAACTTCCTTAAAATATACATGACCTGGTCTAGGAGGCGGTACTGATTATGGTGAATTACTAGCACTCATTTTTTTAGGAAAGTTATAATTCAAGTAAAATTTGTCTTTTCAAAAACATCTGACAATTGTAGTTACATTACTCACAACTGATTCACAAAGAATGAGATTTAAACAGCAAGTATTATCTAACTTCATCTGTCCAACATAAACGCAAATCATCAAATTACACGTAGCTCTGGTAACAAATCTTAAAAGCATTACAAAAATGAAATATCTAACTAGCCTTTATATCAGAACTATTTACGTACTCAACGATTACAAAGTATCAGCCAATTCATTTATACAAACGAGCTGGCAAAAATAAAATGATAATTATTTAAATCTTTACCTTATTGCCTGAAGACTTCGGCTTCCATATTCAACAATACTGACATACCTAAATTAATATAACTCTTGGTGGCTTCACACATCACACCAAAGAAACTGCCTATTCCATGGCCTTTCCCTCACAAACAGCTACCTACGACTGAACGCCAAGAGCTCTCTAACTCCAACAAAGCAGTGCAGTATCTTTGGCTCTGTGGTTCAGTGACCCACATTATCGAGCCTATCAGAGACATTCATGATTTATAGTACACTGTTTCATGTTATTTATTAAGATTCTTATCTTATTCTCATGCCACATGCAAGTGTGCCCCAGTATACTCCTCTCACTCTTAAAGTATGTATTTTAGAGAACATGTCTACTAGACATCTTTCTGCATAAGGAACCTGACCCTGAAGTTTATCAGTGTCTTTTTGGGACGCTGTGTATAATGTTTCAAAATTACCCCAACAAACTTCGAGGGGATATAGAAGCCGTGTTGAAGAACAAAATGAGGACAGAACCCCGTGTTCAGAAACATCATCCAACGACGCTACAGAGCGTCGAAGCTACAGGGTCATTCCGTAATGACGTTGCAAAGTTTCATGGCTCATGGAGAAGGATAAATGTATCAGTTTATTGTGACAGAACCTGGGCCGGAAACGAAAGAATCGGAAGTTACAAGTGATAATCCTTCTGAGGCTCTCAGAGACCAGTGTGGCATGAGCTCCCAGTTGGTGCACATCGACAGCGCAGAAAGATACGTATATAGCTTCTTTTCTGTGTTTACTTTGTAGATTCTTACTTAAATTGCGTGTGAGTTTCGTATAGGAGGTGTAATTTCGAGTTTTAGTTACTGTAATCGTAAATTCAGGCAGATTGTAGCGCGGTCGTTAGGCATTTGTACAGGTTAGTTAATACATTCTTTGCGTGTTTCCCTTGCGTTATCTAGGCTCGGACTCGTGTTTCAGTAACTGTTGTTCAACATCGATTAGAATGGACAGGGACTGTGATTGCTGTGTTCGGATGAGGGCTGAGTTGGCATCCCTTCGCTCACAGCTGCAGGCAGCGCTGACTTCGGTATCTTGGGTATCACGGGGATGTCAGCCTCGTCCCGTCTGTCCACAGATCGGTCTGCCGCTGTGGTTGCCCCGGTTGCTGCCCGCAGTGGGGCTGAGCCCTCGCCTGTGGTTCGTTGGGAGGTCGTTCCAAGGCGTGGCAGGCAGCGAAAGACGTCCCCGGAGGCTGATCAGAAAGCCTCCCCGGTGCGTCTGACAAACAGGTTTCAGGTACTGCCTCTGGCTGAGGCAGATGCAGCTGCTTGCCCTGTTTGAGTATGATTCTCAGCCTTTAAGGTCTGGGCAATCGCAGAGGGTGGGCTTATTGGTGGATGGGAGCTCCAATGTTAGGCGCGTAGTGGGGCCCCTTAATCATATGGCGGCTAAGGAGGGGAAGAAATCCAGTGCGCACTCCGTGTGAATTCTGGGTGGAGTCATTCCTGATGTGGAGAGGGTCCTTCCGGATGCCATGAAGAGCACAGCGTGCAGCCAGCTACAGGTGGTGGCACATGAATGACGTGTGTCGCTTTGGATCTGAGGAAATTCTTTCTGGATTCCAGCGGCTATCTGATTTGGTGAAGGCTGCCGGTCTTGCTTATGAGATGAAGGCAGAGCTCAGCATCTGCAGCATCGTTGACAGAACCGACTGCAGATTTTTGGTGCAGAGCCGGGTGGAGGGTCTGAATCAGAGGTTCAGACGGTTTTGCGACCGTGTTGGCTGCAGATTCCTCGACTTGCGCCATAGGGTGGTGGGGTTTCGGGTTCCGCTGAATAGGTCAGGAGTTCACTACACTCAGCTGGCAGCTACACGGGTAGCGGAGGCTGTGTGGCGTGGACTGGGCGGTTTTTTAGGTTAGAAGGCCTCGGGAAAGTATGGGGTGGTCTGCTATCTCAAAGAGTGCATGGCAAATACAGGACGTGCTTGGATCAAGGAACAGTCTGAATTGCAGTTGTAAATTGTTGTAGTAGTGCTGGGGAAGTCCCTGAGCTTCAAGCGCTAATAGAAACCATAGAAGCTGAAATCATAGGTACAGAAAGCTGGCTAAAGCCTGAAATAAGTTCTGCAGAAATTTTTACGAAGTCTCAGACGGTGTTCAGGAAAGATAGATTAGGCAGAATTGGTGGTGGAGTGTTTGTGTCTGTCAGTAGTGGTTTACCTTGTAGTAAAGTCGAAGTAGATACTCCGTGCGAATTGGTATGGGTGGAGGTTATACTTAACAGCCGAATTAAGTTAATAATTGGCTCCTTCTACCGACCCCAAAACTCCGATGATATAGTTGCTGAACAGTTCAGAGAAAATTTGAGTCTCGTAACAAATAAATACCCTACTCATATGGTTATAGATGGTGGGGACTTCAACCTTCCCTCGATATGTTGGCAAAAATACTTGCTCAAAACCGGTGGTAGGCAAAAAACATCTTCGGAGATTGTCCTAAATGCTTTCTCCGAAAATTATTTCGAGCGGTTAGTCCACGAACCCACGCGAATTGTAAATGGTTGCGAAAACACACTTCACCTCTTAGCCACAAACAATCCAGAGCCAATAGAGAGCATCATGACTGATACAGGGATTAGTAATCACAAGGTCGTTGTAGCTAGGCTCAATACCGTTTCTTCCAAATCCACCAGAAACAAACGCAAAATAATTTTATTTAAAAAAGGTGGTAAAGTGTCACTAGAAGCCTTCCTAGGAGACAATCTCCATTCCTTCCCAACTGACTATGCAAATATAGACGAGATGTGGCTAAAATTCAGAGATATAGTAGCAACAGCAATTGAGAGAATCATACCTCATAAATTGGTAAGAGATGGAACTGAGCCCCCATGGTACACAAAACAGGTCCGAAAGTTGTTGCAGAGGCAACGGAAAAAGCATGCGAAGTTCAGAAGAACGCGAAATCCTGAAGATTGGCTAAAATTTACAGACGCGCGAAATTTGGCACGGACTTCAATGCTAGATGCCTTTAATAGGTTTCACAACGAATCATTGTCTCGAAATTTGGTAGAAAATCCGAAGAAATTCCGGTCGTATGTAAAGTACACGAGCGGCAAGACGCAGTCAATACCTTCGCTGCGCCGTGCCGATGGTGCTGTTAGCGACGACTGTGCCACTAAAGCGGAGTTATTGAACGCAGTTTTTCGAAACTCCTTCACCAGGGAAGACGAATGGAATATTCCAGGATTTGAAACACGAACAGCTGCTAGCAAGAGTTTCTTAGAAGTAGATACCTTAGGGGTTGCGAAGCAACTCAAATCGCTTGATACGGACAAGTCTTCAGGTCCAGATTGTATACCGATTAGGTTCCTTTCAGATTACGCTGATACAATAGCTCCCTACTTAGCAATCATATGCAACCGCTCGCTCACCGATAGATCTGTACCTACAGATTGGAAAATTGCGCAGGTCGCACCAGTGTTTAAGAAGGGTAGTAGGAGTAATCCATCGACCTACAGATCCTTATCATTGACTTCGGTTTGCAGTAGGGTTTTGGAGTATATATTGTATTGAAACATTATGAATCACCTCGAAGGGAACGATCTATTGATACGTAATCAGCATGGTTTCAGAAAACATCGTTCTTGTGCAACGCAGCTAGCTCTTTATTCGCACGAAGTAATGGCCGCTATCGACAGGGGATCGCAAGTTGATTCCGTATTTCTAGACTTCCGGAAAGCTTTTGACACCGTTCCTCACAAGCGACTTCTAATCAAGCTGCGGGCCTATGGGGTATCGTCTCATTTGTGCGACTGGATTAGTGATTTCCTGTCACGAAGGTCGCAGTTCGTTGTAATAGACGGCAAATCATCGAGTAAAATTGAAGTGATATCAGGTGTTCCCCAGGAAAGCGTCCTGGTACCTCTGCTGTTGCTGATCTATATAAATGACCTGGGTGACAATCTGAGCAGTTATCTTGGGTTGTTCGCAGATGATGCTGTAATTTACCGTCTAGTAAGGTCATCCGAAGGCCAGAATCAGTTGCAAAGCGATTTAGAAAAGATTGCTGTATGGTGTGGCAGGTGGCAGTTGACGCTAAATAACGAAAAGTGTGAGGTGATTCACATGAGTTCCAAAAGAAATCTGTTGGAATTCGATTATTCGATAAATAGTACAATTCTCAAGGCTGTCGATTCAACTAAGTACCTGGGTGTTAAAATTACGAACAACTTCAGTTGGAAAGACCACATAGATAATATTGTGGGGAAGGCGAACCAAAGGTTGCGTTTCATTGGCAGGACACTTAGAAGATGCAACAAGCCCACTAAAGAGACAGCTTACACTACACTCGTTCGTCCTCTGTTAGAATATTGCTGCGCGGTGCGGGATCCTTACCAGGTGGGATTGACGGAGGACATCGAAAGGGTGCAATAAAGGGCAGCTCGTTTTGTATTATCACGTAATATGGGAGAGAGTGTGGCAGATATAATACGCGAATTGGGATGGAAGTCATTAAAGCAAAGACATTTCTCGTCGCGGCGAGATCTATTTACGAAATTTCAGTCACCAACTTTCTCTTCCGAATGCGAAAATATTTTGTTGAGCCCAACCTACATAGGTAGGAAAGATCATCAAAACAAAATAAGAGAAATCAGAGCTCGAACAGAAAGGTTTAGGTGTTCGTCTTTCCCGCGCGATCTTCGGGAGTGGAATGGTAGAGAAATAGTACGATTGTGGTTAGAGGAACCCTCTGCCAAGCACTTAAATGTGAATTTCAGAGTAATCATGTAGCTGTAGATGTATATACATCTGACTGTGGACTACCTGTACCGGTACTGTTGTTGCTAAGATTTTGGAGGAGAAAACTTCCAGGGGTAGTAGTATGGACCCAAACAAGAAACATGTGTACTAAAAGTGGGCTCTAAAATGCATACCTTAAGAGATATAAGCACCTGTTCAATATAGGAGATGTGTTTCACAGTAATGAAGATGAACAAGTGTCCATAGTTAATCAGGTATGCCTTTTAGAGCCCATGTTTACTAGACATTAATTCTTGTTTGGGTCCATACTACCAGCTCTGAATGTTCTCTACCCTACTCTTGGCAACAGCAGTACCCGTACTCAACTGACGGAGGTATCAGGAGGTATCAGCCCGAGTAAAATTCAGGTAGTGAAGGGAGACGAAACTTTAATAGTCATGGGTGAATGGAATTCGAGAGTAGGAAAAGGGAGAGAAGGAAACGTAGTGGGTGAATATGGATTGGGACTAAGAAATGAAAGAGGAAGCCTCCTGGTAGAGTTTTGCACAGAGCATAACTTAAGCATAGCTAACACTTGGTTCAAGAATCATGAAAGAAGGTTGTATAGATGGAAGAATCGTGGAGATACAAGACGTTACCAGATAGATTATATAATGGTAAGACAGAAATTTAGGAACCAGGTTTGAAATTGTACGACATTTCCAGATGCAGATGTGGACTCTGACCACAATCTATTAGCTATGAACTGTAGATTAAAACTGAAGAAACTGCAAAAAGGTGGGAATTTAAGGAGATGGGACCTGGATAAAATGACTAAATCAGAGGTTGTACAGAGTTTCAGGGAGAGCATAAGGGAACAATTGACAGGAATGGGGGAAAGAAGTACAGTAGAAGAAGAATGCGTAGCTCTGAGGGATGAAGTAGTGAAGGCAGCAGAGGGTCAAGTAGGTAGAAAGACAAGGGCTAGTAGAAATCCTTGGGTGACAGAAGAAATATTGAATTTAATTGATGAAAGGAGAAAATATAAAAATGCAGTAAATTAAGCAGGCAAAAAGGAATACAAATGTCTCAAAAATGAGATCGACAAGAAGTGCAAAATGGCTAAGCAGGGATGGCTAGAGGACAAATGTAAGGATGTAGAGGCTTATCTCACTAGGGGTAAGATAGATACTGCCTACAGGCAAATTAAAGACACCTTTGGAGAAAGGAGAACCACTTGTATGAATATCAAGAGCTCAGATGGAAACCCAGTTGTAAGCAAAGAAGGGAAAGCAGAAAGGTGGAAGTAGTATATAGAGGGTCTATACACGGGCGATGTACTTGTTGAAACAAGGCCCCAGGAGTAGACAACATTCCATTAGAACTACTGACGGCCTTGGGAGAGCCGGTCCTGACAGAACTCTACCATCTGGTGAACAAGATATATGAGACGGGCGAAATACCCTCAGACGTCAAGAAGAATATAATAATTCCAATCCCAAAGAAAGCAGGTGTTGACAGATGTGAGAATTACCGAACTATGAGTTTAATAAGTTACAGCTGCAAAATACTAACACGAATTCTTTACAGACGAATGGAAAAACTGGTAGAAGCCGACCTCGGGGAAGATCAGTTTGGATTCCGTAGAAATATTGGAATACGTGAGTCAATACTGACCTTACCAATTATCTTAGAAGAAAGATTAAGGAAACGCATACCTACGTTTCTAGCATTTGTAGATTTAGAGAAAGCTTTTGAAATTCTGAAGGTGGCAGGGGTAAAATACAGGAAGCGAAAGGCTATTTACAATTTGTACAGAAACCAGATGGCAGATATGAGTCGAGGGGCACGAAAGGGAAGCAGTGGTTGGGAAGGGATTGAGACAGGGTTGTTGCCGCTCCCCGATGTTATTCAATCTGTATATTGAGCAAGCATTAAAGGAAACAAAAGGAAAATTCGGAGTAGGTATTAAAATCCATGGAGAAAAAATAAAAACTTTGAGGTTCATCGATGACATTGTAATTCCATCAGAGACAGCAAAGGACTTGGAAGAGCAGTTGAACGGAATGGACAGTGTCTTGAAAGGAGGATATAAGATGAACATCAACAAAAGCAAAACGAGGATAATGGAATGTAGTCAAATTAAGTCGGGTGATGCTGAGGAAATTAGATTAGGAAATGAGACACTTAAAGTAGTAAAGGAGTTTTGCTATTTGGGGAGCAAAATAACTGATGATGGTTGAAGTAGAGAGGATATAAAATGTAGACTGCCAATGGGAAGGAAAGCGTTTCTGAAGAAGAGAAATTTGTTAACATCGGGTATAGATTTAAGTGTCAGGAAGTCGTTTCTGAAAGTATTTGTATGGAGTGTAGCCATGTATGGAAGTGAAACATGGACAATAAATAGTTTGGACAAGAAGAGAATAGAAGCTTCCGAAATGTGGTGCTACACAACAATGCTGAAGATTAGATAGGTAGATCACATAACTAATGAGGAGGTACTGAATAGGATTGGGGAGAAGAGGAGTTTGTGGCACGATTTGACAGAAAGAAGGGGCCGGTTGGTAGGACATGTTCTGAGGCATCAAGGGATCGCAAATTTAGCATTGGAGGGCAGCGTGGAGGGTAAAAATCGTAGAGGGAGACCAAGAGATGAATACACTAAGCAGATTCGGAAGGATGTCGGTTGAAGTAAGTGCTGGGAGATGAAGAAGCTTGCACAGCATAGGGTAGCATGGAGAGCTGTATCAAACCCGTTTCAGGACTGAAGACCACATCAACAACAAAATGAAATAGGTAAAATTGAATGTCAAAAAATCCTTGAGTGGATGCAACTGAGAATTTGAAGCGGAAATCATGTATTACTGATCTTCTGCAACGTTTGCGTTCAGCAACATCTGTTGGATAGGCAAATGAAGATCAAATAGCCAGAAATTTGGTTTCGTTTTCTTATGTCCGTTTTTTAACGTCCAGTGGTACAAGTCTCTGCAGAAAATCTAAATTGGACGTAACCGATAATATCCGCTGACAGTCACCGAAATTAATATAGACAACAGTTTAAAACACAAGCTTTTTATGAATTTTTTGTGAAAAACCAGACGCCAATTGAAGTATTGTCACTTACAAACATGAAACTAGGAGTAAATATGGCCCTGGCTGCCCAACAAAAAGTTCTGCGCACTTGCAGGGAAACAAAGTATGCAACCTCTAAAATATTTTACCTCATCCCTTTTGAAGTGAAGAAGATGACGTACGATGTAAATAACTTCTCCTTGACAACCCGTTGTGCTCTGTAAAAGATCTCCTGAATGGCTAATACGTTTGTATGGTTGCATTATCTTTATTAAATTCGGTTTATGTTAACATTAATTCAAAAATCTAGCTATATAAAGGGACAGTGTGTTCAAACATTTTCACCAAGAAAGTACTGACTGCTTCTAAACCTACTGCCACATTCTACGACGCAGCAAGTTGTCTTAAATGTGATCCACAGAACATGTAAACAAGGAACCAAACCAGTGGAACACCAACAAATATAAGTCTTTGTCATCAGTTGTTAGGTGAAATCAGGAAATGGTCTCCCATTTTCATGGATATTCGTGAGACATACTGATATAATGGAAGTGTTGATTCGAGTGTAGCTGATTGTTTTGATGGTTCATGAAGCATAACTTTTGGTATTGTTATGGAGGTGTAAGAGAATAGCCAAATTTTGTAACAGTACACACAAGCACTGCTACCGCTGAGTTTAACATCTCCTTATCGTGGACGCATCAGCGTTAATAACTTCTCATGTCTTTTCTTCGTTCTTTCAGATTCTGCCGTTCTTTAATTGCTTCAAAATTCATGGAGGCATGTTTGGTATTCGCAATTAGATGACAATCTGTTTATTTTTTCCCATATGCGTTTCGCTTCTTTGATTTATGAAGCATCTTCAGTGGTCTATTATACACGCTTGTTTTTACATATATAATAATTTGTTACGAAGTAGTTGCACATATGTTACTATGTTATGTTTTCTCGTGATTTTCTCTTGTTTTTCAGATTTGAAACAACTTCTGTAGCACAGGTTTTGTGTAGTTAAGTTGTCGTTTAGCGTTACGTACGATTTACAATGGTGCTAATCCATGAGTGTGGTACTGGAGACGTGTTCATTCGGTCACCGCACTTCAGCTGGCCGATTTCCGGCGTTTTTCACCTACGTTTATTGTAACACATCATTTGAACTTATCATTGTGCCATCAACATGTGTATGTTTACAGTGTGCAGTGCTGCCAACTATCGCTGCGTGTTTATCTTCCGTCTTTTGTTTGTTTCTGTGTGTGGTTTGATGTTTTTCAATTGTCTTATGCGTGTGTGTGTCTGGGTTAGTATTTTGTTATGTATGGACATGTCATTCCTTGTGAAAGCGTTTTTTTCTTTTAATTTGTGGTACATCATTCTTTTGTGGGAGTGGATATTTGTGTGTGTGTTTGTGTGTGTGTGTGTGTGTGTGTGTGTGTGTGTGTGTTTGAGAGAGAGAAAGAGAGAGAATCTTTTTCATTACAAGGGCACTTTGTATATGAAAGTTTTTGTCGTAATTCATCATTCTAATAACTTTCATGTCTTGTTTCACGTTGGATAGCTCACTTCCCTGCTACTTATATGTTCTTTGTATCTAGTTTTGAAATTCCAGCCTGTCATTATCAGATACACTGATTCACGTTCTAGGCATTCCAACTGATAATTGTCTGTTCCTTGGTATTTATGCTGTTTGTCTGCTGTTATTTGCAAATTTGACTGCAATGTGTTTCTTTTTTCTGTAAGAAATGTGTAATCCCTGTTTCCTTAATGTATTGTCTGTCCTGTCTTTACTGAACAACACAATGGACAAGAATCCGAAATTTAGTGCAGGAACCGAGTAATCATCAACTGAACGTTCCACCTTTCGACAAGTTGTATCCCGCATGGCAAATATGAAAATTTCTTCCGCTATTATGATGCGAAATTGTAGGCGGTATAAAAGAACTTTTCCATGATATATAGCAGTCACAGAATGCTGTATTGTTAGCTGCTACGCAAGACATCACGTGGGTATGTGAGTAGTGATTGCAGTTACTGTGGTATACACATCGGTATCGTAATTTTACGTTTAAAATTCATAATAGTCAACAGCCGCTTGTTAAGTCGCCGCCGTATATGAAGTAACCTATGAAAGGAGAATGAAATTTTGGACATGAACAATTCTGGTATTACATGGTGTATCACAAAGATATGCACTCCACTTACATTGTGGGTTCCTCAGTGTCGTCTGTATGGTTACTCAAATTACTGTCACAACACAAGGAGATTGTTTCTCTGTGTAATACGTCTACCATAGAAGCGAAATGCATCATAGAGGATCGCACTCCCGCTTCTCCAGCCCCACCCAAAAAATTCACCTGCTTCTTCTAAATCTCCTAGAAAGAGTTCTTTGCAATGTAGCTTTCAGACATAAGTTTGCAAAATTTTCTAGTAATTATTGTCGATTCAGTCGTATTTGTAGCTTATTCCATATATCCCTCTCCCCCCCCCCCTTGCCCATCCCCCACCCCCCCGACGAAAACCTGGCTACTGGATCCAGTGGAATTTCTTACGATAACTACATGGGTTAAAGGTGTAGTAGAAAAAAATTGAAGTCTTTAGATCCAGTAGTTTGTGTCCAGGTTTGATTCGAGCTAGAATAATAACAAAACACCTAACACAGAAGTCAAGCTAGCTTCTAGTGGCTCTACAACACCAGATGTTTGAGCAATGCCGCTGATGACCAGTGGCAGGCATACGTTTGCTTACACGAGGGCTCAGCTTACAGTCAGAGATTATAACTGTTTATATTAGGCCGTGGTCGGGTGTATTTTACATTAAAATCCAATGTTCCATTCCTATCTGCGAAGGTCGTTTTCAGGGAGGATCGTAGCTTCTTTGAGTGTCCGGTTCACACCCTGGCTCGTAAAAGTTCCGTTTACTTGTCCTCCCGCGCATTGGCGATGACTTGTACACATCTTCAGCACTAGGATCCGGGTGTCGCTCAATTTCACGCTTTCCTCCATATTACTCGATATGGTGGTCTACTTGCTGCAAAGTGTGTTCTGCAAAAGCCTATCTGTCAGTCTCTCACCTTTTACAGTTGCTTTTGTGCTCTTCTCGTTTGTTGACCGTTCTTTTTGTAGTACCCTCGTACACTTCCCCATAAACACATGGAATCCTATAAGTTCCTGCTTTCTGCAGCGATTTGCCAGCATCTTTTTTTCCGTTTTGTCAACGATGCGATCAGTAGCATCCTTAATCAAAGGAAAAAAATTTTAGATATCACAGGCGCCTGTATATCGCCATGGTTTTACTAGGCGGTCTTAACGCTCTTTTAACGGCAGCAGATGAACAACGATTCTTGAGCAATGCATTGGTGGAGTGTTTTAATTTCGCGTCAAGTAGTTTTGGTTCGCAAATGTTCCTTGCTCTACGAACCAAACGTGTTTATGGTGCCTCTCTTTTTGTTGTGTGTGGTGATGGTCAAATTCTGGTGCAGGTAACGGTCTACGTGCGCGAGTTTTCGGTAAGTGGGGAAGAAGATGTGTACGAGTCTTCCACCACAGGGTGATAGCATCAGCGGACGACGACAACCGACAACGGCAAATCACCGCCGGGTATTCAACGCATCTGACGTCATCCCATTGCTCTGGAGCACGCGTAAACGGAATTTTGCTGCATTCAAGAGCTAGCCAGGGTGTAAATCGGACAGTCAAAGAAACTGCGATCACCCTTGATAATGTCGACCGTAGATGAGGACGAAACGTTGGGTTTTAATGCTAAATCCGTCCGACCACGGCATAATAGCTTCGGATCTTTTATTAAATGTGATATTTCCGGCCGGGAAAGTAAACGATTTACAACTCCTGTAACATTATTAATCATCCACAAACGGCGTATTCATGATTTTTTTTTATACAACTGACCCTACCAGCTGAAACTTGGGTGGAGCAAAAGTACTGGTTTGAGTGACATGAAAATTACATATCCCCTCGACTTTTTATGCTTGCTTCTTCAGCCGTCATGTCTTGCTCTAGTGCTCAGTCGGCAGAAATCGGAAAATACGGAAGCCTTCGATCAAATGGAATATTTGTTTCAGTACACGCTCGCCGACCTTTGAGAGACTACAATAGCGTAGCAAAGTAGCAGCAAGTGTTCCAAAGTCCGATACGTGTGTGGTATGGGCGGCTGATGGTTGAACGAAGCGCAATGATACCATATGAATCACCTTACCGATGGACGCCGGTTTAGTTGTTGTCGTACCTTTATACTCTATTTCTACTAAATGGCACCGTACAAATGACACTGATAACAACGTGTCTTGAAAGTAACGGACCAAGGAAAAGGCGTCTTATCGTAAGGAAAGGGTAAAGGTAGGAGAACTCACTACTTCTCTCGGTTAATTCTTGAACCGTCCATCTTCCCATTTTTTCGTTCAGTTCTTGCGTCCGTCTGTCTCTGCTCTCTTTACAGAGGCCTAGCTGGCCACCTCCTCATGGATAGTATCCTTTATATAACTTTATTAACAATTAATCTTGCATTAATCTTGTTATTGCCACTCACTAGTTGTTTATGATAGTAGCTGACCTCGAGGAACAAGAAGAGTCTCTATTTTTTATCCTTTTTTTTCTTTTTTTTACCTCTGTCTATAATCAGCATTACTCCTGTTTTTCCCAATGCCATGTGTGAATCCGAATGAACGATGTAGCGACGTATTTTCTTGTGGCTGATGAGATGCGCTTTTTGCTAACTCAGCCTCGCCGGTCTTTCGGGTGCTAGTGTGTTTACAGAGCGGTTGGCTGTTCTGGCACGATACGTGTAGCGTTTGAGGATTGTCCCGCTGTGCAGGCGAGGGTGCGGAGAGCCTCTTTGGAGCAGTCGTTTCCCCTTCCCCGCTTTGAGCGGGCAAGTGACTGTAGACGGTTTAAACCAACACTGTTCCGGAGGACTTTAAGTAAAACAGATGTGTTTCCGACTCACTCTGGGGTACAAGATATTATAATGCTGTTTAAACAAACTAATATTCTGATTAGCCATCTTCCCTACGGCTGAAGTTTTAATTGCTGAAATCCTTGCGATGTCATAACTAACCATTTCTTTCCGTTTTCATGGAAGTGTTTTCGATTACACAAAGGAACCGCACTTTTCCTTAAAGATTATCAAACTAAATTCGCTCTCGCTCTGAGACGTTCAACGCAAATCGAAATTATAATATTTTGTGGGTTAGGAGCTGAAGACTTTTTTTTGGTGTAGATCTCATGTTTACGTGTGTAGCATTAGGGATAATATCGAGTGTTTTTAAATCATTAATGATTGGTTCAGTTATTTAATCTGTGCCTAATGCTCAAATTCTTATGGAATTTTGTTTCGGAATACTTGGTATATCCTTTGTGTGTTATTAGTTCATGATCAACCACGTTTGCTTCAGACACTTTGTAGGTCCCTGTGTTAATGAAGCAGAGCAATACACTCCAACCCTCCACAGTGAAATTTTCACTCTGCAGCCGAGTGAGCGTTAATATGAAATTTCCTGGTAGATTAAAACTGTGTGAGGACCGAGGCTCGAACTCGGGACTTCTGCCTTTCGCGTACAGGTACTCTACCGACATTCTGTATCTCAATTTGTTCATGATTGTTCGTTTTATTTGTTCGGGGCAGACATCCCATGAGACCCGTTCCATTTCATCGTTGATTCATTCACTCATTTTTTTTTATTACAGAGGGCAGCTAACCCTCTGACCGAGAACGCTGAGCTACCGTGCAGCTGCCGACTGACCTACCTAAACACGCCTCACCACCCGTCCTCACAGTTTTAATTCCACCAGTACCTCGTCTCCTACCTTCCAACATAGGTCTCGAGTTCAAGTCTCGCTCCGGCACACAGTTTAATCTGCCAAGGAGTTTCGTTCTAACCCCACTTGAAAACTACGGCTGTAGACAGTGGTAAGCGACAGTCTACATGCACTCTGCATGCACTACTACTGGTCTGGTAAATTTTCATATCTCTTTAAGCTAGTACACAATATTATGTCGCATCGATTTCCATATTTGGCGTGCATTTAAGTGACAGTCCAGTGGATGTGTTGTAGTAAGGTGCTTGCAATAGTTTCTTATAAAGCGTTATCTGCAGCAGTATCCTTACCTTGAGGATTCATGTACACTATTTTCACTGATGTATTTACCTGTTTACGCACGATATTACTGCACTACGTATCCTATAAGTGTTGCTTGTTGACGAGTACATACGAGGATTGTTTGGAAAGTAAGGAACGATTAGTCTCGAAATGGAAACCACAGTGAAACCCGATGAAGTTTTGCACAGGTGTGTTGGGCAGTGTCTCTTAGTATGCCCGTCGATCGCATTACGTCTTTATTTTTAGTTCTGAGCACATAGGGAGCACATATAGATACCCAGAACAATAGTGTCTCCCGCCAAGTACGAAGGACTGGTGAGATATTCCTCCTGTAGCTATGGAGCCAACATTACACAACTGTTGTGCGTTTTCTTCTTCAAGACAATTCTCAGCCGCATTCTGCAGGGGCAATGAAGATGCTCCTGCATCGTTTTCAGTTGGAAATGTTTGAGTACCCACAATACAGCCCGTAATTTTCTCCCTCTGAGTTCCATCTCTGCTCACACGAACCGCTGGCTATGAAAACAACATTTTGGCACAGACAACAACCTGCAGGTCAGCGTAGAGAATTGGCGGAAAGCGCTGGAGGCTGCCTTCTAAGACGAGGGTATGGAGATAAGTAGCTGGAAGTTGTAGCTAACTGTTGCAAATAAAATAGTTTTGATTTTCACTGTGGTTTCCTTTTCGCGACCTATCGTTCCTTACTTTCCGAAAATCCCTCGTATTACAAATTGTCGATGGATCTATTTTCCCTTTGAAATTATTCTAAGATATGTGAAGGATGTTAAGCTTACAGCTCTGAACTTTTATAGGCTCGGAGGAACATCACAGAAATACCTCCTTCCGAAGATTTACCAGGTCATGACATTCTGGAGATAAAACGGACGCAAAAGATCAGAGGGGACGGTAGAGGTAGGAAGAAGGTGCACGTGGGGGCATCAAGGTACAAATGACGAAAAAGAAAAATTGAGGAGAGGAATGTGGAAGATTCAGGAGCAGGGGGTGTTGTTGTACGAAAGCATAGTGTGTCAAGCACATAAGTGAAGAAGACAAACTACACATATCAAGAATTTCCGCCAGCAGCATGTCCATGCTACACAAAATGCATACCTACAAGGTGGTCACGATCGATAAGCGTTATCTGTAAAAAGACCTCTTAAATTTTTATTTTGGACAGGTTTCATTGTAACATTTCGTTAACTCATCCCGAAAGTAAACAGTGATGAGTCAATAGTAACTGGTACTAAGTACGCTCGACTTGCAGGAATGCATTTTTAAGTAACCCAGTGATAACGTGTTAAGAACAGAATTGAGGATAGAATTTACCATTTTCAAAATACGTCGTTACGGTAGATATTTGTGAAAACGTTGACATATCTGAATAAGAAAATCACGTTGGATATACAATTGCAATATTTTGTTTATGATAATTTATTGAAATTTTGCTGCACAGTTTCTCGAAACAACTAAAATGTCGTTTACAACTGTTTACAGCTGAGGGCTTTATTTAAAATCCGCTTATGTGGATAATGAGTTTTGAGTTCACTCGTGAACAAGCACGTGCCCTTCAGACACTGTGCAGACCACTGTAATGTTAGTAATGAACAGAGTTGCACCTTCAAAGTCTGTTCTCTACGGAACGCATGGTGAATTTCACTAAATTACTTATTTCTTGGGTTGATCACATGTCTTCATGAATTACGGTACATATTTGTTGTGGACACGATTTACGTCTCTGTCGAGCATGCTTCTGAAACTCTTATCAGAGAAACCTTTTGACCGTGAACTTTTGATGAACGCACGAGTGGCTCACGCCTTTTGTGTGCTGCCACATAGCCCGTCCTCACCCCACTAATGCATGTTGTAATCTCATAGTGCACATAAAGGAGTTTCTTGTACTCTTTCTTTGTGTTAATTGTTCAGTGACACTGGTTCTACTTATCAGTTAATAATGGAAGTTCTTGGAAATCTCAAAATACTATCTTACGAAGCCTCCTCCCCTAGTAAAGTACCATCTCAGTTTGCCAGTATGAACCATTAAAAACTATCTGCATTAGATTATCGTACAGTATATTCTGTTTCGTCCTAATCATGATTAACACTAACGCAATACGCAAGCTATCCCTGGCTTTTATCTAGTCGTTATTTGTTGCCATCCAAAAATTAAATCATTTGTCTCCCTAACAGAATTGAAAAAAGACGAGGATTTCTGGTCGAACTAGTAATAGGTAAATATTAACAGCGGCAGAAAATGATACAACGGGAGTAGGATTAGTTATGAACAGGAAGTTAGGGCAGAGAGTGAGTTAGTGTGAACAGTTCAGTGATAGGGTTGCCCTCAACAAAAATGACAGCAAACCAACATCGATAACAGTAGTATAGGAACACATGCCGACGTAGCATGCAGAGGATGAAGAGTTAAAGTATATGACAATGCTGAGTGGGTAACTCAGTATGTAAATGGATATGAAGATCTAAATCCATGGGCGACTGGTATGCGGGTGTAGGAGAGTGTGTAGAAGAAAGGGTTACAGGAGAGGATGGGCTTGCTAGTAGGTATGAGAGAGGAGCAGGATTTATTGAGTTCTGCAATAAATTTCAGCTAGTAATAGCGAATACTTCGTTCAAGAATCACAAGAGGAGGAGGGACACTTAGAAAAGTCATCGAGATACGGTAAGATCCTAGTTTGATTACATCGTGCTCAGGAAGAGTTTCCGAAATCAGATATTAGATTGTAAGACGCAACCAGGAGCAGTTATAGATTGAGATCACAGTTTATTAATTACGAAGAGTAGTCTAAAGTCTAAGAGGCTAGACAGGAAGAGTCAATACGCAAAGACGTGGGATACGGAAGTCTTAAGGAATGAAGAGATACGGTTGAAAATCTCGGAGGCAGTAGGCACTGCGATAATGAATGAGTCAGTAGGCAGTTCAGTTGAATAGGCACGGACAAACGTATAAATGGCAATCACAGAAGTTGGAAACGAAAGCATGGTTACAAGAAAATAAATGCGAAGAAGCTATGGTTAACAGAAGCCGTATAGCAACTCAGGAAACCAGAAATAAGTCACTTAGGAATGAAATACGAGTAAATAGGAATTGTTTGTGCACTATCTTGTTGAAATAAGTTCCTTATAATTGTTGATGCACAAATTACTTATTAAATGCACATATCCTTTAAAAGCAACAGTATAGGCAATTCATGTTGTGGCTAACTTTTTGTGTAACTATGGAGAACTTTTTTGTTTTGGAATTCGGCATTAATAATACAAATACTTCTCTTTTAAATAAATAGATAGTCTGTTTATAAATATATCAAGTATGCTCTTTTTATAGCTGCATTTTTAGTGTATCTGTAGCTTTTACTGTTGTTGTTACAAACAATTATGTATATAAACCTTTTGTATACAGAGCTCAGGCAGTAATAGCTTACACCTTACATTGTTATATATTCCTTGTCTATGACCAATACTTGCACCAAGACTCATAAAATTGATATTGATTTTATAACTCGGTAACATGGTAGAATTATCAACATCAGACATGAAAGCTGAATAAGTGGATTCCATCTAATATTAATCTGATAAACGGAAGTGGACAACAATGAGTCTAATGATAAGGAAGAAAGATATATAGTATGCTAAAATAATTAAAATATAACTTCACTTACAGCGTAGGTTCACCGAACTATATTATTCGCATACGCTGTAGGTGAAGTTAGATTTTAATTATTTTAGCATAATATATATCTGTCCTCCTTGTCATGAGACTCATTGTTGTCCACTTCCGTTATTGTGAAAACTACTAAATGATTACATCTCCTTTCTTAAATGCTGGAATTTATTAATTAAATCACTCAATTTATAAACATTTATGAACATCAAACACTGTGTGCCATTCTGCCACTCATCTCTGGCCTCGCTACCGAGCAACCTCTCTCTCTAGCCTCTCACACCCGACTTCCACCCACGGACTCCAACAGTCGGACCTTACAAAATTAAAAAAATATATAAAAATTCCTTTTCTTTACCTTACTGGGTGCGCAATATGTGTCACATGAATCCTATGTTACATGAGCCTTATTTGCAAGTAAATAATCATACTAACGATTTCTTTCTCCAGAACCACATCAGAAAAATGAATCAACTCGGCCTCCAACAACATTAACTATAGCTTTGTCCTTAATGTAATGCTTGAAATCCTACAGTTTACAATCAAATACTGGATATAAGTATATGGCAATGGTCTTCTTCAATCTGCAATTAAAAATATTATTGTATATATTACACATTAGGATCTTCTGGCTACAGGCTGTCGCCCAGAGTGTAAAATTTTCTCTTGATACAAAATGTGATTGAGATACAAAAGAACAGATCTCTAAATAATTTCATTAGGTATAAAATGTCCCATGTCCCATGTGGGGACATTATTGATTAACACATATTATTAAACACTATACTCACACATACCTTCTATATGTACAAATTTCTTATAATAGACATACATTACGGCGATTATTCATTAACGGTTCATTCCACTTCACTTTGCAAGTAAAAATGATCAGTAATGTAGACTTACACTGCAATTAACTTATCTATATATGTAACTGTCTACGAACGTATTCATAAAACGTCAGTGAAAGTACCAAATCAGATCCTAGTTGGTATATAGGCTATTAGCTTTGGTAGTTCCACGACTGGTAGGCAAATGGGTCCAGGATCAAGTAAGAGAATGGAGTAAGAATTGTGGCACTAAGTCTTGTGTAGGACGACATTAATGTGCGGTTTATGACCTGAGATAACATACACTGGGTTTTACTTCATAAGCATCTGCATATTTGACCAAAATCGCTATTAGTTTAGGGCTTTGGTTTGAGGTAAAATGTGTAGACTCAGTTACTTTATTCACAATGTATTCTTTAATACAATGAATGACAGTTAAGTAAGGTTGTTACTTTTTTATACTGTCAGTATCACAGCTGAGCAACTTTACTTGCATACTCTGGCAAAATGTACCATTTCAGTTTGTAGCAAATCTACAGAGACGATAACGTTTACCAGTAAGTGTATCGTGATAGAAGATTTAGCGGTCAGTACACCCATGCAACAATATGGTTTCCCATACTGTAACACCTGGACCACGACATCGATAATAAGAAAGTACCACAAAACGATAACGTGCATAATGGGTTTCTGAAGGTTCGCCAGGGCCGTCGAAGGTGTGAATGTGACCTGCGAGCTGAACAGCATCCAAAGAAGAATTTTTCTGAGAGTTCTATATACTTGTGTAAATGTTCTGTGCATTGTACTCAAGTGGTCTCCATCCATGTAGAACACCTGAAACGTTAATATCACCATCTTAATGTTAATATACAATCACCAATTTAATGTTTATCTACTTTTTAGTAATCCAGTCTCTAAGTAAACTTGACTGACAGGGTAAGGAGCTGTATTTTCTTGGTGACATCGCTCTTCGCCATACACTACACTTTGTCGCTTCCGGACCAGATTCCTATGCAGACAATCAAACAACGATTCAAGTTCTTATCCTACATAAAATCGTCCATCACCAATCTTAAAACACACACACGACTTTCTCCCATCGGGAATCAGGCATTACCTCTTACCATGGACAACGCAGTGTCCGACGGTCTTCACTTAACGATAGAGAGCAGCGGCGTTTACCTAGATTTTTCAGTGCTGTTAGAGAAGTAACAATGCGTGAAAGAACCGCAGTAAGCTATATGACGCGTACGACGAACGTGTCCGTTAGGATAGTGCGGTGACATTTGGCATTAATGGGTAATGTCATCAGACGACTGCTGCGAGTGCCTTTGCTGACAGCGCGACATCGTCTGCAGTGTCTCTCCTGGGCTTCTGGCTGCATCGGTTGGATCCTAACGGATACGTTCGTCGTACGTGTCACATAGCTTACTGCGGTTCTTTCACGCATTGTTACTTCTCTAACAGCACTGAAAAACCTAGGTAAACGGCCAGATGAGTCCCGAATTCAGTTGGTAAGAGCTGATGGTAGGCTTTCAGTGTGGAGCAGCCCCCCACGAATCAGTGGATCTAAGTTATCAACAAGGCACTTTGTAAGTCGGTGGTGGCTTCATAATGGTTTGGGCTACGTTTACATGGAATAGACTGGGTCCTCCGATCCAATGGAATCCATAATTGACTACAGATGGTTACATTCATCAGTTTTGAGGTGATTTGCAGACATTCATGGACTTCCCAATGACAATGCGCCATGTCACCGGTTTGAAGAACGTTCTGAATAACACGGTCGAATGATGTAGCCACCTAGATCGCCCGACTGAATACTCGTGCGACATAATAAAGAGATCATTTCGTGTATAAAATCCTCCAGCGGCAACACTTTCGCAATTATGCACTTGTAGAGAGGCAGCATGGCTGAGTATTTCTTCAGGGGACTTCCAATGACTGTTGACTCCATACCACGTCGAGCTGCTTCACTACGCCAGTAAAAGGAAGTCCTACACGATATTAGGAGGCATCCCACGAATTTAGTCACCTCAGTGTAGATGTGTACGAAATATTTGCCACACATCTCTTAACACAGCTGCTAACAAACAAGTACACATCGCTTCTGTTGCCAGTGTTAAATGTCACTCCCACCACATTTACCACCATCCATTCTACTTAGCGAAATTTGTTGCTTGTAGACATTTGGCTCATGGTTACTTTCCAGTATCGGTGCATTACATGCAATAAACCCAATTTCCCTGACATGCTTGCAAATTACAAACATTACTGTGTTGATAGGCAGTTGACAGGCAAACGCTACAGACTTGAGGCGGGGCGACGTCTCGGCCTTGACGCGTACTCTGTGACTTGCAGGCGTGCTGCTTGCCCAACGGGATCTGGTACGGCGCGACGCGACTTTCTCCGCGCAAGTTCTGCGGCTGACGACAGCGCAGTCCGTTAAGACGACTGAGGCAACTCCCACCGAGATAAAACGCCACAGGTGTGCTTAACGAGACTGGAACTTTTTACGGGATGCTAGCACAATGACTATTCTCTTGTACTCAAAAGCTAATTCCGAACATTAATGCGCTGCAGAACCGCACGCCGCGCACAAGAACTCTCTCTCTTTCTCAAATTCAAATATATCTAAACTCTAGTCTGAACTAATTGCAAAGAAATTCCGTACATACAGTCCATACGTTCGGGAAAGAACATAAGCAAACTGATCAGTTAAATTGGAAATTTCTGCTATTTTCCGTCTACTAACTTCTCAGGGAAGAATAAGGAGACATCCCACAAAAAGCAATATACTAATATAATCATGTTTTCTCACATGAATAAGTCATCGGTTAAAATAATCCACGGTTACTTGATATCGTTAATGTCTCTAATATATTCTTTAATTTCTTGTTCTCGCTCCAAATCAGTAAGACTGTGTGAACAGTATGTTTATGAGTAAGGACTATGGAACGGTACATCCTTTCCTTCCTTCCGGGATGAATATTAAGCACAATTAGACACGTTGAGAAGTAGAAACAAAGGCGTCTATTTCAGTTTTATATGTCAAATTTCAGTTTCGATTCAAATACTTCCTTGTTTTGTTCGTTCTCGCTGTATGAAAGTGTTAAAAATCTATAGTTTAACACTGTAGTAGAAATCGCATTATATCTTATTAACAAAACAAAACACTTTGTTAGTCTCGCTTCACAAACTTTATTATTACTATTCGACCTCCTAGGTTTCAGGTTATATCCTTATTTTCTAGAACGGAACTGATCCCAAAGATGAGAACCAAGCAAAGATAAACGTGCCGACTTCTCAAATTATCGATTCTTGACTTCAGGGTGGTAGGACGTCAAACGGGCCGACTTGGAGCACGAGAGGCACAACAGGACATTTTAATTTCCATTGTCTATACTTTTACAAATAAATTCATGAAGCTTTGTCAGCATGACCAGGAAGGATTAACAATTCACACTCATGGCAGTGGAAGTTCGAAAAAATAACGAAATAATTTTCTTTACGTGTGAAATTTCATCACTTCTTTCACTTACTAATGGCAGCATTTGTTGCTGTAGGTACACTTTTCTTCATAAGTAAGAGAAATTCTTCGGTGAATTTTGCACAACTTACAAACCATACTCAAAGGTGTATGAAACTCTAGAATCTTCCACATCTATTAAAAACTGTGGTAAAAATTGAGGTAATTAACTTTAAAATTTGTGTTTTTTCTAAACATGAAGTTTAAAATATAACAACTCATTCGTTTTTTCATAAATTAAATAAATTCATCGAAGAATCTCTCTAACTTATGAAGAAAAGTGTACCTATAGCAACAAATGCAGCCATAAGTAAGTGAAAAAATGATAAAATTTCACACGTAAAAAAATTATTTTGTTATGTTTTCGAACTCCCACTGAAATGAGTGTGAATCCTGAATCCTTCCTGGTGATTCTGACAAAGTTTTATGACTTTGTAAAATTATACACACTGGAAATTAAAATGTCCTGTGATGCCTCTCCTGCTCCAAGTCGGCCCGTTTGACGTCCTACCCCCCCTTAAACCAAGCTCTCTGTACAATAAATTAGTCACCCCTGTAGAGATTATTACATCCTCCTTTAACACTGTGTAATTCCACCCATTTACTTGATAACCAACTGGATTCGGTCAGGAAGTAAGTCCAGAAGCTTGTGCAGGCACGTCGCATCCAGGTTAAGCCATTCTCTGAGGATTTGATTGCGCAGTTCCATCAAATTGCGGGGATACTTGTATCGGCGTTTTACCGGCTGTTCCAACCCTTCCCACACTGATTTTCTAAGGATTTCATGTCAGGCGATTCTGCAGGCCAGTCAAGACCTCACAGGATGGGGAAATGTTCAATAAACCAGTCACATATTCTTCCAACCCGACGATCTTTGCTATTTTTTGCCTTGAAAAATATGAGTATCAATAGCATACTCATAACGCAGATGTTGACTGAAAGGCAACACCTCATGTTTTAAAATGTCTAATTAAACTTGCTGGTTCGTGTTAGTCGTCACATCAGTGAGCGGACCCAACTCACGATAATAAGTCGAGCAGGGTACCCGCGCAGTCTATGGCGCCTCACCATGGTTCGCGCGGCTCCACCCGTCGGAGGTTCGTCCTTCCTCGCGCATGGGTGTGTATGTGTTGTCCTTAGCGTAAGTTAGTTAAAGTTAGATTAAGTAGTGTGTAAGGCTAGGGACCGATGACCTCAGCAGTTAGGTCCCACAGGAACTTACCACAAATTTCCAATATTTTTCCACGATAAGAAAAATATCCCTGAAACATCACAGGCCCACGTCCGGTCTGAACATCACGTCGCACACATTCGGGATGAAATGATTCATTTCGTCTTCGGTGTCCTCCACGACGTACGTCCTTTGAATACAGGCAGAAATACGATTCTTCAGTTACAAAGTTACAAATGGCTCTGAGCACTATGGGACTTAACTTCTGAGGTCATCAGTCCCATAGATCTTAGAACTACTTAAGCCTAACTAATCTAAGGGCATCACGCACATCCATGCCCGAGGCAGGATTCGAACCTGCGACCGTAGCGGTCACGCGGTTCCAAACTGAAGCGCTTAGAAGCAAACGGCCACACAGGCCGGCCGATTCATCAGATCGCATGATCACATTAGGCACTGCCGGTCAGCTACTGTCCTGGTTTGATTATTGAAGACGTGCAGCTTTATGTTCTTGTGTGGACGATGGCCTCTTCCGAGGTGTCCGACTCCAAATATTCCCGCAGCAGCGCTGCCTCGCTAACAGTTTAGGATGGACCTTCTTTCACTAAATGCAGCAATTTCCGTCGGGTTTGGAAGCGATTTTGATTCACGAACTGTGAAACGCGTCTCTGTTCCCTCTCATGCTAGGTCTTTTTCTGACATAATTCTGACGCCGTGTTTCAATCTCTCGTGCGTTACAAAACTTCTTATAGACATGCTGAACAGTTCGCCGCGAAATACTAACAAATCCAGCAATTTTACACACCATATGGCTATGAACACGGCCAAACACAATCACGCGGTTTTGCCACTCTTTCACATTCCAACGGTTACCCATGTTTACTTACAAAGTCCGCGTGAAACACAAAAACCTCACTGATCGCTCCTTACTTTTGCTCAGTGAGTGCGATTGAGCACATGACTCGAACGCTATGCCATCTGTAAGGGCTTAATGATTCATCTGTCGGTGCGCAACTGCGCGACTAATTTATTCTCCGATGATTATATAAAAGCTTTGCCTGTTGACAGTTTGGACACAGTTACATATGGATTTACAATATTCATTAGGACAGCATTTACAGTTTACCTGTTTGGGTCGGCAGAGGAGTGATGTCAGTCACTACAGTGTTGAAAAGACATAAGTAATATGCAAAATATTTAATTAGATCAATACAGTGAAATGAACACGACAACCATGGAAATTAGGAGGTTTTGGGCAGGGACAAACCAAAAAATACGACATTTCTAATAATAAAGACACACTAAAACCGGTATGAATGCAGTCCACAAAACGAAAATAAACAAAACGCAAGACATAAACAAAATGACATCTGAAATTTCACTTGATCTGTGTAACTCAAACGAAGCCCATGATACCTCAGACCCGTATACATCTCCAAAACCATCTAGTGCAAATTTCACTTGATATATACATAGCGCAAATGAAGTCCCCAATACCATGAAACCCCACCCAACTCCAAAACTCATTAGGCCTACTGCAAAATGTAACACTTACTATACATACTATTGTATTGTATTGTACAGGACTGGGGACCTAGAAGCGATGGAGAGGTTTTGTCCCTGCCGCAGCCCGCAGTTGTACACAACCCCACAACAGGCTACAGCAGTCCATGCACCCCACCGCCACCTCACACCCCCAGTGGACCTCCCCCCCCCCCCCCCACCCTCTCGGGAACGTCTCACACCAGATGAGTGTAACCCCAATGTTTGCATGGTAGAGTAATTATGGTGTATGCATACATGGAGAAAGTGTTTGCATAGCAATCGCCGACATAGTGTAACTAAGGCAGAATAGCCGTAGTGTTTAAGCGGAGAATTGGGGTTTGAGTCCCGATACGGCATTAATTTTCGTGAATTTCTATTCATTTGTGCACTGATGTGTAATCGCATTCACAATTTGCGAATACATTTCTTCAATTTAATAAAAAAATGTTCAAATATGTGTGAAATCTTATGGGACTTAACTGCTAAGGTCATCAGTCCCTAAGCTTACACACTACTTAATCTAAATTATCCTAAGGACAAACACACACACCCATGTCCGAGGGAGGACTCGAATCTCCGGCGGGAGGGCCGCACAATCCGTGACATGGCGCCTCAAACCGCGAAGCCACTCCGAGCGGCAAGAAATCTCACTGAAGGCCACTACCTCTGTAGAAATTCCGGACACTCAAGAGTATGAAAAAGGACATTGGTTCGGTGTTGCCAGGGGTCTGGGGGCAAGTAATTGCGAATTTCGAAATGACAGGTTTTTTGAAGCACAGTGTGGCAGAGGGATGAAAAATTGATTCAATGTTAGTACAAGATGAGACCGCAGCATTGCCGGAGTAATCGAGCCGGGGTTTGCAAACATGCCTATGACAACGGTGCATAAAATTCTACGAAACATCCTGCGTTGCTATCCATACAAAATCACCCATATTCACGAGTTGCTTCATGCTGACCTACCAGTGAGACAAACATTTGTTCTAGAATTTCTTGCTCTCATGGAAGTGGACAAAGAACGGCCATGAAACATTCTATGGACAATCGTAGTCCATTTCCATCTCCAACGAGTTGTCATTACACAGAATTGCAGAATATGGGGAAACGAAAGCTCATTCGCACATCAACGGGTACCACTTCATTCTGTAAAGCAAATGTGTGCTGTGGGTTGGTGGATCTTCTCGAGTGATGGTATATCGTCCCTCTCTCCTTTAATTGTGTGTGTTGATAATTTTCCGTTTAGGTTTTCGGACCCTCGCATATACCGTAGTCGTAGCATGTTAAAAAATCGTATCAATATTGCCCAACAAAGGTACGGGGAGACACGATACAACCTTCTACGTTGCTGTGTTGTGGCAACGACCATAATGATAATATTCCGTTTTGACCGGATTTTAACGCTGAAATCCTTTCAAGTATTTCAAAAGAAATTATATCACTTTTTGAAAGAAAGCAGTTATCTGACTGTAACTGAGCAAAGATATTATTACTTATACAGGCTAGAGCTTTGAGATTTATTCTCACTTAAATTCAGATTGTAATCCGTCGGATTTTAATGTAACGACCTTCAAATGTTACGCAAAACTGACAGAAACTATTTCCTACGCTTGTCTTGTCGGCTGTAGCCCGTAAATAATCAGTGTTTCCAATTTAAGGTAAACGAAAAGCAGATGGAGAGACGAATTACACTACCAGATTATTATATTAGCAATTTCTTAATTATTACACATGAAGGAAAATCTAGTGAAGAATCCACAATTACGTTTAATACATATGTTGTGATAAGACAATGACATACATAGACCTCCACAAGAAAATACGTCTATAGTTTTCACTTCCAGAACAAATGTAAAAAAAATTTTTTTAACATCTGAGACATAGTTCATTATTAACGACTTTGTAGCATATGGCTTCTTTGAGCTCTTGCAATGCAGAGAAACACATAATTACATTCTATTTTTCCATACACAACGTTAACTAAATTCCAGCGTTCTTTCTCTTTCTGTAGATCCACATTTCTTTACAACTGTGGGTAATCGGTGTTTTTAGATAAGCACGCAGTTTTTCTTTCTCTTTTGTTCTTACACTTTGTTCATGGGACACACATTTTACAGAATTTTTCCAGGTGACGGTACATTGCCCTCTGGAAAGTTAGCATATTTGTGTAACTAGACCCACTTCTGACTTTTTATAGATTTGACATTTTTTTTATTAGAATGTCTCTTTCTTTCAGTAAAGTTTCTATTTATACAAATGACTGTTATTCAGGTCTGTACCATTTATTGTTGATAATAAAAATTCTTTCATGCACTATTAACTAGTAATCAACCCTATGTGACTAACGCAGTTAATCCGAAATAAATTACTCGTATTAAAAAACCACGAATGTTATTTGGCCAGAAGTGTTCGGACTATTTGCGTTTTACTTTCGCAAGTATTTTAAATCACAGTTATTTAAGTATATTTTATTAAATACTGCATTTTGTGAGCGCTCGTTCTCACAAGTAAAAATTAATTCAACAGAAACAATGTGAGTGGTCGATTGCACGTTGTTACTGTTAAATTGGTACAAGGTAAAATTTAAAGAACAAACACCGATCAGCCAGAACTTATGACCGCCGACCTACCATCGATATAATACCGGTCTAGGTAATAGCAGCGTCACCTGGCGAGGAATGACTGTTAATTTGACACACGCACGGTGCGTGTTGTATCAGTTAAAGTGCTGTTCGTGTGTAGAATGGTGAAATTGCGCGATCTATCAGAGTTTGACGGAGGGTACTCTGTGATGATCTGGAGGCTCGACACGTCTTATCCGGTGTTCGAGAAGTGCTGTCGTGAGAGTCCTCAACACGCAGCCAAACAAACGTCTAGACGTAGCGGGGTTGGGCTGCCATGCCTCGTTACAGATGTCGGACGTCGTGGGCTGTGCAGACTGGCGAAACAGGACAGGTGGACAATCGTGCCGGAAATAACATCAAACGTTAATCTTGGACAAAATACAAGTGCGTCTGAACACACAGTGCACCGAATACTCCTACCGATGGGCCTCTGCCGCCAACGACCCATGCACGTGCCAAACTACGACTGAAGCGGCCACGTAACCATGGCCACTCAACGTTGGCGCAGTGCCAGAGCGTTGCACGGTCTGATAAATCCCTATACCTTCTTCATCATGCCGATGGGAGGGCGCAAATCCGTAGTCCTGAAGGGGACAACTGTTTGACATCACTACTGCGGGACGGAGACAGGCTGGCGGCGGTTCCATCATCCTCTGGGCAACATTCACGTGGGCATCCATGGGTTCAGTAGAGCTCGTGCAGGGAGTATCGCCAAGAAGTATCCCCCATGACGATCGTATTTCACAATAGCAGGGGCATTTTTCAACTAGATAATGCGCGATATCACAAGGCCAGGAGTGTGATGGAATGGTTCGAGGAACTCAGTGACGAGTTCCAGTTGATATTCTGGGCACGCAACTCGCCAGATCTGAACCCGATCCAACACATATGTGATGAGATTGAACTTGGCGTCAGAGCTCATCGCCAACTTCCCCGAAATTTACGGGAGTTTGGTGACTAGTGTTTGCAAATGTGGTATCAACTCCCTCCAGCTTCCAACCAAGGCATCATTACTCCCTTTCCACGATGCGTCGCCGCTGTTCTCCGTGCCAAAGGTGGACATCCCGGCTATTACGTGGGTGGTCGTAATGTTCTGGCTGATCAGTGTATTATACAATTAAACATATACAAATACATAGATAACTGTTCATCTGCATCTACATCTGCATGGATACTCTGGAAATCACATTTACTGCCTGACAGAGAGTTCATCGAACCACCTTCACAATAATTCTCTATTGTTCCAATTTCGTGCAGAGCGCTGAAAAAAGGAACACCTATATCTTTCTGTGCAAGTTCTGATTTCCCTCGTTTTATTCTGGTGATCTCTTCTCCCGATATAAGTCGTGTGAATTACTTTTGAACAAATTATCCGAAAACTGTCTTGAGCAGCTAAATCGACAACCAACGCGTAATGGAAATATTTTAGATCTGGTAGCCACGAACAGACCAGACCTCATCTACGGTGTCAGTGTTGAGACAGGGATTAGTGATGTTGTCATTACGACTATGGTTACGAAAGTTAAAAAGTCGGGCAAGAAGGCTAAGAGAGTATTCTTACTAGAAAGAGCAGATAAGCGTCGGTCAAGAAGGCTAGGAGAGTGTTCTTACTAGAAAGAGCAGATAAGCGGTTCTTAGCATCCCACTTAGTAAATGAATCGACTTCATTTACTTCCGGTACGATGGACGTGGAAGAATTATGGGCAAATTTTAAACACATTGTAAATCACGCATTGGACAAGTATGTGCCGAAAAAGTGTGTAACGGACGGAAAAGACCCACCGTGGTTTAACAGCGCAGTTCGGAGAATGCTCAGGAAGCAGAGGCAGTTGCACTCGCGGTACAAGAAAGATCGGGAGAATGAGGACAGGCAAAAGTTAGTAGAGGTTCGTGCTCCTGTAAAAATGGCGATGCGCGAAGCATTCAACCACTACCACCTTCATACCTTAGCAAAAGATCTTGCTGAAAACCCAAGGAAATTATGGTCTTGCGTAAAATCGGTAAGCGGGTCGAAGGCTTCCATCCAGTCACTCACTGATCAGTCTGGCGTGGCAACGGGAGACAGCAAAACGAAAGCTGAAATTTTAAATTTAGCATTTGAGAAACCTTTCACGCAGGAGGATCGTACAAACATACGCCGTTTGAGTCTCGTACAGATTTCCATATGGAGGACATAGTGATAGACTTCCCTGGGGTTGTGAAGCAGCTGAATGGGTTGAAAATAAATAAATCGCCAGGTCCTGATGGGATTCCAGTTCGGTTTTACAGAGAGTACTCTACTGCATTGGCTCCTTGCTTAGCTTGCATTTATCGCGAATCACTTGCCCAACGTAAAGTTTGGGAGTGGAACAGGGAGAGAAGTTGCTAGTCGTGGTACGAGGTGCCCTCCGCCACGCACCGTATGGTGGATTGCGGAGTATGTATGTAGATGTAGGTGTAGATGTGGAACAAAATATTTTCGCATTCGGAGGAGGAAGTTGGTGATTTGAAATATCGAGAGAGGATTCCACCGTATCGAAAAATGCCTTTGTTTGGTGACGTCCACCCCAAATCCTGTATCATTTCAGTGACACTCTCTCCCCTCTCCCCTGTTTCGCATAAATACAAAATGTGCTGCCATTCTTTGAAATTTCTCGGTGTACTACGTCAGTCCTATCTGGTAAGGATCCCACATCGCACGGCAGTATTCTAAAAGACGACTGACAAGCGTAGTGTAGGCAATCTCTTTACTAGATCTGTTACATTTTCTGAATGTCCTGCCAATAAAACGCAGTATTTGGTAAAATTTTCCCACAACATTTTCTATGTGCCCCTCCAATTTAAGGTGTTCGTAATTGGGATTCCTACGTATTTAGGTGAATTTACGGCCTTGAGGTTTAACTGATTTATCGAAGTTTAATGGATTCCTTTTAGCACTCAAGTGGATGAGCTCACACGTTTCGTTATTTAGGGTCAATTTCCAAATTTTATACTATACACATATTCTAAATCGTCTTGCAATTTGTTTTGATCTTCTGATGACTGTACTAGACAATAAACGACAGCATCAGCTGCAAACAACCTAAGACAGCTGCTCAGAGTGTCTTCTAAATCTCTTATATATATAAAAACAGCAGAGGGCCTGTAACACTACCATGGGGAACGCCAGAAATCACTTCCGTTTTACGCCACGACATTCCGCAAATTACTACGGCCGGCCGCTGTGGCCGAGCGGTTCTAGGCGCTACAGTCTGGAACCACGCCACCGCTACGTTCGCAGGTTCGAATCCTGCCTCGGGCATGGATGTGTGTGATGTTCTTAAGTTAGTTAGGTTTAAGTTTTTCTAAGTGCTAAGTGACTGATGACCGCAGAAGTTAAGTTCCATAGTGCTCAGAGCCATTTGAGCCAAATTACTATGAGCTGTGACCTCTCTGATAGAAAATCACGAATCCAGTCACATAACTGAGACGATATTCCCCGCTTGTGTGGTACAGTGTCAAAAGCCTTCTGGATATCTAAAAATACTGAATGAATTTGAAATCCCTTGTCGATAGCACTCAGCACTTCGTGCGAGTAAAGAGCTAGTTGTGTTTGACGAGAACGATGTTTTCTAAATCCGTGGTGACTGTGTGTCAATAGACCGTTCTCATCGAGGTCATTCATAATGTTCGAACACAATAGGTGTTCCAAAATTCCGCTGCATATCAGCGTTAATGATATGGGCCTGTAATTTAGTGGATTACTCCTACTACCTTTCTTGAATGCTCGAGTGACCTGTCCAGCTTTCCAGTCTTTGGGTCCGGATCTTTCGTCGAGCGAACGTTTGTATATGATTGTTAAATGTGGATATATTGTATCAACATACTGTGAAAGGAACCTAACTAGTATGCAGTCTGGACCGGAAGACTTGCTTTTGTTAAGTGATTTAAGTTGCTTCACTATTCCCAGGTTATCTATTTCCACGTTACACATGCTAGCAGCTGTTCTTGCTTCAATTTCTGGAATATTTACTTCGTCTTCTTTGGTGAAGGGATTTCGGAAGGCTGTGATTAGTAACTGCATTGGCAGCGCTGCCGTCGACAGTATTTCTATTGCTATCGCGCAGAGAAGGCATTGATTGCGTCGTGCAGCCTGCATACTTTGCATACGACCAGAATATTTTTGGATTTTCTACCAGGTTTCGAGACAAAGTTTCGTTGTGGAAACTATTACAATATCTCGCATTGAAACCGACGCTAAATTTCGAGCTTCTGTAAAAGGTTGTTGATATTAGAGATTTTGTGTGCTACTGTACGTTTTTGTACGCGTTGCACCATCTGCAGTGGTTCAACTGTGTAACATTCATTAATGACTGCTATTGTTCGTTATGATTTTTCTGTGTTCATAGCTGCTTTTAGCAGTAGTTCTTTAGAAATAAAAAATCATTAATCGAAAGCGTCGTTGTGTGTTCTTCGTACGCCGTTAACGACGAGTGCGCTGCGATCCGCCCCCGCCGTTGTTCAGCTGCGCGCCTGAAAAGGGCGCGCGCGTCGTTTGTTAAGATTCTTTGAACATCTTGGCAGTTTATCCAGTCGCATGGGTGCTGTTTTCCGTTCAAAACTTGTAATGTTACACTGGACAACATGAGACTATTATGGCGTTAGCTATTCGTAAAACACACATACTTTGTAGCCGTTGGCGGTATATACATACCCTAACACCGCTTTAAAAAAATGGTTCAAATGGCTCTGAACACTACGGGACTTAACATCTGAGGTCATCAGTCCCCTAGAACGTAGAACAACTTAAACCTAACTAACGTAAGGACATCACACACATCCGTAGCCGAGGCAGGATTCGAACCTGCGACCGTAGCGGTCGTGCGGTTCCAGACTGAAGTGCCTAGAACCGCTCGGCCACTACGGCCAGCAACACCGCTTAAATAGCATTGCCTATAACTCAGAAGTTCAGCAGATTTATATTAAACGACTGATTTCTTCTCAGCACTGGTCCAAGGAATGCGTATTGTCCTTGCACTCTCACTGACATGGTACGTATCGCAGTCTTTAACGCGACCGAGGCACAAAAGACTCACACAATTTGAGCCGTGCTGCGGCTCGCGTTGCTGCTGTTGTAGATTTCTGTCCTCTGTTGGAGGCCAGACTGTATCGTTTAGTTGACATGGTTGCGGTTGTTTGTATTCTTTTTGTGTTGACTGGCGCCACTTGGTTTCGCAAGCGTTGCCTGTCCACTAGTGGCAGCAGCGGCGTTATCGATATGTAGCAACTGTGTCCCTAACTTTGGAGCGATGTCGTTGTTCTTCCCGGTCGTGTGAGTCAGCAGTTCAGTTGGGGACTCTGGAGGAGCCAAGAGGGCAGTGTGAGAACACCCCGGGACTGCTGGCGGCACGCATGGACTGCCGGATGGAAGGGCTGTGGTCACGAGGGTACGCGACCTAGTCGTCAACCGGATCCAACAAGCTTAAGTTGAGTGGATTTTAATACTAGCAGTGAAACCTCCACCATTGTGAAATCTCTCGATCCTCCAGTGACTTGGGTTCGTGTTGCTGTTAACAGTGTCACTGAGACGAAGAGCAGCGGGTGGAGTGCTTGGGGAAGTAGGATTTAACTAGCTTTCCTCAACTTTTTGTTACTAACTGCTGCATTCTATGTGTTACTATTTGTTAAGTTCAACCAGTGGTATTTTTCCTGCCTGGTGGCCGCTAACGCCCCAGTGACCTGCCCTGAAGGTTAGTGTATGTAACGGCAGTGTACGTTTCCTCGCCTTGCGGCTGCTGTCACGCAAGGCGTGTAGTTATGACAGTTTCCTAGATTTGTATGTCGGTTGGTGTTTCTTCTACTCTGGTTTATTTGTTCCTTTCTCCTTTCGGACGCTCTAAACACAGCATTCTGAGGACGTATGTGATCGCCGGTTCCGACTTTCGCGTGGTGTTATATCCCTGGATTGGTTATGGTAGTGTTTTTCATGAAGGGGGCTTTCACCCCTTGTTGTTTTGCTTTGCACTATCACAGCACAGGCCTACATTGACGTTTTAAGCGCCTTCTTGCTTCCCACTGGTTGGTTATCGGAGATAGGTAGCTTCAGCAAATTATCATTAGTCATTCGTTAGACTGCCACTAGTCTGAGTTACCATCTTGTGAAGTGAATGCAACTCCTGGCTGCCTTTCTCATCGCTCTCGTAAGTGTTTTTGGCCTGACCTACTCAGAGGCTGATTCCTGGAGCACTGTCTGTGACTAACCCTGGTGTTTTACTATTGTGTTATTATTTTATTATTGTATTACTAAGATACCATCATTTGTTTCACCTGTTTGGTGATCAGTTGCTTGTAATTTTGTATTAACCTTGTTATTATATTTGTTGTTTTGATGTATGTTTCTAATTTTTTTTATATAATTGCCATTCTTGGCGTTACACCAAGTTTAAATGGTTGTGCTACCAAGTTTACTATCATTTTGTCTCATCTGTTTGGTGATCAGTTGCCTGTCTTTAAATTAACTTTTGTTAATGCCTTACTGTTTGACAGTATTTTCGTTAAATTTTTTTGATAATTGCCATTTGTGGCGCTAAAGGCCTTCAGCCGTGACTCTCGCCACTTGTCTTAAAATTCTAATGTGGCAATTGTATTTTAGCAGTTAACGTTTAAGACCTTGGTGATTTGTTTTTCAATATTTTAATAACTGTATTTTGTAAGTTGCACCAAGATAAACAATTCTTAATTTATTGCCATTAAGGCCTTCAGCCATGAAATTGCAATTAGTTTAATTTGTTGTTGATTTTAAATAAATTGTGTATGATTAAAAGAAAAGCCAACCAATAGTAATTGATTACGGCCCCGTCCACAATCGTAACCGAAACCTGCCTTCCTTGACCACCAGGTCTCACAATTATTTCTCACTTTTAATTAAACACTTGTAAAAATTTAACACGATCACCCACTCTCACTTGTTACGTGAATGTTCCGATAATGGTTCTGTCATAACTTAACGCACTTCATATTAAAGTTTATTTCTGTAGGACGGACGTACACTATGTGATCAAAAGTAGCAGGACACCACCAAAATATACGTTTTTCATATTAGGTGCATTGTGCTGCCACCTACTGCCAGGTACTTAATATCAGCGACCTCAGTAGTAATTAGACATCGTGAGAGAGCAGAATGGGGCGCGCCGAGGAACTCACGGATCTCAAACGTGGTCAGGTGATTCGGCGTAACTTGTGTCATACGTCTGTACGCGAGATTTCTACACTCCTAAACATCCCTAGGACCACTGTTGCGTATGTCATAATTTACGGGAAACATGAAGGGACAATTATAGTACAAAAGCGCACAGGCAGACCTCTGTTGACTGACAGAGACCGCCGACAGCTGAAAAGCTACGCAATGTGTCATAGACAGACCTCTATCCAGACCAATACCCAGGCATTCCAAACAGTATCAGGATCCATTGCCAGTGCGGTGACAACACTTGGACTACATGGTCGAGCGGGTGCTCATAAGCCACACATCACGCCGGCAAATGCCAAACGACGCCTCACTTGCTGTAAGTAGCGTAAACATTGGACGGTTGACACAGTGGAAAAACGTTGTGTTGAGAGAGGAATCACGGTACACTTTTTGCCGATCCGATGGCAGGGTGTGGGTATAGCGAATGCCCGGTGAACGTCATTTGCCAGCGTGTGTAGAGCCAACAGTAAAATTCGGAGGCGGTGGTGTTACGGTGTGGTCGTGTTTTTCATGAAGGGGTCTTTCACCCCTTGTTGTTTTGCTTTGCACTATCACAGCACAGGCGCTGTAAAATAAATACTGTATTTAGGCTTGCCATGTTTACCTGGAACATCATCGTCGGGACAGTCTGAGATGGAGATGTAGAAATGAAGTAAAAATTTATTTAATATAATTACTTTTTATTTAGAACACAACGACACGGATCTTTTTGCTGCAGAAGTAGTAGGTACGCCATATTTTTTCGGAAGATTTCACCTTTTTCAGGAAGTCTCTCTTTCCTTTTACACATTTATAGAACACATGCAAGTCAGCTCGGAGTTAAACTAGCGCTGTAAGACTGATTTCACAGACCCTGGCAGCAGTCGATCCTTGGCAGCAGTCGATCTCTTTTCATCAGTCCACTGAGACGACATCAGCGAAACTGCTCTTTCCACAGTGGCGTTGCGTGCGGGAACAGAAAACAAATGCCCCATAATTTTAGCAGCTGGCATTTGCGCTCAGAATTTTGAGGTTCCTTAAGAAAGGAAGACCAAGTTTATTTCAAGGAGTATTTAGATTTCCATTCTTCCGAGTCACGCTTAGTTTTTAAAAAGTTGCGCAGATACATATATTCCTGAAAACAATTGTCGCTTGAAATCTTCACACCATTTTAGTCAGGTATATAATAGTGTTTTCTATCATCACCGAGTCTGGAGCTTCAGACAGCGTCATCCAATCAATACTTGTTATTTATTAAAATAAATGACCCACTTCGCTAAGTAATCAAATGTTGTGGTAAGAAAGCCAATTTCTCTTCCTCACATTTTGAAATCAAGTTAAATATTTCTTGTTTGGGGTTCTCATACTTGAATTTGTTGATATTCATCTTGGTTTGCTTGCCAGTAAGACAGGCCGTCTTCTTTTCGTTCCGAGATCCTTGAGTGTCTATTAATATATTTCTTATTTTAATTGTGGATACTGTATTCCTCTGTATGCTTTTTCTATTATTTTCAAACGGAGCCAAGTCTGACTGCAGAAACGTGAATTTCACTGATCGGACTACTGAAAAAAATCTGAAATTGTTTTAGGTGACGCTTATGAGTTCTCTCAACTGCAGCTATTACGAACAGTCGTCTAGTTTTTGAGCGAGATAGAAGATTCTGATGACTGACATCAACGTATAAGCAGAACTCTTTCAGCTTCTCTGTCCTTACCGAGTATATTGAAAAATACACTCATGTTCAGAGAAACAGAACACCATGAACCACTAGAATAGGACGTTCATATTCACAAGACATGTACATTGCTGTGTTCTGCAGAAGTGAGTGGCATTTGAATCATGTCGGCCAGCGGGTTCAAGATCAACATCGATATCGCAGTGGAACGCTACCCAACGGCAAAATGAGCCTGCGGCTCTCGTTGTCGCTATAAACCGAAGGTAATGGTTCAGTGGGACTTGAGCAGACATGCAGGATGCCTCGCAGACGCACGCGCGAACCGTACCGTCAAATCAGTGAGTTTGAAAGAGGGCGCACTATTGACATGAGAGAATGCGATGCATCCGTAGGGGAAATTGTTGTTTGTGTGGGACGTAGTGTTTCAGCAGCGCAACGGGTGTGTGCAGAATGGTTCACAGAAGGCCATAGAAAATGACGAGATGAGTCAGGTCGCATAACCTTCACTACCCTCCGAGAAGATCGACACCTCATCCGCATGGCATTGCATCTGCTTCCTCGTCGGCTCTGGCCCAACAGTGGAACAGTATAACACAACTTACGTTATCAGGGCTGACAGTCCGTTGCTGTTTATTACGGCACGGGTTATGCGCGGGTCGTCCACCTCTCCATCTACCTTTGGCGAATGTGCAGAAACATGCTAGACGGCAACGATGTATGAAACAACGTCACTATGGATTGTAATGGAATCAGATAGTGTTTTCGGACGAATCCAGGGTTTGTTTGTTTGAAAACGATGGACACATTTGGTTCGCCGCAGACAGGGGGAGCGGCATCACAGTGGCTGCCAACTCGAGGCTTTATGGTGTGGGGTGCTATTGGGTACAGCCACAGATCACAGTTGGTGCGTGTCCAGGCACTGAGACCAGTGTGACCTACGTGAATGACATCCTGCGACTCGTGGCCATACCGTTTGTGCACAACACACCAGACGCCATTTTTCAGCAAGCAGATGCACGGCCACACGTGACTTTCTTCGTGTCACAGGGTGTCAGCCTTTTACCCTAGCCTGCCGGATCACCAGACTTGTCGCCAACGGAAAATATGTGGGATATGGTGAAACGACGGGTACAGCGCTGCGACCCAATGCCAACTGCAGTTGTTTACAGTGTTTACGCAGAACTTTGCAACTGTCTCCGATGTTTCGTTATTCAACGAATCAAACTTCAACAGCTTCTGTTGTATTCCGTAAAGTATTGATCAACTAGAGAAAACATATTTTCAGTCTTGTGGGTCGATGCGTCGGTGCCTATCCCGAAAAATGAAACATCTGAGAATTGTTTTATACATACGGACACGGAGTGCGGTGCGAGAATATTTTTAACAACCGTAGTAGCTTTAGTCCTGGCTGTAGACTGCTTTGCTGCGTCTTTGGAGATAGGATACATTGTGGCATTCAGTTCTACCGTACAGTCAAGAGAACTGAAGGTTTGATGATGCAAAGAACCTCATAATCTGTTGTTAGTTCTGCAGCAACAACGAGCAATTCTTCCTGGGTGTCTTCTTCAATCACGAATGCAGAAACAAGTTTGATGTCGATGCTGCCGTTAAATTTTGGCTGCTAACTAGTTGCTAACGGATGGGCATTGTGGTCGTTTTTGCATAGTTAAACCGGCAGTTACTCTCGTCTCTGTGGGACTGGATGCCATGTTTTGCAGACTACTCACTTCCAACGTAACATCTTCTCTTTCCCTGGACCCACTGGTTCCTGCAAAAAGGGGTATGCTAACTCATTGCCTGCCTCTTCCTGGAAAGAAGAGTATGCTGACTCATTGTCTTTACCTTCCACTTCGTAAACACTTTCTCGAGATCCTGCGTCAGACCAAAAGTCTGCTTCATTTCTCGCTTGTTGACCAGTCGTAAGACGATTCATTCTGATGGAAAATAATACTATTCTGTTACATCGACTATCCCTTTGGAAAGTGTAGACAATTATTTAACAAACTTTAGTACGACTGCAAGCGATACTATACACTACTCCTGCACGAACTTCAATCTAACATCACATGTTACTCACAACTCATGAAATTCCGCCATCTCCGGGTACGTAAGATTCTAAGTTCTCTAACACAGGAAACGTACCATGGGTTATCCTAGTACAAATTCCTAACATTTCGACATGAGCAAATCTAGGAACAAACACCAGTTACCTTACCAAGATGTGTTGCCTATTTTATTTATTTACTTACTTATTTGCTTAAATATTTAATGTTCCATGGCGGCTAGGCTCTCTTTATTGCAGCCTAGAATTACTCTCCATTGATGTATTTTTCCATTATTGATGGTTGACATGGAAAAGAAGATGGACAACAATTATCACAACAAACATTGGTTATTTAACAAATATGTCAGCCAACTCGAGACCTACAACGTTCGACTACCAATTATATCGTCCTTTCTCCCTCTATTAAGTGTGTCAATAATTTTCCACAAAAGTTTTCACACGTTGCATGAACGGTTGGTTTCATATTCTGGTAGCAATGAAATGCTCTACGTGGGTAAAAACACAGTAAATTAGTTTTATGTGGAATTTCGCTTAACAATACAAATACGCTCCCAGCATATAACAAACACATAGCTTGTTAAAATATCGTTACAATATTGCCCATTACAAAACAATTCTACGTAGAAAGGCGATATAACCACCTACGTAGCTATATTGTGGCAATGATAATAAAATAATATCCTGTTCTTGCCTGATTTTAACGGCAAAAGCCTTTTTAGTATTTCAACAAGAATAGTTTCACTTTTTTGATGAAAGCCGTTATGTCACCGAAATTTTGTTAAACACATTCTCTGAAAATTATTTAGAGCAGTTAGTTCCTGAGCCTCTTAGCAACAAGTAATCCTGAACTAATAACGAGAATCAAAACGGATGCAGGGATTAGTGAACACAAATCCTCCAAAAATAAACGAAAAATATACACTACTGGCCATTAAAATTGCTACACCAAGAAGGAATGCAGATGATAAACGGGTATTCATTGGACAAATACCGTATATTACACTAGAACTGACATGTGATTACATTTTCACGCAATTTGGGTGCATAGATCCTGAGAAATCAGTTCCCGGAACAACCACCTCTGGCCGTAATAACGGCCTTGATACGCCTGGGCATTGAGTCAAACAGAGCTTGGATGGCGTGTACAGGTACAGCTGCCCATGCAGCTTCAACACAATACCACAGTTCATCAAGAGTAGTGACTGGCGTATTGTGACGAGCCAGTTGCTCGGCCGCCATTGACCAGACGTTTTCAATTGGTGACAGATCTGGAGAAGGTGCTCGCCAGGGCAGCAGTCGAACATTTTCTCTATCCAGAAAGGCCCGTACAGGACCTGCAACATGCGGTCGTGCATTATCCTACTGAAATGTAGGATTTCGTAGGGTTCGAATGAAGGGTAGAGCCACGGGCTGTAACACATCTGAAATGTAACGTCCACTGTTCAAAGTGCCGTCAGTGCGAACAATAGGTGACCGAGACGTGTAACCAATGGCACCCCATACCATCACGCTGGGTGATACGCCAGTATGGCGATGACGAATACAAGCTTCCAATGTCCGTTCACCGCGATGTCACCCAACACGGATGCGACCATCATGATGCTGTAAACAGAAGCTGGATTCATCCGAAAAAATGACGTTTTGCCATTCGTGCAGCCAGGTTCGTCGTTGAGTACACCATCGTAGGCGCTCCTGTCTGTGATGCAGAGTGAAGGGTAACTGCAGCAGTGGTCTCTGAGCTGATAGTCCATGCTGCTGCAAAAGTCGTCGAACTGTTCGTGCACATTGTTGTTGTCTTGCGTACGACCCCATCCGTTGACTCAGGGCTCGAGACGTGGCTGCACGATCCGTTACAGTCATGCGGATAAGATGCCTGTCATCTCGACTGCTAGTGATACGAGGCCGTTGGGATCCAGCACGGCGTTCCGTATTACCCTCCTGAACCCACCGATTCCATATTCTGCTAACAGTCACTGGATCTCGACCAACACGAGCAGCAATGTCGCGATACAATAAACCGCAATCGCTATAGGCTACAATTCGACCTTTATCAAAGTCGGAAACGTGGTGGTACGCATTTCCATTCCTTACTAGAGGCATCACAACAACGTTTCACCAGGCAACGACGTTCAATTGCTGTTTGTGTATGAGAAATCGGTTGGAAACTTTCCTCATGTCAGCACGTTGTAGGTGTCACCACCGGCGCCAACCTTATGTGAATGCTCTGAAAAGCTAATAATTTGCATATCACAGCATCTTCTTCCTGTCGGTTAAATTTCGCGTCTGTAGCACGACACCTTCGTGGTGTAGCAATTTTAATGGCCAGTAGTGTAGCTATACAAAAAATCGGATAAAAATTCGCTTAACGCTTTCCAGAGAGACAAACTCCATTCGTTAAAAACAATGCAAGTGTAGACCAGATGTGGCTTGAATTCAGAGAAACAGTGTTGACAGCAGTTGAGAGATTTATACCAAATAAATTAAGAAACGACGCAGTTGATCCCCCTTAGTAAACAAAACAGGTCAGAACACTGTTGCAGAAACAAAGAACACAGCATGCCAAATTTAAATGTACGCAAATTCCCCAAGGTTAGTGATCTTTTACAGAAGCTCGAATTTTAGCACGGACCTCAATGCGAGATGCCTATAGTAGCTTCCATAACGAGACTTTGTCTTGAAACCCGGCAGAAAATCCGAAGAGATTCTGGTCGTATGTGAAATATGTTAGGGGCAAGAGACAATCAGTGCCTTCTCTGCACGATAGCAATGGAAGTACTATCGGTGACAGTACTGCTAAATCAAAATCACTAAATACAGCCTTCCGATATTCCTTCATCAAAGAATTAGAATCAAGAACAGCTGCCAATATGAGTAAGAACTAGATATCCTCGGAGTAGTGAGGCAACTTAAACCACTTAGTAAAAACACATATTCAGGTCCAGACTGTACACTAACTAAGTTCATTTCAGAGTATACTTATGCAATAGCTCCACACTTAACCATGACATACAGCCGATCGCTCAACAAAAGATCCGCACCCAAAGACTGCAAAGCTGCACAGGTCACACCAATATTAAAGCAAGGCAATAGGAGCAATCCACTAAATTACAGGCCCACATTAATTACGTCGATATGAAGCAGGATTTTGGACGTATATTGTATCGAACATTATGAATTATCTCGAAGGAAACAGTCTATCGACACACAGTCTCCAATGATTTAGAAAACATCGTTATTGTTAAACACAAACAGCACTTTACTCACACGAAGTACTGAGTGCTATTGACAAGGTATTTCAAATTGATTCTGTATTTCTAGATTTACAGAAGGCTTTTGATGCTGTACGTCACAGGAGGCTTGTAATCAAATTGCGGGCTTATGAAATATCGTCTCAGATATGCGACTGGATTCCTGATTTCTTGTCAGAGAGGTCACAGTACGTAATAGCTGAAGGAGAGTCATCGAGTAAAACAGAAGTGATCTCTGGCGTTCCCAGAGGTAGCGTTATAGGCCCTCTGCTGTTGCTTGTCTACATAAACGATTTAGGGGACAATCTGAGCAGCCATCTTAGGTTGTTTGTACATAAAGATCAAAAGATCAAAAGAAATTGCGAAATGATTTAGAAATGATACCTGCGTGATGCGAAAATTGGCAATTCACCTTAAATAATGAAAAGTGTCATCCATAAGAGTGCTAAAGGGAATCCATTAAACTTTGTTACACAATAAATCAATCAAATCTAAAGACCATAAATTCATACTTAGGAATTGCAACTACGAACAGCTTAAGTTGGAAAGAACACACAGAAAATGTTATGGGGAAGGGGAAACAAATACAGAACATTTAGAAGATACAACCAATCTACTAAAGAGACTGCCTACACTAGGCTTTTCCGTTCTCTTTCGGATTACTGCTGGGAGTTGTGAGATCCTTACCAGATAGGATAAACTGAGAACATCGAGAAATTTAAAAGGAATGCAACACGTTTTATACTATCGAGAAATAGGGGAGAGAGTGTCGTGGACGTGACACAGGATTTGTGACAGACATAATTAAAACGAAGGCGTTTCTCGTTGTGGCGTGACCTTCTCAGGGAATTTCAGTCACCAACTTTCTTATCTGTATACAAAAATATTTTGTAAAGCCGATGGAGAAAGGATTATCACAATAAAATAAGGGAAATCAGAGCTCTTTCAGAAAGATACGCATTCGTTTCTTCTGCGCCCTGCTCGAGAGTTCAATAGTAGAGAATTATTGTGAAGATGATTCTATGAACCCTCCGCTAGGCACTTACGTGTAATTTGTAGAGTATCCATGAAGATGTAGATTGAACAAAGACATTATTGCTGAACCAGGCTAGAGCTTTGACATTTATTCCCACTTAAATACAGATAGTAATTACTCTGATTTTAATATAATGACCTTCAAACATTACGCGAAACTGATTGAACCTTTTTTCTATGCTTATTTTGTGGCGAAGCCGGTAAATAGCTAATGTTTCCAAGACTAATGTAATGGCCGCCTGTACACCATTAAGGCAAACGAAAGGCAAATGGACAAAAGAATCTCCGTATCAGTTTCGTACATTAGTTTAGTAATTATTTCACGTGGAGGGAGATGAAATGAAGAAACACACAATTCCATTTAATACATATACTGTGCAAAGCCAATAACTTGTATTGACCAGTACAAGAAAATACGTCTTTAGTTTCTCTTTTCAACAACAAAAAAAAAAAGTATTCTTCCTAACATCAGAGACATACACTATGTGATCAAAAGCATCCGGACATGCACAAAAACATACGATTTTCATATTAGGTGCATTGTGCTGCCACCTACTGCTAGGTATTCCATATCCGCGGCCTCAGTAATCATTAGACATCGTGAGAGAGCAGAACGGAGTGCTCCGCGGAACTCACGGACTTCGAACGTGGTGAAGTGATGGGGTGTCACTTGTGTCATACATCGGTACGCTAGATTTATACATCCCTAGGTCCACTGTTTCCGATGTGACAGTGAAGTGGGAACCTGAATGGACACGTACTGCACAAAAGCCTACAGGCAGACCTCGTCTGTTTACTGACAGAGACCGCCGACAGTTGAAGTACTATGACAGATAGACGGGAAGTGAGAAAACTTGGATTTCATGGTCGAGCACCTGCTCATAAGCCACACATCACACCAGTAAATGCCAAACGACGCCTCGTTTGGTGTAAGGAGCGTAAAAAACGGACCATTGAACAGTGGAAAAACGTTGTGTGGGCTGACGAATCACGGCACACAATGTGGCTATCCGAAGGCAGGGTGTGGGTATGGCGAATGCCCGGTGCACGTCATCTGTCAGCGTGTGTAGAGCCAACAGTAAAATTCGGAGGCAGTCGTGTTACGGTATGGTCGTGTTTTTCATGAAGGAGGCTTTCACCCCTTGTTGTTTTGCTTGGCACTATCACAGCACAGGTGTACATTGATGTTTTAAGCACCTTCTTGCTTCCAAGTACTGAAGAGCAATTCGGGGATGGCGATTGCATCTTTCAACACGATCGAGCAGCTGTTCATAATGCACGGCCCGTGGCAGAGTGGTTACACGACAATAACATCTTCGTAATGGACTGGCCTGCACAGGGTCCTGACCTGATTCCTATAGAACACCTTTGGGATGTTTTGGAAAGCCGACTTCCTGCCAAGCCTTACCGACCGACATGGATACCTCTCCTCAGTGCAGCACTCCGTGAAGAATTGGCTGCCATTCCCCAAGAAACCTTCTGGCACCCGATTGAACTTATGCCTGAGAGAGTGGAAGCTGTTAATAAGGCTAAGGGTGGCCCAACACCATACTGAATTCCATCATTACCGAAGAAGTGCGCCACGAACTTGTAAATCATTTTCAGCAGGTGACTGGATACTTTTACTCACATGCTTTAGTTTATTATCAAGGACTTTCTATAACACGGCTTCTTTGGGCTATTATAATACATAAATAACACATAATTACATTTGTTTATCCGTACACAACATTGACTTAATTTCAGCTTTCTTTCTGTTTCCGCAGCTTCACATTTATTTACAATTTTCGGTAATGTGTTTTTAGATTATCATGCAGGTTTTCTTTCTCTTTCGATCTTACACTTTGTCCATGGGACACATTTTTTACGAATTTTTCCAGGTCGCGGTACAATGGCTTCTGCAAGTCCTGTTACTTGTACCGACACTCATAAACGAAGCAACGTAATTCCAACCCTTCAAAAACGTGAATGTCGTAGGGTCGTTTTTATGCAAGATGGCGGTGCTCTGCATATTGCACAGCCAGTGAAGCGGCTATTGTAGAGCCATTTTGGAAAAGCTAGAATCATCATCATCACTTAGATCTAAAACGGCTGTCTACTCCATCTTAATCCGTTACTTCTGGCTGTGAGTTATCTGAAAAATTTTGTGTTCAGTGCTCAGATTACAAAAATCGCTGAACTGAAAGCATACATTGCGGAACGCCTCCTGAACGTGACATCTGAGACATTCCGATCTGTTGTGACAGTATATTGAACATTTCTTGCGCCAATCCTGTGACAGTTAAAACCGATTTCATTATTGCTTTTTATACGGTTTTTGGCCACAGGACACTAAAAAAATAATTTTTCCCATCCGTGGTACGGTATTGTTGTGGTGGATGGGCTTACCAAACTAACGGTGCCACCGCTGTTGTATGTCCAACTTGTGCGGTAATGCACATTGCTCGTTACGGTTTGTTTAACGTACAGCCACACCATAGCCTTCGTATTGCGAATCATCTGTCATTTGTAGCTGAAATCATTTACTTTATGGCGCTTACACCGCTATCTAGTGGTAAAATATTCATCACATTTTGTATTTGTTTACGTAACATTTCCCCCTTCGTCGATGATAAGCGGATAAAAGAAGACGACATTCTGAGCAGCGGTTCTTTTTATAGCGTCTTGACGCTGGAACTTTTATTATTATCACCCTGTTTATTCGTTAATGCATTTCGTCATAAATTATCCACTACTATTTGAGAAGATAGCGATGAGTCATTTTTGCCTGTAATAAAAGAAGAGGAAATGACCTATATTACTCACTATTGAAATTTGTTTTTCATTTGCCCAATAACATAAAACATGTGACAGCCAATACGGAACGTTTTAAATCTAGCCAAAAATCATTTCTTTTGGACAACCATTTCAATTGCAGAGACGATTTTTGACGTCACATCGTCTCTTCGCTCGATGGTCGAACAATCTTGTTTGATAAAATACCGTTAGATTCGAATCATTTTAAATACGAGACTAATGGCACCTAACACTGGTTGAGCCCACAACGTATAGATCACTCCTGTATGTGTTTTCCGAGGAATATTTGTTTTGCCTATGACTTTGTCGTACGAATACTGGTATATGAGTGTGATTGCAACGAATTAGCTTTGCGTAGCGTTATTAACTGGTGTAGCGTGGAAACACGTTTAACTGGAGCATTGATTCGGGTGTTATTGTGAAGGAATTGCGAAGCTCTACTAGAACCCAAAGTTAGACAATGAGAATGTTGGCCGGAAAATAAGAAAAACTCGTTATTAGTTTGGAAACTACGAAATAATGGAACATGTACTCTCATATAACTAGCACATATGCTCGAAATTATAAAACACGCAGGTCAAAGGAAAGCTCGCGTCGAGAGTAATCCAGAAAGCATAACAAGTCCAATGCCGATCTAAGCGTGAGGTACGATATCATCGAAAACGAAATGAAAACACAGAGCAAAGCGAATACGTAGAATATTCATTCTGTTTACATCTTTGAACACTCAAAGGGACTGCGTCTGTGGTAAAATATCCACAGTCAACGTCTGTCTTCAGGAGTTCTGAGAACCGGGGTGATGCAAAACTGTTTTTGATGTATATTGTATCACCTTGGTTCTCAGAACTCCTGAAGATGAACGTTGACTGTGGATAATGTATCACAGACGCAGTCCCTACGACTGTTCAGAGATGTCACCAAATCCGCCCAAAGATGTACACAACCATGCATGAGCAGCGTCTATTAGACGGAGGGGATCCGACTGCCGATCAGTTCCAGTCACTCTATCAGGAAGGAGGTACACGGCTCGTATTGTCTGTAGTTAACTATGCCTCGACGGCCAATACCACGGTTCGATAGCGTGTCATTGTCAGTTTATATCAGGATGGGCTCTCAAGAAGGGAAGTGTCCAAGTGTCTCGGAGTGAACCAAAGCGATGTTATTCGGACATGGAGGAGATACAGAGAGACAGGAACTGTAGATGACATGCCTTACTCAGGCCTCCCAAGGGATACTAATGCAGTGGATGACCCTTGCCTATGGATTATGGTTCGGAGGAACCCTGACAACAACACCATGTTCAATAATGCTTTTCGGCTTTTCGTGCAGCCACAGGACGTCGTATTACGACTCAAACTATGTGCAATAGGCTGCAATATGCGCAACTTCATTCCCGACGTCCATGGCGAGGTCTATCTTTACAACCACGACACCCTGCAGTGCTATATGGATGGGCCCAACAATATGCCGAATGGACCAGTCAGGACTGGCATCACGTTCTCTTCACCGATGAGTGTCGCATATGCCTTCAGCTTGGAGGCAACCTGGTTCGGCTGAACGTCTTAGACACACTGTCCAGCGAGTGCAGCAAGGTGGAGGTTCCCTGTTGTTTTTGGGTGACATTAGGTGGGGCCGACGTACGCCGCTGGTGGTCATGGAAGGCACCGTAACGGCTGTATGATACGTGAATGCCATCCTCCGACCGACAGTGCAACCATATCGGCAGCCTATTGGCGAGGCATTCGTCTTCATGGACGACAATTCGCGCCCCCTCTTGCACATCTTGTGAATGACTTCCTTCAGGATAACGACATCGCTCGACTAGAGTGGCCAGTATGTTCTCCTGACATGAACTCTGTCAAACATGGCAGGGATACATTGAAAAGGGCTGTTTATGGACGACGTGACGCACCAACCACTCTGAGGGATCTACACCGAATCGCCGTTTGGGAGTGGGACAATCTGGACCAACAGTGGCTCATGAACTTGTGGATAGTATGCCACAACCAATACAGGCATGCATCAATGCAAGAGGACGCGCTACTGGGTGTTAGAGGTACTGGTGTGTACAGCAGTCTTCACCACCACCTCTGAAGGTCTCGCTGTATGGTGGTACAACATGCAATGTGTGGTTTTGATGTGGAATAAAGAGGGCAGAAATGATGTTTATGTTGAACTCTATTCCAATTTTCTGTACAGGTTCCGGAACTCTCGGAACCGAGGTGATGCAAAACTTATTTTGATGTGTGTATATATGTTTTATTTAAAAACTCGTACCTCGCAAATAAAACCTTGTTTTAAGTGCAGTGGTGTGAGTAGGACTGAACAGTAATGTGAACATTAATGTTAAACTCAGGCCAGTGTGCCATTTAGAACTTCTAAATGGGCAGCATGTAAACATACACTGAATCTAATCACGCTTGTACATTCCATAAAATGACTCGTTCCATATCATTTCGATAAAAAACTCATGTCAACATTGAAATATGTAACTAACTTAATGCACCAGAGTTACTGTAAAATGTAGAATATCGAATTTTACAATGGCAGTTATCTCAGTTTATGCTTGTGGAGCGTGCTATAAGGCAGGTTTGTCATTGCAACAAGTTTAAAAGCGAAAACAGGAAAATCGACAGAAGAAAGCATAAGCAGACACTATAAAGAACTACTAAGACCGCCCCTCACAATTCGATTGTGCTATGTGCATTAAGTAAGAAGGACTAAGTTACAATAGGTACGTCATTTTCAGATGACTCAGACGTAGTTGCATCTGCACTGTGACCATAGTGCTATCTCATAGTGAAATGTACACCTCAAGGAAGCTATTTGATTTCTCTTTCGCTAGAAAGTATCTGTGGTCATCTTGAAAAATGTCTGAAGTGGACCGCAGACTCAGTAACAGTGAAATAGCAGCAGGGTGCAATTAGAAGAATTGGGAGCAGTTTCTAAATTACGGAAGCGCTTGTCATAGACCTTTATAGTGCCAGCGAAGACTAACCACCTCATAACGAAACTAGAAAAAAACTGGCATTGCCATCTGTAAGAAAACTGTCTGCATATCTTATAGCTGTCAAAACAGCCGCAGTCTCACCCTGAACTATTTATCGGAAGTTCAGAGTATTTGACTGCTTCTCAGACATTTTTCAGTATCTTAATTACAAATGTTCGCAAGCAGGCGCGTTTCTTCAGAAGACATCTAAATCGACATAGGACAACCGATAGATGTGCCTCCTGTAATGAAACTGGTGATAGTGAGATAAATGTACTAACCGATCTTGGATCATATGAAATGTCCGATTCCGAAGTTGAAGACTCAAAACCCAGATATCCACTGCCATATAACTACACGAAAATTAATATATATATATATATATATATTTTAGCGAGTTTGCAGTGCGAGGATGGAGTGCAAGTTATGTGTGTTGTGTTAGCATCGTGGTTGATGGTTGATTCGCATTGTGAAGTGAAATGACTGAAAGTATACGTGTTCAACATCAGAAAGTACACTAGTGTACATATTATTTAATGGAACGATACCAAGCATCCTCTAGACCAGAATAAAAAGTCACATTTTAGAATGGACTACGAGCCTACAACTTACAATAAAGAAGCAGAATAAAAGATGAGTATTATGAAAACTGTTTATTCAAATTCCACCGTTGCTATCACTTTGTGCAGTGAGTCACCATCTCAGAGTCCAAGTGCTGTGAAAATGTGACAAGCCGTCTAAATTATCAACTTACTTCAGAATTAATGACTCAGCTTTGGGCTAGAAGAGGGTGGTGACGGTCAGACCCTCTAGGACATGTCAGAACGGTTATCGTCACATATTCGTCATAAGAATTGGGTAATCCATACACTTACAGCGACATCCTAAAAATAACTAGTCTTGCTCCATTTAAAAAAAGCGTAATGGACTTAAAGCCTTCGTTGGTGGTCAGTGAAATTCCGTTGAAGCCAAAAGAAGTGGCGATGACATCCTGCAACTACATGTACGACGTCTCACCGAAGTAACTGCCCTGACGTCATCTACATGACGGCGATGACATATCCTCGTCAAACTGGTTTTTCAGCGGTGAAGATATCAACTGCGTGGAGCGAAAAGTGAAGTATCAGATCCGACCCATATATAGATTATTTGCAACGCACCAGGAAATGAAGTGTAGCTCCGTAACCTAAAAGGTATCTTTCTCCCTGACTTGCAAACAGTTCCTTCTCAGAAATGAAGTAATTCGAATTAGAACTCTACAACCATTTGGTTACGAGGCCGCTACGTTACTGTAAAATATGTTTGGGAAGTAAAGTCAGGCACACCTCGTTACAAACAACGAACTTTTGCTCTTGCAGGTTTCTTCAGTTAGTTTTCCTCTTTTTGGTTTTTTTGAGATGTTATTGTGATTTCAGACGTTCCTACGGTACTGATGTACATAAAATATCTTGTAATTTAGCTTCATCTTCCTCTATAAGTGTATATGAGTCATCTACGGGGAATATTTCCTCATTTCCTAATCATACTTAGCTTACTTCATTAGTTTCTGCCTTATGTGCGTTTTGTACGTCATTAATATCCTCCATTGTCATACAATCCAAATAACGCATTTGGTATGGCTCTTAATTGCAAATCAATATGTTTTTAACAGTATCAGTACTGCTTAAGTCCTATGTGATGGCTCTTATTTCGTAAGCCGAAGGTATGTTACCTATCAAGCAAGTTCTTGACTTCGCCTACTGATTATGCAACCGCAGTTCGCGTGCTGTCATAGGAGTTGCCTGTGCAATAGGCGAAAGCGAAGGCTCGAATCTGCATTGCCGCATCTCGCGTTATATATTTGACACCATCATGACCAATAATGTAATGCTATGCAGTCACCAACTAAATGACAAAACAACTCTTTGAGTGTAACGTAATTTTTCTCAGTCTCTTATAATCTACAGTTTCCTCAGTATTTTCAGTAAGTTATCGAATGTTATCACTTTCCCCTGTTAGACTGTATTTACAAGATAAAGGTCTACATGCGTGAATTTTTTTATAATAGGTACAGTTTAACAATAAAAAATAACATCACTTGTGCTCAGGAGTATGTGACGGTAGTTGCTAACAGATGAGGTAGTGTATAGTAGTTTGGTAACACCAGAGAAACAGACTCTTCAAAAGTGAACGATTGAGAACTGTTCGGAATGTGTAAATATTATACTGTTAAATTATTTCACTAAATATATAAAAGAGATTCAGATAATGATCGGAAAATATCAAATACGTTCGAAACTAGGCATATTCAACTCAAATGTGAATGCATGTAAGTCAGACAAACCAAGATACAGTAAACAAACTCTTTTGGATATTCGTCTGTTCTGCGAATAGCATTCTGCTATGTGGTTTTCACTTTGAGTAAAAGTTGTTATTCCCGGATCGTGCACGTGATGGATAACTGGTTTATTCAGACGGTGCTCACATTCTGAGAACAAGTGAAATGCATAATTTTTACTTGAAAAATGACACATTGCTGTCATAAATAAAAGGAATTACAACATTCTACCATACATTTTTCCAAGTATATAGGATGTAGCGGGTGTAGGTGTATATTTTTCTATTGGTGTCTGAGGATGGTGTATTGAACAACATTACATCAATATTTACGTCATTTGCAGACTAAAAGTTGCAGCTATAGTCGCATATTTTTAGGTTAGGTAGTACCTCCGAATACATGTAGCAAGAACAAGCCAGTGATGCTTATTTTCTCCAGGGCAGCAGGCGTTGAAGTTAGGATTTGTGGACAAAAAACAGGTAGTCTATACCGTCAGGCGTCGTTCACTTTGCAGCCCAGATACAGCCGTACAGAAAACATCATGTCGTGAAGTTTGTGACGTGTTTGTGGGAAACCTGTTCAACACATAGAAAATACAACCAAACACACAAATATCTGCACTTATACCTGTCACCTGAGAAAGAAATAATTTTAAGTTACGTAAATGACTGCAGTTTCGCTTCTTTCTTCAGTATACAGAAGACTCCCACAAGTTGGCACGTAAGAGTTTTCGTTTTGCATCACAATCAACATGGATCCGTTGCAAGATACAGCTTACAGCTGGTTGAATGAACCATTGTGACTCGAAACGAGTTATAGAGTTGTCAAGGGGAATTTTTTCTGCCACATGCTGTACGTCGCTTATCTTCTTCTTCTTCTGCTACTTCTTCAATCACAATAAAGTGCAATGATAGATCACTGAAAATTATGATAGATCATTTTCATAAATTGGTGACACAGTAAGTAACACATTAGATTCGTAGTGGACAACCAAAGAAACCCTATACTTCATTTAATATTTCGAACTATACCTTACGGCCAGCTTCTGAATGAGCTAACAGACGGAAGCTACAGCTCTCTTTCGGTCCTTCTAAGCCCGGCGACCTCGTCTCTGTGTATGTGGTCACAGATACACAGGCGCCATAAACATAGTTCAACTGCAAATAATTACACGGTCCATGCACGCTGGGATATCGTACTATGATTACCAGCTGCACTGTGGAAACTTCTTTATGAGTTTATCGAAGAAAGCGCCAGAGTTTATGCTCTGTCTAGGCTGAAGCCGCTATCTCTACGTACTAAATTCTTCGCCAAAGGAGTTTCGATTGCTCCTTTCTGAACCGATCCCAAGCAGTTGAAGTCGAGGCTAGAATTTTAACTTTGTTACATTGTCACTTACCCTGTCACAGCCGGTTTATCGGCTGCAGGAGTCGGTAATAGGATTTTGTCCACAGTTTGTTATTTAAGAGACTATCTACAAATTTGTTATGACTTGTAGAGCACTCCGTCCGCATTGGATTCCTCATAAATTAGGCATAGCAGCAGGTGTCGAACCATTCAGGGTGAAACGTCTCTGTGGAGTAGTTTCATAGACGCTTATCTCACTGGATTCTGTGCATCCTATTCTGTCCACCGCCTGATTGCGGTTTAATTTATTAACTCTCCCAGATAGACTGAGCAATCGAAGTAAGGTATATTAATTGATATTACATTTGATTTTTTGCCTGAATGTATACGCTTTTTTTTTTTGTTGAAATTTGCAAGGTGAAAAGCCTGTTGGGTAACGTCAGAGCATGGCAATAACGTTCCCTGCACAGTCTTTTTTCTTGGGGGTGGGGGTGGGGGGGGGGGGGGGGGGGGAATGTGTGGTGTGATGAAACGTCTCTGTGGAGTCATTTCATTTTTAAGTTAATCTGCTTGTTTTTGATGAACAAAAATTGGAGGAAAAAACAATATAATTAAACAAGCTCATTGATATACGACATACAATGCTGTTCATCTTGTTAGTGTCACTAAAAAATTGCATTCTTATAATTAAATTCTAGGTTCTACAGTCTGGAACCGCGCGAACGCTACGGTCGCAGGTTCGAATCCTGCTTCGGGCTTGGATGTGTGTCATGTCCTGAGGTTAGTTAGGTTTAAGTAGTTCTAAGTTATAGGGAACTGATGACCTCAGCAGTTAAGTCCTATAGTGTTCAGAGCCATTTTTTTGTTGAAGGTAACATTACATACAGACACGGTTTCTACACTTACAGAATAATCTACAAACTATATTGTGTAAGTAGGCTGTTTAGGTTTTTTTATTGGTAACGCCACCTCTGTATAAAAATCACTGGCTGTGCTGTGTGCAGTCTGTGTCTAGTTTGCATTGTTGTCTGCCATTGTAGTGTTAGGCAGCTGGCTGTGAACAGCGCGTAGCGTTGCGCAGTTGGAGGTGAGCCGCCAGCGGTGGTGGATGTGGGGAGAGAGATGGCGGAGTTTTGTAATTTGTCATGAACTGCTATATATATTATGACTATTGAGGTAAATACATTGTTTGTTATCTATTAATATCTTTCATTTGCTAACTATCCCTATCAGTAGTTAGTGCCTTCCGTAGTTTGAATCTTTTATTTAGCTGGCAGTAGTGGCGCTCGCTGTATTGCAGTAGTTCGAGTAATGAAGATTTTTGTGAGGTAACTGATTTCTGAAAGGTATAGTTTAATGTTAGTCAAGGCCATTCTTTTGTAGGGATTTTTGAAAGTCAGATTGCGTTGCGCTAAAAATATTGTGTGTCAGTTTAAGGACAGTCGTGCATAATTGTTCATAGGGGACGTTTCAATTGACGATATTGTCATGCCGATATTCTAAGTGGAATGTCACCAACAGTTGTCTGAGGAGATACTTGCTGGCCAGACTATCTTAGGAGTACAGCTACGACATTCAAATATTATTGGAAAAATAAAAGTGAGAATCAAACTAAAAGTCATATAATATGTTCAAAACTGTGAGCTGCTAGTGGAAAGCACCTATGGATATGATGCTCCAGAGTAACAAGTAGCATAGAAGATAAGTTGGATATTTCCATACATCAGTCGTACAACCACAATTATTTAAGACTAGCAGGTGTAGGACAGGAGCCAACATACAGCTGTATTTATTAAGATAATATAACAAAAACATACTTAGCAAATGATACCAAAGGTATACAGGACATCAGTATCATAGGTATTGTACAGCAGCAATTATTTAAGATTTTCAGCTTTGGATTATCAGAGGAACTAACATCCAGATGTATTTATTAAGAAAATCAGATGTAGGACTGTGTCCCATGGATTAATACAGGTGCTAAATAAAAATAACCTGATTATGGTAGAGTGGAGATCCCTTTCGGAGTATTGCACATTAAAATGCAACAGTAAGCAACAATAATACAAAGGAAAACGCATATTAGTTGCTAGCGTTAGGTAAACTTAAAGTAAACATTCAGGCCTCTTCACTGGAATCTAGATTCCACTGAATATGACTTAACGAAAAAGGAGAATCGCATCTGGAAGCAGTAAAATTCACTGCAGCAAGAAAAGAGAGTTTTTATTTACAAAACGAATATTTCTGCACATGCTGCGGATGATTAGATTTAAATGTTGCTTTACTGCCATCAGACATTTATGTTACTGAGCAAGTGACAATATGATACAATTCTGATCGTCTCTAGCACGAGATCGACCTATTCACAAGCGTCTACTCTAGGACGAAATCTACCTATTCACAAGCGCCTATCACTTCCAGGACCCGGTCTATGCAATAGTATATTCATACTTATAGTTGTTTTTCTCCATACAAGACACTTCAGACGCAGATGTAAAAATCGCAGCATAGTCATACAGTTGATACTGAATACTAATGTCCGCAACTTTAATATTTTTATGTTGTTACAAAACTATAGATGGGTCTCGCACATACGGATCAAACGAAATATGTTTTACTGGTGTTTATTGGTGCAGGATGCATGTGACGATCGGTTACTCAGGCAGGTCTTCCCGGCGCTTGTCATGTTATTTGAGTCATGTGTTAATGGATGGGGCTTTGAACGTTGCGACGCTGTTACTGCATCTCCTGAGCATATTACAAGTGATTATACATTGCAAAGTCTCGCCCCTGGCCACATCCTCTGATCAGAATCAGGTGTGCAGTGCTACACTGTGTCGACTGGAGTGGGGCCGCCGCTACTGACTTCGCTGTCGACAGAACGTTAAACAGTAATTTATTTATTTTTTAAAACTGACATATTGTCGACTGGAAGTATGTAACCTATGTAATATTTGTATAATAATTTATTACGTCAACGATCCCTTACAGATATAAAAAATATTCACAACACCGGTTTCGGCAGATAATTGCCATCTTCAGATGCGCTTAATTCACAGAAAGCTTCGTACAGGCAAACAAATATAAACCGAGGAAAAAACAATGCAACGTGATAAAGGAGTTGTTCGTGATAAACCATTGCTAGGCATGTTTCTACATCCAAAAGATGACGTCTAATCAAATATCGCATCACCAGCATAAGAGTGGCGCTAGTAGCGCCAATATGAGATTTCAAATCAAGATTTTTTTTTTAAACATGCGCTGTAACGGCCGTGAGCTTAGCTACCTGTGAGTTGATGTTACCCGTACAAAACCTCCTCGTCTGGATTCATTTAAGCCGGCCTACCTGACTGGTAAGAGAGAGATTTAGGAACCAGGTTTTAAATTATAAGACATTTCCAGGGGCAGATGTGGACTCTGACCACAATCTATTGGTTATGAACTGTAGATTAAAACTGAAGAAACTGCAAAAAGGTGGAAATTTAAGAAGATGGGACCTGCATACACTGAATAAAGCAGAGGTTGCACAGGGAGAGCGTAAGGGAACAATTGACAGGAATGGGGGAAAGAAATACAGTAGAAGAAGAATGGGTAGCTCTGAGGGATGGAGTAGTGAAGGCAGCAGACGATCAAGTTGGTAAAAAGAAGAGGGCAAGTAGAAACCCCTGGGTAACAGAAGAAATATTGAATTTAATTGATGAAAGGAGAAAATATAAAAATGCAGTAAATGAAACAGCCAAAAAGGAATACAAACGTCTCAAAAATGAGATCGACAGGAAGTGCAAAATGGCTGAACAGGGATGGCTAGAGGACAAATGTAAGGATGTAGAGGCTTATCTGACTAGGGGTAACATAGATACTGCCTACAGGAAAATTAAAGAGACCTTTGGAGAAAAGAGAGCCGCTTGTATGAATATCAAGACCTCAGATGGAAACCCAGTTTTAAGCAAAGAAGGGAAAGCAGAAAGGTGGAAGGAGTATATAGAGGGTCTATACAAGGGCGATGTACTTGAGGACAATATTATAGAAATGGAAGAGGTTGTAGATGAAGCTGAAATGGGAGATACGATACTGCGTGAAGAGTTTGACAGAGCACTGAAACACCTGAGTCGAAACAAGGCCCCGGGAGTAGACAACATTCCATTAGAATTAGTGACGGCCTTGGGAGAGTCATTCCTGACAAAACTGTACCATCTGGTGAGCAAGATGTATGAGACAGGCGAAATACCCTCAGACTTCAAGGAGAATATAATAATTCCAATCCTAAAGAAAGCAGGTGTTGACAGATGTGAAAATTACCGAACTATCAGTTTAATAAGTCACAGCTGCAAAATACTAACGCGAATTATTTACAGACGAATGGAAAAACTGGTAGAAGCCAACCTCGGGGAAGATCAGTTTGGATTCCGTTGAACTGTTGGAACACGTGAGGCAATACTGACCTTACGACGTATCTTAGAAGAAAGATTAAGGAAAGGCAAACCTACGCTTCTAGCATTTCTAGACTTAGAGAAAGCGTTTGCCAATGTTGACTGGAATACTCTCTTTCAAATTCTGAAGGTGGCAGGGGTAAAATACAAAGAGCGAAAGGCTATTCACAATTTGTATAGAAACCAAATGGCAGTCATAAGAGTCGAGGGGCACGAAAGGGAAGCAGTGGTTGGGAAGGGAGTGAGACAGGGTTGTAGCCTCTCCCCGATGTTATTCAATCTGTATATTGAGCAAGCAGTAAAGGAAACAGAAGAAAAATTAAAATCCATAGAGAAGAAATAAAAACTTTGAGGTTCGCCGGTGACATTGTAATTCTGTCAGACACAGCAAGGGACTTGGAAGAGCAGTTGATCGGAATGGATAGTGTCTTGAAAGGAGGATATAAGATGAACATCAACAAAACAAAACGAGGATAATCGAATGTAGTTTAATTAAATCAGGTGATGCTGAGGGAATTAGACTAGGAAATGAGACACTTTGGGGAGCAAAATAACTGATGATGGTCGAGGTAGAGAGGATATAAAATGTAGACTGGCAATGGGAAGGAAAGCGTTTCTGAAGAAGAGAAATTTGTTCACATCGAGTATAGATTTAAGTGTTAGGAAGTCATTTCTGAAAGTATTTGTATGGAGTGTAGCCATGTATGGAAGTGAAACACGGACGATAAATAGTTTGGTCAAGAAGAGAATAGAAGCTTTCGAAATGTGGTGCTACAGAAGAATGCTGAAGATTAGATAGGTAGATCACATAACTAATGACGAGGTATTGAATACAATTGGGGAGAAGAGGAGTTTGTGGCATAACTTGACTGGAAGAAGTGATCGGTTGGTAGGACATGTTCTGAGGCATCAGGGGATCACAAATTTAGCATTCGAGGGCAGTGTGGAGGGTAAAAATCGTAGAGGGAGACCAGGAGATGAATACACTAAGCAGATTCAGAAGGATGTAGGTTGCAGTAAGTACTGGGAGATGAAGCAGCTTGCACAGGATATAGAAGTATGGAGAGCTGCATCTAACCAGTCTCAGGCCTGAAGACCACAACAACAAAAACAACCTGGCTGGTGAAAACATTTGCAATTCCACGACTGCATCTGAAAAGCGAAATGTAGAGGCTCAATCTTGACATAGTGTGGATCAGTGAAGTGAAATGGAAAGAAGAACAAAGGTAGAGAGTTTGTTACTGTGAACAGTTCAGTGCTGGGATGCGTTTCGTCAGACTCCACAGCAAATCAATACCAACTACAATAAATCAGGTATAAACACCGATTCCGCAAGCATAAGATGAAGAAATGGAGAAAGTGTATGAGGATAGTGAATGGGTAACTCAGAATGTAAAGGGAGATGGTAATCTAATAGTCATGGGGGACTAGAATGCGGTTGTAGGAGTAAAAAAAGGTTACGGGGGAATATGGGATTTTTAATAGGAATGAGAAAACAGAAAGACTAAGTGAGCTATACAATACATTTAAGCTAGTAATAGCGAATACTCTGTTCAAGAATCATGAGAGGATGAGGTATACATGGTCCAGGCCCGGACACACTTAAAGATTCCAACTGAATCCCGTCATGGTCAGACAGAGATTTGGAAATAAGATATTGTATTTGAGACGTACTTACGAGCAGTTGTAGACTCAGATCACGATTCAGTAATATTAAAGAGTAAAGTGAAGCTTAAGAGAGTCTTGCCTAAGAAGCAGGAATTGGGATACAGAACTAATGAGAGTGATGAGACGCGTTTGAAGTTCGGTAAAGGTGTGGATACTGGTATTAGGAATATCACAGCAAGTAATTCAACTGAAGAGAAATGGGCATCTCAAAGAGCAGCAGTCATAGATGTTGGACATACAAACATAGGTAGAAGGTAGATAACTGCGAAGAAATCTTGCATAGCGGAAGGAATCAGCTGATTGACGAAAGAAGGAAACAGAAAAATGCTCAGGGAAAGAGAGGAATATAGAAACAGGAATAAGTTAACAATGAAACAAATAGGAAACGCAGGGAAGCCAAAGCGAAATGTCGGCAGGGAAAGTGTAAAGAAATCGGATAGAACGATTATCGGAAGGACTGATTCTGCATCGGCCTATAGAAAAGTAAAAACAACTTTCGGTGAAACGTATGGCGCCAACCTCGAGATTGCAATGGGAATCCCACTGCTAAACGCACAAAAATCAGCGGATTGGAATACATTAAAGACCCATATAAGGGGGATGGAACGTCTGTAGACGTAACAGAACAAAAAATTCGAGTTTGTATGAAAAAATAGGGGATGCACTATTAGAGTCATATCGTAACTGTGTTTTGGGACACTTGAGTTCAAATAAGGCAGAAGGGGTAAATGAAATTCCATTGGAATTTCAAAATTCACTGGAGGACGTGCAAGACAAACGACTATTCAGTTTGGTGCGTAAAATCTATGAGACAGGTGATATACCGTCAGATTTGCGGAAAAGCACCATCCACACAATTCCGAAGATAGCAAAGGCAGATGAGTGCAAGAACTATAGCACAATCACTTAACAGCTGATGCATTCAAATTGCTGTCAACAATAATGTGCAGAATAATGGAAAGGAAAATTGAAGATCTCTTAGGTGGCAGTCAGTAAGGCTTTAGGAATGGTAAAGATGCCAGAGGTGCAGTCCTGGCATTTCAGTTGATAATGGGAACAAGACTGAAGAAAAGTCAAGACACATTCATAGTATCTGTTACCCTGCAAAGTGTAAAAGGGTGCAAGATGTTCGAAATTCAGAGGAAATAGAAGTACGCTATAGGGAACGACAGGGAATATACAATATGTAAAAGAACCAAGAGGAAATAAGGAGACTGGAAGACCAAGAACGAAGTCCTCAGATAAAAATGATGTAAGACAGGAATGCAGTCTTTTGCCGCTGCTGTTTAATCTGTACAAAGTAGAAGCGATTACGGAAACAAAATATTTTCAAGAAAGGATTAAAATTCAGGGTGAAAAGATACCACGGATAAGATAAGCTGACGACAATGCTGACCTCAGTGTGAAGAATAATCACAAAATCTGTTAAATGGAATAAAAAATTTCATGTCTACAAAATATGCACTGAGAGTAAATTGAAGAAAGACGAAAGTAATCAGAAATAGCAGGAAGTAGAACAGCGAGAAACTCACCATCTGAATTGCAGTTCACGAGGTACACAAAGCTAGGGAATTCTACTTTGGGAGCAAAGTAACCAGAAATGAGTGAAACAAAGAGGACATTAAAAGCAGACTAGCACAGCAAAGCGGGCGTTCCTGGCCAAGAGAAGTCCGCAAGTTTCAAACATAGGTCATAATTTGACGAAGAAATTTCTGGGAATGTACGTTTGAAGAACAGCGCTGTATGGTAGTGAATCATAGACTGTGGGAAAAAGAAAATACAAGAGAATCGAAGCGTTTGAAGTGTGGTGCTACGAAAGAACGTTGAAAAAGGTGGACTGTTAAAGTAAGGAATTAGCACGTCCTGTGCAGAAACGCTAAGAAGACCGGGCAGGATGACAGCACATGTGTTAAGACTTCAAGGAAATAATCTCAGCGGTACTGGAGGGGGCTGGAGGGGGCTGCAGAGGGTAGAAACTGTAGAGGAAGATAGAAATTGGAATACATCCAGCAAATAACTGAGAACGTAGGTTGCAACTGCCACTCTGAGATGAAGAGGTTGGCACAGAAGAGGAATTCGTGACGGACCGCATCAACCCAAACAGATGACTGATGACCAGAAACACAAAGTGTTGAGATAATAAATGTAAGCGACAATAATGGAAGGACTGTAGGTTGAATAGGGCCTGAAGGGAGTGGTGAATTGTGTGGCGGAGCGATGTTGCAAGAGTAATTGTTTAGAAAGTAGACGTAATGAGGTGTTCGGTAAGAAATGCACGCAGTGATAGGCGGGAGCAGCGTGCGACGTGAGCACAGGAAGCGCGTCGGTCACGCTCCGCGACGGTGACGAGCCAGCAGGTGCAGGTAATGGTCAGCGGGCAGCGCATTGGGCAAGGCGGTTCGAGGGCCCCACTTTCTCCTGGTCCGCCTAGCCCGGTAGCAAGGCTGTTGTGCAACCGCCGGGCTCCCTACACACACCACCCACGCAATGTCCTCTGCTCGCAGCACTTGCACGGTTCTTCTGCCGTGTCCTGCTGGAGGAAAACAAGTAGGAACAGTTGTCATTACAATAACAACTGGCTACATTCAGCGTATGAGTTCGCAATAAACTTGCTCCGTATTGATGACCACCGCCGAGTACATCTGCCAAAAACCTTCGAATCGTTATACAGTGAGGTAAAAATAGTGATGGAATAGAGATATGCACATATGCAGATGACGGTAGTATCGTGTACTCAATGTATAAAAGGGCTGTGCATTGGAGGGCCTGTCATTTGTTCTCGGGTGATTCACGTGAAAAGATTTCCGACTTGATTATGGCTGCACGACGGGAATTAATACGCTTTGAAAACATAATTCTTGTTGGAGGTAGACGCATGGGACTTTTCATTTCGGAAATCGTTAGGGAATTCAATATTCCATGATCCACCATGCCAAGAGAGTGCCTCTGCTGGGCTCGTTACCATATCTGGAGGACTGAAATCCGTGGCCTGGTTAGATGAGCCCCGATTTCAGTTGGTAAGAGCTGATGGTTTGGTACGAGTTTGGTGCACACTGAACGATGCCAGGGACCTAAGATGTCAATGGTGCACATTGAACGATGCCAGGGACCTAAGATGTCAACAAGGTCCTGTGCAAGCTGGTGGTGGCTCCATAGTGATGTGGGCTGTGTTTACATGGACTGGACTGGGTCCTCTGGTCCAAATGTGTCGGTCACTGACAGGAAATGGTTATATTCGGATACTTGGAGACCACTTGCAGCCATACGTGGACCATGTTCCCAAACAACGATGTCATGACGCCTGACCACAAGTGTTCGTGATTTGTTTGAAGAACATTCTGGACTTTTCGAGTGAAATACTTGGCCAACCAGATCGTCCGACATGAATCCTATCGAAGATTTATGGGACAGAATAGTGAACAAAATCTTGCACCAGCTACACTTTCGCAATCATGGACGGTTGTAGAGGCAGCAAGGCTCAATATTTCTGCAGAAGACTTCCAACGACATGTTGAGGACATGTCACGTCGAGTTCCTGCAGAACGCTTGTCAAAAGGAGGCGATATTAGGAGCTACACCAAGCATTTGGTTACCTCAATAAGGATGGAAGGAAGGAAGATTGGGTTTAACGTACCGCCGACATCGAGGTCGTTAAACACGGAGCACAAAATGGTTCAAATGGCTCTGAGCACTATGGGACTTAACATCTGAGGTCATCAGTGCCCTAGAACTTAGAACTACTTAAACCTAACTAACCTAAGGACATCACACACATCCATGCCCGAGGCAGGATTCGAACCTGCGGTCGTAGCAGTCACGCGGTTCCAGACTGAAGCGCCTAGAACCGTTCGGCCACATCGGCCGGCTGACGTAGCAAAAGCTCGGGTTGTGTGGCGTTTGAAAGGAACTATCCCGCCATTTGGCTGGAGCGTTATAGGGAACTCACGGACAACTTAAATCTTGATGCATGACGAGGGTTTGAACGTAACCCTCCCGAACGCGAGTCCAGTGAACTAACCACTCGCTCGGTCCGCAGCAGTATACGTCCGTGGGGCTGTCACGAAATAAAGTAATCGATGCAGTTTTTAACAACTGTTAGTTGTATTGTCTTAACACATATTTTTCGGATGAGTCTGTTGTTTACTTGAGTGTTATTATACTTGAACGTTTGGTGCATATAAAAATTTACTGTCGTGCATTAGCTCCAGTGTGTGTGTGTGTGTGTGTGTGTGTGTGTGTGTGTGTGGTGTGCACGCGTGTGTATGTGCATTTGTTTGTGTTAATTGGGTTGAAGTCGTTTTTCCCATTACACGAGGTCGCCCTGAAAAGTAACGCTTCCAAACGTGTTCTTAAACTTCTTAAATAATACAAGCGTTATTAACATTCTGCATCTTTATTCTTCACATCTACTTATTTCCAGCGCTCTGCCGCCAGAGGGCTCCGAACTTAGAGTGGCGTTGTCTAATGTAACTATGGCAGTGCGTGAGAAGCAGCGTGCTGTAATCGATTTTCGAGTTCGTCCACAGATGGAGCACTGTGTTCGTCAGAATGACAATACCAGACCACAGACGTGCGCTGTGGCATCTGAACAATCCGACGCCTTAGGTTTACTGTCATCCATCATACTGTATAGACTCACGACTTGGCCCCATCCGATTTTCATCAGTTTCCAAAACTTAAAGTACACCTTCATGGACTCTTTGGATAGCCATGAAGGAGTGCAGTCAGAGATGGTTTTCTGGCTCCGTCAAACAAAGTTAAACATTCTTCAGTTACGATATCAACAAACTGATCTCTCGTTGGGGGGAAATGTGTTGCTCGCCAGGTTGACTACATTGAGGAACGAACATGTAGATATGGGGAATAAAGATGTAGGACGTTAATAGCGTTTGTTTTATTGAAAAACATTTAAGCGTTTTCACATAAAAAATTTGGAGACATTAGTTTTCGCCACCCACCCGTATATTAAACTCTTATCCATCTGATCAGACTCGTCTCGATTTATGATGACTTAGTATTCAATCTCGTTAATACTGATAAACAACTACTTTTTGTAATAATGATCCCTCTTCTCGCCTTTTGCTCTATGATATATATCTCCGTCCAGAGTTACATTGCAAACGAATTATGTGTGGTCGGTATTTGATATTTTCATTCTATGTCGTAATTACTGAGTTACCTTCGGTTATATCATTAACTTCGCTATGGTTTAATGCACCCAACTGATTTTTCTTTACATATAGTATTTAGTCTCTGTCAGCCGGGTTTACTACTTTCCCTGTTAGTTTTATAATATTTCCCATTTTGTGTATCTACATTACATCAATTTAGACTGTTCAGCTGTTCAGTCGTGCACAGAATGATTAATGAAGATCATTGTGATATCTGTCTCGATGTTTACAGAAGCAAGTATCGAGTGGAGTACACAACCTTAGACAGTATAGACAGGTGAGCTGGCAATTAGTCAAAGTTACCGACCTTCACATCAAGGCAGCGGGGGCAATGACATAGAGAATCTTATGCACTGGTCACGTAAGACCCTGACCTCCGTACACCCCATGTTCATTCATACAGCACCTCGTCACATACGATGAATACATTTTAAAGTAGTCTTCTGCGTGATCTGATAGTATGGTGAACGTGTCCTGTATGAGGTTATCCTGGCATTTCTTTTTTATCCCCTGCCAAAGGCTCCTGGAGGAACGGAAACGTACCCATTTATAAGTTATGACAACAGGATGTACACTACTAGTTTCAGGGGGTGTCAAAATTTGTGCTGGTGATATTAACATGTAAAAATATGAAACGGAAATTTTTCTCCAGGCAAAATGGTTCAAATGGCTCTGAGAACTATGGGACTAAACATCTGTGGTCATCAGTCCCCTATAACTTAGAACTACTTAGAACGAAACTAAGGACATCACACACATCCATGCCCGAGGCAGGATTCGAACCTGCGACCGTAGCAGTCGCGCGGTTCCGGACTGAGCTCCTAGAACCGCGAGACCACCGCGGCCGGCTTTCTCCAGGCAAATGAGACGTTTTAGAAAGAAAACAACGGTCATAGCATATAACACTTACGGCAACAACTGTTCTGTAATGAAATTGTGTTTCAAACTACAAGTCTATTAGACGTGAATATGCATCAAGTGGCTACAAGTTGCGAAGTGCTCATTCTGCAACGAAATGGACGTGGTCCTGGGAGCCATGTGACATTGTAAGGATATTGTACAGCTCTTGCTCGCTGTTTTAAGGATGCAGCAGCTGCAGTGTTAGCTGGTCTGTGGATGAAGTGACTTCATCACCACAGAACGCAGCAGAAGACGCCACTAAACTCAACGGTACAGAGTGGCCCTAGAACGTTCTTCTACGTGCAAACTGCTTTCAACTCTATTTTCACGTCTTACTTTGCGCTAATACTTTTTCGTCTTAATATGGTTCAAATGGCTCTGAGCACTATGGGACTCAACTGCTGTGGTCATAAGTCCCCTAGAACTTAGAACTACTTAAACCTAACTAACCTAAGGGACAGCACACAACACCCAGCCATCACGAGGCAGAGAAAATCTCTGACCCCGCCGGGAATCGAACGTGGGAACCCGGGCGTGGGAATTTCGTCTTAATACCTACGTCGAAACATTCTCAACAGTCTTTCACTGCGCTTCCAATTTTCTCGTCAGCTGCTCCTTCGGTTTACTGTGGCATCTGATAATTCGTCTGTGACATTTCTTGCGAAGAGGGTTTTCCATGTATTTCATCTCTCGGCATTTATATCTGGAACCTACTCATTTTTTGCTTTACACTTACGCATAATGTTTAAATTGCCCGCTACTGCCGTGTTTGAAATGCATCTGTTTTCCGCTTGCTGGATGTTCTTATGCACCATGTTTTATATCCATACAATACTGTGCGCCAGAAATACAATTTCAGAAACAACGGCCTCACTTCATGCGAATATTTCATTTCTGGAGAGACTTTTGTTGAAAATTTTCTTTGCCTGACCGAATAGATTCTACTGACTTCCAGACGTCGACCCATCTCTGTGCTAAGTATACCAAGATTGTACTCAACAGTTCTAAGAGCTGCCTACTCAGCGATGCCTCAAGAAGAGCCTCACAGGGCTGATCCACAAATCTTTGGCCGTGGGAACGTGGCTGACTATCAACAACATTTTTGCAATGCGGTCCAACTACTGTAATTTCCGATAACGGCTCATGGTTAAACATTGTAAAAAATGAAACAAGAAAGCACGTTTTCGTTGCCCCGCTCACACTTTTTATGTTCTTTTACTTTAGCAACGTTTCGAGTTACGCGCCCATTCTCAAGTCGTGATCTTTGTTACAATAACACAAGGAAATCATCGTCGGCTATGAAACAAAGAATCACTAGATAAAGGGTTTGAACCCGAAACCCTAGTCATTAAAAATAGACAAGTTTGTGAAATGTAGGCAAAAATATGTTTTGTGCAATTATGTTACACATATATTTTTGTTTTCTGTAAACCGCAACTTTCTATATCGCTATTTTCTTGAGATTGTAGCAACTATAATAACATGCAAATTCAAACAAAGGTTAATGCAATAGTAATAATAAAGAGAAGAGTTCGTTAGGCAAAATTGTAAGTATCTCAGTGTAAAGAAATTGATCAAATTTACAAACAAAAATCATAGTTCTCAAAAATACTATTAAAAGACCATGAAATTTCACGGGAAAGCTTTATAAGCTTAACAGTAGACGAAACTGGAATGAAAATGATACCTTTTAAAATAATGTTCGGGAAATCAGCAGGGGAATCGTTATTTATCAGCAATTTAGAAGGACCTTTGGTATGAAAAGTTAAAGCAAGTTCACAATTACTTAAATGAAAGGTGCCCTAAATCAGTGGAGGATCTGGATATCGCCGGCCGTTATGGCCGAGCGGTTCTAGGCGCCTGGAATCACGCTGCTGCTACGGTCGCAGGTTCGAATCCTGCCTCGGGCATGGATGTGTGTGATGTCCTTAGGTTAGTTAGGTTTAAGTAGTTCTAAGTCTAGGGGACTGATGACCTCAGATGTTAAGTCCCATATTGCTTAGAGACATTTGAACCTTTTTTTTTTTTTTTATCGGGATGTCGAAGAGCTGATGGCAGCCATGAATGCATTCATGCCAGAAAGTTGACGGGCGTAAATAATATAAACCATGAGCTTTTGAAATCCTGCAGTCTACTCTCACATCTCATGTTTGTACATTCATTTAACACGCGTTAGATAAATAACTTGTAGTGGCAACGGTTTGGCAACAGGCAGAAGTAATCTCCCTCGTCCTACGGCATTTACAGATTACTAGGAGAATCAGATGGACACTTCATTATAAATTGTGCGGTAAGCATCTTAGTAACAGTCCGAACACGATGTAGGAATATCTCTCTAAAATATGCGAATTTATGAAAAGGAAGGTGTATAGCAATCGCCACGTTTGTGTTAAAACAAATAATTGGTAAGCGTATTATAATATTAAAAGAAGCAATTTATGTAGTACAATGGAAAAAGAATCTGTCCATTATAATTCTTTGGTGGATTCTATGGGACCCCTGTAAAAATACTCCACTATAGTCCTAGATTTAAGTGCTAAATATACACAACCAACACTGATAAAGGAAGGGATCAAAATGAGTGATCCATGTTCATATCGCTTATCTGGGATATACAATATGAGAGTGAAACGTCCAATTTGTTGAACTCGTTACCTTAAACTGAGTCATATTCTACCGATGCCACAATTGACGTACAAAAAGGATTATCGGCGAAAATAAATTTACTCGTGGAAAGAAATTTCGTATAAATTGGAACAGGAAGAAGTAAAGCTTTAATTTGAAACAGAAAAGACTCCAAAAGAACGAAAGATATGGTTGAAAATAATAGAATAAATCAAACACCTTAATGACCTAGGGTGTGACGTAACGTATAATTTAATACGAATACAGAAAGGAATTATCTAAGTAACGTATTTGCAACAATAACTAGCTCGCTGAATGACACAGGTAGAAAGATACAAGATTTCAATATGATAAGCTCGGGGCAGTTCCTGTATTATTGATGGGTGTGGGGTGGTGCATTGGCAAACGACACGAAGGTTGAATTCAGCATAGAGAAATGAGGTATAAAGGCGGTATAAGAGTAAACGGAATTGTGAATGATGATATGATGAATAAAATTAAGATTTACAAATTAAGAAATAAAACCCTCTAAAGTATTACAAAATGACGAGAGCGTATGTCATCAAGATACAAACCTGAAAGATGAAGGAGTCGGGGAAGACGGAGAAGAAATGGGTATAACAACGGATAAATGTTTAATGCTTAAGTCTGGAATGACAATGACAGTAATATTCTCTAACATTTTATGCGTCTAGCAAAATAAAACAATTTCGAAGTGAAGTCATTTGTTTTAAGACGGAAACCGCGTCCTGTTGTACTTTCCGAAGTAAAGGTTCCGAATTGCCTCGTCCTACGTGAAGTAAGAGCAACACTCAATGCACTAAGTGTGCTTGCCTTATGCGTTCTATGAACACAATCCGCCGAACAACCATATCTTGTATTCATAACCGAGCAGCGATCGTTAATATAATGCAGCCAACACAAAAGAATTGTGTGGATATTAAAATTAGTAACTTGTAAGTTAATACTTAAATGAGATTAGTTAACGGAGAAAACATAGTTTTTATCTGTAAATGAGGCAAAAACAATTAAGAACACATAATTGCGATTACATAGCAAATACAACGTGACTAGTACATTTGTAAACAAAGTTGTTGACGTCTTTGAAAAAAAAGCGTATTTTTATGCGTATGGACTGTTAGGAATGTATGGGGCATTTTTAAATGTACAGCAGTTGTTTCGTAATACTTTCACATGTTTCCAAATAACATTTTTGTACAACAACACTGAGGCAGGAACATCACAATCAGTTGTATCTACCCAATTTTCTGTTATCAGTATAACTTCAAGATCAAATTCGGCGGCTAGAATTTTGTTCAACGAAACTCCTAGAATAAGCCGTCATTTAATAGGATTATCAGTCATAATACACAATAAATAACAGTCTCATACAGATCACATAGCACAACGAGTTTTTTGCAGCCAACACGTTGTTGATACAACACGACAGCTGCTGACTTTCTCCGCTCCTCGCTGACATCACAGCTTCGAGTCCTCGCAGCTGTTCGTTCTTTCCATGTAAATGGTGTTGGTTCTAACTAGTTTAGTCACGAAACATTTATGATACTTCAGTTCTTTTTCTACTTTTATTCCCATGCCCTCGATTAACAATATATTTTGAAGTTAAATGGTGGATAATCCGGATAAGCAGCTGGACGTGTTAGGTGTTACAATTTATTCAAAAACAGGGGAGGCAGTCGTGGGAGGCGGCGGCAGGTGTCGGCATCCAGGTGCAGACAGCATCCGTGGGCGTCACGCCAGAAACTGCGTGCCGCTCTCTCTTCCACGTTTCTTGCAGTGCCTCTCCCAACTTTCTTCTCCAACAGTAGTTAGTCAGTTGGGCGCCCGATTCTTTCTTCTCGGAAGGTCTGGGTCAGCGACACTTTCTTCGTAAGGCCGTCACTTTCCCACTCGCTCCGAACAGTGTCCGACATGCATACAATACTGAACAGTAACTTGGCAGTCCACATTGTGAGGACGCTGACTGTCGTTTTCCCTGAAAGGATCTCCCGGGTAGTTGGCACGGGCGCCACTTCAGACTCATGACTGCGCATTTATCCTAGTAGTGCCATAATGGTCAGTCTTGTGCTTGCTAATGTTATCAGTGTATATCAAAGTAGTGTTTGTTTTTATTTCGATAACCTCAGGTTTCACTGAAGTGGCAGGAATGAAGACTTGAATACGTTCACTGTCCAGATGGAAGCAAAACCTGGGCCTAAAATAAGTTGGGAAGAAGTTCCAAATAAATTTTGGTAAATCAGAAGTTACGTTATCCTAAATTTCACGGACAATATTGCCCTATTCTTATTGACGGTACCCAAATATCATACCAGAAAAAAATGAAGAACTTGTCTACTTAAACTAGTTGTGGAACACTGTCGCCACGTTCATGAAGTCTTCCACTTTTTCCTATGACATCCCGAAACTTCGGATCACGTTTCCATAAGATTTGAAACAATAGCTGGTAAAGTCAATCGTTCCACCTATTCTCGCTGTTGTGAGCTGAAATGAAATGACTGTATGGCATATCGCCTTCGGGGTTCGGCCGCCGTACTTCAAGTCTTTTTAGTTGACGCCACTTCGGCAACTTGCGTGTCAATGATGATTAAAATCTACATCTACATCTACACCCATACTCCACAAGCCACCTGACGGTGTGTGGCGGAGGGTACCTTTAGTACCCCTATCGGTTCTCCATTCTATTCCACTCTCGTATTGTTCGTGCAAAGAAAGATTGTCGGTATGCCTCTGTGTGGGCTATAATCTCTCTGATTTTTCCTCATGGTCTCTTCACGAGATATATGTAGGAGGGAGCAATATACTGCTTGACTCCTCGGTGAAGGTATGTTCTCGAAACTTCAGCAAAAGCCCGTACCGAGCTAATGAGCTCTCTCTTGCAGAGTCTTCCACTGGAGTTTATCTATCATCTCCGTAACGCTTTCGCGATTACTAAATGATGCTGTAACGAAGCGCGCTGCTCTCCGTTGGATCTTCTCTATCTCTTCTGTCAACCCTATCTGGTACGGATCCCACACAGCTGAGCAGTATTGAAGCGGTGGGCGAACAAGTGTACTGTAACCTACTTCCTTTGTTTTCGGACCGCAATTCCTCAAGATTCTTCCAATGAATCTCAGTCTGGCATCTGCTTTACCGACGATTAATTTTATATGATAATTCCATTGTAAATCACTCCTAATGCGTACTCCCAGATAATTTATGAAATTAATTGCTTCCAGTTGCTGACCTGCTATATTGCAGCTAAGTGATAAAAGATCTTTCTTTCTATGTATTCGCAGCACATTACACTTGTCTACATTGAGATTCAGTTGCCAATCCCTGCACCAAGCGTCAATTCGTTGCAGATCCTCCTGCATTTCAGTACAATTTTCCATTGTTCCAACCTCTCGATATACTATAGCATCATCCGCAAAAAGCCTCAGTGAACTTCCGATGTTATCCACAAGGTCATTTATATATATTGTGAATAGCAACGGTCCTACGACACTCCCCTGCGGCTCACCTGAAATCACTCTTACTTCGGAAGACTTCTCTCCTTTGAGAATGACATGCTGCGTTCTGTTATCTAGGAACTCTTCAATCCAATCACACAGTTGGTGTGGTAGTCCATATGCTCTTACTTTGTTCATTAAACGACTGTGGGGAACTGTATCAAACGCCTTGCGGAAGTCAAGAAACACGGCATCTACCTGGGAACCCGCGTTTATGGCCCTCTGAGACCCGTGGACGAAAAGCCCAATGGAGGAGACACAATACCCAGTCGCCTGCCGGGAATCGAACCCGGGCTCCCTTGTGTGACAGGCGGTAAAGCTACCGCAGAGCTACTTTTTTTTCGCTATACAAACCGGTATTGACGCAGTCGATGAAAGATTGCGGCAGAAGCGATGAAAAAAGTAAAATATGCGAATCTAGAGCTTCAAATCAGCACACGAATCTTGTACACGAGGTTTCACACAAAACAAAATTTCGAAATCGGATACAAGTGAGTGTTGCACGGATTTTTCACTTTGGTGTTTCTGTGGACATTTCGACACTGGGGTGCTGAAGAAGAATACTGTAACGTGAGTTTGTCTCAATAAGATCACTAAAATATATAGCACCAACAAAGTACTTCTTCTGCCTGTTGCAGCTGACAATGACTTAAAGGGAAAATCCCTGTTAAGTGAAGAAGACCAAAGAAATCCAGATGAAGCTGCATATCACGATTTTTCCTATGTCTATAAGGAGCGCATTAATGGAGATGTACAAATACAGGATGTTCCGATGTCAACCGGCGCGCTTGACATTGCATAACGTCACCAGCAGACGTCTTATTATCCTTTAAAAACGAATTGGCTACTACATGGAAGGCACATGACAACACATTGCTACAGATAATAAGTTGGTCTTAGTTATTAACTGATTGACTGCTTTCTTGCTTGTTTTCCAGAACGACTGTTGAATATTGTCAACAAATATAAAACAAAATCAAATTCATTGCTTCTGTTGTATTACTTTTAAAAGTCAGTAGAAGTATAATCAGTCAGGTTTTCTCCTAACCAACTGCGAAGGTGTTAAACTAGCTGCAATTAGGAGAAGAAAACTGCATCGGCCGAGAATCGAAACCGGGACGGCCTTGTGGCAGGCGAGCATTCTACCAATTTTATTTCTTTTTACCTTTTTTCGTATTTCATGCTAAACTCTTAAAAATATAACATCCTTCTATGATTCGAACCCGTGATGCTCTTGGCCGCAGTCACATGCCCTTTTTCTCCAAATCACTTATTTAAGGTAATTAATTAAAATAAAACAAAAGAAGTAATTTCTAAAAAAACAAATGGGTTAACCAGAAAAGCGTACGTGAAAGAATATGGCGTTAATTTTAACGTGTCCATACCTTCTTTCCTCCGACACTTCTACATAGTAGAATATTTAAAATTAAAACAAGAGTGTCCACAAAAAAAGAGGGGGGGGGGGGGTTTCAACTCATCCAACTCCTTGTCGATGAAAAACAAGATACAGCATATTAGAAAAAGCTCACGATAACGTGGCATGCTGAGCCACGTCCAATGGGCTGTGGCCATAGGTTGCGAAAAGGTACACGGATCTGCTTTAGTATATCCACTCACCATCACATAGTGGACATAATGTCCAACAAGCCGCATGATGGTGTTTTTCTTCGATCGGGGAAAGAAGGTTGAATCGGGACGCACGAGAATCTCCCCCGAGATAGCCGCCTCCGACGTCCTGAGGAGAAAAGCCAGTTGTCGGCGAAGCCATCTCCAATGGCCATGACCGCAGATCAACCGATTATATAATGTATCAGTTTCAAGGCAACGATTGCAACGATCCGTCACATTGAGGCCAATACGAAAAAGTCGCACGCTGGTAGGTACAATATCACGAACAACTTGGTACCACGAGGACGCCACTTCCATGGGGAAAATCTGGAGGCTAACGTTAGACCAAACAATCTTCCAATTCCTTTCTGGCGACAGTGCTTCCACAGAGGGAATACTATGAGGAATTGACCAGTGGCTTAACAGCATTTTTAAGGAGAGATTCGTTTGGGAAAGGATATGTACTCCTAAATAACTGACTTCAAGAATAAATTCCTTAACGTGCCGTAGTTTATAACTAATCCCACCAATATCTACTGGAGGTATTAAAGTCGCCGGTCGGACACAGTCATGAAGGCGAGCTGTAAGTGACTGGGAGGTGCGTAGACGTGTTAAAACGGTGCGACGGCTGAATAAGGCAGAAGCCTTAACCCGAATGTCAGGGAGACGCAACCTCCCAGAAGACGGGGGCGTGCCATGACCCCATGAACGCACGCGAAATATAGAGTTGCGCCAGATAAACCTACCAGTTAAATGAAATTACAACGAAATGAATACCCCTAGCTGCATACAGTCATTAATATTAGTCAACGAGGACAGTTGAAAATATGTGCCCCGATCGGGACTCGAAAACGGGAACTCCTTCTTACATGGCAGACGCTCTATTCATCTCTTTTTTTTTCTTTTAATCTCATTTTGTTCGCTTTAGTTCATTGCATCTGCTCGGGGCGGACGTCTTAAGATACCCTTTCAGTTCGTTGTTGATCGATTAACACTTTTTTTTTATTACAGAGGGCAGCTAATCCTCTGACCGAACACGCTGAGCTACCGTGCTGGCTTCTGAGCCACATATATATACGGAAAGATTACATTTAAAAGTCAGTAGTAGAAAGATTTGTGCAATAAAATAAGCCTTACTTAACACATACGTTTCCATGGCCTGGTCCTTATGGAGAAGTGAGAGGGAGCGACGCTCGTGTTCAATGATTGCTCCCTGAATCTTATCAGTGACAGACTTCCAGCTTATCGTAGCCATCTTTAGCAAACAACTGTCATTTATAACACCTAACGATCGATATCGGGTAACCTTCAAAGCCCATGGAATTTCGACAGCGTCACATCATCGCAAACTGAGTAAGCGACAATTCTGATCATCAACCCGCGCTCTCGCAAGACAACAAAAGGCATTCAAATTGTCCTTCAGCAGTGGTATATCATCACGGGTACGAAGAAGAACGCTAACGTCATCAGCATATGCACGAACGGTAAACCCTTCTCCCAACAGCGACCAGCCACCCAAACGAGGAGCTATAGATCGCAATAAGGGTTCCAGAAACAGCACGTAGAGCGACATAGATAATGGACTCCCTTGAAGGACGCCCTGACACACTGCGATGGGGGAAGTAGGAAGGCCATTTACGTCAATGGACTCCCGAATACCAGTAATTAGAGAGCTAAACAGCCATCGCGCAGCATCGTTAAAACCAACAGTCGTCAATACTCGCGTAAGGAATCCGTGATTAACGCAGTCGAACGCGTGGCGAAAATCAGTGAAAAGCAAAGCGCTTGGCATGGGAATGGTGGAAGCAAGCGAAGTCAGATCACTACATTCAGCAACGAGACTCAGGAGAGTACGACCCGGAAGAAAACTTTGATGGCTCGCGATGATGGTAGCCAACAATATCGATAGTCGGCTATTTACCGCCCGAGCCACTATTTTATAATCATGGTTGAAGATGGATATCGGGCGGACCTGGTCCACAGGCAAATGTCCCTGATTTTTGGGGATCAGGTCAATTTTAGCAACCTTAAATCTGGGCAGGAGAAGGCCTCCGTGGAATACTTCGTTCACTACAGAAGTTATCGTATCTCCTATCAGGGACCAAAATGGAATATAAAATTCTTTGGGCAGGCGATCGCAGCCAGGCGATTTGTGGGAGGGAGAACGAGCCACAATATCCTGGAGAGTTGGAGTAACAATACTATCAAGGATGGAGGTAAAATCAACAGACGGTGGACCGTCTGAATCCACTTCAGTATAAAGTTCGGAAAAGTACTGGTGAAGTTCACGGGTGATATCAGATTGGGAGGACCAGTCACGCCCATCTAGAGAACGAATGGTAGAAAGACACGTCCTTTGAGATCGCTTATGAAGCCGAAGAAGATGATAGAGGTTAACTCTTCCTGTAGGATTGAACGAGGTTGGCAACGCAATGTGACACCATCCATTTGCCTACCTTTGAGTTGTAGAAGTTTTGCCTTCTCACGGTGGACGTCGACGACTCTCAAGTGGGCATCACGAGCATTATTGTAAAGATCGCTAAGGACAGCATAATAAAATTCCCTAGTTCGCCTTATTTCAGCCCCTTTTTCAGGGCTAAAATGCTTGAGTGTTTTTCGAATCCGGGGTTTATCAAAGGTAACCCACCATTATAGAAGTGAGGAATAGCGCTCGTGGGACTTGGTTGTCCGCCGCCATACGTCTGCGATGATGCCTTCCAGAGGCGTCCGTGAGATGTAGAGTGTTTGGCTTCCATAAAGGGCGCGAAAGATGGACCCGCTGCGGGACGTGGTTAAAAGTCATTGAAACAACACTGTGATGAGTAAAACTGGTAGGAATTAAATCAGTCAATAGAGGCTGACTACATATGGGGGCAGATAAATAAAAACGGTCCAATCGGCTATTTGAAGTAGCTGTAAAAAACGTAAACCGCATCAATGTAGGATATCTGCAAACCCAAGCGTCTTGGAGATGCAAGGACGTCACCATATCATTAAGTTCACGACAGTATGTATAATTGGGGGTCTGATCTACATCACGTAAGGCGCAGTTAAAATCGCCCCCCAACAAAACCTTCCGCGGGTGTCGTCTGAGTAAATAAACAACTCCCTCCTTATAAAACCTCGCGCGATCGGATGAACGACCGGATCCAGACGGAGCGTAAAGAAAAATTAAGGTGGGGTCATAACAAAATTACAGCCTATACCGCGACCATCATCTAGCGTTTCGAAGTCCGTCATCGGGATTCCATCTCGATAAAGCAAAGCCATACCAGTAGAATTTTCAGGAGCGACATTGAAAAACATGGAGTATCCAGGAAGACAAAACACGTCAAATAATACCTCTTGCAAACAAACGATGAGCTTGAGAATCATAAGTAAACTGGTGTAACGCAGCAAGTCGTAATTGGGAACATATCCTACTAACATTGAGGGTTAGAAATGTATATACCTGCATCCATAGCACATGAAATGCCAATGAAACAGCACTAAGGAAAAAGCACTCATCACGTCCTTCTCTCCACAACGTCCGGAGACGGGGGAAAGAAGGTATAATTCCAGTCCCCCCCCCCCCCCCCGGAAGCCGAGGAATCCTCGTTTTTCTTTTGAAAACGCTGTTTCACACCACTCCGTGGAAACATACACTCTTGGTGTGGAAAGGTTGGGGGCACGTCAAGCTCCGATTTGATAGAGGAACCAACGCACTCATCGGAAATCTGGGAACACAACTCAGAACGACTAACAGCAACATAAGGTACAGAAGAGACAGGTAATGCAGTGCCGGTGTCGGATGGCATCTCCTGATCATCAGGAAGTGAACCCGTAGAATCCTGTTGCTCCACCGTCTCAGCGGAGAGGAGAGGTGGTATTTCACTGGAACACTGTAAAGACTGGCCAGCAGGCAACGTCTCTGCCGGAACGTCTGAACGCACGGGAACCGTCGCGTCTACGAGTGAAGTGGGGGAGGCAGATTCAAGACACGTTTCATCATCAACAGAAGCAGCTACATCACTCTGGTAATACTGGAATCGCAATTAACGTCAGTGGACAGCTTATTACCGCCAGAAGGCACACCCTCTGTCAATGCCGTATCAGAAGAACGAGACTGGTGTGGGGGGTCCTCGAAATCTGCACCGTCCTCAGTCCGCCGGCGTTTGACTTGCGCTGCAGGAGCGGTCGTCCCCTCATGGACAGACAGAATCAAAGTAAGCAGTATCTATCTGATCAGGTGTAACGCGGATAAATCAGTCAACCAATTGTTAATTTCTAAAGAGCCAGGTTGAACATGACCCGTACTCTTGTCAAAACTGAAACGAACAGTAGCTCGAAGAGGAACAAACTTATGAGACTCGACGGACACCACGGCGCGGGCAGAAAACACCGCCACCAAGAGAAAAACGACAACCAACTCCGCTAAGCAAGTACTAAGTGACTCAGGCCGATACAGCAACAAGACTAAGTAGCTTCGAGACAAGCGTCGCTGCGGCACAGGGCGGAAGTTAACGAAGACCTGCTCGCTGGACGCGCAAGGCGACACTGAACGCAACGGAGGCGGACTGTTCTGAGTTATTCCAATACGATTCGAGTAGTGAAAATTCTGGACGGACAGACCTAATTACGAAGCCTCGTGTATGTTCCTTTTTGACCATGTCAGAATATTTACGGCCAGAAAAGTTACATGAGTAGTTGGGTTGTTTGGGGGAAGAGACCAAACTACGAGGTCATCGGTCTCGTCGGATTAGGGAAGGACGGGAAAGGAAGTCGGCGGTGCCCTTTCAAAGGAATCATCCCGGCATTTGCCTGGAGCAATTTTGGGAAATCACGGAAAACCTAAATCAGGATGGCCGGACCCGGAATTGAACCGTCGTCCTTCAGAATGCGAGTCCAGTGGGCTAACCATTGCGCCACCTCGCTCCGTGGTTAACTGAATACCATACTCTTTCTCCGCGTTATCGGCTTCTCAATGTGGGCGCCCCTTAGTACCTTCAGTAGAATCATATTGCCACAATCTCAGCACAACATATAGACAAACACATAACATGATCCGGCGAAACAGGTAGTAGACTGCTGACGAGAGAAAATATCTGTAGCAATAAGAGACACTATCTCTCTGTTTCCCAGCATTAATCCCGACTTTCGGGGCCTGCTGGTTAATCGGATGTGATTGTTCATTTTAAAGGGTGGCCGGATGCCCTTCCTGTGGCCACCCCGTACTCTCCTCCCCCCCCCCCCTGCCCCCACAAAGGAATTAGTGTGCCCCAACTGTCTGCGTCTAGTGTAATCCATGGAATAGTGCGAATATGTTGGGTTGTCTGCGAACCGTGTAAATGAGGCGCAACGTGGGGACCAGCCCGGCATTCACCTAGCGGGATGTGGAAAACCGCCTAAAAACCACATCCAGGCTGGTCGGCACACTGGCCTCTGGGCGGATTCGATCCGGGGCCGGCGCACCTAGCCGAGTCCAGGAAACAGCGCGTTAGCGCTCTCGGTTACCTTGGCGGGTAGTAATAAGAGCACTGATCAACCAGAAGTACGACCACCGACCTACTATCGAGTGGGGAAGGTGCGCGATCTATCTTAGTTTGACAGAGGGCAGATTGATGGCCCAGAGGCTCAGGGCTAGCATTTCGGGAATTGCACGACTTCTCGGTTGTTCGAGGAGTGCTGTGGCGAGTATCTTCAGAAGAAACCAAGGTGAAGCCACGTCCAGACGTCGTGAGGTTGGGCGGCCACCACTCACTACAGATCTCGGACGTCCTAGGTTGGACAGATTGGTTAAACAGTAGAGGCGGCGAGCTGTGTCGCAACTGACATCTGACTTTATTGTTGGGAAGAGACAGAATGACACAGAAAAAAGTTTGTACAAACAACAGCTTTCTCAGAAATATGGCCTCATCGTCAATGAACAGTTATATCTACATAACAAATTTTTTTTCAGTGGGTTCAATCCACTGCTCGCTGAATTTTGATTCCTCTATTTTTATACTATATTTTCCCTGCTTCTGGTTTCCATACATCACTTTCCTCTAATCTCGTAGGTTTGTGCTACTGAAGTTACAGTAATGCAAATATTTTCTGGATTTTAGAACTGTTTGTAAAAAAACTCTGTTCTTTAAGTAATAGTACTTTCTGTTAAGCCTGGCAGATGGCTACATTATACTTAATCTGCTTGACTTCTTTGCCTTTTCAAAAAGACATTAAGCTCCCTTTATATTTTGTTTTTAAAATTAACTGCTATAATGTTTCAAACGAGCACATGCCACAGTCAGATCCTGATGGGCGGGGCAACTTGTGTTGTTTTCGTGGCAGCACTGTAAGCCACTGGGCCGATGAGTCTGATGTTGTTCCCAGCTGGGCATACGTGGGAAAGGCTAGAACTTTATATTTTACTTTTTATAGGAGCATAGCTGCTCGAAATTCTGTCTATTGCTTTTTAACATTGTAATTTTACGTAAGTAACGTTTGCACGTCATAAATATTTTCATCTTGGTTAATACGTTTTTGGTTATACCTCATTTCCTATGTATCATTTTATAGTATCTAGCAACATTTATTCTGATGAAGACACCCCTAGTAGGTGTCGAAACATAGGTCAATGTACCTACAGTTTTGGAGCAACGGGTGGGCTGTTTAATCCCGTGTCGGCAGTAATGACACCCACGTTCAAAACTGTAATCTTCGCACTTCGTTTGCTTTTGGTGATGTTCATTTTGTAATTAGCGTTCCCTACCTCAATCGGTAAAAACCGAAACCTTATAGTATCCCTTTTTGTTCGTGTGTCTGTCTGTTTCTCTCTACGTCCGTCTGTTAAGAAACCTTTTTCTGAGGAGGTCTATGGCCGCTTGCTGTGTAAAAAGCTTAATACTATACGCAAATGCAATAAAAAAATATGGCCATTTACATCACGTATTTTGTTATCTGCCCACTATCGATATCGATAACAGGCAAAAATCGGCGAAATTTTCGATTCCAGAGATGGATGAACTATCTATAAAGGTAATTAATTCTCGTGCGCGAATGCTACTTGCACGTGTCCAGATTTTCTCCCTTCAAGACACTATCAATTCTGCTCCAGTGCTCTTTTAACTCTCTCTTGTTCTGAAAGAAATGCATTCTCATCGGCAAACCTCGAAATACTATTTCTGCTCCCTGAACTTAAATTCTGTTTCGTAATTTCTCCTTGGTTCTCTTTACTGTTTCTCCAGTGTACAGACTGAATATCATCGGGGACTGACCGTGGTGTTACGATATTCGTGCCACCTAGAACGGGCGAATTTCTGCCTGTTTAAACAATTACGAAACAGTATGAAAATTTGGAATAAGCGTAATGTATTGAAAAGTGGTTTGAAGACCCATCGTCTAGAATTTAACGAGTTTCCTTTCCCATGTGATGAGAACGAGAGTCTAGTGAACGAGAGTCTAGTGAATCAAATTGAGCATTACCAACCTTTGTATGTAGGCACATTTAGATTTAGTGCGTGAGAGGCTGGTGGTGCGCGGGTGGGGGAGCACCACTCGTATGTTTGTGCGGATGCTCGTTGAGCCGTGTCGGGGGGAGCGGGGCCCGTGGGAGAGTAGAGCGGCGGGCGGAGAGGGCTGCCGCGGGAGAGAGCTTGGGTCCGCAGTCGCCGCCGCACGCCCCTGCCTGCAGCACAGCACAGCACAGCACAGCAGCGCTCCTACACCACCAGCACAGGGCAGCCCGGCTCCTAGGCTCAGCTCAGCACGGCACACGGTGAGTGGCCCCATCCCTTCTCGCTTACTGACTCCTGGCCCTCACAGGACACCGTCTCAATGTTGAAATACTCAATCTGAGATCTCGGTGTGCCGATATAGGCGTTGGCTTACATGTCGTTTCACTGCCATCAATCGAACTGACAGTTCGTCAACTCAACTGACAGAGCTACGTTCAATAGGTGCATTTCAGCAATCGTGTTGACGAACTGCGCGGCAATATCCTCGTATTATAGGTTCTCGAAATTCAACCTGCGTCAGTCGTGGATTTTCTATCTTTTTTTTCAGAATCGGCTGGATTCTCTTCATAAGGAGCATGTTGTTGTTGTTGTTGTCTTCAGTCCTGAGACTGGTTTGATGGAGCTCTCTATGCTACTCTATCCTGTGCAAGCTTCTTCAACTCCCAGTACCTACTGCAACCTACATCCTTCTGAATCTGCTTGGTGTATTCATCTCTTGTTCTTCCTCTACGAATTTTACCCTCCACGCTGCCCTCCAATACTAAATTGGTGATCCCTTGATGCCTCAGAATATGTCCTACCAACCGATCCCTTCTCCTAGTCAAGTTGTGCCACAAACTTCTCCCCAATCCTATTCAACACCTCCTAATTAGTTATGTGATCTACCCATCTAATCTTCAGCATTCTTCTGTAGCACCACATTTCGAAAGCTTCTATTCTCTTCTTGAACAAACTATTTATTGTCCATGTTTCACTTCCATACATGGCTACACTCCATACAAATACTTTCAGAAACGACTACCTGACATTTAAATCTATATTCGATGTCAACAAATTTCTCTTCTTGAGAAACGCTTTCCTTCCCATTGCCAGTCTACATTTGATATCCCCTCTACTTCGACAATCATCAGTTATTTTCCTCCCCTAATAGCAAAACTCCTTTACTACTTTAAGTGTCTCATTTCCTAATCTAATACCCTCAGCATCACCCGACTTAATTCGACTACATTCCACTATCCTCGTTTTGCTTTTGTTGATGTTCATCTTATATCCTCCTTTCAAGATACTATCCATTCCGATCAACTGCTCTTCCAAGTCCTTTGCTGTCTCTGACAGAATTACAATGTCATATGCGAACCTCAAAGTTTTTATTTCTTCTTCATGGATTTTAATACCTACTCCGAATTTTTCTTTTGTTTCCTTCACTGCTTGCTCAATATACAGATTGAATAACATCGGGGAGAGGTTACAACCCTGTCTCACTCCCTTCCAAACCACTGCTTCCCTTTCATGCCCCTTGACTCTTATAACTGCCATTTGGTTTCTATACAAATTGTAAATAGCCTTTCGCTCCCTATATTTTAACCCTGCCACCTTCACAATTTGAAAGAGAGTATTCCAGTCAACATTGTCAAAAGCTTTCTCTAAGTCTACAAATGCTAGAAACGTAGGTTTACCTTTCCTTAATCTATCTTCTAAGATAAGTCGTAGGGTCAGTATTGCCTCAAGTGTTCCAATATTTCTTCGGAATCCAAACTGATCTTCCCCAAGGTCGGCTTCTACGAGTTTTTCCATTCGTCTGTAACGAATTTACGTTAGTATTTTGCAGCCGTCAGTTATGAAACTGATAGTTCGGTAATTTTCACATCTGTCAACACCTGCTTTCTTTGGGATTGGAATTATTATGTTCTTCTTGAAGTCTGAGGGTATTTCGCCTGTCTCATACATCTTGTTCACCAGTTGGTAGAGTTTTGTCAGGACTGGTTCTCCCAAGGCAGTCAGTAGTTCTAATGGAATGTTGTCTACTCCCAGGGCCTTGTTTCGACTCAGGTCTTTCAGTGCTCTGTCAAACTCTTCACGCAGTATCACATCCCCCATTTCATCTTCATCTACATCCTCTTCCATTTCCATAATGTTGTCCTCAAGTTCATCGCCCTTGTATAGACCCTCTATATGCTCCTTCCACCTTTCTGCTTTTCCTTCTTTGCTTAGAACTGGGTTTCCATCTGAGCTCTTGATATTCATACAAGTGGTTCTCTTTTCTCCAAAGGTCTCTTTAATTTTCCTGTAGGCAGTATGTATCTTACCCCTAGTCAGATAAGCCTCTACATCCTTACATTTATCCTCTAGCCATACCTGCTTAGCCATTTTGCACTTCCTGTCGATCTCATTTTTGAGACGTTTGTATTCCTTTTTTGCCTGCTTCATTTACTGCATTTTTATATTTTCTCCTTTCATTAATTAAATTGTATATTTCTTCTGTTACTCAAGGATTTCTACTAGCCCTCGTCTTTTTACCTACTTGATCCTCTGCTGCCTTCACTACTTCATCCCTCAAAGCTACCCATTCTTCTTCTACTGTATTTTTTCCCCCCATTCCTGCCATTTGTTCCCTTACGCTCTCCCTGAAATTCTGTACAACCTCTGGTTTAGTCAGTTTGTCCAGGTCCCATCTTCTTAAATTCCCACCTTTTTGCAGTTTCTTCAGTTTTAATCTACAGTTCATAACCAATAGATGGTGGTCAGAGTCCACATCTGCCCCTGGAAATGTCTTGCAGTTTAAAACCTGGTTCCTAAATCTCTGTCTTACCAAGAAATCTCTGTCTTACCGATAAGGAGCATAGCTGTTAGAAATTTTCGCTCGTAATGAAGAATGGAGTTAGTCATCGACACATCCAGTCTAATACTCACGAGAAGCGGGGATCCAATTTTCAGTAAATATTCACTACTGAAAGAGAAGCAAGGATCAAATTTTCAATAAATATTCACTGCAGGACTACTACAATGGAGTCCGCTCCATTACCTAGGCCGTCAAGGCGCCTGACAGACATGCAGTGGGCCCGGGTTCGATTCCCGGACGGGTTGGAGATTTTCTCCGCTATGGGACTGGGTATTGTGTTATCTTCACCATTATTTCGTCCTCATCAACATGCAAGTCATCCAGTGTACATTTACATTTACATTTATACTCCGCAAGCCTCACAGCGGTGTGTGGCGGAGGGCACTTTACGTGCCACTGTCATTACCTCCCTTTACTGTTCCAGTCGCGTATGGTTCGCGGGAAGAACGACTGCCGGAAACCCTCCGTGCGCCCTCGAATCTCTCTAATTTTACATTCGTGTTCTCCTCGGGAGATATAAGTAGGGGGAAGCAATATATTCTATACCTCATCCAGAAACGCACCCTCTCGAAACCTGGACAGCAAGCTACACCGCGATGCAGAGCGCCTCTCTTGCAGGGTCTGCCACTTGAGTTTGCTAAACATCTCCGTAACGCTATGACGGTTACCAAATAACCCTGTGACGAAACGCGCCGCTCTTCTTTGGATTTTCTCTATCTCCTTTGTCAACCCGATCTGGTACGGATCCCATACTGATGAGCAATACGAACGAGTGTTTTGTAAGCCACCTCCTTTGTCGATGGACTACATTTTCTGAGGACTCTCCCAATGAATATCAACCTGGTACCCGCCTTACCAGCAATTAATTTTATATGATCGTTCTCCTTCAAATCGTTCTGTACGCATACTCCCAGATATTTTACAGAAGTATCTGCTACCAGTGTTTGTTCCGCTATCATATAATCATACAATAAGGGATCCTTCTTTCTTTGTATTCGCAATACATTACATTTGTCTATGTTAAGGGTCAGTTACCACTCCCTGCACCAAGTGCCTATCCGCTGCAGATCTTCCTGCATTTCGCTGCAATTTTCTAATGCTGCAACTTCTCTGTATACTACAGCATCATCCGCGAAAAGCCGCATGGAACTTCCGACACTATCTACTACTTGTAGTGTCAACTGAAAGGACTGGCAGTTCGGAGGTCGAACGCCTCAGGTGGGACTCCCGGCCATCAAAGCCGTACGATCATTTCATTTCTCTACGAGGGAGGCTTTTTAAATCGTCGTGAACGGTGGCAGCAGTAAAGTCATCTCCTGCCGAATTATAGGGCCGTCCATTTAGGACAGTCCAATAGAGCTGCCAGTGCCCCGATTCGTCTACTCTGGGTAAGACAGACACTAATTTTGAGCTGCTCAAACAGCGTATGTTCTACCAGGCACACCATCTCATATTAGGTAACTGCATTATTAGGCACAGCAAACACCTCAGTTACAAATCGTGTTGGTGTTTTGGTTCCTTCAATTTACCCTTTCAGTGTTATCTGTTAATTGCTTTATTCATTACCGCTGGGAGTTCTCCAAGGTTTTCCTTTGCCAAATGAGTTAAACCACTTTCCTTCAATTTACTGTCTACACATACTGCTTTTATTGTTTACTCCTTCACTTTTGCAAACGCCATAACCTTATCTGAAAGTACTTGGTCTCGATAAACAGGCAACTTGTAAATACGGAGATGACTACACTGCGCCATCCCACACCCATCGATCACTTCTCTCTATAAGCAATTAGTTTCCTCTCGTTTCCCTGAGTTCTTCATTCCAGGCAGTGACTTTTGTAAGAATATGTTACCGAATGACTAAATAATTTTTCAAGCGACATGGAAACTGCAAACGGGAAAAGTTTAATTTCAATTCTTTTCGGATGTTGAGACAATCTGACAGTGTTCAGATAAGTGAGTGCGTACGGTAGTACTCCAAACTACCACCATTAGTCTGCCTATCTTGCATAATCAACAATGTGTCTTCATACTCGTAATAAGAAATTCGTGCCCAGTAACACTTTCTTCACCAATACTATTTTTTCTGCCTGTTTGTGAGAACAGCTATCGAGCGTCACGTGTGCACTATATTGTGGCCGAAGACTGTGATGAGTACTTTCGCACTATGATGCTGTCCACATGCTTTGTAAGGGAGTGTTACATCGAGTTCGACGCACAGTCCGCTCCTCTTGTAGACCATTAAGGTGTTTGTGGAGCTCAAAGTCCCCCTATGGAGCATATGTTTGGCAGTTATCCTAAGAAAGGACACACATTCTGGTGACGAACAGCTTCATCTTGCGGGCCGTGACCAAGCACCAGGATTCCAGTGGGCTGGCTGTATGTTCACAGTCATCCCGCAAGCAAGTGCTACTGATTTTGGATACGGAGACAGAAAACTAACAATAACGCCGTTAGAAACAGTATTATCGAACAGTTGCTTATAACTTTGATTCGTGTTATTTAACTAAGACTGCTCAGACTTCTAGTGCGTCGAAGTATTAGACGAACTTTCTTCAATTACTTTGTCGAAAATTAATCAAATGCTGCTATCTAGGCTGAACTGGTATGACGTACAGACTATAAACAGACTTTAGGATTGGTAAGTCGGTTAACAAAACCTAAACATTAAAGGTGGACGTTTAATCTAGCGAATTAATTTTGTAATTCGTCGTCGATCTTTCCACGACAAACATATTGGGACTAACGCTTTGCATGTAGTTTGTACTAGAGTAAAGCTGCACATATAAGTCATACCGACCTTCAGTATACTGTTACGCCTCTCAGAGAACGGCAGCGCTGCAATCTAGCGGCTTTCTCCCGGTGAAATAAGAAGCGCAGCACAAAGTGCCAGCTTCCGCTGTGGAGCGGTGCTTTCTCTTCTTCGCGAAGCTGTACCGTTCGCGGCGCTCTTAATGACTTAGCTGTTTCAGCAAAGACGCAGACAGCACCTCAGTACCTAGTGTATAAACGTCGCAACAGCTTTCACTATGAAACAGTTTCCATTCCGACTGAATCCGTGATCACTGATATAGTAGTCGGTTCCTGATCGTTTTTGTTAGGTATTCTTGTATTTCTGGATCTAAAAATCATGCTCATGGACATAAAGCGTTCAAACTGTGATAGGACCACTATTGTTTTCTATATACACTGAAGGAAAAAAGTCGTAACACCAAGAAATTATTAATGTAGGGTAATGAAATTTCTGGAATGCATTTGCCTAGATAACATATTTAAATGATTAACATTGCAAGTTCACAGGTTAATGGTAGCGAAAGATAAGCCATTGCAAATGATGAAATGCTGGCACATTAATAACCAGTGTAACTGCTAGAATATTGAATACAAGCCTGCAAATGTGCTTGCATTGTGGTGTTAAAGTTCCGGATGTTGGTATGTGTGATGCAGTTCCATGCCTGTTGCACTTGGTCGATCAGTGTAGGAACGGTTAATGCCGTTTGTGGGTAACGCTGGAGTTGTCCGATTATGTCCCATATGTGCTCGATTGGAGACAGATCCGATGAGCGAACAGGCCAAAGCTACATGTCGACACGCAATAGAGCACGTTGGGTTAAAACAGTGGTATGTGAGCGAACGTTATTCTGTTGGAAAACACCCATAGGAATGCTGTTCATGAATGACACCACAACAAGCTGAATCACCAGACTGACGTACAAATTTGCAGTCAGGCTGCGTAGGATATCCAGGATGCACAGCATAACCACGACAGTGCTCCTGCTGGCATACGAAATAGCCCCCCCAGTCATTACTCAAGTGTGTCCAGCAGACAGGTAGGTTCGTTGCGGACCTCCAACTGGCCTCCTTCTAACCAACACACCACCATCACTAGCACCGAAGCAGAACGAATTTTCATCAGAAAACACAACAGAGCTCCACTCTGCCCTCACTTGACACCACTTAAGCTGTAAATGACAGTGGTTTGGGGTCAGAAGAGTGAACGTTAGGAAGTGTCTGGCTGGGAGCTACCCCTGAAGTGACCGATTTGTGAGAGTTCGTTGTGTCACTGTGGTACCAACTGCTGCTCACATTGCTGCAGCAGATGCAGTACGGTGCGCCAGGGCCATACGCCAATCACGGCGGTCTTTCCTCACGGTAGCGCCACATAGCTGTCCGAAACTCGGTCTTCTTGCGACCGTACATTATCGTGACCACCTCTGCCAACTGTCATGCGCAATGTCTGCATTCCTTCCAAGGATTTATGGAGTATCGCAGAAGGAACACCCAGTTTCTCGTATCCCTGTTACACGAACTCATTCAAACTTGGTGAGGTGTTGATAACGGCCTCTTTATAGTCTTAAAGGCATCCTTAAACTAACATCAACTCACGACGTCCAATCTCAAAGAAAACTATCGCTCACGACCGTCACAGCGGGTATTTAAAGCGAACCTAACTTGCATCCTCATAGTGGTGCTGTTGGCACCACTTTTGCGAGACTGGCGCGAAATTTGAATATACGAGGGCAGTTCAATAAGTAATGCAACACTTTTTTTTCTCGGCCAATTTTGGTTGAAAAAACCGGAAATTTCTTGTGGAATATTTTCAAACATTCCCGCTTCGTCTCGTATAGTTTCATTGACTTCCGACAGGTGGCAGCGCTGTACGGAGCTGTTAAAATGGCGTCTGTAACGGATGTGCGTTGCAAACAACGGGCAGTGATCGAGTTTCTTTTGGCGGAAAACCAGGGCATCTCAGATATTCATAGGCGCTTGCAGAATGTCTACGGTAATCTGGCAGTGGACAAAAGCACGGTTAGTCGTTGGGCAAAGCGTGTGTCATCATCGCCGCAAGGTCAAGCAAGACTGTCTGATCTCCCGCGTGCGGGCCGGCCGTGCACAGCTGTGACTCCTGCAATGGCGGAGCGTGCGAACACACTCGTTCGAGATGATCGACGGATCACCATCAAACAACTCAGTGCTCAACTTGACATCTCTGTTGGTAGTGCTGTCACAATTCTTCACCAGTTGGGATATTCAAAGGTTTGTTCCCGTTGGGTCCCTCGTTGTCTAACCGAACACCATAAAGAGCAAAGGAGAACCATCTGTGCGGAATTGCTTGCTTGTCATGTGGCTGAGGGTGACAAGATTGTTACAGGCGATGAAACATGGGTTCATCACTTCGAACCTGAAACAAAACGGCAATCAATGGAGTCGCGCCACACCCACTCCACTACAAAGAAAAAGTTTAAAGCCATACCCTCAGCCGGTAAAGTCATGGTTACAGTCTTCTGGGACGCTGAAGGGGTTATTCTGTTCGATGTCCTTCCCCATGGTCAAACGATCAACTCTGAAGTGTATTGTGCTACTCTTCAGAAATTGAAGAAACGACTTCAGCGTGTTCGTAGGCACAAAAATCTGAACGAACTTCTCCTTCTTCATGACAACGCAAGACCTCACACAAGTCTTCGCACCCGAGAGGAGCTCACAAAACTTCAGTGGACTGTTCTTCCTCATGCACCCTACAGCCCCGATCTCGCACCGTCGGATTTCCATATGTTTGGCCCAATGAAGGACGCAATCCGTGGGAGGCACTACGCGGATGATGAAGAAGTTATTGATGCAGTACGACGTTGGCTCCGACATCGACCAGTGGAATGGTACCGTGCAGGCATACATTTCAAGGTGGCGTAAGGCCGTAGCATTGAATGGAGATTACGTTGAAAAATAGTGTTGTGTAGCTAAAAGATTGGGGAATAACCTGGTGTATTTCAATGCTGAATAAAACAACCCCTATTTCAGAAAGAAAATGTGTTGCATTACTTATTGAACTGCCCTCGTACATCATGCTTCAAATGTAGAAACATGCCTACCATCTTTCGTATGTCCTTCTTAGTGTCGCGATTTCTTTCTCCTTGTGTGTAAATAAATGATCTGGCGGACAGAGTGGCCAGCAGTCTGGCGCTTTTTGCTGATGGCGTTGTGATGTACGGGAAGGTGTCGAAGACGACTGATTGTAGTATGACACAAGACGGTGTATACAAAATTTCTCGTTGGCGGGATGGATGGCAGCTGGCTCTCAATGTTGAAAAATGTAAGTTAATGCGGATGAGTGGAAAAAATAAATCGATATTGTTTTCATAAGTCGCTAGTAGTGTCTTGGCTAGCAAAGTGACGCCGTTTAAAGATTTTGCCGTAACGTAGCAAAGCGATATGAAATGGAACGAGCGTGTGAGGTTTGTGGTAGGAAAAGCGAATGGTCGACTCCGATTTATTAGGGGAATTTTAGGAAAGTGTGGTTTATCTGGAAAGGAGACCGCACATAGGATGCTTGTGTGACCTGTTTTTGGGTGCTACTTGAGTGTTTGGGATCCACTCCAGGTCGGGTCAAAGGAAAATATCGAAGCAGTTCAGAGGCGCGCTGCTAGCTTTCTTACCGGTACGTTCGGAACACACGCAAGTCTTACATGGATACTTTGGGAACTCAAATGGAATCTCTGGAAGGAAGGCAACGTTCTTTTCGAAGAGTGGTATTAAAAAAGTTTAGGCAACGGCTTTTGAAGCCGAATGCAGAGTGATTTTGCTGCAACGACCACACTTTGCGCGTAAGGACCACGAAGATAAGATACGGGAAGCTAGGGCTCATACGGAGACATACAGATTGTCGTTTTTCCCTCGTTCTCTTTGCGAGTGGAACCGGAAGTGAGATGACTAGAGGTGGTACAGGGTACCCTCTGGCACACACCGTGCGGTGGCTTGCGGATTATATATGTAGATACAGATGTAGAAATTTATTGTGACCAATATTAGCGCGTTCCTGCCTTATCAGAGAAAATTAGTCATTCGAGCAATCATTTGTGGTAATAGTTTGGTGCTTTGTTAACAGCTTCATTGCCAACGTGTAGTGGTATATTGACTCTTTGCTGAGTAAACAGTGGCCGTATCCAGCAAGAATCAGATTGCTAAATACTCACATAAAGGTAAATTGAACGTGAATAAAACCGCAAACAACTGCCGATTGATGATTTATTCGCACGACCGTTTTCGATGCGTTGAAATGGCGTCTTCTCGCGATATTACATAGAGAGGAAAGCTTCATTGTAATCTATAAATTTAAAAAGTCAAGGACAGCCAATAAAAATAAACGTAAATGAAAAGTTCTTGCAGTAATGTCACACGGACACGCCCACAGCGTTCGTAGTCACAGAATCCAATCCTATGAAGTGGGGAAGTACTCAACAAATAATAACCGGCAGAGCATTAGGACGAAGAGTGCAGGGTATGAGGCACTATGGCAAAACGAGTACTAACTAAATATAAGAAATATGGTTACAACGTAATTCAAAAGCATAAATTAAGATACCGACAGTAGGTCGTCTGTTTGAGAAACGTAACCCATTAACAAGCCCGTTACTACAGATAGAAACAGGAAGTAAGAAGTTATGCAACATTAAAAATGGGGAAGCTAGAAGTTAACTAAACTGGTGGGCACACATGAATTTCCATGTGCAAATTGAATGCAGACTAAAAACTAGTAGTATTAAAAAATCTTATAAGGTTATAAACCTTATGTAAGACTTTCACCAGTAACAAACCAGTGGAAACCGAGAATCAACATATCAGATTGTAGGAGATTCCATTAATAATGATAGGCCTACGAAACCAGAAGAATAGTTTAATAAGCCACATAATACACGGAGGCGCCAAAGAAACTGGTAGAGACAAGCGTATTCAAATACAGAGATATGTAAACACAGTCCAGAAGAAGTACTAACATTGTGTTACGAGTTAGGCATTTCCAGTGAGCTAGAAGAACCTGCAAAATGGACTGAAACTTGACAAACTGGGGCTGACTGGTTTCTCGGTTGATTGAAGAGACAGAAAGATCTGTCAATCAGGAGTCCTGAAGCTACCAGGTTAGCCTGAGCTTCTATCTTCAATAAACGGAACGCTGGCGCCTTTCTCGATAACTTGGCTACTATAGTGAAATCATACAACTTTGAAACAAAACATGTTTGAAACGTCGGCGAGCTGGAATCACAACAGCCCAAAAGCCAAATCGAGTTCTGTCACAAAAAGGTTTCAAGAATCATATCTGGAAAACGAGGTAGCCTAGTACTTTAGCTGCTGCTGTTTCTGCTATTGAGAACTCCGTTCCACCATTCTTCATTTTTCCCCGCGTGCACTTCAAAGAACATTTTATTCGTGGTGGGCCAGTGGGCAGAACATTTCGGCGAAGTTTTGAAATTCTTAGTTGCTAACGCAGAGTGCTCTGTACATATTCTGAGTCTTCTTTTCCTTGATAAACATAGTTCTCATATGTCTTAACCATGCGACAGATAACAGCGTTTTTTTATTGTCATTTCCTCCTCACTTTTCCCATCGGACAGTATACGGAGCACTGAAGAAGTTCGTGACTACTGCAAGTGATTTGTGAGTGTTAAATCACTCAGTTTCCACGATGACAGTATAAGAAATTCCAGTAATACACTCCTGGAAATTGAAATAAGAACACCGTGAATTCATTGTCCCAGGAAGGGGAAACTTTATTGACACATTCCTGGGGTCAGATACATCACATGATCACACTGACAGAACCACAGCCACATAGACACAGGCAACAGAGCATGCACAATGTCGGCACTAGTACAGTGTATATCCACCTTTCGCAGCAATGCAGGCTGCTATTCTCCCATGGAGACGATCGTAGAGATGCTGGATGTAGTCCTGTGGAACGGCTTGCCATGCCATTTCCACCTGGCGCCTCAGTTGGACCAGCGTTCGTGCTGGACGTGCAGACCGCGTGAGACGACGCTTCATCCAGTCCCAAACATGCTCAATGGCGGAAAGATCCGGAGATCTTGCTGGCCAGGGTAGTTGACTTACACCTTCTAGAGCACGTGGGTGGCACGGGATACATGCGGACGTGCATTGTCCTGTTGGAACAGCAAGTTCCCTTGCCGGTCTAGGAATGGTAGAACGATGGGTTCGATGACGGTTTGGATGTACCGTGCACTATTCAGTGTCCCCTCGACGATCACCAGTGGTGTACGGCCAGTGTAGGAGATCGCTCCCCACACCATGATGCCGGGTGTTGGCCCTGTGTGCCTCGGTCGTATGCAGTTCTGACTGTGGCGCTCACCTGCACGGCGCCAAACACGCATACGACCATCATTGGCACCAAGGCAGAAGCGACTCTCATCGCTGAAGACGACACGTCTCCATTCGTCCCTCCATTCACGCCTGTCGCGACACCACTGGAGGCGGGCTGCACGATGTTGGGGCGTGAGCGGAAGACGGCCTAACGGTGTGCGGGACCGTAGCCCAGCTTCATGGAGACGGTTGCGAATGGTCATCGCCGATACCCCAGGAGCAACAGTGTCCCTAATTTGCTGGGAAGTGGCGGTGCGGTCCCCTACGGCACTTCGTAGGATCCTACGGTCTTGGTGTGCATCCGTGCGTCGCTGCGGTCCGGTCCCAGGTCGACGGGCACGTGCACCTTCCGCCGACCACTGGCGACAACATCGATGTACTGTGGAGACCTCACGCCCCACGTGTTGAGCAATTCGGCGGTACGTCCACCCGGCCTCCCGCATGCCCACTATACGCCCTCGCTCAAAGTCCGTCAACTGCACATACGGTTCACGTCCACGCTGTCGCGGCATGCTACCAGTGTTAAAGACTGCGATGGAGCTCCGTATGCCACGGCAAACTGGCTGACACTGACGGCGGCGGAGCACAAATGCTGCGCAGCTAGCGCCATTCGACGGCCAACACCGCGGTTCCTGGTGTGTCCGCTGTGCCGTGCGTGTGATCATTGCTTGTTCAGCCCTCTCGCAGTGTCCGGAGCAAGTATGGTGGGTCTGACACACCGGTGTCAATGTGTTCTTTTTTCCATTTCCAGGAGTGTAGTTACTTCTACATAATCTCTTGCGCTTAGGTGATCAAATATCCAAGCAGGATTGAAGACTTGTCATTTGGCTCTTCAATAGAGATGTTTTTGGCGATTAGGAAATTGCTCCTAGTTTCGTGAAACATAGACCAAATCCTGACAGGACTCCTCCTCTAAGTGGTGACACGACAGAAGAAGGAGAGAATCAAATTGAAATATTGGAGGTCTCCACGAACCAAATTAATGACACAGCAAAATGAGTTCCAGCCTTCTTGCAGTTGCTTCGAGAATGTTCAGTCTAGATATACTATTGTTCCCTGAGCAAAAACAACTTCCGAAAGAGATACTTGGTTGAGCCCGCGTATACTTCTGTGAAAGAAGAACTCAGAAGGAAAAAAGAGCAAAATTACATGGATGTCAAGAAGCGTCTTTTCCCAGCTTAAAAAAAAATAAAATTAAAAAGCAGGAACAACAAAAGAAAGTTCAAAGCAGTGACAGTGAAGATGATGATTGTTTTTGTACTGTATGTCTTGATTCATTGCCAATAACGGATCACAGGAAATGTGGGTACAACGTGCAGAGTGCAAGAAATAACAACGACCCCAATTCTGGGGACGATAGTCACAAAGCCGGCCGGAGTGGCCAAGCGGTTCTAGGCGCTACATTCTGGAACCGCGCGACCGCTACGGTCGCAGGTTCGATGTCCTTAGGTTAGTTAGGTTTAAGTAGTTCTGAGTTCTAGGCGACTGATGACCTCAGAGTCATTTGATAGTCACAAACATCACATAATATAGTAGAAAAAGCAATGCAAAATTTATCACGTCAATTATGAAGCCATAAATTATTTTTACAAACATTCTGAAAAATATAGACTACAAGCTAGTTAAATAAAAGTGCCAATGTTTATGATGGTGACACCATAAAAAAATTTAAATAAATGTGACTACCATATCCGATCTCCCCTATATACATTGCACCATGAGAAATCTGATTCATCGAGAAGGATTCATGAAAATGAAAAGAACTTGTTACCACTGTCTAGGTTCATGACAAAATACGAATGATTAGAATAAATAAAACCAACGTGATCTCATTGCTGGCTGACCAGATCGCAGCCATGTTCCTTGTTCGAGCCGTCAGATGAAGGTACAAGCGAGTTGTCCAGTGGTACTTAGGGTTCATCAAATGTTTATTGCAGTCTGACGCGCCTGTGACTCCAGTACAATTGAAGACGACTTTGCGTACACGTGGTAGCAACCCAGTTCACAGCGACCGGCTTTGGACCGTCTACCTGTATATCAGGGCTTAACAGCTAGCGGCTGATTTTGAACGTGAGCACTCGCACCAGCTCACACTCTTTCTCACGAGCAGAGCACTTGCTGCGTACCGGGGAGTGAGGGCAATGAGCGCGCATCACGTGGTCGCGACAACGCGGTGGAAACGCCAACTGTTGAAGAGGGGAGACTCAGTTTTGACACTGGTGTCCTCTAATAGTAAGAATGGGGAGCCAGCCTTGCGAAACACCTACAATGTTTTCACAGAATCCGCTGTGCGACGAATCTTACAGTTTAACACAAAAAGACGATGTTCATTATATCATAAGACACTGAATACCTTCAGGAAGTTCAGTTTATGGTTCAAATGGCTCTGGGCACTATGGGACTTAACTTCTTAGGTCTTCAGTCCCCTAGAACTTAGAACTACTTAAACCTAACCAACCTAAGGACATCACATACATCCATGCCCGAGACAGGATTCGAACCTGCCGCCGTAGCGGTCGTGCGGTTCCAGACTGTAGCGCCTAGCCTGCCGGAGTGGCCGAGCGGTTCTAGGCGCTACATTTTGGAACCGCGCGACCGCTACGCTCGCAGTTTCGAATCCTGCCTCGGGCATGGATGTGTGTGATGCCCTTAGGTTAGTTAGGTTTAAGTAGTTCTGAGTTCTAGGGGACTGATGACCTCAGAAGTTGAGTCCCATAGTGCTCAAAGCCATTGGAGCGCCTAGAACCGCTCGGCCACCTCGGCCGGCGAAGTTCAGTGTACAAAGGCACTACGTATCTTACCACATCAAAGAATGCGGAAAATGAAAATGTGAAGAACTTGAACGCGGACAAAAAGTTTTAAAACTTAAAAGGAAGCTCTCTTAAAAGTAGGAAGTAGAGGAAGAAAAATCAAGGGAGTGTGCTTTTCGGATGATCAACAAAACTGTACTACTTTTAGCAAAGTACTTGTGCCCTTTCACGGATAGTGATTTAATAAAAGAGTACTTGGTAGTTGGTACTGGACATTTATGTCCACTTGAGGTAGGACGGTTTCGCGTGGTGGTTTGATCAAACACGACAACCATACATTTCTCGCAGACGACGTGCAGAGCCAGCTTGCTGAATCTTTATAAAGTTTTTGTTGCATATTCATTAGCATTTCATGGAAGTGTGGATATCAGGGATGTGACGTTCTTGGCAGCATTAGAGCAAGTGTCGAAAATGTGGGTTCGTCGTGAAATTTGTTATTTTATATGTCTACAAATTGAGCGTCAGTCATGTTCGGAAATTAATCAGGAGTCGAAGCGCTGCTGAATGGGAAAAAGAAAATGCTTCCAGCGCCCAAAATATCTTGACCTATAGCCTGAGGTGACATATGATGTGCGACCATCCAAGCCCTGAAGAATTCGTTCTGCTACTACGCTGTACAGTCACATTAATCTGAGCATCTGCAAAAAGCCTGAGTAACCACCTTTTGGAGAGCAGTCTGCGGTATGACGTGCCCAGAGTCATTGAGATTCTGGAAGGTACTGTCAGAGATATGGAGCTATGTCAACTCCTGTACCGTGGCCACCTGCCCTAGGTTTCTCTGTTAAGGTTCAATAACGCGATCAGCTCGATCGATTTGGTTGCGCAGATTCTCGATTGAGTTAAAATCCGGAGAGTTTGGTGGCAAGAAGAGTACGGTAAACTCATCCCGGTGCTCGTCAAATCACGCACGTCCACTGCGAACTGTATGACATGTCGCATTATCCTGCTAATAGATGCAATCCTGCAGAAGAAAACCTAACTGCATGTGAGGTTAGGCGTGGTGCATACCTGCGTTGATCCATTGTGACCTCCAGAATGACTTGATCACCCAGGGAATGCCACTTGAACATTTCTCTGACTATAAAGCTTCCCCCTCCCGCCTCGACCCTTCGGACAGTTGTTGCAGACGTCATCTGACATCTGAAAAGGTCACCTGTCGCCACTCAGTGGTCGTCCCGTGCATTGGCGAGCACATTCCAGCGTTCGTCGCAGATGAACGGCACTCAACATGAGTGCGCCAACCAGGGGCCTGCTGTGGAGGTCCATACGCAGCAACATTCGCTTAATGACCTTTCAAGAGGTGCTGTTGGAAGCCTCTTGGTTCATCTGGACTGACAGTTGCTCAGTAGTTGTACGTCTTTCGTCCGCACACCGTCATTCATCCCTGTCACCTATGGCCCGTGGTGCACCACATCTGTCTCCGCGTCGGATATGGATATGAGATAGATCTCTCCATTTCCGCAACATGATGACAACTGTGATGTTTTGCGCCACTGCTAGAGATGCCACCTGCCGTTGGACCGTGTATCTTGCTCGTTAACTAAAATGTGTGTCAAGGATGTTAGTTGTCGTGCTCGAGATGAACTTTCTCACGGACTCAAATTATTGATGTATCTTATTGGAAAACTGCGTAGTTCAGGAAATACTTCCACATCAACTTCTCATTTTCTCCATTATTTAACGGAAAAGCGGAAATGCATGTTTTAATTGTCGAGTTGGTTGCTTGACATCAACAGTTGTGCTTGTTGTTCCTGAAAACTAGCCCAAATGAAGTATGATCGTTTATAAGAACTTTCAGTCGCTCGATCAGGAAGGAGCTTCCCTGCAGTGTTGTGTTGGAAAAATACAAAATGGTTCCAATGGCTCTGAGCACTATGGAACATAACTTCTGAGGTCATCAGTCCCCTAGAACGTAGAACTACTAAAACCTAACTAACCTAAGGACATCACACACATCCATGCCCGAGGCAGGATTCGAACCGGCGACCGCAACTGTCGTGCGGCTCCAGACTGTAGCGTCTAGAACCGCTCGGCTAATCCGGCCGGCTATTCACGTATGTCCTGATTTTGTTTGAATAAAATGTTCACCTCAATACAAATTCTCAGAACATTTACGCAAAGAGTCAAAAAAATTTGCTGTCGTAAATAATACTAAACTGAAAACTGAGCGCACCTCTTCTAGAAGGCAATGGATTAAATTTCAGGTTACGCGTGGGATCAACGCCGAAGGCCCACTCGTATACCTCGATGCCTGCACGCTACAAAGCCTTACGCCTCACCTGGGCCCATCAACACCGACATTGTTGTGTTGATGATTGAAAATATGTTTCCTGGTCGGACGAGACTCGTTTCAAATTGTACAGAGCGGATGGACGTGTACGGATATGAAGACACCCTCATGAATCCATTGATCCTGCAAGCCAGCAGGGAGTTGTTCAGGCTGGTGAACGCTCTGTAATGGTATCGGCGTGTGAAATTGGAGTGATATAGGCCCCTTGATACACCTAGAAACGACTCTGACAGGCGACACGTACGTAAGCATTCTGTCTGATTACCTGCGTCCAATAATGTCCATTGTACATTCCGACGGACTTGGGCAAAATGCGACACCCCACACCTACAGAACTGCTAAAGAGTGGCTCCAGAAACACTCTTCTGAGTTTGAACACTTCCGCTGGCTACCAGACTCTCCTGACATGAACATTATTGAGCATTTCTGGGATGCCTTGCTACGTGCTTTTCAGGAGAGGTCTCCTCGCCCTCGTACTCTTACGGATTTATGGACGCCCACGCAGGATTCATGGTGTCAATGGCCTACAGAGCTACCTCATACTTTAGTTGAATCCAGGCCACGTCATGTTGCGGCCCTTCTGCGTGCTCGGAGGAGCTCTACAAGATATTAGGAGGGAGTAGCAGATTCTTTGGTTCTTTAGTGTAGTAGGGTACATTCGAGCCAATTGTCAGCACAGCGAAAAGATCTCAGAGCTGTAAGCTAAGGGGCCTGGGGTCGAGTCCGGATGAAGATTTTTTTTTTTTTTATTTTCTGCTTGCAGCAGTGCCCACTGCTATACAGGACGTTTAATATCTGGCACACGAAGTGACTAGCCCTGTGCCTTGTTGATACTCATAACGAAAGCAAGCCACATGGGAAACTGCAATCTTTTTAAATAAACGGGCATATTTAAATCACTGGGTATGAGCGGACTGCGAGAACTGAATACGTCTTCGCCTGCGCCAAACCACGTGATGATAATGGCCTGTGTCACTCTCAGCAATAGGTTCTTCTCGGCCAGCTATGTTCCATTGGATATAACGTTAACTAATCAATATACAATAGCTAGCAGTCATGTTTCTGTCAAATTCTCCAGCTTCCGCTTGTCCCGCTATCTAGTGATTTGTTATGGTACTATCTTCAAGACGGCAATTGCCACAGTCATGTCCAAAGGAACTTTGCAGCGTAATTCGGAATAGCACAGGCACCGCAGTACCGCACTCTTGAAATGGTGCAGCGCAATCTACCTACCAGCACACGGCGATTTTCTGCACGTATCAGCGTCCCACTAACAGGCGTATGGCGAACATTAGATGCTGAAAACTTGTGCTCATTTCACATACAGCGTCTGCAAAATCTTCACATTTTCGGTAGTGCCACACGAACTGATTTTGTCAGTCATCAAGTGACAATGGTCATTGGCATCCATTAAGATTACTCACTGATAAAGTCACACTTACACGGTACGAAATCAACAACACACTAAATAATCATCAGGGATCGCAGCAAAATCTGCACGATACAGTGGAAACTCCGATCAATGTTTGGTGCAACACTATCGGTAACGCCACATCTTCATAGGCTCAATCATTTTATAAGAGCGAACAACGAGACAGAACTACCCACATGTTTTGGAATATACGTTTGTTGAACACCTTAAGGATGGTCATGCACTGCAATGTACTTCCAGCATGACGGAACCACTCCACATTTTACCAGATGTGTGAAGAAACATTTCAACTTCAGTTATACTAATCACTGGATTCGTCACGGTATTGGCCACCAACATCGCCCCCATTATATTTTTGATTATGCGGTAGGACGAAGTCTGAGGCGTACAAACGAAAGGTGAAAATGAGAAGGGAGCGGCTTGATTGCATTACGGACGCTGCTGCCCTCGTTAGGGATTGCGTAAGGGCACACAGGCAAGCAACACAACATGATCTCCCATGAGTGCACAAATGCACTGAAGTTGACGGTGAGATATTCGAATATTTATTGTGAACTCTATGACAACTGTATTGTGACGTGTACGACAATGCTTAGAGACGAATGTTCTAACAAACGTATTTCTCAGTCATTACTATGTAAAACGCATGTTGTAATGTTTACGAGCTATTGTACACGTGTACATGTGTAAACTGGTATTGAATAATACAGAAAAAATAACTACGTAAATTAAATACGTCCATATGAAGTTCCTTGCTTTGTTTGTGTCATATCCCTGAATATTGACCATTCCTCCGGGGACAGCCCATATAAACGCCATGACCACCATCAGATGAGTAATCACTGCAAAGGACACATAGATGCCGCATACACATGTGAGACAGCGTTATCAGGACCTGACAGTGGTATGGACCTGCGCTTCCCATCTGTCTTGTCCCTCCTGCATCATCCTGCACCACTGGTCGGAGACTAGCAGAAGCCAGACTAAGGAATTATCGTCCAATGCGTAGGCTGCCGTTACCGCCACAATACAAACGGCTACGTTTGGAATTTTGCTGTGACTGCTGATGAATGACGTCATATTGTGTTCAGCGATGAATCACGATTCTGCACGGCTCTGGACGACCATCGTCAACGAGTATGGCAGCGACATGGGGAGACGTCTCATTGTATCAGTGTCTTGGAGAGAGGCAGCGGTGTTATCTCCTGGCCTCATGGCGCGGGGACCATTGGGGACGTCTTCAGATCACGACTGTTAGTATTTGAGGGGGCCCTGATGGCACAACGGTATGTTACGGACATCCTGTATCCTCATGTGTTACCTCTCATGAGACCGTGTTATGGTGCAATTTTTCAACAAGACAATGATCGTCCACATGTGGTGTGCTTGTGTCTCTCTGAACTTTCTACGTCACGCTAAGGTACTTCCGTTGCCAACAATATCTCAATGTCTGTCCCCAACAAAACATGTGGACGACCATCTCGGACTTCAACGCTGCCCCAGGGACAGTACACAGAATACCAGTATACAACAGCAGTGGGCCAGCTTGCCTCAGAAAAGAGTACAACGATTTTGAGACACCCTTCTCAACCGGCTCAGCACCTTCACTGCCAGTGGGGGCGCAATGTTTACTGAGAAATGGGCTCATAATGCCAAATTCTCTGTAAATTTGACTCGATATTGTAATCTTTGAAATTACATTACATACCTTCTCCTCCCGTAAGGTTTCGTTTCTTTTCGTCCTGAGCACTTTACTTTCTTTGCCAGGCGGTCGTTACTTTCTCCCCCAGTTAGAAAGTCGTTTTGGATGGTAAGATGTTTACAATATGTTTTTAACCTGCATTAAAGTGGAGTTTACTTTGCTGCTCTTTTTCGTGTCTCCCTGCCGTGAGAAATCACGGCAATCGACGGCGACAACTTTCATAGACTATTTTGCCAGAAAAGTTTGGTGGTCGAGAATATTCTTCTAGTCTGGGTACTCACGGCAGGCATATTTATAGAAAACGTCTGCGGCAAAAGAGAAATCAAATTACTAGTTGAAAATTTGAGTCTGTGCAGGCGAGGTTCTCAGATGCCTCAACTGAAGAAACGATTCCCACGACAGAATAGGCTTTTGTATGCTAGTAATCCGTATTGTCTCGCAAACAGTTAGTCCATCAAAAGCGACCAGTATATGGACTACGTACATCCTTCCCAGTCACGTGACACCATTGGCGTGGTGTCACGTAACGGTTGTCCAACAGCGAGTGAAAGTATAATTGCTGTTGTGATAGTTAGGTGCATGTTATGATAAATCTGTTAATCGAAAATAGTCCTCAACAGTATTAGTGTCGGCATGAATGTCTTAGAATGGCAACGAACTTAGTAGTTCATAATTTCGGACAATATGGTCCAGAGGAGTAACAGCGATCTGCTAATACAGCTGGGTTAAAACAGCAATACAGATCGCAATAATACTTTATTAAGGACCGGTTTCCACTTCATGCAGAAGTCATCTTGACAAAATGAACAAATATAGTTGCTGTTGGCGGCTCCTCATTATTGGGATCTATGCTGTTGTTTTAACCAAATGTAGAAGTATCTCAAAAGCAGCTGTCGTCGCCTGTAAGCAGTTATTTCGAGTTACTGTCACTATAATGTGTACATGCTTTGCGAGAGGCGTTTTAGTTTTATGATTACTCAGTTACGGGAGACATCAATGATTCAGTGGTCATTCGCTAGTTGTAATATAAGGACTTTTACTTTTTAACAGCTAAGGCACCAATGACCAAACGGAAAGTGATATCGTTCTTGTTTTCTTGTTCCTGTGGTTGTATTCCACTAAATAAGCTAATGAACTGTTCGTATTGTGGAATGCGACCACAATTCATGAGGCATCTAAATTAAAGTGGAGCCCTAACAGAACCCACACTGTGGATTAGTCGCCAGTGTTACAGTACACCAAGCAGTTTTTGTTACCCTATTCCATTACAAAAACTTAATACGAAGCAATTATACACAGAATACAGCGTACGTAGTCTCACTTCCACGACATACGACTATCTTTTTTCTTTTTTTTTTACTATGCTAATGGTATCAAGATCATCGGAGACAGAAATCGGTAGAAGATGTTTACATGATGCGTACCTCGCAGTTCAGTGAGGATACTGCTAATAACAAAACATACACGTTATATAACCACGCAAGTGGGTGGCGGTTCATTTACCCCTGTCTACACTGAAGTTTTCTTGGGGCCTACAAGTAAATCAAAATACTGCTTGAAAATAGAGGACTTTTCGCACAGAAACAGCAGCCATCCGAGTCGTAATTTCTATCTTGTTCTGACTAGTTTCCCTATTTCTTAACCCAATACTGTTACGACAGATTCGAACAGCTTTACTCGTAGTGGAATAATGAGACATACAAGTAGCATTTAAGTGTTACATGTGTATAATTTCGTTTCTTTCTACAAAAGAAATAGTCATATTAATGTTCTGTAGCTTTAGCCTCGATCATTCTTACGAAAAATAGCAGAAGAGGAACGTGGCGCTGATCGATTCTGTCTGCTGTTGCTGCTAGAAATGCAATGACCTATCACTCTCCTTGCAATACACGCCCTTTGTTTGTGAAGTACACTTAGGCAGTACATAAACTTATGAGGACAAAATGAAGCTACTGATCAGAAAAAGAAAATGCGTCGTGTTGACATAGTTCTGTTGAATACAAACGTCCTTAGCACTATTACAGCAAATATTTGTACGACACAAGGAGAAATTCCGTTCTCTTCAGTTCCCGGTACATGCGTCAGCAACATCACAAAAACATTAAACTCTGCAGAAAACGATGCTTGCCGTTCTATCGTACAAACGTTTGTTGTAATAGTGCTAAGGACTTTTCTCGGAAAGGGAAAAGGTCATTTAGCAAATCTAGGAAAAGCGCGGCCACGTTCACGGCTCATTGCACAAATAAGTAAATACACGGATCTGGCTAAATATGCACAACCATAGAACTGCACTCGCACGACCCTTATGCTGAAACACAAGGTTTCGGATAATGCCCGGACAGTTGCTGGGCTACATTATCGTGTAGAGTAAGAATAAAAATCAGTGTTTTTACTCTTTTTTTACTAGTGCAGTGAGGTGACAGAAGTAATGGGATATCACCTAATGTTGCGCCGCGCCTCATTTTGCCCGGCGCTTTGCGGCAGTTCGACGTGACATGGATTCAACAAGTTGTTGGAAGTCCCCTACATAAATGTTGAGCCATGTTTTTTCTATAGCTGTCCATAATTACGGAAGTGTTACCGCTGCAGGATTTTTTGCACGAACTGACTTCTCCATTACGTAACATAAATGTTCTATAGGATCCATGTCGCGCGATCTGGTTCGCCAAATCACTGACTCGAATTGTCCAGAATGTTCTTGAAACCAATCGCGAACAGTTCAAGCCCAGTGACACGGTGCATCGTCATCCATAAAAATTTCGTAGTTGTTTGGGAACATAAAATCCATGAACGGCTGCAGATGATCTCCAAGTAACCGAATATAACCGTTTAAAATCTATGATTGGTTTAGTTGGAGCAGAGGACCCAGTCCATGCCATGTAAACACAGTACACACCATTATGGAGTCAGCACCAGCTTGCACAGTGCCTCGGTGGTGGTGGTGGTGGGTAGTGTTTAACGTCCCATCGACAACGAGGTCATTAGAGACGGAGCGCAAGATCGGGTTAGGGAAGGATTGGGAAGGAAAGCGGCCGTGCCCTTTCAAAGGAACCATCCCGGCATTTGCCTGAAACGATTTAGGGAAATCACGGAAAACCTAAATCAGGATGGCCGGAGACGGGATTGAACCGTCGTCCTCCCGAATGCGAGTCCAGTGTGCTAACCACTGCGCCACCTCGCTCGGTACACAGTGCCTCGTTGACAATTTCTATCCACGGCTTCGTAAGGCCTGCTTCACATTCGAATCCTACCATCAGCTCTTACCAACTAAAATCAGGACTCATGTCACCAGGCCACGGTTTTCCAGTCGTCTAGAGTCCAACTGATTCGGTCACGAGCCCAGTAGAGGCTCTGCTGGCGACGTCGTGCTGTTAGCAAGAGTGCACTGTACGCGATACTACCGCGTTCTATGTATGTGAATGTCGCTATCTAATGGCTTTAGTCATCTCAGTATACCTTTTGGCACTTCAGGTAGTCATCATAAGCAAATGTTCACGTATTATCAATTAGTGGAGAGTTACTGTCATAGGTGTATACTAATTTGTGTATAAATGAGTGGAATCAGAACACGAACCCAGTGATGCAATGGTACCAAACGAGTGCAGATTTATCCATATGCTGTACTGGTTGTACATTGAGTTGGTGATAACAGAGTAATACATCATACATCTATGGACAATACGTCATGCCAAACTCTTTTAGTATCTAGTCCAGCCTTCTCTACGTACAATAAACCTCTGGAGACATCTAAAAACTCTTAGAATTATGATATGTCGGAAGCTAATGTTTCACATTACTTTTAGTTACTGTCGTAACTGATGGAGGTTTCTTAAGTGTAATGCAGATCATAGCCTTCATATTCCGCACGTTCTTAATGACGGCGGCTAAGGTCAATAGGATGACTTCTCCAGCGTCACAATCACGAGCACAAGCACTGGACTGCAGAACGATACATCATCTGACGTTGTACAGCACTAGTTCAGTATGTCACAAATTGAGTTCGCAAAGCAAAAGTTATACATATCGGGTTTCAAATGTACTCATTTCAATGTGGCGTCCAAAGTAATACGCCGTTTGCCTTCGAGATAGCAAAATATTGACACATGATCAACGCGTCAATGAATTCGAAAGCATTCTCATACCGTTCAGGATATCTGGTGTCAAAGCGGTACACTAGTACACTTTTTAAATTCCACCTGTTATCCCTTGGCGTAACTAAATATTATTAGTTATTTTTCCGAACAATTTTTCCTTATTTACTCATAATACATCACCATATGTGCAATCAGTTCTTCGAAGGAAGGACTTGGGATAAGAATTCACGACTTTCAAGAACTAATGGCACGATATGCCAATATAGTTTATTTTTTAGAGATGCATATGGGGCGTGAAGATGGCATAACAGAATGCCGAAACTGGTAGCAAAAATAAAATAAAATAACATCTCGCCTGCACGGCTATTGGCGAATTTCATCGTTAAATTTCATACAATGTTTATACAATTTTCTCAAGTTCCATTCAGAACAACATTAAGAAGTTTCGTTTGTGTGTTTGTAATGCATGTTCGAAGTTATGCAGCGATAAATGGTTAGGACTCTGTGTGAGGTATTTATCGTGCAACAACTGTTGCGGCGAAACAAACAGGTTTCACGACATAGCATACCAATACCGTTTCTCTCCAGACTGGTAGAAACAGGCTGTTAATCACGACAGGGACGAATGGAATGAAATGACCATACATCATATGCAATGCTGAGAAAAGATAAACTTCTAGTGATCTATAAGGCGGGTCACACATCAAGTTTATTAGTGATTTTTACTAAATCCTTGATGGCCATTTACTGTGTCTCACGAAGCCTTAAATTACACTTAGTGCGACTGCAAATATCGAATCTACTTGAAGGTATCTGAATATTCTAGAAATAGAAGCACGAATGTGAAGAACTAGAAATAGGTCTCGCATTTATGTTTCCAGGAGTGCTCTTTCATTATAAAGAAGTTCTCCCCCTCTGACTGTGACTCTGTCGAGCGCCACATCTGATACCATTAGCTTAATATTATTAGTTTTATCTTCAGTTTACGTCGTAGGTGCGGTTGCAAGTTTCATCGGCATTCGATATATTCTTCCCTAAACCTGTGACTCTACAACACTAGCCACCGCGCCACCATTTAGGCTTATGTTATCGCGTGCTGAATGGCACCTAAAGCACCTCGGAAACTTTGACTGCCGTTCTCTCAGAAACGGTAGAGTATCTACGGATTGAAACTGTAAACCGTTTAATCCCTGCTGTGGAATGTGATAATTAACGACAACGATTACCTTCGCAGCCACTCCTCCAGTCCTTAAGGTGAATAATACTAGAACGTAATCTCATCCAAAAATTCGGTTGCTTATAACGGCAGACAGAAGCGAAGGGCAGAATTTGCAAGTTAGAAATGGTGCCCAAGGCTGCCTGCGAGTCGCGACCGCCGGGGCTGCGCCGGTTGCCTCATCGCCTCTACTGTACGCGACGCGCACGCGCCGTGTTGAAACGGCCATCAGCCTTACGGCGCGTCGCCGTTTCCCCACAGCACTGTCGTTCATTGTCAACCGTTTGTTTTCTCCCGCTGGTGCATCGTCGTCGGTTCAGGCTGTTGGCTAACGTGAAAGGCGTAACGCCTTCTCTAGCAACCCAGTACGACTACCGCTATTCTCGGGTGGGTAAGGCCTCTTGTGTTGTGAGGCCTTGGCCCGAAGCTCACGTGCCTCAGTTGCAACCGAGCATTCAGCAGGTGGCGTAATCTGTCTGTTGTTTCCTCACAGTGTTTCCCGCACTCACTGTTATTCCACGAGTCATTTTGAACAACTGTCTTGAGCACAAATTCCAACGCCAGAGTTTCAGGAATTTTGTCAGGATCGGTTGCTGAATATCTTGAAGTAAAAAAATCTGGTGTAGGTAAAGCCGAGACGAATAGATTTATATAGGATAGTCTATCAAGCCGGGAAAAATCTCAGACTGGCGTAAGCTATAACGCAGGCGAGCTAGCTGCCAGAGCTTTTGGCTGATATGACCTTTCAATATTAAAAACTCCTTGTCCTAGCACTTACAAAATGTATAATTGACGGTTGCGTAAATATTACCTCAAAATATTGTGAACTAAATCGTTTAGTATGTCGATACTACTGTGCTTGTAAGGGTCTAGTATAGGTCGAATTGTAAACATGGGTCTTTTTACGTAACTTTTACAATTTTTTTTTCCTTTTATTACATTCACCAGAAAGTTGAAATCAATAATGTTAACGAAATAGCCGACTAAGTCGGTGACATAACAGAGCGAAAGAATATTGAAAATCTCACGTGACGCGCATGCGCTGTAGCTTAGGTGATTTTTGTAAGAATATTTTGAAATTATTTCCCGTCCGCAAGTGGCAACAAGTGTCCTATATCAAACTGTTCCCCATGACCACCGCTGTGGTACATTGTAAACAGTTGTCGTTTACACCCTATATATACCTTGCGAATGCAGTGTACCTGTTCACTAGTGCACTACTGCAGAGAGACGATACATATTTCATGAGTCATATTTAAGTCTTATTTCTTTTGACTTATAGTATTCACTGTGGATGACGCTGTCAAGACACCTTTGGTCTCCATTCTCAGATTTCAGCTGTGTACTGCTCTGTTCTTTCTCGGATTTTGGTTCCGTAAGTGGTAATTGTATGTAAGCAGTGTTACAGTTTACGCACGTTTACGCATGCAGAGATAACCACTGTACAGCGCTTGTGTGTGTTACATAGAGTTCAGTGGATACTACCTTCCAATACGAAGCGTGACGATATGTACCCATCCGATATTGAAGAGTATATCGTAAACAATGCCGTAGCCGGTGCACTGTACGCGATATGAGCATTACGTGTAATATTTTTCTGAGAATCTTACATGAACGGCACCTGAACTCGAGTCGTCAGCTGAAGGGGCAAGCATTGCTACCAAAGAGCTTTCCACGTGGAATATAATTCGAAATTGCTTCTTACAGCATCCTTCCTTCATTTTTCCGTTTACATATTTTATTCAGACTGGGTCACGTATGCAGCAGTAGTAACAGTCACGTGTAGGACGATGAAACCCCGTACATATTGACAATTTTTCAATTATTCTTTTTTCTACATTCATCCCAACAGAATTGACAAAGTCCTCTACAAAACATATCATGAGAGTTACCTTCCTGGGATGTTAGAAGATGTGAACTAATAACTCGTCGGTTTTGGTGATTTAAAAATGGCGGGCTGCCGACATGTGGGTTCAATATGAACAATGATGTGGCGATACTGTTTCATGACCAGATTGTTCAAAAGGCATGGTGCCGATGGACCTCTCGGTGATGAACCATGTTAACAACTTCGACAGCTCAGTCGCATGGTTATGGTTGCCACGAACCTCGCTGCAACTGAAGATTACGAACTTCAAGAATTCTTCATCGCGTACGTAGTCACCACACAACCTGTTGTGAAAATTGCGGCCTACATATTGAGCATCTTCTGTAAGAAAATAACACTATGTTATTGTATAACATATTTTTTAAACTATTCAACTTTTTTACGTTTCAGTTAGCTGAACCTGAACATATGATAACGTTCCATAATCCACAGTTCAAGCCAAATGGAATTATAAGTTTGCTGTTAACAACGAGTACTCCTAATTTTATTTATAAACGCAATATACGTTCAATGTTAAACTAATCTGCACCGATGTGCCGGTTTCGTCAGTTGTTGTGGTTGCTGTGGTCTTCAGTCCTGAGACTGGTTTGATGCAGCTCTCCATGCTACTCTATCCTGTGCAGGCTTCTTCATCTCCCAGTACTTACTGCAACAGTACCAGTCAATAATGTAATTTGAGTAAATATTTATTAATATTCATCATGTAATGAGTCGCTGGATACCGAGGACTAATCGTATCTAAACATTAATCAGGCAGCGGTGACAAACTTTGTAAGTTCATCGTCAGCACTGGAGCAGATCCTATACACACTCTAAGGTAAATTAAAGTGCTTATAAAAGAGTAATATGACAGAGAACGACACTACTACATTACAAACAAATGAGCAGAAAAGAGTGAAATCTGCTAACTCTCCACACATGACTAATAGTAGCGTAAGTATAGACTACTACATAATTTGCAGTAACTAAAAAGTCCTTCTCTCATCCATCCCAATATGCACTTATAAATTTCGCATATGATAGTACGAATTTTATTGTGTTTATCTACTTCATTCCCACATGCTGTAATTCTGATACGGAAATCTGCAGGAAACACTGAAGTTAATTGTAAACAGGCATTCTTCCATGACTTAAGCATCACTTATTAACTGTTGAGAATTTCGATGCGGCCATGACACACCGTATTATCACGCCTGCATTTCATCTAATAAAAAGGCTCGCAAGTGTACGTTGAAGCTTAGGAATCACGTGAAGCCTATTACACAACAATTACGGGAAAAGTTATGTAATATTTGACCGACAATGCGGTTTAAAAATATGTATGGGGATATAATTCCAAATTTTCGACGTCACAGACTACAATGTGGACAAGAAAGATAAGATACAGATCTTTTTCATAATATATAACGACGACGTTTTCTTGCCTGCATTGTAGTCTGAGGCGTTGACTATCCAGGATATATCGTGGTACATTTGCTCAAATGTGGTACATGCGTCACGCTGTAGGTAATCATTGCTTCTCGACACCACCCGAGATGCTTCAAACCTCCGTGGTGTCGAGAGCGCTACAGTAGAAGATCTGACTTCATTTATCTACCTTTCGGCCATTTACGTCACTTGCTGAACATGTACGTCTTATGGTCAGTTCGCAAATGCCGTAAGAGGGTGCACAAGCTCGGATAGTTTTCGGAATGGAGAAGAAAATTGGCTGTATCCTTTCGAAGAAGCCTTCCCGGGATTTCCCTGGAGTGATCTAGGGAAATCACGGAAATCATAAATCTGTATGATGGAACGCAGATTTGAACCACCGTCCTCCAGAATGTGAGCCTAGTTTGCTAACCACTGCGCCACATCACTCGGTAAATCAGTATCAAGGAGCTGAACACAGACATTCCGACGCAGTTTTTAAAATACATCAGACATTTCTTTATGAGAAGTTCGAAGCCTCAAGAGCGTAGTTTTTCACATTTCTGTTGGTGGTAAGATTTTGTATCGGTAAAACGACCAAAACGGAGTGAAACTAATCGTTTATGTAATCCAACACTGAGCTTTGGTGGCATATTACACATAATTTTCTGACGATGTATTTTGCCAGAGACAGACTTTTTACAGATATGCTGTACATCTGCTGAAGTTTCAGGCACAGAGTGACAGTGAAAATTTGGGTGTGTTCTGTCGTCCACTTTCGTACTAGAATGACGTGTTTAAACGGCTTTGCAACAATTTAAGAAATCGGAGTACACACGTGCTGACTAAATAGGGCAATTCGCAATTTGTTATACAGTATAATCATTAGTTCTCGTCAGCCGCCTGCCGAGTCAGCAAGTTCAATCTTTTCACAGCAACCCAGAAGAGTTCAGAAACCAATAGTCAACGACATTGCCATTGTCTGAGCGCTTTCAGAACTTTCCGTCTGCTTCAGCCCCTAAACACTGAGCTAAACTGATGAATGAACATCAGGTGTATTTCACTGAGATGACAACAATCATGGAATAGCGATTTGCACATACAGGGTGTTTCCGTGTGAGTGTGCAAAAATTTAACAGGACATAGACATGCTCCACTGAACAATTTGAGGTAGGAAACCTGGTGTCGGAGAAGCCAGCTTCAGGAAATAACTTGAAGAAAATCACATTACTCTGTACCTTTTTATTTACATTAGTTTTAGTTAACTGCAAATACCATCATTGACACAATAAGTGTATCATTTATTTATTGTACCTTAAAAAATGTACTGAAACTGACGGCGATCAACCTCACTGCAACGATAACATCGCCGAACAAGATTCAGACGCATCATGACAAATATCCCTGGTGTATTTCGAATCACATCACAGGCAGCTACAATTATGTCATTCGTCAATCGAGAGAAATAAACACTCGTCGTAACGGATGATGCCTGTTAGGAAATTGTCCAATGTACAGCCTTTCAGCAACGAGAGCATTGAAATGTACTTCCCCATACACAAGGTTCGTGTCAGTGAGTTCTGCGAAACTGTACTGGTACTGCTCTATCGTACTGTACTGTACGTCTCTGAATAGCACCGAGTAATGAATAGGTCTGTCGTTGATTCATAGCACTTTATGTCATGTGCCAATATAAATACAACAGGGCCATCTTATGGACAAGTAAAGTAGACAAAATCTGCATGAAGACTTCCAAGCACTCAGGCTCGTTCTCCTTGCTTCCTTGAAGGAAATAAAGAATGTACATGCAAATAAACAGTACGTGTAAACTCCTTCTCATGATAGTTGTAAATACGTTGGAAAATAGTAACGCTAGACAGAGCGGTAGAGAAGTTTACTTCCATATCTCCTTCAGCTAGCTTCTCCGATCTCAGGTTCCCTACCTCAAACTGGAAAATTAGGAAATTTGTGGTAAGGTCTTATGGGACCGAACGGCTGAGGTCATCTGTCCCTAAGCTTACACACTACCTAACCTAACTTATACTAAGGACAATACACTCACCCATGCCCGAGGGAGGACTCAAACCTCCGACGGAGGATAGCCACGCGAACCGTACAAGGCGCCTAAGACCGCGCGGCTACCCCACGCATCACCTCAAATTGTTCAGTGGAGCATTCTCCACGTCAGGTTACACTTTTGCACGTTCTTACGGAAACACCATGCATACAGATGGCGATAGTATCGCGTACACAAGACATAAAAAATGGCTCTGAACACTATGGGACTTAACTTCTGAGGTCATCAGTCCCCTAGGACTTAGAACTACTTTAACCTAACTAACCTAAGGACATCACACACATCCATGTCCGAGGCAACAATCGAACCTGCGACCGTAGCGCCTAGAACCGCTCGGACACTCTGGCCGGGTGGTTAGACACTGGACTCGCATTCGGGAGGACGACGGTTCAATTCTGCGTCCGGCCATCCTGATTTAGGTTTTCCGTGATTTCCCTAAATCACTCCAGGCAAATGCCGGGATGGTTCCTCTGAAAGGGCACGGCCGACTTCCTTCCCAATCCTTCCCTAATCCGATGAGACCGATGACCACGCTGTCTGGTCTCCTTCCCCAAACAACCAACCAACCAACCAACTCTGGCCGGCAAGACATAAAAGGTCAGTGCACTGGCAGAGCTGTCATTTTTGGTCGGGTGATTCGTGTGAAACGGTTTCCGACGTGATTATGGCCGCACGACGGGAATTAACAGACTATGAACGCGGAAATCTTTAGGGCATTCAGTATGCCGAGATCCACGTTGTCAAGCATGAGGATACCAAATTTCAGGCATTACTTGTCACCATGGAAAACGCAATGGCCGATAACTTTCACTTAACGACCGAGTGCAGCTACCTTTATGTAGAGATATCAGTGCTAACAGACAAGCAACTCTGCTTGAAATAATGGCAGAAATCAATGTGGGACTTACCACGAACTTATGCGTTAGGACAGTATGCGGGAAATTTGGCGTTAATGGGCTATGGCAGCACACGAACGACGCAGTGCTTTACTAATGGCACGACGTCGCCCGCGGCACCTCTCCTGAGGTTGTGACCATAAAGGTTGTTCCGTAGACGACTGGAAAACCGTCGCCTGGTTAGATGAGTCTCGATTTTGAGTCCAAATTGCAATCGGTAAGAGCTTATGGTAGGGTTGGAGAGTGGCGCATACCCCGCGAAGCTGACAACAAGACACTGTAGAAGCTGGTGATGGCTCCTTAATGGTGTGGACTGTGTTTACGTGGAATGGACTGGGTCGTCTGGACCAATGAAATTGATCATTGACTGTCAACGGTTACGCTCGGCTACTTGGAGACCACTTGCAGCCATTCATGACTTCATGTTCCCAAACAACTATGCCACGTCACTGGGCCACAACGATTCGCGATGGGCTGAACAACATTCTGGTTAATTTGAGCGAACGATTTGTACACCAAGAACGCCCGACATTAACCCCATCGAACATTTATGGGACATAATCTAGAAGTCGGTTAGTGCAAAAAATCCTGTACCGGCAACACTGTCGCTTTTATGGGCGTCTATAGAGGCAGCATGGCTCAATATTTCTGCAGGGGCTTCCAAGGACTTGTTGAGTCCATGCCACGTCGAGTCGCTGCACTACGCCGGGAAAAAGGATGTTCGACCCGATATTAGCAGGTAGACCATGACTTCTGTCATCTCAGTGTGTAATCGGTTTTCGTTAATGTTTCATCATTTTTCTTACAGATTGTTCGAATTGTGGTTCTGTGTGTAGAGAGAAGTTCTAACGAACATTACAGAATCTTGTCATCGAATGCCATGAAGTATCATGTTTAAGGAAATGAAGAGCTGCACGTTTATGTATAGTGCCACAGAAAAGCTGCGCACTCGCGTGATATAGCCTTATCAGCACCTGATATAGACGTGTACATAACTCTGAGAGCAGTCTAAACGTTATGTCCCACTTTTTACACTTTGAGAAGGTATTTCCATTTTCATGTAGTTCACAAAGAGGAAAATTTTATATGAAATTAACTAATTCATTGGTAATATGATCACACTGTAAATAATTCATGTAGCTGTTCCTTCTAAACGAAGCACATTGGTCGCAAAGTGCAGGGAAAAGTGGTAGTTGTGAAATAAGCGAAGGAGAGTCGTATCTTTGGAAACGCCGTGCTCTCTCTGTGTCTGGGAGGCAACGCCTCTCGCGGAATGTCTTCGAGCGAGTTTGGCATACTCTTCTTCGCACGTATCTGATATTTATTGTCAAAATCAATCAAGAAGTACCCTTCACAATTCGTGTCCTGATGCATGTGCACAACTCCTTGTTCTCCACCAAATTGTTTCCGAACGTAGTTCCTAATAACAAAACAAAAAAGTATCCAGTAGTATAAATGATTGATAAAGTTTCGTCCTGTTTCAGGAACAGAAAACCGCATAAGCTGGTCACGATGGAAGCGATATTTCTGCTGTTATCTGCACTGCTGCTTCTAGTACCTGTTCAGTCTGCACCCAGCAACAACATCCGTGAGTACAATTCCAATTCACTCTTTTCAGTGATTGCCTTCGTATTTTTTTATTTTTTATTTCAGAGAATGTAGAATTTGTCCACCATTGTTTTAAGCCGTATATATTCCAGTCCTGAGCTTATACGAAGACTACTGTTTGCGAGTACGTAGAAGCGTTCTACGCAACATTAGTACTATTGACAATGTGGTTAACTAGCAACGTTCCATAATATCCCCTCTGCGGTGGTGGTATACGGAACCTGAAGCTCGTTCAACTTCACGGTATGGTTGAAGATAAATTTCGTCTTTAATCGTTTTTTACAGGTAGCATACGAGAAATTACGACCCACTGAATGAACGTGAGAGTAGCAGGACAACAGATTTGTTGTAAGACACGATTGGCCGTACTCTGTTCCTGTCCTCATCACTCGTCATAAGCTATGCTTCTCGAATCTAGTCAGCTCGGCATCGTAGACCTTCACAGCCGGTCTACAAGCCAGGTTTCCCTCATCTGGCATGTCAACAGCTAGAGTGAAGCACGTGTCCCATAGGTAGTGACACCATCTCTGATTTTGTTCACACCTGAATGACAGGGTTACAGCTAGTGTCTTATCCCTGACGTAGTGGTACCTTATTTGGAGTACATTACAGTCTTCGGCGTGTTATGGTTTGCGTTTTTTCTGCGTAAATGCAGGAAGATGCCGAAAGGCTCATATGTGACCGAGTATCATGAGATAAAGTGTGAGCAGCTCTACCGGACGTGGTATTGCTATCCATGAATATCTAGGACAGAGTATGAGCTGCTGTCCAAGTCGCCTTGCCATAGTCGACTGGTTCTCTCTAGCAGAAAATCTGATCAAGAAAGCTTTGAAGTACGGGGAAATGTACTTCCTCTGCAAGGCTGCCCAAACATGGCGTCAAAGGCCCCCACCCCCCCAAACTTAAGGGCATGGAAAAAATATAGTGCAGCCAGGTGACTTTCTTTCAAGAAAATGATTTAAAATTTGGTATTACACAGGTTATAACAATGCTGAAACTTTTTTATGGATGCTTACAATTCGCCGTTCATCTTTAAAAATATTTCGTATCCCCAGCCCTTGCCCTCTCCCCTTACGAAGTGGGCCCCTGCGATGATCCTTGATGGCCTCTCATCACACATTATCAGAGAGGGAATCCAGTTGCCTCATGCCATAAATTGTCAATGATTCCTTCAAAAAAGTTGTGTAGCAGCCCAGGATGTGTGTCTCTTGTTACAATATGTTCCACACAGTTGTCTTAACTCATTCATAATCCTTTCACTGGGATTTCCATGTGGGAAGTGAGGAGAGATTTAGATATATTGAATCTGGTGACTTCCTAACGCTTGTTCAAATTTGTTAGCTAATCACTTCGGACCGTCAAGAGATAGGATACACTTTGATTGCCCTCTATGAACAAAACCGTCTTTGACCGGTTTATCTATTAGTACTGTTGTTGCTGATACGACACAGCTTCGTATTTACATTATCTATATAACCCAACAGACTGCCTCCATAGCCATATGGTTCATGTTACTGCCTTTGGAACTGGGTTTAAATGATTCAAATGGCTCTGAGCGCTATGGGACTTAACTTCTGAGGTCATCAGTCCCCTAGAACTTAGAACTACTTAAACCTAACTAACCTAAGCACATCACACACATCCATGCCCGAGGCAGGATTCGAACCTGCGACCGTAGCGGTCGGGCGGTTCCAGACTGCAGCGCCTAGAACCGCTCGGCTACCCCGGCCGGCGATCTGGGTTTAATTCCCGATATCTTCCCAGAGTTTCTTTCTTAATTAGGGAATCTGTAATGAGATATACTCAGCGTTGTGAGGCTAAACGAGAAGCTGCTTGAACAAAGAAGTTGCAGCACCATCAGGATTCATCTACCGGCAGTAAAGTCTGGAAGGATTGGCAAAATGGAGTTCACACCTCCCACGATAATAAATCATTCCCTGTACTGCCTAACGCGCCAGTTTGACAGAATTTGGCACGATATCCCTCAGGAGGACATCCAATAATCAGTCAATCCCAAGCCCTTTAACTGCTTGCATAAGGGACAGTGCTGAATCAGCGTGTTGTTGAGTTGCTCAATTTGTGAAGCTCTTTCTCTTAAATGTCTCATCCAATTTTTCTAAAATTATAACGTTTATCTGCACATTACATCACATCTACCGATTTTCGTTCCATTCGGGTAAGTCCTCCGCAGTTCTTTGTTTTTTCCTTATTTCTTTTTTAGTTTTTATTTTTGTATTTATTTGCCTTAGAGTGTATCAAAGTTGCGGTTAAGATGCTCGCAGTTGTCTTTGTGCCCCACGCTGTTGGGTCACAGCCAGTCCGTGTTTAACTGCCGTGTGTCTTGGTATGTCCCGCTGGCGAGACGAGCCGAGGCGCGCGGCCACCTCTTGCCTGCCCGTGAATCCCGAGACGGACGCCGTTGAAATTCTAACGCAGTGCTCTTCATCGAGAGTCGAGGTCGGCCGACTCGTTTACTCTGAACAAATTAGAGTGCTTAAAGCAGGAGAGCCCGCGTGAATTCTGCGTGCATGGAATAATGGAATACGACCTCTGTTCTATTGTGTTGGTTTTAACAGGGCTGGCAGAGGCTTTCGTGTTGCGACGTCAGAGGTGAAATTCTTGGATCGTCGCTGCACGAACTGAAGCTAAATAATTTATTCGTTGGTCAAGAACGAAAGTTAGAGGTTCGAAGGCAATCAGATATCGCCCTAGTACTAACCACAAACGATGCCTGCCAGTTCAAATGGTTCAAATGGCTCTGAGCACTATGGGACTTAACATCTGTGGTCATCAGTCCCCTAGAACTTACAACTACTTAAATCTAACTAATCTAGGGACATCACACACATCCATGCCCGAGGCAGTATTCGAACCTGCAACCGTAGCGGTCACGCGGTTCCAGACTGAAGCGCCTAGAACCGCTCGACCACACCGGCCGGCTGCCTGCCAGTGATCCGCCGCAGTTTCTCCGATGATTCGGCTGGCGGCTTCCGAGAAACCAACACCTTTTGGTTCCGAGGGAAGTTTTGTTGCAAAGATGAAACTGGTTTCAGCGGTAAATACTTGGAAAGGGGGGGCTATCTGGGGTGAAAAGTCAACTTACCCAGCGAGTGTTCCTCTTGTAGCTCGTCGCTACGTATTGCTTCATTACTATACTCTCTTCTACTATCGCTCTGGGGATTGTCATCGAATATGACCTCGTAAATTTCCTCATTAGTTTGTCCAGTAGTAAGGAGTAGTAACCTCCGGCTGACGTTCCGAACTTGCGGAGTAAATCTGAAAGCAGCACAAAAGTATGGACTGGTTTCTTTTTTTTTCCAGCCACTGCTACGGTTGGACTCTGGCGTGTAAACACAACCCTTGTTTCATCAACATTTATGAAACTTTAAGGAGAAATTCACTAGATATACGATCGGAGAAATGTATGCATCTCCAAGTGAAGCTCGCTGGCCATAACCAGTCTGCATATTTGTAATGTCAGCAAACTTCTGTACTTGTAATGAAACGGGGGAAGAGGAGGGGGAGGGGGGGGGGGTCAGAGACAGGGACGACCCAAGCAGCGCCCTCAAGTTTCGCGGGGCAGGCAGCAGGCAGCCACAGGTCAGCGACCTGGCGCCAGCACTTTCTCCGCGTGGCCTCCGCCGTAGAAAGCGAAGCCGCCAGCTGGCTGCGCGGCCTGCCGTGCCGCCTCCACGGCAGAGACAGCGCGAGACCTTTACAGGGAAAGCAAAGCATCCGCAGCATCTCCTTGGAGCACTTGTGGGAGGTTCACGGCTTGGAGCGTTGGACTTACATCTGAATGCACGTATACCAACTGAATTTGTCTTGAAATATGTAAAAGCAATACACCTTTTAGGGCTGTATACAAGTCCACAAAATTTGTGCATTATGTATTTGTGGCGAGATCTATTTACGAAATTTCAATCACCAACTTTCTCTTCCGAATGCGAAAACATTTTGTTGACACCCACCTACGTAGGGAGAATAGATCATCATAATAAAATGAGAGAAATCAGAGCTCCATCGGAATGATTTAGGTGTTCCTTTTTCCCGCGCGCCATTCGAGAGTGGAATGGTAGAGAGGTAGTATGAAAATGGTTCGATGAACCCTCTGCCAGGCGCTTAAGTGTGAATTGCAGAGTAACCGTGTAGATGTAGGTGTAAATGATATGTGAACCGTTATCCCCATGGCACATATTCCACTTCGCCCTACACTCGCTCACAAAGTCTCCTCATTGACATCAGACACAGTTGCCCAGTTATGTTCGTCTTTACAAAGACATCGTGTTTCCGTAAACTTTTGTACCCACTCTAACCATGTTAGAGGTGGTCCTGAGTTTACGACGCACTGCATTTGTGGACTCGGTGTTGCTAAACTCCATCACGGGAAACGCCTTCCCGGTTTGTCTGGAAGCTATGTTGCTGGAAATCACTGTAACCAAAAAAACTTCTTGAGTTACTGTATCCATAACTCAACTCAATACAAACGTTTTTTACTGTTACTTGAACATGTGTAGAACATTTGAATAACCCTGTATTTTATTCAACCACGCCATTCAGTGCTATGTTAGACATTCCAGTAAGCCAAACTTCTTCTGGCACCGGTACTATTTTTTCAGTAGCCTGACGAGAGAGGTCCGCAGTGGTTCAACAATGCCTCGATCGAACCTGCTGTGGCCTTCCTCCATTTTTACTGAAGTGAAAAATAGCTCCACCGCTGACGGTCCCATGTCGACGTAGAGTTGTACTGTAGTTTTCTCTCCACAAACCACAGAATCACGTGCTCTCGTGTTCTCCCTAGCAGCCTTTCAGCAATTTTTGATCTGTCCACTTACATTCCACAGTAACTTATGAACAGATAACTACGACAATGTTACATGTATAAGAGCAGATTTTATTGGAACTATGTATGACTAACCCATTTGTCGCTTACTGTACAGCCCTCACGAAGCAACAAGAACGTCAGTAGTGCATTAAATTTTTTTATTTGAGAATAATTTGTGGCTACAGCTTACGAGTGAGAGTTACCAAAGTAATGTGGTGTATTTGATCGGCTTATTTCTGATTACGTATTGTATCCAATTACTGATTTCGAGCGGATGTTTTAATGAAATAAGTTAACGCATGTCGCTGGTGCGTCTTGCCGGCCGAAGTGGCCGTGCGGTTAAAGGCGCTGCAGTCTGGAACCGCAAGACCGCTACGGTCGCAGGTTCGAATCCTGCCTCGGGCATGGATGTTTGTGTTGTCCTTAGGTTAGTTAGGTTTAACTAGTTCTAAGTTCTAGGGGACTAATGACCTCAGCAGTTGAGTCCCATAGTGCTCAGAGCCATTTGAACCATTTGGTGCGTCTTACTTTAAATACTGTTTGTACTTACTTGGTATAATGGCATGCCCACATTCAATGCAAACTAAATTGCCACTTGATACTTTCGCACGTCAAAACTATTGAAAGTAACTACGTTCACATTTGAAAAATGCCACAAAGAAAGTCAAAGGTGTGATGTAACTAACATTTTTTTGAAATTTAATTTTTGTGAGGTCGACAGCGTCAGCGTGTTTTGAGAATGAAAACGTAGGCTGTAATCTTTTTGTTATCTGTGCGATTGGCCTGTTTCAAGCTTTGGTAATTTTCAAGCTCGTACCTTAAGCTACCAGCTTCATTTTACACTTTAATACATCGCTGATGCATGTAATAACATTTTTACACAGACCACCAGAACCATACAATAAAATATTATTGTCACACAGGTAGTCTCCAGTATTTCGTTAACATCTTGCTGACGTGGATAAATACTTATAAAAACACTCAATGTTTCTGAAGGAAAGAAGTTGTACGGGATGTTTAAAAAAGTGTCACGTATTCATACAGAAGGTTGTGGAGGTCAAAACCAGAAAAAAGTTCCTGTAATTATATTTGCGGAAACCAGTGCCTGTAGAGATATGGGAAAATCTGTCCTCTCATTTCCATCAGTCTGTTACGTAGAAGTAGACACTATTGGCAGGGCTGCTTCCTGACACGTCCTTCAGCCCTTCTTCGCAGTGAATCACGCACTCTTTACAAATACACCTGGCTCCATTCGGACTGAGTCATATAAATTGAGGACACGGTCTTCTAACGTCTGCACATTGTCGATAAACAGGTGCTGCGTACCACAGACGTATGCGCTACTGGAGAAAGTTGGCCTTCCAGCAAGAGACAACGACTGTAGTTTATGCACGACGGGGCACCTTCCCATTTTCTGCGGACCATGTGACGGTACTCACGACAACTTTTCATGGACGATGGATTGATCGAGGAGGTCCAGTAGCATGACCTCCTAGTTCACCGGACCCAAATCCGTGAGATTTCTGGCAATGGCGGCATATAAGGTAATGGTGTATTACTATCCCATTAAAATATACATACATTACAGGGGCACGTGTCCTATTAATGTGAAACAGTCCGAATGGAACCGCACTTATTCGAAAGAGTGCGTGATTCACCGAGAAGAAGGGCGGGAGGATGTGTCCGGATGCGCCATAGTCATACGCAGCACCTCGATAGCGTCCTGCTTAACAGACAGATGGGAATGAGGGTACAGACTGACCCATGTCTCAACCGGTATTTTCTTCCGGCCTATCATTACTTGAACTTTTCTTCTATTTCTGACAAATCCTACCCCCTTTGGGAATATGGTTCAAATGGCTCTGAGCGCTATGGGACTTAACATCTGAGGTCATCAGTCCCCTAGACTTAGAACTACTTAATCCTAACTAACCTAAGAACATCAGACACATCCATGCCCGAGGCAGGATTCGAACCTGCGACCGTAGCAGCAGCACGTTTCCAAACTGAAGCGCCTAGAACCGCTCGGCCACAGTGGCTGGCTAGGGATATGTGACAACTTTTTAAACATCCTGTATAATACTATAATCGTGGTATAATGTTAGGTACATTCTTTTAAGCGCAGAATATACACTTCCAAGTGACGATGAATTGGAACTACTTTTAATAAAATAAGTTTTCCCAACGCTATGGAGCACAACTTAAATTACATTTTATTCTTTTTTGGTTCTTTTAACAAAGCTTGACCGTCTGAGTGCAGCTACCACTCATAGGCCACATCAAGTCATCAACTTCAATTAAGAATATGGCCCACATCACAACTATTAAAAAAAAATTGAGTGCCTTTCTCATCTCGTCTCTTCTCTGCTAATCTGAGATAAAACATTATCAGATCTGAGGCAGGCCAATTTTTCTCATTCAATCTTACGTTTATCATTTCTGCTGAACGTCCCACTATCAGAGGTTTATTTCTACATTGTATCTACCATGACTACACTCAATTTCGACGTAGTGGCGAAGAGACACATAAACAGACGTTTTATGCAAAGCATAAGCTGTTAAAATTTATTATACCGGTAGCCATACCGTGCAAAAACAGCGAGGGAGCTATCATTCGAGATATAAGAGATTTGTCGTTTGCTGAAAGACATTTAAATATACACTGATGACCCATAAACATTATGAGGACTGCCCACAGCGAGACTGAATGCAGCTTGGTGGCGTTGCAGAAGATTGCCTCGGTAAGGAACGTACAGGTATATGAGCGCAGCAGAGAGGAATAGCGTATCGTTCTAGCGACGATATGGTGAGTAGATGGGGAAATTTATTGACATAGCGACATTGGCAAAAGGTCGTTAGGGCCGGGCGCCTGGCAACGATATCGCGGAAACGACGAAGCTGGTCGGCTGTTCACGTGCTGCTGTCGCGAGCATCTATAGAAAATGGTTGAAGGACACTGCAATCCACAAGATGTTGGACGTCTGCGCCTCATCACAGAACGTGGAGTTCCGACGGTCGTCCGTCTGGCTGGTTCAAATGGCTCTGAGCACTATGGGACTTAACATCTATGGTCATCAGTCCCCGAGAACGTAGAACTACTTAAACCTAACTAACCTAAGGACAGCACACAACACCCAGCCATCACGAGGCAGAGAAAATCCCTGACCCCGCCAGGAATCGAACCCGGGGACCCGGGCGTGGGAAGCGTGTCCGTCTGTCTGTGGGAGAGGCGCTGATCTGTGGAAGATCTGACGACAAGGTACAGTGCCAGCGCAAGCACAAGCGTTACGAAACACGACGTTCAGCATACGTTCTTGCACATGGGGCTTGGCAGCTGGCGGCCTCTAAGTGTTTCCATGTGGACCCAAAGAGCTCGTCAATTATGGCTGCAATGGGCACGGAAAAATAGAGAGTGGATCGTGAATCAATATAGCTTGTTGCCTGGTCGGATGCATTGAGTTCCTCGTTGTCCCAGGTCAATGGTCCTGCCCGGATACGCTGCCATCTAGGCGTACCACTGCTTGAAACATGCACCGCGCCTCGGACGCAGGCCTTTGAGTGCACTGTTATGGTACCGCGGACATTCAACTGGGCTTACATGACAGTAGCAACTGAAGCTTTCATAACAGTTGTGGACTACGTGAACACTGTTGCAGGCCACCTGCATCCGTTCATGGTATACGTTTTTCCTGACGGTTCCAGTGATGGCAAGTTCCAGTGGATAACTGTCCGTGTCACGAGGCTACACTCGTGCTACGGTGGTTTGAGGATCATTATAGTGATATCATGTTTATGTTAGCCACCTAACTTGTTTAATCTGAAACCGATGTAACACGTCTTGGACGCTATCTGGTGACAGCCCCGCAGCGACAAGCCACCACCTCGTAATTGTGTGATCCGTGCGTAAATACCTCCAGAAACCTATTGAGGACTTTTCGAATCTATGTCGATTAGAATCGCTGCTGTTTTGCGTTCCAGTGTTCTTTCAAAATGATATTAAGCATGTGGTCGTAATGTTTTGGCCCATCAGTATATACACTGACGGAAAAAAATCGCAACACCAAAAAATAATAAACGTAGAGTTCTGAAATTTCGTCAATACATTTGCCATGGTAACATATTTAAGTGATTAACCGTGCAAGTTCACAGGTTAATGTAACCGCTAGGTAAACCACTGCAAATGTGGAATGTTGACACGTTAATAAGCGGTCGCCAGAATGTTGAATACAAGTATGAAAACGTACACGCTATCTATTGTACATGTTTCGGATGTCAGTTTGTTGGATGAAATTGCATGCCTGTTCTACTTGGCCGGTCAATACAGGAACGGTTAGTGCTTTTTCTGGATGACACTGGAATTGTCGTCCGATCATGTCCCATATGTGCTCTATTGGAGACATATCTGGTGATCGAGCAGGCCAAGACAACAGGTCGATACCCTGTACAGCATTATCGGTTACAACAGCGGTATGCGAGTAAGAGTAATCCAATTGGAAAACATCCCGTGGAATGCTCTTCATGAATTGGAGCACAACAGGTCGAATTACCAGACTGACGTACAAATTGGCAGTCAGGGTGCGTGGGATCACCACGAGAGTGCTCCTGCTGTCATATAAAAACGCAACACTCTGCTATCCAATGACTCTCGCTTGATGACACCACCAAAGTCGCGAACGAGGTCAGTGAAACGCAGTGCTCGGAGCTGTCCTTGAAGCAACCGATTTGTAACAGTTCGTTCTGTCATTGTGGTGCCAACTGCTGCTCGAATTGCTGTTACGGATGCAGTACGATGAGCCAGAGCCGTACGTCGAACACGATGGTGTTCCCTCTCGGTAGTGTCACATGGTCGGGCGGAGACTGGTCATCTTACGATCATACATTCTCGTGACAACCGCTGCTAGCAATCATATACAGTGGCTACATTCCAGCCACGTCTTTCTACAGTATCACAGAAGAAACATCCAGCTTGTCGTACCCCTATTACACGATCTCGTTCAAACTCAGTGAGATGTTGAAAATGGCGCCCTTGTCGCCACAAAGGCATTTTTGAATAACATCAAATCACCATGTTCGATCACAAAGAGAACTAACGCTCACGACCGTTACAGCGTGTATTTAAAACAAACCTGATTTGCGTCCTCATAGTGGCGTTACTAGCGCCACTGTTATGCGAGTGGCGCGATTTTGGATAGACATCATGTTTCAGATGCAGAAACACGCCTACCAACTTTCGTTTATGTTGCCATTTTTTCCGTCAGTGTGTATCTATGAAAATATTACAGCGGAAAGTTGCTAATTGAAGTCACGACGATGTTATGTCAGTCATTTTTGGAATGGAGGATGTAAAGGCGGTCGCCAGTTACAATAAAAGTTACCCCAGGAAGAGATTTCCAGGACATTGGTGGGAACGATGCAAAAACAGTTCTGGGTGTATTACGGTTGTGAACCCCTACAAAGTATTAAAAAAAGTATCTGTCTGTTTCTTACTCTCCTGTGAAACTCTGTTGCAGATTTATAAAGTGGGCTTCAGCCACTTCAGTTATTGTGGCGCCCACAAAACAAAATGTACAGGACATCACTGCATTAAACACGGAGTCCAACGTGAAGCAATGTTGCTTTTGTCGACTGATTAAATGCATTACATCACCGAATGTTTTGCATGTTTATACCTAATTCTATGATGGTATGCCAGTGAAGTAAAGGTAAATCTCACAATGCAAAGACTGCTTTAAAATAATGTTGCAACTGTGATAATTTGGAGTGGCACATATCCATGGCGATGGCAAACTTTTGATTATCCCAGTGCATATTGTGTAAAACTGGTTCACGATACGTAGTCTTAGCAATTTGAACAGGGCCACATACATTTAACATAAGGATAACGTTGGGGCACGGAATCTTGCAAGAGACGGCCGACCACCGTTATATGATAGTGTAGTACTGTAGTGGAGCTGAATAGGTCTCTTAAAAGAAGTCATATGGTCAGTGAAAAATCACTTACTCGAAGAGTTCTCTTGACGCGTCTCGTATTTATTTTCATAATCAGATATCCAAGAGCACAGAAAGTCACAGGATACGAGCGTTACTAAATGAACGTGTCACATAACTGACAAACCAGCAGCTTTAGCTGTCTGTCAGCTTATGTTACATGTACATTTATCAACGCTCGTATCCTATAACCTTTTGCGCAGTTGGATACCTGATGATGGAAATAAATCCAAAACGCGTCGAGTGAGCTATTTGAGTAATAAAGTCATTTTTCAGTGCGTGTACGACTTTTTTGAGTGAGATATTCAGCCCCAATAGAGCACTATACAATAATTTTGTATAACGTTTGTATCGATCCTTTGCATTCGATCAGCCAGCGAACTGGTGTTTGTTTATCTGCGACCACGTGGGATAGTTTCTCCGTAGATACGCCCCATTCTAAACACCGTTGAAGTGTGCTGGAATTCAGAAAATCAAAGGTCTGCTGGGATAACAAGCTGGGATTTAGGTCTCTACGCGTCGATGGCAAGCTACTGTTGGAAATTACCTGCTCCAGTTGCTTTCGGTGACGTTTTCGAAAGAATGCTTCTGAAGAATGAACATATACCTGCACCACTTTGCATATCGTTTTCCACAATGTGTACAAAAGAACCAAACTCATCTAAGAGGCTATGTTCAAGCTATTCCAGACAGACTGTGTCTCAAGTACCCAGAGCAAAGGCTAGCAGCGAGCACTGATGGTCAGGTGGCCGTGATAGTGAGCACACTGATTTGCAGCTAGGCCACTGGAGGAACCGGTGTGCGCATAAACCAATGTTACTTCGCAAGTGCGCGCTACAGTACGATACATTAATTATTACCAAAACATTTCCACTAATCCGTTCCAGAATATCTTACGTAACGCTCACAACTTACATACAGGTTTGGTATAATCGCTCAAGTACATCAGCCTTGCATGAAATAAGAGTATGTTATAGGATCACTCTCTCAAGCCGTGAACAATCGTCTCTTCGCCTAGAACACTCCCGTGGACATGCGAAATTTTTGCAAGCCAGTGCACCAGTCCGAAATGTAATGTAATTCTGTCGTCTTCAGAATGGTGGCCCAGTGCTCTAAGTTTCTTCACCCCTACTGCACTGAGCACAATGGGATTACCGTCGCAGTGTTAATGTGATGAAAACCACTGTGAGTAACAGATGGTAAACAAGCTTTAGTGAATCTGCTTGGTTTCCAAGAAGATTCCTGTGCCTTGTGGAGCAAACGTGGCTCTCGATAATGGTGAAAATTATTGCAGCCGTCCGGTTCACGCTGAAAAAACATTTTACAGCGCCAGGTATCGGTGTGGACAACTGTGAAAAGCTGGCCCGTAAGCAGCGGCTCTGAACCAGTTTAGAAAGTTTTCCACCTTATTGCTCAATCAAAACGAATGAAACCAAGCATTCATTAACTTACCTCGCCTTATAGGCTTTTAGCTTCATTTCTTTCTCAACGTTCAGAGGACAGATGCTCATCACCAAAGTGTGGGTGATTGTGGGGAGGAGAAGTTTCGGTGAAACCTGCAACACTGAAGCACCTTGCACAAAGTAACAGGGGTCATAAATTCCCTACACGAGAATACCACAGTGATGGGAGAAACCTAATATTCGCCTGTAGTCTCTGGAAAGTGAAAAAACCTGTGTCTCCAGTTCAATTTAGATTTTATTTTCCTGTGTCGGTATCTAAGGAAACTGCATAGTTAATATTTTATGTACCCAATGAAATGAGATGCCTGAGTACACCGCAAATATGATACCCTACGGCAACATCCACTGCTGCTTCTTAATGGTACCAACAATTTACTTCACGTCACATTTCAGTAGTTGCTAAGTACTGTGTGGAAGAGCATGGTTCAAGTGCATTAGTTTATTTGGTATGGATATCAGACGAGAAACACGTTCAGTGATCGCTAGAGTCTGACATAAGATATACGCAAGCGTACGCACCTGCGAGGGGAGCAATCCACGTAATTCGAGTACCTACAAAAACTATCCCGATTGAAATGGATGGCTGCCTTTCTGTAACAAAATTTTAACGGTGAAAAAGCTTATGTACCAATGAGTAACATTCAGCTCATTCGTACTTGCTGTTTTCCATCTAAACAGGAATGAACCCACAATGCTTTACTTGAAAAAAAAACACAAATTTCCACAATCTCTTGAAGTTCCTCAAGTGACCCTGAGCTCAACGTAACTGAGAAGACACATGACCTAATCTCCCGGAATAAGCGTTAGAGGTCGACGTTGTGAAATAATAATAAGAATAACAATAATAATGATGGCAAAATGATCAATACTTTTATATACACGCTATACTTGTTCTAAAATTAAATATTCTCTATGTTGTAAAAAGCACTATTTGCAAACAGCTATTATAGCACAAAAAGGCCTGGTGTGCGAGAGAAATCGCTGTGAGTTAGAAAAAAAAACCTAGAAGTTTTTTAGTTATTGTTTCTATGATACATACACTATGCTGTATCAAGTGAGATCATAAAGTATTACTTCTAACAATTTTTCTTGGGGACTGTTACTAAACAACACTAATATTTCTAACAGTGAAGTTCCTAAAATTGCGGTACTTACGTATGAGACACGTGCTGACTGTAAGTAAAGGCTTATACAGTATAATACTAATTGCTTTTCTTGTTTCAGCTCCATATGTCAAACAATGCCGGATGGGTGACCCGAAGATCATAGACTGCTTCATCGAGGCCTTGCACCACACGAGGCCGTATCTGGCGAAAGGTAAATGGAGAACATCATACGTTTGAAATAAACGCCGTCAGGAGCCACAGTGAGATCAAACTTTACATACGAATCTAAAACAACCATAATAAGGCAACCCCTTCTCCAAACGTGGAATGTAAACACCCAATTTATGCCTCTTTAGACACTAAAATATCTAACTTCCTTTGGTGCCGGGCGAGACTAGTATACTTCCAGTTTCTACTATTACCTAAGTAATTAAGTAACAGTTAAAAGTAAATGTCGCAGATCTTGTATCAAAAAGTGATCGACTTGTAATCTGTAACTTTCTAATCGACCTATGTCTTTTCGTAGTATAAACCAGACAGCGCATGGAGGAATGCGTCTGGAAGTTGCATGTGGCTTCCAACACATTACGCTGCACAATTTCATTTGATATAGTTGTGTAAGTGTGCCAATCAGAAACCGATAAACAGAAAATATGTTGAAACTGGCTCAAAGTTTCCAGGTGTAAATGAAACTGTTGATTTTGCATTACGCTCTAAGTGACAGATGTTTGCAGTCATCAGATCTCTGAGTTTGAAATCGGACGAATAGGGGTGTATCAAGGACAATTTTAACATTCTTTCTGACTGACTGACTGACGTGCAGAAGGCTACATGTGTGAAATTGGTAGGACTTACAATAAACTTTCTTGAGACTGAGAAGCTTAAGTGCAGGAATCACAATGGTCTTAGAAGGCATGGTTCGTGCGAAACTCAGCTTGCCCTTTTCTCACATGATATACTGCGAACTATCGATGAAGGGCAACGACTTGTGAAAAGCATTTGACATGGTGCCCCATTGCAGGGTATTAACGAAGGTATATGGAATAAGTTCACACATATGTGAGTGCCTCGAAGGCTTCATAAGTAATGGAATCCAGTATGTTGTCCTCGACTGCGAGTGTTCATTGGAGACAAGGATATCGTCAGGAGTGCGCCAGGGAAGTGTGATAGGACCGCTTTTGTTCTGTGTATACATAAATGATTTGGCGGACGGTGGGCAGTAATCTGCGGCTGTTTTCTGATGATGCCGTGGTGTACGGTAAGGTTTCGAAGTTGAGTAACTGTAGGAAGATACAAGGCGACTTAGACAAAATTTCCAGTTGGTGTGATGAATGGCAGTTAGGCCTAAATGTGGAAATATGTACGTTAATGCGGATGAATAGGAAGAAGAAATCTGTAATATTTGGATAGAGTATTAGTAGTGTCCTGCTGGTGCGACATATTCTTGACTACTGCTCGATTGTTTGGGATCCGTACCAGGTCGAATTGAAGGTGAAGCAGTTCAGAGGCGGGCTGCTATATTCGTTACCGGTACGTTTGAACAACGCGTAAGTCTAACGGAGATGCTTCGGGAAGTGAAATGGGAAGGGGACGTTCTTAGCGAGAAACACTGGTGAGAAAATTTAGAGAACCGATATTTGAAGCTGACTGCGGAACGATTCGACTGCCGCCAACATATATTGCGCATAACGACCACGAAGATAAGATACAAGAAATTAGGGCGCATACGAAGGCATATAGACAGTCGTTTTCCCCTCTGTCTATTTGCGAGAGGAACAAGAAAGGAAATTATTAGCAGTGGTACAGAGCCACGTACCGTGCGGTGGCTTGCAGAGTATCTATGTAGATATAGATGTAGATATTTCAGTTCTATCGCTGACCGACATGATTCTACAGAACGTTATCGCAAGGGATGACTCTTGAGTCATCATTTCCATTGCGAGCACGACAGGTAGCACCACTGTCACAGTGCGTAACTAAATCACATTTGGTTTGGACAAACGTCTAATGAGGTGTGGCACCAGTGCTTCAATGGACTGAAGAAAAAAGCCTCTGCTGCTAGTTTTACAAAGGCTGATAAAAGGAAAATGTGCCATTTGTTTAATAAGCAATGGTTGCAAAATACCGGTAAGGTTTATTTACAGAAACTGATAGAAAGTGACCTCTCGGAAGATCAGTTTGTGTTAAGGGGAAATGTAGAAACGCGTGAGGCCATAGTGACCTTAAGACTACCTTAGAACATAGGCTGAAGAAAGGCAAACCTATGTTTACAACATTTTGAGATTTATAAGTAGTTTTTGACCATGTTGTGCAGAGTTAAGTCTCTGAAATTCTGAAGGTAGCATGGATAAAATACTTAAATGCTGTACAGAAATCAAACTGCACTTGCAAGATTCGAAGGGCATGAAAGGAGAGCAGAAGTTGAGAAGAGAGTGAGACGGGGTTACAGCGTCTCCTCGATGTTATTCTGTGTCTGCATTCAGCAAGCAATAAGGAAAAATAAGGAGAAATTTCAGACGAGACAGATAAGAAAGAAGAAATAAAAACTTTTCCGTATGCCGATAACATTGTAATTGTCACAGGTGACAAAGGGCCTGGAAGAGCAGTTGAACATAATCAACAGTGTCTTGACAAGAGCTTATGAGATGATCATCAACAAAAGTAAAACAAGGGTAGTGCAATGTTGTAGAAATAAATCAAGTGATGGTGACAGGATTAGCTTAGCAAATAAGACACTAAAAACAGTAGCTGAGTTTTTCTATTTTGGTAGCAAAATAATGGGTGGACTGCAATCTCAAAGGGTGCATGGCAAATACAGGACGCGCTTGGATCAAGGAACAGTCGGAATTGTAGTTGTAAATTGTTGTAGTTGTGCTGCGAAAGTCCCTGAGCTTCAAGCGCTAATAGAGCGCACAGAAGCTGAAATCGTTATAGGTACAGAAAGCTGGCTAAAGCCTGAAATAAGTTCTGCAGAATTTTTTACGAAGTCTCAGACGGTGTTCAGGAAAGATAGATTAGGCAGAATTGGTAGTGGAGTGTTTGTGTCTGTCAGTAGTGGTTTATCTTGTAGTGAAGTCAAAGTAGATACTCCGTGCGAATTGGTATGGGTGGAGGTTATGCTTAACAGCCGAACTAAGTTAATAATTGACTCCTTCTACCGACCCCCAGACACCGATGATATAGTTGCTGAACAGTTCTGAGAAAATTTGAGTCTCGTAACAAATAAATACCCCACTCATACGGTTATAGTTGATGGGGACTTCAACCTTCCCTCGATATGTTGGCAAAAATACTTGTTCAAAACCGGTGGTAGGCAGAAAACATCTTCCGAGATTGTCCTAAATGCTGTCTCCGAAAATTATTTCGAGCAGTTAGTCCACGAGCCCACGCGAATTGTAAATGGTTGCGAAAACACACTTGACCTCTTAGCCACAAACAATCCAGAGCTAATACAGAGCATCATGACTGCTACAGGGATTAGTGATCACAAGGTCGTTGTAGCTAGGCTCAATACCGTTTCTTCGAAATCCACCAGAAACAAACGCAAAATAATTTTATTTAAAAAAGCGGATGAAGTGTCACTAGAAGCCTTCCTAAGAGACAATCTCCATTCCTTCCGAACTGGCTATGCAAATGTAGACGAGATGTAGCTCAAATTCAAAGATTTAGTAGCAATAGCAATTGAGAGATTCATACCTCATAAATTGGTAAGAGAAGGAACTGATCCCCCATGGTACACAAAACAGGTCTGAACGCTGTTGCAGAGGCAACGGAAAAAGGATGCGAAGTTCAGGAGAACGCGAAATCCCGAAGATTGGCTAAAATTTACAGACGCGCGAAATTTGGCACGGACTTCAATGCGAGATGCCTTTAATAGGTTCCACAACGAGACATTGTCTCGAAATTTGGTAGAAAATCCGAAGAAATTCTGGTCGTATGTAAAGTACACAAGCGGCAAGACGCAGTCAATACCTTCGCTGCGCAATGCCGATGGTACTGTTACCGACGACTGTGCCACTAAAGCGGAGTTATTGAACGCAGTTTTTCGAAATTCCTTCACCAGGGATGACGAATGAAATATTCCAGAATGCTTTCATGAGTTTCTTAGAAGTAGATACCTTAGGGGTTGCGAAGCAACTCAAATCGCTTGATACGGGCAAGTCTTCAGGTCCAGATTGTATACCGATTAGGTTCCTTTCAGATTACGCTGATACAATAGCTCCCTACTTAGCAATCATATACAATAGTTCGCTCACCGATAGATCTGTACCTACAGATTGTAAAATTGCGCAGGTCGCACCAGTGTTTAAGAAGGGCAGTAGGAGTAATCCATCGAACTACAGACCTATATCATTGACTTCGGTTTGCAGTAGAGTTTTGGAGCATACACTGTATTCAAACATTATGAATCACCTCGAAGGGGACGATCTATGGATACGTAATCAGCATGGTTTCAAAAAACATCGTTCTTGTGCAACGCAGCTAGCTCTTTATTCGCACGAAGTAATGGCCGCTATCGACAGGGGATCTCAAGTTGATTCCGTATTTGTAGATTTCCGGAAAGCTTTTGACACCGTTCCTCACAAGCGACTTCTAATCAAGCTGCGGGCCTATGGGGTATCGTCTCAGTTGTGCGACTGGATTCGTGATTTCCTGTCAGGAAGGACGCAGTTCGTAGTAATAGACGGAAAATCATCGAGTAAAACTGAAGTGATATCAGGTGTTCCCCAGGGAAGCGTCCTGGGACCTCTGCTGTTCCTGATCTATATAAATGACCTGGGTGACAGTCTGAGCAGTTCTCTTAGGTTGTTCGCAGATGATGCTGTAATTTACCGTCTAGTATGGTCATCCGAAGACCAGTATCAGTTGCAAAGCGATTTAGAAAAGATTGCTGTATGGTGTGGCAGGTGGCATTTGATGCTAAATAACGAAAAGTGTGAGGTGATCCACATAAGTTTCAAAAGAAATCCGTTGGAGTTCGATTACTCGATAAATAGTACAATTCTCAAGGTTGTCAATTCAACTAAGTGCCTGGGAGTAAAAATTACGAACAACTTCAGTTGGAAAGACCACATAGATGATATTGTGGGGGAGGCGAGCCAAAGGTTGCGTTTCATTGGCAGGACACTTAGAAGATGCAACAAGTCCACTAAAGAGACAGCTTACACTACACTCGTTCATCCTCTGTTAGAATATTGCTGCGCGGTGTGGGATCATTACCAGGTGGGATTGACGGAGGACATCGAAAGGGTGCAAAAAAGGGCAGCTCGTTTTGTATCATCACGTAATATGGGAGAGAGTGTGGCAGATATGATACGCGAGTTGGGATGGACGTCATTAAACCAAATACGTTTTTCGTCGCGGCGAGATCTACTTACGAAGTTTCAATCACCAACTTTCTCTTCCGAATGCGAAAATATTTTGAGCCCAACCTACATAGGTAGGAATGATCATCAAAATAAAATAAGAGAAATCAGAGCTCGAACAGAAAGGTTTAGGTGCTCGTATTTCCCGCGCGCTGTTCGGGACTGGAATTGTAGGGAGATAGTATTTTTCTGGTTGGATGGACCCTCTGCCAAGCACTTAAATGTGAATTGCAGAGTAATCATGTAGATGTAGATGTAGATGTAACTGACTTGTCCGAAGTACAGCGGATATAAAACACAAACTGGCAATATTGAGAAAATAAGTACTGAAGATGATAAATTTGTTAAGGCCAAATATAAATTTAAATCTGATATAAATTTAAGTTCTAGGAAATCTTTTTTGGTGGTATTTGCCTCGCACAGAGGTGAAACACGGGCGATAATTAGTTCACTCAAGAAGAGAATAGAAACTTTGGAAATGTGTAACTACAAATGGACATTGAAACTTAGATGGGTACATCGAATAATTAATGAGGAGGCACTAAATCGAAGTACGGAAAAATCCACCCTTACGAATGAAGTAGACGCAGCGCTTAATGAAACTGCAACGGCAATTGCTAGATGTCTAAAACCAACTCCTGTTTTGATAAATGGTACTGCATGGCAGACAGTACCTCACCTGTGAATCGTTGCAAAGTAGCCACAATGCTAAAAGAAGAAAGTCGAAGAAAATGAGTTACACCTTGTGCATGGACATGATACTCTATGATCCACGTTAAAATGTAGGAATACCATTTTACAGTCAACATCTGAACCAAATATTCCATCAGGAAAGCCCACGAAAAACTGTGGGAAGTCAAAGTGAGTCATCTTAAAGCAGGGGTAAAGCCATCAGAATGCATATCAGCCAGATACCACTTGGACTGGACATGGATATTAGTGAACAAATTTCGAATGGGTGTTGGGAAATCTAAGGACAGTATAATGAAGTAGGGGATTTTAAAAAAGACCAGCGCGTTGTTATACAGAAAAGGAAACATTTGTGTCAGTATTCATGTTTTCCTGAGTCTTGCAGCGAAGAGGAGTTGTTCAAGGCACAAGAGAGTGCTGCAACAGTTGCTCATTTCTGGGAAAATATTGATTTCAGCTTTATTAGTAAATACGGGAGGCGTTCAATAAGCAATGCAGTACGAGGGGCATTTGAAAAGTCCGTGCAAAGTCCGAGAGAAGGCACCACCGGTGAGTATCGAGGACTTGTTTAGTTAGTAGCATCTTTAGAAAGAACGCACACCAAGTTTCAGCCACATTGGTCTATTTCTTTGTGTTTGTCATTCATGTGAATAAAGGCAGTGGAGTGATCGTCAAAAAATGGACGAAAAAGAATTTCATGTGGTGATTAAACATTACTTTATGAAAGACAAAACGCCTCAGGAAAACTAAAGAGAAGCTTGATAAACATTTTGGTGACTCTACACCTTCGATTAGAACAGTTGGTAAGTAGTTTCAAAATTTTCGGATTTGCCATATGGGCACAAATGATGCTGAACGTTCTGGACGCCCTGTGGAGGTTACGACTCCAGATATCATTGATAAAATCCATGATATGGTGATGGTTAACAGAAGAGTTAAGGTGTATGAGATTGCTAGCGCTGTGGGCATCTTGAATGAACGGGTAGATAATATTTTGTATAAACATTTAGACATGAGAAATCTATCTGCAAGATGGGTTCCGCGATTGCTCACGCTTGACCAAAACGAAATTGTGTGAAGTGTTGCAGGGATGCTTTGCAGCTGCTCAGGAAGAATTCGCAGGACTTGAAGCGTCGTTTCGTCACTGTGGATGAAACATGGATACATTAATATACGCCTGAGACCAAACAACTATCTAAACAATGGGTTACCAAGGGAGAATCTGCACCAAAAAAGGCGAAGACCATTCCTTCGGCCGGAAAGGTTATGGCGACTGTCTTTTGAGATTCGCAAGGGATAATCGTCATCGACTATCTGGAAAAGGGTAAAACTATTACAGATGCATGTTATTCATTGTTATTGAACCGTTTGAAAACCGAGCTGCAAGAAAAACGCCGGCCATTGGACCGCAAAAAAGTCCTTTTCGATCACGACAATACACCGGTACACACCTCAGCAGCTGTAGTCGCAAATGTAACGGAAACAGGATTCCAACTCGTTTCTCATCCCCGCTGCTCTCTCTCGGACGACTATTTGTTCCCTAATTTGAAGAAATGGCTGGTGGGACAAAGATTTTATTCAAACGAAGAGGTGATTGCAGCAAGTAATAGGTATTTTGCACACTTGGACAATTCCTATTATTCGGAAGGGATCAACAAATTAGAACAGCGATGGACGAAGTGTATAAGTCTAAAAGGAGACTAATTCGAAAAATAAAATAAAAAATGGTTTACCCCAAACACGTAAGTAGTTTTTATTTTTGCACGGACTTTTCAAACGCCCCTCGTACATTTCCTTCCTCGGCTAGTTTCGGCTCAAAGAACTCGGAATTTGTTGTGAGATATCGTGGAATATTCCCACTTCAGCAACTGCAGCATCATGTAGCCTACAAAATGGTGTCTGCAACAAAGGTGCCTTCCAAGCAGAAAGGTGTCATTCACTTTGTTTTGGCGGAAAAAGAGAGCAATGCAGATATTCATAGCTGCTTGCTCAGTGTCAACGTATACATGGCAGTGAGCAAAATTACGATGAGTCGTTGGGCGATGCATCTCTTACCAACTCAAGATAGTCGCGCAGACCTGTCCGACCTCCAGAGTGCCGGCCGGTCGCACACGGCTGTGACTTCCACAACGTTGGAACGTGCGGACACTAATTCGAGGTGATCGACGGATCACAATCAAACACCTCGTCTGCACAAATGGACGTATGTTGTTAGTGCTGATACACTCGTCATCCAGTTGGGCTACTCAAAGGTGTGTGTACGATCTTCCGACTTCCACTGTCTGGCGTAATGAAGGATGCACTCCGTGGCAAGCAGTACGTGGATGAGGGAGAGGATATTGATGCATCACAGCGTTGGCTCCGACGTTTGCATTTAGAGTCGTACCATGTGTGCATATAAGACCTCCCATAAAGCTCGCATAAGGCCGTCACACTGAACGGAGACTATGTTGAAAAATAGGATTTTGTAGCCAAACGAGTGGGAAATAATACGGTGTATTTGAATCCTGCATAAACCCAGCCCGCTTTCAGAAAAAAAATGTGTTGCATTGTGCCCATCGTATATGTATAAATTCTTTCCATTTCCTTACCTGACATTTGTCTTGATATACGAACACAATTCACAGAAAGTTTAGGACGTTTTCATTGCGCACGAATGTCGAGGGTCAAACTCCAGGCCATCTGTCTTCTAAGCCTACTGTGAAAGGACAAGTGAAACCGACATTACTCGCAGTCTTCATTACGTGAGTGAGCTTGCTGCAGGGTCTCCTCCTGCGAGATGTCGACACGTCACTCGCAGATGCAGGCGCGCAGGGGGCAACGACTCCCCCTGCAGCAGCGCACTGCTCTTACCTTACGCAACGCCGTTTTATGTAACTGCTGACCACCGCGGCTTGCAAGCATATAAAAACGCTTCAGCTCAGCGGCACAGTGAAAGCACGTGTTAGCTGTTTTGCAGACTACTGCAAAACGAAATGCTGACCTTTTGCAGCGCAACATACTTACCGCACTGAATGTATCCATATTTGGCTTTGCTCTGAGAACGGGTACGACCTGTACTTATTAAACACCTGTAGAGGTAGGAAGTTCACAATTAGAACCGCACAGAGAGATCAAGTTCCGGCCGCTTCCACTTCCTGCTCCTGTTTATCTTCGGCTTTCACTTTCCACTCTGATGTAATCGTTATTTCGTCAAGTCACTAACAAAAGATCGTAAGAAGTGCAAATGCGGATACTGAAGGGCTATGGCTAAGAATGTTTTATGAGTACTTCAAAATTCGTGTTATATCAATTATGTTCACTACATACACTAAAACTCTTTGAAATTCTATTCGTTAATGTCACTTATTGTTAAAAACCATTAGCGATAGAGTGACTGGCCGCAGTTTTTTACTCGAAGCGCAAATGTAGAAATATTTCGACTATTCCATAAAACGGTCTACTCTGGTAGCTCATCTAGACGATATGCATGTTTCTCTTGTTCTTTTAATCAGTATATCATTTGATTCTTCCACACCACAGTTTCACAAATTTAAATTCACCTCAAAGACTACTCCACAAATCATTTTCAGATTTCTAGTTAATTAAATAAAACATCATACGAGGAGCGCTCAATTTTCTGAAAGCAGGTTGGTTTTAATCAGGATTGCAACACACCATGGTGTTCCTCAATCTTCTGTCTACAAAACCGTATTTTTAAACGTAGTCTGTGTTCAATTAGACGCCCCTGCGACACCTTACTGGGAGGATCTGTGTACTCTCATGGTACCACTCTACTGGCCGACGTTGGAGGCAACATCTTGCTGCATCAAACTTCCTCATCATGCATGTACTGCTTCTCGCAGAGTGCGTCTTTCACTGGGCCAAACAGATGGAAGGCGAAAGGCGCAAGGTCCGGACGATAGGGTGGATGAGGTAGAAGAGGAAAATGAAGTTTTGTGAGTTCCTCTCGGGTGCGCAGACTTGTGTGGGGCTTCGTTGGCATGGAGAAGGAGACGTTCATTTGCATTTTTGTGGTGACGAACACGCTGAAGTCGTTTCCTCAGTTTCCTGAGGGTAGCACAATACACTTCAGAGTTGATCGTTGCATTATGAGGGAGGACATTAAAGAGAATAATCCCTTCAGAGTCCCAGAGGAAGATTGCCGTAATTTTATCAACTGAGGGTGCGGCTTTGAAATTTTTCTTCGAAGGAGAGGTTGTGTGGCGATGCTCCATGGACTACCGTTTTGTTTTGAATTCATGTGACGATGTTCGACAAAAAACTGTCACATAGAAACTCATAACCTACAACCAGTTCCGCCAGATAGTCCTTCGTTGTCATTCATGGTTTTCGTTTGTGCGCCGAGGAACCCAGCAGGCACACGCCATTCGAGTATCACAACTATTAGCTGAGGGTGTCAGCATTACCAAGAGAGAGCAACAGTTAGCCAGAGTGGTGTTTGCTTGTGATACGTCGATCACCTCGAATGAGAGTGTTTTCATGTTCCAACATTGCAGAAGCCACAGTTGTGTGCGGCCAGCCGGCATGCGGAAAATCGGACAGGTTTGAGCTGTCATCTTGAGATGATGAGAGGCGTCTCGCCCAACGACTTAACGCGCTTTTGTTCACTGCCATGTTTTCATTCTGCAAACGCCTATGAGAATTTGCAATGCTCTTGTTTTCCGCCAAAATAAACTCAATGACAGCTCTCTGCTTAGAAGTCTCTTCTATTACAGACGCCATTTTGAATGCTACTTACAGCTCCATCACCTGTGGGAACGTCACGATACAACAGTTGCTGAAGTGGGAATATTCCACAACATATTAGAAGAAATTTCGCATTTTTTGAACTGAAACTGCCCGAGAAAGAAAATGTGTTGCATTATTTATTGAACGGTCCTCGTAATCTGATGTAAAGAAAATCTCAACAATAAGGAAAGTTCCCATAGGAGTAATATAAAATATTTAACGCAGTTAGAAATTCTAAGCAGAGCTCTTTCTGTCGGGTGCCGAGATTGTTAAGCAATATGACCAATACGACAAGACAGTTCCAATAGCGAGCAACAAATTCCGCTAAAGCGCATCACTAATGTTAGAAAATAAATAAATAAGACCTGAAAATGGTTCTATCGCGTAGTCGTACGATGAAAATGAAGAAACAGAGGATGAGAGTGGGTGGCGGTGCATGTAGCACGACGGCGAGGCGCACGCTTTCTCACGCATGATTTCGGGCAGCCTTTTTCTGTCCTACAGGAGAATATCACGATGCATTAGGCGTGCGGGTTCTTGGCTCTAGCAGATTCACCGGCGTTCCAAATCGTTGATAATTTTACCATGGAATCATAGGGTCCTGTAAAGCACGACCTATTAAGGGCGTACTCAGTGTCAGGTGCGGCTGCGTCTCGCCGGTGAAGAGACATCTATCTCAAACAATGTTCCCTATCTTCATTTTATTCTCTTCTCAAAACAAAAATTGGCCAGGTGCAAGTAGAACTCGCACTGTGGGGGTACTGTACGAACTTAATTGTGTATACAGACAGTATAATCGAGAATCACGATGATTTTACTTGTTATCAACGTTGATACTGGCAAGATACCCGTCCCAAGGATTCCAAGAGTTTAGAGAGATTTTTTAATTTCAACTTTGAAATTGGATTATAAAGGAGAAAAGAATTTTTTTTTCTTCTAATATAATTTCAGATTAGTAATTTTCAGATTATTTTCCCTTTACTTTTACTGTGAAACTTTTCTTCTTTCCAAATTTCATGATTCTACGTCAAGGGGACGTACCCTGTAGGTTTTAATGAGTGAGTTTGCGAGTATCAAAACATGTGAAATGAATGATCGTACCTTTTGATTGCATTGACTTGGATTCTCATATTTATACCGCCAAGGAACTATAGACTTTAATATGTCACATATATTTCAACTTAATGCGTCTACCCGTTCCTGAGAATACGGAACAGCCAGACACACAGACACATAGAGAAACAGACAGGCAGACAGATGGACAACGAAGTGACCCTGTAAGGGTTCCATTTCTACCGTTTCAGCTGTGGAACCCTAAAAATCATGAAATATGTCCACACTGTAACACCACCGCGTGCTGAATGCGCAACGGCGCCCGCGGCCTGTGCTGCGTACGTGGTCAAATTTCGTTGCCCGGTGGGGGCAAGTGTAGCGGCTAAGTGGACTGAATGGAAAACTACGGCCAGCGCAAAATTATCGGACGGTGAGATCTAGTTATCTAATTAGCCTGAATGATGGTTTAGGGCCCAAGATATAACTGAATAATTTCGATATTTTAATAGGCACCGAACTCAAAAGACGATATGTATCTAAGCGTAGGGACTCTCATGACCACCCTTTTGTTTTCCCTTAGCGTGTTCTCAAGATCTGTTTACGGAATTAATTTGTGACATTTGATTTAGAGTTAGATGTAGTCTTGAGCTTACTAGAGCAGATGGAACGGTTCGTCCTACGATATGCGTCTTCTGCCCTGATTTTCTAGACTGATCGATATAATGCAGCGATTAAGAAGCTGTATTCGCATTTTGGAGGAGCGGGCTTCCAGTTCGGCTCTTTTCTAGGAAAAGAGTATAGTCAATCGACACAACACTTACTGCTCTAACGATAGTGTCGGGACATGTGGTGTGCTTCTGTTTTGCAAGTTAAGGATTAAGATATATTTTAAGTTTCCTTTTTTTTTTTTAAATTTACGTAAGAAGACTACTGTAGCCCTTGTCATTTACTTTAGAAGGTGCGAATATGGTACGAATACAAGTAGGCGACAGTTTTATACCTTGCAATACTTTCAGACTGTCCCTCTAACCAGCTCCGTAACAGAAGTTTAATATACACAGACGGAAATAATCACAACACCAGGAAGGAGTTGTCGACATAAACTAAAATTGGTAGGCATGTTTACACATCTGAAAGACGATGACTTTTCGTATTTTACCCCAGTCGCATAATAGTGGAGCTGGTAACGCCATTATTTAGGGTGAAAATCAGTTTTGCTTTAATTTACGCTCTATAACGGTCGTGAATGTTTCTTACCTTTGAGATAGGATGTGGTAAGTTGATGTTAATCAATAATGCCTTTAAGGCAACAAAGGTGCCATTAACATTACCTCACTGAGTTTGAAGTGAGCCATGTACACTCCTGGAAATTGAAATAAGAACACCGTGAATTCATTGTCCCAGGAAGGGGAAACTTTATTGACACATTCCTGGGGTCAGATACATCACATGATCACACTGACAGAACCACAGCCACATAGACACAGGCAACAGAGCATGCACAATGTCGGCACTAGTACAGTGTATATCCACCTTTCGCATCAATGCAGGCTGCTATTCTCCCATGGAGACGATCGTAGAGATGCTGGATGTAGTCCTGTGGAACGGCTTGCCATGCCATTTCCACCTGGCGCCTCAGTTGGACCAGCGTTCGTGCTGGACGTGCAGGCCGCGTGAGACGACGCTTCATCCAGTCCCAAACATGCTCAATGGGGGACAGATCCGGAGATCTTGCTGGCCAGGGTAGTTGACTTACACCTTCTAGAGCACGTTGGGTGGCACGGGATACATGCAGACGTGCGTTGTCCTGTTGGAACAGCTAGTTCCCTTGCCGGTCTAGGAATGGTAGAACGATGGGTTCGATGACGGTTTGGATGTACCGTGCACTATTCAGTGTCCCCTCGACGATCACCAGTGGTGTACGGCCAGTGTAGGAGATCGCTCCCCACACCATGATGCCGGGTGTTGGCCCTGTGTGCCTCGGTCGTATGCAGTCCTGATTGTGGCGCTCACCTGCACGGCGCCAAACACGCATACGACCATCATTGGCACCAAAGCAGAAGCGACTCTCATCGCTGAAGACGACACGTCTCCATTCGTCCCTCCATTCACGCCTGTCGCGACACCACTGGAGGCGGGCTGCACGATGTTGGGGCGTGAGCGGAAGACGGCCTAACGGTGTGCGGGACCGTAGCCCAGCTTCATGGAGACGGTTGCGAATGGTCCTCGCCGATACCCCAGGAGCAACAGTGTCCCTAATTTGCTGGGAAGTGGCGGTGCGGTCCCCTACGGCACTGCGTAGGATCCTACGGTCTTGGCGTGCATCCGTGCGTCGCTGCGGTCCGGTCCCAGGTCGACGGGCACGTGCACCTTCCGCCGACGACTGGCGACAACATCGATGTACTGTGGAGACCTCACGCCCCACGTGTTGAGCAATTCGGCGGTACGTCCACCCGGCCTCTCGCATGCCCACTATACGCCCTCGCTCAAAGTCCGTCAACTGCACATACGGTTCACGTCCACGCTGTCGCGGCATGCTACCAGTGTTAAAGACTGCGATGGAGCTCCGTATGCCACGGCAAACTGGCTGACACTGACGGCGGCGGTGCACAAATGCTGCGCAGCTAGCGCCATTCGACGGCCAACACCGCGGTTCCTGGTGTGTCCGCTGTGCCGTGCGTGTGATCATTGCTTGTACAGCCCTCTCGCAGTGTCCGGAGCAAGTATGGTGGGTCTGACACACCGGTGTCAATGTGTCCTTTTTTCCATTTCCAGGAGTGTATTAGGGTTACGAAAAGCTAGATGTTCGTTCTGCGTTACTGCGTAAATCCTTGGCTGGGATGTAGCCACCGTATCTGATTGCTGCCAGCGGTGGTCACGAGAGTGTACGCTCAGAAGAAGATAGGGTTTCTGACGGCCACGTGGCCCTCAGAGAGAGAACAACATCATGTTCGACGTGTCGCTCTGTTGCATGGCACTGCATCTGCAGGAGCAATGTGAGCAGCAGCTAGCACCACAGTGACACAATGAACTGTTGTAAATCGTTTACTTTAATGACTACTCCGAGTGAGACGCCCTGTAACGTGCATTCCACTCTGACCCCCAAGCACCTCCACTTGCGACTGCAGTGGTGACAAGCCAGAGCTCATTAGAGGGTAGGGTGGACGCCTGTTGAGTTTTCTCATGAAAGCTGTTTCTGCCTCAGTGCCAGTGATCACCGTGTGTTGCTTAGAAGCAGGTCAGCCGAGGGCTTGCAACCAACCTGCCTGCGTGCTAGACACTCTGGACCATCACCTGAAGTTATGGTCTGGAGTGCGAGTTCGTCCAACAGTAGGAGCACTCTCGCCGTTATCCCAAGTAGCCTAATTCCAAATCTGTACGTAAATCCGGTTATTCGATTCGTTCTGCTGCCATTCATGAACAGCGTTTCAGTAGGTGTTTCACAACTGCATAATGTCCACCCACAAGCCGTTTTTCTAACTCAACATGCTCTACAAATATTGGCATGTTGCCTTGGTGTGCTCGATCACCAGCTCTGTTTCCAATCGAGCAAATATGGGACGTCATTGGACGACAAATGCAGCATCGTCCACAAACACCATTGACCGTGTTTGCATTGTCCGACCAAGTGCAACAGGCATAGAACTCCATCCCACAAACTGACATCCGGCACACGTACAACACACGGCGTGCACATTTGGATGCTTGTATTCAACATTCTGCCGGTTACACCGGTTATTAACGTGTCAACATTTCACATTTGCAATGGTTTACGTAATGCTTACATTAACTTGTAATCTTGCAATGTTAATCACTTAAATATGTTATCTTGACAAATGTATTCACAAAATTTCAGTACTCTACCTTAAATATTTTTTGGTGCTGTGATATTTTTTCGTCAGGGTGTTTTCTCATTTCATTTTTAAATAATAGATTTCACTTTATGTATGCTGTCTTTTTCTGAAATTACGGAACTTTCTCTTCAAATGTAATGTTTCCCTAAATGTGAAATAATATTCCAAGGTACAATACACTCACGTACCTAGGAACAAACATTCTGTTGAAATTTAAAAATGTTTCAGTCGAGAAAATCTTGTCTGTACTGTATTTAATAGCTTATCTGTTGCTTTGCTACTGTAGTACATGGTATTAATCAGTAAGTGAAAGCAAATTAAGTAGACGTGTTATCAAAAACTAATTATAAGTTGACAACATTTTGTAATAGACGCTATGGAAAACCAACACAAATTTCCATATTCAAGACAGGTAAAATTTGTAAGACATTAAAGAAAATCAGGTCATTTGCATGTATCCCATAATCCATGGCAGAAAACGTTCTTCCCTTTCAGTGTGCGAGATTGTACAAAACCGACGAAGTATGGCTTAGCAGTCCATACGTTATATAACTAGTTTTAAAACAACATACAGCCGCGCGGGATTAGCCGAGCGGTCTCAGGTGCTGCAGTCATGGACTGCGCAGCTGGTCCCGGCGGAGGTTCGAGTCCTCCCTCGGGCATGGGTGTGTGTGTTTCACCTTAGGATACTTTAGGTTAGGTATTGTGTAAGCTTGGGGACTGATGACCTTAGCATTTAAGTCCCATAAGATTTCACACACATTTGAACAAAACTACCTACAGTTTTGCTGACTATAAATTCTATAACTAAAGGATTAACAATACCTTCCAAATAGTTTTGATATATTAAATGTGTAAAATTAAAAATACTTAGAAGTGGTGCGCAAAACACAACCTCAGGTCCCACTACAACAAAAACAGCAGAAAATGCCGGAAACTGCTTATGACGGTTAGTACTGGACACTCTGTCATGTGAGTCGAAATTAGGTTACTGATTAGACCGCCGACCGCGAAATATCACGTATTTCTAGATACACCATAGTGCAGGTACAGCACTCTCCCCTACGTACGACCTCCTTCTCAAGTTGTTATAATTTTAATTACCAAGGTGTATGATTCATCCATGTGATACGACAGCCGTAATTTACGTGACACAAAACATCACATAGAGTAAAGTAACATCAGATTTGAATCTTCTTAGCAGATTAAACGGGTCTACTGAACTGGGCCACGAACAAGGCTCTTCCCATTCAGAAAATGCACTTACAGATTGTGATTCCAGGCACGCTGTATGGCACGTCCGAAGGTCTTAAGCTATCAGTACTTCAGTTTTACTTTCCTGAATGGCTCTCAGACTATTGAATTCCTTTGTTTCATTTAATCTGAAAGATCATTTAAACGTAAACCGTGCAGCGTTGATAAATTCAATCTGCAATGAGATATATCTTCAGTAATTGAGGAGCTGATGATTTTGAGGCCTTGCACAACTTACGATTTCACTTCGAAGAGGTCATTAGAGGCTGATCACAAGTTGAGTAGGACAGAGATGAGGAAATCGAATGGACGTGTATCTACTCAAGTTTTGGAATGTGGTGATGTAGGGACGCACTGAAAAATTGAATTAGAATGGTCAGGCTGCAATTTGAACGCCAGAGTACATGTTTTCTGTGTTAACCGCGACGCCACCTAGGCTATCATAAGTAAGCGTGGACTACGTAGTTTTCCTAGTAGCTTTGGCCAGTTAAGGTTGTACCCGCATTAACTGTACCTTAGGAGTGTTGCATACCTATCGGTCATTAGCTCATAACGATTGCATTCTTTACATATGCAGTCAGTGTCTTACTAGGTTCCCATAAAAATCGGAAGCGATGAACTGTCCAAAAAGTAAGTGAGGATATATATCTAAAGGGCTTGTTCTATATAGTCATCCTCTTGTCTGTTACATAAAAGTAGACAGTATTTATAACAAATTTGAAAGTGACATTGTTTAATTCAGGTATTGTTTATATGTAACGTGTAAAAATGGATGTTATAGGATATCATATATTTAATGTTCGAACATCTAAACTGTAATTATATATATAATGTTTGAACGCCTAAACTCTAATTGCATCAAAAGTAATTGCTTTGGTTACATAAAAGTACAGAAATTATACGATCATCGAAGTTTTAACACTTATAAGGTGAGGTTTATATTCTGTGAGGATATAAAATACACAATGGACTAACACTGAATGATGTATGGTTCTAATTATGTGCTACACAAACAACCAAACAAGCAAAACAAAGAGTTCGTTGCTCCCAGTGCCTGTTTCACACATTCATTTACGTTTCTTTCCCTACCAATGCTACCAATACTGCTGGTAATCCTACCATTTACTACGTGATTTATGTAGCGTACCCAAACTACCGAATCGTAATTTTGGTAGAGCGCAACTCTAGGCAGACTAACTACTAGTCAGGTGACCAGTGTGTTTTCCTGTGGCCAGGTATCCCGGAGATAGAGATGCCATCCGTGGAGCCGTTCCGCATGGACGAGCTGTCGCTGTCGCTGACGACTGGCCCCAACGGCTACCGCGTCACCCTGCGTGACGTCGACATCTATGGCGCCAGCAACTTCTCCGTCGACAGGCTCAGGTGAGCAGCCAGCAGACGTCGCACGTTGCACAATACCAGATGGACCTCGGCAAAGACGTCTGGTTTGATCAATCGGCCTCCTAGAGGAGATCGTTATAATTATGCTGCTTTCGCTCTGAAAACGTTCTGTCTTGGTTTAAAGAAGTTTCATCTTAATCAGTCCTGTGAGACAGATACTCACAATCTTCATTACACACATATAACTGTACTTTGTTTTCTTGGCTGTAGAGTTTACTTATTTCCTACATCTTTACTATAGACATTAGCTGTACAGATCTCTAGAGGATGCTGTTTCTCAACGACATGACAGCCCGCCATAAGATTAGTATTAAACGGTCGGGGTAGGTATTCTGACGGATTTAGAAATTACTGTTTCTACGTCTATTCGATGTTTTTATGGTGAAAAAACAAATTGAGAGTTGTGCTGTTGAGAAATACATAGCACTGTGCTGTACTGTATTTCTTATGTATTACTAACAGTTTAGGTCCTCGACCATCATCTACTTAACTCTATCAACGTTGCTGTTGTGATCGTCAATCTGAAGACCGGTCTGATGCTGCTTTTGATGCTGCTCTATCCTAGGCAAGCCTCTTCATCTCCCAACTTACACACCTCTGAATCTGCTTATTGTATACATTTATTAGACTCTCTATGATTTTTAGCCCCGGCGCTCCCCTCCAGTACTAAACTGGTATTCCCTTGATGTCTCAGAATCTATGCTATCAACCGATCTCTTCTTCTAGTCAGGTTGTGCCACAAATTTCTTTTCTCCCCAGTTCCATTCACTACCCCCAAGTTAGTTACTTAATTTGCCCACCTAATCATCAACATTCTACTGTACCACATTTCAAATGTTTCTGTTCTCTTTTTGTCTAAACTGTGTATCGTCCATGTTTCAGTTCCATACATGCCTACATTCCACATAAATACTTTCAAAAAAGATTTCCTAACACCTAAAACTATGCTCTATGGTAACAAATTTCTTGTATTCAGAAACGATTTTCTTTCCATTGCCAGTCTACATTATATATTCTAAGAATTTTTAACATTTTGCAGCCCTGTCAGCAACTGTAATAAATTAATACGTCAAAGCTCTGCCTCAGTTGCGGAAAGTTACTGGTCTTTACCCAGGTTTCAGCTAGAGTAATCTAGCCTCCTTGAGAAGTATAAAATAAACTAATACAAGCCAGAATAATGTGTTAGAGATGATTAAATTGTATCCTCTGTAAAGTTCTACCAGGCGCCTTCCTCTTTCATTTCTTTCCCCCAGTCCATATTTATTCATTTTTTTTGTCTTACTTTTTCTACTGCCAAATTTCATTCCCCATAACTTTTAAATTTTCGTTTCCTTTATCTCTCTGAATAGCTTTTTTATCTCTCAACGTAAAGCATATAAAACAATTCAGAAACACCAAATAACAAGATTTCATACAGCCAACTAACCATTTCATGTTACTTACGAAAGAAAACAATAAAGACCACATGTCATACATAATCCCACACAAGAGGAACTTCTTGCGTATAGTTAGACATTCAGTATAGTGTACAACGGAAAGAACAAAGTATTCACAAGTGAATATTCGTGACCCATTCACTGCAGAGGAATAACTCGATACTAAGTCGCCGGACTGGAGCAAATCAAGTGTGAGATATACATGACTAAAAGAGTTACATATTATAGACACAAAGAAGCAGTTAACATATCGATATAGGCCCTGTCAGAAAATAAAACATTTATAACCTAATACAACAGAGAAGCTCCACATGTTGCGAGAAACACAGCAAAACGGCAAACTAACATAAATTAACATAATTTCACCCATTTTTGGATTAACGTCATTGTTCATGTCTATTGTTTGAAGTACAATAGTTTTATTATGTGATGCTACTTATTTCGAATTTTGTATTTTGTATTTCTTTAGTCATGAGTCTCGCACATCTTTTTTGTCGCCTTTAGAAACCTAGCATGTAGTTATTCCTCTGCCACTGAGCGGGGAACGGCATTTTCTTTTTGGCAGTTTTGTTTCTAAGCCCGAAGTTTCTCTTTTATCGAGTTCCGTACGATATGTGAAGTTTTTATTGTTTCCTTTCGCAAGCGACACAAAACGATTAGTTGATTATATGTGACCTTGTTATTCGCCGTTTCTACATTGTGTTTTCCTTTGATTTGCGCTGATAGAGTTACCTGGATGATATTCGAGGACCGATACCGATGGCAATAAACAATAAATTCGACACAGCACTGTGTTATTCATATCTCAAATTATACTTCTGTTATTGATTACACCTTGAAAAAAGTGACTGACGGTTATTTCTTTGTGATAAAATTTACTATCTTAATCTATATTTCACCAGCTGTCGTTTAGCAGATTCACAGCTGACAAACATGAAGACTGATGCACAAAATTCCTCGTGTATTTAATCACTGACTCAAGTGGTTAAGCCTATCGTTCAGAATGCACCATCGCAGAGAAGCAGATTGTATCATCTATATGAGTCCAAATTGAAATCGGTCGTTAAATATTTCGTTCTGACAAAAATCATTAGTTAAATTTTTACGTTATATCTCTGAATCTCTCATTACTAACTTATTGTAGAATGAGGACACCGGTACGAATTCACGAACATACCTTCCTTCTTACCTTGACGTTTTACCGAAGTGCTGAACATATGATGATGTTCTGCTATAGCTCCTGGTCTTCATTCTCTGTGAAACACAGTATTTCATTTGCCACACATCTTGAAGTGAACCATCGAGAATGTAGCAGAACTTATACCTTGAATAAAGCTTTCAACAAGTGCTAAATTTCTTCCCCCTGTCTTCTTACCTTCGGCCACTTTAAGTAACAGGCCGACCAGACAATATTCTCATGAATACCGAAATTTGTCCCTAAAACTTAATCCACACGTCCACAGTATTAAGCTAATACGTCTTTTGGGTAACTAATCTTTATATGAGACCACATCAGTCCTAAATTTTTGCAAAACGCCATTTTAGTTGGTCACAGCAGGAAAAATATCACGTCAAGCGCGATTAAATACCGCATAGTAAGCCTTATTAATTTTTACTTTACGTAGTTCCTTTCACATTTAAATTTCGTTTGCGCTAACGTGCTAAATGATTAGATTGAGCTTCATCTAAAAACAGAATTTAACAATATAAATAACAAAATTAAAACGTTAAGTCCGCTGTTGAACAAGTAAAATCAAAAAGCAAGAAGATCAGCGTTTGCGTGAACTAAAATCACGTAAATAATTATGTAAACTGTCCCATATGCTGTACTGCACATGGCTGCTGTACGTGCAATATACAAATCTGTGCGAAACTTATCGATCTTTGTTTTCAGATTCACCTCGCAGTAAGTGAACTTATTTCGATTCAATAGCCATATCATCTAGTTCACGGGCATCACACAAGCTGGTCAAATCTGATTCAAATTCTGATGATGAAAAATGAAGTTTTCTGTTGTTATTTGTACGGTTTTTCTTAGCATGACATGCTTTCTTCTTCGTAATTTGTTGTTCCTTCCTGATGTCCACGATACCACCCACCGTGCATGGCGTAGCCGTTAAAATTGTGGAGTACTGCGTTTCAGTATTTGATTACAAATTCAGAAAAACTATATGGTTTATTAAAGAGAAAGCGCTACACTAATTCAGCAAGTCAGTAACACGTTGTTCCACCTTTCTCCCTTATGCAAGCAGTTATTTGGCTTGGCATTATAAAATCTCTAGATGGCTGGAGAGCCCTACCCATAATGCTCACTTGGGCAGCGATCCGGTGACCCTGGTAGCCAAGGTAGGGTTTGGCAAGCACGAAGACAAGCAGCATAAACTCGCCGTGAGCGAATGGCATTATCTTGGTGAAATGTAATCCCATGATGGCTTGTCATGAAGGGCATCAAAAATGGGCGTACAATATCTTCCACGTACCGCTGTGCTGTAAGGGTGTCGCGGATGACACCCAAAGTGGTCCTGCTATGAAAAGAAATGGCATCCCAGACCTTTACTCCTGGTTGTCGGGTCGTATGGCGGGCGAGAGTTAGGTTGATATCCCATCGCTGTTCTCGGTATCTCCAGGCAATTCTTCGGCATGAAATCTTACTGACTGGAGTAGTACTGTCTTCAGTTACGTGTTTCGCTTCGAACTGAGTCCCGGTAACCAGAAAAGGGCACTCCAGCCACCTCGTGATTTCGACAATCCAATACGCTAATTGGACAGAATTTGGTACGATATCACTCAGGAGGACATCCAATAATTCCATTCGTCAATGCAAAGTCAAATAACTGTAACTATGAAAGTGAACCGAGATTTCAGGTCTGACTTACATTAAGCCGAATAACTGCTTGTATAAGGCGCAGAGTTGGACGAGCGCGTTATTGAATTGCTGAATTTGTATATTTCTTTCTCTTAAATAAACCACCCAATTTTTGTGAAATTGTAATCACTTGCTTGTCTGTATATGCACATCACGTCTACTGATTTCCGTTACATTTGGATAATTCATTCGTGTTGAGTCTTTTTTTTCTTCCTTTTTTATTTTTGTCTTAGAGTGTACATTTGTTAATATATTTGCAAACGTACAGTTATAATAACAAAGAAACAAGTAACACTGTGGGGCTGTAGGACGCAGCTAGCCATTGTGCGCCATTTCAGCTCGGCATTGACTAAATAGTTGCAATAAATAAGGATCAAAGGCAGTGTATTAAGTATTCTATCTTCGGATGTAGAACCACATGACGATTATCCCTGTTGTACATGAATTTAATAATAACTTACCTACTTGGTCTTGCCTTTTAAAATTCACGCTTGAAAAACTGCAACGAAGGGTGAAAAAACGTACATCATTTCATGCATCAACTGTACTGACTTCTTCATCCCACCGAACGAATAGTTTCAAAAATCACTAGCATCCTTCAGGATCTGACTGGTTTAAAAATGACAAAATAGAGAGATGCGTCGTATTCTATTTACAAAGTTGTACTGCTGCGTACGGGAACCAAGACCCACTCTTACATGCACAATGATACAGGTCTTTGGAGGGAAAAAAAATGCAGATTACCGTCAATATTCTACCAAAGTTTGTGGACCAGGTTTTGACTTCCAACCACGGAGACTGGACCGCTGGTGGACCTGCAGAGGGCAGGCGGTGTCCATCGAGGGTCGGCAGCATACAGCGGCGTCATAGTGGAGCAGATGTCCGTTTGTAGCTCTGGCTCGACGTGATCTCGCTCTGCACGGCGGTGCGAGGGTCTAAAATACTTTCGCGCTTCAGGATATCAAAGGAACTATTCTAGGTCTCGGATGCAAATAGATTTCCCCCCCGCCTGCGTCCCCTGGTGACACTCCTAGGGCCACCTACAGGAACTGCTGCAGAACAGTGGCGGAGAGCGATAGTGTGGCATATAGGCAACCCGCGGCATTTCTATGCCAGATTGGTTGCCGGCCGTACAGACGGAACGCTGCAACATGTCAGTCCTCTAAGGGAAACGAACTGGAGACATACGAAAAATAGTGACTTGCCTCGAGGCAGACATGAACTGCGTGAGAGGAAGAAAACACGTGAGTAAGGAAATATTTAAGGACGTAACGAGCTTCGTGGCATATTCATTACTCGGTAACTGATGCTCGGAATGTTGATCACCGTTGATCGTCACGAAACATATTTCCGTCATTGATTGTTTCACTTGATTATTTCATTACAGGATTGGTGATGGATTTTGTTTCCAGTATTTCACATAATTACTGACCCAATTACAAAATTTAAAATGCTGTTCAACATATTAATTTCTTGTTTACCAGTTTTGGTTTTGAATTTATAATTAGTGAATAATACGAAACGAATAAAACCGACGTAATAGAATTTTATGTCTTAAACATAAAGGTTTTACATGCTTAATGCCAAACATTTACTCATTTGTAAGGTTTCAGTTGTCTGAAGCTTTTCTACCACGGGAGTTCGATTCTTTAATGAATCTTTACTGGTTGGTTACTAACCCACTAAGGTACTTGAAAGAGAAAATAACTGTTTCAGCAACTGAAAAGTATTTAGGCTTGGACTGATACATGATCCATCCACAAACGGCTCTTTGAATCGTTCTCTTTTCTTCCATTTGTCAGTGTCTCACTCAAATATGGCTCTTCGATCTTTCTTCCTTGCTTGTGTATAATTCTTATTTTTCGTTTGGTCCTTGTAGGACTTCTACTGAGTACTGTCGAAATAAATTTTTGTTGCAGTGTCCCTGACCTATAACTACTTTGTTGGCAGTATTTCGCGACTACGTTGAGACGCCGTGGTTGTCCACTTGCAAAACGCTGGACAGCTCACCCATAGGACCGTTGAGACCAACAATTCCACAAGACTGTGCTTATTGTTGGACCGGAACAACGCAGAATTCTTTTAAATGCTTCATGTGGATAGGGTAAAAACTCATGAGATTAAATTTTTTCAGTAGTTTTCATCTCAGCAGTCGCACACCTATGGCGAATGTGACAAAGGCTGACACCAGACATAGAGTCTCACGTCACATTTATTCTTTTTATTAATGTTGACTACCTATGTGTTTTCAGCACCTACGACCATTTCAAAACGACATAATTTCCAAACTGCAATAGTGGATGGATTAATAAATAATGCAGTCGATGGCGGATATGAGGCCATGTAAAAAAGATTTGCTCCTCTACCCTCACCGACATGTCTGCACAGTTTATAAATCCAATACCATACTCGTCACTATACGTCATTATTTCAGCAATTTTACGATCTCTGGGTGTTCACTCCGCTTCCTGTTCCGACTTCAAAATGGCGCTTTTAATGATATTGTTCATATCCCCCTGAAAGACATAAGTCGAAAAAGGCCTCGGGAGTAGACGACATTTTCTCAGCCGTGGGAGAGCCAGCCATGACAAAACTCTTCGTCTGGAGTGTAAGATATATGAGACAGGCGTAATGCTATTAAAATATCGTAGTAATTCCAACTCCAAAGAAAGGAGGTGCTGACAGGAGTGATTGTTACCGAACTATCAGTTTAGTAACACAAGATTGCAAGATACTAACACGAATTCCTTACAGGAGAATGGAAAACTGGTAGAAGCCGACTTCGAGAAAGATCAGTTTGGATTCCGAAGGAATGCAGAAGCACGCGAAGCAATACCGACTGTAAGATCCATCTTGGAAGATAGGTTAGGGAAAGACATTCTACGTTTTTAGTGTTTGTAGACTAAGAGAAAGCATTTGAGGATGTTGACTGGAATACTTTTTTTGGAATTATGAAGGGAGCAGGCGTAAAATGCTGACTTCGAAAGACTATTTATGGCTTTTACAGGAACAGTTATAAGAGTCGAGGAGCATTAAACTGAAGCAGTTGTTGAGAACGGAGTGAGACAGTGTTATAGCCCATCCCCAGTTTTATTAAATCTGTGCATTGAGGAAGCAGTAAAAAAAATAAAAGAAAAATTTGGAATAATAGTTAAAGTTAAGGAAGAAGAAATAAAAACTTTGACATTTGGCGATGACGTAATTCTGTCACAAACAGCAAAGGATTTGGGAGAGCAGTTGAACGGAGTGGAAAATGTAGTCCTTTCAGGAGGATATCACATAAACATCAACAAAAGCGGGACAAGGATAATGGAATGTTGTTGTTGTTGTTGTCTTCAGTCCTGAGACTGGTTTGATGCAGTTCTCCATGCTACTCTACACTGTGCAAGCTTCTTCATCTCCCAGTGCTTACTGCAACCTGCATCCTTCTGAATCTGCTTAGTTTATTCATATCTTGGTCTCCCTCTACGATTTTTACCCTCCACGCTACCCTCCAATGCTAAATTTCCGATCCCTTGATGCCTCAGAACATGTCCTACCAACCGGTCCCTTCTTCTTGTCAAGTTGTGCCACAAACTCCTCTTCTCCCCATTTCTATTCAATACCTCCTCATTAGTTATGTGATCTACCCATCTAATCTTCAGTATTCTTCTGTAGCACCACATTTCAAAAGCTTCTATTGTCTTCTTGTCCAAACTACACTCCTGGAAATTGAAAAAGAACACCGTGAATTCATTGTCCCAGGAAGGGGAAACTTTATTGACACATTCCTGGGGTCAGATACATCACATGATCACACTGACAGAACCACAGGCACATAGACACAGGCAACAGAGCATGCACAATGTCGGCACTAGTACAGTGTATATCCACCTTTCGCAGCAATGCAGGCTGCTATTCTCCCATGGAGACGATCGTAGAGATGCTGGATGTAGTCCTGTGGAACGGCTTGCCATGCCATTTCCACCTGGCGCCTCAGTTGGACCAGCGTTCGTGCTGGACGTGCAGACCGCGTGAGACGACGCTTCATCCAGTCCCAAACATGCTCAATGGGGGACAGATCCGGAGATCTTGCTGGCCAGGGTAGTTGACTTACACCTTCTAGAGCACGTTGGGTGGCACGGGATACATGCAGACGTGCATTGTCCTGTTGGAACAGCAAGTTCCCTTGCCGGTCTAGGAATGGTAGAACGATGGGTTCGATGGCCGTTTGGATGTACCGTGCACTATTCAGTGTCCCCTCGACGATCACCAGTGGTGTACGGCCAGTGTAGGAGATCGCTCCCCACACCATGATGCCGGGTGTTGGCCCTGTGTGCCTCGGTCGTATGCAGTCCTGATTGTGGCGCTCACCTGCATGGCGCCAAACACGCATACGACCATCATTGGCACCAAAGCAGAAGCGACTCTCATCGCTGAAGACGACACGTCTCCATTCGTCCCTCCATTCACGCCTGTCGCGACACCACTGGAGGCGGGCTGCACGATGTTGGGGCGTGAGCGGAAGACGGTCTAACGGTGTGCGGGACCGTAGCCCAGCTTCATGGAGACGGTTGCGAATGGTCCTCGCCGATACCCCAGGAGCAACAGTGTCCCTAATTTGCTGGGAAGTGGCGGTGCGGTCCCCTACGGCACTGCGTAGGATCCTACGGTCTTGGCGTGCATCCGTGCGTCGCTGCGGTCCGGACCCAGGTCGACGGGCACGTGCACCTTCCGCCGACCACTGGCGACAACATCGATGTACTGTGGAGACCTCACGCCCCACGTGTTGAGCAATTCGGCGGTACGTCCACCCGGCCTCCCGCATGCCCACTATACGCCCTCGCTCAAAGTCCGTCAACTGCACATACGGTTCACGTCCACGCTGTCGCGGCATGCTACCAGTGTTAAAGACTGCGATGGAGCTCCGTATGCCACGGCAAACTGGCTGACACTGACGGCGGCGGTGCACAAATGCTGCACAGCTAGCGCCATTCGACGGCCAACACCGCGGTTCCTGGTGTGTCCGCTGTGCCGTGCGTGTGATCATTGCTTGTACAGCCCTCTCGCAGTGTCCGGAGCAAGTATGGTGGGTCTGACACACCGGTGTCAATGTGTTCTTTTTTCCATTTCCAGGAGTGTAGTTATCGTCCATGTTTCACTTCCATACATGGCTACACTCCATACAAATACTTTCAGAAACGACTTCCTGACACTTAAATCTATTCTCGATGTTAACAAATTTCTCTTCTTCAGAAACGCTTTCCTTGTCATTGCCAGTCTACATTTTATATCCTCTCTTCTTCGACCATCATCAGTTATTTTGCTCCCCAAATAGCAAAACTCATTTACTACTTTAAGTGTCTCATTTCCTAATCTAATTCCCTCAGCATCACCCGACTTAATTCGACTACATTCCATTATCCTCGTTTTGCTCTTGTTGCTGTTCATCTTATATCCTCCTTTCAAGACACTGTCCATTCCGTTCAACTGCTCTTCCAAGTCCTTTGCTGTCTCTGACAGAATTACAATGTCATCGGCGAACCTCAAAGTTTTTATTTCTTCTCCATGGATTTTAATACTTACTTCGAATTTTTCTTTTGTTTCCTTTACTGCTTGCTCAATATACAGATTGAACAACATCGGAGAGAGGCTACAACACTGTCTCAGTCCCTGCCCAACCACTGCTTCCCTTTGATATCCCTCGACTCTTATAACTGCAATCTGGTGTCTGTAAAAATTGTAAATAGCCTTTCGCTCCCTGTATTTTACCCGTGCCACCTTTAGTATTTGTAAGAGAGTATTCCAGTCAACATTGTCAAAAGCTTTCTCTAAGTCTACAAATGCTAGAAATGTAGGTTTGCCTTTCCTTAATCTATTTTCTAAGATAAGATAAGATAAGAATGTATCAGAATTAAATCACGTGGTGCTATGAGAATTAGATTAGGAAACAAAACGCTGATGAAGAGCAAAGTAAAGTGGATATAAATTGTAGAGTGGCAATGACAAGAAAATTGTTTCTGAAGAAGAGAAATTTGTTAATATCGAATATGGTTTTACGTGTTAGAAAACATTTTTGTATGGAGTGTAGTCATGTATGGAAGTGAAACAAGGACGAAAAACAATTTAGAAAGAAGAGGATAGAAACTTTTGATATGTAGTGTTACAGAAGAATGCTGAAGATTAGAAGCATACATCACGTAACTAATGAGGAGGTACTGAATAGAACTGGGAAGGAATAAATTTGTGGCACAACCTGATAGAAGGTAGATAGAAGGGATACGTTGACAGGACACGTTTTTAGACATCAAGGGATCAGCAGTTTAGTACTGAAGGAAAGGGGGGAGATAAAAATTTATGGGGGAGGCCAAGAAATGAAAGCAGTAAGCACAGTCTGTAGGATCTTAGGTGTAGTATTTATTAGGTAATCAAAATGCTATTTGGCTCTGAGCACCATGTGAATTAACATCTGAGATCATCAGTCCCTTAGAACTTAGAACTAGTTAACCTAACTAACCTAAGGACATCACGCACATCCAAGCCCGAAGCAGGATTCAAACCTGCGACCGTACCGGTCGCACGGTTCTAGACCGAAGCGCCTAGAACCGCTCGGTCACATCGGGAGATCAAAAGGCTTGCACGGGATAATCGTGGAAAGCCGCATCAAACCAATCTTCGGACTGAAGACCACAACAACGACACATCCCTCTATCAGTGTTCCTTGCGCTTGTACCTTACGTCTCTGGGCATTTTTTATTTTCCACTCGTATAATGTACAGTTTTGTAATGAACGGAGCCCAGTCAGATTCTTGAGCTGCGACAACTGTGGTGTTCCGCAGGCTGGGCAAGAACGGCGCGCCCTTCGAGAGCCGCATCCGCATCCCACAGCTGCGCATCAACGCGCGCTACACCAGCAGCGGCGTCCTCATCATCCTGCCAGCCTCCGGCAACGGCACCTTCCAGTCCACGCTCGGTGAGTACCGCACTCTACCGGCAAACACTGCGACAGGGGCTACCGAAACCTGCGCCCACTTCTTCATGCTAGTTATTACCAGAACATACGTGATAGTCTGATACAATTAAGTGTCTTTGGTATGCTACGTGGCCTACCTTGTATGTATTTTCTTCAGACTGTACACCACATGTGTTTACAAAGTTTCGATGTGTTTCTCTACCTCCCAAATACGCAGCACCCAGTTTCCACACTTTTTGCACAAAAACCCTTCACTAAATTAATCTCGCTAAAAGATGACTTTGTCCTTTTAGGATAGCTAGCTTATCGCCGAGTATAGGGCAACCATTATAAATAATAAATCATTTTTGCTATCTTTGGTCTGTAAGAAGATTAAAAAAAATTTATTACTCGTACTGTCACAAGAGTGATAGATAGAATCAGATCACGGGTTACGTCAATAGAATACTAAGAGCGTACCCAGTGAATGGCATGGGAGGACAGTTGCCCACCCTCCTGTAGAAGGGGAAAAAAAAACGACTTGGCAATGCGAACGCGCTTCCCGCCCTGTCAAACAGACGGAAGAAAATGGAGGATAAGTAATGGATACCCACAGCCATTTGCCGTGAAATCTCAGAAGTTCTTCGTCATTCACCCCCCTTCTTACACACACACACACACACACACACACACACACACACACACACACACTCTTTTATAGGTCGTGTCCCGAGTACTATGTTACGTTACACCCAGATATTCAGAACGTGGAAGCTGATGAATTTTTTAAAAAAAACGGTCAATTGCTTTGTGAAATGATTTGTCCAAAAGTAACAAATTAATAAATTATAAAAATATTTCACAAGCTTTTAGGTTCTCCGTCGGCACCTCACGTGCTGTACGTAATTTCAAGCATCATTTAAAGGACCGTTAAATGTTTCTCTGATCTGTTTTATGCCTTACTTTGAGACAAATCATCTCACAAAGCAAATGACGGATTTTTTCCAATTTTTATTTTGTTTTATAGTTTTGCTCAGAAGCCATGAAATACAATCCATTTTAAAAATCCATGGTTATTATTATTAAGAGTATACATACCAACAAAAGCAGAGAAATTTCAATTTGTGACGATGAAATTTCGGCCAAAATTCCGTTACTTAATATCTAGGGAGTCTTTTTTGTGCTCCACTAAAACATTTGACCTCCTTGTGCTAACCCACACATATGTGCTAGATGATAGGAGAATAAAGCTATGAAGCTCATTGGTGAGGCGGTGGATGTGGGAGACAGAGTGAGCGGCGCCTACTCACGCCGTTTGTGTGTTTGTGTGCCTTCAGGCGACATCGTGGCAGTGGTGCGCGGCAAGGTGAGCACGCCGACGCGCGACGGCCGGCAGTACCTGCACGTCGATACGCTGGACGTCGACCTCAGCATCAAGACGGTGCGCATGGCCGTCAAGAAGGTCTTCAACAACAACCGCATACTCAGTGAGTACAACAACAGCATGCGATTATTCCCGACAAGCAGTGTCTCATAGGCTCTCACGTCTTCCTTCTGACACTTCCTCAGTTTCTCTAGCAATATCGACTGGAAACACTGAAAACTACTACATTATCGTTAATTATCTCCTTTTACGTGTATCAGCGTCCTATGACCTCCATCACTGAGTGAAGAAGTCTCGGGAAGCAAATAAATATCTTCACTCTTCTGCCTCCTTGCAGCCTGTTAACATGTTACCGACTCTACGATTCTCGTTTTTAGTCAGAGACTAGTTTGATGCAGCTCTCCATGCTACTCTACGCTGTGCAAGCTTCTTCATCTCCGAGTAACTACTGCAACCAACATCCCTCTGAATCCGTTTAGTGTGTTCTACATCTACATCTACATCTACATCCATACTCCGCAAGCCACCTGACGGTGTGTGGCAGGGGGCTACCTTGAGTACCTCTATCGGTTCTCCCTTCTATTCCTGTCTCGTATTCTTCGTGGAAAGAAGGATTGTCGGTATGCTTCTGTGTGGGCTCTAATCTCTCTGATTTTATCATCATGGTCTCTTCGCGAGATATACGTAGGAGGGAGCATTATACTGCTTGACTCCTCGGTGAAGGTATGTTCTCGAAACTTCAACAAAAGCCCGTACCGAGCAACTGAGCGTCTCTCCTGCAGAGTCTTCCACTTGAGTTTATCTATCATCTCCGTAACGCTTTTGGCGTTTACTAAATGATCCTGTAACGAAGCGCGCTGCTCTCCGTTGGATCTTCTCTCTCTCTTCTATCAACCCTATCTGGTACGGATCCCACACTGCTGAGAAGTATTCAAGCAGTGGGCGAATAAGCGCACTGTAACCTACTTCCTTTGCTTTCGGGCTGCATTTCCTTAGGATTCTTCCAATGAATCTCAGTCTGGCATCTGCTTTACCGACGATCAACTTTATATGATCATTCCATTTTAAATCACTCCTAATGCGTACTCCCAGATAATTTATGGAATTAACTGCTTCCAGTTGCTGACCTGCTATATTGTAGCTAAATGATAAGTGATCTTTCTTTCTATGTATTCGTAGCACATTACACTTGTCTACATTGAGATTCAATTGCCATTCCCTGCACCATGCGTCTATTCGCTGCAGATCCTCCGGGATTTCAGTACAACTTTCCATTGTTCCAACCTCTCGATATACCACAGCATCAACCGCAAAATGCCTCAGTGAACTTCCGATGTCATCCACAAGGTCATTTATGTATATTGTGAATAGCAACGTTCCTACGACACTCCCCTGCGGCACACCTGAAATCACTCTTACTTCCGAAGACTTCTCTCCAATGAGAATGACACGCTGCGTTCTGTTATCTAGGAACTCTTCAATCCAATCACATAATTGGTCTGATAGTCCATATGCTCTTACTTTGTTCATTAAACGATTGTGGGGAACTGTGTTCATCTCTTGGTCTCCCTCTACGATTTTTACCCTCCGCACTTCGCTCCAATACTAAACTGATAATCCCTTGGTGCCTCAGACGGTGTCCTACCAACTGATCCCTTCTTCTAGTCAAGTTATGCCACAAATTCCTCTTCTCCTCAATTCTATTCAGTACCTCCTCATTAATTAAGTGATCTACCCATCTAATCTTCAGCATTCTTCTGCAGCACAACATATCGAGAGCTTCCATTCTCTTCTTGTCTAAACTATTTATTGTCCACGTTTCACATCCATATGTGGCTACACTCAATGCAAATACTTTTAGAGAAGACTTCCTGTCAGTTAAATCTATACTCGATGTTAACAAATTTCTCTTCTTCAGAAACGCTTTTCTTCCCATTGCTAGATTACATTTTATATCCCCTCTACTTCGACCATCATCATTTATTTTCCTCCCCAAATAGCAAAACTCATCTTCTACTTTAAGTGTCCCATTTCCTAATCTAATTCCCTGAGCATCACCTTATTGAATTTGACTACATTCCATTATCCTTGTTTTGCGTTTGTTGATGTTCATCTTATATCCTCCTTTCAAGACACTGTCCATTCTGTTCAACTGCTCTTCCAGGTCCTTTGATGTCTCTTACAGAATTACATGTCTTCGGTAAACCTCAAAGTTTTTACTTCTTCTCCGTGTATTTTAATTTCTACTCCTAATTTTTCTTTTGTTTCCTTTACTGCTTGCTCAATATACAGATTGAATAACATCGGAGATAGACTATCACCCTGTCTCACTCCCATCTCAACCACTGCTTCCCTTTCGTGCCCTTGACTCTTATAACTGCTGTCTGGTTTCTGTACAAATTGTAAATAGCCTTTCGATCCCTGTATTTTACCCCTGCCTGCTTGAGAATTTGAAAGTGAGTATTCCAGTCAACATTGTCAAAAGCTTTCTCCAAATCTACGAATGCTAGAAACGTAGGTTTGCCTTTCCTTAATCTATTTTCTAAGATAAGTCGTAAGGTCAGTATTGCCTCATGTGTTCCAACATTTCTACAGAATCCAAACCGATCTTCCCCGAGGTTGGTTTCTTCACATGTTTTCCATTCGCCTGTAAAGAATTCATGTTAGTATATTGCGGCCGTGAGTTATTACACTGATAGTTCCACAATTTTCGCACCTGTCAACACCTGCTTTCTTTGGTATTGGAATTATTATATTCTTCTTGAAGTCTGAGGGTATTTCGCCAGTCGCATACATCTTGTTCACCAGATGGTAGAGTTTCGTCATGGCTGGCTCTCCCCTGGCTAGCAGTAGTTACAAAGGAATGTTGTCTACTCCTGGGGCTTTGTTTCGACTTAGGTCTTTCAGTGCTCTCTGAAATTCTTCGCACGGTATCGTATCCCCCATCTCATCTTCATCTACATCCTCTGCCATTTCAAAAATATTGCCCTCAAGTACGTCGCCATTGTATAGACCCTCTACATACTCCTTCCACCTTCCTGCCTTCCCTTCTTCGCTTAGAACTGGTTTTCGATCTGAGCTCTTATTATTGATACAAGTTATTCTCTTTAATATTCCTGTAGGCAGTATCTACCTTACCGCTACTGATATATGCCTCTACATCCTTAAATTTGTCTTGTAGCCATCCCTGCTTAGCCATTTTTCACTTCCTGTCGATCACATTTTTGAGACGTTTGTATTCCTTTTTGCCTGTTTCATTTACTGCACTATTATATTTTCTCGTTTCATCAATCAAATTCAATAACCCTTCTGTTAGCCAAGGGTTTCTACTAACCCTAGTCTTCTTATTACTTGATCCTCTGCTGCCTTTAGCATTTCATCCCTCAAAGTTACCCATTCTTCTTCTAATGTATTTCTTTCCTCCGTTCTTTCAATTGTTTCCTAATGCTCTCTCTGAAACTCTCTACAGCTTCTGGTTCTTTCAATTTATGCAGGTCTCATCTCCTTAAATACCTTATTTTTATTATTGTTTTCTGAGTAGCCGCTCGGTCTGGGGCGTCTTGTCACGGTTCGCGCGGCTCTCCCCGTTGGAGGTTCGAGTCCTCCCACGGGCATGGGTGTGTGTGTTGTCCTTAGTGTAAGTTAGTTTAAGTTAGATTAAGTAGTGTGTAAGGTTAGGGACCGATTACCTCAGCTGTTTGGTCCCATAACATCTTACCACAAATTTACAAAATTTTCCCACCTTTTTGCAGTTTTTTCAGTTTTAATCTACAGTTCATAACCAATAGATTGTAGTCAGAGTCCACATCTGGCCCTGGAAATGTCTTACAACTTAAAACCTGTTTCTTAAATCTCTGTCTTACCATCATATAATCCATCTGAAACCTTCCAGTGTCTCTAGGCCTCTTCCACGGATACATGTTGCAAAGAATTATGTAATAGATTTACTGTGTAGGAAGTTTGTCCTTCATTCCCCTTTGCCTGGAAATCGTTTTCTTTATTCACTGTTTTATTATACAATGTAACATTAAATTTCCTGTTTTTATTGTTACCTGTGTATTTCTTCCAGAATGAAATTTTCACTCAGCAGCGGCGTGTGCGTTGATATGAAATTTCCTGTCAGATTAAAATTGTGTGCCCAACCCAGACCCGAACTCAGGACATTTGCCTTTCGCGTACAAGGGTTCTACCTTCGAGTTACCCGAGCTCGTCTCACGACAAGTCCACACAGCTTTAAATCCGCCAGTACCTCGTCTCCTAACTTCCAAACTTCAGAGAAGCTCTCCTGCAGATCTTGCAGAATAAGCACTCCTGGAAGAAAGGATGTTGCAGGGACATGGCTTCGGGAAAGCCTGGGAATGTTTTCAGAATAACATTTTCACTCTGCGGCGGAGCGTGCGCTGATATGAAACTTCCTGGTAGATTAAAACTGTGTGCCGGATGCAGATTCGAACTCGGGACACTCGCCTTTCCCCGGCAAGTGCTCTACCATCTGAGCTCCTGAGGAGAGCCATGTCTCCGGAATATCCTTTCTTCCAGGAGTGCTAGTTCTGCAAGGTCTGTAGGAGAGCTTCTGTGAAATTTTAAATGTAGGAGACGAGATACTGACGGAATAAAAGTTGTGCGGACGAGTTGTGAGACGTACTTGGGTATTTCAGATGGCAGGGCACTTACCCGCGAAAGGCGAAGGTTTCGAGTTCTAATTTCGGTCCGGAAAACAGCAGGAGAGCTTCTGTGAAGTTTGTAATGCAGGAAACGAGGTACTGGTGGAATTAAAGCTGTGAGTAGTGCTTGGATAACTCAGGTGGTAAAGCACTTGCCCCCGAAAAGCAAAGATCCCGAGTTAGAGTATGTGTGCGGCACACAGTTTTAATCTGCCAGGAAGTTTTATGTATTTCTTAGTAACCTCCAGTTTCGCATTACAGTACGTATGATATGCGATAACAGCGGAGCATAATGGAAGGCGTGCAGGATGATTCCGTGATGATGTCACAGGGATGATGGAGAAGGATCAATGTATCAGTTAGAGGTAAGGGACCCTTGTCAGGAAACGATTGAATCGAAAGCTAGAAGCAAAAATCGTTATGATACTTCTGATAGTCCACCTCTTCTGTTGAGGACTCTCCGCTTTCCACATTTCGGGAGAAGGTAGTATAGACGAAAACGAGAAAAAATGGCTACCAAACATGGGTTATAAAATGCATACCTAAAGGTATATAAGCATTTCTTCACTAGAAGAGATTTGTTTCACAGTAGGAAAGATGAACAAGAGCTCATAGCTGTGAAGATATACGCTTTGGATCCTATTTTGTCATGTTTTGGTGCATATCATCTCTTTCCAAAATATGCAATGCAAAGATTTTGAGGTCCAGAGGTAGCAGAACGATTTTCGCTCTTAACTTTCGACTCGGTCGTTTCGGGATCAGGGCCCTAACCTCAAATTGATACATTTATCCTTCTCCATCAACCCTAAAAGTTTGTATCATCGTCACACTGTGTACTGAAGTGATCAGTAATATGTCATTCTCCCTCTTTGCTGTTTTGCTCTCTATTTTTTGTGAGGGTGTGAAAATAGTGGTAGGGGAGGAATTTTCTGATTTTGTTTTCCCGTGTTTTCTAGGAAAACATCAATTTTCTATTTTGAATTATTAAATGTTTTAATATCATCTTCAAGAAGAATATTAATACAATTCTATTTCCTTTAGCCCATAACGTTAAAATCTTCGGTTAGTCTGCCTACAGCCACGTTTGTGCCATACCAGTAGGACATGACACTACATTTTCGGATTACGTGTGAAAATTTTGAGGATTAGAGTAGTGCTCTTTGGAATTATTTCGTTTGTAGCTCCCATTATCCATCTTCTATAGCCTAGGATCTTCCTACCATTTACCCTTCAATCTGTTGGTTCTCTTCTTGGCGTTCCATTACACTGACCAGCACAGAGTATTGGCGATGTATTTTTATGTTTTTATTACGCCATTGTATCAGACGCAGGCGATTAAATTTTGTTGCGGGTATCATAGGATAGAAGTATCGTCATCTCTCTGTCGTCTTCCTTTTTCATGTGTATGTTATGGGGACTGAGGTGCCCTACACTGTATGCAATTTTAGTCCACCGGTTGGTTATCTATAAGGTGTAGTCTCCTTCCTTCGTAATTTCCCCCAAAACATTTGGTTCATGTCCACTTTGGTAGCCGAATGTTTATCGTCGCTGTTTTTGGTGCGGAAAGATCCGAGTTCGATTTGCGGTACCTCCTCGGATTTTTCTGAGTTAGGGAGATGTGGACCGCGGTCACCTCAGCCTCTTGGGTCCAAAGGAGGCATCACCAGGATTCATTTACCGGAGATAGTGGTTGGAGGAATTGTCGACATGTGATCGCAAGTCCCACGATCATAGATCGCTACTCATGCTGCCTAACTGGGAGCAGGCAGCAAGTGGAACGGGCCTAAGGCTTAGTCCGTGTGTTATGTTTACGTTTACATTTTGTTTAATCGTGTCTGAATTATAAGCGGCAGTCAAATGAAAACGGCACGGATGGCGAAAAGTAAGTAAGCTGTTTATTATTTAGAAACTAATCTCCTTAACTGTTAAAACGTTTATCCCAATGTGAGACAAGATAGTCAGTGCCTTCATAGAAAAAACATGATCGTACCAAGGCGTAATTCTCTCCGTCCTAAGCAAATCCACTGCAAGGATGTCTTTCTGCAAGGCTCCGAAAACCTGGACATCGTGAGGGTGTGGATTGGGATTGCATGGAAGATATATAAAGGCTTTCCAGTCTCGCTTCTGCAGCGTAGTCGAAATAAACTTGCCAACATGTGGAAGGGCATTTTATTGGTAAGGTGATCCGGCTAAGCTGCAGAAGTTTTGCTAGGATGCCTTTACATCTCCTCCACACAATCTCCATCTATCTCCATGCGACTTCCATATTTCTGGAGCCCTGAAGAAAGACATCCGTCACCATTGATTTGCTTAGGATGAAGCGGTGCACGCCTGGGTACAGTCATGCTTCCGTAGGCACAAACATTTTCCCATGAAGGGCTTGGCCATCTTGTCTCACAGTGCGACAGACGTGTTAATTGTTATGGTGATTACTATCGAAATAATAAACAGTAACAGTAACATGCTACATTTTCAATTTATTGTTCGTGAGGAATAACTTCAAAATACCTACATAATGACTTGTAGTTACTGCTGGTTCAGTTTTCTTTTCAAAATGTTATTAATTATTAGACCGCTGATTTCCTGACTTTTTGGTACGAGGGCAGTTCAATAAGTAATGCAACACATTTTTTTTTCTCGGCCAAATTTGGTTGAAAATACCGGAAATTTATTGTGGAATATTTTCAAACATTCCCGCTTCGTCTCGTATAGTTTCATTGACTTCCGACAGGTGGCAGCGCTGTACGGAGCTGTTAAAATGGCGTCTGTAATGGATGTGCGTTGCAAACAACGGGCAGTGATCTAGTTTATTTTGGCGGAAAACCAGGGCATCTCAGATATTCATAGGCGCTTGCAGAGTGTCTACGGTGATCTGGCAGTGGACAAAAGCACGGTAAGTCGTTGGGCAAAGCGTGTGTCATCATCGCCGCAAGGTCAAGCAAGACTGTCTGATCTCCCGCGTGCGGGCCGGCCATGCACAGCTGAGACTCCTGAAATGGTGGAGCGTGCGAACACACTCGTCCGAGATGATCGACGGATCACCATCGAACAACTCAGTGCTCAACTTGACATCTCTGTTGGTAGTGCTGTCACAATTGTTCACCAGTTGGGATATTCAAAAGTTTGTTCCCGCTGGGTCCCTCGTTGTCTAACCGAACACCATAAAGAGCAAAGGAGAACCATCTGTGCGGAATTGCTTGCTCGTCATGTGGCTGAGGGTGGCAATTTCGTGTCAAAGATTGTTACAGGCGATGAAACATGGGTTCATCACTTCGAACCTGAAACAAAACGGCAATCAATGGAGTGGCGCCACACCCACTCCCCTACCAAGAAAAAGTTTAAAGCCGTACCCTCAGCCGGTAAAGTCATGGTTACAGTCTTCTGGGAAGCTGAAGGGGTTATTCTGTTCGATGTCCTTCCCCATGGTCAAACGATCAACTCTGAAGTGTATTGTGCTACTCTTCAGAAATTGAAGAAATGACTTCAGCGTGTTCGTAGGCACAAAAATCTGAACGAACTTCTCCTTCTTCATGACAACGCAAGACCTCACACAAGTCTTCGCACCCGAGAGGAGCTCACAAAACTTCAGTGGACTGTTCTTCCTCATGCACCCTACAGCCCCGATCTCGCACCGTCGGATTTCCATATGTTTGGCCCAATGAAGGACGCAATCCGTGGGAGGCACTACGCGGATGATGAAGTTATTGATGCAGTACGACGTTGGCTCCGACATCGACCAGTGGAATGGTACCGTGCAGGCATACAGGCCCTCATTTCAAGGTGGCGTAAGGCCGTAGCATTGAATGGAGATTACGTTGAAAAATAGTGTTGTGTAGCTAAAAGATTGGGGAATAACCTGGTGTATTTCAAAGCTGAATAAAACAACCCCTGTTTCAGAAAAAAATGTGTTGCATTACTTATTGAACTGTCCTCGTAGTTTTAATATTTTTAAGTACCATTTCTTTCACGCTGGAATTATGATGTGGAAATTTATTGCCTTGTGCGTTCTGATATCTGTGCTTCAAGTGTTCAATGCAAAATAATTATCGTCATGTGTTTCAGTGACTCTTCTTTAAGTAATGGGAATAATTCGCACGTTAAATGGTACCTCATGCTTTTGACCACTTCCTCCGTCATCATCGTCTGCAGTTGAACCGTCATAACTACTGCCGTGCAGGTAGTTTAACTGGCGCTGTGTTCATATTTGTGTGAAACGGACTACCGAAATACGTCGTGGTGACTTCAAGCAGAGACGAAGATGTGTTGCTGGTCATTCTGTCTAAGGAAGCCATCGAGCCCGTTCGAAAGTAGTGCCTGAGTGTTGAAAATAGTTGCACGCCAGTCGTGGTACAGGTCTGATACATCTGTCCCTGGAGGTCACGAGAGCGGAAGCATCCTCTCCCTCCCCTCTCTGCCCTTCCCTCCTGCCCCTTCCCTGCTTCGTTCTAGTAAGGAGGGCACAGACACAGTGGCTCGTGGGACACGTTCCGATCCACAGAAGGCGTGGAGGGAGAAGTGGCTCGGGAAGTGGGAAATTACGTTTGCTTTCGCTCTCAGCGCAGCGAAAGTGGTGGACGACCTGTTAGCAGTTGCTTTTTCCTTGCCTTTCACTCTGCCAAAAGGCAAAGGTGACTTACAGCTGTCTCGACGCGGATATATTTTGTGAGATCATTTTACATTAAGCTAATAAGTATCTATAAATCGTGAGTTTAAGAAAGCTGTTTACAAGCAAGTCAAGAACACGCAATTGCCTCTAGGTGCTCTACCTCATTTAATCATTGTGAGGCGATCCAAGCGGAGGTATGATATATACTCGTAAATGTATTTTTCTTGTAATAATATAAAAAAATATAATTCTTGAAGGTCATTCTCAAGCACATAACGCACGTCTGCTCTTCTGAAATCTGAGAATTCTGTTAGGTCTAAGAATATAATCTTCTTCTAATTTACCTTACTAACAACAGTTATTTACCCTACTTATGATTTGTTGTGACGACGTTCACCTAGCATAAAATGAGAGAGGCTGTAGCGGATGTCACTTTGCAGAACTACCACAAATGCTAAGTTTGTTTCTTAGCCTTGAGTTTTCGAGTTTTCTTTTGAAAACTCACGTAGTTGCAAGAAGTTTCAGCACGAGAAAGGCCGCTTCAACGCACCCGAAAAGTCGTTTTTTTAACATTTTATTTTATATGATGATGCGGTATTCACACAGAAAGATTTAATGAGGTTTTGAGTTTATTCCTATAGTGAATAAATTAAATTTTTCGAATAAGGAAGCATGCGGAGTAAATGTTCCTGGAAGGGTTTTGTTCCCCAGCATCAAAACGCACACATGTGTTTTCATTTTAAGTCCCCCATAACAGTGAAATATTGGTAAGCCTCCTGTACACTAGACTACACGGACAACATTGTTGAGTTTCATCACCTGTATTGGATCTTCACAGTTGTGGTAGAGAACCGGCAGAATTACTTCTAGGCATTCGAGTCTTCGTCGTCAGCATATATATTGCGACCGTCATTTATGAAACTATAACAGGTATAGCGTGCAACTTTTTTCATTAGACCGGAAACAAAACATTCCTGCCGGTTGGGTGGCCGAGCGGTTCTAGGCGCTTCAGTCTGGAACCGCGCGACCGCTACGGTCGCAGGTTCGAATCCTGCCTCGGGCATGGATGTGTGTGATGTCCTTAGGTTAGTTAGGTTTAAGTATTTCTAAGTTCTAGGGGACTGATGACCTTAGATGTTAAGTCCCATAGTGCTCAGAACCTTTAGAACCAAAACATTTCTACGTTTATTGGTAGAAGTACTGAACGTAGCGTGTGGTGATAATTGTCACACTACAAGCAGTAATTTTCTTCTCTTGTTTTCCATACAGTATTCGTTAGATGGGATAACACGTTATGTTTATCGATGTAACAATTATCATTACAACACAGTAAAATTAGTTTACACTTCAAATGTGGCATAAGCACTCTTAACGTTTAGAAGGAACACTACATAATTAAAATCCTTCCGTTCAAGAAAATTATAATGCAAAACCTCGTTTTCCACATATAATATGTTGCCTGCTGGTCGCGTAATAGTGCAGTCAGTCACAAACAGTTACGGCGCGTTTACGCTGCCAGCTCGCTACTCGCTGGCATGGCCCGGCGAAGATCGAACAGGCCTCTGAGTCCTACTGTGGCATTTAATCTGCACTATTACTGCTACCTACGAACCTCACCAGGCGATGCTGTCAAGTTGGTTCTGTGTTTCTTGCCTCCACCGTCACCAAGTTTCCTGAAACTAGAGCCGTAATTGCTACTTTAAGGCCACACTACCATTTCCATGTTTGACTGTTACTGAGTAGCGAGGCTCCGGCATAAACATACCCTTCGAACTCACATGACGTGGCGGCACCTGCAGTGTTTTATTGTTTACTCATACACCCTCACCATACAGGATTGTTTCACTCTGACAGTTTTTTTTACTACAGTAAATCAACTTATATTTTAACGCTTGAGCAACTGCATAGAATTCCGTGTTTTTGAAAACCATAACGATGAAAAAATCTTTGGAAGATATCCTTTATAACACAAGAAAGGATTAAAAAACCAAGATGTATTAGTTGTGTAAAATCGGCCACAAGTTATCCCTATATTATTCCTCACTCCGTGGTCTAAATCTACATGCTTCTATAATGGTAAATTACAACGTACCCTGTACATAAACACTGTAACTATACAGTTCTCACGTCCTGTAATTTCAGATTATTAGCCTAGCTAAACATTCCAGCATTATGAAAACACACAACGTTGTTGACAGCAGAAGTCTTCTCGGTAAATTATGCTGCATCGGCAAATTATGCACATGCAGCCAGCGCACTAAGGCTTCCCCGCACTTGGGCAGCTGTTTGCGCTTAGTCTCCTGCATCAGCCACGCTAACACATGTCCACCAGCCATACTTTTGCGAATGGCGGGTCGCATACAATCAAGGGGTTCGCGTGAACCAACAACGCTAACTACTCGAAACCCACTGATCCGTTTTAGCTACCAGCTACAGTACCCTAGGTATCCTTTATTGTTTCGAAGTTGTAAATCTGATTCGATTCTGCAAGAACGGTTCTCAACGATCGTTGATCCCAATACCGAAATAATGTTTGTGACTACATCGTATTACAGGTTCCAAATTAATATACTTCGAGCTGTTTCATTTCAGATGGTTATCTTGGCCGAATCTAGATAATATACAAAGATATTTTTTGCGAGATTATCGTCGTTATGATGTTTTGTATTGCGGCTGTTATGCAATTCAACGCTGTCGATTGCGGGTCAGGGATACATCATTTCAGCCGCAGTAGACAAAACACAGTCCGGTATCTGATTTCTAAGGCAAATTTCTGAAATTACGCACCGGCGGCAGTTGCTTAACCAATACTAAGTGTGCAGTACATGTTTTTGTACCGTCTTATAGTTTATATATATAATTTTCTTCGACACGGACTGGCAAGATGCTTAGTGAGCTGATTCATAACTTTCTACACCAGCGTTATCTTGGTCGAATATTGTGGCGTCTCTACACAGTACTTAGCTACGAATCTCGATAAATGTAATTGTTAGTTGTTAAATTTAGTAATTCATGTACAGTAATTAAAGTGACATCATAAATCCACTTTAAGAATTTGAAATGCCAGTATTTACCGAATATTGGTACTTTTTATGATATTTACGTGAGCGTGCTTCTGAAGACATCACATTTTTTCGAGCTCATGATATGAGCCCAGACGATTCTCAAGTTGTACGGAACATCATAAATAAGTAGCACTAAAATCGTTCGTCACGATGTCGATCCTGTCAATTCTCCTACCATACACTTCGTTAAAGTTCAAAACATGCCCAGGTATTAAAAAACCACATCGAAATTTCGAAATACGTCTTTCTGAAAACATAATGGTTGTGTGTAATGTGAACATTCTGTAAGACAAGACAGCTGAATGGACGTTACTTCCTCACTCATTGTGATCAACTCATAGCTCTGGAACTTGTGAAAGGTAATTTCTGCGGAAGAAGGAATACCCTTTGTAATAAAAGTTAAACACGCGGATAAGTGGTTTGTCGCTTTCAGAAGGTCTTCGACTGATTAGTCATTGTCCAGGTTAAAGAATTAAAATCCCAAACCTCAAAATCGATGGATTCTTAAACAGTGGGAAGAAGACAAGCTGACATGCAGTGGTACAAACCAACATACCTATCAATTAATGTTGAAGCGTATCACTCTCCTGGATATCTTTAGCAGAAAATTTCTAGTTCTCGTACATCTTTTTCAACTTCTGTGAACCACGTTCATTTAGTTTTCTTATCTTGAAAGGAGTTGTCTTTTAGTCATCCTTGTTGGGCTGATTCGTGAGACGTGGCCATACAATACTAACCTGTTGCGAATGGTGCCATCTACCCTCTCAGCGTATGTATGCAGTTCGTGGGTGTGACGTCTTCTATACTCCGTATTTACTTCGATGCAACCCTAGATTTTTCTCAAAATCGTTCTTTCTATGGCTCTAAGTTTCTCTATTAGACCTTTCATGTTCGTTTAAGAGTGTCTTCCGCATACAGAGCTTCCGGTCGAATAACCGTTCAGTGGTGTCTAATTTTGGCGTTTATGGATATCGATCTTACATGGCTTCAATTAGTTTCCACTTCTTTATTGCGTGATACTATAGCATCCTTCTCCGGTAGGTTATACCTATCCGTTCACCTAGGTATTTAAACTTTACTGCCTATTAATTTTTCCTACTCTGACCTCGATTTCACTGATTTTATGTTTGTCGTAAATTGCGTCTTGTGAAAGGAGACATGAAACTCATTCTTCACTGCCTTGTCTATAGCTGGTTGTTTTTCTGCCGTATCTATGGACTCTGAAAGATCGCTATATCGTCTGCATAGACAGTCGAGCGTAAGAGTCATATACTTCGACCTACTTTCTGCCCCTGAATTGTTCATTTCTCTTCGCCATTCTAGAATGACGGTTTCTAAATTTCAGGTGAAGAGCAGAGGTGATAGTCCATCTTCTTGTTCCACTCCTCGCCTGATTTCAAAGGCATTAGACCCCACTCCTGTAAACTTCACTTTGGAGGTGGTCATCGTCAGAGTCTGACTGATAATTACTTTTTTTTATTAATTGAGTCCAAGTTTTCAGTGATTTGAAATAGTTAGATGATGTAAGTTTGTCATTATCTTTCTCATCTGCTTTGTTTACTGTCCTTTCTAAAGGAATATTTTTTTCATTCACAAATAGTTCACCCGTCACGGAAGATAAGCTTCGTTAACAAGATTTGCACTTTTGAAATCGATCTCACAGTGAAAGAGAATAGAAAGCAAAAGCGAAATGGAGAAACAAGTAAGTCCATTTACTGTCCTTAGGAAGTATTGTAAAGAAATGGATTGCGGTATTACAACATTAACAGGGCACTAGCTTTTGGGAATTACTGTGTCCAAACTATTCAACATATTCAGCTTTCTCATAAAATCCTCGCTTATGACATACCAGACCAATTACACAATTCTGTTGAAGACGTGCAATCAAAATCAGCATCTCGTCCACAGTGGAGAAAAACAGAAGCGTTAGTAGCATCTGGCGCACTGTTAATCATTGTGGAAGAACCTCTGCTGTTCTCCCAACAGACAACGGTCGTAGGTCTCTGAGTCTGTCTTTGGACGATGCAGTTTTCTACAGGGAGACTACATCATTAGACATGTCTCACAAAGTGCAACACGATCTGAAAATAAACAACACCTGGTAGAGGTACTGGTAACTGGGAGTAAATAAATATACAGGAGTATCACTGGGTTTTAAAACAAAATTAACTACATATAGCTGTAAGAAACGTAGACACCATACAAAGTCATTGCTCGTGTATTAAGGAATTGTAATCTATGTTCAAAGAACATCGCTTAGAAAACTTTCACTCTACCAGATGGTCACCTTCCATAGTAAGTTTGTATCTCTTTCCAGTTTCGATTAATGGGACATACCGAGAAGATTCAGGGAAGAGCGTCGCTAAGCGTCATGGGTTACTGTCGTTAGCGCGACGGCGGCACAAAAATTCTCAAAAAATTGCTGTGGGTCAGGCTACCAGAAGTATATTGTGCGTCTTCTTAAAGTTGATTCGTAAGAAATTAACTACATTTATTCTAAGAGAAATTTGGTCCACACTTGGGGAATGGAAGAGCAAGTGGTGAATAGGAGCATTAAAAGTAAGAATGCAATAGCCTCTCACACACACCATACTGTGGTTCGTATAGCACCCATGTGGATGTATGCGTAAGTAGATAAACAGAAAAATGTGGCATCTAAAAGCTCTTATCTTTCACTTGTATTACTCAGAAGCTACAACCTCTCATTCCTGTGGCCCTACTTTTCTCCGTTTCAGTTTAACACTACACATTCATATAAAGTCGTGGCAACAAATATTAAGAGGTGATAGTTCACGTTATGGTAAACAACGGTCGTTACAGACAAAATGTTCTCTGAAATTTCTCGGGGAAACTACATTTCTTCCGTAATTAGTTACGCTCCGCGAGACAGAAGGCAGACCGAGCTTCCAAAACGTATTACTCGACTTAAATATATTGATTCTTAAGGTTTTCTTGGAACGAAACAAACCAAAGCTTTCCACGAACGCTGGGCGTTGTATGACAGATGTGATGAGCGGTATTTGTTTTGGCCGATCCCAGCTACACCCTTTTAACACGAAATGTAAATATTTGATGAAACGTCAGAAAAAATGTACATGAGAACTGTTAGGAGGGACACCCCATATATATATATATATATATTGTAAGGTGGGGTAAATCCAACCTAGTAATTTCTTGTGGCTATGAAACGCTTATCCGAGGTCGGATCTGAACGTTATATACGTTAAATTATAGGTAATATAAAGGAGCAACTGTTTGCAAAATATTTTTGTTATACCATCAATAGTTTTTGTGATATTCATATTTTAAGAAATGTCCATTTTTGTCATTTGCAAACATGGTGGGGTAAATCCGCCCCCCTATTTGTTTGGCTGATTTTGCAAAGAAATAGTTCTAAATGAACGGTTTTTTGGGAAGTAATTATAAGTAATTATGTTTTTTACATAAATGAACAACATGTATTAAAAAAATAACAATGTTTAGAGTATTAAATGTAGTGAACGTCAAATGAATGTCAATTTTAATTGCAAAAAGATGATTTCATTGCACCCGATCGGATTTCCCCACCTTACGTACAGATATTGGGATAATTGGTAACTTAATAGGTACAGTGTCTTAGCTGTTTTTGCCTGCATCAAACAGTCTTCTCGCAGACATGTCGCACCAGTTTGCTACCTGATGTTTTCTCCACAGTCGTAACAGCGCCGTGAAGAGAACTGTGCCTGTCAGTATAGACTGTTCTTTATGCGTCCACAGGGCTATAATCCAATACCTGACCTGCTGCCGAGAGGAAAATAAACATTAATGGCTTGTTTGTGCCATGTCTACTTGGGGGTATTAGCCAATCCAAAAACATACTCCTCGCAATAGCTATAATTATTAGTCTGCAGATGAATTAAATAGTGATGTAATGAGTTCAGCACATTGCCCTCAGTCATCAATAGAAATATCTACATTTGTACGCCTAACGCGCTGTATATAGTCGTATGCTCAAGCTGGAGACAGGTTACGAATCTTGTTTGTCAATACTGCAACATGGGATAGTGGTAGGATGGGTTTTTTGTGTTCCCTATGCTAGTTTTGTAAGCTGGTGCAGAGTGCCACTGCGCTGCCGATGTGCTGACGTGTCGGCCGTTGTCCACAGCGGAGGCGACCAACCTGTTCCTGCGCGAGAACGGCCACGAGGTCCTGAACGCGATGATGCCGCAGCTGCGCACCAAGCTGGCCGGCGTCTTCATGAGCATCGCCAACCAGCTGCTCAAGCACGTGCCCACAGACGTCTTCCTGCTGCCGGCGGAGCACGCGGCCCGCTGAGGACGGCGCCCTGGCCACCGCTGCCTGTGTGTGTGTGTGTGTGTGTGTGTGTGTGTGTGTGTGCTCGTATCCAAAGACTTCACTGCTGCTGCAACTCCACTATCGTGGCTCACAGCCGATTAGGGGCCCCACAAGAGAGTACTTTGTCGCCTACCTCCAGGCCACCTACTGAAAACGTATTTCCATTCCCGTTTCTTGTACCCAGCTTCAGCCTGTGCTGTTTACATGTACTGTTCGTGAACAAAAAATTATTAGTTTTTTTCAGCTCTTTCATTCTTTGAAGTAGAGTAAGTATTTTGTACTGACCCATTAGTAATTTTATTATTTAAATTAATAAAACTGTTTGTTTTTCCTTTCTTTGTTTTAAGTTACCAAATAAAAAAAATACCCTTAGATGTCTTTCTAGCGTATATAATGTTTTCCATGCTTTCTCCCTACTTGAGTAAGTACGAGTGTCTGAACAAAGATCTTGGTAGAATTTTCACGCCTCTGAAACCGCTTTTTATTCTGTTCATATCCTCGTGAGCTATTAAAGGATATTTCTTGAATTGCATACACCCTGTAAGTTCATACCGATTAGGAAAAAATAGTTCCTACGTGCTGGATATACGTATATGACTGCAGTCAATAGTTCCTTGGACGCTTCGTTGAAGATGAGACTGAAAAGACTTTTGACTGCTTTTTTTTTAAATTTTCAATGCTAAAAGTTGCGTCAAGTAGAATATGCGCGGGTTGTTCAACAAATAACGCTCGAATTTTTTTTACAGCCGTTACTGTATACAGGAAAATGTAGTTCTAAGTGCCTAAAATTTGACGTTTTTCTCCATGTAGGTGAAGTTTTGAAAAATTTTAACCGGTGGCAGAGCCACAGAGAACCATCGAAATGGCATCTACGCAAGACACTCGTTACAAGGATCTTGCGCTAACTATATCTGAAAGGTTTATATATCATGAGAAATGACAGTTTTGTTTGGAATATTTGTCACTATGTGCATCTTTGGATACACGAACACATGAGTGATATAATGCTCTGCTACCAGAGGTTGCGTTAGGAATAAATGATGAGGAGTACCCGTGGTCTAGGGGTAGCGTCTTTGATTCATAATCAGCATTGACGGCCGAAGACTTCCGGCATAAGAAGTCGGCCTCATTCTGCCAACGGCCTTGTCAAAGAGGGCGGAGGAGCGGATAGAGGTTCAGGGCACTCTCTTGTCCTAGGGGTGGGAAATTGCCCCTAAAGGCGGAAGAATCAGCAATGACCAACGACATGAGGATGCAGAAGGCAATGGAAACCACTGCATTAAAGACTCGTAACGTGTATCCACAGGACATGTGGCCTGTAATTGAAGAAGTGTCATGATGATCTCTCCATTGGCAAAAGATTCCGGAATAGTCCCCCATTCGGATCTTCGGGAGGGGACTGCCAATGGGGAGGTTACCATGAGAAAAAGATTGAATAATCAACGAAAGGATAAAGTTCTACGAGTCGGGGCGTGGAATGTCAGAAGCTTGAACGTGGTAGGGAAACTAGAAAATCTGAAAAGGGAAATGCAAAGGCTCAATCTAGATGTAGTAGGGGTCAGTGAAGTGAAGTGGAAGGAAGACAAGGATTTCTGGTCAGATGAGTATCGGGTAATATCAACAGCAGCAGATAATCGTATAACAGGTGTAGGATTCGTTATGAATAGGAAGGTAGGGCAGAGAGTGTGTTACTGTGAACAGTTCAGCGACCTGGTTGTTCTAATCAGAATCGACAGCAGACCAACACCGACAACAACAGTTCAGGTATACATGCCGACGTCGCAAGCTGAAGATGAACAGATAGAGAAAGTGTACGAGGATATTGAAAGGGTGATGCAGTATGTAAAGGGGGACGAAAATCTAATAGTCAGGGGCGACTGGAATGCAATTGTAGGGGAAGGAGTAGAAGAAAAGGTTACAGGAGAATATGCACTTGGGACAAGGAATGAAAGAGGAGAAAGACTAATTGAGTTCTGTAACAAGTTTCAGCTAGTAATAGCGAATACCCTGTTCAAGAATCACAAGAGGAGGAGGTATACTTGGAAAAGGCCGAGAGATACGGGAAGGTTTCAATTAGATTACATCATGGTCAGACAGAGATTCCGAAATCAGATACTGGATTGTAAGGCGTACCCAGGAGCAGATATGGACTCAGATCACAGTGATGAAGAGTAGGCTGAAGTTCAAGACATTAGTCAGGAAGAATCAATACGCAAAGAAGTGGGATACGGAAGTACTAAGGAATGACGAGATACGTTTGAAGCTCTCTAACGCTATAGATACAGCAATAAGGAATAGCGCAGTAGGCAGTACAGTTGAAGAGGAATGGACATCTCTAAAATGGGCCATCACAGAAGTTGGGAAGGAAAACATAGGTACAAGGAAGGTAGCTGCGAAGAAACCATGGGTAACAGAAGAAATACTTCAGTTGATTGATGAAAGGAGAAAGTACATCATGTTCCGGGAAAATCAGGAAAACAGAAATACAAGTCGCTGAGGTACAAAATAAATAGGAAGTGCAGGGAAGCTAAGACGAAATGGCTGCAAGAAAAATGTGAAGACATCGAAAAAGATATGATTGTCGGAAGGACAGACTCAGCATACAGGAAAGTCAAAACAACCTTTGTTGACATTAAAAGAAACGGTGGTAACATTAAGAGTGCAACGGGAATTCCACTGTTAAATGTCGAGGAGAGAGCAGATAGGTGGAAAGAATACATTGAAAGCCTCTATGAGGGTGAAGATTTGTCTGATGTGATAGAAGAAGAAACAGGAGTCGATTTAGAAGAGATAGGGGCTCCAGTATTAGAATCGGAATTTAAAAGAGCTTTGGAGGACTTACGGTCAAATAAGGCAGAAGGGATAGATAACATTCCATCAGAACTTCTAAAATCATTGGGGGAAGTGGCAACAAAACGACTATTCATGTTGGTGTGTAGAATATATGAGTCTGGCGATATACCATCTGACTTTCGGAAAAGCATCATCCACACAATTCCGAAGACGGCAAGAGCTGACAAGTGCGAGAATTATCGCACAATCAGCTTAACAGCTCATGCATCGAAGCTGCTTACAAGAATAATATACAGAAGAATGGAAAAGAAAATTGAGAATGCGCTAGGTGACGATCAGTTTGGCTTTAGGAAAAGTAAAGGGACGAGAGAGGCAATTCTGACGTTACGGCTAATAATGGAAGCAAGGCTAAAGAAAAATCAAGACACTTTCATAGGATTTGTCGACCTGGAAAAAGCGTTCGACAATATAAAATGGTGCAAGCTGTTCGAGATTCTGAAAAAAGTAGGGGTAAGCTATAGCGAGAGACGGTTCATATACAATATGTACAACAACCAAGAGGTAATAATAAGAGTGGACGATCAAGAACAAAGTGCTCGTATTAAGAAAGGTGTGAGACAAGGCTGTAGCCTTTCGCCCCTACTCTTCAATCTGTACATCGAGGAAGCAATGATGGAAATAAAAGAAAGGTTCAGGAGTGGAATTAAAATACAAGGTGAAAGGATATCAATGATACGATTCGCTGATGACATTGCTATCCTGAGTGAAAGTGAAGAAGAATTAAATGATCTGCTGAACGGAATGAACAGTCTAATGAGTACACAGTATGGTTTGAGAGTAAATCGGAGAAAGACGAAGGTAATGAGAAGTAGTAGAAATGAGAACAGCGAGAAACTTAACATCAGAATTGATGGTCACGAAGTCAATGAAGTTAAGGAATTCTGCTACCTAGGCAGTAAAATAACCAATGACGGACGGAGCAAGGAGGACATCAAAAGCAGACTCGCTATGGCAAAAAAGGCATTTCTGGCCAAGAGAAGTCTACTAATATCAAATACCGGCCTTAATTTGAGGAAGAAATTTTTGAGGATGTACGTCTGGAGTACAGCATTGTATGGTAGTGAAACATGGACTGTGGGAAAACCGGAACAGAAGAGAATCGAAGCATTTGAGATGTGGTGCTATAGACGAATGTTGAAAATTAGTTGGACTGATAAGGTAGGGAATGAGGAGGTTCTACGCAGAATCGGAGAGGAAAGGAACATGTGGAAAACACTGATAAGGAGAAGGGACAGGATGATAGGACATCTGCTAAGACATGAGGGAATGACTTCTATGGTACTAGAGGGAGCTGTAGAGGGCAAAAACTGTAGAGGAAGACAGAGATTGGAATACGTCAAGCAAATAATTGAGGACGTAGGTTGCAGGTGCTACTCTGAGATGAAGAGGTTAGCACAGGAAAGGAACTCGTGGCGGGCCGCATCAAACCAGTCAGTAGACTGATGACCAAAACAAAAAAAAAACAAAAAGGATGACACAGCCCGCTGCGAGAGAGAGTGTCGAGTGATTAGTGAGTGGCTAGCCGCGATGGCATGGCCAACAAAGGATGATATCTGAGATACTCCCCAGTGTGGCTGAGAACAGAGGTTGATTTCAAGGAGTAAGTGTATTTTTGGAAAAAGATAACATGAACAAAGTTATTATTTGCTGCAATCGTTAATAGTGAATTATTTTACTGTAAGAATGCATTTTTGATCATGAGTATGTAAATATTTAAATCCAGGGCAAGTTATCGGTCATGTGTCCAGAGTTTTAATAATTATTCTTCACTCCTCCCCTTTCCCTGAAGAGTATGCCATAAGAAATACAAAGCAAAAATTTTGAGACTTACATACTGTTTGTCTCATTCAGTTTTCATTGCCAAAGGTAGACTATAGTTTTCACATTAATGTGATGAGTTCAGATTATTAAAAAACAGTAATAGAATTTCAATTTAAAGTCACCTTTTCATTTACTTTCCAAAATTCCACTAAGCTACTCCTCACGGTTTAAATTCAGATTTTAATACGACTGCGTTGTCATGATTTTTGGTAATAAAACAGCTTTCGAAAAGCATCTCATGGTAAAATATCCATTAAGACAAAAAAAAAACGACCCACTGAAAGGATAGGAATTATCCAAACGGGGTGTAAGTCGCTAAATGTCGTGTACATGTACAGAAAAACAACTGATGACAATTTCAGAAAAATTGGATGAGTTAATCAAGGGAAAGAGGTCCACAAATTGAGCAAGTCAATGACGTGTTGGTCCACCTCTGACCCTTATTTTGATCATATTGGACAGAATCTGGCATAATATCCCTGTGGAGGAGATCCAACAACCAATCAGTTAATGCCAATCCGAGTAACAGCTTGCTTAAAGGCCAGAAGTGGACAAACGCGTCATTGACTTGCTCAGTTTGTAAAGCTCTTCCTCTTGAATAACTCATCCCATTTTTCTGAAATTGTAATCATTTTTCTGTACTTCTACACTCCTGGAAATTGAAATAAGAACACCGTGAATTCATTGTCCCAGGAAGGGGAAACTTTATTGACACATTCCTGGGGTCAGATACATCACATGATCACACTGACAGAACCACAGGCACATAGACACAGGCAACAGAGCATGCACAATGTCGGCACTAGTACAGTGTATATCCACCTTTCGCATCAATGCAGGCTGCTATTCTCCCATGGAGACGATCGTAGAGATGCTGGATGTAGTCCTGTGGAACGGCTTGCCATGCCATTTCCACCTGGCGCCTCAGTTGGACCAGCGTTCGTGCTGGACGTGCAGACCGCGTGAGACGACGCTTCATCCAGTCCCAAACATGCTCAATGGGGGACAGATCCGGAGATCTTACTGGCCAGGGTAGTTGACTTACACCTTCTAGAGCACGTTGGGTGGCACGGGATACATGCGGACGTGCATTGTCCTGTTGGAACAGCAGGTTCCCTTGCCGGTCTAGGAATGGTAGAACGATGGGTTCGATGACGGTTTGGATGTACCGTGCACTATTCAGTGTCCCCTCGACGATCACCAGTGGTGTACGGCCAGTGTAGAAGATCGCTCCCCACACCATGATGCCGGGTGTTGGCCCTGTGTGCCTCGGTCGTATGCAGTCCTGATTGTGGCGCTCACGTGCACGGCGCTAAACACGCATACGACCATCGTTGGCACCAAGGCAGAAGCGACTCTCATCGCTGAAGACGACACGTCTCCATTCGTCCCTCCATTCACGCCTGTCGCGACACCACTGGAGGCGGGCTGCACGATGTTGGGGCGTGAGCGGAAGACGGCCTTACGGTGTGCGGGACCGTAGCCCAGCTTCATGGAGACGGTTGCGAATGGTCCTCGCCGATACCCCAGGAGCAACAGTGTCCCTAATTTGCTGGGAAGTGGCAGTGCGGTCCCCTACGGCACTGCGCAGGATCCTACGGTCTTGGCGTGCATCCGTGCGTCGCTGCGGTCCGGTCCCAGGTCGACGGGCACGTGCACCTACCGCCGACCACTGGCGACAACATCGATGGACTGTGGAGACCTCACGCCCCACGTGTTGAGCAATTCGGCGGTACGTCCACCCGGCCTCCCGCATGCCCACTATACGCCCTCGCTCAAAGTCCGTCAACTGCACATACGGTTCACGTCCACGCTGTCGCGGCATGCTACCAGTGTTAAAGACTGCGATGGAGCTCCGTATGCCACGGCAAACTGGCTGACACTGACGGCGGCGGTGCACAAATGCTGCGCAGCTAGCGCCATTCGACGGCCAACACCGCGGTTCCTGGTGTGTCCGCTGTGCCGTGCGTGTGATCATTGCTTGTACAGCCCTCTCGCAGTGTCCGGAGCAAGTATGGTGGGTCTGACACACCGGTGTCAATGTGTTATTTTTTCCATTTCCAGGAGTGTATATCACATTTACCGATTTCCTTCGCATTTGATAATTCCTTCGTGATGCGTCGCATTTTTTCCTAATTGTGTAATAAGGCAAACAGCTACTCAGAGATTTATATTAAGAACATGCAGTCAGCATTTTACATGAGGCAGTAATGCAGAATGGTACGGAGCAGAACTGTGTTGTCCGACGCGCAAGCAAGTATCAATAGTTGGACCTAAACGAAATCTGTGAGATGGAGTTAGAAAATGGTACCCGTTGGTAAACTTTTCGCATGATTCAGTAGATGTATTTTTCTAAGACATAGATTCAATACGTGAAAGCTAGCTATTGTGTTGCGATTATTTGATGAGAGAGCCACTCTGTATATTATTGATAACCATTCATTGTATTTAGTTTCATTTACAGAAGATCAGATTCATTTTAGAGTAACTAGCACCACATGAACATGTAATGTAATTTACACAGCTATGTTCCTATGTAAAAGTAGTGTACCAAAGGTTATTGTAGATCAGAATACTGCATATGGGTGAAACTGTAATCGAAATTTAGAACACTAGCTTTCACATTCTTAGTAATACATTGAGACACTGTATTCTTGTCGAAACAAAAAATGTAAGTTTATAATACTGCTAAATTTTATTAACTATACAATAGTGGTGACAAGAAACATTCTTACGAAGAGGTTTTGCCACACACAGTCATCAAGTTTCAGCCACAAAGTTTCAGATTCTTGGTTGCGGAAAAAAATCGTGCTTTGTGTGCAGCTATGCTAATGACACAGGTAATAAGAGTGCTGTTAGGCAGTGAGTAAAGTGTGTTAAAGTGTCAGGAGTTGCAAACACTGAGCTCCACCTTCGGCATCGTTCGGGACATCTTGCAACAGCCACAGCGCCCGACGTAATGAACCGTGCGGTTGTCATTACTCGTGCAGAACGGCACATCAAAACCTGATAACTGGCTCTGTTGTTGTCAATGAGCTATGGAAGAATGTTTGTGCGAGATCCTTGGAAGGTGTGTTCGAGATGGGTTCAACGAACTCTCAAACAACAATATTCAAAGAAAAGCCTTTACATCCGAACTGTTGTGGGAGTTTCAGGCCAATGGGAAGAGCTTTCTGTCACGGCTCGATGTAGGTGAGGAAGTCTGGGTGCGTCATTTCGAGCCGGAAACTAACAGGGAGTCACTGGTGTGTCACCACCCGAAGCGTCGTAAAAGGATAAAACTCAAGGCAGCTCCACTCTTCTGGCGAAGCGATGATGACAGTCTTTTGGGACAGTGAGTTTCGTTCTCTTGGATATGTTGCCAAAACGGTCAACCAGTAATTCGGAGGTATATGTGTAGGTCCTTAACAACCTCAAGAACCATTAACGACGGCTTCAGTCAGAGAAAAATCCAAAGGAAATCTTGCTCCAACACAACAATGTACGCCCGCATTTAAGTGTTAGAATCCAGGAACACATCTCTATGCTGGGTATGACATCATTGCCTCATCCACCCCATAGCCCAGGACAAATAAAGTGTATAATGGCTATTGGCATCCCCAAATGGTACACAAACATGATAAAATTATGGTGTAAGAACTCGTAGTCTGTAATGTAAGCACACTGTCCTCATTCCTTATCTTATCAGTCCACCTAACTTCCAATGTCAGTCAACGGCCCCACATCTCAGACGCTTCGACTATCTTTTCTTCCGGTTGTCCCACAGTCCATGGTTCACTATATATTACGCTTTGCTCAAAACTTACATTCTCCGAAATTTCTTAAGGTGATTAAGGAAAACATGAAATACTAGCATACTTCTTTAGGCCAGGAATATCCTCTTTGCTGTAATTCTTCTTCGCTTTCACAGACGATAGCAATGTCATCAGCGAATCACCTCATTAATATCCTGTCACTTTTAATTTTGATCCCAATTTCGGAGCTTTCTTTTATTTCCGTCGTTACTTATTCGACGTGTAGATTGAGCAACAGAAGCGAAAGACTATATCGTGCATTACGCCATTTTTAATCCGACCACTTCGTTCTTATTCTTACAATTATTATTTTGCCCTTTTAGTTTCTGTACTTATTGTGCATTACCCTCCTTTCCCTACAGCTTATTCCTTTATTTGTAAGACTTTCGAACATCTTGCACCACTTTACACTGGTAAGCGCTTGTGACATGTCGACAAATCCTTTTAACAAGTCTTGCTTCCATTACCACCTGCAGTGTTAGACATGCTTCTCTGGTGGACTGCTAACATCTCCTTTCACAAATGAATTAACTGATCAGTATCTTCACATACTTTTTCTATCTCTTCGTGTTCTGCTTGTGGCGTCAGTATGTGTACCTGAACTATTATTATAGGCGCTGGTTTGCTGTCAATTCTGACAAAACCATATCCCTGAACTGTCCACAGTAACGCACCCTGTGCCCTATTTTCCTATTCATAAAGAATTCTGCTACCGTTCATATTAACCTTTATTCATCTGACCAGAAATCCTTGTCTGCTTTCCGTTTAATTGAACCCCAGCATATTTAGACGAGTCTTTACATTTCACTTGAAAGTTTCCCTTATATGCTGAAACTTTCCACACTCCATCCTATAGTACGTCATCATTTCTTTGTTTATACAATTCTTCTTCTCATGGTTACCTAGTCAGTACCCTCCCGGAGATCCGAAGGAGGGACTAATCAGGAATCTTTTGACAACGGAGAGATCATCACGACACTTTTTCAGTTACAGGCTGAATGCCCTTTTGAGAACATTTGATGTGTCTTTAATGCAGTAGTTTCCACTGCCTTTTGCGTCCTCTTGCCGTTGATCATTGCCAATTCTTCTGACTTCCCATCTCAGAGGAAACTCTGTGTGTTCCTTCACTCTCTTTGACATGATCACTGGTGGAACGAGGGTGGTAGACCGGGTATCTTGGGCAACAATTGCTGATGATTTTTATCCAAAGTTTAAGCAGTGGCTGGATTTGAAATTGGGACTACTGACTTTTTCATTAATAGTCAGATATGTTACCTCTACACTATGGGTTATCAATATGCAACTATAATTACATATCTCTAATCGAGAACTAAAATTAGAACTTCACTCTAAAATATAAATACTTTTCAATATATGAAAGTCTCAAGTACGAAACACACATGGTGCTCCTACTGTCATAATTTAATTGTTCTATAAGATTTCTAAGAAGATATTGGCACTGCTTATAAAAATTACGGTTTAAGCAGCACTAGTTGATGACCAAAATTCGATATCTGTACTACATTTTACAGGCACAATGAGCCTTCAAATTCAATACTTCCACACCTGAATAATTTATATTATTCTTTAAAATATGCGAAGCTCACTTATTGGCATTCCAGGAATAAATTATAGGTTACTCGACGAGTGTATTTTGATTTCTGCACCACACACTAAATTTAGAAAGAAACGTAAAAATTGTATCTGTAACATTCCAAAACAAACATGGGCATTGCTGTTGATGTAAATTACCATTTAAAATGTCGTGACAGTTACCAAAATAAACAATGTCATTGCTATTATACTGGCATTGATGACATATGCTCGCAAATAGCAGTCTCAGCTAGTTCGACATTCATCCATACACATTCACAGTATTGAAATACATTTAGCATAGTAATATATTCAGAATGCCTACACTAGGACAATGGTTGTTTTGGCATAACGAGCACCGATTGTCCGTGCCAGTAACCAAAACTTTTGGGGAGGTGTAGCTCTTGAAATGTGTTTCCCAAACAGCATTATCTGTAGTAGTACTGCATATTCATATTGGTAAGAAAAGAGAGTCGCTAATCTTTCAAGTATGTGCTTGCAGTGGACATTTTGGTGAATCCCTGATAGGTTATTAACTTCATCTTGCAGTACAAACGTTTGCCATCTTCTCCTGATAATTCTGAATCACGCTACTTCGACGAAATAGCATACTGAACAATAGTAATACACTTACACACATGTAAGAAACGATAGTTGATATGCTTTAAGCTACCTACTTTCAAAGCACCGAAACATTATAACGAATCGATGGTGGGGAATTAATTTTATTAGTTGTATCTAGTTTAGATGTCGACTTTTCACCTCTGTCTTGCCCCACCATGCTCTTGGTCACATTTTATCTCCGTCTTGTTACACCACTGTCTTTGGTAACGTTGTGTTGTATGTAAACAGTTCTTATGATGAAGTCCTCTTTGTGTATTATCAAAATAGACAATTTCAGTGGTAGATCATAATACAGGTCCCCTCGAAACTTCGTCTTTTTATGCAATAATGATGTTTCGTCAGTACGTTTGTCTGTGGCTGTGTTGGAGCATTACAATTAGGTTATTTGCATTATTTAATAGTTGATCGTGGAAAATGCAGTCTGCAAACGATTCAGGGGGTTTTAGCATCGTTGTTCCAGTCGATAAATGTTGCAACCTTCGTGGAAAGTTGTTTTCTGTACATAATTTGAAGTAGGCCTAAATATTTTGCAATAAAAAGCAAAAATTGCTAAGCAGCATCAGCTGTATTTTTCTATTATATAACATGATACATCTTCCCCCGTGAATTTGTGCTTGCTAAGGTGAAATTTTACCGAAAAACTAGTTAAAGTGTCAGGTGATGTCAGTTCGTACTAAGAACGACGAAAACATAGCCTCAGATCGAATTGCACACACTGTATACGTATTTGGACGTGGAGATACCATTGCTACTCTTTACATAAACGTTGTGTGTGTGTGTGTGTGTGTGTGTGTGTGTGTGTGTGTGTGTGGTACGTTGATGCATTTTAGATGTAGAAATAGTGCATGTTACACTCTTTACATTTTTTTGTGTAAATACTCTTTTGAACATGTCGCAAAAAAATAGAATCATTCGAATACTTTCTACCATGCCCAAGATGACTGTTCTGTGCCTACACTGTGATTGCTGTTTCATTTTAATGGCTGCTAAAATACTAACCTTGTCTTGCCTTGTCATTTAGTGGTTACGATGTTATTGACAAAGGTAATGGTGTCATGATGACGATGTCACAGGTAAGATGATGAGGGTCGTGATGCCACAAATCTAAGCAAATTAAAACTTTTAGACTATGTGCACTGGGCCATATATGCCATACTAGTAATATTATTATTAATTTTGTGGCTGTAATTAATGAAATCAAGTAACTCATTTGCACAATTCGCATTATGCTTTCCTAGCGCTTACTGAATTAATTCTACAGGACAAAGAAACTATTTGTTGTACTAGGTAAAATAACGTCAATGTTCATGTTCTCAATTTTTAACAAACTCTTAATCAAATATCAGGGGGGAATGATGTGAGTGGTCACTTACACAATGCAGATCTATTAAGTATCTTGGAAGCAACAGATAATCAACACTTTACTGGCATGTTACGATGGCGAGCTTGCAGAACACCCTGCCATCCATAGAATTATGACCATATCTCAGCTCTATATATAAAATCTTCATTCAATTGACAGCTTCCTTAGACTGATGACCAGTCTGTGGTGCTCGCTGTAGCATTATCTTCCAGTCACATTTCAGTTCAGGATGGATAACACAGAGGGACACCAAATGCTACTGTGCTGCTATGATACTCAGTGCCCCACACCTTACTCTGCTTGCCTGCAGCACGTGAACAATCACTTTTTTTTTCTAATGGACAATGCTACTTAAACTCTTCTACATGTATTATAAATTTACATATGATTTTCTCAGTGTTTATAGATGCACATCAGCAACATTCAGATACAAACCAAAACTATGTTCGTAAACAAAACATAAGTTATGGAAAATGTATATTTATAGCACTATACCAAATATAATATTTAAAAAAGAAATTTTAATACACCTCTGTTATTTCACCTTCCATTTTATAAATAAAATTTCTTCATAAAGAACAACAGCAGCTAATATTTTGCATGTTGCCTTGTTACCTAATAAACTCATCATTTTATTCCAACTCACCGAACAAGGCATGGACACATTAACATTACAGCTTCATATAAATTCAGTACTGTCTCAAACAGCTCATTTTAAGGAGAAGAATAATCAAATATAATTTTCAAGTTACTAAAATATGTTGTATTGCATAATTCCAGACTGATTTAGTATACCTCATATCCCTACCGATTTGTACTACTAAGTCATGGTATTACTTTCATCTGCATCAATTTTCAAACTTTTTTCACATGTTCATCCCAAGACTAATTGTCTATACTAACTAATTGTCACATTGTTTAGATCTAATACTGTTCTGTTGACAACAATGTATATATGAACAACTATTTGCTTTTAAACCACAGTATCATAATGAACTGATCGGGTACTGCATTTATATCTAAATAACTGTAGTGTAATAAAATTTATTTTTGTATACTCAGAAGTACAATTACTACACAGAATTTCAGGTGCAATTTTCAGTGAAAAAGTTGGTTTTCAACTTAATCTCACATATTCCCATTTCATTCCGTACACAGAATCCTCACTAAAGAAAACATTCTGTGATTCACACCATTTCTCATCCCAGATCATGGAATGCAAGTGTAATGTAGTTTTTTATACTAGTGGCAGCAAATGCTTAACACTGCCCCTCTATGCCTCCTCACAGTGAAACTTGCCTCTTGACTATTTGGACCCCTGGTTATGGTTTATCCTTACTTTATCTTATCATTCTCCATATGAATAGTTCATATACTACCTTTATTTTCTATATACAGTCAGTTCACATTTTTGAGGACTAGTGTATTCCTTTCACATCTTCATCTCACATCAAATGTGTTCAGTGTGTTAAATTTCCATGAGGTGTTCCTGTAATATAGTCTAACATTATAGACCTTACATTTTGCATTTGAATAAAATATTTCATATTCGTCCATAATATAAAAAGATGTAAGAGTTATGCAAATTAAAGTTATGATCCCAACTGACTAACATTTATTTCATTTTCACTTTGTTTCATTCATTTCTAATTTGTACTTGATTATGTCTGTGGATATGATACAGCAAAGAAGAGAATACAAGATATTTATAAGCATTGTATAGTGCCACTTCATATGCAGAAATAGATGCAAAGCAAAGATGTTTTATATATATATATATATATATATATATATATATATATATATATATATATATATATATATATATATATCCAAATACTAAAAAAAAGTCAGATCACCCTTTACTACTGCTGTTTCTATTCTTTGACTTTTAGTTTCAATTACTCATTTGTTTGCTCCACTCTCATTATAATTAAGGATAACATTGTGTGCAGGATGTTCTTTACTGAGACTTATAGCTGTTATTATGATAAACAAGATTATTAGTATTTCATTCAAACCTCTAAACTACATTATGAGAAGATTACTAACTGGTCCCCTCTACAACATCCTGCGTGCTACCTCCAACTATAAATCTTTATTTTCTGGCCGGCCGCAGTGGCCGAGCGGTTCTAGGCGCTACAGTCTGGAACCGCGCGAGCGCTACGGTCGCAGGTTCGAATCCTGCCTTGGGCATGAATGTGTGTGATGTCCTTACGTTAGTTAGGTTTAAGTAGTTATAAGTTCTAGGGGACTGGTGACCTCAGATGTTATGTCCCATGGTGCTCAGAGCCATTTGAACCATTTTTTTTCTGTTTCTCTTTATCTCTGTTTCCTAATGTTATCATTTCTCATGTCATCTTATCACTTTATCATTCTCCGCTATTCCTTCATTTCTCAATCATTCTAATAACTGCTCGAAATTATTTCATTACCATTCCTCATCAAAATTCATAAATTCACTTAGTAATATCCTATCAGTTTTCTTACAGACAAATTAACAAAGAAATTACTCTTATATATCCTTCTCCTCATGCATAGCATGGATACAAATTCAAAACTCTGTCTTATTGCCATTCCTAATTTCCCTACAATGCTGTCACACTTTCATATCTATGGAATTACACAATGCAGTTCACTGGTGTTCATGTTACTGTAGCCATTTTATTCCTCTCCCCAAGCAGTTAAACTATCATTTCACCATCAGGAACTATGTCACGTTCAGGAATTTCGCTATATCATGATTAGTTAACTTATTTATCACTGATATGTGCAGTTTGGCCCTTAGTCTCAAAGGGTGGAATCGACTGATTGAGTTTAGGTTACCAGGACAATATTTATACATTTACTTATAACATGAACAAATAGAATCATAGGGCACACATTTGACTTGATCAGATAATAGGCTACAATCACTGGAGTCACAAACAATCTTTTCAAGACCAAATATTAATACTGAAATAAATTATTTTTCATACCAAATAAAATTTAAGTGAATTTAGCAACATAATTAGAACAGCAGCAGCATGCAAAAACGAGCTGGCACAAGGCAAATTAAGAAATATATTTGATGTAAAAGATAAAATATTTTCTATAAATGCTATAACTATTAATAGCATTAGTTTCCCATTCAAAGGACCATGGGTGTTTGCCGTTAGAAAACTACCGTAAACATGTGCCTTGTACACGAACCACTGTCTGCATCCTCACATACAATGCACAATAATATATCACGGAAACGAATCTGAAAAAGTTCAGTATTAGAAACAGAAACAACTGTGTGTCATTATATCAATACCATAAGCCACTCATAATACACACGACCAGTACGACAACACTGTTAATCATAACATAAACAAACATCTAGCAAACTGACTTTCCAACTGATAGCATACAATCAATGCAAAATCTGTGGCCTATACAGCAAGCTTAATACACTGTGGGCAGCAACCTCCAATCATCAGTCATTAACACAATCTTGCGAGACGCTGTCTATGAGTAGTTGTTAAATGATACCAGATTACAGTATAAAATGCTGTTTTGTGCGGCTAATAGTATACACATCACAGACATACTATGATCTGTGTGCCTGATAAGGAAGAAACACCGAAACACTAGAATCAGTATTCATAATACACAGGTTCCAGCACCCCAAGTCTGCACAATTCAGCGGGCCCGCAATAAGTACCGTCTGTGCGCATTACCTCACACGAAAACTCCCACTCTCGACTTGTGGCGAAATTCCTACCAGTGGCCGACCAACATCATCAACAGCCACGGTTCTGCTTACAATCCTCTATCTCAGCTTGTGAGCTAATTGAACGAGTAAACGAGGACGCAAAATAGCATGCAGCAGAATGCAATTAGAAAACAGACAAAGATGAATAATCCCGAAAGCATTTAACTGGAATGCACTCAATTGAAAAACAATGATTAAAAACCTAGCTCTCACAGAATTAAGCAAGTCACAACCAAAGGACACAACTTAGTTAGAAAAACGAGAATCAGTTCCAATATCTGCTGCACATATCATAGCAGAAGGGTTGCTATGGACAGGAAGTCACCTCATTGCTGGAATACGCTGTCTCCGAAGATACAAAGCGACGCTATTACGATAACACCAAGCTGGAGATTAAGTTGTCATATCTAAGAGGGAAAAGGGAACATATGATGGAATATGGACATACCTAATCAGTTCAAAATGTCTCGAGACTGGACTAATAAAAATTATTTAAATAAAAATGAATTTTTGTGTATCACATTTTCAAACCTGATTCAAAAGTATCAAATGAATATTCATAGGCACATGCAGATTCGTAAACCCTTGCAGATAATACTAAAAATTTCTGATCGTGAATTACTAAAAGCTATGAAGATCGTTGTAAGATTTAAAATAAAAAATGTGGAGCACATGTAATAGATAATTAATAGTAAGGAGGTGACCTATTCATGCATCAATTATGTATTGCATGAGCCGTCTTTTAATCTTCAAGTATTTTTAAAAATACTAAAAGTTCAGAATCACAGATTTTCGGAAATGTTCCTGTAGGGTTAGGGACAGGTATGGAAGTAGGAAAAATTATGTTGTACTTTCCAGTCTGATTAAGAAACGTGGCACATTAATCATTCTTTTTTCTTTAAATAACTATTTTCTGCTATTTATTCAAGTGTGTGAATGTTTTCAATCGACTTCAGACATTTTGATGAGGGTACAAGAGATATGCGGTGAATTTCAGGTTTATTTCTCTTTCTCTACTCCTGATTCAATAACTATATCGCCTCCTCCTATGCATATCTCACGAAAAGGCTGTGAATGTAAAATCTGGGAGATTCGTAATCACATGAAGGCTTACCAACAACCTTTCTTCCTGGAAGCGATCTGCGACGAATAGGAAAAGAGGGAAATGGAGTGGAACGCAAAATAATGTCTGCCACACACTGGAGAAAGCGAGTTACTATTACGTTGTGATCCATTTCTGAGCAATGTTGAAATTTCGAGTTTCTAGTTCACAGGGAACTTGGTTTACAATCAATTGCAGAACTTGTACCGAACAGACATATAAGAAAGCGACCTAATAAAAACGTGACAAAAATATTGAAACGTTAAGATTATGGTTTTAATGCTGCAGATATTATACATAGTCTCCCCCCCCCCCCCCCCCTTGATTACAATACCCATAACGTTCCTACAACCATATTAAACTCTCAGAAAAATCGTTATTTGACATGTACTCAACTCGCGCCTCAGTTAAGCTTGAATGTCAGTTATGTCACAAATTTTGAACTTCTGTACTTTGTCATTTTGTTGTAGGTTCGTAATGACAGCTCCGTTTCATCGCCTGTGATGATTTTATTTTCCAGAAAAGAATTGTCCGCCTTTAGTATTTCAATCTCGTCACGGCAGGCAGCCAAACGCCGTTATTTTCGATCACGAGTCAAGGAATGTGGGACAAACTTATCACAAATTTTTCTCTATTTCATCATCATGGAGAACGTTTTGAAAACTTGATTTAGAAATTTTCAGTTCGTTGCTCCACTACAACTTGTGGAACAACAACTTTGACATACTACGATCGCACTTCCACTACTTAACACTGCCTGCTCACAACTGACTGGCCAAATCCGCATAGTTACTGCGTTGACATCGTTTGTGAGCCAGTAATGAAATTAGTCTCGGAACCTTTTGTAAGACATTGTACAGGTGCATGAAATAATCTGAAAGGACTTCCAAGAGGAAATTTTGAGATTAGGAGTTAGTCTGTACAGCTCAAAAAGATTCTAAATCTCGGGACAAGAACGAGTGAAGTTGGAAATTAATATGGATACTATTATCGGCATAATGCAATCAGAGGGAAGAAACAATTAGATTCAGAGACAATATTCAGTTCAGTACTTTAAAAGCAAATGAAATAACTGATGTTTAGAAGTTGTTGGGAGAGGAACATGTTATTATGGGACCAGTGGGACCGAATGGATTATTTATTGATAAGATCGTAGGGGAAGTGGGGCAGGAAGTAGCAGTTAACCTTTAACGCCAGCGAAAGCTCCACAGGTCACAGGCCACACATGGTACGGCATTGTTTGCTGTATACGGAAATACTTTGTCAGTGAGCGGATGCACAACACGAAAGTAGATGCGACGAAATTAATTACACGTCTCTCATTCTTCCTTTAAAACTGCATTTTGGACAAGCACCGGCCAACTTTGAACTACATATTTTTGTTGAATAGATATTTCTGTTCACTGTTATGTTTTAACTTACAGATGTTTACAAGTTACTACTGTTCACATGAAATATAGAAACAAAGGCAAATAGTTCTCTCTCCTTTCTGAAAAAGAATGTCCAACTACGCTCAACAATAAAGAAATATTTTCCCCATCATTTGAGAGGTAGTTGAGTAACTATTTTTTCATTGTCACTGTTAGATATAAGCTCTGAAACTAATGCATTTTTTTTAGATGTACTCTGAACGTATCAAACAAGGGGCAAAATTTGTGAAGATGCTTGTTTCTGTCAAAAACAATATATATATATATATATATATATATATATATATATATATATATATATATATATATATATATAGGTCTTGCAAGTGCAGCGTTTTCAAAAAACAGTAGTGAATCATTTGAGAGCTGACATTTACTTTTTTTCCTTTTCTAATGCATCTTTACATCACTCAGATTTCTGAACCACATTTTCTTTTAGACTTAGGCTAAATCAAAAAATGTACATCTGATGTCGTATGTTGACATCTTAAAATTATTCCGTATAAACTTTGAGAAACTTAGAAATTTTAAAGTTCACAAGGCGTCATTTCCACCCATATGAACTCCGTTCCATCCCTTTTTCTTTCACTAATACTGTCTAATTACCGCGACACTCTTGTCACGATAAAACATTCTCTGTTAGCTCCTGGGATCACTCTAAATTCATTACATGTGAGTCAACACTAGACTTGTATGAGTATTGTCTCAGTAGCTCTTCCCATAAACACACATCAAAAGAAGTTTTGCATCACCCCGGTTCCCAGAACTACTGAAGAAAGACGTTGACTATCGGTATTGTATCACAGACACAGTCCCTTTGACTGTTCAGAGATGTCGCTGAACCCACCCAAAGATATAAACAACCATGCATGAACAGCGACTATTAGACGGAGGGGGCCCGACAGCCGATCAGTTCCAGTCATTCCACCAGGAAGGAGGTACACGGCTAGTGTCGTCTGTAGTTCAACCATGCCTATACGGTCAACTCCGCGGTTCCATCGTGTCCGCATTGTTACTTTGTGCCAGGAAGGACTCTCAACAAGGGAAGTGTCCAGGCCTCTCGGTGTGAAACAAAGCGATGTTGTTCGGACATGGAAGAGACACAGAGAGACAGGAACTGTCGATGACTTGCCTCGCTCAGGACGCCCAAGGGCTACTGCTGCAGTGGATGACCGATAACTACGGATTATGGATCGGAGGAACCCTGACCGCAACGCCACCAATTTGAACAATGTTTTTTGTGTAGGCGCAGGACGTCGTGTTACGACTCAAACTGTGCGCAATAGGCTGCATGGTGCGCAACTTCACTCCCGGCGTCCATGACGAGGCCCATCTTTGCAACCACGACACCATGCAACACGGTACAGATGGGCCCAACAACATGCCGAATAGACCACTCAGGGTTGGAATCAAGTTCTCTTCACCAATGAATGTCGCATATGCCTTCACCAGACAGTCGTCGGAGACGTGTTTGAAGGTAATCCGGTCAGGTTGAACGCCTTAGACACACAGTCCAGCAAGTGCAGCAATGTGGAGGTTCCCTGCTGTTTCGTGGTGGCAGTATGTGGGGCAGACGTACGCCGCTGATGGTCATGGAAGGCGCCGTAACGGCTGTATGACACGTGAATGCCATCCTCCGACGCGATAGTGCAACCAAATCGGCGGCATATTGGTGAGGCATTCCTCTTCATGGACGACAATTCGCGGCCCCATCGTGCACATCTTGTGAATGACGTCCTTCAGGATTACAACATCGCTAGACTACAGCGGCCATCATGTTCTCCAGACATGAATCCTGTCGAACATGCCTAGGATAGATTGAAAAGGGCTTTTTATGGACGACGTGAGCCACCAACCACTCAGAGATCTACGCCGAATCGCCGTTGAAGGCTTTGACAATCTGGACCAACAGTGCCTTGATGAACTTGTGGATAGTATGCCACGACGATTACACGCATGCATCAAAGCAAGGGGACGTGCTACTGGGTATTAGAGGTACCGGGTGTACAGAAATCTGGACCAACACCTCTGAAGGTCTCGCTGTATGGTGCTACAACATGCAAAGTGTGGTTTTCATGAGTTATAAAAGGGGTGAAAATTATGTTTATGTTGTTTTTTATTCCAATATTCTGTACAGATTCCGGAACTCTCAGAACCGAGGTGATGCAAAACTTTCTAAAATGTGTGTATCTTTTTCTACAAATCCTTCCTTCAGGAAATTCCTAGTAATTTCTTCCTGACGATTGTCCACTCTGTCACGAAATAGTCATTCACCTCTTTCTTCGGTTATTCAGCACGACATACTGTACCCTTTTACCTAATTATGCCAATCATCGAAGTTAGTTTCATCTTCCCTTAGCGAATCCCCTTTTCCAAAGGTGTTGGTCTTTCAACTCATCGATAGGGATGCAATCAGATTTCATTATTGACAGTTTCATGCATTTTTTATACTTCGATATTGTTTCCTGCCAGTCCTCTGTTTCCTAATGACCCAAGATAGACCATTACATTTCAGACTTTTAAAAATTGATTGATTTCATCACTGTCAAATATGCTGTGCTAGATACAAGGGCAAAATATAACTAACACTCCTCTTTGACAAAACTGGGAACACCAGGCCGTTGGGCCGTTTGTTTCACTTTGCGTTCGGGAGACGAATTAGTGAGTCGGATAGCAGGTTTCCGATTAGTTTCGATTATTGACTCCACGATAGCCTCCATTAGTCACATTTCTACACCAGACAGAATCTCTGTTTGCATTTATGGCTTGGTATTCGTTCCAGATCTGTAACAATTGTGGTTACTGTCAAAATTACACTGAAGCGCCAAAGAAACTGGTATTGGCATGAGTCTTCAAATACCGAATATGGCGCTGAACAGGCAGAATACGACGCTGCGGTCGGCAACGCCTATATAAGACAAGTGCAGTTGTGAGTTCGGTTGCTGCTGCTGCAATGACAGGACATCAAGATTTAAGTGAGTTTGATCATGTTGTTATGGTTGGTGCATGAGCGATGGGACACAGCATCTCCGAGATAGTGATGTAGTGGGGATTTTCTTGTACGAAAATTTCACGAGAGTACCATGAATATCAGGAATCCGGTAAAATATCAAGTCTCCGACATCGCTAAGGGCGTTAAAGGATCCTGCAAGAACGGGACCAACGACGACTGAAGAGAATGGTTCAGCGTGAAAGAAGTGCAACCCTTCCGCAAATTGCTGCAGATTTCAATGCTGGGACATCAACAAGTGTCAACGTGTGAACCATTCAATAAAACATCATCGATATGGGGTTTCAGAGTTGAAGGCCTACTCGGGTACCCTTGATGACTGCACGACACAAAGCTTTACATCTCGCCTGGACTTGTCCGCACCGATATTGATCTGTTGATGGCTACAAACATGTTGCTTAGTAGAATGAGTCTCGTTTCAAATTATATCGAGCAGATGGACGTGTACGGGTATGGAGACAAGCTCATGAATCCATAGACGCTGGATGTGAGCAGGGGTTGTTCAGCCTGGTGGAAGCTCTGTAATGGTGTGGGTCGTGTGCAGCTGGAGGCATGTGGGACCCCTGATGCGTCTAGATACGACTCTAACAGGTGACACATACGCAAGCATCCTGTCTGATCATCTGCATCCATTCATGTCCATTGTACATTCCGACGGACGTGGGCAATTCCAGCAGAACGATCCGACATCCCACACGTCCAGAATTGCTGCAGAATGGCCCCAGGAACACTCATCTGAATTTAAACACTTTTTATGGGCACCAGACTCCCCAGCCATGAACATTATTCAGCATATCTGCGATGCCCTGCAACGTGCTTTTCAGAGCACATCCCCACATCTCCATCCCCTCGTACTCTTACGGATTTATGGATAGCCCTGCAGGATTCATGGTGTCAGTTTCCTCCAGCACTAATTCAGAGTGGAGTCCATGCCAAGTCGTGTCGCGACACTTCTGCGTGCTCGCGTGGGCCCTACACGTTGTTAGGCAGGTGTACCAGTTTCTTTGGTTATTCAGTGTATCTGCTCGATACTAAGTATTGGAAGCTACTACGTGACTAATATAGTTTTTCAGACTGCTGCTATTCATTCTCATCCTTCTTTGGGCATCCTGAAGCCATTCCCAACTTAGTTTCTTAATCAAATCTTTTTCTTCTCATGTCGTATCTAAGTGTTCAAGATTCTCTTTCACACAATACACATGCTTTGCCTCGCTTGGTTTCCGAGGGTAATGTATAGTATTTTAACCTCTCTTTGTTACAGGACTGTTTTTGTTTTCACCGATCTTTGGGTTTAAAACAGGGCAGTTTCTTTGAACATGAACCCAACCGCGTGACTCACCAGCCAGAAATTGATCTAATGTAAACATTTTTCTGTGGTAGTATTAATTTTATGAATTCATCTATAAAAACGCGATGAACATCACTAACAGGCTCAAATTTCCTTTTCAGAGCAAGCTTACCACTAAATCATACATTCCAAGTGCTGGTTTAATCTCGTATTTTCGCTTTCCGTTCGTAGTAACAGACATTTACCTTCAATAGCTAAGTGGTCTGTATCTGTCTTTGCACTGCTGTACCATGCATCTCTTCAGCTGTTTCCATCGTTCCTTAACTTTTTCCTCCTTGTTACTAGATTTTACAGGTTGCAATATCACATGAGTGTAATTTTTATTGATTCATCTCCATTTGGAGCTATATGACTGCTCTGAAATTCACGCTTATGTGCTTGACAGATGGTTCATCGAACAACTTTCACAATATTCTCTGCCGTTCCTCTCTCAGTACGCGAGAACAACGAACATTTATATTTCTCCGTGCGAGCTCTGATTTATCTATTTTATTACAACGATAATTCCTCGCTGTGAAGGTGGGTGTGCCGGCCATTGTGGCCGAGTGGTTCTAGGCGCTTCAGTCGGGAACCGCGCTGCTGCTACGGTTGCAGGTTCGAATCCTGCCTTGGGCATGGATGTGAGTACTCTCCTTAGGTTAGTTCGGTTCAAGTAGTTCAAAGTCTAGGAAGCTGATGACCTCAGATGTTAAGTCCCACAGTGCTCAGAGCCATTTGGACCATTTGAAGGTGGGGATGTCAACAAAAAATTTTCGCTTTCGGAGGAGAACATTGGAGAGTGAAATTGCCTGAAAAGATCTCACAACAACGAAAAAAGCATTTTTTTAATGATTGCCAGCCCAAACTGCGTATCATATCTGATCACTCTCTTTCTTGAAACTTCCTGGCAGATTAAAACTGTGTGCCGGACCGAGACTCGAACTCGGGAGCTTTGCCTTTCGCGGACAAGTGCTCTACCGACTGAGCTACCCTAGCACGACTCACGCCCGGTCCGCACAGCTTTACTTCTGCCAATACCTCACTGTGAGTCGTGCTTGGGTAGCTTAGTACGTAGAGCACTTGCCCGCAAAAGGCACAGGTCCCGAGTTCGAGTCCCGGTCCGCCACAGAGTTTTAATCTGCCAGGAAGTTTCATATCAGTGCACACTGTGCTGCAGAATGAAAATTTCATTCTGGAAACATCCCCAGGCTGTGGCTATGCCATGTCTCCGCGATATCCTTTCTTTCACGAGCGCTAGTTCTGCAAGGTTCGCAGGAGAACTTCTGTAAAGTTTGGTAGGTAAGAGACGAGGTACTGGCAGAAGTAAAGCTGTGGGGACTCGGCGTGAGTCGTGCTTGGGTAGCTCACACGGTAGAGCACTTGCCCGCGAAAGGCAAAGCTCCCGAGTTCGAGTCTCGGTCCGGTACAAAGTTTTAATCTGCCAGGAAGTTTCATATCAGCGCACACTCCGCTGCAGATTGGAAATTTTATTATGGAAACTCTCTTTCTTATTTCGTTATAGGACAAAACGAGATTCCCTTCTTTGAACTTAACCTCCTCCTTCAGTCCTGTCTGTCAAAGATCTCGTAACACATAGCAGTATTCCAGTAGCGGACGGACAATTGTAATTTAGGGTGTCTCTTTAGTAGACCTGGTGTATCTCCTAAGTTTCCTGTTAGCAAATTCTGTCTTTGGTTTGCACTCCCCACCATCTATGTCATTATTCCAATTGAAGCTGTTTAGCTGAATTGATAGCTTTTTGATTTGTCGTGTAAACGAAAGTTAACCGATTTCTTTTAGTGGTCATGTGGTTGACTTCGCAATTTTCATTATTCTTTTCGTACCACGCACGTGAACTTCTCACTTTCGCTGCCTGCTTTTTTATCCCTTTGTGCAAAACTTTACTAGCAGAATGTAACCATTTAAGAATCTCTATTCTCACTCAGTTGACCATCAATGTATTCATGTTATTTTATGTTGTATATTCTAAAACATTATTTCCCACCCTCACCTAGGTAAATACCTGTCTGACACCTAAGACGTGCCTCAGATACAAGCTACGCAAACAATTAGGAAAACGTTCTTACGCTTGAACATAAACTTACTCTTGACGCAGACATATAGGCTGCACAGATTCCGTCCTAGCGACGCCAGGATGGACATCGGGCCACAAACTGCCATTAACATTGCCTCGACCCATATAACATTGCTGACCCCGTATAAGGTACGGAAAAACGCAAAAGAAGACAAAGAGGATTGTGAAACCCTTGCTCATATTTAGATTCAATTTGATCAAATAATTTCTGCAAACATTTCACGCTTTCGTTAAGAGCATTTAATTTTTTTTCTACTTTCCCATTGAACACCATTCTTCTAATCTCATCCAGCTCACATTTGCACTTGCAGACTACCATATTCTGTCCAGATCCACTTCAGTTTTCTTCTTTCGTTTTTATATACAAAATTACTTTGTGAATAAATTGAAAATTTCTGCTGTTGGCAACGTATGTCATCTGTGTCAAAATTCTCACAGTTCATCTCCGAAATTTTGTCTACTCTGCGTTGCCATTCTCTATTTATACTCGTACATGAAGTTGTTCTTCAATTTTCTGTTGTGCCACTGTTTCGTCTGCGTCGCCTGATAACTCGTGGGTTATAGTTTCCATACTGATGTCTTATTTGCCTTATGTTACTGAACTAATTATCTTTCAGATTTGAACTTTATTTCATTAAAAGCAACGCTGACCTGTCCTTTTGTCGCTACGGCTCTCTTAGACCTCTGCGAAGGAGACTGCAGAAACAAACTGCTTAATAACTACTTCATCTCTCCACCACCAGGTAAACAGAAAAGTAAGTTACACATGATTGCTAAACGTCAAGTAGCTTACGTTTCAAAGTGACACAGGTACATGACACCATTTGTTTCAAATTTGTCGTCGAGTCTTTGAAAACAAAGATCGGGACGTCCAACAAGTCGTTTCATTCCTCGGCCATAGAAATCTGCTCCTTGGTTAGGTAGCCATCAGAGAAACGCTATGTGAAAGTCCTCGTCTGTGAATAAATCTCTTTTCCATCACATATTTCGTCAGCTTTCAGGAAAGATGAAACTCATATGGTGCAGGGTCCGGACTTCCCGATCGCCATCACCCAAGTCTGTGCGGCCTTGGTGAAACTGTTGTCATCATTTCACCACAGCTATAAGCGAAATTGCATTTGGCCCTTCACCACAAGAATTTCACGGCGAAACTGTGTGCAATTTTGACGTTTTGCCCACGAGAGTCGTTCTATCCCTCGTACTTCAACTTTGGGGTACATTTACAGTGTGAGTCCGCAGCTCATGGTCTCGCTGTAGCGTTCTCGCTTCCCGAGCCCGAGGTCCCGGGTTCGATTCTCGGCGGGGTCAGGGCATTTTCATCGGCCTCGAGATGACTGGGTGCTGTCGTGTCGTCTTCTTCACCATTATCATTCATCCCCATTACGGTCGGAGGAAGGCAATGGCAAACCACCTCCGCTAGGACCTTGCCTAGTACAACGGTGCGGGTCTCCCGCATCATCCCCTATGCTCTGTCAAGGAGTATGGGATTTTATCATCATCACAGTGTGATGCACCTGTTATCCGTAACGCAGCGGAACTGTGTGAACACGTAGTCTCTTATGACAATACGTCACTGTTGTTGCGCCCTCGCGTTAGCGTGAGACGACATGCGTAACTTACTTTCTGAAGTACTTACGCAAGTTTCCCGCTAACGGTGCACCAGTAAGTCTACGAAGAATTATCGTCAACAACATCTGAGACGTAGCAAAGTTTCCTGAAGTGCAGTGACACGCTTTACCGCTTAAAAAGCATATCGTCAGCAATGGGTGGCTACCTGACTGATCGCGTATCAGACAAATCGGTTGACTGTTACAGGCAACATTACTCAATGGAAGCACGATATACAATACAGTCTATACATACTTTGAGGTAACAGTCACATGTTGAAGCACTTCATACGCAATGATGATAAACGTTCTTCATTTATATTATGACGCCTGTTACAACGTCCTGTACTCATGTAAGACTGTAGAAACCAGTTCACTTTAACATTTAACCCCGTGTCGAGGAACTGCCTGAAAATACAAAGCTGTCCATTACAGCTGCAACTCTATGGACGCGGCGTGCAGCAAGTCAAATAGGCATGTAGCCCACTACTTGCTACGGTCGCAGGTGCGAATACTGCCTCGGGCATGGTTGTGTGTGATGTCCTTAGGTTAGTTAGGTTTAACTAGTTCTAAGTTCTAGGGGACTAATGACCTCCGAAGTTGAGTCCCATAGTGCTCAGAGCCATTTGAACCAACCCACTACTTGTTTGTAAATGCAAATGATCACTATTTAGGTACGACCACACAAAATACACTATAACATCAAAAGTATTGTGATACTCCTATATAACAGAGAATTAACCACTATATGCCACAAGAGGCGGAGCCACTGTTATACAAGGAGGGGGGGGGGGGGGGGGAAGGAGGAGTGATTTTTTGTCAGTAGGGAAGGAGTAACAGCAGAACGCGTCGTTCAGGAGAGTTCAGTGATTTCGAACGTGGTCCACTCATTGCATGTCACCTGAGCAATAAATTCATCGAGGACATTTCAACGCTTCTCTTAGCGAGAGGCGTGGCGCAGTGGTTAGCACACTGGACTAGCGCTCTCGTGGACGACGGTTAAAATCTGCATCCGATGGTCAACATTTAGGTTTCCCCCGATTTTCCTAACTTGGACCACGCAAATGTCTCGAGGGTTCTTTTGAAGTTTCACGGCCGATTTCCTACCTTATCCTTGAAACTATCCGAGCTCGTGCTCCGACTCCAAATTACTCATTGTCAAAGGGTCGCTAAACCCTAATCTTCCTTCCTTCAACTGTTCTAAACCTGCTCATTTCGGCTGTTCGTAATGTGATTGTGAAGTGAAAACGCGAAGGAACAACCACAGCGTAACCAAGACGAAGCTGCCTCATGTATTGATGGTCAGGAAAGGGATTAGTCGTCAGATCAAATGGTTCAAATGGCTCTGAGCATTATGGGACTTAACTTCTAAGGTCATCAGTCCTCTAGAACTTAGAACTACTTAAACCTAACTAACCTAAGGACATCACACACATCCATGCCCGAGGCAGGATTCGAACCTGCGACCGTAGCGGTCGCGCGGTTCCAGACAATAGCACCTAGAACCGCTCGGCCACCCCGGACGGCAGTCGTGAGATCCAAAGATTTAGAAACAGTACAATCTGCACAATGGCTATAATTATGGAGTTAAAAGGAATGCGTAGAATGGTTGAGAACATTGTCATAATTCATTCACCCATTCTGCAGCGGATGACTATAAACGAGTTAGTTAGTTAGCAACATGTTCCCTGGATCATTTGCACGATAGATCGTAATGATGTGGAACAATTCATTATACATTAACATCGCAAATTAATTTGTACATACACTTACATTCTGAACAGTTTTAATTTTTCCCTTTTTTAATAGAAAGAAAAAAAGGTCTACTGATATGAGTTAGTAATTAAAACCCACCACCTTTTACACAATCCAGCAGTAGAAATTCTTCGACGGATTAGGAGGAGTTGTCAGGAGAATCTTTGTCAGTTTGATAGCAAACTATCAAATTTTACGTTGTCTGTCAGATACTTTATATCACTGGGTAAAAGATCAAAATATTTATTGCAGCATTGTGCACCCCTTTTTATGTTAAATGCAACCTTAATGTGGAGTAGTGAATGTCTTTTTCCTTCTGGTATTATAATTATATACCTCATTTGAACTATAACGGATTATTTAAAATAATGTTCATGAGGGAATTAATATACTGTGAATCAGTAGTGAGAATGCCCAACTCCTTAAACAGATATCTACAAAGACGATCGTGGGCGAGTACCACATATTATTCTATTAACTATATATGAAGGTAGTATCTGTTCGCGAAAGAACAGATACCATTGATGACCGTGCAGCTTCTCTAGAATGAAATGATAATCAAATCGACACCCTAGGCGTTGATATACACCACTGAAGACATGTTGAAAGTATGTGCCCCAACCGGGACTCGAACCCATGATCTCCTGCTTACACGGCAGACGCTCTATCGATCTGAGCCACCAAAGGCACGGCGGAGAGTGCGCCTGCAGGAACTTATCCTTTGCACGCTCCCCGTGAGACCCACATTCCCAACATGTCCACACCACTACATTCGTAGTGCGCCTAATAAATGTTTGCCCAACACATTCATTACTCGTAGTAGATACTACCTTCATATATAGTTAAAATATGGCTACCCGGCCATTGACCTTCTTGTGCAAACGCACACACTATGTCCCAACTCGTACGTGGCTTAGTACATTAATCTGCCACGAGTAATGAGTGTGATGAGCAAACATCTATTAGGAGCACTACGAATGTAGTGGTGTGGACATGTTGGGAATGTGGGTCCCACAGGGAGCATGCAAGGGATAAGTCCCTGCAGGCGTAATATCCTCTGTGCCCTCGGTGGCTCATATAGATAGAGCGTCTGCCATGTAAGCAGGAGATACCAGGTTCGAATCACAGTTGGTGCACACATTTTCAACATGTCCTCAATTATGTATATCAACGCCTGCTTACAGCTAGTGTGTCGATTTTATTATCATTTTATTATTCAATTATACTCATAGCAAGTTTTTGCGCAATGAGGACTTTCTTTCTTAAAGATGAGTTACCCGAGAACATTATTTTATATGACGTTATTGAATGAAAATGTAAGAAATATATCAAGTTACTGATTTGTCTCTCCCCAAGATTTGGAATGATTCTAAGCGCACATATGGCAGAATATTGAATTTGAATTCTCATCAATATGGACACCTCAAGAATTTTGAAGTTTCCAGCTTATTTATTATTTCCTGACAATGTGTTAGACTTATCATCGGTGTAGTACCTCTAGATGTGCAGAACTGAACATGTTGTGCCCTTTTAAAACTGAGGGTGAGACCGTTCACAGAAAACCAGTGAATGATACTTTTAAGAACTTTGTCTACGATTACTGTTCTTTCTGTTTGTATGCTTCGATGCATTACAAAACTAGTGTCATCTGCAAAAGCAACTAATTCTGCTTGTTGAATACTAGATGGAAGATCGTTTACATATATGAGAAACAGTACTGGACCTAAGGATGAACCTTGGGGAACTCCACACATGATTTCTCCTCAGTCAGAGTTATGTCCCTGGACTCTACTTCTTGACTGGCTACGTACAACTTCCTGCATTTTGGTTATATACGACATTATCTACTTGTTGACTATACCATCAAGCCCATAAAATGTTAATTTATCTAAGAGAATACTGCGATTCACACAGTCAAATGCCTTAGAGAGGTCGCAGAAAATATCAGCCGGTATTATTTTATTATTTAATGCTTGTAAAATCTGATGAGTGATCGTGGAAATGGCATTCTCAGTAGAACAACCCTTCTGAAACCCAAACAGTTATTTTCTAATGATATTATTGTTCTAGAATACATGTCTTCCTCAAATATTTTGGGAAATGATGTCAGCAGTGAACCCGGTCGGTACTTATTGACATCTCTCTTGTCACCTTTCTTAAACAGGAGTTTAACAATGGCACATTTCAGTATCTCTGGAAAAATGCCTTGAGTTAGTGATGCATTCTATATTTTAGATAAGACTAGGCTTATTACATGGGAACAAATATTCAGTACTCTAGTGAATACACCATCAGAATCAGATGTAATTTTGTTTTCGAGAGAATGTACAATTTTCTTAATTTCAGAAGGAGAAGTGGGTGATACATTCATATTACTGAATTTTATGAAAGCTACGTTTTCAACACACTGGTACGATTTGGAGCTTGAACTGTTTGTCCCTATGCTTTCTACTATATCTAAGATATGATTATTAAATGCATTTGCTACGTGTTACTCATCGTTTATAGCGTTTCCGCTCAGTTCAATAGTACTGCAGTGTCGTACTGTGGCTGAACGTCCTGTCACTTGCTTCGCTACATTCCGTATTGCCTTAAGTCTGTTGTCGGAAGTACTGATTTCTGACATTATATACATGTTCTTTGATCTTTTAATAACCTTTGTTAGTAATTTTGTGTATTTTTTGTAGTATACAGCTACTGCAGGCCCTCCACGTGTACCTGCCAAGAGGTACATTCCCCTATTCCTTTCACAAGATACTTTACTCCCTCTAGTAATCCACAGGTTTTTACTTGGCTGTTTACTGTCTTTTCTGACTAGCTTACACAGAAAAATGTTTTGAAAAATTGATATGAATTTATCATGTAATATATCAAATTTTACTTTATTATTTGGTTCACTGATTACATTCCATGTCATGTCCTGTAAACAATTCTTAAAAACATTTATACTAGAGTCATTAATTATTCTAATTGTACAGTCCATATTTGCACAGGTCTCCTTGTGCTTTCTAGTAGAGGCACATAGAAGCATCTCATAATTAGTAGCAGAGCATGGTGTCGATCCACAGACCACTGTGTTATGGGCCCAGCGCACGTCCGCTGCTCTGTTCTACACAAGCGAGAGGTTCATCTACTAGGAACGACAAGGAAGGCCTGGGCAAATGGGGAGTGACACATCATTCGTTAATGCACATTTGAAGTACAGTTTATTAAGACTGCAAGATTTAACTTAAGTCAGCAAGCAAGTTGAGAGCACTGCTAGGCAAAGATTTAGGTGTGATGAAATTTACCAAATATTATTTCCATCAATGGGCATTTGAGAGTAAAAGTACGTAATCTTAACGGCACAGGTTTAAATAAGATCAAGCAGCTTGTAACGTCCCACCGGTTAGTGAGAAGTTAAAATGGTTGAAATACCCGTGAATATCTTGCTTTTGGTGTCTCTCGACGACTGCATACATGAGCTAAAATATGCTTGTTCAATAAATACAGGATACCATAATGAATTGCCCTACAATGATGTAGGCCACAACTGAAGTAAAGTAAGTACGTAGACTTATTCATTTGAAAACCTGTATCTTATGAGTTCTTCTGTGTAATAAGCCTCGTTATTACTAGTACAGTTGCCCGATGGTAGCACATACTACACTGGCAATATTAAATAGTCCAGATGCAGTAATTTGATAGAAATGCGTGTGTGAGTTCCATTGCATTGTTCAACACTAATTTTCAACAAATTACGAATATAAAATCACACATCATTCTGCCTTTTGCGATATTAAATCAAACTGTTTAACACTCAGTGCACTGTTCTAGTATGCTGTTTTAGGCAATTTCCAACACACGAGTTGCTCTATTGTAAATCCAAACCTGAGTTATGTACCAAGAACTTAGCTCAACTGTACACACAGATCTGTCCTCTAGAGGGTCCAACACTCATCTGTCTCAACAATACTCGAGGCCGAGTATTTATACTCTTCCTACAATGTACTACTGGTTATAATAATGCAAAACATGAAATAGTTTAACAACATTATCGAACACTCTATAATATTCCCTACTTTGCTAGAACAAGTTTAAGACATTTTCTAAACACACAAAAGTCACATTAATATTGAAATTGCAGAAATAAGCATTCTAACAATGCTAAACGATGAATTATCTATATTTTGTTAATTAGGCTCGAGATTTAATTCCTACCATTTACAGAGGATGAGAACGAAATATGTTATTCTTTATCTAAACATTTTCCATACATTAAGTTCCTGACTCTGATTTTGATTGTTTATAGTACAAATGGTATTGTAACTACTATTGTTTGGTATTTCTATTATTCTTCTAAAAGCCTTTTTCCTATTATCGAAAAGTAATTGAATTTAATTATAGCTGGAGATATAAGAGTACTGATCTAGTAATACATAATGCGGGGGTGGTGACCATAAGCCTGGAATGTTACAAGCTCTTAAAATCTTTTAGCAGTGCATGAAACAAAATACACAGACTTACAGTAACCCGAAGTGAACGTTAATGGGGTACATCCAGTGACATTTAAAAAATTTAAAGAATGTTTTAAAAAACGATGTATACATTAACCGTAATAAGAAATGTTGGTCCCTGGACACCTTGTAGCCAAAGATAAGCGTGAACGAAATTTTGGCACGACAGATCGGTTTGCGACACAGCTCATTCAAGTTTCTGTTCATAAGTACGAAATTCATCTACGAATCTTCATCCATAGAAACAATTAATATAAGAACACCTAGATACATCTTTCCCTTTGGCATTATGACTTTCCGAGATGAAATCCAATCTTTTTTTGTGCCTCCAGGTATTCATATTTAGAAGAACCCTTCACGTAAATACTCCATACTCTAAAGAAATGATTCCGAGGAGAATTGTTGATGATACTTGTCGAGATTTACAGAAATACACTGACGGACAAAACATCGCTACACCATGAAGGCGTAGTGCGGCTAAACAGAATTTTAGGCGTGTATCTTCATCTAATAGACGATGTCTTCAAATTTCACGTCAGTGAAGGTGCAAATCAAGTTTGCTTTAAATACACGCTGCAACGGTCGTGAGCATTAGGTGCCTTTCAGACTGAACATGGTTAGTTGATGCTAGTCAAAAATGCTTTTATGGCGGCAAGGATGTCATAGTCAACATCTCACTGAGTTTCAACGATATCAAGTAACAGGGGTACGAGAAGACGGATGTTCCTTCTGCAACATTGCAGGACTTGGCAGGAATGTAGCCTCTGTACATGACTGCTGGCAGCGGTGGTCACGGGAATGTACGGTCGCAAGAAGGCCGGCCTCGGGACGGCTACATGACGCTACTGAGAGGGAAGGCCATCGTGTTCGCTGTGTGGCCTGTCGCATCGTATCGCACTTGCAGCAGCAATTAGAGCAGCAGTTGGCACCACAGAGACACAACAGACTGTTACAAATCGGTTACTTCGAGGAAAACTCCGAGCCAGTCGCCCTGTAGCGTGCACTCCACTGCCCCAAACCACCACCACCATTGCTACTTTAGTCGTGTTAGGCGAGAGCTCATTGGAGGGAAGAGTGGAGGCCTATTGCGTTTTCTGATGAAACCTGGTTCTTCCTCGGTGCCAGTGCTCGTCGCGTGTTTGTTAGGAGGAGACCACGTGAGCAGCTGCAACCGACCTATCTGCGGCCTTCACACACCGGACTTACACCTGAAGCTAATTTCTGCGGTGCGATTTCGTACGGCAGCAGTAGCACTCTCGTTATTATCCCACGCACCCTAACTGCAAAATGTGTGTCAGTCTCGTGATCTGACCTGTTATGCTGCCATTAATGAACAACGTTCCAGAAGCTGTTTTCCTACAGGCTAAGATTCGCCCACACACCGCTGTTGTAAGCCACAATGCTCTACAGAGTGTCCACATGTTGCCTTGGCGTGCTCGATCGCCAGGTCTGTCTCCAATGGGACACACATACGGGATGTCATCGGATGACAGCTTCACGGTCGTCTACAACCATCACTAACCGTCCCTGTATTAACCAACCAACTGCACGAGGCACGGAACCCCATCCCACAAACTGACACCCGACACCTGTACGACAGAATGCATGCACGTTTGCATGCTTGCATTCAACATTATGGTATTTACACGCACTACTAATGTAATAACATTTCACATTTGAAATGCCTTATCTCGCGTTTACATTAACCTGCGATCTTGCAACGTTAATCACTTAAATATGTCACCTAGACAAATTTATTCCCGAAATTTCATTACTCTACATTAATTTTTTTGGTGTTCCGATTTTCTTTCCCGTCAGTGTAGTTTCACTAATTACAAGACGTCTTTGGTATACAGTGGGACGGAAGGTTAACTTTACTCCTTCATTTCGCTTCCAAAGGGTGTTGAATGATGTAAGGCAGTCGGTAGGTTGAGAGAACAGACTTGAAACAAAAGGATACTGGAAGGCAATCAGAAACGTATAAATATGCAGTTCTTGTCACGCAGACAGTATCGCCCGCAGAAACGCTTCCGCTTCTTGTACGTAGCCACATGCAGTGAATTAGAATGCTTGTTTGCTCTAGCTCTAAGGTCTGACCCGAATAGTGAGTAAGTATGAATTGCACCATGTACCTATGCCTCAAAACTCCGTGGTTTACGACGCTGACACATTCTCCAGAGGAATATTATGTTTCGATACATATTTTGTCGACTAAAAGGAAGTGCTGCAGTACGCATTGCGGTAAGGAAATGATAACCTTTTTTTCTCAAACATTTAAATTACGACTGTGCCTGAGAGAATACTTTACTTTCCGATATACCAAATAATTTCGAGTAGGGTGTTTTTGACAGAACCAAACTAGGTGATGTAGATGCAACTTCGTTCGCATACTGACTCATGCGGCTGCGAAACAAAGAATTGTGCGGCATGTGCATGTTGTGCACTGACACTTTTGCATTTTAACTGAAGATCATGTTGTTGTATAATTAAGACTATTCACTATATTCCGTTAGTTTTTTCGGAGGGACATCTTCAATTATACATTTTACGAGTTCTGCTACTCAGTGTAGTCGCATTACTGATGGTTGTAAAAAAATGCATCAAAGTAAAGGAGACGAAAGACTTAGTTGCTGCACTTCTACAAAAATAGTTAGGGTTCGTAATGAGGATACTTGTGTTATAACATGCGGAGACGTCTATTCTATATTTTCAAACGGTTTGTCGAGATGTGTGTATTCGTGCTTATTTATACTGTGTCATATTTTGGCCAATTTTTCCCGCTATCAACACTCATTTCCTGATTTTTGGAAGCCAGCAAAATTCACATCATTTAAGGCGTAGCAATCATATGAGGAAGGGCATATTAATATTCGGCAAGTGTTTACATTTTACAAGCGATTTCATTCCTTTCAGTTATTTTCCATGACAGTTCATTCATTCCCTTCCCCATTCAGTAAATATATTCGAAACGGAAAACGACGGCTTTACCTCCTGTTTATATCCTATACGTATAATTCAGTGCAATGTTTGCGAATTCTTCGTGATCACAAATTAGAGATCGATTATACTCCTACCTAGCTTCAGACCAAGCAGTTTTCTCTCTACAACGCATGCTCTTACAAGAGGTGGAGGATCCACAGACCATTAGATGTAATTCTTACACTTCTGTGTGCAAAGTAAAGCAGTATCTTCGTATTTTGCCTTGTTTCTTGACGATATTTCCATCTCGCTGGCAACTCAGCATGTGATTAAAGAATTTTATATTGTGTAATACGCTCAACAAAAAATCAGACAGCAATAATCCAGGAGAGTGTCTAATAATGAGTAAGTAAATGGGAATGCTGGTAAGCTATTATTAGAAACATAAAGAATGCATCGCGGCAGCAAAGACATTTACAAACTCTATACCGTCCACAGAATCACAGCTGTATAGATTTATATGCCTATTCGCTCCGCAGGTGTTGAAAAGACTGAAGGACATTACTATGAGGAAAAGGGAATTATTGAGAACGTTAACTACTCAGTACGAATAGGCTACGGAAGACCCAGCGTTGAAGACCGATTGCCGTATCATCCTCAGACATCTGGCATCACCGGATGCAGGTACATAGGAGCCGTTGCCAGTTTCCGTGATCTTAAGCCGCTAGCACTCGGCCATGGAGCACCTCAACTGGTATCATGAGGCTTAGAGCATGCCGGTAGTGCATCAGCACATGGCGGCCCGTATGGACACCCATCCAAGTGCCAACCACGCCCAACGGTGCTTGACTTCGGCATTCCGACGTGAACCGGTGTATCCACCACGACACTGCCCTTGAAATTCAGATAGTTAAGAAGGCGAAAATTTAATTCTGATGTAGATCTAGAAAAGCAAGAGAGCGTGAAATAGGAGACCAGGAACTGGGGAAGGAGAATGATAGGGAAGCCGCATTGCAGAATTTTGGACAGATTCGATTAGATGTACCTTTCGTTCCAATGGATCTATAGTGATGAGCTTTTCCAAGATGTAGATCATGCCAGAAAATCAAGGATAGACAATAAATATTTACAATAAAAAGCAAATCCCAAGTGAAATTAACATGATGGATGTGGAAATATTAAATAGAAACATATTTTTACAACACTTACAACGATCACAGTACTGCAATCATTCTGTACAGAGGTCAGATTGTACGAACACTCGCATTATTTTGTCTTATTATAATACTCAGACACACACACACACACACACACACACACACACACACAGACGTCAGGTGGTTCTGCTAAGTTCATCAGTGGAGTAGAAGGAGTTGGCCTCCAATAAATCCCTTAAGGTCCTCTTAAACTGAGATTTATTGGTAATTAAAATTTGTATGGTTGTTGGCAAGTTACTGAAAACGAGTGTTCTCCAATAATGGACACCTCTTTGGACCAAAGCAAGTAACTTTAAAGCATTATGAGAATTATCCTTATTTCTAGTGTCTATTCCATGAAACGAGTAGTCAGTTTGAAAAAAATATACTTCTCTAATGACAAATTTCATTAAAGAGTAAATACATTGGGAAACAGTAGATAAAATACCTAGTTCTCTAAACAGGCCTCTGCCGAATATTCTTGACATCACACGACCGATAGTTCGTATTACAGGCTTTGGACACGGATAACTTTACCCTGGCTCCATGAGGTATTCGAAAAAATAATCCCGTATCGCGTTATTGTACTATGGTATGAATAGTATGCCAGTTTTTTGATTTTTGTATCCCCTGTGTCTAACAACTTCGGTTTTCCAATAGAGATTTGTTTAGACAATTCAGCTGTTCGGTGGTGTGCTCCTCCCAGTGGAGTTTATTATTAAGCTGTAATTCCAAGACCTTCAAGCTGTCCACTTCTTCTAGCTATTCGTGATATTTTGGGCATATACTGGTGGAAACTTCTTACAAGTTCCAGACAGCATGGAGTAAGTTTTTCACAAACCTCTAAAACTGAACTTTATTGGCAGTTATACTTTTATGGCTCCTGGCAATTTATTTAAAATGAGTGTTCTTGAATAATGAACACCATGTTGGACGAAAGTAAGTGATTTTAAATCTTCGTGAAGATTATATCTAGTATTGACTTCATTAACTGAACTGTCCGTTGAAAAAAATTTATTTTTAATGACCAACTTTTCGGGCATGTCCAAAGCAACAGGCACCTCATATATAATTCACGTGAGAACGACCAATAAGCGCTTCAATGCAGATGCTCGAACTCATGGGAATCAGCGAGATGCCGCGAATAATGATGATAATGGGTAAGTAGTGTGTGGATAAGTTGAGAATTTGGGTCTGACAGGAGGCGTCCTACGGTAGTCTAAGCAGCTGCGATGACCACTGTGTCCGAACGGCGCAGAAATCAACGCATCTGCCTACCAAGCAGGAGACCTGGATTAGAATACCGGTCAGGCACAAATTTTCAGCTTTCCCCTTTGATTAAAATTAGGGCCCACAGGTAGGTAATGCCTTTAATTCCTTTTTGTCTTGATTCATGGTAGTTGCAGGATCATAGTGGTGCCTGTTCTTTCGGAAATGTCTGAAACGACAGACACCATACATATAACTCGGGTGAGGATGGACAATGAACCCTTCAGTGCGGATGCACGCCAGTCTCCAACACTGAACTCTTATCTCTGGTGGGAATCCACGAGATGCTGCGAGTAATAAGGATAAAGGCAAGGGGTACTACTTTTCTTTTTGTCATCCATCTTCTGTCTGGTTTGATGCGGCCCGCCAAGAATTCGTCTCCTGTGTCAAACTTTTCATCTCAGAATAGCACTTGCAACCTATGTTGTCAATTATTTGCTTGATATATTCCAATCTCTGTCTTCCCCTACAACTTTTACCCTCTACAGCTCCCCTGGTACCATGGAAGTTATTGCGTGATATCTTAACATATGTCTTAACATCCTGTCCCTCCTTGTTGTCAGTGTTTTCCACGTACTCCTTTCCTCGACGAAATTGGGGAGAATCTCCGAGTATTAACCATCATCATATGTTGTTGGCAGCAAACTTTTCGTTTAAAATGAGGGAACATTTACAGGGGGAATATCATCTCTAAAACCATAAACAATTTATGTAATTAAAAACCATTACAATAAAATGGAGTGAAAATTATTCTTCCACGACACCGAGACATAAATACGGTCGCCATATACTAAAAGGTATGTAACTGAAACTGTAGCTAGCGAGGAGCGGTAAGGTGCCGCGTTATAAAATGTGACAATTTCACGAAAAGAGACATTTATATGTAAACACAGATCAATGCGACTGGTGCACCATTGAATGGTCTTCCTTAGCACAACTTCAAAATATATGACAACTGTGGGAGTTTCATGCGGTACAGTATCATCAGACAGTACAATAGATAGTGTATAATCAGTGTACTAAATTATTAGTACAACACAAAATTGACTTTAAGGTCCCCAGTGTCTATACTTCCTCGTATATTGGACAAACACATCTACAATAAAACAGACAAAAGTTAATTCCGTAATAATAAAACCAAAGCAAGAAAAAGACTAACCTTTGGTTCAAATCAAGCAGTGAGCCATAACTAGAAAATATTTGAGTAATAGTGAATAAATAATATTTACAAGTGCAGCTCCAAAAATGAGACCCCACTGACTGCAGTGATACGTATGGACACAAATAATTAACTTGAGCCTGATGCCCACACTGATACAAAATGTACAAGAAATGTTCAAGGAATGGCGTCCAACTGAGCAATGACCATTCAATTATATCGGCCTGAAACTGCCGTCAGAGGTGTGCGGCCATTATTATTTATATAATTGACTGGATTTCAGAAAAGCTGAGTAGTCACCAACATACAGATAGTAGTTGTTTTTGGTGCATTTATTCCACATGACATGTTTCGGGCTCTACCTATCATAGGATTTCCTGGAGTAAACAATTTAACAAATAATTTGTTATACATCTTTTTAAAAAACACCAAATGTTAACAAGAAAGTGCAAGGTCGATCTAAGTGTCAGAACCAATACATCCCATTTCATAGCAAAAATAACTTTGACAGCTTGTTCCTTACTGATACATTCACAAGCCAAAAAGCGTTACATATAATTTATACTTGGAGAATGGAATGTTGATAATGAGAACGACTACGAAATACTGCTACTTCAGTGCGATCCCATTTGTTAGGTAATCCAGGTGGTGCAAGAGGGCAGCACCTTGTGGCATTGGGGCTGTGAAAAGCCGATATGTTTACTAAACATTAAGACAGTAACCAACAACAACCGAACGTACATGTTGTGTGCCTGCACATAGGCACATTACAGCACACATTACAATAGAACAAAATACAAGGCAGTAATTACAAAAGTGGAGAAAAATATTTTGTCTTGGAAAGACGTGACTTGTCAAAGATTACAAAAGAATTTGTTTAGATTTGCAATTATACTCCTTGACTATTCCTCAAAGATAAAATCTCAAGACACTTGTTCCTCCCTGTGGTTTATTTTTGCGGCTATACATATGCCAAAATGTTAACTTCCCTTTAAAACAGTAAAATACGAAAACAAAAATACATGTGGTGTGCCTGCACGTAAGCACAATAAAAGAAGCAACAGTGAAATACATGAGCATGATATGGTACCTTTCAACATACTATAATATTTATTTATCTGAAAGGACAACGTATCAAAATTACAGAAAAATTTATGTTGATTAACTGATCAGGGTAGCACATGGGGAGGGGACTGTGCATTTCAGCGTTTAATCATTGATGAACCTAACTAACAAAAAATAGTAAAGGGGAAGGTGGTTATCTATATACCCAATTTCAAAAAAGTTGTTAAGAAAGTTATAGTTTTTAAGTGACTCACACAACAGATCATCAAAAGACTAAGGAATCATATACTAGAACCATTTCCTACCACTACTGTATGCTTGTTGATTAGCAGTTCTGGAGCTGCTTGACTGAATACACGCATTTCCGATTCGTCTAAGTTGTCTAAATCGTTTAACTTCCTCTCCGTCGTGATACTTTCTAATTCTGCCAACGCATGGCTTTTATCTTTTAAATGAAACTAAATGCGCCACTTTTGTTCGCATATCCATATTCTTTAAATCTCATTTTGAACTCTATCCCTGTTTTGTCCCAAGTAAAAACATTCACATGATCCGCACTCTGTTTTATATACACTCGTCTTATAGGACTTAGCTTGCACGGGTTCCAGACTGTGCCTCAACAGGTTCCCCAATTTGTTAACCGTTTGGAATCCGACCATAACGTTAAGGTTTCTTCTACAAGTTTGCAATCTTTTCTGTGTTTTACGTCTTCTCTACGTTACACTTTGTCGCCGTCAACCTTAATAAAGACTTTTCCACCTAGCCTCCTAATATTAACTTCATCGTATCGATTTGAGAGACTAAGCTGTGTAATTGTCCGTATTTCCTTATTTACTGCATCCTTGTCCAAATCAAACTTTCCTCATTTCTGGAACACAGATACAAAAAACCACATTTCTTTGTTTTCAGGATGACAAGAATTTATCGGGATGATAACATCTGATGCTGTTAGTTTCCGAAAAATACCTAGTTTGAGCTTTGAATTTTCCCTGGTTATTAGTATACCTAAAAAACTAAGGCTCCCTTCTTTTTCAAATTTAGTCATAAACTTGATATTTTCATGCATGGTGTTTAATTTCTAAGTGTTCTGCTTCGTTAAAATTACCCATGAAGATAATGAAAATGTCATCCACATGTCTGCAATAGATAATGATTTTTTCTTGAGGCAGTTTCCTATGGGCATCATATACTTATTTTCCAGATCATTAATAACTATTTCCGATAAAATCCCAGACAGACTCGAACCCTTTGCCAGACCATCTTTCTGAAAGAAAGTTTTTTCGTTGAATGTGAAATAATTAAAGGAAAGTGCAAGTCTCGTAAGTTCGATCAGCTGTGTTGTATACAGATTTTTCAGCTTTCTCGTACTTAACGATACTTGCACACACAATGCACTCACCATTGGACATGTAGGAATCTGCAATTTATGTACGTTAATTTGGGATTTCAGAATAGGTATTTTAGGATTCATCATAATGAGTCTTTTTTTCTTCCGACTTGTCTCCAAGAGGGCGTCACTACTGGTAATCTTTGGTCTAATTTCATAAGCGTATTTAATAAGAGGATTCTTTTTAACTTTACAATATTATTTTCATTAAAAAAGTCCACTGATTTACTAATATAGCCTCTATCTCTAAGCGGCACCAAAGAGCTGCTCTTGTCTGGCTTGAGCACTAACAGCTTATTGTCATGCAGACTTTGATTAAGGGCTTTTAGCTTCATTGTCACATTACTTGGGTGTGCTTTCTTACTAATGTTTCGCCCATCTACAGGGCTTGCTTGTGCTGCTCTCGTGTGTTTAGCCTGTTCACAACCATTCCGAAATTCAGCAACGTATAACTTTTGTCATAACCCTATCATCAACGTTTGTTGGTAGATTAAATTTGGATCCTTTACTCAAGATGCCCATTTTATTTTTTAAAAGTCACCATCACTCAATTTTACAACCTCATCTGCAAATTTGTGTTCACTTACTTGAGAATCGGTTGCCGTTACGTTGATGGCGCATGCTGTGATTAGGCGATCCAGTTTACGCCAGTGTTCACGGTGTATAGTATCCCGTTCCCAATTTAAGTAGTATTGAACAAGCTAAGCAATTTGTTTGACGAGCATTGCGTTAAAATAGTTGCGGAGTCGCAGAAGTAAGGTTTTCGCTTTGCAGCTGGTCAAATATTTTGCTTTGTACTTGTTCGTTGGCGACAACTAAGCTTTTCTAAAATCCAGTCAATTATACTAATGACCATTCGCTTTACAATTCAACTTGCAGTTAACTATACAGTTAGAAAATGCTTAAACCAAGAACAGCGAAGCCAAATTAAGAAAAAAGAGGCAGATGTCTTCCACAATTTTTTATCCAAGTCAGCACAAGAAATACTCCAAATTAGACAGGCTGTAACACCAATCAAGAAAAATATGTAAAACTCAACCAGATAAGACCATTTTCAATATTTCTGTCTAAATGCAGGTCTAATTTAGTATTTTTCCAAGACTCCTATTTAGTTCAGTCTTTCAGTGAAGGAAATGTCTTGTAGCTGGGCGGGTCAGGATGATGAGCGTAAATATTGTACTCTGCTACAGTTGGCGTTGATACGGTGAGTTGATTGGCAGAATGGAAGGTTCAAAAACCAGTTGTATGTCCGCTGATGATTAATGGTAGCAATTCTCAGTGGGATATTTATTCAGAGCACAACATGATTATTATAATTAAGGTTCCAGTTTCCAACCGCTACACAAAATAAACCACTTCTCAGAATAATGTCCAATTTGAACGGAATATTATCAAAGGAAGGGGAACGTTATGGCAGCAACAAAACTATTTTCCTATTATAAGATGCTCTAAGCAACAGAACAAGCAAAATAAAAGACGCAGGGTACACGGCTGTTTTCAGTTTGTCTCTGAGTTTCTTTACGTGACTGTCTTAATGCAGGATCGTGCACTGCTGATAAAACTCTTTTACAAGAACGGTGACCGTGCGCCAATAGTTCCGGGCACTCAGGGGTATGATAAAAGAAATTAGTCCCATATATGACAATTATGTGGGGACAAGGACTACGAACTTTGGAAAGACAGGTTCTTCTGAAGTGTAATGCGGCAGAGGGAAGGAAACAATTAATCCGACGTCATAGATGATATGGCCACAACATTGCAGGATAGGTCAAGCAGTGGTGTGCAAATATGCAGCGCCTGAGAAATTTCTCAAACTGTGGACCTGCCTGTGAAAACAGTGCATGGAATTCTACGAAAAATTAATCAATAGATACTGCTTCATTCTGTAAAGGCAAGTCTGTGGTGTAAGTGGACTATATCGTTTATCGTAGGGCCTTATTTTTTCAAGGAGATAGGTCTTGCGGTTCCTTTACGAATGCACCCACTGTCCAAATCATTCTGAACATGACCCTTGAGACACCCCAGTCTGATGTGGAACATGCAGTTTCTCGATTTTAACTTGTGGATGAAAACGTTGGACAGCATATTTTACCATGTCTTGCGCGTCTGACAACGGCTAAACACCGAGTTTATTGTTGCTTTTTATACGATTTTTAGCCTCAATACGAGAAAAACCGATGTGATCGTTGCAGTTTTATGCAGTTATTGTCTTCAGGCTAATTAAAAACAGCCGGCCGTTGTGGCCGAGCGGTTCTAGGCGCTTCAGTCTGGAACCGCGCGACCACTACGGTCACAGGTTCGAATCCTGCCTCAGGCATGGATGTGTGTGATGTCCTTAGGTTAGTTAGGTTTAAGTAGTTCTAAGTTCTAGGAGACTGATGACCTCATATGTTAAGTCCCACAGTGCTCAGTGCCATTTGAACCATAATTAAAAACAGATTCTTTGCATCCGATGAGGTACGATCTTGCAGCGGTGGTTTCGCTTGCCTGACTGACAGTGCCACGACTGCTGAATAATAAACTTGCGCATTGCACAGTATGGTTGGTTTAGTGTGGAACTCTCACAGTAGCCGTCGTGTTGCGATTCAGCTGTCATCTGTAGCCGTATCTATTTACGTTATGAAGCTTACATAGTCATCCAATAGGAAACTTTCGTTACGTTTCTTTTAACTGGAACTTCAATGATAATCAGCTTTTATTTGTGCAGTAATCGCACGGATCTGCATTTCACATTTTACAACCCAGCACACAACTGCTCCAACCTCCTCACTGAGAGCACTGTTACTGTGGTAGTACGGTGTGGTTATTGTCGTCTCTGAGTGGTCAGACCAGAAAAGACATTTAACATAACGTTAATAGTTGTTAAGTTGTATGAGTATATTTGCTGCTGTATACTGTTTTTTTTTTTTTTTTTTTTTTTTTTTTTTTGGTGATTCCATTTTCAGTCATGGAGATCAGGGACATGCTGGGAGTTGTGCATTATCATAACGTACTGGTCACTGTATCAACCTCGGAATGAACTGGAAGATCTCCATGAGTTAAACATTCACAGCCAGCCTGTTGAAGGGACATTAACGAGTTGGCACAGCTCTTTCGTGGTGCGGTCGACTGCCCGCGACAGCCGAGCCTTGCTATCCTCCGTAAAGTAAGTCAAGCCACGCTTGTTCGTCGTGAGTCACTCGCCAAAGTGCAGAACAACAGCGACTTCCGGCAGGACAACAGTCCCTCGCTGTCTCAATTATTTCTAGCGCACACCCACCTGTATCATTTAAGTAAACGGGTACTAGACTTACGTGAAATTTACACCTATGCTAAACAGCGAGCAGATGGGCAGAGTTACAAGAAAGAGCAAGGGAACTTCAACACTACGCTAATCTATTGCAGTGGAAAGAATATCCTGGCGAAAAGTTAAGCGTAGAGGTTAATCATGAATCCAACTGTAGTTGGCAGAATGGTGATAGTATGGAGATGTTCAGAATGATTTGGACAGTCGGTGCCTTCGTAAAGGACTCATAAGACCCATCTCCTCGAAGAAATAAGGCTCTACGATAAACGATATTGTCAACTTACACCACAGACTTGCCTTTACAGAATGAAGCAGTATCGGTTGATGTGTGAGCGAATTTTCTGTTGCCGATATTCTGCAATTCTGTATATGGACACGTCCTTGGAGATGGAAATAGACTTCCTCTGTCCGCACAGTGTTCCATGTCCATTAATTTTTCGTAGAATTTCATGCACTGTATTCACAGGCATGTCCACAGTTTGAGAAATTCCTCAGGCGCTGCATATTTGCACACCACTGCTCCACTTGTCCTGCAATGTTGTGGCCACATCATCTATGACGTCGGATTAATTGTTTCCTTCCCTCTGCCATATAACACTTCAGAAGAACCTGTCTTTCCAAAGTACGTAATCTTTGTCCCCACATCATTGGCAGACATGGAACTAAGTTCTTTTATCATACCCCTGAGTGCCCGGAACATATGCAGAGCTATTGGTGCACAGTGGCCGTTCTTGTAAAAGAGTTTTGCCAGCAGTGCACGATCCTGCATTGAGACAGTCACGTAAAGCAACTCAGAGGCAAACTGAACACAGCCATGTACCCTGCGTCTTGTATTTTGCTTGTTCTATTGCTTAGAGCATCCTCTAATTGGGAAATTGTAGTTACATTTTTGTTGTTGTCATAACGTTCCCCCTTCTTCGATAATATTCCGTTCAAATTGGACTTCATTCTGAGCAGTGATTTATTTTGTACAGTGCTTTGAAACTGGAACTTTAATTATAATAATCATGTGCATTGTGGTCTTAATAAATATCCCATTGAGAATTGCTACCTTTAATTATCATCCGACATACAACTTGCTTTATGAACCTTCCATTCTGCCAATCAACTCGCCGTGTTAACGCCAACTGTAGTAGGGTACAATATTTACGCTCACCATGCTGACCCGCCCAGCTACAAGACATTTCTTTCACTTAAAGATGACACTAAATAGGAGTCTTGGAAAAATACTAAATTACACATGCTTTTAGACTGAAATATTGTAAAAGATTGTTGTAGGAGGTCGTAAGTTTCAATGGGACCAAACTGCTGAGGTCATCGGTCCCTAGGCTTACACACTACTTAATACAACTTAAACTAACTTACGATAAGGATAACAACACACGCACCCATGCCAGAGGGAGGACTCGAACATCCGACGGGGATACCCTTGCGAACCGTGGCAAGGCGCCCTACACACAGTGGCTACCCTGCGCGGCTATTGAAAATATTTTCCAATATCCCGCCATTTGCTAAATCCAATGTAAAAGTGATTAAATATTATTTCACCGTATTACAACTGTCGTAACTATTAATATTTAAAGTTACCTGGGTGATGTAAATTTTTTGCAGTATATAAAATGGAAAAAGTATTTATAAAGCGACATTCTGGCTTTTCTGTATGTGGTGTGCGTACTGTAAGACCTTCGGTACACACACCATCAGATTATTTGACTTGTCGCTCTAACGAAGTAGGCGAGTGTCAGCAATATGTCTCGTGGTCTTATCGTGGCGTATTTATCTTCTGCGTTAGGTCAGACGATAGAAATGCCACTTGCACGCTTAGAGTAGAGTAGCAGATTGACGGTGACCAACTTTAAACAGAACTTGGTTAATTTTCACACACATTTATTAAAATAACAATAATCATAAACCTTACCTAACTTGATTCTGGACGCTATTTACAATTGACAATCTGAAGTTCCTTTGGTCTTGGTACGTTAATCTTATTCTCACATATCTCTGATACTTGACAAAGTGTCTATACATTTCTCTTCATGGCTATGTACAGGAATATGATAATCTTATTAGGCGCAGACTGAAACTTGACTATAGACTGGTACAGACTAATGCAGACTGGTGCAGACTGATGCAGACTGACTAATCAGAGGTCTGTACACTCGTTATAATACCTCGCGGGTTCAGGTGTCAATGCGCGAGTGTGATCTGCGAGGAGAAAAGGCTCTACGTTAGCAGCAATCTCATTGTCTGTGTTACATATTAATACGCGGATCAGCGGAAGCAGAATTTGGTCTGTCTCTAAGACAGCGCCATCTCGTAGTGCGGAGACGGACGAGCGCTGTGCTGGCGCTGTTGTGCTTAGCGGGGCGCGCTCTATTGGGAAACTTGTGTACACGCTGACTACGCGGAACTATGTACACAACACTGTATAAACGACTAATTTTTCTATTCCAGGTTTCTTCAGTGGTATAGAAGCTGTTATGAAGGGAAAAAAATTTAAGTTACATTTGAAAACACTTCTGCTACCTATTACACATTTTATTTCTATGAGTCGTTGGTAAATGTGTTTACAGGTGGATATCATTGTTCCTAATGGTGTTCTGCTTGTACTTGCCTGGATGCTAAAAGGAACCAAACTACTACGTCAACAGTCCCTTTGTCCTCGAACAGATGGGTCTACATGACTGTAGATCAGAGATAGCCTACAGCGCCAAACCCAGGGGAAGAAACGTCTAGGTCTACGAGTGTCAGCGAAGCTGGGCTAAGGGGCAAAAAGAAGAAAGAGAAACAGAGGAAGAAATGCAAGCAAGGAGCCCCATATAGGGAGCTGCCGGGAGCTTCTGAAAGCAGAGTCCAATAGGGGACATACATCCTCCAGCCTCTACAACTTACCTTAGGTACTGTACTTGGAAAAACTACCAATACTCACAGGGTAAGAAAAGCACAGAGAGACAAAAGATGTCTAACAGACCACACGAGAGGGAAGGAAGAAGAGTAAAAGAGGAGGTAGGATGAGGACTGCAGTGGACCACGAAGCCCCTGCAGTTGCAGCCCAGATTGTGTGGAGGAGGCAACAGAGTATTCCGTCAACCCCTCAATGGGCCAATAACGTGAAGCGGCCCTCCCTCAAAAAGAGTGGCAAAAGTGTGCCTCACGAATAAAATGTAAAACTACGTCAACTGCTGAGGTATCATCTCCTAACACTAACGATTGGTTGTCAGGGAAATTGTCTACCACGGGGCGGCTAGGCTGGGACAGTCCACCAAATGTGGATAGGTGTCAACAACAGTGAGGTGGGTCCCCACTACGGAGGCGATGACCATGAGTCAGCCAGGTATGGCCGACGTGAAGCTAGAAAAAGCCAATAGAGTCCTTGTGAGAGGCCTGCATGGAGGACCTTCACATATTCGCAGTCTCCTTTACCACCCACAATTTGTTTGGTGAAATCAGAGTAATCCATTCCATATTCTGGGCACCTACAAGTTGATGGCGTAATACCGATCGGAGGTCTGTCTCTGGAAGATGGGTCTCAAGAGTCGGTTTACTGGTAGCCAGTTTTACCAGGCTACCAGCGAGTTCATTCTCCAGGATCCTGATGTCCCCCAGGGTCCAGACGAAGGTCACTGGGTTTCCACACCGTTAAAGGGCATACAGGGAATCCTGGATAGCAATGACCAACTGATCTGAGGGTAGCAGACTGCTCAAGGAGTCGCTGCAGATGAGAAAGGACCAAACAGTGAAAGAATGGAAATGTTCAAGTGCACGAGAGTACTAACTCCACAGATAAAAATACTGCAGCCATTCGACAAGGAGAGCACTTCATAATGTCCTGCATGAGTGAAAGCAAAGCGTACACGATCAGCAACCATGCAACCACCAGCGTAGACGACTTCTGAACCGTGGGATGCGCCAAAGATGGAGAAAAATTTGCTGTAGAGGGCCTCAGGATGAACCGAGTATTTCCGAGCTTGTGATAGGTCAAGACAAAGCTATTGCCGAGGGGTGCACTACGGAGGTGTACGGGAGTGCGTCCTTAGGGGAGGTGGAAGAGGAAATAAATGAAGTTCAGAGACGACTGACCAAATGCAAATTGTGGTCGTAATCCCTGATCGGGGTCGCTGTTGCGGGAGATGGATTACCGTGTTTGGAAAGAGGGGACAGTAGTAGTAAGGGGAGCTGCAAACGCGGGTAGCATAACTGACAAGCTGTTGTAGGCACCTAATCAGCAATGAAGTAAGCTGCTCACAGAGCTGGTTCGGAAGGATCTGTCGCAAGTCAAACCCTGCAGTGGTCTATCCGATCTAGTATCCGCAATGCGGAGGGCGATGCCAAACCTTATGCCAGACTCCCATAATCGAGTCGGAATTGTAGCAGAACTTTGTAAATCTGCAGAAGAGTAGTGAGATTTGCACCCCACCTGGTGTTAGTCGAGCAGCGGAATGTATTAAGACGCAGCCAGCACTTTCACTTAAGCTGATTAAGACGGGGAATTCATGTCAACTGAGAATCGAAGATCAGTCCTAAAAAGGATAGGTCTCCACCACATTGAGTAGTTGGTTGTCGACAGAACCACCCAGCCATCAGTGTAGACGACTTCTGAACGGTGGGATGCGCGTCTTGGTGGCGGAAAATCCAAAGGCATGGGTGAGAGCCCATTCCTGCGCCTTATGGCACCTTTGCAGTCGACTTTCTGCGACACCCACACTACAGAAGGAATAGTAGAGGCAAAAGTCATCAGCATACAAGGAGGGTGATACTGAAGACGCCACAGCTGCTACTAAGACTATTGATGGCTACTAGAAAGAAAGGGACACTGAGTACAGAGCCCTGCGGGACTCCGTTCTCTTGGATATGTGGAAGGGGAAGGGGGGGGGGCGGGGGGGCAGGGTTCTGTGGGAAGCACCAATCCGAAACCGGAATGTACAGCGCGACAGGAGGTTCTGGATGAAAGTTGGGAGCAGACCCCAGAGACACCAGTCATGTAAAGGAGCAATTATGTGGTGTCATCATGTGGTCATAATACATTTACAGGTCGAAGAAGACAGCTACAAAGTGTTAACGTCGGGAAAATGCTGTTCGGATGCCAGACTTCAAGTAAAGCAGATTATCACTAGTGGAACGGTCTTGACATGAACCAAGCAAGAAAGGAACCAGAAGACCCCAAGACTCAAGGAACCAACACAGCCGCCGGTTCATCATACGTTCATGCGACTTGTAGAGAACATTTGTGAGACTTACTGGGCGCTAACTGTCCATCTCTGGAGGGTAATTACCCAGTTTCTGCACTGGACAAGGATGCTTTCTCGCCGTTGTGACAGGCACTCGCCCTCGCTCCTGTTGCCAACGGTATGATGTTGACAATCGACCAGTAGGTATATGATGATTTGGTTGTGGATGCCGTCTGACCCTAGGGCTGTATCAGGGCAGTGGGAGTGATCATTCACTTCATGGTGGGTTATATGGCTCCACGTGGCGTGCAGTAAAATTGCTGCCTCTCCAACCGCTGTTTTAGGTCACGAAAGGCTGGTAGATAATTCTAGACATTTTGCTCTGCACTGTGCTCAAGTTTAGCTTGAGCTTAGACGAGACCAAAATGTTCGGCGACGGGGTCGTGCTTGTAATGATCTCTGTTACTCTGAAACTCAGATGGATTGTTGCTAGCAAATTTCAAAAGTGAGGTATCATACTCGAAGCGGTGGCTAATATCCCCAGCTGCTTCAAAAGATATCTACAGGATATAGTAGTGTCAACTGTGAACATAATTCTAATTATTCTATTTCACTTCACTTTAAGCTTTGCACCAACGTGGTTCCAAAAGTGAATTATCATACTCGAAGCGGTGGCTAGTATCTCCAGCTGCTTAAAAAGATATCTACAGGATATAGTGGTGTGAACTGTGTACATAATTCTAATTATTCTATTTCACTTCACTTTAAGCTTTGCACCAACGTGGTTCTCTGTTTCTCTGAGTCGTATCGGTTTTTTTCTTTTATTTTTGTTATTGCAACGTTCCATTGTTTCAAGTGAAGTCAAAGTGCTGAAAAGGACATGTTCATTCCAAGAAAAATATTCAGAAAAATATTTCTTCATGAAACGAGAAAGAAATGAGTAAAAAGTAGAATGTGTAATTTAGTTACGTTTCCATCGCACATGGCAGAAGAGCAAATACCAGATGGTCATAATTAAATTGCATTTACTCACAGAGGTCCAGTGTCTGCTGCAATTATCGTATGGTAGTGAATCTGGTAGATATTCTAATGCGTTAATGCAGAACAGCATCTCGTCGACATCTCCTGTGCTCATATTGAACAAATAGTGCAAGTGGAGGTTAGTAACAAAATCAACATTATGCCTTTGTCACTTGTTTGACGTTTTCTGACAGCATTACGTTCCTAATCCGTTACATATGGAAAGATCTCTATACGTTTCTCTTGCATTCACAGCACCTGATTTGCATCTGGTGGCCAAAACTGGAACTATTTTTTTCCAGAGCAAATCGGTTCCGCATTAACGCATTAGAATATTAACACGTTTCGCTGCCATACGATAACTGCAACCTCCATGTACAGCTGAACTTTATAACGACCCAGTATTAACGATCATTTAGTTTCCGTAAAGCATAAATAAAACGTGTTCTCTGCAAGAATTTCAAAGAAAATGCACAGTTATTTTACTTTAAATTCATTTAAGAAGGAAAATTAGTAACATTAGCGGAATTAGCAATGTGCTATCATACCGTTACACATCATGCATATTTGAGATCAGTGGACTGTACTTATAAACTAGGTTCCAAACTTTTTAATTGTTCAGGAGCAGCAAAACCTGTGACTTTAGGCAGAACAAAATCAACAGTAATTGTGAAATCAGTGTTAGCATGCGACGCTGTTGAACAAATATGCAGCGCTCTTTCAAAGCTCAGTCATTTTGGTATAGCTAGCACGGTAGTAATCACAAATCCGAGAAAATATTTCCATTAATTAATTCACTTCTGTAAGCTTAAGAGCTTGTAAACAGTGAAACAATGACAGTGACAGTGACAGTGGCAACTCAGTATATAATATTTGACAGTGATGAAGATGAGGAAAAAGAAAACGTGTAAATGGTTGCAGATGACAAACTGTGGAACAAAACAGTCACTGTAGAAACACAACACATCAGAAAAACCACACCATATGATAAGAAGATGAAAAATAAAAGCCCACTGAAGATGCTGCAACTGCAGTGAAACATGTTTGGGTTAAAAAAAAAAAAGTGTGTTTTGATAAATGCAGACCCTATTCAAAAACGTACGTATAATTTAGGGAAATGTTACGCCATAAATTTTGTTTTAGACTTGGAGTATCCGCAGGTGTGACCTGTGTGACCTCTTGGAAAGTTTAAACACGTCTATAGGGAACATTCCCTATCAAGAGCACAATTTTTTCGCTGCCACAAGTCATTTTTGGAAGGCCGGGAACACGATGAAGATGAACCCCTCGCTCAGGGAGACCTTTAACTTCAGAAACCGACGAAAAAGTCGAACGCATTCGTGCTCTTGTAAGATCAGACCGACGTTTAACCAGTTTCACCATACATCAAATTTTAATCGAAGACTTGCACATGCGAAAGTTTCGTGCCAAAACGGTGCGGAAAATCTCACAATTGAACAGAAGGACATTTCAAGAAACGTGTGCTTTGATCTTTCTGAGAAGAATGGCAATGATCACGAATCGCGTGATCACAGGTGATGAATCCTGTATTTTTGGTTGCGATCCTGATACAAAGCGGCACAGTGAGGAGTGATCGTTGAGTTCTCCTCGACCGAAAAAAGCTCGAATAGGCAAAACAAAGATCAAAACAATGACGATTTGGTTTTTCATAGCAGGGGCATCGTGCATAAGGAATTTGTTCCTCCAGGACAAACTGTCAGCCAGACGTTTTTTAAAGATGTCCTTGAAAGGAAATGCGTGAGTCGAATGAGACTGCAGACAAATGGATGCTGCAGCATGACAACGTCCCCAGGTGGCACGGGCACTTCCATCACGGAAGTATTATCTCAAAAGGCGTGTCTGTTGTTTCATAGCCCCCCCCCCCCCACCCTTATTCTCCTGATCTTAGTCCCTGTGATTTCAATTTCGGGAAAAGAAAAAGGGAGACTCTGGAGAACATTCAGAAGAATGTCACCGACATGTTAAGGCCCTACCAGTTGAAGTCTTTAAGCGCTGCTGCCACGACTGACAACAACGGCCCTTCCGGTGTGTAGCTGCCGAAGGGAACTACTTCGAAGGGGACACAATATTGCTGTTTAGAAAAAAATAAAAACTTTCGTAGACAAAAATCAGATCCATTACATTTCACACACACCTGATATTTCATCTTAAATCATCTGTTGCATCCGGCATATACACGCGATCTGTAATCAATTGGACTTTAATACAACAAAACCGCCGTATTATAAGATTATATTTGGTGGTGTCTTGCGGCGTACGCTGGAAACAAAAAGCACTGCCTCTAGGGAATTCTGTCTCCTGTATTCGGCGGCGTTAACGCACGGTACCACCTAGTGTCAAGGTGCTAGCAATTGTCTTGCAGGAAATGTTCCGTGTTCACAATTGTTTCCAATGATTTCAGGAGGTTTTCAAAATTTATCCAGTCGAAATTTGCAAGATGTGTTCGTAGCACCATTGTCTGTGAGATGGGAAACGTACATAAACGCTTCATGGTCCTAAGGCCCTTTCCGTTCATGTTACGACAATTTTTTTTGTAAAATCTATACTGACTTAGACTAGTGAACTGGTCCAGCGAAGCTGATTCTCACATGTAGCGATCTTAACCAATCATTTGTACATTTTATTGCGTCTGATTGTGTTTATGACTCATGATGTGTTATCTTTTATAATTGACCAATAAATATATATTTAAAACTTTCCGAAATACTTTACGGCACGAAACAGAAAAAAAATCCTCTGAGGACAGATAAATCTGAGAGCTAGCTTCCCTTTTCTTTCGATTAACTCGTTTAGCCACGACCAAACAAAATAGCGCCCCGTATGACTGCTGCACCTAGCTGAGAGCGCGCAGCCCAGCGCCTCCGCGTCCTCGTGCAGCGCCACCAATATTCAGCAGGCACGGCCCCTTATGACGTCACGGGTAGCGGGCTGGCAGCGTGCCTGGGCCGCGCCCGCCGCCCTCGGCTCTTGGCATTGCAGACGCCGTCCGCACACGAGCCGCCCATTCACAAGCGATCACACCACTTTACGAGCGTTACTGTCCACTGCAGGCCGTATATCTTTTCGGATACTTGAAAGTCACACCCTTGAAAAGGCGTCAGCAGTTTCAGTGGTAGTAAACCGGCGTCGTGAGCATTCCACGAATGCATCGGGTAACGGTGAGTATACATGGATCACTTCTTAGAAGACGAAATAATTTCAGCTATACAAACTTATATAAACTCGAGGAAGAAATACAGAGGATAACTTTAAGTCACAAAGGAAACCAGTGTGGGATCAACTCTGAGGAGTAATGGTCTAATAATGTCTGATGACTCCTTCTCCTAAATGCATGGCTTTAACATTATTTGAGACTATTTCCCTTTCAGGCCTGTTATCTTTATGATCTGACCAGTATAGTAGCGGCACCACATTACTACCCAGAAGAAAATGATGATTAATACACTGAAGTGACAAAAGTCAGGGACAGCGATATGCACATGTACAGATGGCGGTAGTATCGCGTACACAAGGTATAAAAGGGCAGTGCATTGGTGGAAGTATCATTTGTGCTCAGGTGATTCATGTGTGGTGTCTGACGTGATTATGGGCACACGACAGGAATTAAAAGACTTTTGATGCGAAAAGTAGTTTCGTCTAGACACTTGCAACATTTCACTTTGAAAATCGTTAGCGAGTTCAATATATCAAGATCCACAGGTCAAGAGTGTGCCGAGAATACCAAATTTCAGGCATTACCTCTCACCATCGACAATGCAGCGGGCAACGGCCTTCACTTAACGACCAAGAGCAGTGGCGTTTGCGTGCAGTTGTAAGTGCCAATACACAAGCAGCAATGGGTGAAATAACCGCAGAAATCAATGTGGGACATACGACGAACATATCCGTTAGGTCAGCGCGGCGAAATCTGGAGTTAATGGGCTATGGCAGCAGATGATCGATGCGAGTGCTTTAGTAACAGCACGACATCGCCTGCAGCGCCTCTCCTGGACTAGTGACCAATTCGGTTGGATCCTAAATGACTGGAAAACCGTGGATGGCCAGGGCTGCGGCTGCATCGAATGGACAGGGTCCTGTAGTCCAACTGAGCCGACCATTGACTGGAGATGGATACATTTGGTTACTTGGTGGCCATTTATAGCTATTCATGGACTTCATGTTCCCAAACAACGATGGAATCTTTGTGGATGACAGTGCACCATGTCATCAGGCTACACGTTAGTGCTATCACGTATTCTTACCATAAGTTTCACTGGTCGACGTCAAACCATAATGGCATAAGTTGATGGGGGGCTACGTCTCTGCCCATCGAGCGAGGATTCCTCTGAGTCCGTCCATGTTCGTGTCTCCAGGCTCTCTACTCAAAAATCAGGATCTGAAGCAATAAAGTAATTCTGTTTTTGAAAAATAAGTGTTGATTAGTGCCCAATCCACTGTTAAGCAGGGCCGTTTTCCAAGTTCCGAATGTCTAAAAGGTGCACTCTGCCATGCCTGACCACAGTTTTGCATATGCCAAAAGTTTCATAGGTAATCACCTAATTTGCTCCCAACATTGGCCAATGCCATAATTTTGTAAAGATAATACGAAATCAGGTGACAGATTAGGAACCTTTTGACGAGGAAAAAAGCGATCTTCTACCCATAATTTGCAGATTAATTTTATTTAGAAGTATCTGAAGAGTCAACTGCGAATTAAAGCATCTAAATCACTACAGAGAGGAAAGAAACGTTGTAATAATAATTCAATACATGCAAAGGAACCGAGATCTGTAAACAAAACATCACGCCACCCGATCGTCAATGCTGCGCCATGTTATAAAAACTTAAGGGGGAAAAGGAAGTGACTAGGTCTATGGCCAAGCAGGAAACAGCTATCCACTTGAGTTGACACCGGAAGTACTTCGCTCAGCCGTAGACACACTAGTGTGAGGTGCCGACCAGCTAACAAAAGCTCTCAGCATCGCCTCTCCAGGCCATTCTGGAACGTCTGCCTGGAAGGTCCAGTTGCTGCCGTCTCGCCCGCAATCGCATTTTGTCCCTAGGTTCACTTCGCCATGCAATTGTAAAACTTAACGGTTCGTGGCTTCGGGCACAGTCAAATAATGATGCTTGAATTAGATCGCCGTTTCGGTCGTTTGGCGATCGCGAGTCGCGAGTATTTTGCGATACTACGGGAAAGCAACAACGCCAGCCAAGTGGTTAGATCCACTGAATTCTGTCACCACTACCTCCACCCTCTCACCCCCGCCCCTCTCCCCCGCTTTTGTTACCTAAATTTATTTCTCATGGTTCAAAGGTTCTTAGTTCAACTTATGCAGCTGTATACGAATGCTCTCTCTATACATAATTCTGCGAATGTATCTATGTCAGTGGAGGCTGTCTTCGGCTAACAGTACGTATTCCGCGCTAATTTCAGACTATATCACTTTGTGCCACTTTATAAATATTTTCTTGGAGTGACGATTTCTACCACATTCCCCCAGTATCCATTTAAATCAGCGGCTTCCTTCAAGTAAGGTCGTAGTGGACGCCATCCCACGGTCTGATGATAGAATATTAACATGACATTCCGATGGCCTACCAAATTTATCTCACCCGCTTTTTGGGGCAAGGTCTTTGTATAACCATACTATTTTATGCATGTTTTAGATTAAAAAACCCACTGGTGATGGTGATATTTGTCGGCCAAACTAGCTTGGGGTAATAAAGAAATAAACGAATAACAAAGTATTTTGCATCAAGGCGGACTCAGTTTCTGATATTACTGTTTTTCTATGCAAACACGGACCAAATGGAAGAGTTCCAAGATAAAATCAAGGTCTTTCCATTAAGGCTGCCTGGGATACGAGAAATGTGACAGTTAGTTTAGGTGGGGTAGAGCTAGTCTATGCTTTTGCAGTCCCCGACGAGCAATTCTATCAAATCCCTGACATCACCGAAAAGTTTTTCTTATGCAACAGAGAGCTCGCTATTCGATTCGCATGTTGCACATGGTAGAACAGTGTGGGGCTGCATTTTTAGCACCGCAACTGCATTCCGCCGTTTTGCCCTAGGTCCTGGCAATGTGCAACCTGCCACCAGCATAGTGACTGTCTGGCCCCCCACTCCAAACCTGTTCTCCCGCCTTCTCTCTACTGTGAGTACACTGCCCAACTTATGAAAGGACACTGTTGTATGCTTCCCAAGTTCACGACCAATATGACGGGCTCGCACTCCCAAGCAGTCGCCTCCCCCAGGCTGAACGGCGTCCACCTCTACACCTCATGAAAAGCAATGCCTAGAACCCAACAGAAAAGAAAAAAGCACAGAAAGTTAGTACTGCCTTGCAATCACTGACATATGCATGCTTACGATTCTAAGTGCAATTGTCCCGTTATACATGTCAGTAGCATACTACTCCATTCCAGCTCTACATACATCGACGAGATGTGGTTAGCCACGAAGGTTAGCTACCTCTTAACTATTTTATTAATTACGTGCAGTACCTCGTGCACGACACTTTCACGAAGGATGACCTCGTCTGTCTTCACAATAGTTGTGTGTGGCTACAAGAAATTCTCATTACATCTTGGCCATGACAATTAACACCATTTTGATGAAGTGTGAGAACAGTTGGAAACTATCTGGGGGGGCTGTTATTCCACAAAATTATTGTACTGTAGAATCTCCAGCGTCGCCTAATGGGAGAAGTTCGTGGTTTAAAATGTACTACTGAAATAAAATTCTATTGACATAAATGTTTTTGTTGCAGGCATGTAGAACCCACTAATATGTAGCACGGTTGTTTCATGTAACATTCAACTGAGTCAGGCAAGATGCTTTTCGTTTATGCATCACCAGACCAATAGTAACTATGTATTACTGTATGGTTGGTTGATCTTTAGATGCCCTGTTAGGATCTTTGGTACGACGTTTGGACTCAGATCGGTTCATTGTGTGTGTATTCTGTTGCCTATCAGGTTCAAATGGCTCTGAGCACTATGGGACTCAACTTCTGAGGTCATTAGTCCCCCAGAACTTAGAACTAGTTAAGCCTAACTAACCGAAGGACATCACAAACATCCATGCCCGAGGCAGGATTCGAACCTGCGACCGTAGCGGTCTTGCGGTTCCATACTGCAGCGCCTTTAACCGCACGGCCACTTCGGCCGGCTGCCTATCAGGAAGATGTCATTTGTGGTGTCGTGAACGTGGAACTGTGAGTATTGTGTGTTGGTTTTGTATAAGATCTACTTACAATGCGAATGAAGCTACTATTTGTACACACCCTTTACAGTGCACGCTTGCGATTCGATTGACAGTCAGCTGTCATCCGAAAAAGTATTACATAACATCACATACATGTGTCGTTTAGATTGGTTACTCTTTAGTTTCTTTTTAATTTATTGATCCTTAACATTAACGAATTTTCGTGCGTTCAAACTGATCTGCCCTAAGTGCAGCTTCTACCAGTTTTTCCATTCTTATGTGAAGAATTCATGTAAGCATTTTTACTAAACTGATAGTTCGGTGATATTCCAACCTGTTGGCATCTGCTTCCATTGGAATATGCATTATTGTATTCTTCTTAAAGTCTCACGCCATTTCACCGGATGGAACAGTTTTGTCTTGGCTGGGTTTCCCAAGGCTCTCAGTAGTGGTTCAAATGGCTCTAAGAACTACGGGACTTAACATCTGAGGTCATCAGTTCCCTAGACTTAGAACTACTTAAAACTAATTAACCTAAGGACATCACACACATCCATGACCGAGGCAGGATTCGAACCTGCGACAATACCAGCAGAGCAATTCCAGACCGAAGCGCCTAGAACCGCTCGGCCACAGAGTCCGGCGCTCTCAGTAGTCCTGACGGAAAGTCGTCTGCTCTAGGGGCCTTGTTTCGGCTTAGGTCTTTCAATGTTCTGTCAAATTCTTCTGGCATTATCATATCCATCTCCATGTACGTTCTCTTCCATTTCTATAATATTGCCTTCAAGTTCATCTCCCTTCTATATATACTCTGTACATACCTTTCAGCTTTCAGTTTTCTCTTCTCTTAGTACAGATTTCCCGTCTGAGTTCTTGACAATACACTTGCTTCAATCTTCTTCGAAGGCCTTTTTAATTTTCCGTAGGCGGTATCTATCTTTCCCCTAGCGAAGTATGCTTCTAAACCCTTACATTTGACCTCTACCCATTCCACTTTAGTCATTTTGCACTTCCAGTCAGTCTCATTTTTCAGACGTTTGTCTTCTCTTTCGTCTGCTTCATTTGCCATATTTTTATATTTCCTCCTTTCATCAGTTACATTCAATATCCCCTGCGACATCGAAGTGTTACTACTGCTCCCTCTGAAACTCTCAACCAACTTTTGTTCTTTCTGCTTTTCCAGGTCCCTTCTTCTTCACTTCCTATCTTTTTGCAAATTTCTTCAGTTTTGCTCTATATTTCATAACCAATAAATTGTGGTCAAAGTCCACAAGTGGCCGTGGAAATGTCTTATACTTTAAGATTTGGTCTTGCTGTTATATTATCAGTCTTAAAACTTTCGATGACTCCTGTTCTCTTCCATATATGAAAAATTCCTTCATGATTCTTTACCCAAATATTAGCGATGGTTGAAATATGCTCTGTGCGGAATTCTACCAGGTGGCTTTCTCTTTCATTCCTTTCCCACAGTCCGACTTTTCCTGCTTTTCCTTTTCCTACACTCGAACTCCATTATTAAATTTGATTCTTCCGCAACTATCTGAGTAATATGTTTTATCTCATTATACTTTTCTTCAATCTCTTTATCATCTGCGGTGATTCGGCAGATAACCCGATGTTATTTTGATGGATGCGGACTTAGTATCTATCGTGGCTACGATAATGCATTCACTATGTTGTTCATAGTAATTTACCGGCATTCCTACTTTCTTATTCATTATTAAACCTACCCCTACATTATTCCTATTTGATTTTGTGTATATAATGCTGTATTTACTTGAACAGAAGTTCTGTTCCTCCTGCGACCGAACTTCTGCTGTATCTACCTTCAACCAACCTGTTTCCCCTTTTAAATTTTTTAACTTAATTATCCCATTAAGCGATCTAAAACTCTATCTCCGACCCGTAGATGGCAGTTTTGGTTCTCTTGATGACGATATACTCCTGAATAGTCCACGCTCAAAGATCCGAATGGCAACTATTTTACTTCCGGAATATTTTACGCAAGAGGACGCTATCATCATTAAACACGACAGCAGAGTTGCATGACCTCGGGAAAATTATGGCTGTAGTTTTGCTTTCAGCCATTCGTAATATCAGCACAGCAAGTCCTTTTGGTTGTTACAAGGCCAAATCAGTGAATCACCCAGACAGTTGCCCCGGGAAGTAATGAAAAGGCTGCAGCCCCCCTTCAGGAATATTGCGCTTGTCTGGCCGCTCAACAGATACTTCTCCATTGTGGTTGCACCAATGGTACAGCTACATTCAGTTTGTACATTGAGCAACTAGTAAAGGAAAGCAAAGAAAATTTGGGATTACGAATTTAACTTCAGGTAGAAGTAATAAAATCCTCGAGGTGTATTGATGACATTCTGTCAGAGGCAGCGAAGGACTTCGAAGAGCGGGTGAACTGAATGCACAGCGTCTTGAAAGGTGGAGTTAAGATGGACGTCAACAAAAGCAAAACAAAGATAATGGATGTAGTCGAATCAAATCAGGTAATGCCGAGGGAATTAGATTAGGAAACGATGGGTTATTTGGGCAGGAAAATAAGTGATGATGGCCGAAGTTGAGAGAACATAAAATGTGGAATGGAAATGGCAAGATAATCGTTTCTGAAGAAGAAAAGTGTGTTAACATCGAACATACAGATTTAAGTATTAGAAAGTCTTTTCTCAAGACATAACCGGAACGGAAGGGAAATATTGACGTTAACCGGTTTAGACAAGCTGGGTTCGAAGATTTTAAATTTTGGTGTCACACAAGAATGCAGCTGTAACTTAATAGGAGGTACTGAACAGAGATGGAGAGACAAGAAATTTGTGGCACAACTTGACTAAAAGAGGGGCTCATTTGATAGGAAACATGTGAGACATCAGTGAATCACCAGTTTAAAATTGTAGGGAATTGGTGTGTAGGGCGGAGGGGGGGGGGGGGTGAGGGATAAAAATCATGAAATGAGGATTTGAATACAATGTGCAATTTCAGAAGGATATGAGCTGCAGTAGTTATTCGGAGATGAAAAGGCTTGCACAGGATAGAGTAGCTTGGAGACCTGCATAAAACCAGTCTTAGGACTGAAGACCACATCAGCAACAACATTTACGATCCACTTACTTATAGTGTTACCCCTGGGCATTCCATAGCGATACACAGTACACAGGGAACGTTACTCTCATTTGCCTGCTAGCCAATAGAGGAATTGTGGAATGAAGGAAATTATGCTTTGGACGACTATCCTGTGTACTGTAAAATATTAGTAGCCTACCAAATATGCATCTGGTTCATATTAGTTTGCTTGATGCTATTTTTGTTCATGTAAATTACCAAACATCTAATGATTATAGAATGTCAGCCTCTTCTGTGAAGTTTTGCTCACCTACACATTCATATATTGCACACATCACCTAGCCCTCCCCCTCTCCATCTCCATTTATTCCTCCCCACTGTCTCTCTCACTTCGTTTTCTCACCCCCTCTCTTGACTCTTCATCTTCTCCTTCCCCAGTCTCTCCCTCTCCACCGTCTCCCTTTGTCCATCTGCTCCTAACCCTTTCCCTCTGTCCAACTCTTCCTGTCTCTCTATGTCTATCTAAGTTCTCACTGCCCCCCTCTTACCCAGCTCCTTCTCCCTCCCTCTCCTTCTCTCCTGCTCTTGGTTCCTGCTATTCTGTTTCTCTCTTTCTCTCCATTCTCTTCTGACCCCTCTCTCTGTCTTCCTCCTCCTGGACCTCTAAATCCCTATCAATCCCCTCTACCCCTCTCTCTGTCCATCACCATCTACCCCTTCTCCTGTCCATCTCCTTATCCCTCCTCTCTCTATTTGTCCCCCTTCTCCTGCCATCACTGTTTCTGTTCATCCATCACCTCCTACTCACCCTCTCTCTGTCTTCCTTCCTGTTCCAGTATCCCCTTGACCCTCCACTGTGTATGTCCTCCCAGCCACCTCTCTAGGTTCATTTCCCCTTAAGATCCTCTCCTTGCCCCAACTTTGGCCCATTTCCATCACCTTCCCATCTTTTTGCCCATCTCCTCCTCTTCTCTCTGTCCATACGATCCTCTAGCCATTTCAAACTTCTCCCAACCACACTCATCTGCACATACTGATCCCGCGAAGTGGAACTACCAATACTACTAACACTTTTTCATGCAGACGCTGCAAAACCATGTTTTCCCACACAGCACTTAGACTGCCCTCCCAAGCAGGTCTAGGTTATAAACCACGCATTGTTAATACTCATTAAGTTTGCAGTTTGTTCGCCAAATAATACTGAAAATGATTCAGGGATTTGGGAGGAGATCATAATTATACATACATACACTCCTGGAAATTGAAATAAGAACACCGTGAATTCATTGTCCCAGGAAGGGGAAACTTTATTGACACATTCCCGGGGTCAGATACATCACATGATCACACTGACAGAACCACAGGCACATAGACACAGGCAACAGAGCATGCACAATGTCGGCACTAGTACAGTGTATATCCACCTTTCGCAGCAATGCAGGCTGCTATTCTCCCATGGAGAAGATCGTAGAGATGCTGGATGTAGTCCTGTGGAACGGCTTGCCATGCCATTTCCACCTGGCGCCTCAGTTGGACCAGCGTTCGTGCTGGACGTGCAGACCGCGTGAGACGACGCTTCATCCAGTCCCAAACATGCTCAATGGGGGACAGATCCAGAGATCTTGCTGGCCAGGGTAGTTGACTTACACCTTCTAGAGCACGTTGGGTGGCACGGGATACATGCGGACGTGCATTGTCCTGTTGGAACAGCAAGTTCCCTTGGCGGTCTAGGAATGGTAGAACGATGGGTTCGATGACGGTTTGGATGTACCGTGCACTATTCAGTGTCCCCTCGACGATCACCAGTGGTGTACGGCCAGTGTAGGAGATCGCTCCCCACACCATGATGCCGGGTGTTGGCCCTGTGTGCCTCGGTCGTATGCAGTCCTGATTGTGGCGCTCACCTGCACGGCGCCAAACACGCATACGACCATCATTGGCACCAAGGCAGAAGCGACTCTCATCGCTGAAGACGACACGTCTTCATTCGTCCCTCCATTCACGCCTGTCGCGACACCACTCGAGGCGGGCTGCACGATGTTGGGGCGTGAGCGGAAGACGGCCTAACGGTGTGCGGGACCGTAGCCCAGCTTCATGGAGACGGTTGCGAATGGTCCTCACCGATACCCCAGGAGCAACAGTGTCCCTAATTTGCTGGCAAGTGGCGGTGCGGTCCCCTACGGCACTGCGTAGGATCCTACGGTCTTGGCGTGCATCCGTGCGTCGCTGTGGTCCGGTCCCAGGTCGACGGGCACGTGCACCTTCCGCCGACCACTGGTGACAACATCGATGTACTGTGGAGACCTCACGCCACACGTGTTGAGCAATTCGGTGGTACGTCCACCCGGCCTCCCGCATGCCCACTATACGCCCTCGCTCAAAGTCCGTCAACTGCACATACGGTTCACGTCCACGCTGTCGCGGCATGCTACCAGTGTTAAAGACTGCGATGGAGCTCCGTATGCCACGGCAAACTGGCTGACACTGACGGCGGCGGTGCACAAATGCTGCGCAGCTAGCACCACTCGACGGCCAACACCGCGGTTCCTGGTGTGTCCGCTGTGCCGTGCGTGTGATCATTGCTTGTACAGCCCTCTCGCAGTGTCCGGAGCAAGTATGGTGGGTCTGACACACCGGGGTCAATGTGTTCTTTTTTCCATTTCCAGGAGTGTACATACATACATATAGTTAGCTTCACATATTTACTAGCATTTTCACTGTGGCTCTGTAATCGCATTCAGAACAGATCTGCATTCAGTTAACCAAATTTAGGTTTTCTACGATCCCTTGATCACTCCATGAAAATACCAGGATCGTTCCTTTGAAGGTGCACTGGCGATTTCCTCCCTTCTCCTTGACACAGTCTTAATTTGTGTTCAAATAACCTAGATGTCAAAGGGACGTTTAATGCAAATGCTCCTTCCCTTCTACCCCGTCACTTCTGCCCATCTTCTCTTCACCCTCTTATCAAATATCTCCAGCTCCCACTTTCACAGTCCATACCCTTCTCCCCCTCTCTCTGTTCATCTACTCTCATGCTGTATTTTTCCCACATCCTCTTTGTCTCCTTCTTTGTCCATCTCCTCTTCCTTTCTCTGTGACCAGCTTTTCCTCCTCACCTCTCTTACCATCTCCCCTTCTCATCCCTTCTGTCTATGTCTTTCTCCTCCTCTCTCTGCTGAACTGGTCTCTCCCTGTCTCTAAGCATACCGCCTCTCCCATCTTCTTGGTTATCCCCTCCTGCCAATCACTCTGGATACTTCTTTCTTCTCCCCTCTCTGCCCATTGCTTCCTGTATCCTCTGTGCCTATCTCATCTTCCCTCCTCCCTCGGACCACCTACACCTCTGATCCTCTTTCTACCCATCTTCTCCCCTCCCTTCTGCTCATCTCCTATCTCTTCCTTCCACACTCTGTTTCCATATTCACCTCCCTGACTCTATCCAATACTGTCCCCTCTGTATATTTAACTTTCATATTTGTTTTGCACTTTGATTCTTAATTTCTTTCCGAGTGTTTGTGCGCTTGCATATTTAACTACATAAAATCCTTGCGTATTCTCGCATTTGAGAGGATTTATATTGCTTATTGATAGCTGCAAAGTAAAAATTCGCGGAGTCGTTAGTCAGTTGTTTGTTTTGGACAGCCAGTGCTTTCTGTTTATTTCGTAGAGTCAGCTAGCAGCAGACAGAGGCCAGTGCAGTTTCGTGTGTGCTTGCAGAGTGACGTGTGCGAGCATCAGTAGTAGAAATTAGTCGTATATTGTTTTTCGTATTAGTTCCGTAGGTTTAATTCAAATTACTTTGTGTGTTTGTGTGCTTGCGTGGTAAAATTTTTCGGATCTTTGCGTATTTTCGAATTAGAAAGGGGTAGTATCAAATTTTAATGACTGTCATTTGTACTAAGACAGGGGTAGGATCGCATTCTAATATCTGTATAGTGGCGTGTTTGTGGTCATTTGATTGCTTAGTTCGTAAGTAATTGTTCATATATCGCAGCTCAATCTGGCGCTGGTGACGCAATTGTGCAGTCGCATATTTCTGTTTTATTTGTCGCAACTCTATACGCCCAGATATTAGCAGTAGGATGGGTAGGGTGTGTGTGTGCTGTGTGCGGGCGCAGCTGAGCGTGCTGTTGGCCACGATCAGACGCCTTCCGGCTGCTGCCTCGGAGGGTGTGGCGCGTCGCTTGAGACACCCCAGTTGTCGCTTGCTGCGTCTGTTGACTCAGCCGCCAAGGCACCTTCTAGTGTACCCGGCGCGTTGGGGCCGCACTCACCTCAAGGTGAGTGGTGGACTGCAACGCGTTCACGTCGCTCGAGGCGGAGGGTCAATTTGGAGGCTGGCCGGCTGGCCTCGCCTATTCATCCTGTCAGTGGGCAGGTGGCCGCTCCTTCAGTAGGGCTCGGGCAGGCACACGGGGACAAAGGCTTGCTGGTTATTGGGAGCTCCAACGTTAGGTGGGTGATGGATCCCCTTAGGGAAATAGCGTACAGGGCTGAAAGAATTCCAGCGTTCACTCGGTTTGTCTGCCGGGGGGCCTCATCCAAGATGTGGAGGCGGCCTTGCCTGCCGCTATCGAGCGTACGGGGTGCAGTAGTCTGCAAGTAGTTGCTCACGTCGGCACCAATGATGCCTTTCGCTTGGGTTCTGAGGTGATCCTCAGTTCGTACAGGCGGCTGGCGGATTTGGTGAAGAACGCTGGCCTCGCACGCGGGGTGCAAGAAGAGTTCTCTATTTGCAGCATTGTTCCCAGAGTGGATCGGTGTCCTTTGGTTTGGAGCCGAGTGGAGGGTTTCAACCAGAGGCTTCGTCGACTCTGTGACGGTCTTGGCTGCAGATTTCTAGACTTGCGCTATTGGGTGGGGAATTGTAGGACGCCCCTAGATAGGTCAGGGGTACACTACACAAAGGAAGCGGCTACTCGGGTAGCAGCGTACTTGTGACGTGCACATGGGGATTTTTTAGGCTAGGCAGTAGTGCGAGGCGTCCTGATGAACACTCACCAGTCGACGTGCAGGCAGGGAAATCAGGATGCGCTCAGTGTAAAGACACTTCAGCTATCAAGATATTAGCAGTAAATTTTCAGAGTGTTCGGAACAAAGTTCCTGAATTTACTGCCCTCCAGGAAGCGTTGGCGCGCAAATTATTCTCGGGACTGACACCTGGCTGAATCCTGAGATAGGAAGTTCTGAAATATTTAGTGAGGGTTGGAACGTGTATCGGAAAGACAGATTAGACACCGTAGTAGGTGGTGTCTTCATTGCAGTTGACAAAAATATTGAGTCTACTGAGGTCGAAGTAGAGTGCGATTGTGAGGTTATCTGGGGCTTAACAGGGCTAGGAGAAATAAAGTTAATTGTTGGGTGTTATTACCGGCCACCAGGTTCCGCCGTGACAGTTCTAGAATCTAAAATGAAATTTTCACTCTACAGCGGACTGTGTGCTGATATGAAACTTTCTGGCAGATTAAAACTGTGTGCCGGACCGAGACTCGAACTCAGGACTTTTGCCTTTCGCGGGCAAGTGCTCTACCGACTGAGCTACCCAAGCACGACTCACGCCCCCTCCTCACAGCTCTAATTCTGCCAGTACCTCGTCTCCTACCTTCCAAACTTCACAGAAGCTCTCCAGCCCACAGAGCACGCCTCATTACCTCTATATTATGTGTGTTTTTCCTGTTTTCCTGATAGCTCTTCCATAAAATAACTGAAGAGAAAGCCTGCCTTTTCCTCTTAGTGGTTTTCGATCCTCAAGTACTTCACCTTTCTTCACTTTCAGCAAGTGACAAAGCCTACCACCAAGCCTCTTTTGAATGTGGCCAACACATTCCAACTTTTCTATTGTTGTGTTGTACGGATTTTTATCTGTTACAGCTTTGAACGAAAAGGAGTCCCCATCACCAAAGTATTTAGTGTTTCTAACACCATATTGGTCCTTAGATCTGCAGAACATCCTCACAACTACAGCAGCCTCAATGCCCCCACTTGAACCACTATAATTTTAGAGCATGCTACTGCATACTTTTCTTGCCACAATTTCTCATTGTCTTCATTGATGATGGACATTTTCCTTGTTGCACACTGGTGGCACTATTTAGACATAATTTCTACACTTAAAACTTTACCTGAGTCGATACCAGAGATGTGTGACCCCTTTTCATCCAGGTCCCATCTACAGATACATACAGGTCAGTAATATATGTAGGAGATTCACTGTCATGAATATCTACCCCAGGATCTATTTCTCTTTTGGTTTATTTCCACCAGTTCCTGAACTTGCCTTCTTCATAGAAACTTTGTGAGTATCGCAAACAGCCTCAGACATTTATTTATTTTTGGAAACCTTGCACAAAGTGGAGGCATGTTCAAAAAGCCACACAATAAATTATCTCTTTCCCTGCCCTGTGCACCGCATCTCAGAGCATATGCTAACCTAAAATTGCTTTCATAGGTACCAGTGTCAGTTTTTTGGAGGAGGAAAGCTATTCCCACTCTTCTTTCTTCGACAACAGTAATGCAGTCCGTATTTTTACAGTTAACACATGAACATGAAAATTTTATAGTCTGGTAGAGAAGCTCTAAGTCCATAAGTCTCAATCCAGTGGAATCCATATCATCATCTTTCACGTACTTATACATTTATTTTGTCTCAAGTTTAGATGCTGAAGCTAAGAGCTTATGTTCTTCATTTCGAGCTGCTTCCTCATTTTTGTTGGCAAACCGGTTTCCATGAAACCTCCGTTTTCTAAGCACAGTTTACTCGCCACCCATTAGGCATAAATCTTGACTTCCACACAAAGGTTTATAAATTCAGCCTTCCACCTACCAGTATATTTTAGTATTGTCAAAACGTAAATAAACCACATTCAAGAAAGTTTTCAGGCAAAGAAATAGATGTCAGGCAGAGATATAGGTGTCAACCAAAGATACCGAAAGAAAATAGCCTTCACTCTTGACAAAAATTTAGCTGAAACAACCAGTTTCCCAAATGTCGGAAATGGTGGGGGTTGCCGGTAGTGCAGTGTTAACCAGTTTAACAATTTAAAGGCGTTTCTCAAGTTGCTATCACAATAACATTCACACACAACGTGGATTAAATGTGTAGATCAAGAAAATAATATTTTTGAAAAACGATTTTTGGACTACATACATTACATACCCCCTAACAAGGTTCCTATCATACTGTGCCTTCTTCTTGTCAGTGTTTTCCTCATATCCCAGTTCTTTCCAATTCTGTGCAGAACCTCCTCTTTTCTTACCTTATCAGTTCACCTAATTTTCAACATTCGTCTGTAGCATTACATCTCAAATGCTTCGATTCTCTTCTGTTCCTGTACTCCCACAGTCCATGTTTCGCTACCATACAATGCTGTGCTCCCAACGTACATTTTCAGGAATTTCATCCTCAAATTAAGGCCTATGTTCGGTACTAATAGACTTATTTTGGTCAGGAACGCCCATTTTGCCAGCGCTAGTCTGGTTTTGATCTCCTCCTTGCTCCGTCTGTCGGTGGTTATTTTGCTGCCTATGTAGCAGGATTCCATAACTTCATCTACTTCATGACCATCAATCCTAATGTTAAGTTTCTCGCTGTTTTCATTTCTGCTACTTCTAATACTTTCGTCATTTTTTGAGATACTCCCAATCCATATTCTGTTTTCATTAGACCATTCCATTTAGTAGATCGTGTAATTCTTGTTCACTTTCACTGAGGATAGCGAAGTCATCAGCGAATCGTATCATTGATATCCTTTCACCTTGAACCGAACCTTTCTTTTATTATCATCATTGCCTCTTTGGTGTATATATTAAGGAGTACGGACGAGAGACTCCATCACTGTCTTACACCTTTTTCAGTCCGAGCACATCACTCTTGGTCTTCCACTCTTATTGTTTTCTCTTGGCTGTTGGACATGTGGCATTTTACCAGTCTCTGACTGTAACGTACCCTATTTTCCTCAGAGATTGAGCATCTTGCACCATTTTACATTGTCGAATGTTTTTTCCAGATCGATAAATCCTATGAACGTGTCTTTTTTTTATTCTTGTTTCCATTATCATCCGCAACATCAAGATTGTCCCTTTGGTGCCTCATTTTCCTTTTCCATTTTTCTGTACATTATTCTTGTCAGCAACTTGGATGCATGAGCCGTTAAGCTGATTGTGCGATGATTCTCGCCTTGTCAGCTCTTGGAGTCATCGGAATATTGTGTGGAAGATATTTTTTCGAAAGTCATATGGTATGTCACCAGACTCATACTTTCTACACAACAACATGAATAGTCGTTTTCTTGCCTCTTCCTCCAATTATTTAAGAAATTTTGATGTAATGTTATCTATCACATCTGTTTATTTGATCTCAAGTCTTCCTAAGCTTTCTTAAATTCTGATTCTAATATTGCATCCCCTATCTCTTCCAAATCCACTCGTTTCCTCTTCTATCACATCATACAAATTTTCCCCCTCATAGTGGCTTTCGATGTATTCTTTCCACCTACCCGCTCTCTCCTCTGCATTCAGCAGTGGAATTCCCCTTGCACTCTTTCTGTTATTACCCTTGATTTTAATTTCACCGAAGGTTGTTTTGACTTTTTTATATGGTGAGGCAGTCCTTCCGACAACCATTTCGCTTTCGATTTCTCCCCTTTTCTCATGCAGCGATTTCGTCTTAGCTCCCCTATACTTCCTATTTATTTCATTCCTAAGCGACTTGTATATCTGTATACTTGAATTTCCCTGAAAATGTTTGCGCTTCGTTCTTTCATCGATGAACTGAAGTACTTCTTCTGTTACCCATGGTTTCTTCGCAATTACCTCGTTTCTTCCTATTATTTTCTTTCCAACTTCTGTGATTGCCCTTTTTAGAGATGCGCATTCTTCTGCAACTGTAGTGCCTACGTAGCTATTACTTATTGCAGTATCTATAGCCTTAGAGAAATTCAAGCCTATTTATTCATTCCTTAGTACTTCCATACCTAACTCCTTTGCATATTGATTCTTCCTGACAGCAAGGTTGTATCAGGAGACCTATCCTTGCCGAAAAAAACCACAGTATTCAATGTTTGCAACAGTGTTTCGCTGCTTGTCTGAGACAGGGACTTTTCTGGAAAGAGGAAAAATCATAAAGGACGTACCCGAAGTGTCCAGACACCAGACTTGGAGGAACGTGTGATTAACACTGTTAAGGCGACCGCCTTGTCAATATCAGGCAGTTGGCCCGGCAGTACAGCGTGTGCATGGCTTTCTAGCGGCAGACTTTCCACATCGGGGGTAGTCATTGGTTTCTTCACCAGGCAATCACGATTCCGGAATCTGTGTCATCCATCCTATTCACAGATGAGGCCACCTTCATGCGGAGCGGTATCTTCCATTTTCATAACAGTCGTGGAATAGTATGTGGAAACCCCGTCGTATGGTGACAAGGGATCATCGGCATCGGTGCAGTCTGAATGTGTGGGCCGGGAAAATTGACGACTGTATTTTGTGTCCAATCTTCCATCCATGTCGCCTAACAGACCGGAAGTATTGGCGTTCCTTTTGCTGGAAGAAGTGCCATTGATGATTCTAAGGATTATGTGGCTGCCACATGATGGTGCTTCAGCCACTTCACCGTTAACGTCCGGACGCATCTCGATCGTTTCTTGCTTGGCTGACGGATCGGACGAGGGGTCCAGTTGCATGGCCTGCTCTTTCACCGGATCTCAACCAGTGCGGTTTGTGGTAATGGGGCCACCTCAAAAGTATCGTGTATGCAAAGCCCATTCCAGATGTGGAGACTCTTGAGCAGCCTATTCATGCTGCCTTTGGCATTGTTCGGATGCAGCCTGGCCGACGTGAACGTGTGAAACAGAACATGTTGCGGCGCGCACACGCATGCGTTGAGTTGAGGCACATGGAAGCCATTTTCAACACACAATGTAACTGTGCCTCTGTGGTACCTGCTCGTATTGGACCGCAGTCTCTCTAACAATGTATGATTCAATTAATGGACTCTAGCATGGACACTGTGCATTTCCGGACATAATGGAATTAGAACCTTTTTGTTCCATATCCTCTCATCGATCAGTCCCTAGATTTTGTACATGATGGAAAAAATCATCCTGTATAATCCATATAACAGCGATTGAGGAAAAAAGAGGCCGCAATGCAAAGACGATAACATACATTATTCCAACTTTGGTGGTCTCAGAGTCATTGAGCCAAGCGCGATTTTCGATATTTAATAGAAAGTGGAATGTAACCTCTCTGCTGGTTGCGTATCAGCGTCCTTCCCGGCGTCCCGTTAGAGGGCACTTGCACAGGGATCGGGAGCTATGTCACTGGGCAGTTGTGAGCGACGCTTATGTTGGTCTGGAAGGCTACGTGCCGCTGTCGACGTCGAGCCGTATTTTGAACGGTAGTCAGCATTGCTAAACTGTCATTCATGAGAAACACAGCGCGTGGCCTTGGTTCGACCCTACTGTTTCGTTCCCCACTGATACGGAAAGAGTGTGGAGCAGCAGAAGCGTGTGGACTTGTTTGGCGAGCACCTTCTTCTGTGCCGTCGGGTGACCGTACTTCACTTAACCCACTTGCTAAGAAGTGTTTACTGGTAGCGAAATTGCCTGACCTACGCTTATGTACATCAGTCGTATTTTCCGCTTGGGATAATTTATGAAGATTCTGAGTTGGTTGCAACAGTCGTTAGAGTGCAGACAAGTCAAATTTTCTAATTTCAATTCACCCCACCGTGGTGTTACGCTTTTCATTGCATTCCTACTATTTCTATCACATTGTCTAGAATGTAAGTACATTTTACTAAGAATCTTTTGTGGTTGTGTTTCTCATATCTTTCTTGATTGTGCTCGAGCCTGATGTCTAATTTGGAGTATGACATGTGCTGGCTTTGATAAAAATTAGTGGAAGCCAGCTGGCGCTTTTGCTTTTAATTTGACATCATTGCTGAATTGTTTGAAAATGTTTTTTAACTGGAAAGTTAATTGCAAGTTTAATGGTAAATTGAATGGCCTGACTCAATTATTCTTGCCCATACGTGTCAGTGCAATCTGTGGCATCTCTCTTGAGCGACACTCGGAAATATTTTTCTTTGTCCACTGTTCATTTAGTATTTTGTAGATGCGGCTCAAGGCGTAAACTGAGCCAAAAGTCAAATCTTAGTTTCATTAGTACGTAGTTTGCCCAATCATACTATTTTCTCTGTTTGAGTGAAGTTGTGCTTGTCCAATACAGACGGAACCACAGATACCGGAGATCTTAAACTCAATCGATTTTTTATTGTACTGGTTATATATTGCATTTATTATAATTAGTGTATTGTTTGATTGATCTGTACTGATTGAAGCTCCCAAGCTTTTCATCATTTGCGAAGTTGTGATAAAAAAGAAAATTTATAGGGGCCTTATAACTGAAGTTGCAATTTCAAAACGCTGTATAATATAGAACCGCTGCTCAGAATGACGTAAAACTTGAACGCAATATTATCGAAGAAGTAGGAAACTTTATGGAAACAAACAAATAAATAAATATATAAATAAATGGAAGTTCCATGTAGCTAGGGCCTCCCGTCGGGTGACCGTTCGCCTGGTGCAAGTCTTTCGAGTTGACGCCACTTCAGTGACTTGCTTGTCGGTGGGGATGAAATGATGATGATAAGGACAACACAACACTCAGTCACTGAGCGGAGAAAATGTCTGACGAAGCAGGGAATCGAACCCGGGCCGTTAGGTACGACATTCCGTCGCACTGACACCTCAGCTACCAGGGGCGGACCAATAAATAAATAAAATAAATAAGGTTAACGAAAACTTTCCAAGTAATGGTGTTGCAAGCGTTGTAAACGAAAAGTGTTCGGCTACATAACACAGATGAATCGCAATACAATAACTATTGTGTGAGTTGCAAATTAAACCAACCGTACTGTGCAATGTGCATAACCGTACAAGTTTGGCATTCAACAGTTGTGGCGCTGTAAGTTATGTACTGTAAGTTCACCCGCTGCGGTAAGGTCGTAATGCACGGGATGTGAAAAATTGGTTATGAATATCCTGACGACAAAATCCTCATAAAAAAGCAACATTGATAACGGTTTTTAATTTTCGTGAGGATCAAAAAACGCGTAAAAAGCAACGATGAAATCGGCTTTTAATTGCCGTGAGACCACAAACGGCATACAGAGCAACGACGAAATCGGTGATCTCTGCCGTGACATTGGCGCAACACATGGTCAATATGCTGCCTACGGTTTTCTGCCACAAGTCAAAATAGAGAAACAGCATGTTTCACAACAAATCGGAATGTGTCAAGACTCACGTTCAGTATCCGTTGCGCAATGCCTAACTTCAGTTCAGTTACAGTTGCAATCGGAACACTGAATACACCATGTTCCCGATATCCTCGCACTAAAAAGTCACACAGATTAAGATCAGGTGACCTGGACGGCCAGTTGGTAGGTAAATGAAGGCTGATAATTCTAGTATGTCCAAAATGCATGTCCAGGTGTAGCTTCGCTGGCGGTGTAAAGTGCGGGGGAGCGATCCTATCTACACATCCAAGCAGTTGATGGGCTGCAATGCTGTTGGCGGGCAAAACACTCTCACAACGGTTATCAGTGACTGTACGCGTAACAGGGAGCACAGGACCCATCTCCCAGAAAATAATACGGTCCTACGACAAACGGTGCGTCAAAGTGCGCCACACAATTAGCTTTGCAAAATGAAGCGGTGCCGGCTGATGTGCTAGCCGATTTTACGTTGCCCATATTCTGCAATTGTACCTACTGACGTGTCCTTGGAGATCGAAATGGGCTTCGTCTGTCCACTGAACGTTCCGTGGCCATTCATTGTCCTTTTCCATGCGAGCAAGAAATTCCAGAGCAAACTTTTGTCTTACTGACAGATCTCCATGAAGCACCTCCTGAACATGGGTAATTCTGTATGGATAGCAATGTAGGATTCTCCTTTGAATTTTATGCAACCTGCTCACAAGCGTTACCAAAGTTCGGGCAGTTCCAAGTTCGCTACATGTTTCCACACCACCGGCCGACTCCCCTATAATGTTGTGGCCACATCAATTGTTTTCCTGCCTCTGCCACCTTGCACTTCAAAAGAACCTGCCTTTTCGAGTTTCGTAATCTTCTTTTCAGATCCTGGACAGACATTCGACCAAAGTATTTTTTTCTTTTTTTTCTTACTCCTGAATGCCCGCAATTTCTCCATAGCTATTGACACACAGTCACTGTTCTTGTTACACAGGTTTGTCAGCAGGGCGCAATCCTACACTGGGACAGTCATGGCGATAGTCACAAACACAAGCCGAGAAACATCCGAGTATCACGCGTTTTTTATTTTGTGGCATATTCTGTCGGTTACAGGGCCACCAAGTGGAAAATGTTTTGTCGGATTTGTTTGTTGTCGCAATATTTACCCCTTCATCGATAATATTCCGTCCAAATTTGATCTCATTCTAAGCAGTGATTCCTTTTTTTTTATTTGACAACGTTTTGAAAATGGAACTTTAATTGTAAGTTACAAAGGATTTTATAAAAGTTTTGTATGCAAGTGTGCCACAGGCATAAATCCTTCGCAATAGCTATCCACAATTAAGTTTAAATGATTTATTAGCATGTAATATTGATTAAAGTGTTAGGAAGTCTTTTCTGAAAATATTTGTGTGGAATGTAGCCATGTATGGAAGGGAGACATGACCGATAAAAAGGTTAGATAACCAGAGGGTAGAAGCTTCTGAAATGTGGTGCTACAGAAGAATGCTAAAGATTAATGAGGAAATCACGTAACGAATGAGGAGTTTCTGAATAGAATTGTGGACAAAGAAAAAAGAAAACTGTGGCACAACGTGACTAGAAGAACGGATCACCAATTTAGTATTGTAGCGAAGTGGCGGGTGGGAGGTAAAAATCGTGGGGGAGACGAAGAGATGAATATAATAAGCAGACTGAGAAGGATGCAAGGTGTAGTAGTTATCTGGGGATGAAGAGTCTTGATAGAGTCGGGATAGAGTAGCATACAGATCCGCATCAGACCAGTTTTCGGACTGAAGACCGCAACAACAATAATAATTTAATTTTCAGACATAGGAATTATACAGCGAATCGGTTGCAAATAATTGTTTGGTACAACAGACCTAGGTTTCGACATTTACTAAGGGTGTCTTCAGCAGAATTTAATTTTGAGAAGCCGTAAAATTACATTTCGAGAAAGCAAAGGTCAGAATTAAGAGCAGCTACGCTCAAGTCAAAACTACAATAAAATATGTTCCAGCATTATCACGTTTGCCTGATATTCAATAGAGTGATATCTTTGCTTCTGGACGCGTATGGACTGCAGCACTATTGACTTGCACGTGAGAGTATTTTTTACATCTTCTATGGTAACAATCTACTATGTTTTGTTCTCAACTTTTTTCTGGGAAATACTACTCTACCTGTTATACCTGATTTGTAGAAATCAACGTAATTCTGTCCACTGTCATTTGTATATACCTTGACTACAGAGCCCATATCATAGATTTTAGTGGTCTCATTGTAACCTAGCGTTGCTAGATCATCGGTACAGTGGTCAGGGCGTCAGTTTATGGGCAATAAAACTGCTGACGCACCCTGTGGCGCATGTCGTGCTGGCTTCGACGCAAGAGACACTCATTCAGGATTCCAGGGGCTCCGCCCAGCGAGAATTCCTGCATCCTGTGTCGGCCGCTACTGAATGGAAGGCTCTCGCATACGCGTGCGGTGGCGGCGGCAGCGGCGGCGACGGCAGCAATGCCGTACAAAGTGGCGAGCGTCGTGGTGCTACGTGTCGCCAGGCAGGTCTGCGTGACGCAGAGGTCGTGTGTACGCGGACTGCGAGTCAACGCTCGCTACTGACAGGCGGACATCTTTATTATTACAGTTTGGTTACAGCACTGCAGTTTCAATGTAACCGCCTCAGTAACTGTACTCAGTAATCCAATTAACACTAGTGCCTTCCGTGCAATGGCCTCCATATTGTTCACGCAAGGTAAGTCGACACTCGACGCTGTCCGTGATGCGAGTGACTGTAAATGGGAAATGCCTCTAAGGGCCCTCCCATCAGCAACAGCGCTGAGTGTCAACTTAGTTTTGGTGGTATTACGATCATATAGATCGAGATTTGATCAATGTCAACGCAACATTGAAAATATGGTTTCTCGTATATCTGGTACACATAGGCAACAATAGTTCCCAATAACCAAGAGCCAAGAAATTTCACTGTAACCAGCTGACACGGTCCTAGGGATGAAACAGATTATTCAAGCGGTTGCCATTACATTTTGGTGTGTCCAAACGAATTTACGCTTCTAATTTTATGCGCATCATTTCTGTGGTTTATAGTCCACCGAAGTTGACGCAGATATTGGGAAGCACATGCGCATCAAAGGACATACGGCGGGTTGCAGCGAGCTCGGCTGTGACTAGCTGCCGGACAGCCATGGTATTTCCCATACGGGTGGAGACTAGGAAGCGAACTCATCAAGTAAGTGATGATGATGCAGATAAGATGAATAGAGCAATCGCATGAAGCCATCCAGCTTTACTTCCAACAACCGTTGAAAGTCAAATACCCCCGAAGAACAATATGATCAGGACTTGCTTTATTGAAACATGAACCTCTGCTTCTCTTCCTTTGCCGTGAGTTACGGTATTAACAACTGTGCCGTTGATGTGTAGGTACATGTCCACTGAGGAACCAAAGAAACTGGAACACCTGCCTAGTGTCGTGTAGGGCCCTAGCGAGCACACAGAAATGCCGCAACATGGCGTGGCGTGGACTCGACTAACGTATGAAGTAGTGCTGGAGGGACCTGACACTATGAATCTTGCAGGGCTGTCCACAAACGTGTAAGAGTACGAGGGGCTGGAGATCTCTTGTAAACAGCACGTTGCAAGGCATCCCAGATATACTCAATAATGTTCGTGTCTGGGGAGTCTGGCGGTCAGCCGAAGTGTTTAAACTCAGAAGACTGTTCCAGGAGCTACTCTGTAGCAATTCTGGACGTGTGGGGTTTCCTGCTGGAATTGCCGAAGTCCGTCCGAATGCACAATGAACATGAATGGATACAGGTGATCAGACAGAATGCTTACGTACGTGTCACCTGTCAGAGTCATATCTAGAGGTACCACGGGTCCTAAATCAATCCAACAGCACACGTCCCACACCATTACAGAGCCTCCACCAACTTGAACAACTTGAACTGTCTCCTGCTGACATGCAGAATCCATGGATTTATGAAGTTGTTTCCATACCCGTACATGTCCATCCGTTCGATACAATTTGAAACGAGACTGGTCCGACCAGGCAATATGTTTACAGTCATCAACAGTCCAATGTCGGTGTTGAAAGGCCTAGGCAAAACGTAAAGCTTTGTGTCATTCAGTTATGAAGGGTAAACGAGTAGGCTTTCGGCTCCGAAAGCCCATATTGATGATGTTCCGTTGAATGGTTTGCACGCTGAGACTTGTTGACGGCCCAGCATTGAAATCTGCAGCAGTTTGCGGAAGGGTTGCACTTTTGTCACGTTGAACGATTCTCTTAAGTGGTCCCGTTCCTGATATTCACGGTACTCTTCGTGAAATGATCGTAAGGGAAATCCGCCACTTGATCGCTACCTCGGAGATGCTGTGTCCCATCGCTCGGGGGCCGACTATAACACCACGTACAAACTAACTTAAATCTTGATAACCTGCCATAGTAGCAGCAGAAACCGATCTAACAACTGCGCCAGACGCTTGTTGTCCTATATAGACGTTTCCGACAGCAGCACCGTATTCTGCCTGTTTATTTATCTCTGTATTTGAATACACATGCCTATACCAGTTTCTTAGTTTCTTTGGCGCTTCAGTGTGTGTGTATTGTGTATTGAACCGGAGACCTAGCAACGATGGAGAGGCTTCGTCCCGCCGTAGCCCTCAGTGGTTCACAACCCCACAACAGGCCACAGCAGTCCACCCACCTCACCGCCGCCCCGCACCGAACCCAGGGTTATTGTACGGTTCAGCCCCCAGTGGACCCCCTCCCCCATCCCCCCCGGAACGTCTCATAGAGTATAACCTCAATGTTTGCGTGGTAGAGTAATTATGGTGTACACATACGTGGAGACAGTGTTTGCGCACCAATCGCCGACAGAATGTAACTGAGGCGGAATAAGGGGAACCAGCACGCGTTCGCTGAGGCAGATGGAAAACCGCTAAAAACCATCCACAGGCCGGCCAGGGTGGCCGAGCGGTTCTAGGCGCTACCGTCTGGAACCGCGAGACCGCTATGGTCGCAGGTTCGAATCCTACCTCGGGCATGGATGTGTGTGATGTCCTTAGGTTAGTTAGGTTTAAGTAGTTCTAAGTTCTAGGGGACTGATGACCTTAGAAGCTAAATCCCATAGTGCTCAGAGACATTTGAGCCATCCACAGGCTGGCCCGCACACCGGACCTCGACACTAATCCGCCGGGCGGGTTCGTGACGGGGACCGGCACGCCTTACCGCTGGGGAAGCAGCGCTTTAGACCGCGCGGCTAGCTGGGCGGGCGCGCCTCAGTGTACTTCAATTAAGTGAAATTTGACTGAGCTTCACGAAGGATATTTGTTCGGTAACGGAGAAAAAGTGGTTGCATGTAGTTTCCTACCACTTGCCTATGCGCTAAAGCTGGGATTTAAACCTAAATCTCTCTTCATATTCTCAAGAAATTAAGTGTGAAATCACTAACGCTGATTCGTCCATATTTAAGCTCAGCGTTCTGCTTAATGCTATTCGAGTAGAGTAGGTTATGCAGCAGTAGCATGTTACACCCTCCTTTCTTTTCCTTGTGGAGCACAACCAAAACTACACTGCAAAGTCACACGTCACAGTCAGCCACAAGACAGAGATGAACAGGTGAGACCACGTCGAGGAAGCAGGATAGATTTTATGAAGAACGCAATATCTCAAGAGCACCACAGCGTTCAGATCCCTCCTGGTGACTAGCAGGATTCACATGTAAAATGTTAATTAGAACTTAAGCGTTTCTCATTTCAGGACATTTGTTACAGTACTTTACGATTAGAGCAAGTTTCTGAGAGAAATGAAAACGAGAATAACGTAGATATTACTGTTAAGGCGGCGACCGGAAAAATTTTTTATGACATCCATATACTCATATATGATAAAAACAGATGTACTTCTGTATGTATGTTCTACAACTTCTCCTAAACCACTGGACCGGTTTCAACCAAACTTAGTAGACATATCACCTATTTTTCGGAAATAATCGCTGTAGGCTAAATAACACCTACCTACAAAAGGGGTGGGAATGAAAAAGGCGTGTATCTCATGACGCGCGAATACCCAGACTTTATTCATCCAGTACTTCAGAAAGAGAGTACCTGGTTACTTGCAACAACATTACACATAATTTCAAATTTTACGGAACTTTATCTCGCTGATAAACCGACAAAATAATGGAAGAAAAAAGTTTTTTGCTTACTAGATTTTTGCTGTTCATGCAGTAAAACTCCCTTTCCAGACATCATGTTTTGATTTATTACTTCATTACTACTTACTGTATTCGCTTACCATTTTGCAGACAATATTCATACATATCATAGAATATACCAGTAAAATTATGTCATTGTACGACTCACACTTCTGGAGACATGGCGTCATAAATATTGAGTTGGGAGAAAACGAAACTACAGGACAAAATACGCTGCAAGCGAAATATGTCTACAAATATATGCGAAATACACTCATTCTCATAAATTAAGGATAATGGTGATATATGGTGGAACAACGCTCTGGTGGTCGGTTTGTGGGTTTAAATCACCTCGGGGTATGACCATGCGGTGCATTAGACCTGAAGTCGTCGCACGGTGACGCTGGCAGCAATCCACATACGCTGAGGTGTATTGGTGCATGTCAGAGTATGGTGCAGTGAGTAAGTGTGCAGACGTTTTTAGACGTGCTAATGGTGATTGTGTGTTGAAAATGCCTCAAAGAACACATATTGATGACGTTATGAGGGGTAGAATACTAGGGCGACAGGAGGCTGGTCAAACACAGCAGGTCGTAGCACGGGCCCTCCGTGTGCCACAAAGTGCGATCTCAAGTTTATGGCAACGATTCCAGCAGACAGGAAACGTGACCAGGCGATACAGTACGGTACGTCCACAGTATAGAACAGCACAAGAAGACCGATATCTCACCATCAGTGCCCGCAGACGGCAACGGAGTACTGCAGGTAGCCTTGCTCGGCATCTTACCGCAGACACTGAAACAGTTCTCTCCAGACGCACAGTATACAGAAGACTGAACAGACATGATTTATTCGCCCAGAGACCTGCAAGTTGCATTCCACTGATCCCTGGTCACAGGAGAGCCCGTAAAGCCTGGTGTCAAGAACATAGTACATGGTCATTGGAACATTGGTCCCAGGTTATGTTCAGGGACGAGTCCAGGTCAGTCTGAACAGTGATTCTCACCGGGTTTTCATCTGGCGTCAACCAGGAACCAGATACCAGCCCCTTAATGTCCTTGAAAGGGATCTGTATGGAGGTCGTGGTTTGACGGTTTGAGGTTGGATTATGACTGGTGCACGTACACCCCCGCATGTCTTTGACAGAGGAACTGTAACAGGTCAGGTGTATCGAGATGTCGTTTTGAACCAGTATTTCCGCCTTTTCAGGGGTGCAGTGGGTCTCACCTTCCTCCTAATGGATGGTAATCTACGGCCCCACCGAGCTGCCATCGTGGAGGAATACCTTGAAACGGAAGATATCAGGCGAGTGGAGTGGCCTGCCTGTTCTCTCCAGACCTAAACCCCATCGAGCACGTCTGGGATGCTCTCGGTCGACGTATCGCTGCACGTTTTCAAACCCCTAGGACCCTTCAGGAGCTCCGACAGGCACTGGTGCAAGAATGAGAGACTATACCCCAGCAGCTGCTCGACCACCTGATCCAGAGTATGCCAACTCATTGTGCGGCCTGTGTACGTGTGCGTGGTATTCATATCCCATATGATGTTGGGGTACATGTGTAGGAAACAGTGTAGTTTTGTAGCACATGTGTTTCGGGATGGTTTTCTCCACTTATCACCAATACCGTGGACTTTCAGATCTGTTTCGTGTGTATTCCCTATTTGCCTACGCTATTAGCGCCAGTTTTGTGTAGTGCCACATTGTGTGGCACCACATTCTGTAAGTATCCTTAATTTATGAGCATGAGTGTATACTAAATACACGTAAATAAATGTGTCAGATGCATACTTTAGCAAAGCCGTGAGTAAAAAGCACCTCGTCAGCCTCTGAATCGATTTCAACTCATCTTGATACACATGGACTTACTATCTGGAAAGACTGTAGAGGTTAGAAACACCAACCTGCTATTAGAGGGGGGGGGGGGGGGGGAGGGGAGTGATAATTTGGAGGTTGAAAATGGCTCTGAGCACTATGCGACTTAACATCTGTGGTCATCAGTCCCCTAGAACTTAGAACTACTTAAACCTAACTAACCTAAGGACGTCACACACATCCATGCCCGAGGCAGGATTCGAACCTGCGACCGTAGCAGTCGCGCGGTTCCGTACTGAGCGCCTAGAACCGCGAGATCACCGCGGACGGCAATTTGGAGGTTGAAAAAGAGGTTAGGAGGTGATGGACAGAGAGGGTTAAGGAGGATATAGACAGGGTGAGAGGAGGTGAGTAGAGAGAAGGAGGAGATGGACAGAGGAAGGGAAGAAGACAAGATGGACGGAGAAAAGTAGGAAGGGAGGATGGACAGGGAGCGTGAGAAGGAGGAGGTGGATCGAGATAGGGGCGATGAAGAATTTGACAGACATGCCCAGGAGGAGATTCACTTAGAAGGTGTGAGGTGTAGATTTACGTACAGGAAGCAAGGAGATGTAGTTAGAGGGGAAGGGCAGATGGACAGAGAGGGCCGGAAGAGCAGACGGACAGATACAGGGGGAAAGAGCAGATTTACAGAAAGAGGGGCAGGAAGAGATGGACTAACAGAAGATTGGAATAAATACATACACGGGAAATGCTGGGCACTCAGCTGGTGGTTACATAAAATTAGGGCTCTTGGCTATCACTACTAGTGGATGGTGGTTAGACCTATGGGACACTGTGTATCCAAAGCTGCGCTGTCGTTAGTTTTTCTCTATCTATTTCGCCACAGAAGAATACAGCACAAAATACTTTTACCTCATCAACTGACAAGCTATATCTCTGAAGTTGTGCTGGCACTAAGCTCTAGTCGGTTCATTCTGTCACTATTTTCTGGAAGCACAGAGTTCAAAACAACAGACAAGTTACATTCTGGAATCTATGCTGCCATTCCTTGATTGATGTTGTGAGTGGGCTGTAAGGAATAATGGAGTGTTTCTTTCTAAGGCATGAATGAAACTTTAATTCTGAAGTGAACTGATCGGTGTACTTTTGACAGGTCAAAGTTGAACTGAGAACTATTGCGCCTTTACCTTTCACGGGCAGAGCCATATTCAAATTACTCATTCACTTATGTCTAAAAGGCTGACTTTCCCAGAAATGTAAATGAAGAAAATCATGCAAGATTAAATAAGGGATCTGGGGTATCGGAGCTTTGACTCGATGATCAGATGCGCTCAGAAGACACATTTGGTGACAGTGCTCCTTTTTCAGTCAGTGAACCTTGAAAATTAGAATCGATTCAACGTACAGGCTAGCATTCATACTCAGGGACGAGGTAGTTGCAGATGGGGAACTGGTTCCGTTGGCCAAAGAGAGAGGAAAAGGCTGTCGTAGCCTTGTCAAGGAAACATCCAGGCTTTCATCTTATGTTGTATAGAGAATTCTGAAAATCCGTGTGAGTATGACTGCAGAATTGTGAACTCTGCTACTACCGGGTACACCTCTAGCCAATCTTAAACAACACGAAACACATGGGTTTTTTTTCATATGAATCATGGCACCTTCTATTTCGGAATGCTGGTCTAGTTTGCAGATGACATGAAGTGAAGGATGAAACTGATACTTTGTAGTTATAGGATATATCTCTTCCTATACAAGTCATTTCTTGCCGCTCTACGTGGAAGATGTTACTAGTGCCACTTCCTACATCTTGAATTTCTTATAACGGTAAGAATAATGTCCCTGATTTTAGTTCTGTTAGTCTGTTAATAACCCAGGATAATTCACTTAACGATTCAATATGAACCCAACAAACCTCTTCTTCGAATACTACAAACGCGCAACCATTTATTGAGAATAATTTAAATTTATCTTAGTCTGCAAAGTTACGTGTGTACAAAGATGTGTGCAGTTGCCGAAAAGATACAACAAGGCGTCCCGCCGGTATTCTTCCTTAATCACAGTGAGCTGGTGTCATAGAATGGTTGAAGCGGTACTGGAAGTGCGCTTCATTTAAATTCTTGCAAGTAGTTTTGTATGATAATAAAATGGTAGCATAATGCCAAGCTAGAAAGCAGTACTCATTACAGCGTGGCCAGTAGAATGAGAAAATGTCTGCAAACAGTGTTTCATTTTATCTGTTTTGCCGCACTGCCTTCATTCCGTCCTCCCCTTCCTGGCAAGTGTAGAAAATCGAAAATGTGTTTGCAGACATCTGGAACATGACTAACCAAAGATGTGCATGGGGTGGTGGTCTACAAAGTTAGGGCAGAAAGAAAGGTTGAGCAAAGAAGGCTAGCAGAGGCGCCGGGCTGTATCGACAGTCTAGAGGGATTTAGGGGGTTAGCCAATAAGGGCCTTGTACATCACTTTGTCGACGGGAGCTGGTGTGTGCAGTCGTTGTTGTTTTGGTAACACAACGCTATAGCAAAATGAGCTATGTCATCGTCGATCAGGGTAGAAACGTTATTATTAAAGTGAAAATTGACACGGAAATATTAAAAGATGGTGCAACTTTCATAATTGTGATCGTTTATCTTGTTAGGACTTAATGTGGTGCAGGCTCTCAGCATGACGTCTTTGTGTATGGGTGAAATTAAGCTGAATGTTCAATAGGTAAAACCGGGAGTAAAGTGTTTCATTCTGATGCATGTTTATATAAGGTTTTTATCAAAATTAACAATAGTTTCTTTGTGTAGTAGTTTACATGTTTTGGGAGCGAACAACGGCTTTTTATGCTTGAGATTTATGATGTGGAATTTCTAATGGTTCAAATGGCTCTGAGCACTATGCGACTTAACTTCTGAGGTCATCAGTCGCCTAGAACTTAGAACTAATTAAACCTAACTAACCTAAGGACATCACACACATCCATGCCCGAGGCAGGATTCGAACCTGCGACCGTAGTGGTTGCGCGGTTCCAGACTGAAGCGCCTTTAACCGCACGGCCACACCGGCCGGCGGAATTTCTAATTTAGTTATCGGCTTCAGACGTGTATTAAGCGTGTGGAAACTTTATGAACGTAACGATTCAGGGTAAATTTTCATATTTTTGCAGTTTTCTTTGTACTGTGGTGTTGCTCAACACATCGCAGGGCGTAGTTGAAATGAGTATGGAACTTCAGTATTATTTGAGATAAAGTTGAATTAACCGCAATATTAGTGTATAGCTGAAATTTTATTTCGATTTCAGTTCTCATTGTGGAGCGAGGACTTGTACATTTCTAGCCAAGTACGGTAGACACGGCTCACTGTAGTTGGTGCTCATTAAAATTCTTGTTGATTATTGTGTAATGTGTATCAGCAAATGGATGCGTAATGAAAGTGAAGTTTTTAGATACATTTTCTTTGTGATAGGTTTTGACATCACGTGGGTAGACATATGTGTTCTGACTGACGTAGTGGGGAGAATAAAAGCTTAGGTCTTGCCAGAATAAGTTGGAATAGAAATCATATTTAGCCCAAAGTGATAAACTTTGATGCATTCTGATTTTCCTTCATAAATTATGGTTTGGTTTAGTGGTTGCATTTGTAGTCACGTAGATTTAGGTTATTCAAAGTGTGTGGTAGCTTATTTCACCGCTACCGAATGGTTATAAGCGTTATGAGAAAAAATAAATGCTGAGTATATTCGATTATTATTTTTAGACTTAAATTGGGATTTACTTATGAGTTACAAATTTGATGGATTGTGTTACATGATGGATTTAAATAATTAACATAAATTAACTTCGATCATTTTTTTAAGAAATTGTAAAGCTGTATACTATGACACGCTACAGTGCAAGCATCTGGTAGTCTCATTTGTTTGGTCTCTCACTTGTAGTGTTTAAGCGATAGTGCATAATGAAAAGTGTGCTCTTCATGATAGCGCTTGACGAAGGACGACAGAAATTCTATTATTTTTTGCCATTCCTATCAACTGCATGCCAACAGCGTGGGACAAGTAAATTTAATTTTGTAGTTTAAGAAATCAATAATAGTTCCTACTGGCAATTAACAAGCTGTTTTATGTTGGATATTTGTGCAAAAATTTAATCAACACGACCTTCGCGAGTATGAGAAAAATCCGTTTTGTCAATAAAGGTGTGAAATCTTTGGATTCACAATAACAGTTTTTACAACTGAGAAACCTCCAACCTCCCATGTCCAACAACAAAAGTAAGGTAAGAGTAATAGAATAGCTAAAAATTACTAAAAAAGAAGGAAAATGATCTCAGACAGGAATGCGATCACGGAAGGAAAGTTAGTTAAATATCCGGCATAACGCAAAACTCCCCCCCATCCCCTCACCCCTTTGGTCTGATTGTCGTGGTGTGCAAGTGTCATAGGCAGCGGTATCTGTTGAGCAACTGTTTGTTTTGTGTGTACAGAAGTTAATACAATGAGTCTGAGTTAACTCATAGGGCCATATGAAGTTACTTTACATTGCCATAGGACCACTATTGTAATTTACCAAGACAACATATCATATAAATGTCTCTGATGCCCATAGAATAAACATTAATTGAAAGAATAGCGAGTAATCGGTGGCAGACCGGCTTTAGGAACAACAGAATACAGAAATAAAGCTTTAATGCCGACTACAATAAGCGGGAGGTGAGTTTGCATAGTTAGCAAACCTCGGCTCTCTATGTCGAATGCTACGCTGAATCATCATTACTAGGTAGTGGTAACTTACTACCTACTTGCACACGACGTCGGCGTTCGCTTGTAGCCTCACTCCAGTTTATCTCGAGCAAGTTATCGACTTTACTTTTCGAAACGGTAAAACACCAACACACACGCACACACACACACACACACACACACACACACACACACACACACACACATTAAGATGCACATAGTTGTCCCATAATCTAATGAACACAATTCTAATTCCCCAGTTTTAACGGAGGTTGTCCGGGAGTAACAGCCTGCCAAACATTCCTACATTAAAACTTCACGTTATTGTAGATTGTCGCAATTCGAATGAGAAGAACCGAGCCCTACAACGAGCAGAGTCCTAAAGGTAACACATTACAGATCTAGTTATTTACACATAATCTTGCATTCAAATGGGAATTAGAAAGGAGCACGAGACAAAATCTCCGGTTGTAAGGATATTGAAACAATTTCGAACAGCAGACTTTCCGTAAGAGATCAGTATATTTCACCATTAAGGCGTCGGCCACTTAGATTTCTCATTACAATATCGTGCTACAGTACTGAACGTAAAAGAACTGGTACGTCACTCAACATCCTGACAGATTACAACTGTTTTTCGGACGGAGACATGAAGTTCCAACATTTGCCTCTGCGAGGAACGGTCTTACGAACTGATATATCCGTGTACTAGCTAAATGGTTCAAATGGTTCAAATGGCTCTGAGCACTATGGGACTCAACTGCTGAGGTCATTAGTCCCCTAGAACTTAGAACTAGTTAAACCTAACTAACCTAAGGACATCACAAACATCCATGCCCGAGGCAGGATTCGAACCTGCGACCGCAGCGGTCTTGCGGTTCCAGACTGCAGCGCCTTTAACCGCACGGCCACTTCGGCCGGCGTGTACTAGCTAAATCAAAGAATTAATGTACTCTTCGTTAGCCCTGATCTTGAGACGACAAAAGTCATGGGATAGCGATATGCATGTATATATATGATGATGATGATGATGTTTCGATTGTGGGGCGCTGAACCGCGCGGTTATCAGCGCCCGTACAAATTCCCAACCTTTTCTCAGACCAATCTTGCCACTTGCATGAATGATGATGAAATGATGAGGACAACAGAAACACCCAGTCATCTCGAGGGAGGGAAAAATCCCCGACGCCGCCGGGAATCGAACCCGGGACCCCGTGCTCGGGAAACGAGAACGCAACCCTGAGACCACGAGCTGCGGACTCATGTATGTATATATGGCGGTAATATCGCGTACACAAGATATAGAAAGGTTGTGCGTTGGCAGAGCTCTCATTTGTACTCCATGTAAAAGGCATGACAGGAATTAATAGAGTTTCAACGCGGAATGGTAGCTGCAGTTAGAGGCATGGAACATACCATTTCAGAAACCGTTTGGGAATCCAATATTCAGATATCCTCAGCATCAACAGAGTGCCGAGAATACTAAATTTTAGGACAACGCAGTGACCGACGGCATTCACTTAACTCCCGGAGCAGCGGCGTCTACGTAGTGTTGTTAGTGGCAACAGACAAGCAACAGTACGTGAAACAACCACATAAATCAATGTGGGACGTATAACGAACGGTTCTGGGAAATCTGGTATTAATGGGCTTTGGCAGCAGACGAGCGAATCGAGTACCTTTGTTAAGCGCGACATCGACTTCAGCGCCTCCCCTGCGCTCGTGACCATATCTGCTGGATCTTAGACGACTGGAATAATATGGCTTGCTCAAATGAGCCCCGACTTCAATTGGTAGGACGTTGTGGCAGGATTCAACTGTGGTACAGACCCCAGGAAGCCATTGATCCAGATGGTTAACAAAGGACTGTGCTAGTTGGTGGCGGCTCCATAGCGGTGTGGGCTGTGTCTACATGGACTGACCGAATCACTGGCTGTAAATGGTTATGTCCGGCTACTTGAAAACCGTTTGCAGCCATTGATGGACCTAATGTTCCCAGACAACGATGGCATTTTTATGGATGACAATGTGCCATGTCACTGGGCCACAGTTGTTCGCGATTGGTTTGAAGAACATTCTGGACAATTCGAGCGAATGATCTGACCAACCAGATCACCTAACATGAATCCCATCGAACATTCACGGGACATAATCGAGAGGTCAGTTCGTGCAAAAAATTTTGCAAATTTAGCTTGGAGTGCTTACAGTAAAATCTAATGCCAAGGTATACAAAAGGTATGCAAAAATTAAAGTAAGAAGCAACAGCTAATGCAATAAGAAACGTGGAATTATATGGATAGAAACAGAAACCAGGGAAGGCTACAAGAACCAGGACGTAGTAAATGAAGAGTTATACTTACTGCACTTAAAGATAACTGAAGTATTATCTCCTGTACGGTTTGACAGTCTATGTACATATTTTGATATTAGAGTGGACAACAAGAAAAAAATGGTCCAAATGGCTCTGAGCACTATGGGACTCAACTGCTGTGGTCATCAGTCCCGTAGAACTTAGAACTACTTAAACCTAACCAACCTAAGGACATCACACACATCCATGCTCGAGGCAGGATTCGAACCTGCGACCGTAGCGGTCACGCGGTTCCAGACTGTAGCGCCTAGAACCGCACGGCCGGACAACATGAGCAAAAATGTAATTGAAAAGCTGAATTCTTTTGCAACCTTGTTAGTCCTACGGATATTCCTCTTACAGTTGAAGAGATATCTCTTCCATTACCCCCAGGGAGCTCACAGTTCTTATGTAAGGGCTTGGCTACCACAGAGCTCCAGCCTCTGCAGCATTACTTTCCTTCTGTAATTATGCTTCCCCTATCCCTTTCAACTCTGTCTCTCCATCGGATGGTTCTCTTGGTGCAGACCCCGTCCGGACCTGGTATATGATTGGGATTCGAATTTCCACTTATAGTGTTCTCTATAACTTTTCATTAAAATGAACCCATTGTTGGGTTTGACCTGCCACCAATTTTCAAAATTCTCGAGAAGTATGGACCGTGCAGGGAAGGTCGCCCAATGCGGTATATGCTCCACCTTTGTTCCTGTCCATCTTTGCACTCTTTGCTTTAATAAGGTAACATACCAAAAACCCAGCATAGTAGCCATCCCATTGGAGGGACGGGGCTCATAACATAAAGCGCCAATCACAAGGGCGCATGAGAGCAGCACTGTGGCCATTATGAGTGCCAAATGAGTGCCAACTCTCATATAAATAAAACCGAAAAATTTTACTCTGTAAATGGGATTAACGAAGTGACTAGAGATCCTAGGAAAAACTTTGAGGACAAAGTTAAAGTTACAGTTATGCCATATAACTCCATCTTTGCATCCCTAGATGTGGTGAATATGTATACTAACGTGCCTGTACGCGAGACATCAGAGCTATAAAGAACATCTTTATAATACAATAAACTAGCTATAGGAAAAATGGTAGAATTAATGGAGCTTTTATTACTAATATTATCCTATAACTATTATAACGTTTTCAACTTCCGCTGTAACATATACCACTATCGTGGAGGGCTAGCCATGGGAAATTCTCTTGCCGGCATTATGGCTGATATTTTCCTTAATTATCTAGAAAACCAATTTTTCACTAACAACCCTTCAGTAGCCAGCGAAGTTCTCTACTATTATGCTATGTGGATGATTTTGTTAGTTAAGCAATTTAATGGCGTAACGAAAAGAATGGGAGCTATTCACCGAGGAACCATCAACTATCTCGGCATTACGATAACAAGACTGGCGGTAAACACCGTTTTGGAGTGTATTAAAAACCAACTCGAGTAGATGTTATTGACCCTGGAAGAAAAAAAATAGCTTTTTCTATCCAATGTTAATAACTTATTAAAACTATCACTAAGGAAGCATGAGAGGAATAAAGAAGTCGCTATTATAAAGCAAGTGATAGTCAGCAACAGTTATCCAGTCCCAACAGTAACTAAGTTAAAGACAGCAACGACATAAAGTCAACGGCAGCACGCCGGCAGGTGAACAGGAAGACAAGAAACTCGTGTGCATGCTCATGAGTTATAAAGGACGGGGTTCAGAAATTATTACTAGACACTTTCGCAATTCCGATTTGCTTATCGGGTTTAAGACTGATGACAGTTTTCGCTTCAGACTGAGGAACAGTGTGAATAGAAAAGCTTCGAAAATCACCGCAGCAAGTGTATATAAACTAGAGAGTGGAAACTGTCCAAAAGATTGTGCAAGTAAAACATGCATGGAGTTTAAAATAAGCTTCAGAGAACACGCTTCAATTCCCAGTGTTAAAACAGTGTTTGGTAAGCATCTTCTAAAATCTATGCATGCTGTTGGATATATACACTCCTGGAAATTGAAATAAGAACACCGTGAATTCATTGTCCCAGGAAGGGGAAACTTTATTGACACATTCCTGGGGTCAGATACATCACATGATCACACTGACAGAACCACAGGCACATAGACACAGGCAACAGAGCATGCACGATGTCGGCACTAGTACAGTGTATATCCACCTTTCGCAGCAATGCAGGCTGCTATTCTCCCATGGAGACGATCGTAGAGATGCTGGATGTAGTCCTGTGGAACGGCTTGCCATGCCATTTCCACCTGGCGCCTCAGTTGGACCAGCGTTCGTGCTGGACGTGCAGACCGCGTGAGACGACGCTTCATCCAGTCCCAAACATGCTCAATGGGGGACAGATCCGGAGATCTTGCTGGCCAGGGTAGTTGACTTACACCTTCTAGGGCACGTTGGGTGGCACGGGATACATGCGGACGTGCATTGTCCTGTTGGAACAGCAAGTTCCCTTGCCGGTCTAGGAATGGTAGAACGATGGGTTCGATGACGGTTTGGATGTACCGTGCACTATTCAGTGTCCCCTCGACGATCACCAGTGGTGTACGGCCAGTGTAAGAGATCGCTCCCCACACCATGATGCCGGGTGTTGGCCCTATGTGCCTCGGTCGTATGCAGTCCTGATTGTGGCGCTCACCTGCACGTCGCCAAACACGCATACGACCATCATTGGCACCAAGGCAGAAGCGACTCTCATCGCTGAAGACGACACGTCTCCATTCGTCCCTCCATCCACGCCTGTCGCGACACCACTGGAGGCGGGCTGCACGATGTTGGGGCGTGAGCGGAAGACGGCCTAAGGGTGTGCGGGACCGTAGCCCAGCTTCATGGAGACGGTTGCGAATGGTCCTCGCCGATACCCCAGGAGCAACAGTGTCCCTAATTTGCTGGGAAGTGGCGGTGCGGTCCCCTACGGCACTGCGTAGGATCCTACGGTCTTGGCGTGCATCCGTGCGTCACTGCGGTCCGGTCCCAGGTCGACGGGCACGTGCACCTTCCGCCGACCACTGGCGACAACATCGATGTACTGTGGAGACCTCACGCCCCACGTGTTGAGCAATTCGGCGGTACGTCCACCCGGCCTCCCGCATGCCCACTATACGCCCTCGCTCAAAGTCCGTCAACTGCACATACGGTTCACGTCCACGCTGTCGCGGCATGCTACCAGTGTTAAAGACTGCGATGGAGCTCCGTATGCCACGGCAAACTGGCTGACATTGACGGCGGCGGTGCACAAATGCTGCGCAGCTAGCGCCATTCGACGGCCAACACCGCGGTTCCTGGTGTGTCCGCTGTGCCGTGCGTGTGATCATTGCTTGTACAGCCCTCTCGCAGTGTCCGGAGCAAGTATGGTGGGTCTGACACACCGGTGTCAATGTTTTCTTTTTTCCATTTCCAGGAGTGTATATATATCTATGGATGCTGTTCGATATATATATATATATATATATATATATATATATATATATATATATATATATATTTCGAAGTGCTGCACAATGAATCTAAAGGATACCTCCTGACAATTTTGGAAGAAACTGAGATTTTTACACACCTTTTGCGAGAGCCTGGCAACACATTAAATTAGGAGAATGACTTTATGAACAATGCATTTCTAAGAAAGTCTGAAAGTTTCTTCCCGTCTAAAATGTCGCACATCTTCAGCCGTTTAAATTTCCAGCTGTATACCTCAGTGCAGCGCCCACACACCATCCGAACAGCAGGCCGGCGTGCATACTGTCTCCCGCACATAGGGTACTGCGAAACTGCGCGCCATACATTACCAAGCGATAGAAAATGCAGTTAACCGTAACTATCACGCTCTGTTCTCTGTACCCTTAGTTGCTGCCCATAGTTCCTCATTTATAATATATTCTTTTATACTTTTACGGTTTTATACTTTCAATGTTTTTAAAACTTCGTAATATTTAATGACACTTCATGCAGTTCTAGGTCCCAAACATAACCCCACTTCTGTAATTTTACGATCTTTGTGTTTTTCTCTCTATACCTCTATTGTTCTAGGTATATACTTCTAATATTTTAAAGAAATTTTTACATACATTCTTTTTTATATATTTTCAGATTAAAACCTTAGGTTTTTATACTTTCAAAGAGTCGCACTTTGAATATATAAAGATAGCTAGTTCAGTTTTCAGTATTTATAGTCTACTACTTTATCTCCTTTCAAAGCTTTTCGCATCTATTGTGATATTTTAACAAGTTGCCTTCTTTGCTCGCTCTAAGACCTCTCTCTCCATTTTTGTTTTTTTCTGTTTTTGCAAAATAATATTGTTCTGCGCTGTTACTTTTTAACGAGAATTTTACATAATTTCACGTTCTATAATTTCTGCACGATCCCTCTTGTTAAACTCACTAGCTCCTTCCTTCTTCCTTTCCCCTTCCGTAGTCAGCTTCGCTCCATTTCCCCTCCTCCTTCACCTCCACATTCTCCAAACTATACCTATTAAAAACATGGACCGCATCTGCAATAAACAATACTCTGATGCATGGTACCTAGTAGCTTTTCTACTTATTGTAAAATATTATTTTAGATCTGAGGATCATTCTCAGTGAACGGAATACATAATCAAATTACAAATGTACAACTCAGAGAGAACAATAGACAATGATTATCTAAAAGTTGGAGTAACTTTACACTTTTAGGCCACAGGTAGGTCATTAGAGTAATTCAATATCCACAAGCGTTTTTAAATATTTGTCCAAAAATACTTTCGATGACAGATTGTATAGCCATGGGTTGTTACCGTAAATTTAAATAAATTACGCCAGCATTTCTTTGTTCACTTTAAAAAGCTTAAATGTATCAATCGCTTGAACTTAGCAGATGTCTGCTGTACTCATACAGAAGCCAAACGGGAACAGTTCGAACAACAGAATCACAAACTTTCAAACCGGTAATACGCGCCCTCACTCACTCAGATGTTAATACTGAGAATATTTTATTCGGCCTCAGTACTGATCAGTATTTCTTGTACTGACAATACGACAGCACACAGTCGCAGACGAGCATCGTATTTACGTACTGGCAATAAAACTGAACGAGTGAAGGGCCATCAATTCGCTGTTTCTCTCTCCCACGAATTTCTTTCGCGGGCCGGCTTGAAATCAAGCGCGGGCGGGATCCGGCCAGCGGGCTGCCCAATCTATTAGATAGCACTTTTAAAACTACGCACTTGGTAACACTTCAGCCATGAGGCCGGAAAGTAATGTCATCTGAAAGTGTTCGAAGTTTTTGCATTTTTATTCTTTATTTGGATCCTTATGTGTACAACGTGCAATTATTTGTGACACTTCATTTTTGCAATTGAGAAAGTAATGAAAATTAGATTGAAATATAAACAATACACTTAAGTTTGCAGAAGACGTGACGTAGAGAACAGATATAGCAGTCATGTCCAGCAAAACCATGACACAGACAAGAGATCAAACCGAGTTATTAGTGTTATACAGAAGCGATTTCAGTTACGCAGATATTTCACTCTAATCCAATATTTCGCATCTCAAAACACTCACACAGTTACAAAATTAGCTGCAATAATGTTCGAGGTCGAATTTAAAGTAGACTGTGTTTTAATAAAATTTTCTCGGGCTTCCAGCCGCGTCAGCTGATTAAAATCCCACGACCTTTCGACCGAGCTCTCCTCAGTCATTGTCAAGTAGGAAGAATGACTGCTGTGTCGCCGTGGCCGCGTCTTTATATAGCCGCACTGCTGGCTGTGACATCACTAGTGCTCTCTTCCTCGCCGTATATGGTAATGTTTTCACCCCGCGTCCGTCGCGCCCGTTTTAACCACGAGATGGCTGTGCTGAGCTGCAAACCGCCGCCCTTGTTGATGGTGTTTTCAGAGGTTTTTGTTTCAGTAGCTCCTTTTATGACGCTATCCCAAAATCCCTTCGTCCTCATAACGACAGATGTTTCGTCGAATAGAATTCGGTGTCCATTTTCTAAGGCGTGTTCTGCCACGGCTGGTTTTTCTGGATAGCGTAGGCGTAAGCACCTCTCGTGTTCCGTCCGGCATTGCTCCACAGCGCGTACTGTTTGGCCGACGTAGTAACAGCCACACTGACATGGTATCTCGTACACTCCACGCGTTCTAAGCCCTAGATTGTCCTTCACAGGCCTCATGAGCTGTGCAATTTTTGCTGGGGGCCTGAACGCCGATGAAACGTTATATCTCTTCAGGAGCCGACTAATCCTTCCCGACACCGTACCACAGAAAGGCATAAACACAAGTTTCTTGCTTTCTTCTTCAGTGGTGTTATGTTCCCTGTTGGTGTGTTTCTTGCGTGTCAGATCAGGTACAGCCTGTGAGACTTCTCCGTGGCTGTACCCGTTTTCCCGGAAGACTTTTCGGAGGTGGCTCAGTTCTAGTGGCAGTCTTTCAGTATCTGAGACGACTTTAGCACGATGGGCGAGGATATTCAGAACGCCACGTTTTTGTGCCGGATGGTGGTGGCTGAGAGCGTGCAGATACCGATCTGTGTGTGTCGGTTTCCTGTAGACACTGTGGCTGAGGTGCCTAGTGGTTTTCCGTCGAACGAGGACGTCAAGGAAGGGCAATGCACCATCTGTCTCAACTTCCATCGTAAACTTGATATGGCCGTGAATGCTGTTCAGGTCTTCTAAGAATTCTCCCAGACTGTATTTTCTTTATCACTTCACTGAACGGACTTCAGTCGAACAAGATAGTCTAAATTAATATTTTTGCCAGTTGTAATCATTTATAGACACTAACGTGACTTTAAGAGCAAATCACGTCTTTCGAAAAAGATTTAACTGTCACATCGATTTCTGGAAGCTCACTCTTAGCATCAGAAGTTACTTTTCTGAGTAGGATGCTAAAAATAAGTCACTACACACTTGACGTGGTGGACAGCGACGTTTGCTTCCCTTTTGCAATGATTTTGTAACACATTTTACTAAGGACAGTCTACAGCATAGAGAGAGAACGGAGACTCATAACGCCTTCGCTTTTTCACTTTTACAATCAATAGTCTTAGTGTCGGACAGCGGTACACACTGGCGTCGTGAGTGTCCTCAGCATGGACTAATTGCTTCAAACCCGTACCATCGCAATAATACTGCGTCAAGGTGAGGTTAAACGACAATGAATACTGTCACTTCATCTATCTCTGCACCAATGTGACAAATTACAAAATAATCTTCCTTAGTCTTTTGCAAGACGATTGGTCCGTCATATAAGAACGCTACGTCAGAGTAAGTTGCATACGATGTCACACAAGGGCCCACGCACTTCATTCATTTTTGTTATAAACAATGAGATAAACACTACACAAAACAGTAGATGGGCTCGTCAAAATTATTCCTTCGGTACACTCGTATGTAAACTTGTTATCAGATTTACCACATTATAAATAATGCCAAATGTTCGTGACTGAGGGAAACCTTCAGACTGATCTAATTTACAACGTTTCGGTAGCTGTTTGTCGTCAAGAACTAGTTTTCTTTTTAAGGAAATCAGAAGAAACAATGAAGCTCTTAACATATGACTAGAGACCTGCAGTTACTCTGCCGGCATGTATATGTAGGTCTCGTATACGGAAGAAGCATGCAGATGCCTTGTGTTCTTCCATAGCTTAAATGCGGCTTCGCATTCACAGTGAGTCCTCACTAACCGCTTGCGCTACCATACACGCTGACGTAGCGTGGCACCACAGCCGAAAGCGTGGTGTGAGGGTCACAGCTCAATAAGAGAGGGCGGTTCTCGTATAGTGGCCTTGGAAACTGATTACAAGGGTCTTCAGCAGGGCTCATACGGTCGAGACAACACGATCAGCACCTAAATCCTTCCATTTCAAGGGCGTCAACGAATAAGGAGTGTGCTGGATGTACTTCGTTCTTGCTTTCCTAATCTTAGTGCTCCCTCTTGGTTCTTGTACATATTGCATATCACTCGTCTTTCGCTATAGCTTACTCCTATTTTTCTCAGAATTCCGAAAATCTTGCATAATTTTGCATCTTTACAGGTCGAAATATCCTTCACTGTTGCTTCCATTGTCAAGTGCAACTTAACGTCATATAACAGCTTCTCAGTTTTCTTTTTCGTTCTCCTGTGTATCACTCTTGTCTGCAGCTTGGATGCATGAGCTGTTAAGCTGATATTGCAACAGTTCTCGCACTAACCTGCCATTGCTACCTTCGAAATTGTGTGGACAACATTTTCCGAAAGTCTGACGGTACATCACCAGTCTCTTTGATCTTATACTTGAATGGGCATTTGGTTGCCACTTGCCCCAATGATCTTAGAAATCCGATGGAATGTTATCTATCCCTCCTGTCTTATTTGAGTCTTCCAGAGCTCTTTTAAATTCTAATAGTGGATTTCATATATCTTCAATATTGACTCAAATTTCCTCATTTATCACGTTATCAGGCAACTCCTGAACCTAATAGTGGCTCTGAATGTTCTCTTTCCGCCTATCCGCTATCTCTAACAGTGGGTTTGCCATTGTATTCTTAACTTTGCCGTCCTTGCTTCTAATCTTACCGAAGGTTGATTTCGTCTGAATCAGTCCTATCTTTTTCGATTTGTTCACATTCTTTCTGGAGCCGTTTCGCCTTGGCTTTCCTGAACTTCCTATTTATTTCAATCCAGAATGATTTATACTGCTTTACTCCAGGTTTTCCCTAAACATTTTTTAAAATCTTCAAATGTGTGTGAATTCCTGAGGGACCAAACTGCTGAGGTCATCGCTCCCTAGACTTACGCACTACTTAAAGTAAGCTAACTTATGCTAAGAGCCGGCCGGAGTGGCCGAGCGGTTAAAGGCACTACAGTCTGGAACCGCACGACCGCTACGGTCGCAGGTTCGAATCCTGCCTCGGGCATGGATGTGTGTGATGTCCTTAGGTTAGTTAGGTTTAAGTAGTTCTAAGTTCTAGGGGACTTATGACCACAGCAGTTGAGTCCCATAGTGCTCAGAGCCATTTGAACCATTTTTATGCTAAGAACAGCGCACACATCCATGCCCGAGGGAGGACTCGAACCTCCGGCGGGAGAGGCTTCGCAGTCCGTGACATGCCGCCTCTAACCGCACGGCCACTCCACGAGGCCATTTTTGTACTTCCTGCTTTCGCCGATCAGTTGAAGTATTCAATTACATTGGTAGTGGTAACCTACTTGCGCTTCTAGGCTCACTCCATTTCATGTTGTGAAAGTCTTCACATTACTCTTGCAAACCCTAAAACAGTTACACACACACACACACACACACACACACACACACACACACACACACACACACACACCCATCAGGATACATATCGCTGTCCCAACTTCTAATGAACACAATTCTAGTTCCCTGGTTTTAACCAAGGTCATTGGGGACTAAAAGCCTGCCAAATAGCTAAATTTTGGAACTTCACATCACCCAACGAAATTTGTCTGAGGAAAAGCAGTAACATCAGGCAATGTACTCATCAGAACAAGATTTTAAAATATACACTTGGTACTTTAGCATTCCATTCTTCACCTACTGTTTGAAAATATTTTTTTTTAAAACTTTATCGCCGGCCGAAGTGGCCGTGCGGTTAAAGGCGCTGCAGTCTGGAACCGCAAGACCGCTACGGTCGCAGGTTCGAATCCTGCCTCGGGCATGGATGTTTGTGATGTCCTTAGGTTAGTTAGGTTTAACTAGTTCTAAGTTCTAGGGGACTAATGACCTCAGCAGTTGAGTCCGATAGTTCTCAGAGCCATTTGAACCATTTTTTAAAAACTTTATCACACATTTCACAGTAAATATCTTTATTTTTCTTAAACCTAAACGCATCCATCATTTTGCGGCATAGTCTAATGGAGAATAAAGTGCATGCTGTAGGGGCAAATCGAGGAACTCGCTTCTTGGAAGACATTGTACAGGATGGACGCTTCCTTCAACAACATCCCAGTTGTTAAGAGCACATGGCGATGTTTAGTTAGCAGGCTTTAAGAGATACACTCCCCCTTCTTTTCAGGATCAAGTCGCTTTATTCATGAGAGTCATATTCACTCTGATGTGAATATGATATGACGCGGATGGTATGCTTCGAATTTGTGTCATTTCAGGATTGAGTGCGTTTAATCTTGTGTAGTTCTAAGAACCGTTAATATCGAACTCATAAAAACAGCATGCAAATGTTTGCCGTAGCACAAGCCGGAACCACACCTGCAAGCAGCTGAACAGCACCGAATTCACCGAGTAGCGACTTTACTGACGAGCTTAGGACGGGAGTTGATGAAGAAAAAAAGCGATGATGGATGGTCAAACCTTGCCTACACATTGAGAAGGCCCAACTTCTAAGCACACACGAATGGTGGCGCTGCCTGTAACACTGCACTGTCAACCACAGTGCACTGCCACGTGGCACGTAAGCCAACCGGTTAGCCAGTCTTGTAAAAGAGCACAGCACACTTGTTACTTTAGGGTTCTGTGGATGGTGTATACCAGGAGAAACAGATGTCGACAGGGAAGAGATAGGGGATCCAGTAATAGAATCAGAATAAAAGCGCTTTGGACGACTATAGGTCAAATAAGGTAGTAGGGATAGATAACACCAAACCGGAATTTCTAAAATTGTTGCGCAAAGTAGCTACAAAACGACTATTCACATGTGTGTTGAATCAATGAGACTGTCGACGCACCATTAGACTTTCGGAGCAACGTCATCGGCACAATTCCGAAGATTGCAAGACTCAATAAGTGCAGCAATTGTCGCACAATCAGATTAAGAGCTCAAGCATACGTGTTGCTGACTAGAACAATATACAGAAGAATGCAAAAGAAAACTGAAGATCTGTCAGATGACGATCAGGCTTTAGAAGAGGTAAAGGCACGAGAGAGGCAGTACTGATAATGGAACGAAGACTGAAGAAGAATCATAAGATTTGTTGACCTGGAAGAAGCGTTCGAGAATGTAGTCATACGGGCCACCATTTTGTCCATTTAAAAAAAGGAAAAAAATAAGCACGGCGTCGAATGTACTTCATTGTGTGGAGGATGTAGTTCACGCTAGAGGTGATGTGTGATGTTTTAGAGTGATTTTTGTACCATGACCTGGGCACACTTATTCAGTTTACATTTAACACAAGTCAAAATATTTATTATAAGATTCTCGGTAATACATTTTCATGATATGTTTTCTATGTAGACTCATCTTCCATGACAACAATTACGTTGACAGGGCTGAACACATAAGTTCCTGGTTTGATGAAACGTCAAGCCCCTATCGCACATTGAGTGGCCCGCTAAATCACACGTTTTGATTCTGTTAGGAAACGCACGAAATTAGTCAACTTTCTCGAGATCTGTTAGCTCCATAGGCTCTAGACACCAGTGAGTGACTCCATCTGGATAATGCTTACCTGAAAAAAGTTAAGGTTAAGGGCGTTCTTGCACGGGAGTAGCTTGATGTAGCCATTGCGATTAGGCTATGATCTGCAGAGTGTCGTCCGGTGGTCGTGGTCGTGGTCCTGGCAGGCTCTTTGCCCCCATCATCTGTGACGGTATCTACTTCTCACTGTGACAGCTTTTTAATTTGCATCACGACGCCGAATGCCTCTTGCTCCAGTCTTCCCACCAAGGAAAAACACTTACTGTAGCAGTATCGGAAATCGAGCCCAAGCCGTACACATGGCAGGCAGACACACTGACCGCTTTGCCACGGAGGTGGACAAAGTTCAAATGGTTCAAATGGCTCTGATCACTATGGGACTTAACATCTGAAGTCATCAGCCCCCTAGAACTTAGAACTACTTAAATCTAACTAACCTAAGGACATCACACACAGCCATGCCCGAGGCAGGATTCGAACTTGCGACCGTAGCGGTCGCGCGGTTCCAAACTGAGGCGCCTAGAACCGCTCGGCCACACGGGCCGGCGGTGGACCAAGTGAACAGATTTTTTTCCTCCTGAATCAAATTAAACAAGCACCTTCATATCAGGTCCTAAACATGGAAAATATAAACACTGATGACCAAAACATTGAGGTCACTCCTTACAGCGAGGCTAAAGGCAGTCTGGCGGCGCTTTGGGGCAGTGATATGCTAATGACGTTACGCGGGGTGTCCCAGAAACGTTCCGACCAACTTCCTAGGGTTGTAGAGGGTGTCTTTAGGAACAAATCGAGGATAGGAACCCTTGTCTGGAAACTTCATCCAACGACTCTACAGAGCGTCGAAGTTATAGGCGCTGGCGAATGTTACGAGGCCACCCCTTCGGCAGCGAACGTGGACAGTGGAAGGACCGTCTCGCGATGTTGTCACTCAGTAATCGCGGGCTTCCGTGTGCAGTTTACACTGATGAGCCAAAACATTGTGACCACCTGCTTAACACCTTGTTTGTCCGTCTTTGCAACGAAATACATCACACATTCCGTGTATCAAGGGTCCGACAATTAATTAGTCGGTTTGTGGAGGTAGGTGACATTCGATGCCTACACACAGGTCATGTAATTCACGTAAACAACGGGCCATTGAGTTGCATACGCGGTGATGATGCCAGATAGCGACAAAAATGGATTCCATAGGATTTACATCAGGCGAATACGGTCGCCGAGACATCATAAAGCTCCTCACACCACTGTAGCACGGTTCTGGCTCAGAGACACATATAATTACACTGCTGAAACATGATATCGCTGTCGGGGAAGACATCAAGCATAAAGATAAGCAGGTAGTTCGCAGCTGTCAGTGTGTCTTCGATTACTACGACAGGTCCTAAGCAAGCGCAGGAGAATATCTCCCGCAGCATAATATCGCTCCCACGAGCCTGCGGCCGTGGCACGTGCACGTTTCGAACCGCTGTTCACCTCGATAATGTCATTTGTGGAGACGACCATCGACCTAGCGCAGCGACAGTGTGATTCACCAGAGGAGGCGACACGTTTCCATTGATAGACGGTCGAATACCGATGGTCCCGTGCCCACAGCGATCGCAATGGACGGCGTCGTTGGGCCATTATGTGAACGCGAATGGTTGGTCTGCTGCGGCGCTCCATGTTCAATAATGTACGAACAGTGTGTTATGAAACAATTGTGCGTGCACCAGCATTGCGTGCTCTTTCGGCAGATGTGCCACGGATTACCATATACTGTACTTTACAAAGCAGATAATCCTCCGAGCTCCACGTTCTGTGATTAGTCGTGGACATCTAACGATTTAGCGCCTAGTCGTAGTTTCACTGTCTTTCTACCACTTTCCGTAGATGCTCACGACAGTATCACGTCAACATTCGACCAGCTTCGCCATTTTTGAGATACTCATTCACAGGTTCCGAGTAATAATAATCTGCACTTTTTTGAATTGGCTAATCTCAATGAATTTCCCTACTTGTAATTCATATCTTCGCTAGGCTGATCCCCCGTCCGCTTACACAGTTTTGTTGCCGTGTTACGAGACCACAACGCCACTATGCGATGTCCAACGTCGCGGTGGGCAGCGGTTATAATGTTTTGGCTTATCGATGTATTTTTCTCCCGTATAACGAAAAATGTTGAAGACTTGAGAGGACCCAAGGGAAAAATAAACTGTGGATGGGCACCTGTACCTGAAATCATCATCCACCAAGGCAACAGAGCATCGCATTCATAGGAATCAAGGCCTTTCTGCACAGCAGCTATCTCCATCTTCTACCCTGTCAATCGTGGCAATCAATCGCGATCCCTGCGTGACAAACAACATTGCGTCCCGTCTTCATTCACAAATTGTGATTTTCAGCATCTATACATTTCGAACGCAGAGTATTTGTCTGTAGGTGCGTGATCAGTCTACACCGTTTTTCTAATTTAGGTTACCACTGGTCTTCTTAAAAGTACATAGATACATTACAGGGTATCACATTGTGACTATAATTTTTACAAATCTGAACCCAACCGAGAAACTATTTGCTGTTTCCAGTAGTGGTTACGTATTTTTAAACACGGTATAAGTAAACAGGCATCAGGTGTGGTCTTATCTTATTGAATTGTTGCAACAACTAAATATTTGATTCTTTAGCAAAATGATAAACTTCTGAAATTGCTTATAATGCTGTGGCTGTTAAACTTTGTTCATTTAACGCATTTTCAGAAAAAATTTTCTCTGTGTAACAGTATTTCTGATTATCCAATAGATCAAGTTTCCTACCATTATATTCAGAGTGGAGTACCGTTACCTTGTTGTGAATGCCAGTTAGCGTGTGTCTATTGAGATACATATGGTTACTTACAGAGGATCTACCAAAACGGTTGAGCCCGACACCATCAATGTGGTCTTTTTAACGTGTATGGAATGTTCTTCTTGTTTGCTCATGAAGAACGCTGGGCAACTGTTACATTGTAATTTTCATATTCCACTTTGTTCTGCTATTGGGCTGTTTATTTTAACTGTGTGAGGCTCTACGTATCCAACTTTGTTGCTTGTGGAAAAAGATATGTTTATAGTGGAATTTCTGAATGAGCAATTTTTTCGTAATGCTGCGGCTGAGTGACGAATGTTAGTGAATATTTGTGTTGTATCAGTTACTTTTGTTTTAGTGCATCTGTTACTGATGATGACTTGTATTTTGTTGGATATTTTGTCAATTGATGTTACTGAGTACCCATTATTCACTGCAGTTGGTTAGATTGTATCTAATTCTTGTATTAGCCCTTTGAGTTTTAAAGGTAATGTCTTTACCCTGCTCAGTGTTGGCTAAAATGCAACATACTTGTGTCTGTTTGGATGGTGTGACGATCTCTGTATTGTGTACTGTGATATCATTGTATATATATGATGATCGGTTATCTGAACTGATATTGAGTAAAGGTGATTTCTACTCATTTCTGCCCCTTAAAGATGCTTTCTTCATATAGTTAGAACTGTGGGGCACCACGTATACAACACAAAAAGAAAAATTTTTCTTGCGCGAACTCTTTCAACAAAATAACCACATAATTGTTTTGTTACGCTAGACCTGTAGTGACAAATACTTTAGAAAAAAAGTTTACGTGATTGAAGAACATTTAATGCCGAAAGGCATACAACAATTTGCTTGCCACAAGTTAGCCATGAAATCTGGAAAAACAACCAGATATACCACATCACTCCTCATGATAATGCCAGCTGTCACATGGCACAACAAACAATTGATTTCTGACGGAGAAGATGGAATTAAAGTCTCCTTGTCCATAGTCACCAGTTTTATTGTGCAATGAGTTGTTTTTGTTCCCATCTAACACAAAATATTTCGGGACAGTGAGTTTCGTAACTCAAGATGTTGTTTTTGAAGCAGCAGTATCAGAGTGTAATAATTGTTTAGGATTGGTTCAAACGCATGTAGGGAATGTATGAATTTTAATGGCAAGTACTTTGAGAAACAATAAAACGATTTCATTTTTTAAGCTTTGAAACGCACCCTCGTGCTTATTTCTAATATGACTTTTAGCAATTAAAACATCTTAAGCCCTCCTCCCGTGGGAGGTTCGAGTCTTCTGTCGGGAATGGGTGTGTGTGTCGTCCTTAGCGTAAGTTGGTTTAAGTTAGATTAAATAGTGTGTAAGCTTAGGGACCGATAACCTCAGCAGTTTGGTCCCGTAAGTTCTTACCACAAATTTCCAAATTTCCATCTTAAGCCCCTGCAGGAGCCTGGCGACGTCTTTATTTTACAGTTTCTTTGATATTTCAGCTACCAGAGAAATATCGAATCAACTGGGTTCGGTCGTTTAAAATTTCCAGCAGTATGGCAGTTTTCCCATTGCTTCTGTCAGCAGCAGACAACTCGTACACCCTGATGTTCCATTCCCGCACAGTTCTTCCAATAACGGATAGTGCGTGGTCATAGCAGACGTTAGTTGACCTTCTGAAGTGTGTAAGAAAAATGAGTAGAGTTTAGTATGTCAGTATCGTCATTAACTAGAAAATAGAGCGCAGGACCAGGACTCGAAGTAGGAAAGTCGGAAGCTCTGCTGCTCTGTGAAGTTTGAAGTGTAGGTGAGACGTACTGGTGGAGAGGGGGACGGAGGGGGGGGGGGGGGGGGAGGCGAGTGAGTGCGGAGAGAGTACATTGCAGGAGAAAGCAAATTGTACTGTGTTCATGTCCCGGACCGGCCAACAGTTTTAATCTGTCAGGAAGTTTCGAATCAGTGGACACACTACAGCAGAGTGAAAATTCATTCTCGGATCTGAAAATACGCACGTGGCAAAGTGAAGTACACTACTGCCCATTAAAATTGGTACACCAAGAAAAAATGCAGGTGATAAACGGGTATTCATTGGACAACTATATTATACTAGAACTGACATGTGATTACATTTTCACGCAATTTGGGTGCATAAATCCTGAGAAATCAGTACCCAGAACAACCACCTCTGGCCGTAACAACGGCCTTGATACGCCTGGGCATTGAGTCAAACAGAGATCCGATGGCGTGTACGGTACAGCTGCCCATGTAGCTTCCACACGATACCACAGGTCATCAAGAGTAGGGGCTGGCGTACTTTGACGAGCCAGATACTCGGCACCATTGACCAGACGTTTTCAATTGGTAGAGTTGTGGAGAATGTGCTGGCCAGAGCAGCAGTCGAACATTTTCTCTATCCAGAAAGACCCGTACAGGACCTGCAACATGCGGTCGTGCATTCTCTTGCTGAAATGTAGGGTTTCGCAAGAATCGAATGAACGGTAGAGTCATGGGTCCTAACACATCTGAAATGTAGCGTCCACTGTTCAAAGTGCCGTCAATGCGAACAAGGGGTGACCGAGACGTGTAACCAATGGCACCCCATACCATCACGCCGGGTCATACGCCAGTATGGCGATGACGAATACACGCTTCCAATGTGTGTTCATCGCGATGTCGCTAAACACGGATGTGATCATCATGATGCTGTAAACGGGATCTGTATTCATCTGAGAAAATACGTTTTGCCATTCGTGCACCCAGGTTCGTCGCTGAGTACACCATCGCAGGCGCTCCTGTCTGTGATGCAGCGTCAAAGGTAACCGCAGCCATGGTCTCCGAGCTGATAGTCCGTGATGCTGCAAACGTCGTCGAACTGTTCGTGCAGATGGTTGTTGTCTTGCAAACGTCCCCATCTGTTGACTCAGGGATCGAGACGTGGCTGCACGATCCGTTACAGCCATGCGGATAAGATGCCTGTCATCTCGACTGATAGCGATACGACGCCATTGGGATCCAGCACGGCATTCCGTATTACCCTCCTGAACCCACCGATCACATATTTTGCTAACAGTCATTGGATCTCGACCAACGCGAGCCGCAATGTCGCGATACGATGAACCGCAATCGCGAGAGCCTACAATCCGACCTTTGTCAAAGTCGGAAACGTGATGGAACGCATTTCTCCTTCTTACACGAGGCATCACAACAATGTTTCACCAGGCAACGCCGGTCAACTGCTGTTTGTGTATGAGAAATCGGTTGGAAACTTCCCTCATGTCAGCACGTTGTAGGTGTCACCACCGGCGCCAACCTTGTGTGAATGCTCTGAAAAGCTAATCATTTGCATATCACAGCATCTTCTTCCTGTCGGTTAAATTTCGTGTCTGTAGCACGTCATCTTCGTGGTGTAGCAGTTTTAATGGATAGTAGTGTATTAACTACAATATATCGGCGCTTTGGTTTAAAGGGTGAAAACAGAACTGTGAATAATGGTTGTTGTGCATTTACATATCTAGCGAAGGAGGTTTGGGACGCAATATCCTAACTAAGCAGAAGTAGTTGCAGAAGGAAGCACAATATTGTATTGGATAAAGAATGAGGAGGAAACAAGTCGCAACCTTCATAATCGAAGCGCTTTGTTATAATTTTTCGAGGTTTGGCTTCGCATATGTGAGTCTTTTATTTTTGTTTTTGGTAGGTTTGTAAGTATTCATTATTCGGCTAATTCATATTTTAGTAGCTGCTGTTAGGCATATTACTTTAATGATGCGAGTGCTGAACACGGTATGAAGCTTTTATGTTTGTGGATACTAATCAGCGCCGTCGCGGTAGGGGAATAATTAATTCATTCACGTGTGAAGCTAAGGCCTTGACAACTAAAGCAATTCTGGATTAAATGTATTGTAGGATAGACCTATCGAAGCGTTCAGAACACAGCAGGTTAACTTGTTAACTTTGTGTAGGTATTGTGCCAAGGGTGACACAATGTTTGTTTTGGTAGAGAGACTGGCACGATTCTGGTTACTGAGTCGCTTAGCAAAGAGGGAATTTACTACGTCTGACGCAAACGTAAACGTTGCGGCTGTGGCTCAGAAATTCGCTTTGGGCGGTGCGGAGATGTATCTAATGCGGCTGGGAGCGCCGAATGGTATCAGCAGTTGAGGCAGCCCACTGTCCTACGGGTGGGTAGACAAAAATATGGTTCAAATGGCTCTGAGCAGTATGGGACCTAACAGCTGAGGTCATCAGTCCCGTAGAACTTACAACTACTTAAAGCTAACTAACCTAAGGACATCACACACATCCATGCCCGACGCAGTATTCGAACCTGTGACCGTAGCGGTCGCGCGGTTCCAGACTGAAGCGCCTAGAACCGCTCGGCCACCCCGGCCGGCGTCGGGAGACACATTTGGCATTTGGGAACTTGTGGCTCGCTGCGTTTATGCTCTCAGGTCTGGCTGTTTATTCTGGCATGTGGGACAGAGAAGGGATCCGCCATTAAAAGTTAAAGAGCCTCCATATTAGTCTCTTCATGATGTTTCAATAAAATTTCACATGTCCTTTAGCACCTTATACTTTCCGTACATTCATTATAAAAGCCTGGAGAAAGAATCGGCAGCTGAGTATGCTGCAGTCAGTCACAGCTGCGCCGAGTGCCCACTAGTTTGAGGCGTTTTGTCACGGAGTGCGCGGCTCCTCCCGCCGGAGGTTCGAGTGCTCCCTCTGGCATGGGTGTGCGTGTTGTTAGTTTAAGTAGTGTGTGTGAAATCTTTTGGGACTTAACTGCTAAGGTCATCAGTCCCTAAGCTTACACACTACTTAACCTAAATTATCCTAAGGACAAACACACACACCCATACCCGAGGAAGGACTCGAACCTCCGCCGGGACCAGCCGCACAGTCCACGACTGCAGCGCCATAGACCGTTCGGCTAATCCCGCGCAGCAGTTTCAGTAGTGAGTAAGTCTAAGGACCGATACCCTGAGCAGTTTGGTCCCTCAGGAACTCATACACATCTGAACATTTTCAGTTACAACCGTAAACATTCGCTGAATTCATATTTATTCAATGTCCATTTTATATCCATGTACTGATTACTTGTGTATCTGTGCTTCCTGTACCTTCGCCACAACTACAGGATATTTATATCGTACCGTTATCCTTACTTCCCATTCCTACCATCTTAGAAAGACAGAGTGAGTTAATGCGTACGTATGTGGAGTTTTCATAATGTCTGGTGGCGGGTAATCTTCTTGTCTGCTACTGTGGCGGCTTAGCAAACTTTGATGTAAACTTAGTGGCAAAGAGGTTTCGTTCACGTCTGGTCGAAGTGCTATTGTACTTACGTCGACAAGGTGCGGTAAGAGTGTTCTCTTCAGTTACCAGTGTGTGGACCCTGATTTGGTCACGATGTTTGTCACTCGGTCCTGGGAATTTAGTGAGTGAGGTTGCTATTAGGAACTGATCTGTAGTAGCTGAATATGGTAGCCGTATTTGTGGAAGTTTGACTATAGCTGTAGTCTTAACCGATTTCTCTCGCAGCCTCAGGCATTAATACGAGTAGCCATACCGAGTATTTTATCCGGTTTAGCTTTTGTAATAGTTTAGGCTCACGTACGTATAGTGGATTTGTTCGTATGGTTTGAGGATCATGCCTGATTACAGTTAGGTTTCGTGTTTATCAGTGTGAATGTGTGTGTGTATGCATTTCTTGTGTTGCTTTGTTCTTCCGTACGTTAATTCTCACCTGTGTTCAGCACTTTCTATGGTATACTGTTTGTGCCTTTGTTCATTGGATTGCAAGTGTTCGGTAAAGGCCTCGAGAACCTTCAGCTTTCGGTGTCAGTTTTAGCTTGCAGCGGTCCTTTCGCGATTTAACCGACGTTCCGGTATTTTGTATTTTCCTTGGTGTGGCTTTCTGTGGCTCGGCCCACGTGGCTCTGTTCTATTCAGTGTTAGATTCATCCGTGTTCCTGTAAGTAACCTTATCTCTATTGTCAACACGACACGAATTGACTTTTAAAATTGTGAAGTTCTGTGAAATTTAGTTTACTGTCACTAAGCTGCATTTTTAAAAATGTTCTACCGAGCGTGGTGTTTATACAGTTGTTAATGTCGTTAAAATCTTAGGAGAGGGACGTACTTTTCTTGTGAACTTTCTTTTTACAGTTGTTCATCCCGTTAATCTTGTCTCTGTTTATTTGAGCTCATCTTTAAAGATGTTTGTTACGATGTTCTATCGAGCGATCTGAAGTGATTTATTATGTATGTTTTACCAAGTTGTGATTTAAGAAATGTTCAGAATTTGTTACTGGTAATTCAACTCACTCAACCGAACCCATTGTTTCATGCTACTGCCTAGTACCAGTTTTCCGCGATTTCCCTAAATCGCTCCAGGAAAATGCTGGGATGGTTTCCCCATCCTTCCCTAATCCGATGGGACCGATAACTTCGCTGTTTGGTCCCCTGCTCAGATCAACCATTCAGCCTAGTACCGCCATAGCACTGCCATCACTACAGTGTAGCGTAGTGGCAGTAAGCTTGCAGACTGAAGCTACCGACCACGAGAATGCCGGTGGCGACCCTACAATTTAAGTGATTTAGGGAAGAAACAGAAGTCCGTAATGTAGATGGTCGGACAGGATTCGAATCTCTAACGCTCTGGAATAAAAGTCCACTGGCTTAAGCACTCCGCCAGCTCACTTGTCACAGCCGTCGAGCTTTTGCGGTGCCTCCCACTGTTATCAACAGCATAGGAGCATAAATATAGCGCCATAAAAGAAAATAATTTTAAACAACACCTTTTTTTTTCCTAAGCTACAGGTATTTGGGAGTCGTTGGAAATGTTAACAGTAGAAATCATCACGAGTTCTCATTACAGTATTACATGATCAAAGCTTCGTGCCGATTTCTACAACGTCTTACAAAACCCAGAGTGCTCAATGTGACGGGCATAGTTTCTTCGTCCTTGGCATTATTAGTTTATTTGTAGGCAGCTTCTTTTCTGGGATTTACTAATGTCTTACATGATTTTATACCTTATATAGAACAAAAATACCGTGTCTATACGCACAAGAGCAGCTTAAACAAGCAATGTAAACCCTCTCACCATTTCCTTACTTACTGAAATAAAAAGATACCTTTTCTCTGTTCTTATGAAAAAAAACACTGCCCTCTCTTCGAAACAATGCACAAAAAGTAAATTAAAATCTGAGATGCTTTTTCAAGTCGAAATCATATGAATTATATTTTTATAAGGTTTAAAGTTCAAATTATAGATTAGCGTCGTCACTAAACATCGTCTCGTAATACCACCTGCAGTTTACGGATGGAGGATCTCTGATGACTTCTTAAGGGTAAAAAAGACGAATGTTTCATGGTGTGAATCAACAGTAGCAAGGAAAACACTAATCCACGTGGCCGCAGCAGGATTCGAATCTTGCTGAAAATTAATAATTTATGATACACAATAAGCGCGGCACGTTCATTAGATCAAGTTTCCTGTAGGAACGACGAGACCATACAGAAAATTCGAAACGCCGAAGACCCCTTGAAACGTAAGTTTTAATTAGCAAATAGTAACCGGCATAGCTGAAAACTAGCTTTCGTGATCTTATGAGAAAAGCGGTAAGAGACATTTCAAGACTCTCAATGTCAGGAATAGGGTAGTCGATGATACGGATCGTTTTCTTTTTTGAAAACGCTAGTCTTTTTCGTCAATTGAAAGAAAAAGACTAAACACCAATTGCATATACGGTGAAACAAGAGTAAACTCCCTATCCTGGAGGTTTATGTAATCCATCGCCTCCATTCAGTACACCCTCCTTGTCAAGCTGAGTTAGCGCTCCATGTCTAATAACCTCTCTTGCTAATTCAGTAAGGCATACGACACAAACCGCGGATCAGCCGTGCCGCCGCCTCGGCGCCTGCGACCTACTGCGCGAGTTATGCAGCGGCTGACAGCCGCCGCCGCTGGCCCTGTAACCCAGTTCTGCGCGCCTACGCACCAGCTTTCCCACTTGCCATTGCCTATTGTTGAAGCGTTTGAAACTGCGCCGTCAGCTCTAGCAGAGATGTCGCATCCCGCCAAGAAAAGTGATACAAGTCGAAAAATAAGGGTGAGGTGCCCCAATGTGCTCGAAAAATGTAACGGAAAGTTGTTTATTTATTTAACCTGCTGTGATTATGGCATCCAACCCTCTCTTACGACTGATCATGGTTTCGCACATGCTCGTACAGTACCTTTTTTACATCATAGTTACCTAAGAAATAACAATTTTAATATGACAAAGAGAATAAAAAAAGTGTCTTCAATTACAATGTGAATAAATAACACTGACGGTGAACTGATAGTTAATACTGGCAGTAATTCTACTGCTGCTGCTGCTGCCACTAACGACGATAATAACGACGATGATAGTAATAATGATAATGACAACAATAAAAATAATAATAATAATAGTGGCAAATATAAAAAGCATTTATAGCTTACAAAATAGACCGCTTATTATGATTTCTCCGCCTTAAACTTAACTCAGTTAATGAAAGAGAATTTTACACCAGGCGCATTTCACTTCGATTTAAAAAGCATTTTCGTCATTCTGCAAGTATGGACACATATGTTCGTATATTTTTGGTTGTTTGAGATTAAAAACGGTATTTTGTTTGTAATGTTGATTTTCAGTTTACGTACTGTGTTTCTGCCTGTTGTTCACATATTCCATAAACCACTGCTTCTTCCATCTTTGTTAGTTGAGGTTGACGTTGAAAGTAACGTCGTTACACATATACGCTTGGCAGTTTTTGTCTTTTTGCACCCTCTTTTAAGCTGCATTGGTGATATTTACAATTCAAATCACTTTTCGAATAGCACTGAAAGTTACGTGTTCTCTGTCAGCACAGTACTACAGTGTTGATTTTTGATCATTTGTTTTACGTGTAGGTTGTGAACGTTGCCAATTTGTGAAACTATTTTTTTTATTTTTTTAAATGGCTTCAAATGGCTCTGAGCACTATGGGACTTAACATCTGAGGTCATCAGTCCCCTAGAACCTAGAACTACTTAAATCTAACTAACCTAAGGACGTCACACACACCCATGCCCGAGGCAGGATTCGAACCTGCGACCATAGCGGTCGCGCGGTTCCAGACTGATGCGCCTAGAACCACTCGGCCACACCGGCCGGCTTTAATATATAATTTGTGTGTGTGTGTGTATTTTTGTCAGCTATCGCAAAAAAAACTCTCTCTCTCTCTCTCTCTCTCTCTCTCTCTCTCTCTCGTTCTCTCTGTCTCTCTCTCTCTCTCTCTCTCTCTCTCTCTCTCTCTCTCTCTCTCTCCCTCTCCCCTACCCACATCCTCATCCCCACCTACATACATAACGTCACACACACACACACACACACACACACACACACACACACACAGACCTTAAAATAACCGAAAAGACACAGCCATATGTATCCAAACCTGCAGAATGGCCACAGAAGATGCTTCGTAAATCAGAGCGAAATGCGTCTGGTGTAAAATTCTCTTTAACTTGTTGCAGTTAGCTTAAGCCGAGGAACCATAATAATTGATTTTAACACCTGCTGTGGTAGATGGTCATGAAAACAAAAATAATAGTACAAAATAGGCGTTTTCAGATACAGCGAGTGCTGGGGAAAGGAAATTTAAAGAGACTGCATCCGCAAAGAATAGTAGGAAATGAGGAATATCTGGTTCCAAAGAATGATGCAAATGGGCAACGAGAGTGGACAGGGACAATGGTAATCATTATAGTTGTCTTTGTAGATATTAACTCTCTTCGGAAGCTGGATATGTTATTCAGTTCTCTAATATAGTGCGGCTTCCTGGTACTGAGAAGGTCTCGGAGAAAATGGCTGAACGATGGAGTAGGACAGATGTTCAGAGAAGAACATTAAAATGAAGGATAGACATGGGGGCGGTGTACGTTGATAATACAGTAGAGAAGACAAACGATATGGAAATCTGTGCGCTTGTCTGCACACAGCCAGGGAAGCTGTGCATATGATGTTCAAATATGATCAAAGTATCGTACGCCACAGAGACAACGAAAACAGGGTTCATAACCAGTTCCAGGAGTCGTGACCTTTCCTGCGACAAACCTTGCGGATAACGCCATTGTAGTTAATAACTGGAAGTATTTGTACAATTTTGGAGACGATATACAAAGTACCGTTTCTATCTGCTCCTCTCTCCCTCCCCCCCCCCCCCACCCCCCACCACCTCTCTCTCTCTCTCTCTCTCTCTCTCTCTCTCTCTCTCTCTCTAATCAATACTTCGGTTTTAGGGAACATACCCTCGTATTTGACGAGTTCGTTGGACGATAATCTGTAATAATTTTTGAGTGAAGTAGTGACTACTGACAAACTGATTGATCGACATGCGACAGAAAACTGTCCTTGGGTACGAGCTTTTTACATGGGGTGTTCAATAAGTAATACAACACATTTTTTTCTGATATCAGGTTGGTTTTATTCAGTACCACTGTACTGATCGGCTCTAGAGCCAATGTCGTGCTGCATCCGTAACCTCCCCATCATCCACATACTGCTTCCGGCCAAGTGCATCTTTCATTGGACTAAAGATATCGAAGTCGTAAAGTATGAGATCCACGCTGCAGGGTGTATGAGAAAGAACAGTATAATGAAGTTTAGTGAGCTCCTCTCGGGTGCGCATGCTTACGTGAGGCTTTGAGTTGTTATGGAGAAGACGTGCGTTTGAATTTTTGTGGCGAAGTGTACGCTAAAGCCTCTTCTTCAATTTCCTGAAGGTAGTACAATACACTTCAGAGTTGACCGTTGCACCATCAGGGAGGATGTCGAACAGAATAACTCCTTCAGTCTACCAGAACACTACTGCCATGATTTTGCTGGCTGAGCGTGCGGCTTCGAACTTTTTCTGCTGAGGACAGGTGAATTGTTGTTTTATTTCCGTTTCTATGTGATGGACTCACGCTTCATCGACTGTGACGATGTTCGACAAAATTGTCACGATCAGTCTCGTAACGTGCAACAAATTCCTCTCAGATGGTCCTTCGTTGCTCTCTACGCTCTTCTGTTAGGTGTCGAGGAATCCAGCGGGTACAGACTTTTGAGTACCCCTGCTGGGGGGTGACTTTGGCAGCACTACGAACAGAGACGTCCAGTCGAGTAGTGACGTGTTTGCTTGTAATCCGTCAATCACCTCGAATGAGAGTATCCGCACATTCCAACATTACAGGAATCTCACCGTTGTGCGGCAGGCCGGCACACGGAAGAGCGGACAGATTTGGCCTGACCTTCTTGTGATGATCACAGACGCCTCGCCCAACGACTCACTGTACTTTTCTTCACTGCCAGGTCTCCGTAGGCGTTCTGCCTATGAGTATCTGCGGCGCTCCGATTCCCCGCCGAAAGAAACTCAGTGACAGCTGTCTGCTTGGAACGAATCTCTGTTACAGACGCCATTTTGAAGACTACGTATAGCGCCGCCACGCATGGGAACTTCATGAAACAACAGGGGCTGAAGCGGGAATATTCCACGATTTCCCACAACAAATTCCGCATTTTTCACCCGGAACTGGGAGAGAAAATATTTTGTGTTGCATTACTGATTCCGTCTGATTCTGATCACGTCCTGAGTAAATAAAAGAAGTCTAAGTGCGTTAATATAATGACACATATGTCAAGCTGCCACCTTAAACTCGGTGGCTCCCTTGGCGTTATTTGAGAGGAGTGGGGTATAAGCTGACATTGATTTGAAATTCCCTTCATTTCATTGCTACCATCACCCACAACACCACGTAACAAAGCGCAATCACACAGTTACACATCTCTCACAATATCCATAGATCGGAGAAAGGCAGTAGAAAAAAAGTTCCATTCACTACAATGTTATTCTTTTTATACTGCACCGTCACCAACCTAAGTACTGAGTACAAGGATGCAGTCATTACAATCTCTAAAGAAGACATTATCATCAACAATACATTTCCACTATCATGGCACAAACTGTTCAAATTAATTCATATTGACACATGGTCTTATGACGTCTCTACAATATGGGAATTAATAGGAACTCAAAAGCGTCCACAAACACCTGACTCGTAATTACTGTAATAATAAAGATGCAAAAAAATATCACCCTCATCAGCCATTCACTATCCATTGCTCGATAAACGTTTCCTCTAAACTTTTCCAAATATCTTTAGTTGCACATATTTATCTGGCTCCCATATGTTTTCTAATGTCATCCCTAAGGTCGACGTCACACTTTTTTCTTACATCTTGAAACTCAGCAAGGAGGTTCTTTGGGCAATTTACCATTCATTTGCCTGGTTACATACCCCCTCCGCATGCACTTCATTTTCATTACGGCCATGATTACGACTTCCATCCCAGGCTTTCCCTCATTTATTTCTTTTTTTCCAGTTCTTACCTAATAATTCCTAACTTGCAACCTTCCTTTCTTTGCTAAACAATTCTCTATTTTTTTTCTTAATTCCTGCATTAAAAGTCTATGCCTCAATGTACAGGTCAAAGCTAGTAGCACACTCTGATTTCAACATTACTTTTCAAAATCATAGGAAGCTTTTTCCTGCAAACGCTCTTGTTTCACCAAAGCCATTCTCTTTATCTCTTTTTCCTATTTATTCAATCGTCTTCAGCTCCCTTACTACAAAAAAACTCATAAATTAGCTCGAAAAATACATCCTTAAGTAGTTATATTTTTCCATTTGCTTCTAGAAATTTATTTTAGTTTGTAATGCTTGTTCTTCCCTATTGACTTTCATCTGTACTAGAGAAAAACTAGAGAAAATAAGTATAATTTATTAGCAATATGCAGGATGATCACGTATGTTCCATTAACACGTATTTTAAGATGTGTATCATCTCGTAGTTCCTGAATTTAATAGTTCGTACAACAAGCCCTTTTCAAATTTATTTCCCATCGAAGGTTACAATTGCTTTGCATCTCCTTCAGCATACCCATGAAGGACATAATATTTGAATTCCCCGTAGAGCAAACTAATTCGATTTTGAATGCTACTGCAATACTTCTATTAAAATTTTTCCATTAACAACATAATTTTCATCATACAATTATGACCATCATTCATCAAAGAAAAGAATCCTTGCGGCTCCGTGGACGAGCAACACGGCGAATTGGTAGTTAGGGAAAACCTGTGTTGTGGCATACTTTCTTCTGGACGTTAATTCTTGCGATTTTCATCTCTTGGAAGTCGTGAAAGTGGAGGGTCATGCAACGAGAGGTCCTGTTGGACAGTTGTTTCACCGACGAATTGGCCAGTAAAATCTCCCATCTATACTGTAGGCTTTAGAAGGGTACTGAGAACGCAACAGCACTTGCAACAAGTCTACAGTGCATCCTTTTAGCCTCGTTACGTTACACTGCATAGAATTTCGCAATGGTGTCTGCCAATCTTACACCCTTTTTAATACGAGAACTTCGTTCTTGGTTTCCGCTCTTAATGTTCCCTCTTGGCTCTTGAACATATGATGTATTACCCGTCTCTCCCTACAGCTTACCTCTATATATATATATATATATATATATATATATATATATATATATATATATATATATATATATATATATTTACATTTTCTGTATGTTGTTCTTGCCAGCAACTTGGACGTATGAGCCGTTAAGTTGATTGTACAATAATTCTCGCAATTTTCGGCTCTTGCAATCTTCGGAATTGTGAGGATGACGTTTTTCTGAAAGTCAGATGGTACATCGCCAGACTCATACATTCTTCACGCCAAGGTGAATAGTCGTTTTGTTCCCACTTCCCCAATGATTTTAGAAATTCTGGTGGAATGTTTACTATCCCATCTGTCTTATTTGATGTTAAGTCTTTGTGAGAGCTCTTTTAAATTCTGATTTCAACACTCCCGTTTCTTCTCCTGTCACTTCATTAGGTAAGCCCTCGCCCTAAGGGTGGCCCTCCTTGTACTCTTTCCACCTATACGTTCTCTGCATTTAACAGTGGAATTCCTATTGCACTTTTAATGATACCATCCCAGTTTTTAGTTTCAGCGAAGGCTGTTTTCACTTTCATATATGCTGAGTCAGTCATTTTGTTTTCCATTTCTTCACATTTTTCATGGGGCCATTTCGCCTAAGCTTACCTTCACCTTCTATTTAATTCATTCCTAGGTGACTTGTATTTTCGTATTTGTACTTCCTTCCCTCATCGATCAACTGAAGTATTTCTTCCGTTACCCATGGTTTTTTTTTGCTGTAACCTTTTTAGTACCGCTGGTTTTCTTTCCAACTTCAGTGACTGCCTCTTTTGCTCCTCAACTGAACTGCATACTGAGCCTCAAAGATCTGCAAGCGTACCTCGTCATTCCTTAGTACTTCCGTATCCTATTTCTTTGGGTATTGAGTCTTCTCTCTTGTCTCTTAAATTTCAGCCTGTTCTTCATCAATAGTAAATAGTTATCTGCGTGTATATCCCGTATCTGATTTCGGAATCTCTGTCTGACCATAATGTAATCTAACTGAAAGCTTCCCGAATCTACCGACCTTCTCCAGATATACCTCCTCCTCTTGTGATTCTTGAACAAAGTACTCGCTGTTACTAGCTGAAATTTATTGCAGAATTCCATTAGTTTTTCCTCTCTCATCCCTAGTACCAATCCCATATTCTCCGGCAACCGCTTCTTCTACTCCTTCCTGTACAACCGCGTTCCAATCCCCCATGACTAATACAGTTTCATCCCCTTTACGTATTGAATTACCCGTTCAGTATCCTCATATACTTTCTTGATCTCTTCATCTTCTGCTGGCCACGTCGGCATGTATACCTGAAATATCATTATCACCGTTGATTTGCTGTTGGTTCTGATGAGAATAATCTTATCACTGGACTGCTCACAGTAACACACTCTCGGCTCCAGCTTCCTATTTATAATGAATTCTACTCCCGTTATACCATTTTTCTGCCGCTGTTGATATTACTCTGTACTCAACTGTGATCTTATCGTCTTTCCATTTTTATATCTACATTGAGCCTTAGCATTTCCCGTCTCATATTTTGTAGCTTCCCTACTACGTTCAAACTTCCGACATCCCACACCCCAACTTGCAGAACGTTATCATTTCGTTGGTTATTCAGTCTTTCTCTCATGGTTACCTCCCTGTTGGAAGCCCCGTCCCGGAGATCCGGATGGGGGAGTTGTACGGAATCTTCTGCCAATGGAGACGTCATCACGACACTTCTCACTTAAGGCCATATTTCCTGTGGAAACACGTTACTTGTCTTTGATGCAGTTGTTTCCATTGGCTTGAACATCCAAGATCACTGCTGATCATTTTCCACCACAAGGGCAAGAGAGTACCCTTAACTCTGTCCGCGCCTCCGCCTCTTTGACAAGGCCATTGGCTGAATGAGGGGTGACTTCTTATGCCGGAAGTCTTCGGCTGCCACTGCTGCTGATTTTTATTCAGAATTTAAGCAAAGGCGGGGTTTGAACCGGAGACCGAGGGCGTTCTGACTATCAATCAAAGACACTGTCCCCCTTTCTTTGTCTAATTTTGTTCGCTATTATTGTTCGTTGCATTTGTTCGAGGCGGACGTCCCATGACACTCGTTGAAGTTTATAGTGTTGATCCATTCATTCAGGAACCCTCTGACCGAACACGCAGAGCGCGCATCCCCTAGATCACCGGTGCACCATCCTCGGTATACGGTTTGTATAATACAGAGCCAACTGGTTGCAACAAGATTCAACTTGACCTGATTTCGACACCGACTACGGGTGTCTTTATCAGAAATAACCGAAAACAAATACACGTATTAACAGCTGAAAACAGGTTTACTAGCAAATGCTCTCATTATATAAGATAACTTCCTAAGTCATATTAAAATCATATTTAAAACGATATAAAAATTACAGGTATCGGAACTGACGTAAGAATGGTACTTGTCAGTAAAAACCGTAGCTACGTAAAGTAGCACACTGTACCCCGCTAAGGGCTGTACGAGGAAACAGGCAGAGGCGTACATTATGCTACGTCACGTAGCTGCAATTTTTACTGACAAGTACCATTGTTACGTCAGCTCCAATATCTATAATTTTTATGTGGTTTCAAATATGATTTTGGAAAGTTATTTTATATGACAAGAGCATTTTTCTCCTAAACCTGTTTTCAGCTGTCACTACATGTAATTGTTTTTGGTTTTTTTCTTGTGAAGACACCCGTACTCGATGCCGAAGCCACGCCAAGTTAAATCTCGTAGCAAGCTGTTGGCTGTATTATACAAATGATACTTTTGTACGGTTGCTGTCGCACAGCCACGATTAAATTGTGGTATCCTCGGTTTTCTTTTCCATCCTACGGGAATATTAAAGACTTAACGTGTTTGCACAGGAAGAAGTGCAGGGTGCTTAAGATATCCCTTACAGCTTACTCAGGCCAAGCTCCGGCCAAATTTCAGAACAATACTGGTACTTCTTTAATTAGCCAAATGGCTTTCAGTTGGTCGCCACATGGCTACTGGAAGGGTCCCCGATACTTCGACAAAATACATGGCGTAGGATTAGAAATTAGCCACAATTCTCACTGTGATAGTCTGTATTAAATCCAGCGTATACCAGACACTTAATCGCATTGTCGCATTATGTAACACGGTCGCTACCGGCGTACGAACGTTACACGCCCTGGACGTCTTATGCTAAGCAGAAGATCGCCCTGCCTGCGTGCAAAGAGAGTCACAGACTGGACACGTGTTGTCTAGCTGTACTGCCAGCCAATGAAGCCATTCGCGGCGCAGAGCACATAGCGAGCATCCTGTAATGGTCCACTGCGCGAGCACGTGGTCGCCGTGACGACAATGCGTAACCGGCATTCTCCGGACCAACCCTACGCCGGCGCCGCAGCGACGGGGGTAGCGCAGTGGCACCCTGCCCTTCCACAGAGGACCTGGGCCAATCAGCGGGCCGAGCGCTGCTGCTCATCCAATGGGAAGCGGCCCAGGGCGAGACGCGCGAGTGTGGACGCGGCGGCGCCCCCGTTCGCCTTTTTAAGGCTGCGGCAGGAAGAGCGGTGACCGGTTCCGTGGCCGTGGCCGTCAGAGAGGCCAGCAGTCCGTCGCTGGAGGCAGAAGCAGAAGCAGGTCACCACGGACGCCGACATGGACGCCGCCAGCAGCAGCCGCCGACAGCCGCGGGCAGCCGCGTTCTTGCTGCTCACCGCCTGCTTCTTTGGCTCCTCTTGGGCGGCGCAGCGCCAATACAGAATTCGTGAGTACCGCCTAACAATCTGCACTCTGGGACTTAGTACCCGTTGAGAATAACCGCTCCTAATCATACACCCAAGTGCGTAACTCATGTCTATACTGTTCCGTGTGGTGAGCTGTAGAAGTTGATTGAAATTTTCTCGTGCTGAGAAATTGAGCGATTTGTTTCACTCGGTAAAAACTTTTTAAAGCCAAGCTCGCATAAATATTTCTTCATTTACAACTACCAGTTTCGGCAGACTTTACTGTCACTTCAGGTCCTCAAAAATTTTGATTATAAAATGTGTTCATTTTGAGCTGGGACCTCAGGCCACTAAAATGACAACTTGGCATGAGTCGAACCCAAATTGATCAAATTGAACAAAAATTTTTGAAGACCTGAAGAGTACAGAAAATTCGGTCGAAACCACTTGTTGTAAATAAATACATATTTATGCGAGCTTGGCTGTGTCAAGCTTTTACCTGTAGGAGTTGGCTTATTGCTGTCATCCATGTAATGCTGTCTGCCGGAGCCCATTAGTAAAACTATTACAAGAGTCGACCCTTCAATTGGCATGGAAAATGAGTAATCTACCATCACGCCCCATCTTCTTCTTCACGTTATTACTACGACGTGGTGTGTAATAAGATACCTGGTGACGAATCATGTAGGAAGGGAAGGTCGCTTACGGGACGTCGCTATCGCATCGCAAGAGTAGTGTTGTTCAGCAAGGATGAAACGGAATCGACCTTAGTCTTCTGTTGAAGAAAGTTGGCTGAAATGGCTCTGAGCACTATGGGACTTAACATCTATGGTCATCAGTCCCCTAGAACTTACAACTACCTAAACCTAACTAACCTAAGGACATCACACAACACCCAGTCATCACGAGGCAGAGAAAGTTGAAGAAAGTGTCCGACCTTTTGCCAAAAGTAGTAATGTGTGAAAATTAAGAAAATTAAATCAGTGTTCTAGATCGTGTGTTTGGGCGTTTCTACCTCTTATGCGCGTACAGTGGCTCCCAAATGAGCCACGTGATCTTATATCTCATTAAACGTCGTCCTGTTCCAGGTAATGTCCAAAATTACATGTGTGGAGTAATCATCTGAAAACAATCTAAGAGTGCTGATCAGATTATCACGTATATCGTTTATGTAGATCAGGAACAGCAGAGGGTCTGTAACACTTGCAGGCCGTTGTGGGCGAGTGGTTGTAAACGCTTCAATCTGGAACCGCGCGACCGCTACGGTCGCAGGTTTGAATCCTGCCTCGGGCATGGATGTGTGTGATGTCCTTAGGTTAGTTAGGTTTAAGTAGTTCTAAGTTCTAGGGGACTGATGACCTCAGACGTTAAGTCCCATAGTGCTCAGCGCCATTTTTTGTGGGGTAATATGTAAACAGCCTTGCTGTTTTTACGCGTACTGATGATCAGAAAGACATAATATGTATCGTCTATTAAAGTAGAGCCTGATATTTAGTTGGAAATAGACGTGATGTGCAGAAGTGGTGGAAACTTTTAGGAATTTTCTACATTTGGAACACGAGAAAGCGTTTGACTCAATGTATACAATAGAGGAGTTATTGATGGATCTTTTCAGAAATCTTGTTCCTTGCTTTATACCCAGTCTGTTGTGATATCTGCAGGAAAGACTAGTACATCATAACAGTTAATTTGGACTGTGCTTATATCTCAGATTCATTTTTATTTCCTTCTCTTGGCTAAAAGTTTATCGTATTTTAAAGAGAATCACTGTCGTAAGAATTACAACAAATGTGTCAATGTAATGAAAATATCTAGTGTCCTCCTCTCTCATCTGTTTTATTTCTGACTCTAACGGTAAGAAAGTGTGGATAAATATTTGTTTGCATGAAGGTGAGACTATCACTGAAGGACTCACCATACCTAGTTGAGCAAACAGTAACATCTTTGTAACATAACATAGCTAAAATTGCGAATACTTCGTTGTTCATGATGCTGAATGAACGTCAGTTGCCGTAAACTGAAAAATCTGACAAATCTTTGCTGTATTTCTTATGTGACACATCATCAGATGTACAGAGGGATAGAACACCAATAAAAGTTTGAGAGTAATAGTCGCGATGTCTGTTTCTTCATCATAGTTTAATAATTATCATATTAGCTTTCTGTGACGTTTTCAGATTTCCCCTGGAGCAATTTATTGCGGTATCTCACAATACATACGACCGGGTGCACATATTCTCCCCAGAGACAGTGATCAATCGTCATGTCCGTAAGGATCAGTCTGACAGGTCTGGGATGTGCGCCTGACGTGGGGTCACAGTTTCACTTGCTACTCTTTAGTGTGCTAAGAAGGGTCAGGATTGGCTGACAAGTCGCGCAAGAGTTAAAGGAGTGTCCTTAAGAGTTGAGATTGCGATGGCCTTTTGATTTTATGTCACTAGAGTGCATTTTGGAGACTAGTGACACTGAGCAACCTGCTCCACTCAGTAGTTCTGTTCGACGGAGTAACGGTGCAGGCGGGGGCCACGAATGCAGCGGCATGCACCGGTCGTAGCGGACACGTCACCGTGAGCGTGCAAGAATCTGTCTGCCGGCCTTTTCTTATGAGCTGAAGCAGTGTTCCTTCCAACTGATTACTGCTTCAGTACTGTTATTCCGAAATATAGCACGAAAAAGTACTATAAACAAATCGTATTCAGCATCTCATGAGGATTCAACTGATGAGGGTGTTAGCGGGGGCCTAATAAACAAAACTGTTCCCTTTTCCCCGAGGTCTAAGACGAAATTCACTAGTTCATGTAGTTTTCTTTTTCCGATTCTCGTCTCCAAGGAGTAGAACATGTTGGCGGCCTTATATAGAGCCAATTACTAGGTCTGCAGGTAGTGGGGAAGATAGCTTCCCAATTGGAAATAAGTGGTAGGGACTACTAATTCCAGCATATTCCTTACAACCAATAGAAAACTTCCATAAAAATTGGTCGCAACCTGGGATTACAATTAGTTGAGATATGTTTTGGGAAAAATGTTGTCCGGGGAAAATGTTGTCCATCGTTCAAGACCAAATAAGTGTGTGTGTTTGTGTTTCGCCGTGTAATCTCAATCAAGCCTTAACAACAAATGTAGTCAGTTTCTTTTACGGTGATAATTATTATATATTGTAGAAGTTGTAAACAACGGGTAATTACAAACGACGTATTGCAGTAAGTGGGATCTTAAGTAGGTCGCTCTACTCCAAGGTGGCGAATGAGATGTTTTCTGATGGTCGGGCACTATTGTGCACTTTTGTACTCAGGTGAACTAAACTAATTATTCTTAGACAGACTGGACTGCATAAATAGATACCATCTGCAGTTATAGCTTGCATAGACTAAGATGTGTTACATACCTACATTCCTAGCATTTGTAAATGTGTCGCCGGCCGAAGTGGCCGTGCGGTTAAAGGCGCTGCAGTCTGGAACCGCAAGACCGCTACGGTCGCAGGTTCGAATCCTGCCTCGGGCATGGATGCTTGTGATGTCCTTAGGTTAGTTAGGTTTAACTAGTTCTAAGTTCTAGGGGACTAATGACCTCAGCAGTTGAGTCCCATAGTGCTCAGAGCCATTTGAACCATTTGTAAATGTGTCACCTCCAGTTGCCTGATATTTCTCATAGCTGTCATTTTTTCTAAAGGGGACGTTTGAATTACCTTTTCAACATCTCTTGTTGAGGATACGGTAGGCATTTAAGCTTTTGGAGGTGCATATCTGCATCTACATACATAATCAGCAAGCGACAGTACTATGCGTGGTGGATTGTACCTTGCACCACTGCTAGTTTCCTGTTCCACTCGCATATACAGAGAGTAAAAAACGACTATATATATGCTTCCAAATGAACACTAATTTCTCTTATCTTAGTAGTTCTTACGCGAAATATACTTTGGTGGCAGTAGAATCGTTCTGCAGTCAGCTTCAAAATTAAAGTCACTTTCCCTCCAATGATTCACATTTGAGTTCCCGAAGACTTTCTATAATACTTGCGTGTTGTTGAAACCTACCGGTAACAAATCAAGCAGCCCTCTTCTAAACCGCTTCAATGTCTTCCTACAATATGCCCCAGTGGGGATCCCGAACTCAGGAACAGAACTCAAGAATGGGTTGTACTGGTGTCCTACATGCAGTCTCCTTTACAGATGAACCACACTTACCTAAAATTCTACCAATAAACTGAATTCAACCACTCGCCTTACCTTCTACATTTCTTACATGCTCTACCCATTTCATATTGTTTTGCTATGCTACGCGTAGATATGTAATCGACGTGTGTAAGGCAGCACACTACTAATACTGTGTTCGAACATTAAGGGTCTGTTTTCCCTATTCGTCTGGTTTAACGTACATTTTTCTACAATTAGATCTAGCTGCCATTCATGACACCAACTAGAAATTTTGTATGATTCGTCTTGTACTGTTCTACAGTCACTCAACTACAAGACCCTTCCATACACTATAACATCATCAGCAAACAGCCATAGATTTCTGCTCGCCTTGTCCACCAGATCATTTATGTATACAGAAAATAACAGGGGTCCTATCATAGTTCCCTGGAACACTCTTCACGATATCTTTGTCTCTAGCGAACATTCGCCGTCTAGGAAAACGCACTAGGTTCTGTTACTTAAAAAGTCGTCGAGCCTCTCACATGAGTGGGAACCTATTGCGTATGCTCGTACCTTCGTTAAATCTGCAGTGAGGCAGCGTGTCAACTACTTTTCGGAAGCCCATGATTCGTGAAAACAAGCTTATCCGTCCGAGAGAAATTTGCCCAAGAATACTACTGGTTAACACATCATGTACAGCTCAGTATAGAAACCCGGGACACCCAGCGCCATTTAACAATTCTAAGAACGTAAGAAATCCTTGTATAACAGAAGAGATACTGAATTTAATTAATGAAAGGAGAAAATATAAAAATGCAGTAAATGAAGCAAGCGACAATGAATACAAACGTCTCAAAAATGTGATCGACTGTAAGTGCAACATCGCTAAGCAGGGATGGCTAGAGGAAATGTAAGGATATAGAGGCATGTATCATTAGGGGCAAGATAGATATCACCTAAAGTAAAATTAAAGAGACCTTTGTAGAAAAGAGAACCGCCTGTAAGAAAATCAAGAGCGCAAGTGAAAAACCACTAATAAGCAAAAAAGGGAAAGCTGAAAAGTGGAAAGAGTATATAGAGTATTTATGCAAGGGAGATGTGCTTGAGGGCAGTATTCCAGAAATGGGACACAGATGAAGATGAACTGGGAGATACGATATTGCGTGAAGGATTTGACAGAGCACTGAAAGACATCAGTCGAGCCGGCCTGGGTGGACGAGCGGTTCTAGGCGCTACAGTCTGGAAGGGCGCGACCGCTACGGTCGCAGGTTCGAATCCTGCCTTGCGCTTGGATGTGTGTGATGTCCTTAGGTTGGTTAGGTTTAAGTAGTTCTAAGTTCTAAGGGACTGATGACCTCCGAAGTTAAATCCCATAGTGCTCAGAACCATTTTGAGTCTAAGTCGAAAAAAGACCCCAGGAGTAGGCAACTGCTGAGAGCCTTGGAGAAACCAGCTATGACAAAACTATGCCATCTGGCGTGTGAGACGTATGAGACAGGCGAAGAACCCTCAGACGTCAAGAAGAATATAATAATTCCAATCCCAAAGAAAGCAGGTGTTAACAGGTGTGAAAATAACCGAACTATCAGCTTTCTAAGTCACGAGTGCAAAATACTAACACGAATTCCTTACAGATGAATGAAAAAACTGGTAGAAGCCGATCTCGGGGAAATCCAAACACGCGAGGCAAACAGCAAATGACCTGGAAGAGCAGTTGAACGGAATACACAGTGAACAAAACCAAAACGAGGATAATGGAATGTAGTCGAATTAAACCGGGTGATGCTGAAAGAATTATATAAAAAATGAGACACTTCAAGTAGTAAATGAGTTTTGCTATTTGGGGAACAAAATAACTGATGATGGTCGAAAGAGAGGATATAAAATGTAGACTGGCTATGGCAAGGGAAGCGTTTTTGAAGAAGAGAAATTTTTTAACATCGAGTATAGACTTAAGTGTCAGGAAGTCTTTTCTGGAAGTATTTGTATGGAGTGTAGCCATGTGTGGAAGTGAAACATGGACGATAACTAGTTTAGACTGGATGAGAACAGAAGCTTTCGAAATATGGTGCTACAGAAGAATGCTGAAGATTAGATGGGTATATCACTTAACTAATGAGTGGTACTAAATAGAATTGGGGAGAAGAGGAATTTGTGGCACGAGTAGAAGAAGGGATCGGTTGGTAGGACATGTTCTCAGGCATCAAGGGATCACCAATTTAGTATTGGAGAGCAGCGTGGAGGGCAAAAATGGTAGAGGGAGATCAAGAGATGAATACCCTAATCAGATTCAGAAGGACGTAGGTTGCATTAGTTACTCGGAGATGAAGAGGCTTTCACTGGATAGAGTAGCGTGGAGAGCTGCATCAAACCAGTCTCTGGACTAGAGATCACAACAACAACAAGAACGTATCAAAGAAAAGTGAAAGGATTATCTTCCTGGAGCCATGCCTAAGAGAAGAACGTATTTACGCAGAGTCTCCTGCTGGCTATGCATTTGTTGGGAACCATACTGCGGAGTGGACGGACTGCCGCAGCTGTCGTCGTGCTCGCGGCAGCGCGTCGTCCTGTTCGTTGACCCGCGCGGCTGCGCGGCTCTGGAAGCGGGTCACGGCCAGTGAGGGGCACCGCTAGCGCCCACGTGCGGCCAGCCGCTTCCGGCCTCCGCCTGCCTGCTGCTAATGTCTCACTTCCCAGCGACCGACGCCCTGGTGGCCTTGCTGTAAGGCGCATGTCTGGGAACCGAGACGTCGAGGGATCAAACCCCGGCTCAACCACAGCAAATTTCTCTCTACCTTCAATCGAGCCTTCACCTCTCAACCATCTGAGAAGACGTCACCGACGAGATGTCTTTCTCATTCCACTGCAGGACCCCTTTCCCTGGCTGGAATAATGGGGCCGCCGAGGTGGTGCCCAGATGAAAAACTTGCAACCGGCTAATGAAAAATGGTTCAAATGGCTCTGAGCACTATGGGACTTAACATATGAGGTCATCAGTCCCCTAGAACCTAGAACTACTTAAACCTAACTAAACTAAAGACATCACACATATTCATGTCCGAGGCAGGATTCGAACCTGCGACCGTAGCGGTCACGCGGTGCCAAACTGAAGCGTCTAGAGCCGCTCGGCCACTCCGGCCTGCTCCGGCTAATGAGCCATACACAGTTGCTACGGTGATTAACTCGTAAGGTAGTTTCTAATTTCCTACATCCAGACTGAATATTATCGTTATTCCATCGCTACGCTGATAAAGTTGAAGACCAGGTTCCAATTCCCGCTTCAAGCGGGTCGTTATCATGTATGTCCAACATACATGAAAGAATGGTTCAGCTGAGCATATATTTGATCAGGATGTATTAAAACAGGTAGGAAGGAAGAAAAACTGTTTAACGCCCAGTCGATGACGAGGGAGCAAATTCGACTGTGTACTTTACGAGGTAACCATGCAAGGATTTGAAGGTAGTGGTGTAATACATTTACATACCTTTGTGTAAAACACAAAAATCTGTCCAGAAATTGAAAAACTTTTTAACTCTGTTTCGTCTTTCCCCAGCCTTTATTTAGGCCACCAGCAAACCGTACTAGCTTACTGCATAACTAAACACAGATTTATGATACTTACTGAATTTTAAAAATTGTACTTGTCTCGTGTTACACAAACACCTTTCATTTTTTTAATACAATGACGACAAATACTCTAGTAACTGAAGAAACACGAAGTATTAGTTCATTACAAGTTACTGAACATGATAATAAGTCTGAGAGTAAAAAGAAATCGACAAAATAACAAAAGGGACTAGTGTCGAAGGTTAATAAGTTCATTGGGTTTCTACTTCTGATGAACTGTATGAAGTACCTTTAACAGATTAGTCATCGACCACCATCTTATAAGATTCGATATACAGGTCTGAGACATATTTCTTGGCAACTTCATGATGGCTTCATATTTCTCAAATTTAACTGCCAGAGGAACTTCACGCAGTTTTTTCTCAGGAAAAACCAACATATTTGAACGACGAAATCCTGACAGATAATAGAAGAAGAATTAGAGGATCTTTTGAATGGAGTGAACAGTCTAATGAGTATATAATATGAACTCAGAGAAGATCGAAGGAAGACCAAAGTAATGAGAAGTGGCAGAAATGAGAACAGCGAGAAACTTAACATTAGAATTATGGACCACGAGGTAGACGAAGTTGGTTGGCTAGCTGGTTGATTTGGGGGGGGAAACAGCAGGACCATCGGTCCCATCCGATTAGGGATGGATGGGAAAGGAAGTCGGCTGTGCCCTTTCAATTGAACAGTCCCGGCATTTGCTTGAAGCGATGTAGGGAAGTCACGGGAAACCTAAATCAGGTTGGCCGGGTGTTATTTTGAACACTCTTCCTCCCGAATGAGAGTCAAGTGTGCTAACTACCGCCCCACTTCGCTCGGTAGATGAAATTATAGAGTCGGCTACCTAGGAAGCTAAATATCCATGATGGACCGAGCAAGGAGGATGTAAAAAGCAGACTATCACTGGCAAAAGAGGGCATTCCTGGATAAGTGAAGTTTACTAATATCAAACACACGACGTAACTTGAGGAAGAAACTTCAAGGAATGTTCGTTTGGATAACAGATTTGTATGCTATTGATATGTGGACTATGGAACAATTGGAACAGAAGAGAATCGAAGTATTTGAGACGTGGTGCTACAGAGGAATGTTGAAAATTAGATGTAATGATAAGGTAAGCAATGAGGAGTTTCTCGGCGGAATGTATCGAAAATACTGACAGGGACGGGATGATAGAAAACTGTAGAGGAAGACAAAGATCGTAATACATCCAGTCTGTATTTTATATCCTCTCTAATACGGCCATCATCAGTATTTTGCTCCCCAAACAGCAAAACTCATCTACTACTTTAAGTGTCTCATTTCCTAATCTAATTCCCTCAGCATCACCTGATTTAATTCGACTACATTCCATTAGCCTCGTTTTGCTTTTTCTGATGTTCATCTTATATCCTTTTTTCAGGACACTGTCCATTCCGTTCAACTGCTCTTCCAGGTCCTCTGCTGTCTCCGACAGAATTACAATGTCATCGACAAACCTCAAAGATTTTATTTCTTCTCCATGGATTTTAATTCCTACTCCAAATTTTTCTTTTGTTTCCTTTACTGCTTACTCAATTTACAGACTGAGTAACATCTGGGATGGGCTACAACCCTGTCTCACTCCCTTCCCAACCAATGCTTCCCTTTCATGCCCCTCGACTCTTATAACTGCCATCAGGTTTTTGTACAAATTGTAAATAGCCTTTGCTCTCCGTATTTGATCCCTGTCACCTCCAGAATTTGAAAGGGAGTACTCCAATCAACATTTTCAAAAGTCTTCTCTAAGTCTATAAAAAATGCTAGAAGCGTAGGCTTGTCTTTCCTTAATATATCTTCTAAGATAAGTCGTAGGTTCAGAATTGCCTCACGTGTTCCAACATTTCTACGGAATCCAAACTGAAACCTCCCCGAGGTCGGCTTGTACCAGTTTCTGCATTCGTGTGTAAAGAATTCGAGTTAGTATTTTGCAGCCCTGACTTATTAAATTGATAGTTCGGTAATTTTCGCATCTGTCAACACCTGCTTTCTTTGGGATTGGAATTATTGTATTCTTCTTGAAGTCTGAGGGTATTTCGCCTGTCTCATACATCTTGTTCACCAGATGGTAGAGTTTTGTCAGGACTGGCTTTCCCAAGGCCGTCAGTAGTTCTAATGGAATGTTGTCTACTCCTGGGGCCTTGCTTCGACTCAGGTCTTTCAGTGCTCTGTCAAACTCTTCACGCAGTATCATATCTCACATTTCATCTTCTTCTACATCCTCTTCCATTTCCATAATATTGTCCTCAAGTACATCGCCCTTGTATAGACTCTCTAGATACTCCTTCCACCTTTCCGCTTTCCCTTCTCTGCTTATAACTGGTTCTCCATCTGAGCTCTTGGTATTCATCCAAGTGTTTCTCTTTTCTCCAAAGGCCTCTTAAATATTCCTGTAGGCAGTATCTATCTTACCCCTAGTGATATATGCCTCAACATCCGCCGGCCGCGGTGGTCTAGCGGTTCTCGGCGCTCAGTCCGGAACCGCGCGACTGCTGCGGTCGCAGGTTCGAATTCTGCCTCGGGCATGGATGTGTGTGATGTCCTTAGGTTAGTTAGGTTTAAGTAGTTCTAAGTTCTAGGGGACTGATGACCACAGCTGTTAAGTCCCATAGTGCTCAGAGCCATTTGAACCATTTTTGAGCCTCAACATCCTTACTTTTGTCGTCTAGCCATCCATGTTTAGACATTTTGCACCTCCTGTCGATCTCATTTTTGAGGCGTTTGTACTCCTTTTTGCCTACTTCATTTATTGCATTTTTATATTTTCTCCTTTCACCAATTAAGTTCAATATCTCTCTAGTTACCCAAGGATTTCTACTAGCCCTCGTCTTTTCACCTACTTGATCCTCTGCTGCCTTTACAATTTCATCTTTCAAAGATACCCATTCTTCTTCTACTGAATTTCTTTCCCCCGTTCTTGTCAACCGTTCCCTAACGCTCTCTCGGAAACTCTCTACAACCACTGGTTCTTTCAGTTTATCCAGATCCCATCTACTTACATTCCCACCTTTTCGCAGTTTCTTCAGTTTTAATCTACTGTCCATGACCAATAGAGTGTGGTCAGAGTCCTCATCTGCCCGTGGTAATGTCTTACCAGTTAAAACCTGGTTCCTAAATCTCTGTCTTACGATTATATAATCTGACACCTTCCAGTGTCTCTAGGTCTCTTAAACGCATATAAACTTGTTTCATGATTTTTAAATCAAGTTTTAGCCATGATTAAGTTATGCTCTGTGCAAAATTCTACCAGACGGCTTCTACTTTCATTCCTCAGCCCCATTCCATATTCGCCTATAACTTTTCGTTCTCTTCCTTTTCCTATTATCGAATTCGAGTCACCCATGCCTATTTAATTTTCGTATCCCTTCACTATCTGAATAATTTCTTTTATCTCATCATACATTTCATCAATCTCTTCGTCATCTGCATCTAATTGGTTTATAAACTCATACCACTGTGGTGGGCATGGTCTTCGTGTCTCTCTTAGCTACAATACAGCATACACTATTCTGTTCGTAGTACCTTACCTGCGCTCCTATTCTTTTATTCATTATTAAACCTACTCCTGCATTGCCCCTATTTTATTTCGTATTTATAACCCTATATTCACCTGACCAGAAGCAGGCCGAAGTGGCCGTGCGGTTAAAGGCGCTGCAGTCTGGAACCGCAAGGCCGCTACGGTCGCAGGTTCGAATCCTGCCTCGGGCATGGATGTTTGTGATGTCCTTAGGTTAGTTAGGTTTAACTAGTTCTAAGTTCTAGGGGACTAATGACCTCAGCAGTTGAGTCCCATAGTGCTCAGAGCCATTTGAACCAGCCACCTGACCAGAAGTCTTGTTCCTCCTGCAACCGAACTTCACTTATTCCCACTATACCTCACTTTAGCCTACCCATTTCGATTTTTAAATTTTCTTACCTTCCTACCCGATTAAGGGATCTGACATTCCACCCTCCAGTCCGTAGAACCAGTTTTGTTTCTCCTGATAACGACATCTTCCTGAGGTGGGACCCGCTCGGAGATTCAAATGGGGGACTATTTTACCTCCGGAATATTTTACTCAAGATGGCATCATCATCATTTAACCATACAGTAAAGCTGCATGCCCTCGGGAAAAATTACGGCTGTAGCTTCCGCTTGCTTTCAGCCGCTCGCATTACCAGCACAGCAAGGCCGTTATGGTTAATGCTACGAGTCCAGACCAGTCAATCATGCAGACTGTTGCCCCTGCAACTACTGAAAAGGCTGCTGCCCATCTTCAGGAACCACACATTTGTCCGGCCTCTCAAGAGATACCGCTCCGCTGTGGTTGCACCTATGTTACGGGTATCTGTATCGGTGAGGCACGCAAGCCTCACCACCAGCGGTTGGTCAACTGCCCAAAGACCTTACAAGTAGAAGTCGGCGGAGCCTTGTACGTCAAAGGAATGTTCAAATGTGTGTGAATTTCTAAGGGACCAAACTGCTAAGGTCATCGGTCCCTAGTCTTACACACTATTAAACTAACTTAAACTAACTTACCCTAAGGACAACACACACACACTACATAAATATTACACGGTAGAAAAGAAGATTTCGAGCATCCCCTACTTTATGAAATTTGCCAAAATGTAGATATTATGCACTTATATTTTACGTCATTCCGACGAGTATAGTATTTTTAATTTCTGAGGTACTTTAGTTGTTTTATAATGAATGTGTCTTAAGTAGGGCTAAGTCTTTCCCTACTTTATATTGTAACAGTGGATATGACAGTGTTCTTGTTCTACATGTTAACAAGTGTACCAGTCTTCAGCTTGGAAACGTACATCTTCACTATACCCACACTACCAATAATGCTGTTTTGCCCATGTTTCTTGTTATACACACAAATTTTCAACTCTTGGTAAGAGATTACTTAGTAGTAGCCTTTGTTAATTTATGAGTTACTAGCAAATTTTATCACAAGTACATCCAGTGTCTTAACGAGGTGCTTAATGCGTATTTATTGTGAGTGTCTTATCGGAGGAAATTTATGTGATATGATGTCTGGTTTGTAGGGTGCTCAACTGTGGTGTCATCAGCGCCCGCACAAAGTCCCAATTTTAACACAGTCCAGTTTTTTACACAGTCCAGTCTAGCCACTGACATGAATGATGATGAGGAGGAGGAGGAGGAGGACACCACAAACACCCAGTCCCTGGGCGGAGAATGTCCCCAAACAGGCCTGGAATTGTACCCAGGACCCTGTGAACCAGAGGCAGCAACCCTAGCCGCTAGACCACGAACTGCGGACGGAAGAAATTTACGGTTTGCGGATACCAGAGGTTGAGAATCCAGCATTAATTGTTTATATGTTGTGCGTAAGCATGGTGAACAGTTAAATGTTTCAGGCGGTAGCTCAGTGCGACATGTCAAATTTAGGTGAGTAGTTATCTTGGCACGTTCACAGACTGCAACACGTGTATCAAATTAGTGAGGACGGCTGGTGTTAAGGTACGCAGAATCGAAAATACACTGAAGCGCCGAAGAAACATATAAGCATGCGTATTCAAATACAGAGATATGTAAACATGCAAAATACGGCGCTGCGGTTGGCAACGCCTATATAAGACTTCAAGTGTCTGGCGCTGTAGTTAGATCGGTTACTGCTGCTACAATGGCAGGTTATCAAGATCTAAGGTACTTTGAGCGTGGTATTCTAGTCGGCGCACGAGCGATGGAACACAGCATCTCCGAGGTAGCGATGAAGTGGGGATTTTCCAGTAGCTCCATTTCACGAATATGTCGTGAATATCAGGAATCCGGTCAAACATCAAATTTCCGACATAACTGCAGCCGGAAAGCGGATTTCAAAGCTGGGCCATCAACAAGTGTCAGCGTGCGAACCACTCAACGAAACATAATCGATATGGGCTTTCGGAGCCGAAGGCCCACTCGTGTACCCTTGATGACTGCACGATACAAAGCTTTACCCCTCGCCTGGGCTCGTCAGCACCGACATTGGACTGTTGGTGACTGGAAACGTGTTGTCTGGTTGGATGAGTTTCGTTTCAAGTGGTATCGAGCGGATGGACGTGTATGGATCTGTAAATTACCTCATGAATCCATTGTCGGTGCATGTCAGCAGAGGACTGCTCAAACTGGTGGAGGCTCTGTAATGGTGTAGGGAGTGTGCAGTTGAAGTGATATGGGACCCCTGATACGTCTAGATACGATTCTGACAGGTGACACGTACGTAAGCATCCTGTCTGATCACATGCATCCATTCATGTCCATTGTCCTTTCCGACAGACTTGGGCAATTTCAGCAGGACAGTGCGACACTCCACACGTCCAGATTGTTACAGAATGACTCTTCTGAGTTTTAACACCTCCTCTGGCCACCAAACTCCCCAGATATGAACGTTCTCCAGCATATCTAGGTTGCCTTGCAACGTGCTGTTGAGAAGACACCTTCATCCCCTCGTACTCTTACGGATTTATGGACAGCCCTGCAGTGTTTATGGTGACAATTCCCTCCAGCATTACTTCAGACATAAGTCGAGTCCATGGCACGTAGTATTATGGCACTTCTGAGTGCTCGTGGGGGCCCTACGCAATGTTAAGCAGGTGTACCAGTTACTTTGGCTTTTCGGTGTATTAACGTAAGATAAGGAGAGATACAGACAACATCACACGAGGCATGAACTCCATTTGTAGACCTGCTTATGCACACGCATGAAATAACATTTAAATAAGCTAGCTCTGGAGGAACTCGTTGCGACCACTGAATACTCCAGAAATTTCCATCAACCTGGGACAAAATACACAGCACAAGGAACTAGGTCAGGGCTGGTGCAAAATGTGCCATTTACGCTGAGCCTAGTTATAACCATCGTCTGTGTCTTCACAAAATATGATCTGAGTCCACATGCGTAGCATAATAAATTTTCTTGATGACTGGAAAATTTATTTTCGCTAATGGTAACGTTTTGATTCTCGCACTTATTAAATTTTGTGACAAACATAAATAAAGAATGTACAGATCTTGCTTCATTTTGAAACACCCAGATAACACACGAGTTCGTTGGTGGTCCTCCTGTCGCTATCCCTTGGACCCGTAACGGTTCCATACGCTTACAGCTAGAAGTCTTCGGCGGTTCGTTTTTGATTGATTATTTCCATGTTCCAAATGCACCACAACCTTCATATAGTACTGTGCTTGATGACTGTATCTACCCTATACTATCTCAGAAAGGACACTGATAACACTCTATCGATTCATCTAATGACATAACATGAGCTAATCAAGCAATATTTTGTAACAACTTTTCAGGGAACAGTCAATTTTTCGCAACTGTGGACAGCCGGTTTACGTGACTGGAAAGCAAATATAATCGTCTATTTCGTTGTGAAAGGCTAGTTCATCGGCTGCTCACGTTCTGTTGTTATTACTTCCTTTCAAAATCAGACGAAAACCGGTGAAGCGCACAGTACACTACAAGGTATTACGAGTCAACGACATGTCCATGAATGCTGACGCTGAAAGCAGAACCTATTACAGTCGAAGATGTGACTAAGTATAGTGTTTCGGCCCAAACGTCAGCTTATGCGCCGACGACGTTTATGTGCGTCACTGATAACCGAGAAACGTCGTTGCAGTGTGACCGAACGGATTGGGGCTTGGTTCAGGCTAAAATTTCAAATCACCTAAGAATTGTCATATTTTGGAAATTCCACGGTTCCCCTGTTTCACCGCATGTCATAACCGATATTCACCCTTTGAAATGGCCAAGACCAGTCTTTTGATCCCATCTCACTAAATCAGAGCTTGTACTTAGTCCCTAATGCCAAGGTCGGCGATGGAATGTTGAGCCCTATGCTGCCTTCCATTGTATTTCGTTATTCCTTTTTGAGGCTACTGTGGGTACTGGAAAATAATCAATGGTGCATGACCAAAAATAGGACCAAGTTGTGTAACATGAGTGCAGGTTCATTACCAGAGAATATTTTAGTTATATTTTGTTGTATCCCAAGAAGAATCATTAATTCGAGTTATGGAAGCTATTGGGAGTTTAGACATGTCTGGAACAATAGCCCAGCTGGTGTAGTTTAACGATAACCTGTGGGAATACTGATCTCAGTATTTTTGGGGGGTTTGGTATTTGGAAACCCATTTTATATTCTTATTCCCATTTTCTTAGTCATGAAGACCTTTCATTCGGAAGGGAAACGTTCAATGTCATCTCTCTCCGGAAGTATCCCATCCGCCACATACGTGAGGCATCAGCGTTGGCTTATAATAGACAATACTAGTTTTTGCCCTATTGTACTTTCTCACGTGCACGAATATTATAAACAAAGGTCTTAGTAAGGATTTCCAATGATCTTTTGTCTTCAGTTCCTCATAGTGTCAATTTATAACAATTAGCTTCTGATATGGATCCATAATTTAAAAGAAATCGTCGGTTTCTGCAATACAGAAATATGATCATCTTATACCATAATGATGTAAGCTTTTCATTTAACGTAGATGATTAATTTAAAAATATTTGTTCAGTTTAAAACAAGAAAATTTTTTTACAAAGTCTATGTATTCTGCACCTTCTCTTTGCAGCTTACTTTCTCGAACAATGCAGCAAGAGCGACCCAGAAGTGAACAAGTGTCTCACAAGGTCTGCCAACTTCCTTGCTGCCAACTTTCGAAAAGGTGAGTTGTATGGCACTGAAATATAAGTGTGCAATTTCTATGATTCTGTCTATTGTTCAGCCTAGGGAAATGTCACAGCCTTAACAGACGAAACGCTTTTGCCTTAATCAGACAGTCACACAGGCTAGAAAAAAAATAACTGCTACTCATTGTATTCAGTATCTGAAATGTCTCTTTGTATGGCTACTTTGTATCCAAATTACAGGAATGACATCAGTCACTGTCTTATAGCTACTGTGTTTTTTCGTGTTTAGAATAATCCGCCGGCAAATACGTACATTATAAGTCGTGTCTTACAAATATAAGTAGGGCCTAATTGTGAAAGCTTTTTACGAATCATCTTCCATTTTTCTGGAATGACAATTGAAAGAGGTGACTTTATAGATACGTTAAGGTCGTAAACTTGTCTATTAATTTTATGTAAAAGAAAATTCCCTATCCAGTAGCTTGAAGACTTTTTTGGAATTTAATGAAATAAAAATATCTGATGCCACTGTAGATCTACGAGGGCTATAGGCGCACAGTCAGCATTTAAAGGTGCCTAGAAAACATAACTGTCACGCGTTTCCTTCTTCAAGACAATTCTCAGCGGATTTGTTCATGGACAATGAAGATGCTCCTACAGCGTTTTCGATGGGGAGTGTTTGATCACCCACAACACAGCTCGTAATTGGCTTCCTCTGAGATTCAGCTCTGCTCACATGAACCGCAGATAATGATCTCTCTGTTTCATTTTGAGTACTTTGTATTGCTGGAGTATTATTACAATAATAGCTGTTCAACATTTCCACCTCCGCATTTTTACAGGAAGTGCATGTATTGATAAAGGTCTCTCAGATTCCTGAAATTTCACTGAAACTTTCGAAAGCTGATGAAATACAGCGCATGACCTATTCCACTGCCTCCAGTTGTTTGGATACCTAATTCTTCACACGACTTGAATCAAAGTAGTCGACTGGCGAAGAATTTAGCGCTCTCGATAACGAGTCAACATGCTCTCCTTTCGTCAAATGTTGCATCCAGATGGTGTATACACCTGTAACATATTCGGACATCCTCTAGCAACAGCGGTAACTCACATTGTTGGAAGGGCAGGTACATTCCGTTATTCTGCTAGGAAATGAAACGTAAAAAACCAATTAAACATATACTTTGTGATCAAAAGTATCCGGTCACCCCCAAAAACATACGTTTTTCATATTAGGAGCATTGTGCTGCCACCTACTGCCAGGTAGTCCATATCAGTGACCTCAGTAGTCATTAAACATCGTGAGAGGGAGAATGCGGCGGTCGGTGGAATTCACGGGCTTCGAACGTGATTGAGTGTAATTTGTGTCATACGTCTGTACGCGAGACTTCCACACTCCAAAACGTCCCTAGGTCCACTGTTTCCGAAGTGATAGTGAAGTGGAAACATGAAGGGACACGTACAGCACAAAAGCGTACAGGCAGACCTCGTCTGTTGACTAACAGAGACCGCCAACAGTTGAAGAGGGTCTAATGTGTAATAGGCAGACATCTACCCAGACCATCACACAGGAATTCCAAACTGCGTCAGGGTCCCCTGCAAGTACTATGACAGTTAGTCGAGGGGTGAGAAAACTTTGATTACACTGTCAAGCGGCTGCTCATATGCCACACATCACGCCGATAAATGTCAAACGACGCTTCACTTGTGTAAGGAGCGTAAACACGGACGATTGAACAGTGGAAAAACGTAGTGTGGAGTGACGAATCACGGTACACAATGTGGCGATCCGATGGCAGGGTGTGGGTGTGGCGAGTGCTCGGTGAACATCTGCCAGCGCGTGGAGTGCCAACAGTGAAATTCGGAGGCTGTGGTGTTATGGCGTGGACGTGTTTTTCACGGAGGGCGCTTGCACCCCTTGTGTTTTGCGTGCCACTATCACAGCACAGGCCTACATTGATGTTTTAAGCACCCTCTTGCTTCCCACTGTTGAAGATCAATTCGGGGATGGCGATTGCATCTTTCAATACGATCGAGCAACTGTTCATAATGCACGACCTGTGGCGGAGTGGTTACACGACAATAACGTCCCTGTAATGGTCTGGCCTGCACAGAGTCCTGACCTGAATCCTATAGAACACCTTTGCCAGACCTCACCGACCGACATCGATACCTCTCCTCAGTGCAGCACTCCGTGAAGAATGGGCTGCCATTCCCCAAGTAACCTTCCAGCACCTGATTGAACGTACGCCTGCGAGAGTGGAAGCTGTCATCAAGGCTAAGGGTTGGCCAACACCATATTGAATTCCAGCATTACCGATGGAGGGCGGCACGAACTTGTAAGTCACTTTCAGGAGCGTGGATACTTTTGATCACATAGTGTTTGTCCATAGTTCTTGCCGAAACCGTGACACCAAACCGTGACTGCCAAAAGACTTGTTTGTTTTAGTGAGTGCCGAAATGTAGTAGCTATAACTAGTGCAATACCTTATCCTGATGAAGTCAGATTCATCTTGTTCTCCATAGCGCTCGTAACGTAATCAGATATCAAGACTACCAGAATCCTGTCAGGTCTATTCGAACTTCCGCCAACGCTGCTAGAAACCTATCCGTGCGAATAATAATGACAATAATAATAGCCAAAAAAGTACAGCCTAATTCGCACCACGACGAAGACTTAGGTGGACCCTGATCGAATCCATGGGACAGATTGACGACCGTCCCTCGGCTGCACCAGTCAGGCCAGCCTAGATTTTAGGCAGTTTTCCAAGAGTATTTGGGAAAATATTTCCTTCATCCCCAATCTCCGCCTCATAACTACGAACACCGATAACCGACCTGCGATGACACACACAACGAAGTTTATACGATTCACAGACAGGTGGCGCACAAGTCTTCATTCCCTGTGGTGAAAGGAAGGGCATTCGGCCACCTACTTAAAATGAAGTAAATTCGCCAAACCATAAAAACAGCGGACTCTGCAACGGCGGAATAAACGATAGAAAATGGGGCACCTGTCAGATTTTCACATGTAAGTATACCTGTCTTCCAAGTACTTCTAGCATCAACTTCGTTATATTAAGTTATACACTTTGAAGTTACTCCTGAAGTTTCAAAAACTAGTTTCTTTCCTAGACGGCGCAACTATTCTATCAGATAATAGACATGTATACAGGGTGTAACAGGCATAAGTGGAGATATTGCTATTGATGCCTGTGGGCGGTGCACTAAACAACATTACACCAGTATTTACGTCATTTGCAGGCTAATAATTGTTAACATTACAAGTGATGTGTTTTTAGGTTGGTTAGTACCTCCAAGTACAGGGGGCAAGAGCAAGCCATTAATCCTTATTTTACCCAAGGCAGTGGGTTGAAGTGTGGACACGTGGACGCAAAACGGTTAGTCTGTACTCACAGGCGTAGTCTACTTCGTGGTGCAGAAAACATCAGGGCGTAATTTTTGTGGGAAGACTGGTCGACGCAGAGAAAAAACAGCAAAAACACTGATATGTGTACGTATTGATGTATCACGCGTAAAAATATCTGCATTTATACCCGTCACACCCTGTATGTACATTCACATCTCTGAAATTATGCAGTTACTGTTTGTTACACGAATCTTGATATCAGAGACGAAATACTCATGCCCACTGTGAAGGTATTCCTGAGCTGGGAATCACGGAGGTGGAACCGATCGAGATCGACGAGATATCGATAGCCCTGGGAAGCGGGCCCGACGGCTACCGTGCCAGCTTCCGGGACATCGAGGCCTACGGGGTCAGCAACCTCACCGTCATCGGCGTGAGGTGAGTCCCAGGCACGCTGTGCTGTTCTCATCGTCTGCAGCCGTGCTGTATGGAATACACTGTTGTACGCCTCAAATGAGAACAACACTAAAAATAAAATAAAATTTTAAGTATCGTCCTATCAGGACTCTTGCATTTCACGAGAATCATAGTCTAGTTTCAAGATTTCGACTCTGTAAGCTGCTCACCATTTCCTGAGCTACTGCTATTAATTAGAAACATAAGCAAAATCTAGAAGCTATAGGAAAACTATAGTGTACGGTATTAGGAAAGGTTTGAGAAAATAATGTACATTGCCTCAGTACACGTACGATGAGCTGTGTATTTAACACACATGGGAAAACGAAAAATACTTCCGTCAAAAACCAAATTTCATAGAGAAAAACACTACAAGCCAAATAGCATTCAATGGATATGTCATGAGATCAGGTAACAATAAAGTTAAAATGGTGGCTAGACGAGATTGAAAGCGTCTTGAAAAGAAAGTCTTCACCAACGCGGTATGCTAGAAGGCACATCGTTCATCGTGTACCCTATGAATTTAAAGGATTCACGTTCCCGTATTTGTTACTAACTTAACGACAGTACAGGCGATACGAAATAACTCCCAAACGTGAAGACAGTTTTGCGTTAATTTAACTGTAGATTGGAAATCACTGTCTTATTCGTAAAATCAGCTTTCATTTTTGGTTAAAGGTTAAAGGGAAGAAAAATATAGGTAGGGCATAAAAAGTCTCCTGGTTGATATATCAGTGAAGAGTGTCGGTAATTGAATCGAAATATCATGCATGAATGTTTCGCAATTGAACTTCCCTGTGGTTTATGCTTAAAAACACACGCAGAAACAAACACACACACACACACACACACACACACACACACACACACTCACACACATACATACACACTCGATACTTAGCGACTAGCACAGAACAGAGATTCCATTTCCGAACATCGTTGTTAGGTCTAGTTTTTTGAGTTGTCAGTCTTCTGACTGGTTTGATGCAGTCCGCAATGAATTTATGTCCGGCGCTAATCTCTTCATCTCAGAGTAGCACTTGCACCTTGCATTCTCCATTATTTGTTGGACGTATTCCACTTTCTGTCTCCCTCTACAGTTTTCACCCTCTACAGCTCCCTAAAGTGCCATAAAAGTTGTTATCTGACTTCTTTACTATCTGATGTCTTATACATATCTTTCCATCCCGTCCCTTCTTCTTGTCGGTGTTTTCCACATACTCTTTCTTCGTGGATCTGTAGAGCACCTCCTCATTCCTTACTTCACCAGTTCATTTCATTTTCAGCATTCTTCTGTAGTACCAGATGTCAAAATTTTCAGTTCTCTTCTGCTCCAGTTTTCCTACAGCCCCGTGATTCAATAAAATAAATGCTGAGTTTCAAACGTACACTGTGCGCAATTTCTTCCTCAAATTAATGTGTATGTTTGATAATAGTAGAACTTTTTGTCCAGGAATGCCTTCTTTGCCAATGCTTTTTATGTCGTCCTTGTTTCAACCGCCATGAGTTATTTTGCTTCCAAAATAGAATAATTCCTTAATTTCGTCTATTTAGTGATCACCGATTATGATGTTAAGTTTCTCATTATTCTCGTTTCTACTACGTCTCGTTACCTTTGTCTTTTCATGTTTACTTTCAGTCCTTATTCTGAAGTCTTTAGACAATTCAGTTCATACAACATGTGCTGCTTCTTCCCCATCACAGAGGACAGCAATGTCATCATCGAATCCTATCATTAACATCTTTTCACCCTGGATCTTAATCCCACTCTTGAATCTATCTTTTATTCCCATTGCCTTATACCTTTTTTAATCTGAACATTTCAGTGTTTATCTTCCAGTCTTCTTGTTCCGTTTTGGTTCTTGTACACATTGTATATTACGCTTTTCCCTGTAGTTTACTGTTATTTTTCTCAGAATTTCGAACATCTTGCACCATTTTACATTGTCGAACGCTTTCTAATGCCCGGCAGGTCCTATGAGCGCGGCTTTTCTTCAACACTACTTCCATTGTCATGCGCAATGTCAGAACTGCCCCACTGGTTCCTTCACCTTTCCTAAAGCAAAACTGATAGTCATCTAACAGATCTTCAGTTTTATTTTCCATTCTTCTCTGTGTTATTCTTGTCAGCAAGTTAGATGCATCAGCTGTTTCGGTGATTGTCCTATAGTTCTCGTACTTATCAGTTCTTCATCTTCGGAACTATATAGATGATGTTTCTCCGAAGGTCTGATGGTATGTCATCAGTCTCATATATTCTACACACCAACTCTACACACTAATGAAAAGTCGTTTGACAGCCTCTTCTCCCACTGATTTTAGAAATTTCGAAGGAATGTTAGCTATCCTTTCTGCTTTATTTAATCGGAAGTCTACCAAAGCCCTTCGACATTCTGATTATAATACTGGGACTCCTGCCTCTACCATATCGGCTCCAGTTTGTTCTTTAACCACGTCATCAGACAATTTTCTCCCTCAGACATTCAAAGTGTTTTTTCCAGCTATCCACTCTCTGACAAACTGCCTATTGGCTTCTGTCTCGGGTTCTTCGGCCGACGTTCATCTAATGATTTTTCTGACGTTTCGCCAGCACGAGTGGCTGGCATTGTCAAAGCTTCACCCTCCATTGCCGGTGGTGAACTGGAGCCGAGCTTTTTTTTTTTTTATTAGAGATGGGGCCCCTCCACACCCGCACCAACGTGGTGACCAAACCAAAAGTTCTACCGTCACCTCCGTAAACATGTTAGTTGTCTAGTAAGTGGATCACAGGATGCTGGGCTGTGATGTTGTCCGTGCGTCTGGGTAAGGCTACGCATTAACACGGTCCATCAGGTGATAGATAGTGGACGAAACGCGAGTGAGGGTAGCAATTTGAAGAGCAGAGGAAAAAAAGTGCCATGGCTCGTGCCGTGGGAAAAAAACCTCTGCGACAGTGGGATGGATAGTAAGAGCAGTAGTGCCTTACTTGGTGCGATAGTTCATGCAAGGTTGGATTTGTTAGTATAGGTATCATGCATCATTACCATGACAAGCGATGGCGATGTGTCCCAGTTGCTGCTGCTGCTGCTGCATTCATGGAACAATCAAGATCGTTATACAGTAGTGGGAGATCGGCCATAGATCATCTCACTGTGTGGGGGATGTGTGGAGCTTCCCTGTGTGGTTCCAGTTATTCGGCAGTGTATTCCAGCTGGATATCCAGTAATGGCGTCTGATTAACAGGGGCTCGCCTAGCTCGCGGCCGCAGACTATATGTACCTGGCGCGCCAACGTCCGAGGGCTTCTCCGCGGTCTTTTCCGGTGCGGTTCTCCTCTTGCTACCTGCGACGGTCGTTCGCTGCAGTACGGGAAGCCAGGATCCGTTGACCTTATGGCTTTCCTCTTTCTTGTTCAAACTGTTCTCGTGTTTTTGTATTTCTACAGCTTCTCTGAACAAGCACGTGTGATAGTGCTTCTCTACAGCTAGAACTTCCGTGTCGGCGAATTTTATTACGTGGTCGGTCTCATTCAGTGCATGCTCTGCCACGGCCGATTTCTCCACCTGCCCCAACCAGCAATGTCGCTTACGCTCTTTGATCCTGGTGTTAATTGATCGTCCAGTCATTCCGACATAAACTTTTCCGCATGTGCATGGTATAAGGTATATTCCCGACATTGCAAGTGGGTCTCTTTTCTCCTTCCCCGATCTAAGACACTCTTTGATCTTCCTTGTCGGTTTGAGAATCGTCTTTACGCCATGTTTGCGCAATATACGGCCGATTCTGCCCGTCACTCTGGGAATGTATGGTAGAAAGGCCGTACCCGACATTTCTTTTTCTGGTTCCTTACTTCGCCGAGTGTTTGCCTCTGTTACACTTCTAATATAATTTTTGGAGTACTCATTGCTCCTCAGGACAGTTTCCAGGTGTTGCATTTCTCGTTTGAGGTGTTGCGGCTCACATATTCGTCCTGCTCTCGTTACGAGCGTACTAATCATGCCTCTTTTCTGGCTCGGGTGGTGGTTTGACAGTTTGTGCGGGTATCGGTCCGAGTGTGTCGGTTTTCGATACACGCTGTGTCCCAGGTTTTCGCCGTCCCTTGTGACCAGCACATCTAGAAATGGCAGTTTCTTGTCCTTTTCTACTTCCATGGTAAATGTTATGTTGGCATGGAGGCAGTTCAGGTGTCTTAGGAAGTCACCGAGCTGTTCTTCACCATGGCTCCACACCACGAAAGTATCATCGACGTACCTGTACCACACCTTAGGTTTGCAAGTCGCCGAGTCCAGTGCCTGTGCTTCGAATTGTTCCATGAAGAATTTGGCCACCACTGGACTGAGAGGACTACCCATGGCGACGCCTTCCAGCTGTTCGTAGAAATCTCCATTCCACGTGAAATAGCTCGTGGTGAGACATGCATGTAAGAGCTTTCTGAAATCCTGCGGGAAAATGGAGCCGATGTGCTGCAGAGCATCACTGAGTGGCACTTTCGTAAATAACGAAACAACATCAAAGCTGACCAAGATGTCGTTTGGTGCAAGTTTCAGTTTCTTCAGCTTCTCAATGAAGTGTCCTGAGTCCTTAATGTATGTGTCGGTCTTCCCCACGTGTGGCTGGAGCAGAGAGGCCAAGTGTTTTGCCAGTTTATATGTCGGTGATCCAGGAGCGCTAACGATCGGTCTCAGTGGAATGTTGTTCTTATGGATCTTGGGTAATCCATACAGCCGAGGTGGTAGGGCTTCTGTGTTGCGCAGGTTTCTCTGTATGTCTGCCGGCAGAGAAGACACCTTGATTAATCGATTCGTATTCCGTGTGATACGCTGCGTCGGATCTGCGCTTAGTTTTCGGTACGTCGTCGGATCTAATAGGTCTCGGATCTTTTGCTCATAATCTTCGGTCTTCATTACGACGGTCGCATTCCCCTTATCGGCAGGCAGTACCAATATACTCTTGTCGGCGTTGAGATTCTTAATGGCTTGTACCTCTTCTTTCTTCAGGTTGCAAGCTGGTGGTTTTGCTCGGCGCAGTATCCTGGCTGTTTCCGTGCGTATTTCCTCTGCCCTTTCACAATGAAGGGTCCGAATGGCTGCTTCGGTGTTGGCAATGATATCCTCCAGAGGTATAGTTCTCGGGATGATAGCGAAATTCCCTCCTTTTTGAAGAACAGACACTTCCTCTTCGGTCAATTGTCGTTCAGTGAGGTTGACCACTGTGTGTGACATGTCGGGAATCGCCTTGTCGGTCTGCTTCCAGCATCTTTCAAACTTTTTCTTCTGTCGCTCGGTGCAGCGCTCGAGTTCGTTCTGCATGTTCCTGTGAGTGATGCTGTCGATCTTGTCCCAGTCGTCTCGATGCATTCTGCTACTTAGTTGATAGAAAATGTCCAGAAGTTCCTGATCCGTTCTTGCCAGGTCTCTCCGTGTTGTATGCATTCGCTCACGAAGAAAAACTCGTTCCATTCTGTCGTAGATACGATGTGCTTGGGCAGTGGTGAATAGGCGCTTACATCTCAAAATCTTCGGTGTAGCACATTCATCTCGGCATCGTGACAGAAAGGCGAGAGAGGACATCAGTCGCGCTTTCTTCTTCCGTCGTTGGTCAAGGCGTCGGTACAATCTGCAAATCTCCTCCCCGTAGAGGCGTAATACAAAATTGTTAAGGCTTTCGTGGCCACTTGTTGACAAACTGCCTATTGGCTTCTGTCTTGGGTTCTTCGGCCGACGTTCATCTAATGATTTATCTGACGTTTCGCCAGCACGAGTGGCTGGCATTGTCAAAGCTTCACCCTCCATTGCCGGTGGTGAACTGGAGCCGAGCTCGCGGCCGCAGACTATATGTACCTGGCGCGCAACCGTCCGAGGGCTTCTCCGCGGTCATTTCCGGTGCGGTTCTCCTCTTGCTACCTGCGACGGTCGTTCGCTGCAGTACGGGAAGCCAGGATCCGTTGACCTTAAGGCTTTCCTCTTTCTTGTTCAAACTGTTTGCGTGTTTTTGTATTTCTACAGCTTCACTGAACAAGCGCGTGTGATAGCCAATAGGTAGTTTGTCAACAAGTGGCCACGAAAGCCTTAACAATTTTGTATTACGCCTCTACGGGGAGGAGATTTGCAGATTGTACCGACGCCTTGACCAACTACGGAAGAAAAAAGCGCGACTGATGTCCTCTCTCGCCTTTCTGTCACGGTGCCGAGATGAATGTGCTACACCGAAGTTCTTGAGATGTAAGCGCCTATTCACCACCGCCCAAGCACATCGTATCTACGACGGAATGGAACGAGTTTTTCTTCGTGAGCGAATACATACAACACGGAGAGACCTGGCAAGAACGGATCAGGAACTTCTGGACATTTTCTATCAACTAAGTAGCAGAATGCATCGAGACGACTGGGACAAGATCGACAGCATCACTCACAGGAACATGCAGAACGAACTCGAGCGCTGCACCGAGCGACAGAAGAAAAAGTTTGAAAGATGCTGGAAGCAGACCGACAAGGCGATTCCCGACATGTCACACACAGTGGTCAACCTCACTGAACGACAATTGACCGAAGAGGAAGTGTCTGTTCTTCAAAAAGGAGGGAATTTCGCTATCATCCCGAGAACTATACCTCTGGAGGATATCATTGCCAACACCGAAGCAGCCATTCGGACCCTTCCTTGTGAAAGGGCAGAGGAAATACGCACGGAAACAGCCAGGATACTGCGAAGAACAAAACCACCAGCTTGCAACCTCAAGAAAGAAGAGGTACAAGCCATTAAGAATCTCAACGCCGACAAGAGTATATTGGTACTGCCTGCCGATAAGGGGAATGCGACCGTCGTAATGAAGACCGAAGATTATGAGCAAAAGATCCGAGACCTATTAGATCCGACGACGTACCGAAAACTAAGCGCAGATCCGACGCAGCGTATCACACGGAATACGAATCGATTAATCAAGGCGTCTTCTCTGCCGGCAGACATACAGAGAAACCTGCGCAACACAGAAACCATACCACCTCGGCTGTATGGTTTACCCAAGATCCATAAGAACAACATTCCACTGAGACCGATCGTTAGCGCTCCTGGATCACCGACATATAAACTGGCAAAACACTTGGCCTCTCTGCTCCAGCCACACGTGGGGAAGACCGACACATACATTAAGGACTCAGGACACATCATTGAGAAGCTGAAGAAACTGAAACTTGCACCAAACGACATCTTGGTCAGCTTTGATGTTGTTTCGTTATTTACGAAAGTGCCACTCAGTGATGCTCTGCAGCACATCGGCTCCATTTTCCCGCAGGATTTCAGAAAGCTCTTCCATGCATGTCTCACCACGAGCTATTTCACGTGGAATGGAGATTTCTACGAACAGCTGGAAGGCGTCGCCATGGGTAGTCCTCTCAGTCCAGTGGTGGCCAAATTCTTCATGGAACAATTCGAAGCACAGGCACTGGACTCGGCGACTTGCAAACCTAAGGTGTGGTACAGGTACGTCGATGATACTTTCGTGGTGTGGAGCCATGGTGAAGAACAGCTCGGTGACTTCCTAAAACACTTGAACAGCCTCCATGCAACATAACATTTACCATGGAAGTAGAAAAGGACAAGAAACTGCCATTTCTAGATGTGCTGGTCACAAGGGATGGCGAAAACCTGGGACACAGTGTGTATCGAAAACCGACACACACGGACCGATACCCGCACAAACTGTCAAACCACCACCCGAGCCAGAAAAGAGGCATGATTAGTACGCTCGTAACGAGAGCAGGACGAATATGTGAGCCGCAACACCTCAAACGAGAAATGCAACACCTGGAAACTGTCCTGAGGAGCAATGGGTACTCCAAAAATTATATTGGAAGTGTAACAGAGGCAAACACTCGGCGAAGTAAGGAACCAGAAAAAGAAATGTCGGGTACGGCCTTTCTACCATACATTCCCAGAGTGACGGACAGAATCGGCCGTATATTGCGCAAACATGGCGTAAAGACGATTTTCAAACCGACAAGGATGATCAAAGAGTGTCTTAGATCGGCGAAGGAGAAAAGAGACCCACTTGCAATGTCGGGAATATACCGTATACCATGCACATGCGGAAAAGTTTATGTCGGAATGACTGGACGATCCATCAACACCAGGATCAAAAGCATAAGCGACATTGCTGGTTGGGGCAGGTGGAGAAATCGGCCGTGGCAGAGCACGCACTGAATGAGACCGACCACGTAATAAAATTCGCCGACACGGAAGTTCTGGCTGTAGAGAAGCACTATCACACGTGCTTGTTCAGAGAAGCTGTAGAAATACAAAAACACGCAAACAGTTTGAACAAGAAAGAGGAAAGCCTTAAGGTCAACGGATCCTGGCTTCCCGTACTGCAGCGAACGACCGTCGCAGGTAGCAAGAGGAGAACCGCACCGGGAATGACCGCGGAGAAGCCCTCGGACGTTGGCGCGCCAGGTACATATAGTCTGCGGCCGCGAGCTCGGCTCCAGTTCACCACCGGCAATGGAGGGTGAAGCTTTGACAATGCCAGCCACTCGTGGAGGCGAAACGTCTGAAAAATCATTAGATGAACGTCGGCCGAAGAACCCAAGACAGAAGCCAATAGGCAGTTTGTCAACAAGTGGCCACGAAAGCCTTAACAATTTTGTATCCACTCTCTCCTCTGTATAGTTCCCATTGCACGTTTAGTGTGTCCACTCTTGGCTTTCGTTTCACCGAAGGTTATTTTGAGTTTTATATATGCTGGCTCAGTCCTTCTGACGAACTTTTCTTTCGAATTTTCACATCTTTCTTCCAGCCATTTCGTGTTGGCTTCCCCACACTTCGTTCTTATTTCTTTCCTAAGTCATTTATATTGCTGTATTCCTGTCTGTCCCTGAATATCTTTCATCGATCAACTGAAGTACTTTACAACCAAAAGTTTCTTCGCGGTTGAAGTTCTAATGTCTATGTTTCTCTTTCCAACATCTATTACTGCTCTTTTTAGGGATGTCCGCTTCTCTTTAACTGAATTGCCAACTGCAGCATACATTGCAGCATTTACATATTTAACTAACTTCACACGAATCTATCCTCCTAAGTGCTTTAGTATCCCACTTGCTTCCACACTGATTCATCCGGATGATTTTCTTGAAATTCGCTCTACTCATCATCATTACTAAATTGTGACCTTAGTTACGTCTTACAAAACAATATCTGATTTTAGAATCTCTGACAATGACGTAATCCAGCTGGAATCTACCAGTGTTTCCGAGCCTTTTCTACGTAACTCTTCTTGTGATTCTCGACTGCCATTGGAAATTTATTGCAGAACTCAGTCTAGTAGAGCGGGGAGCACTCTGCCTCGTGAGGCGAACTGAGTAGCTACTCGAATGAGCAGTAGCTGCTCCAAGGTCTCGAAATCTGACAACAGTAGGGAGAGCTGTGAGCTAACTCCGTGCCCCTCCATATAGTCTCCAAATGACATTATATCAGAGAATCAAAAGACGGGCGGACGGTATAGGGTGATCCATTTGGCCTAATCGCGGGAGTACTTTTTTTTTTGCTAATATATAGAATGGAACTCCTAAGATCCTTATCTAATATTCCGGAAGGTGATATAGTTACGTGAAGCAGAAAGCGTTGGAACAGGCATATCTTTTATAGCGAATAGTTCCTCAAATTAGTGCTATTAAATGTTCATTGTCGTAAGGAAATCTTTTTGTGTTATTTATTTTATATAATACTTAATGATTCTCATTTGTCAGGTTAAAAATTAACAACTGTTCACAATAAATTCCAAAAATTTCCAATGAGTTTTCGAAAAATACATCTGCTTGAATGCACTTTTTGAGTGTAAGGAGAACATGTTGAGTTGTTTGTGCGTGTTTCTACGTGAAGACATCACTGTAACTGTGGAACCTAGTAATTCATCTCGTACATCTATCTTTCGTCTGTACACACCAGTAACTCACCTCCTATTCTTCAAGGAATCGAGCTCCCACGTCTAGAACAACTTCAAACATCTAATAACATTAAAGCGAGTTATTGCGTTAGAAATTTTGGTGTTAAGCATGTAAGCGAGGAGAAAATATAGAAAAGGTTTTCAATTACGTTTACGGTTTGTTGGAAGTCGCTGTGTCCTAAAATCGTATCAACCGCTGGATGAGTATTTGCTCTCCATTTTAAGCAATAGCTAGTACTGTATTTCACGTATGACAATGTTTGTGACGTCATATCTCCTGAACTACATGTCTTAAAATTATATACTTCTCCACATACGTTCAGTTGTACACCTCGACACAGGTATTTGTTACGAACAGAATTTGCAGTAAAGAAGTGAAAAATTAAAGCGTTGTACCAGATGCTTAAGTTTCACTGTATGAAGAGCAAGAACATGAGAAGCGATAAACGTTATCCCTTTCATCATTTTGTGGCTGGCGACAACGGGAAAAATGTTTCTTAAAGGTTTGAAATTATTTAAAAGAACTGTTGGAAGTCGCTAGGTGCTCTCATTCCCAAATATTGTCCTGGTAATTTGTGTACAGCGAGTTAACTGTCCCAAGAGAAATACATAGTTTGTAACTGTAATAGTTTTCTTACTGTGTAAAACATTGCACATAAGATCATACCCCTCGTGGGTAGATGATGACAGCTCTTTAAAATCGGTCAGTAACTGTAGAACTACGTGAAGTATTGATGATCACATGTGCGTTCCCCGGAAACTGCCCCTGCAACTGGGATCGTGCATCGGGTTAACCATTCAGTAAAATAATTCTGCCTTCACATATACGAAAATTGTTGGAGTTAGGTTATCAGCTTCAGTCCACCGAATAACGAAAGCGCAGTTCAGATGACACCAATAACATACCAGAAAACCTGCATGCAATGTTTTTTACCTCACTCTCCATTCGGAACAAAGTATATGTATATATCAAATAATAATTTATGTCCCTTCTGGGAAGTTCCGTTTAGGAGCGCGCTTGCAATCGGCGAGAGTACTTCGTAAACGAGGCTTTAGGTGGAGCAAATTAGCTTGACGGTGAAATGCACATTAGTTGATCAACGTCACATGGTCAATTGGCAAAAAAGCAAAATGTTGATGACTTAAATCCGGATGCGCAAAAAAATCTTTTGTATTGGGCACGCACGGCGATGTGGAGTTTTGTTGCGTAACATTACAGATGGCCTTCCATAATGATAGGACTATCGAGGAAGACAGTGATGCACTTTCATAGAGCAACTTATGAAACAGTCACTTATTTGAAACACACAAATTAATAGTATCCCTGAAGAGCTACGGAAAATACGAGTAGATCACGTTGTATCAAAAATGCTACCAATATATGGAATTTTCTTCTCTACAGAACTTACCTGAATTATCGTATAATAATGTAGCCATTAGCGCAGGGGCCTTACCGTTCTCACGCTATCTCATGAAGTAGCCACATCACATATCGAATGAATCTTTGTAAGACATCGTTTTATATGTGTACTGGCGTATTTTACTTTATCATTAAAATATTGATCGCTGTCTAAGATATCCTGGATACCTACGAACGTGTTGCAAGAAGCTAATTTCGAAAACTGAAAAGATTAGATTTTTTCACATATTCACACTAACATTCCCCACACAGGCGAACACTGTTCCACACACTGGACGAAGAACATAAGTGATGTAGATTTCTTAAGATGCGTCTACTCTGTCATCCTCGTAATAGATGGTGGTCAGCCGTTAGCTGTCTCCTCCGGCTATTAGGACGAGAGTAAGCACAACTGTAACTTTCCGTATTTTGTCGCTCGGAATCGAAGAAATACATGGCAATTTTTCCACTAGGCCAAAGTCCCCCTGGTATTCAACGTAAGATATGGTTCACCACTGATTCATAAACGGCGAACATAGCGGATGTGTCATTGTGCAGAATTACTAACCATTTTTATGCCACCCTTGCTCATAAGGAAATGGGAATCGCTGTCTGTACGCATTTCGTATTACTATCAGCCAAACCGTCTGAGAATATCAGAAGCTTGTAGAGGGTAATGTCTTCATTCTGTTGGTGACCCCGGTCCATTCCATGCAACATGGTAACTGTAAAACTGGGTGTAAAGTAAATCAATATGCATCTGCTGTCTTCTTGTCTGACAACCAGTTCAACATTCAGACACCCCTCTCTGTTGTCTTCAAAAGACAAGTAACTGATAGGATGAATGGTTAAAAATTGAAGAGAAGTTATGAAGTTTTTTTCATTCAATTTTCATTGTTTTCCTACCTATTTTTAGACGAGCCCTTTTTCCTATTTGCTATACTGTCTGATTAATGTATTTATTTACAGCAAAATTAAGTTTAAGAAACACTACACTTTACAGGCAAATTCTACCACCCTGACGGTTTAAAATGTATACTTGCCACGGAAAGCAGCGTTCGATTTCCGGCAGGTGCATCATATTTCCTGCGGTTGGAAAGGTCTGGAACTGGACGCTCACATCCTAGAGAGGCCATCCAATGAAAGGTTTGACTAACTAAATAAACCGTACTGATCTTCAATAACAACTTCCCAATAATTCTTTGGTCGCTTCAGTAACTGAAAATAGTTTTCTGTTATTCAGACTTTTCTGCTTTTATTTGTTATGTCGCTTTATACGGCTTCCGTGGCCCCTTGGATCTTTATGAAAAAAGGATTCCTCAGGATTTGAATGTTTTATTCACTTGAAACGTCGACAACCTAAAGCTGTCTCACATGTAATCGCATGTTTCATTACCTTCTTCTTTCTACTTCAAGTATCGAAAAACTCCGCTTCCTTGACGTTTGTGTAAATCTTTGAAAGGATTCGTTTTTTAATATTTACTTTTGTTTTGACAGTAAATTGAATACTACAGCATATGGGATATTCTGAATAGCAAAATTCTCACAACCCACGCTTGTATTTTCCGCTGTTGTAATCACAGTCATATGACTTAAATACCACTGTATCCATGCAGGGGGGCATTTTAGGCTTCACAGTTGCCTATAAAATTCCTTCTTCATTTTTTCTGTACATGTAACTGAAGACCTTATCCATAATAGTATACAAACAAATGAGCATCATACTTGGCAATGTTCTAGAAAGAACTGAACCAATAATTGACAGGAAAGAATTTTACGGAAAGAAGATACTGTACGTTAAAAGAGCACTTCTCACCCTTAAAACTCTTAGGATAACGGAAAATGTACGCCACATCATTTCATAACATGTTAAGGCGTCTGTTTGCGTATGTGCAACGTAATCAAAACGTAAATAACGATAGAAACAATGTCGATTTCGGTATATCTGAATGGTCGTTAATTTCTGTTAATATTATTACTTGAAGGCTTTCTACTTTTTTCTGATTTCTAACAGGCATTGGTAAAGATTGCAAATGAGTGCCTTCGCGAGCTTACGCATTAGGGAATGTATTCGGATCAATTTTCGGCTTGCTGAAGAGTGATGAGGTGACTCCTTTATGTTGAAACACTACAGCTAACATCTTCCGTAGTTTAATGTAACAGCAGTGATGCAACACGTCTTGACGCAATCATTCTATCACCACATATAGTGCCTATTATACCTGCGATAAGGAAGTACTATCGCTGACGCGTTGCCACCTTTTACGTTAAGAGATGCAGGCGTTTTCAAAACCCGTCGCCAGATACCTTGCTTCAATTACTCAGTCTCGAAAATTAAGCAGATCATGAGAATATTCTCGTAGGAAAACCAAACTAAAAATAATTTCTCGTGCAAATATTTCTTATCAGTGAGCTTTGACCATAATAAAATTTGCCTCGTAAAAGTGCTCTTTTCTTAGATACTAACAAACTGTTAGGTACTGTGTTACCCGATCCAACTTTAGGGATATCATGGCAGGTGACTGCATGTCTGTTCTAAATATTTTATATCTTCTGACGATTCACAATTAAGTTTGCAAATAGTCTAAATTCCATATGAAACATGTGGCGATATTTTCGCCTTAGTTACTTCGAACTAATGAATTAGATGTCTCAGACAATAATGGTTTGAAATTCCGTCACTGCAGAGTTTCTTGTAATCTCTGAGTCCAGCCACTGGACGGGGAGGAAGAAATTTCATGGCTGCCGAAAATTTTTCCGAGGACAGTTATTGTGACATCTGCTACGTAGTTTCTCACATGGCAGAGCTACCCATGTTGTAATAACCACTTTCACTTACTTCTATGATTCACAAATACTTTGTGAACCACACAGTATAAATTATGTTCAGATCTGACAAAAACTCTAAACTTGAATTTCAGTTAAATTCATATACATTATTATAGCTTACAGAAGGTAACTGAAAAGCCTCCTCCTGCGCCAGAGCGTTATAAAATGGTTCAACTTCCACGTAATTGTAAAAGTGAAGCAGATATAAAGGCAACTCGCAACAATATCCACCGCTTGCTGAACTGTAAGTTTAGCTTCTTTTCGTTCTTTTCAGTATTAACAGCTATTTTCCAAATATATGTTTAATTTATTAAAAAATCTATTTTAGATTCAGGATAAACTGCGTAATTCATTGAAATCAGTATTCTACTTCACAGAAATCTTATTTTAAAACTTTTTCGAAACAGCTGCCTTGGTTATCATTTAATAAAATAAATGTTTAATTAATCCGTAAAATATTAGGAGGACAACAATCCATTACTAAATTTTAACAAAAACTAAATTTACTTAAAATCATAATCACTAAAAGTGAAAAACTTCTTTTGAACTGAGGTGCTGAAATTTACATCACAGATACAACACAAATAGCGATATTTGTTCAACTAAGGCAATAAAATAAACAAACATTACTTTAATATACTGTAGAGAGCAGAGCAACTTCTCAAACTGGTCAGCTTTGGGCACGCCTGCATACACACACACACACACACACACACACACACACACACACACACACACGCAATAGCTTCTGCTGCTTTAAAAATGAGTGTCTAACGACGTCGCTACTATATCTATTATCTATGGTGCTTACACAGTACAAGAATCATGTTTTTTATGACTCAAATGTAAATATCAACCGGAACTGTGACTAACAACAAGACATTAAACGACATAGTTTCTATGTTGGTCACAAATTTACTACAACACTGCGTGCTTCAATGGTCACCTCATCATCTGGTACAACATTACGCAAATTACTATATTACTGAGATAAAGAACGAGGCAAACAAATGTTTTGCAATACCGAGCACAGGGACAAATGGATCGTGTGTCGCCTTGTGCTAGGAAATTTTATGATGAAGATGGATACTGCTGTTGTTCCTCTCAGTGCAGGTTGTAACAAACCATGTGACACCATACATAGTCATAAGCAAGTACTTCCATCAACAGTACATTTGGACTTGCTGGTCACTTAGTTTGCAACCGTAGAAATTCATTTTCACATTTCACTAATGGCAAAAAGATTACGATCTACGTAATTTTCCACTGCTTATTTGGTCGTGCTTGCTGAAGTTGTACTGGACGTAATAAACAGTGACTAACGAAGAAAATGGTTTGAATTACTAATAGTAATGTGCTTTATAACTGCGTGTTTACGGATTTAATCTTCTAGCTTTCGTCTCGAACTTTGTGTTTTCACATCCGCTAACAGTCCACTCTAGTTACGAAAGAGATCTCCTTCAACATAACGATACTTGATGCATGGCATTCTCCAGGAACTCTTGAGTAAGAGCCCACTGACGTATTATATCAGGTCCCTTCTCCTGGCATTTTCCACAACAATATTTCGTGCGAAGGAAGCTTCTTTGAGTAATATTACCAACAAGGCTGATAATATTGTGAACTCATTCTCTACAGAAGAGTTCGAAATAGCTATCAAAGTGTGAGGCTCACGCAAGAAAACGTTTCATTAAAGCACTCCTTTTGTGACATCGCCCTTGTTGAAATCATCAAGCATGTGTCGCTTTAAGAAAAATCACAAGTCTTTTGGGATCGGAGTTTGGTGGAAAGTAAATATAAATGAAAACTAGTTAAATGAAAAGCGATTATAAAACTTGCCACTGTACATCAATCAAAGCTTAATTTCTTTCCATACCTGTAAATCGTGACAGGAAGGAGTTTCATGAACGAAATAAATTTCGAATCACATTGTTGAAATGACGAAGAGTGCACTAGGACAATTAAAAAGTTTAGTGAAGTTCCATAAAGCAGGCTTTAGTAGTCATTGTGACATCTACCTAGCTCTGCAAGTACCGTAAAGGATTGAAATGAAAAGGAAACGACCGGAAGTTGAGTCTCTCGTCCGACCTGCACAGATTTATACCCGGTGAGGTGTGGCGTGAGCACAAGAGCATATGGAAACAAACATTCTAAGTACTGCAAACTTCACGTATACAAATAGCGCTAGGACCCGCTTGTCTGAATTATTTCTTGTACTGTTGTGGACAATTTGGAATTGCTGCTCACGTCATTGAACGATACTGGCACACGTTCTAAAACATGGGTCTTTCACTCTTCCTATGAATGTCATACAGTCATTGATGCTTCCAGAGTTCTTAGGTTTCTTTCGAAATGTTATTTTATTACTTGCAAGTTTCTATAAGCCTTCTGAGTGCACAGTTACCCTACGGCATATTACTTTCATTGTAACTGTCATTCGCTTTTTCCAAAAATTCTTATTCTATTTCTCAGATAACTACAGAATGGATAAAACGGATTCACCTGATTTTGTTGAAGTACATCTATTTTATACTAATAATAAAACTGTAAAACTACCGCCGGCCGGGGTGGCAGAGCTGTTCGAGGCGCTACGATCTGGAAGCGCGCGACCGCTTCGCTCGCAGGTTCGAATCCTGCCTTGGGCATGGATGTGTGTGATGTCCTCAAGTTAGTTAGGTTTAAGTAGTTCTAAGTTCTATTTTCGGAAGATTACATCAATAACAGAACTAAGCTTCGCAATCTTATTGTTGCGAAAACAAACTAATAGCGAATTTACCTGTCTAGGATATACAAGTTTACCTATTTCGGTTTGTTCCTTAAAATTTCAATGATATCGCTTTGCTTCTTTCGATAGGTTTCATTTATATTCTTCGCTAGGAAAAACGAACTTATTAAGTTTGATGTAACTTCTGAAAATTTCCCGGCGTATTTCTTCTTCTAATAATTTTCGGCTCTGCACCCGGATCCTGTCTACAGTCTGCCACGATATTTCGGCCCAGAGACGTCCGACCACCTTGATGGGAGTAGACAAGTACTGAAGAGCCCAGCTAAATTCACGGTATTTGTCTCGAATCTCGCGCATGCAGTGAGTCAGGTAATGACATGCCCGGGACAGCCAAGTTGTGTGTGCTGCCCTCGGTGGTGGACGTCAGAGATGACCTAATCATTGAGTATCGAATGACCCCGTCGATCCCGTTGTGAGCGGATAATTTTAATTATTAGATTACTATTTTTGCCGGCCGATGTGGCCGAGCGGTTCTAGGCGCTTCAGTCTGGAACCGCGCGACCGCTACGGTCGCAGGTTCGAATCCTGCCTCGAGCATGGATGTGTGTGACGTCCTTAGGTTTGTTAGGTATAAGTAGTTCTACGTTCTAGGGGACTGATGACCTCAGATGTTGTGTCCCATAGTGCTCAGATCCATTTGAACCAGAGCCAAGCTTTTCGCTGGTAGACGGACGATAACCTAGGAATCTATTTTCCCAAGCAATCTGCCAATTTTAGAAGACACATTCCCGGCATGTGGAAGGAACGCAGTTGATTCATAGTCGTCATCAGCGTCCTCAGTGCGTTATTGTAGCTGTACATGGCCTTCATTACTTGACGTGAAGTGTAGCCATTCCCTTTAGAAACCTTCTCCAGTCGTCCGATATTACGTGTGCGCGATGTGTTAAGGTATTCAGAACACCAGCGGTTTCTGCGGGATGATTGCAGCTAGACGGCTGGAGATGCACATATGTGTGCGTGGGTTTTCTGGATTCAGGATGTCCCAATGACTCACTATTCTTATGGCGCACTAGCACTTTTAGGAAGGATAAAGTCGCATCTTTCTCAATCAGCATCGAAAACATGGTATTCTCATGGAATGAGTTTAAGTGACAAAGGAATTTCTCCTGTTCTTGCCAGCAGTGAGGCCGTACACTAAACGTATCATCTCCATAACGCCAGAAAACCGTGAGCTTTACAACAACAGACTCAAGCGCTTCCTCCTCAAAGTACCCTATAAAAAGATTAACCCCCTCAGGGGACAAAGGGAACCCATGGCGACGCCGTCTGTTTGTTCAAAGGATTATTTATTAAACAATAAGTAGATTGAGGAGAGAGGCCGTAAGTGTGGTGCTGCATGTGTAGGCCAGACGATACAAACTGTCCGGGAGCACTGTACAGAACACTTAAGTTCCATTCCAAGTCTTTCCTAACGTTTTGAGTCAATTTATTTGTTAATTTATTTTCCCTAAAATATTTGATGATCTGTATGGTGAGTCTGTCGTCATGCTTTCTTTAAATATATCCAAAAAAGTAGTAATCTCCTCTTCCTTATTGTGTCTGATAAGATTTGTATGTTCTGGTGATGCTGATGTTGAACAAGCGTTTCATGAGACCAAGCAGCTAAGACCATTAATTTCTCATTCAGCCCCAAGAACAGAATCAATGTACCCAGTCTGTTTACACACACAGTAAACTCTGTGCAAGTGTGACAGTGTCCTAAATATTTACGTAATATGTACCTGAGGTGGAACATCGGAACCAGCCCAGTATTCATCTAGTGGGATGCGGAAAACGTCCTAAAAATCATATCCATGCTGGCCGGCGCGCCGACCTTTTGTCGTAACGCCCGTTTCACACTGAGACACTGGTGACGGTCACCAGCGATGGTCATCTACAGAGATACATTCGTTTGAACTGGAGCATTCACACAGGGATACTACACTTTCTCACCGAGTCACTGTGACGCAGCAGTGACTCACCCTCGCCACATGTGACGAACAAGGTCACTGTATTTACAGCAATCACCACCACACATGCGTTGGTTTGAACTGGAGTGTTCACACTGGAACACTGACCACAGACACAGCCCTGCCATTTTACTAACTTATCATCTGACAATACCTGCGGTATCGGATACCAGTGACCCGAGAGTGTTCACCACAGTTACCAGTGACCACCAATGGCGAGCGTCACCTGTGTCCTAGTGTGAAACGGGCCTTAACTCGATCCAGAGCCGGTATACTCCCTGTCCCGGAAGCGGTCGCCTGAATACGTGTTTGCATGTTCTAATAAACTTCATCGTGACTTCTTAATTCCCAAAAACCTGCAATTTTCTGAGGACCTAATGTTACCGGTACAGACCTTCTACTATCACATATCGAGTTTATAATTTAATACGAAACATAGTTGTCTTGTTATATTCATTTGTTCTGATATATTTGGTACATGTTTTCTACATTTCCGCCCCTCGCCTCGCTTCACCGTATCCGGCAGTGTGTCGGCAGTTCACGTGTGGCGCACGTGACGACCACGCGGGCAGTCAGCTGAGCGGACAAGTGTGCCGCGGCTGCAGGCGAGGCGAGGCGAGGCGAGGCGAGGTCATGGCAGGGGCCGGCGGCCGCCACGTCACGCTTTCACAGCTCGCTCACCCACCCACCCAGCCACCCACCCGTCAGGCCGCGCCGCTCCGTTCCACCTGCTGAATTTCTCCTCGCGTTTGCCCCCTATAGCAGCCCAAGCTCTCCCAACACTTTTCCCAGAAGGGCCCTATTCGCCGGTTTACAGGCACTGGTGGAACCGCACATTGCTCTGAGTTTTCCCTGCACAGAGTAGGTCACTGGTCAGAGAAATTTCTCTCACTGTAAACACAACGTGCTCTTCCACTGCGGCCGATGAAATCGTATTCACATTACTACACGGTTAAGCGATTGCTTACGCCATTACACAGGGTGTGACACGCAAAACCAGCCGGTAAAGTCAACACGTGAACCTAAAATGAAATGTAATGTAATGTATTGAATGTGATTACTCACCACTGAGAGTGTCCTCCCTATTTCAGCATACATGTGAGCACGCTTGAGGAGATTCATATACACCCGTGTCAAATCTTGTGTTGTGAAGCTATTGATGACATCCTGAATCCCAGTATTGAGTTCTTGAACTGTGAGTTTTTTTTCCTGTATTCTTCTCTTTAACAGTCCCCACAAGTGAAAGTCACAGGTGAACAAGTCCGGTGACCGAGGAGGCCACAAGTCTTTGCTGATTGTCCTCTCTGGCGTAAACATCTCATGCACACAGGACAATGATGTAACTGATGTATGGCATGTTGCACTGTCCTCCTGAAAGCAACAAACCTGACGTTTCTCTTCTGTCTAGTTTGAATAAATCACCAACAAGGTTCTCAAATACACGCCACTGTTCACTATCGTCTCAAAGAATATGGGCCCCACAGCGCGTGTGGCGGAAATGGCAGACCAAACATCAATCTTCTCGTCATGCAAAGGTACCTGGTGGACAGCGTGTGGATTTTCTGTCGATCAATACCGATTGTTTTGGGAATTTATGTAGCCTCGTCACTCATGATGAGCCTTAGTGGGTTCAAGACGCCACAGGCAACCTTTCCTAATACCCATGAACAGAAATCCACTTTCTTCTGCAGGTCAGGCTCCTTCAGTTCTTGCACAACACTTACCCGGTACGGTTTTACCTTATGTCGCCTTGACAGACGTCTGTAACTTCTCTCATCCGAATGAACCTTTTGACTCAATCTCCGCCGGCCGCGGTGGTCTAGCGGTTCTAGGCGCGCAGTCCGGAACCGCGCGACTGCTGCGATCGCAGGTTCGAATCCTGCCTCGGGCATGGATGTGTGTGATGTCCTTAAGTTAGTTAGGTTTAAGTAGTTCTAAGTTCTAGGGGACTGATGACCACAGTAGTTAAGTCCCATAGTGCTCAGAGCCATTTGAACCATTTTTGACTCAATCTCCTGGTTGACTTACGAGGACTTCATGTCATTATCTTATGTGCCAGCCTCTTTAATTCAAGTGTGCAGACAGGTGGTAGACTGGTCCTGGGAGCTTACTGAGCCCACCCTGTACGCCACCGTTTTTATAATCAATTCCTGTGTGGTCCATTTGCTGGCACAGAACGCCCTTGAAATTTCTCCTAAAACAAATTCTTTGTTTTCACAAAAGATCCAGTGCGAATGAACACTTCAGTGGCAAAACGCTCCAGGGACGAATACGCTGTTATCACACTCTCACACTAACCCGGCTTCACACAACGAGGCGCCGGCCGGAGTGGCCGTGCGGTTCTAAGCGCTTCAGTTTGGAACCGCGTCACCGCTACGGTCGCAGGTTCGAATCCTGCCTCGGGCATGGATGTGTGTGATGTCCTTAGGTTAGTTAGGTTTAAGTAGTTCTAAGTTCTAGGGGATTGATGACCTCATAAGTTAAGTCCCATAGTGCTCAGAGCCATTTGACCCACACAACTAGTTTCGACAAGCTCCACTGGCTGGACTGCAGCTGCCTAACACAACTACGAAGTTTCACGCAGTGTAAGTGCAGCAGAGGCAATGGTTAGTTCTTGTGCGACTGTTGGGCGGCATTTCTCGTTTTCCATTATTATCGACGCCCACTCACTGGAACGTTACCGCTGCGTACAACGGGCCACTTTTACATTCCACATCCTGTATGTCTTTACACTCCACACCGCGAAGCACAAAGTAGACATAAACCATAGAATGGAACTCAGAATCTGGTAAAAGCGAATGATGAAATGTTTTTTATATGGAGACTTATGAGGTCTGGTCGAGCTCTCACACATAATATCAGCGCTAATGTGTGCCAAATACAACGTCCACCCAAATTCTGCTCTCATAGCTGGAATGTTCTCTGTGGGTGGTCCTGTCTAGTCTAAAAATTGGTTGGGAAATGTACTAATCTATGTATATAAAAAAATATAAACCCTTCCTAAACTGTTTTGTAACATTTAAGATGTGTGTGTGTGTGTGTGTGTGTGTGTGTGTGTGTGTGTGTGTGTGTGTGTGTGTGTGCGTGTGTGTGCGTGAGGCTGTGTGTGAGGGGTCGGGTGGGGGTGGGGGGAGCATGATACGCCAACCTCTTCCTCTAAATCTGTATCTAACTTTGAGGAATGCGGGTTTTGCAAAAAGATCAGAGATGGTTGGCTACGATTATGCTAACACAGGAATATACTTTTCATACATATACTGTATACTGAACTTGTAGTCTTACATTATGCTTTCCCAAGTAGCCAAGTAGTCTAACACAGCACAGTCGTGCACTGATTAAAACCCTGCACTGGATGTTGAACAAACTCAGCTCGGCTTCACATCAGACTACCCTGATGTTCTTTTTTTTATCACCTCACGGGAGGGAATGCCGGAATGATCTTGAAAAACGCCATGGCTGCTACTCCTCCACACCCCAAAGCCCCCCTCCACTGCCCTCACACACCAACACACCAATCATCTTTTGACTAAGACAGACATGCTATAATGATACTGACAAATTGCCACCGTCCTCCATTCCTTGTAGCATCTGGTGGTACAGGCATGCTACAATATCATAAATGATAGAGGACTCGGAAGCTCCTAAAATCCTTTGTCACTGAATAATTTACTAAAGAGTACACGACACACGAAGTGGCCTGTCTAATGACATTACTGAAAAAGAAACAGGAGTCGACGGGAAATAGATAGGGGTCCAGTACTAAAATCAGAATCTAAGAGCTTTGGTAGGCTTAAGATCAAATAAGGCGGAAGGGATAGATAAAATTCCATCAGAATTTCTAAATTCATTGGGTAAAGTGCCCACAAAGCGACTATTCACATTAGTGTGTAGAAGATATGAGAGTGGCGAAATATATCAGTCATACAATCCTGAAGATAATAAGAGGCTACAAGCATGAGAAATGTCGCAAGTCAGTTTAACAGCTCATGCATCCAAGTTGCTGACAACAATAACACATAGAGAAGAATAACACATTGTTTACAGAGATGTTTTGTTACCAGCATAAATAGGTGCCAGTCAACCAGTTGAATACTGCCTCTATAGTTAGAAGCTTTGCACTGAAACATAAAACGATTGAGTTAATACTATAAATTTTACTACTGTCTTAGTTAAATACTATGTCGAATCGTGAGAAAGTAGTTCTATTGAGGGGTCCCAATAATAACTGAAGTGCTGTCGTCTGTAACGAGAATTTGTAGGCCACCATTATCATCTAACGAGACTATGTAATGGTGTCATTGAGAAACTCATTACGAGATTGAACTGTGCCTTTGACGGTGAGCCTCTAGTATTTATAAACTGTATTTCGAGAGCAGAGCGAATGAACGGTAATAAAGAGTTTGTCGAGACCGCACGCGCAAGGAAAAATTAAATGAAATGATCGTGTGGTATTGATGGCCAGGAGGCCCCATCCTACGAAGTTCGGCAGCCGAGTTGCAAGTCTTACGAGTATTTCAGGTGACGCCACCTTGAACGACTTTCGTGTCGGTTATGATGGAATAATGGTGAGGACAACACGACACCCATTCCACGAGGGGAGAAAAACCCTCCAGTTCAACAACTGCGCCAGACCCTTGTTGCCTTATATAGGCGTTGCCGGGCGCAGTCCCGAATTTTGCTTGTTTACATATCTCCGTATTTGAATACGCATGTCTACACCAGTTTCTTTGGCGCTTCGGTGTCGTTAACACCTTCAGTTACTAGCTGTAGAGGTGCGCGCACTGATTGCAGCCTATGTACGTAGCATTGAAAGGTGAGGGATTGATATATAAAATATATTTTGTGTAGAGGATATTCATCAAGGGAAGTACTGCCCTCCACCACAGCTTTTAAAATGTAATGCACTGTTAGGAGTGTAGGTAACACGGTTGAACATTCTAATACGATAGCACCACTCCCCGCAATGAGCGCGCTCGGATTGCGAGGTGAGGTACTGAGTGGCTGACTGTGCGGTGTGCCGGCAGGTCCGACGTGGACTCGCTGCAGTTCCAGCTGAGCTTCGTGGTGCCGCGCATCTCGGCGCGGGCGCGCTACCGCAGCTCCGGCGTGCTCATCATGGTGCAGGCCTCGGGCGGCGGCGACTACTGGGGAGAGTACGGTAAGGCTCAGCTCGCTCACCTGCCAGCTCTGCGACACCCCAGTGTTCCGTGGCCACACAAGCAATAGTGTCTGGGTGATGGAAACAACTGAAGCTTGCACATTTCATACAGGAGCAATACTCTGAAATGGCTTGACATTATGAAATTCAACTGTGTTACGGTGTCAATATTAATTATTATGTCACATAAAATATTAACCTTATGAGTTTCTATCAAGCTTTAATTGAAAGCCTGACTTCTTGTGTATACTACTGTAATGATTTTGCGCTTGTTAAACTAACCTCTAACGAAATATGCCACTTGTCGCTGGAGCTTCAGTTTACGTTTTATTGATCCTTCCTAATTAACACTCGGGCCGACGAGCAATAATCAGGCTTAAACTCCACCATATTAGTTATAAGATATTTAACACTCTCGCACAGGCAGTTGAATACATGTCTAGCTATGCTCTAGACTCATTTCTATACTACCCTTAAGCCCTTGAAGCCTCTGTCAAAACTGCTTTGAAAACAGTATTCAGGCTTAGAGCTATGTCATGTAAACAGACACTTTCGTAACGACAAAGGGCATAAACGAATCAGGTTTCAAAACAACAAGTTTTTTTTTTCAAAATGTCTGTAAAAGATTTTCTGGGAATTGAGTGTGTGTGTGTGTGTGTGTGTGTATGTGTGTGTGCGTGTGTGTGTGTGTGTGTTCCACAGTTCCTCCTAGAACACTGGACTGACTTCAACCAAACTTGATACACGTATCCCTCACTGTCAGGCAACAATCGCTGTTGAGGTAAGAACGAACTACCGTAGTACAGGAGATATGACGTCATAGAGCCAGAATAACACATACTCAAACACTACACAAAATGCTTATGTACATATTTACACTTGACAACGAGAAAAATTCTCGAAACGCGTCGTTAAGCATGAAAAAATACGTAACTACCGCAATATTTCATTATTTAAATAATGAATCACAGCTGCAGGCCTTCCAGAAACATTGGTGATGACGTCTGAAATTAAGTCAAACGTTTCTACTTCCGAGACAGTTACCAATTCCAGTTACAGCAGCGGTTTTTATTATATAATAAACCTTTATTAGATAATAATAAAGGCCCTGGCATGTCTTGTGATGCCTGTTGAGTACATGTATCATCCATTAAGTGCGGATATGCATGGGGGATATCCGATACATAACTATTACAGCTTAAAACATTACTTCCCACATTTCACACTATTTCTTAAAGTCCCTTCAAAAGTGTAAAAATGGGCTTCCACAGTATTAAGAAATGTATTAGTTCCTCCCACAGACTACTGGCTTAATTAACTTGAGGTAAAAGTAAAAATTCTCATACTCAATCTTGCACAGAATCAACCTAAACATGCATTATCAACATGGTTTGTGTGGCAGTGGGGAAGCAGGGAGGGAGGGGAGGGCAGTTCTGCTACTGATCCACAATGTACCTTCCACTACACACCATATGATGGTTAGTGAGGAACAGATCTGGATATAGACGAGTGACTGAGCATTCACGACTAACTAGTTATTCTTTTCAGTACAAAAACAATAAAACTAAACAGTGCCTGGTTGAAGTTTCTCAGAACCAAATCTGATAATGTGTTCTTTTTTTCTGAGTTCAAATAGGCTTGTGATAGTTAAACTCCATCTTCTTTGACACGTTAAGTAACTATTGCTATGTTGTAACATTGGACTTCAATCCCAAACAATATACCAAAATTTAATTCGCTCTGAGATTGATAGGTGTGGCGAGTATGTTGAAAAAAGTGACGTACACAGTCTTTCACAGTCTAAATCCCAAATTATGATGTTCACCTTCTCGTTTCTAGATCTCAAAGTATAAAGACTAAAGTCAAATTTAGCTGATGAAATGAGTTTGTAGACTCCAGATATGCCAAGAAACCTCAAACAGCAAAATTTAACATGAATTGAAATTTCAGTAAATGTTGCCACTTTTGCATATGGGTGTCCAAATTCAGGCTTGTTGTGTACATAGGTTTTAAAATAGGAACTCCAGATTTTTTTATGTAGATGTCAACGAGCTGTGGCAGATGAAAGGACTGTTCAACGCAAGTGAAGGCAGTGGAAAGAAGCAAATCATATACGAAGTAGGATTTAATACTTGTAGCCCCTATTTGTCTGCTGTAGCACCTACTTGTCTCTACTTTTCGATTCTCTGTAGCAACTTGCAATTATTTTTCTATCTTTCAGTGCACATGGAAATAATATGCTTGATTTTTCAGGAATATAGCTAAGCTGCGACCAAGGGAACAATGACAAAGGCAAAACTCATGAAGAAAATGACAAACCAGAAATAAATACTTGCTTGCTCTTATCATTGATAAGTGAGATATATTTTTCCTGTGAAACATTTGTTCAAAACACAGAATGCTCGTCCTACCAGCACTGTTGAATAGCTTGAGTATCTGGTTTAAGTTTCGTATCCAAAGAAACAAAAAATCTCATTAAAAAGTATGAAATTATGAGACTAGAGGTGAAATTTCACTACTGCTAATACTCACATCTGAAGACATCCACGCTATATTAGCTTTCAGGACTGACAGATCGGGAAAGGTTAAAAAGGAAGGACAAGTTACCCAGAGCCCAGGATGAGAGGGCCCACTAACAGTTCTTTTCCCAGGGAGGAGAAGATCCTGTTATTTATTTATCCCATTGCAGCCTGTAACCTGCACTTTAAACACAGTATATATTATGCAAATTATTACTATCAGCAATATTTTGCTTGTTATACATTAGCAACTAACAATCTTGGCAACAATTGACCTTGGTAACTAATTATACAAAATGCATTATTACATCCAACACAATACTATTTCCCATCACCATAATTATTTCCACTATTCCTCAGAGAAGAGAGAGAAATAGAGTGGGGAAGATTAAAAATGAATGATATGTTACTCAGACCCCAAGTGAATCACTCATCCTGGAGTCTAAGTGACCTGCCTTTCATTTTTAACTTTCCATATTCTCATTCCTGAAGAAGCAGGTTTCTTACTGAAAGCTAGGATGCTGTGTGTATTTTTAAATGTGTCTATTGGCAAAGCTGTCATTTTACCTTCTGAAGGTATTTACAAGGCAGTCATTCCGTTTTCTGATTTGAGTTTTCAATTGACAGTTGAGCCAGACATGGATTCAGATAGTGTGTCTGTGCTAGGCAGGGGTCTGAAGGCTATTGTAATAATACCTCTTATTTGTAATTTCCAAAAACCATGTGTAATTTCCTGTTATGCTGTATAAACTGCAATAGCACTATTTCCTTTTCAGTATTTTCACATTTTGGCTACTCATTCACTTCTTTCCAATCCGCAGTGTCTTTTTTGCCTGAGTGACCAGTACTGCTGGCTTCCTTTTTTTACCATGTGTTTTCATGATGGGGTTGAAGCTCGTTAAACTGAAAACATCAACAAATGAAAAGAAATCCTAGATGAGAACGATATCGTTATAACAATCAGTGATCCCATCATGATGTACCAAACAACTACATGGAAAATTATAAAACCCCTCAAAGTTACCAGCACTTATTTTCAATCAAAGTATGTGGCACAAATATTCCAAAACACTAAATTTAAATTGTTTTCTATAAATGCACAAACCCAACATTAATTAGAGCAATAGTCAGCTTCAGAAATGCATCATATGACCACTTAGCTAGATATATTCTTACATTATTACACAAACTGTACACTTTCACAGAAAACAGAAACATACAAAACTCCAATGAACTAACAGAAAAGACTTAAGCATACCACCAACAACAAACCCTGTACCTTTGATATAACCTACATGGTGGACAAGAAGTCCCCATACCCTTTAGTATTGAATCCTGATTTATTTGATTTGATTTGTTTTAGTACAAGTACTAACTAACGCATTAAGTGTGCAACATTTCAGTATGTTCCCCACCATGCTGTAAAGACGTTTTCATACACCTCTACGTTATTCTTAACAAACTTTTTAGCATTTCTAGTGTTATTGTGTGAAATGCCTCAACAGCATTGCACAGTTCTTAATTTATGTAAAAGCATGCATACACATGTGCATTAATGACTCCCCACAAAGAGATGTAGATGTAGATGTAGATGTAGCTGTAGAGTGATGAGATCAGGAATTCCTGGTGGCCATTTCAAGGAAGCTGGTGTTGCTGATGGACCACAATCCATCCGCTATTCTGGAAAATTGTCATTTAGGAACTCATACACTTCAAAGACGTACAGTCCAAGCAGATGTTGTGATGTCATCGCTGCTCTATTACTACATGAGGCAGGTTCTTTTCTAAGTCAACAATGTAATGAGGAATCACTGTGGCCAAAATAACAATATTTCTAACACATGAGTTTGGTAAATGGCACACTGATCTAGAAACATAACCTTTGGATGGTTCATTGCATTTGGTAACTGAGTTAACAAAGCACAGCATGCTAAAATGCACACATTCTAGTACATATGCAATAACTAGTTTATGAATATCAGTTGAAATTGTGTGACCTTAAAATCTTTTCTCATGTGATTCTTTATTGTTGTCCTTGGTATACAGAGTTCCAAAGCACATTTACATGTTGACTTCATAGGAGATCGTTCATTCAAAGTAGGGACTCCATCACCATGTTTCTTCTTCCACCCTGTGGCCTGTTTTTAACACTGTGTGAAGCAAATGCTCGTCTTTGTCAATCCATTTGCCTTCTACAGTGAGGCCTTATTAAATCTTTCCTTGAATCCTCTCATTATCAATCTCATTGTCTGCCTTGTGTTACATCAATCATGCAACCACACACTTGTCACTAGGCAATCCTTCCCATGGGCTCACCCATTAGTCACCTACTTGCCAACATGTTTCTCAACCACAATGAAAACAAAATATTCAATGGAACTATTCACTACTGGCCATTAAAATTGCTACACCAAGAAGTAATGCAGATGATAAACGGGTATTCATTGGACAAATATATTATACTAGAACTGACATGTGATTACTTTTTCACGCAATTTGGGTGCATAGATCCTGAGAACTCAGTACCCAGAACAACCACTTCTGGCCGTAATAACGGCATTTATACGCCTGGGCAATGAGTGAAACAGAGATTGGATGGCGTGTACAGGTACAGCTGCCCATGCAGCTTCAACACCATACCAAACTTCATCAAGAGTAGTGACTGGCGTATTGTAACAAGCCAGTTGCTCGGCCGCCATTGACCAGGCGTTTTCAGTTGGTGAGAGATCTGGAGAAGCAGGGCAGCAGTCGAACATTGTCTGTATCCAGAAAGGCACGTACAGTACCTGCAACATGCGGTCTTGCATTATCCTGCTGAAATGTAGGGTTTCGCAGGGAATGAAGGGTAGAACCACGGGTCGTAACACATCTGAAATGTAACGTCCACTGTTCAAAGTGCCGTCAATGCGAACAAGAGGTGACCGAGACGTGTAACCAATGCCACCCCATACCATCACGCTGGGTGATACGCCAGTATAGCGATGACGCATACACGCTTCCAATGTGAGTTCACCGCGATGTCGCGGATGCGGCCATCATGATGCTGTAAACAGAATCTGGATCCATCCGAAAAAATGACGTTTTGCCATTCGTGCACCCAGGTTCATCGTTGAGTACTCCATCGTAGGCGCCCCTGCCTGTGGTGCAGCGTCAAGGGTAACCGCAGCCATGGTCTCCAAGATGATAGGCCATGCTGCTGCAAACGACGTCGTAATGTTCGTGCAGATGGTTGTTGTCTTGCAAACGTCCCCATCTGTTGACTCAGGGATCGAGACGTGGGTGCACGATCTGTTACAGCCATGCGGATAAGATGTCTGTTATCTCGACTGCTAGTGATACGAGGCCGTTGGGATCCAGCACGGCGTTCCGTATTACCCTCCTGAGCCCACCGATTCCATATTCTGCTAATAGTCATTGGATCTCGATCAACGCGGGCAGCAATTTCGGTATACGATAAACCGCAAACCCCATAGGCTACAATCCGACCTCTATCAAAGTCGGAAACGTGATGGTACGCATTTCTGCTCCTTACACGAGGCATCACACCAACGTTTCACCAGGCAACGCCGGTCAACTGCTGTTTGTGTATGAGAAATCGATTCGAAACTTTCCTCATGTCAGCGTGTTGTAGGTGTCGCCACCGGCGCCAATCTTGTGTGAATGCTCTGAAAAGCTAATCATTTGCATATCATAGCATCTTCTTCCTTTCGGTTAAATGTCGCGTCTGTAGCGCGTCATCTTCGTGGTGTAGCAATGTAAAGCCCAGTAGTGTACATCCAAAACAATACAAGGATACACACCAGCACTGCTACCTAAATGACATTGTTTGTTAGGTAGATGATACAGACACCTGGATAAAACACCAACACAGTGACATAAACATAGTCCATCCTGAAATTAAGTTCATAATTGAGACAGAAGCAGACAGGATGGTAAAATTCCTAGACATCGCCATACACATTATAAACAACAACCATAATTTTGAACTATGCAGTAAATCCACAACTATTCACAGCCAGTCCAATCACCCATTGCAACACAAACATTGAAGTTTTATATCCATACTATACAGGTCACATTAGATATGTTCAGCTACACACAGGAACTAAACAAATACATCAGAGAGAAAGGGTAAAGAATACAAACAAAGAACAAATTAAACAACAACATTTTAAAAAAAGCAATTTAAAAGGAACAAACCAATGACAACTCACCAGCCAAAACAAGGACCCAGGAGCACCAACACATAGAGACACAGGGAACATAGACGAGCGGAGGCAATATCAAGGAACATTGCACAGCACATACAAATATAAAGCAACAAAAACATCCCCAAAGTAGGGAATTTACTGAAGATACAAGGACTATAAATATCATTCTGCACAAACAACGAGCACATAAAAATCTCAACACCAACATGACCTGCACTGACAAATGGGAAGAAAAGCTAGAATCTATCAGCTAACTTGCAGTTCGTACCAAATTGTCGACTCAGGGCAAACATGCTGCACATTTAGCTGTCCTTCACATCTCAGAGCCTTAAAAAGTCATAGTTCACACTCCACTTTTGCAGATCATCTCACAGAGGAAAACCACTGACCAAATCATATTGTAATTGATCTATACATCCTCAGAGAAAGCAATAGTCTCTACCAAACACTTACAACAGAGGAGCACTATCATATACAAAAAGAAGTTTCATTTCATTTCATTTTTTAGTGGTCCTTCTAATGATTTGTAGCACAAGGTATACAACATGTTATAAGTCATTGTGATTTATGATACACATTTTTAAAATGTAGAAGAATATTTACATTGATTTAGGCTTGGTATTATCACAGCTGAAAATTCAGTTTTCATACATAATATTTAACACAAGTGATTCCATCAGCTTTTCTTTTTACATACAACTTTTGATAACATTTCATACATTCTTCTGTTAATATTTGGCAACAAATTTTTATGTTTCAGGATATTCACCTATACTATAACAACACGTTTGCAATAAATATTTATGGACAGTAGTTTTAAATTTTGAAGAGTCTTATATTGATTTAATGTTACTAGGTAGCTTCTTGTATAACCTGTCTTTTGTTAGCAGTCGTCCATTCTGTTTTAGTGTGGTGTATGCATATTGAACATGTATATCCTGCTTTCTGCTTATTTTGTTCAGATGGATACTCTGGGTAGTTGATACAAGATTGTTGCTATTTTCTAAGATTTCCTAACAAATATTATTCCTTGTAAGATATATACACATGGTAGTGGAATAATATGAAGTTTATTAAATAAGATTCTTGAGCCAGCATTTTCTATGGCCCTTACAATTCTCTTTTCACATATAAAACAACTTTTGCAGGCAGATGGATTGCCCCAGAAGATTATGCCATGCCACAGTAAAGATTCTGCCTGGGCCAAGTATACATTTTTAGTGTCTCTTTCAAAGTGCAACCAGAGAGAATTTTGATAGTACAACAAATGGTATTTAATTTATTTATAATGTATTATGAATGTTGGATCTATCTTAGATCTTCTTGGGTCCATGTTCCAAGAAATTTTGTAGAGCTTACATTTTCAAGGATTCTGGTAAACGGCTCTATGTCTGGTGTTATGTACATTTATTTTGTATTATGTGTAAGTGCATTGTAACCGTTTTTTCTGTGTTTATTACCAAATTGTTTCCAGGAAGCCAGTCTGTAATGTGGGTGGTACACTTTTTAATCCCATTCAGTAATTCTTCTCTGGTCCTTCCTTTTATTAGCACATCTGTGTCATCTGCCAATTTTTTGCATTTATGGCGTGGACTGGTCGGTTCTAAATCATTTACAAAGAGTAGAACCAGAATTTGTCCTAGAATGGAGTCTTACGGTACATCATACATAATGCTCTGCTTTTCTGAGCAGTAGGACATTATCTTGTACCTTTCTTGGTTAGCAAGCTCAACTACGTGCTCTATATTTTGGAGATATGATGAGTCCCTAATACGTACCACTTCAAGTTTCTTAAGCAAGGAGTTGTGATTGACGACAATGAATACTTTAGAGTGGTCTAGAAATATGGCTGAGATATGCTCTTTGCTATTGCATTTAAGGCCTCATTTAGGAATGCAGCAATATCAGTCTCAGTAGATTTAGATTTTCGGAGTCAATGTTGCGTATTTTAGAAGTAATTATTTTTTCTATAAAACTGATTAGTCTTTTATAACAGGTTTTGGTAAAAACAGATAGTAGTGAAACAGGCCTGTAGTTTGATACTTCTACCTTTATGCCTTTCTTGAACAGAGTTTTTACTTTTGCTCTCTTTAGTTTTTCTGGAAACATCCCTTCTGATAGAGAACTGTTACAAGTGTCGACAAGTGGCCTTGCTATGAGGGGAGCACATTTCTTCAAGATGTAGGTTATTGTCAGTATCAACAGGGAATTTGGGCTTCAGTTCTTTGATTATAACAAGTATTTCCTTGTCACTGGTAGGGTATAGGAAAATAGATTGATTGTTTATAATACATGTGGATTGATTTCTGGGAGTATTCTGTAAATTTTGATTTATAAGATGTTCAGCTATCTGTGTAAAGTAGGAATTAAATTTCTTTCCAATTATTGTAGTTTCAGTTATCACAACTGATTTCTCCATTAGGCAATCAATATTATTGAAATCTGTCTGTTTGCTGCAGTTTCCTTCCTTACAATATTCCATATGACTCTCATGTTATTAGCAGAATTTTTTATGAATGTGTCATTTGCCATTATTTCTGCTTGTTTGACAACATTTTTTAAGATCGTTTTATAGGTTTTGTAATAAGTATAAATCCTGGTGACGTGAGATGTTTGGACAATATGTATATTAATCATTTTTTGTTTGAGAGTACCAAAATCCCAGGACTGGTCCATTTATTTTTTGTTTTCCTTGTGAATAGTTTCCTCTGTGTTGGAGAGAAGCACAGATCAAAATATGTGGAAAAATTACTGATAAAGTTATTATTCTCCATTCTGGGTTTGCGGTTAAAAATCTCTTTCCAGTTTTCTCTGCTCAGGTAATAGAGAAAGTGATTGATACTTTCATAACTATAGTTTCTGCTGGTGATTGTTAAGCAGTGTTTAAATTGCAGCTCAGTTTCTGTACTCAGAGATGCAAGATACACTCCTGGAAATGGAAAAAAGAACACATTGACACCGGTGTGTCAGACCCACCATACTTGCTCCGGACACTGCGAGAGGGCTGTACAAGCAACTATCACACGCACGGCACAGCGGACACACCAGGAACCGCGGTGTTGGCCGTCGAATGGCGCTAGCTGCGCAGCATTTGTGCACCGCCGCCGTCAGTGTCAGCCAGTTTGCCGTGGCATACGGAGCTCCATCGCAGTCTTTAACACTGGTAGCATGCCGCGACAGCGTGGATGTGAACCGTATGTGCAGTTGACGGACTTTGAGCGAGGGCGTATAGTGGGCATGCGGGAGGCCGGGTGGACGTACCGCCGAATTGCTTAACACGTGGGGCGTGAGGTCTCCACACTACATCGATGTTGTCGCTAGTGGTCAGCGGAAGGTGCACGTGCCCGTCGACCTGGGACCGGATCGCAGCGACGCATGGATGCACGCCAAGACCGTAGGATCCTACGCAGTGCCGTAGGGGACCGCACCGCCACTTCCCAGCAAATTAGGGACACTGTTGCTCCTGGGGTATCGGCGAGGACCATTCGCAACCGTCTCCATGAAGCTGGGCTACGGTCCCGCACACCGTTAGGCCGTCTTCCGCTCACGCCCCAACATCGTGCAGCCCGCCTCCAGTGGTGTCGCGACAGGCGTGAATGGAGGGACGAATGGAAACGTGTCGTCTTCAGCGATGAGAGTCGCTTCTGCCTTGGTGCCAATGATGGTCGTATGCCTGTTTGGCGCCGTGCAGGTGAGCGCCACAATGAGGACTGCATACGACCGAGGCACACAGGGCCAACACCCGGCTTCATGGTGTGGGGAGCGATCTCCTACATTGGCCGTACACCACTGGTGATCGTCGAGGGGACACTGAATAGTGCACGGTACATCCAAACCGTCATCGAACCCATCGTTCTACCATTCCTAGACCGGCAAGGGAACTTGCTGTTCCAACAGGACAATGCACGTCCGCATGTATCCCGTGCCACCCAACGTGCTCTAGAAGGTGTAAGCCAACTACCCTGGCCAGCAAGATCTCCGGATCTGTCCCCCATTGAGCATGTTTGGGACTGGATGAAGCGTCGTCTCACGCGGTCTGCACGTCCAGCACGAACGCTGGTCCAACTGAGGCGCCAGGTGGAAATGGCATGGCAAGCCGTTCCACAGGACTACATCCAGCATCTCTACGATCGTCTCCATGGGAGAATAGCAGCCTGTATTGCTGCGAAAGGCGGATATACATTGTACTAGCGCCGACATTGTGCATGCTCTGTTGCCTGTGTCTATGTGCCTGTGGTTCTGTCAGTGTGATCGTGTGATGTATCTGACCCCAGGAATGTGTCAATAAAGTTTCCCCTTCCTGGGACAATGAATTCACGGTGTTCTTATTTCAATTTCCAGGAGTGTAGTTCCGAATCAATAGACAACACTGTGCTACAAAAATGCCTGCAACACTTAACGAATTATACAAAGACGTTTGCTCATAGAAAACATAGTATATCAAAATCTTTATCCATATGAAAACATCTTTTTCTCAACTCCACTCCTCCGGTCACGTTCTCTCTCTCTCTCTCTCTCTCTGTCTCTCTTACGCGCCATCGGGCACACACACAACAAATAAGTTTCTCCCTAGTAGATGCACCACGAAATATGGCAACAAATGTTTCAACATTAGCACCACGCTGGACAAAAACAAAGTGAGAAACAAGTGACTCTTAACAACAACATTGTGTCTCCCAATGAGTATGGCGATGTAAGTTTACTCTAAGATCTCATCCTGTGTGTCAAAATGTGTGGTAACAGGCGAGGGCGATCTATATAAGTATGTAAAAGTGTGTGTAATTACAATCAAAGCAAGAAACACACAAATGACTCACAAAAAAAAACGGAAAACGTAAGTACAGGGCTTATACCACTGCTACTCTCAAAAAGGGTAAACGTTGTAGGTGACGCGCTGTAAAATCATAAAACTGTACGAAACCACTTTCTTAATGAGTTTAATTTCAGGTGATTAATGAAACAAAACATAAAATGTCACGTGTTATAGTTTGCAATTTTAAAAAGATAGCCATGAACTGTGTATAATTTTTCACAGAAATAGAGCAAATATACAGATGACACGGAGTAATAAATGTCTGGGTAAATAGAAAAAAAGAAATACATTGTGTTTTGCGGACGTTTGAAAACCCGTATTTACGTTATTGCATTTTTATCGTCTTTTAATTCCTGGTATTTTTTTTAAATCGATTGGCGGGTATTTAACGTTGTCTTTAGTAAACCAACAGCGTACCTCAATGCTTATTTGTTCTTATTTCTCTTAGTTCTTTTTACTTCTCTTCTGAACTGCGATCGCTTTCTTTACTTGCCCTAAATTTTTTATCATCGCTTTGCAATTTATAGATTTTGTACTTCCTAAAATTTTGTTTACGTTTTCTACTAAACTTTAGCGCAATCGTCTTCGCTAATAATGACCTGAACTCTTGTATACCCTTGCTTTATGCTCCAATATCTACATCCGCAGGACGAAAAGCACACTTCACCACACATTGCGGAGTATAGACGCAGATGTGAATTCTACAATTTTGCCTAACCAAATGTATTCCAGAAGTTGCATCCCTGTGTGTCTCGGGTTATTCCGCATTCTAATTTTTTAAAAGCTATAACTATAACTGCCTTCGTGTGGCAGAAAACTGTCTTCTTCTTTCATTTACTGTTTCCTGTATTCTCTCACTACCTGCATATCCTACATTGCGCTTGAATGTATTTATTCCAGTCTTCTATTAGTCGATCCACTCCTGTCACTCTCTCTGTCTATCTCCTCCTCACACTCACTCAGTCCAAATGCTCCTTCCACCAATGGTGGCTGCTTAGAGGAGGCAAGGGAGGCCCGGCCTCCTCATTTTTCTGTGGTAGAACTGATAGTAGTAGCGGCAATAATAATTTTTAAAACCAACTTTTATGCACATATGTCAGTGATTGTAAAAGACATTAGCCTGTGTTATTTCTTCTAAACCGCTGCACTAGAGTGCAACTGAAAGCGTAAAAGCTTAAACCTAACCGTGGCGTGGAGGCTAGGCACATTTCAGTCCACCAGTTAAAAGTCGGTGCCATGGTAACCATGACGTCACTAGTGCACCGATGCGGCAGTTTCTCACTCATCTTGGCATTTGACGTCACGTCTCCTGGCCTACTGGTCTTACTATGATGTAGTTTCGGAGGTATGTTCAGTGGCGTATGTGGACCCTGTCTGCGAAACGTGTTGCGAGTTAGTAGCAATTAAGTAATAAATTAAATGCTCATCCCTGATGCTCCAGTATTTCATGTATCTCGTTTTTTGTGCTGTCATATCTCCTGAACTATGCGTCATAGAGTTATATGATTTTGGTGGTTCATTCCTGAATACCATTTGGAAAAAGGTTCGCGAGCACAGTTAGTAGTAAAGAAGTAATTAAATAAAATGTCATGCTTCAGATGGCCTTTTGCTCTATGAACAGCAAAGATGTAGTAAGCGACTATTTCCCTTTCATTGTTTTGAGAGGGGTGTCAGCGACAAAAGTTTTCCTAAAGGTTTTAAATTATGTGTAAAGTAAGTTGCGACTCACGAAGTGCTCTCATTCTCAAATGTTGGGTGAATAAAGTATGGGTATTCGCACATCGCGGGCTACACTGCTTTCCCATCCCTAACCCAATTCCTTTGATAAATAGATGGTTCTTAGCCCCGCAACGATTCTTCCCAGACAGTAAGTGATATGTGCAATAAGTTTGATTCATATCGGTCAAGTAGTTTAGGAGGAGATGTGAAACACATACGCATAGATGTATACATATGTACATCATTTTTATAATATGTATGGATTAACTAGCCTTACTTTCTCTTCCCTCTCCAGTCTCAATGATAATATGAGTATTATTCGCTTTAAAGGCGGATTAATATTGAAAATCCTATACTTCTTCAATTTTTATGATTAATAGTTTTCGAGTAATCCTCTTTCTGTATACTGATTGAAAACGAATCACTGAATCTTGAAATGTTAAGGAGCACATATTTTTTCAGTACTTAGTGAGTTAAAAACCGAAAATGCTTTCGGTATGCAAGACTCTCAATATTCGGAAACCATAACTGATAATTGCAACCAGTGGTCGTTATATTCATATCAGCATATATATATATATATATATATATATATATATATATATATATATATATATATATGTGTGTGTGTGTGTGTGTGTGTGTTATTACATGAAGCTGTGCGTCCGGCTAGTCGCGCGTCTTTCATGATCAATCGGTTTCGTTGGCACTGAGCGCAAAATCATTGTTCCTTGAACACAACCGATTTCTTTTGGCAGTAAATATCAACTTTTCATGCCTGTAATGATGCTTATAGACTGAATTTTGTTCTTCGTAAATAACCGCTTCACAATGGATGTAGTATCCCTGATAATAGAAATGCAGTAACCAGTGATCTTTACGAGATGAAATTGCGAACTTTAAAAACTTTTATGTTGTCAGTATGATGATAATAATCACGAGTGTCGTTTTTTTTATTTCAGAGGGTGTGAAGGCAAAGGTATACTTCCGCGCGCGGCCCCAGGAGGTGCACGGCCACGAGTACCTCACGGTGGAGGACCTCAAGATGGACTTTGCTGTGCGCAGCATTTCCATGGGCGTTGAGAATCTGCATAACGGAAACACCGTGCTGCGTAAGTTCAATAGTTCGCAAAAACTTTGCGTTAATATATGAGCATTCAAGCAATCCTGTGTGTTCCCAGAAAAAAGTGTGGCTCGAACATTGCAGAATCACTGCAAGGTGATTATCATTTACTGATATATCATTTTTGCATATGATAAATCGCAAGAGTGATAAATATTCTAATAATTTCGCCATAAAGCAGGATCAATCTCACTGTGGTAATACAGAATTCATAAAGTGGTAGACACACAGCATTGTTGCAACCTATATCAGTCATGCAAGTGCCAACCGATATGGAGCAAGAAAAGGGAGGTTAATATTTAACTTCTCCACAACGCTGAGGTTATTAAATGCCAATAAGGATATGGACTGAAATTGTACTGCACTAAATTCTTATGTGCTTTCTTGTAGTTCTTCTAAGCCATATGTTCACATCAAAGCAGTCATTTCAACATTTTTGTATTTTATTTTTTAATATTGTTTGAAAGCTTAGTGTCTAATTTGATATACAGATAAAATGCTGAGAGTGGCCGCTAGGGTATCAGATTTTGAAATATGAAACCTCAAAAAATGAAGTATGTTTATCCTTCGTTAACTAAGAGAAATCATTGTTAACAATGATTGTAACAATGGAGACGTACGGCACCGAAATACATGCCCTCGAAATTCGAAATGTAAGCTATGGTGTACCGTATACCGTTGATGTATTTTCTAGAGCCGCAGTCTTCAGAAAATGCTAGCTACAAAGTTAATTTGTGTACTTGTAACATAACGCTCAAGATACAGTACAGGGAAAGTTTACGGTTCTGGCCATTTCATCTTCCAAGCATACAAATTAAAGCCTTTCGCTTTCCTTTCCTGTCTGTAAGTGAATGTTAAAATCAAGAACTGCTATAGGGTTATTGACAAGATATTCAATAATAGAATGAGTCAAGCGGAACGTACGGGTATGTAATTTGTAAATATTTCGTGAAAATTGGCTGGACTATGATGAGTGCGGGAGGGGACTGCCAAGGGGGAGGTTACCATGAGAAAAAGATTGAATAATCTACGAAAGGATAACGTTCTACGAGTCGGGGCGTGGAATGTCAGAAGCTTGAACGTGGTAGGGAAACTAGAAAAGCTGAAAAGGGAATGCAAAGGCTCAATCTAGATATAGTAGGGGTCAGTGAAGTGAAGTGGAAGGAAGACAAGGATTTCTGGTCAGATGAGCATCGGGTAATGTCAACAGCATCAGAAAATGGTATAACAGGTGTAGGATTCGTTATGAATAGGAAGGTAGGGCAGAGGGTGTGTTACTGTGAACAGTTCAGTGACCGGGTTGTTCTAATCAGAATCGACAGCAGACCAACACCGACAACGATAGTTCCGGTATACATGCCGACGTCGCAAGCTGAAGATGAACAGATAGAGAAAGTGTATGAGGATATTGAAAGGGTGATGCAGTATGTAAAGGGGGACGAAAATCTAATAGTCAGGGGCGACTGGAATGCAATTGTAGGGGAAGGAGTAGAAGAAAAGGTTACAGGAGAATATGCACTTGGGACAAGGAATGAAAGAGGAGAAAGACTAATTGAGTTCTGTAACAAGTTTCAGCTAATAATAGCGAATACCCTGTTCAAGAATCACAAGAGGAGGAGGTATACTTGGAAAAGGCCGGGAGATACGGGAAGATTTCAATTAGATTACGTCATGGTCAGACAGAGATTCCGAAATCAGATACTGGATTGTAAGGCGTACCCAGGAGCAGATATAGACTCAGATCACAATATAGTAGTGATGAAGAGTAGGCTGAAGTTCAAGACATTAGTCAGGAAGAATCAATACGCAAAGAAGTGGAATACGGAAGTACTAAGGAATGGCGAGATACGTTTGAAGTTCTCTAACGCTATAGACACAGCAATAAGGAATAGCGCAGTAGGCAGTACAGTTGAAGAGGAATGGACATCTCTAAAAAGGACCATCACAGAAGTTGGGAAGGTACAAAGAAGGTAGCTGCGAAGAAACCATGGGTAACAGAAGAAATACTTCAGTTGATTGATGAAAGGAGGAAGTACAAACATGTTCCGGGAAAATCAGGAACACAGAAATACAAGTCGCTGAGGAATGAAATAAATAGGAAGTGCAGGGAAGCTAAGACGAAATGGCTGCAGGAAAAATGTGAAGACATCGAAAAAGATATGATTGTCGGAAGGACAGACTCAGCATACAGGAAAGCCAAAACAACCTTTGGTGACATTAAAAGCAACGGTGGTAACATTAAGAGTGCAACAGGAATCCCACTGTTAAATGCAGAGGAGAGAGCAGGTAGGTGGAAAGAATACATTGAAAGCCTCTATGAGGGTGAAGATTTGTCTGATGTGATAGAAGAAGAAACAGGAGTCGATTTAGAAGAGATAGGGGATCGAGTATTACAATCGGAATTTAAAAGAGCTTTGGAGGACTTACGGTCAAATAAGGCAGAAGGGATAGATAACATTCCATCAGAATTTCTAAAATCATTGGGGGAAGTGGCAAAAAACGACTATTCACGTTGGTGTGTAGAATATATGTGTCTGGCGATATACCATCTGACTTTCGGAAAAGCATCATCCACACAATTCCGAAGACGGCAAGAGCTGACAAGTGCGAGAATTATCACACAATCAGCTTAACAGCTCATGCATCGAAGCTGCTTACAAGGATAATATACAGAAGAATGGAAAAGAAAATTGAGAATGCGCTAGGTGACGATCAGTTTGGCTTTAGGAAAAGTAATGGGACGAGAGAGGCAATTCTGACGTTACGGCTAATAATGGAAGCAAGGCTAGAGAAAAATCAAGACACTTTCATAGGATTTGTCGACCTGGAAAAAGCGTTCGACAATATAAAATGGTGCAAGCTGTTCGAGATTCTGAGAAAAGTAGGGGTAAGCTATAGGGAGAGACGGGTCATATGCAATATGTACAACAACCAAGAGGGAATAATAAGAGTGGACGATCAAGAACGAAGTGCTCGTATTAAGAAGGGTGTAAGACAAGGCTGCAGCCTTTCGCCCCTACTATTCAATTTGTACTTCGAGGAAGCAGTGATGGAAATAAAAGAAAGGTTCAGGAGTGGAATTAAAATACAAGGTGAAAGGATATCAATGATACAATTCGCTGATGACATTGCTATCCTGAGTGAAAGTGAAGAAGAATTAAATGATCTGCTGAACGGAATGAACAGTCTAATGAGTACACAGTATGGTTTGAGAGTAAATCGGAGAAAGACGAAGGTAATGAGAAGTAGTAGAAATGAGAACAGCGAGAAACTTAACATCAGGATTGATGGTCACGAAGTCAATGAAGTTAAGGAATTCTGCTACCTAGGCAGTAAAATAACCAATGACGGACGGAGCAAGGAGGACATCAAAAGCAGACTCGCTATGGCAAAAAAAGGCATTTCTGGCCAAGATAAGTCTACTAATATCAAATACCGGCCTTAATTTGAGGAAGAAATTTCTGAGGATCTACGTCTGGAGTACAGCATTGTATGGTAGTGAAACATGGACTGTGGGAAAACCGGAACAGAAGAGAATCGAAGCATTTGAGATGTGGTGCTATAGACGAATGTTGAAAACTAGGTGGACTGATAAGGTAAGGAATGAGGAGGTTCTACGCAGAATCGGAGAGGAAAGGAATATGTGGAAAACACTGATAAGGAGAAGGGGCAGGATGATAGGACATCTGCTAAGACATGAGGGAATGACTTCCATGGTACTAGTGGGAGCTGTAGAGGGCAAAAAATGTAGAGGAAGACAGAGATTGGAATACGTCAAGCAAATAATTGAGGACGTAGGTTGCAAGTGCTACTCTGAGATGAAGAGGTTAGCACAGGAAAGGAATTCGTGGCGGGCCGCATCAAACCAGTCAGTAGACTGATGACCAAAAAAAAAAATTCAGTGCTATATAGTCTGGACAAATGTTCACGAAACACATGTTTTAGGACCTCGAAACGTGTAAAATACTGCAAATCAGTATAACAATTGCACGTACCTTGCAAAGCTCACAGAAACCGCCGCGAAACTAAGTTTCAGCAATGTCAACACAGTGGGCCCTGTGTATTGATGATGTTGACGTAGCTATCCACAGATGCCAATACTCTAACTGTAGCTTATAGCCCTTCCCCGTCTTACCCTACCTCCCCGTCTTGCGCCGCATTCCCCTACATCCTTCTGACTGGAGGTTTGAGGGACTTCGTCCTTTCAGTTATATAATAAATTTGAACAAAAAATGGTTCAAATGGATCTGAGCACTATGGGACTTAAGATCTGAGGTCATCAGTCCCCTAGAACTTAGAGCTACTTAAACCTAACAGACCTAAGGACATCACACACGTCCATGCAAGAGGCAGGATTCGACCCTGCGACCGTAGCGGTCGCGCGGTTCCAGACTGAAGCGCCTAGAACCGCTCGGCCACCAGCGGCCGGCAAATTGGAACGCCTACCGCTGTCCGTACGATCTTTTTTATTATATGGCTACCAGTTTCAGTGCTTCCGTACACCGTCTTCAGGCCTTAACTGACGCTGAGGGGACGTAGGCGATTTGTGTTAAACCCCTCAGCGTCAGTTAAACCTTGAAGATGATTACTGAATCATCGAAACTGGTAGCCATATAATGAATAACATCGTAAGGACGGCTGTTGGTGTTCCATTTTATTACATTACTGGTCTCGAACTTACGAGTATTACAAATCCATCTTACTATTTTTTTTTCTACTGGGGCCTCGTTCTGTAGTCGTTTTCGGTTTCGTCCAGTAAGATAAACAAACAGTTTTTCATTCATGATTCGACCAACTTGCGAGGCACCTTTTTTTTCATTTCGACCATCACAGAAACATTTACGAAATGGTTTTAAAGTTAACGATCCGCGAAATTAGGCAAAAACTTACGTGGCGTATATTTCTGTTTGACAAATACGTACTGTATTTTTGTTAACGCATTTAAAATTAACAGATTTTTGTACGTGTGCTATGGGACTGCTTTTTATTCCCCGGCAACTGCTTCAACAGTTCGTGTAAAACTCAGCTTGCCCTATCCCCACGCGATATGCTGCGAGCCTAGGATGAAGGGCAACAGGCAGATTTAGCATTGCTAGACCTCCTGAAAGCGTCTGGCACACTATAACGATTGTACAAGCATACGGAAAAGGCTCCTAGATATGTGAGAGGCTCTAAGATTTGTTAAGTAATAAAATCCAGTACACTGTCATAGGCGGCGAGTGTTTACGAGGGACAAGAATGTCCTCAAGAGTGCCCCAGGGAAATGTAATTAGACCAATCTTATTTTGTATACACATAAACAGTCTGACAGACAAGGTGAGCAGCAGTCTGCGGCAGTTTGCTGATGACGCTGTGATGTGCGGGCAGGTGTCGTCGCTAAGTGACTGAAGGAGGATACAAAATGGCCTTCACAAAATTTTTAGTTCATCTACTGAATCTCAGATTGCTGTAAATGAAGAATCATGTAAGATAATGAAGATGAGCAGGGAAAACAATCCATAATGTTCCAATTCAATATTAATAGTCTACTGCTTGAAACAGTTTCGTCGATTAAATATCCAGGCGTAACGTTGCAAAGCGGTGTGGAACGGAACGAACACGTAAGAACGGTAGCATGGAAGGCGATGGTGGACGTCGGTTTATTTGGAGAATTGTACGGAAACGTGGCTCATGTGTAAAGGAGGCCGCGTATAGAACAATAAAGTGACCCATTCTTGAGTATGCACGAGTGTCTGGTATGCCCACCTCGTCGGTCAAGGGAAAACGTCGAACCAATACAGGGGCAGGCTGCTAGATTTGTTACCGGTAGGTTCTATCAACACGCGAGTATTTACTCAAATGCTTCTTGCACTACAATGTAAATCTCTGGTGGGCTGCCTGGAGCATCCCCAGATACCTCTTCGGCCTGTAATCTCGTCGACTGGAATGGAATTGTCTTCAGTGATGAATCCCGCTTCGAAATGAGCCCCGATGACCGGTGAAGACATATCTGGAAGTCCCGGACGGCAGTGGGATATCTACCCTAATTTTTGCCCGCCATACGGCCGGACAACCAGGAGTGATGATATGTGGTGCCATTTCTAATCCTAGCAGGACCCGTTCGGTTGTCATCCGCGACAGCCTTCCGCACATCAGTATGTCGACGATATTCTATAGCTCGTTTGTTTGCCCTTCACAGCAAGCCGTCCTGGGGTTACATTTTAGCAAGATAAAGACCCCTGCACATAGCCAGTCTCTCTATGTGCTCGTGCTTGCCAAACCCTACCTTGGACAGCAAGATCGACGAATCTCTCCCCAGTTGAGAACGTTGGAGATTTATGGGCAGGGCTCTCCAACCAATTCGATATTTCGACGATCTAACGCTCCAATGGGACAGAATTTCCACGATATCCCTCAGGAGGACATCCAACAGGTCAGTCTCCCAACGCTAAACTGAATAACGGCTTGCATAGGGGACAGAGGTGGAATAATACGTCATTAACTTTCGCACTTTGTGAAGCTGTTTCATCCAATTTTTTTGAAATTTTAATCGTTTTTTTTTGCCCGCACATGTGCATGTGCATCACATACGCCAATTTCCGTCTTGCGCTGATGCTTGGATCTTCGTCGATACACATAGAACCGTACCATTCGCATAATTCTTTCGTGTTGTCCTTTTCTCTCTTTCTTTTTTCCCCTTAGAGTGTATACAAACAATGAAAGGTTTGGTCTGTAGGTGTGCACTGTCTAAATAGGCCTACTATGCGACTGTCAAAGCGTCGTCAAATGCACATGTCCAATGCTGAGTCTGAACTTCGTATCATTTACAGTAAATTATTTTACGGATTTTCTGTGACCTGTCGGTATTCAGACTTTATGGTAGAACATTACAGAAACCTGAGATGGCAATTATAAGTCCTAAACCAACTGTTTCAACAGATAGTCACTACATTTTGTGCGATTCAAGCATTCTTCCAGTATTCAATCAGAGTGTATAACTGAAGCACTAAAGTTATTTCCGTATTAGGAAAGATTCGTGCAAGTATGATGAGGTATGACGATTGTTAGGTATTAAAAAAAGTACAGTGTTGAGTCCTGTTCTGTTAGACCATTCGTAATTTGCCTCGTGTTTTCATTAATGGGAGCTATAACTGTAATATCAGATCTTCTGCTATGACGAAACGGCTCAGCTGTACGTCATCTGCAGAAACGTGGCAGTTACGTTGAGAGAGTACAGAATATGTACACAGACAGCAGGTGAAAAATAGCACATGTGACGTCACTTGTGCCTTCTCTACTGTTGCAGAGGCGGCACTGAACCTGTTCATCAACTCTAACGCTCAAGAGCTTCTGACGGAGATGAAGCCCGACCTGAAGCGCAAGCTGGTGCTCATCATGCGGGCCTTCCTGGAGAAGCTCTTCTCCAGGATCCCGTACGGAATGTGGCTGACCGACTAGCCGGCACCGCCTCAGCGGCGTCTGCGCTGCACAGACTGGAGGCTGCGCCTCATCACACCTCTTCACTTTCACCATCAACTTAATTTATTGTATTACACAGTTTTTTCAGAGCTCTGCTCAGTTAGCAAAGTACTGAGAATTGTTACAGTATGTCGGACATTCATTGTGGCAACAATAGCGAAAGATTTTTAATCGAAATACATTAACAAAATTTGATAGACGTATGGTGTTACGTAGCAGTACCGTATTCAACTGTGACACCTGCTGACGCACGTAATAGCCTGTGCTTGTACTGATATGCATTATGGGATAGCTTTAACAGCTGTAAGCCTGCTGAACTTATTACATTATGTGAGGAGAACAAGAGATCTTGTTTCCAATAACAGCTTCTCTTGTCATATTTGTCTCTCTTAGCCAACCTGTTAATGAGACCTTCACAATACTTAATTTTTGCAGAAGATCCTGCCATGAGATGATAAATCTAAAGTTAAGAGACATATGATATTTGTACCAAATGCTTTTGTATACAGTTCCGAGTCTCCCAAAGACAAGGTAAAATACATCGCTATAAATATTTTGCAAATGTAATTAATATTTATACACTCTGTATGATAATATTTAATAAAATAATATTATTGCCTTTTTGTATATCTTCTATTTTTCTTTGTCATTAACTGATTATATTTTTCTTATTGTCTAACAAGGAACCCTGAGTACGAGATGGCAAGTTTAACTCTGGTATGGCTCATTTGAAAGTGTTGTGTTAACAATTACGATAGGAAAAATATTATTTGCTAATAACTCACCATGTACATCAAAAGGGCGACAGAAAGTAAGTATCCAGGAGGTGCAGAGATCAGTCTTCTATGGGATGTATGTTTTACACTTCACAAAATGGACATCCATGAAATGCTCAAAACAAACCATTAACTTGCACCATTAACGACGAATGAAAAATGGCACGCCGTAGTGTTCACAAAGATTCGCACCATCGAGATGAAAGGAGAAATCCTCCGGAGCTACAAGCCGTGCAAGGCATTCAACTACGTATTCACACTTAAAGAACGTATGCAGAATCATATTGGTGTAACTGTGTGGTGAGAACTGATGGAATGTGATGGTATGCAACCAAATGCGAAACAGTGTGTGATGGAGCTTATCGTGAAACTGGGTATGCTTTAAGGTGGAGCTGCAGATATTGCCATAATATGTTTTATATGTAGGAAAGAAACGAATATCCAGAGGCTGAATTCGTCCAGTGGTAGTGGATCCAGGTGGTATGAACTGCAGCACAATAAATATCCAGGCAGTTTACCATACAGATCAACAGCCGATGTAAGTTGATCTCGATATGACTCCCTTGGTACTTCCGTCTTCCAGGGTTCCTTTCATATGCATTTCCCCTTCAAAGTCCGACTGGTAGGAGTTGAAAACAAATTTCCTACTGAACGACGTAATAAATTTATCTCGTTTACAGATATTCTGGCCAATTCCGCAGTTTGCTGTGCTTCGTCAGGTAGACGCTTAGTCTGAAATTTCGTTATCTTACGTCTTCCAATTCTGTAGCGTTGTTTGAAGTTATGCAACCTTCCATTGCTTCCCCTGAAATCACTGTCGCCCGCGGTTTCATGTGCATGGCGTAGTAAGTCACTAACATGCACATCCTGTAAATTGGATCGAGCATCCTTGAAACGCGCGAACACGTTTTTGTGATAAGGGCGTCCTGTACTCCCTTCAATATCTCTAGTTTTCCTTATACGCTATGCAGTCATATTGCTGCGGACTTTTTCGAAATCTGTTCATAATTCTTTCTCACTATGCTGCGAATGATCTTCCAAGTACGTAATGATTTAGTATCCTCTGTTAATAGGGAAAGCTAATCAATAGAGTTACCCTTTCTAAAAGATTTGACCGCGTGTTGTGTATAATCAATAAGTAAATCAGACCATTCAATCCTTCCCTGAGAGCTTACCCAGCGTTTAGAAACAAAAGCAGTACGAATAGTGTTATATTGAAGCTTGGACAACTCAATTCCAACTTCATTTAGTGGTTTAAAATATGTGCTAACGGTCGCCAGGCAATGAAACAATGAAGTATTGGAAAAGGAGAAGTATGATTATTGCCTACTTTATTGCTACTGTTTCAGTTGCTTCTTCAAATAAATATTACTCCACGTAAACTATATTGTTGCAGGCACTGAAATTTCATTTTGACTACTCCACCCTTATACATTACATTTTTAAAAGAGAAAAAGACCAGTAGATAACTTCAATGAAGATAAAAAACTTTTGGCCAGGGGGGCTTTTAGAAAAGCACTTTCCATAACCAATAAACTTAAATACTAAAATACTTAGATACTAAAGCACACAATTTTTATACTTAACATTTCACTTCAAGAAAACCTCTTTCTTACTGGAATTTACTTTCAAAAGTTATTACTCTCATTATTTACACAAACACAATTTAAATGGTGCCTCTTTATATTGAGTTGGCACTTCATAAGTCCGTAAAACAGGGGTGAATGATTAGGATGAAATAACAGAGTGAACCAGTTCACTTAATGTTCAAGAATGATTATTCACTAATGAAACACAGTTTAAATTAATGGTTCACGCTGTACAAAAGTAGAAAACAAAAAATCCTATGTGGTAGCTATAGGCCTGGGTATGGCGAACAATTATGGCAGCGACACTACCCACAGCACGGCCTGCAAGTATCTTCCTGTAAGGGCTTAATTTCTCTTCCTGGCGTCGTTCAATTCTACATACAGTAGCCCAACGATTCGCTGCTTTGCCGCAAGTCGTTTGGAGTCTTCATCAGAGACATTTTTGCGTAAATTTGCAGGCAAAGCTTCTCCTGTTCCACAAGGGTGCCGGCTGCCTACGGTCTGTGTGACTTACTTCCCGCGCTTGCTATAGGTTGCACGCCAATTCGCCCTTGCCACCTTTTCCACTTTGCAGAGCCACTTTCGTTTCAAACAAGAGCACACTGGCTTTTACATAACACCTATCTGTTGCATTGTTCCTAAGCGTGACCATTTCTTACAATTGTCAAATTTACATCAACAGTTTACACATACAACTATTTTTAAAATGTCATCAGGAAATTATTTAACGTAATAAACAATTTACATAGTATTTTACATACATTACTCACACAATGCAAGGAGCTTCAAACTCCAGTATAGCACACTTTACTTTATATATACAGAGAACATAGAAAATTTTAAAGCAAAAAACTATAAAAAAAACAATATAACTGGAGACGGCCTTTCTGGCTTACTGTTCGACAAGGATGATGAAATATATAGCTTGACACCTGATTCAATATCCCTTTTTCCTGTTAAGTACGAGGGTTGTCTTTTAAGTAAGGGCCGTTTTTATTTTTTAAAAAAGATACAAATACTTTTGTAAAAAACTTTTATTTTCTGATTCTAGACACTTTTACCTATTTTTCTACATAGTTGCCTTGTTTATTTAAGCACTTGTCATACCGTACAACTAGGTTTTTAATTCCCTCTTCAAAGAATTCGGCCGCCTGCTCCGACAGCCAAGAGTCACGGCCGCTTTCACTTCATCGTCGTCATTGAAGCGCTGCCCGCCAAGATGGTGTTTAAGGTACCGGGAAAGGTGAAAATCGCTAGGAGCAAAGTCGGGGCTGTATGGTGCATGGTCTAAAACTTCCCAGCCAAAAGAATCAATCAAATCCCGAGTCTTTTGAGAGGTGTGAGGCCTAGCGTTATCGTGCAGGAGCACGATAACTCCTTTTGTCAGCATGCCGCGCCTTTTGTTTTGAATTGCTCTGCGGGGCTTCTTTAGAGTTGCACAGTAGGCACCTGAGTTGATCGTCGTTCCTCGTGGCATAAAGTCCACTAGCAAAACACCGCCGGTCCCAGAACACAGTTGCCATAATCTTGCGCTTTGACAGCGTCTGTTTGGCTTTGACCTTGACGGGTGAGGTTGTGTGTCGCCATTCCATCGATTGTCGCTTGCTTTCGGGAGTGATATGGGATACCCATGTTTCATCTCCAGTGACAATTTGACTCAATATGTCATCCCCTTCTTCCTCGTGACGAATCAAAAAGTCCAATGAAGTGGCAAATCTCTTCCCTTTGTGGTCCTCTGTGAGGAGTCTGGGTACCCACCGAGAACACAGTTTTTTAAAGTTTAGGTTTTCAGACACAATTTTGTACAAAACCGATCTTGAAACTTGTGGAAATTCCAAAGAAAGAGTGGAAATTGTGAATCTTCTGTCCTCACGAATCTTTGTTTCGACTGCAGCCACCAAATCATCTGTGATCACAGAGGGCCGGCCTGAGCGTTCTTCGTCATGGACGTTTTGACGGCCATTTTTAAGCTCTCTAACCCATTGACGCACTTTACCTTCACTCATTGCATTCAAGCCATAAACTTCTGTTAACTGACGATGAATTTCTGCAGCTGATAGGCTTCTCGCGGTCAAAAAACGTATCACTGACCGTATATCACACGCGACGGGCGATTCAATAATCGTAAACATTATAAAGTAGCACAGCGATACGTACACGTCAGTTACAGAGCTGCAAGCTGCATCAGTGTGAACGGGAAGGATGCCGGCAAGTGGCTCGGTGGCTTGTTGCGGCGTCCGCGCGAACTACGGGACTATGCGCGCGAACGGCCCTTACTTAAAAAACAATCTTCGTACATATCATCATTGTACTACCCATGTACCTCGTCTGCATAGCCGAACGTATACGACACCTCACATTCCACCGGTCACCTTACAGAAACACTAATATTTTAGGTACCGCTTCTTACTGACTCTGTGAAATTCCTTGGTTTCCTTTTCGACGAAATGCTATGTTTGGCAACTGTTGTTGTAGACATAATGCTGTGCTTGCTTTGTCTATCGTTGCCATTGCTCTTCTTTGTATCAACACCACTAGCACTGTAGCACTGCTGTGAACTACTCGTCGAATGAGTCGTTCAGCTGCACTCCATAGCCTCACGCTGTGCTCATCCTAGGATCCTTCAGTCCTGATGCCATGAACAACCGACGCGTGGCTGCATGGCAGACAGTATGTGGGACGTCCAATGCAGTCAACATCATTGGCGTTTTGCGATCTTGCACTGAAGGGGGTCCTTGTAAGGCTCATCACTGTGACAGTAGTAACATACACATACAAATCAACTCATAGAAACGAAACATGCTGAAGAGACAATGTTTACACGAAGTATAAAGAGGTAGTAGTTTACACCAATCACACTTACACAAATCGCCAGAACAACCAGACATACACCAAGGATCAGGGAAGTACCATTTAGAATGTTAAGACTATGCAAAATTTCATTCATCTATGAGTGAAGAGTATAATGATGGTTTGTTCAAGTCAAAGACGGCGTTAACAGGTTTTCTTCTACTAAATCAGATACTCTGCAACACCAGGTTGCCGAATGTGAACAGCCACCATCCACACAGTCGAGTACCACAGGCTGCCGCAGGTCCGGCCCATTAACAGAGCTTTCCATGGAGATAAAATGAGAATAATCCGGATCAACGGGCACAAGCTGGTTTGTTTTCAACCGAACCTCCAGCAGCTGCCACGGCACCAGGTGGCGCCAGCCTTATCACAAGAGATTTAAGCATTGTCGCAAATAATTCTGCCATCGTAGCATCGCTCCATGTGCCGCCTCCGGTATATTTTTGCCGGCCGAATATTTAAGTCCCCACCCTTTCACTCTGCAGGCAGTTCACACTCCGATCTTATGCCAGCCACATTTAGCAACCCATCAATCGGTGTTCATACAAGCCCGTATCTACGTCACACAATGGGCCCATGCTGGCTACGCCTAGCAGACCGTCAGTCATAGTACACCCAGCTGAGCCAAATGAGGGACTCATCCGAGAAACATCGAGTAGACTATAGCTTACTGCTGCCAAGGCCTCATGGACTTCGGATTACAACATAGCGTGAGTACATCACAGTCACCATCGCTAATGGCGTCAGGGATTTCAGTCTTCGTCCATCCTCAAGAACCCTAAGCTCAGTATCATCTAGTACTGTCATCAGAAGATCGAAACAAATTGCAAAACCAGATGGCAGTTATAAGAGTCGAGGGACATGAAAGGGGAGCAGTGGTTGGGAAGGGAGTGAGACAGGGTTGTAGCCTCTCCCCGATGTTATTCAATCAGTATATTCAGCAAGCAGTAAAGGAAACAAAAGAAAAGTTCGGAGTAGGTATTAAAATCCATGGAGAAGAAATAAAAACTTAGAGGTTCACCGATGACATTGTAATTCTGTCAGAGACAGCAAAGGACTTGCAAGAGCAGTTGAACGGAATGGACATTGTCTTGAAAGGAGGATATAAGATGAACATCAACAAAAGCAAAACGAGGATAATGGAATGTAGTCGAATTAAGTCGGGTGATGCTGAGGGAATCAAATTAGGAGATGAGACACTTTAAGTAGTAAAGGAGTTTTGCTATTTGGGGAGCAAAATAACTGATGATGGTCGAACTAGAGAGGATATAAAATGTAGAATGGCAATGGCAAGGAAAGCGTTTCTGTAGAAGAGAAATTTGTTAACAACGAGTATAGATTTAAGTGTTAGGAAGTCGTTTCTGAAAGTATTTGTATAGAGTGTAGCCATGTATGGAAATGAAACATGGACGATAAATAGTTTGGACAAGAAGAGAATAGAAGCTTTCGAAATGTGGTGCTACAGAAGAATGCTGAATATTAGATGGGTAGATTACATAACTAATGAGGAGGTACTGAATAGAATTGGGGAGAAGAGTAATTTGTGGCACAACTTGACAAGAAGAAAGGACTGGTTGGTAGGACATGTTCTTGGACATCAAGGAATCACAAATTAATCATTGGAGGGCAGCTTGGAGGGTAAAAATCGTAGAGGGAGACCAAGAGATGAATACACTAAGCAGATTCAGAAGGATGTAGGTTGCAGTAAGTACTGGGAGATGAAGAAGCTTGCACAGGATAGAGTAGCATGGAGAGCTGCATCAAACCAATCTCAGGACTGAAGAGAACAACAACAACAACAGTGACAATTTTACATTCATGTTTCAGTAACGCGTCGCCCTAGAACTGGTAGAAAGTTGTCTAGGAATTTCCCATTTCGCAGGTCTTTTTGCTCATTTAAAACTTTCTCTGACTGATCTTTTAGATTTATGCAGATTTCTATTCCTTCCATTACATCCATGACTTATCCTTTCTGTGGCTTATGTAATATTTCAAATGCTCCATCTATATTAGGTATTTTGTGGTTAGTGTCTTTTAAGTGTGCAGCAAATGTGGATGGATTATTGTCGTGTGTTCTTTAAATCGTGTACCAAATTGTCTTCCTGTTTTTCCAACATAAAATTTTGGGCATTCTTCACAATTAAAATAGTAGATTGCTGATTGCGGAAACGGCTTGGATTTTCGTGGTATGTGTCTTAACAATCGGTTTAGATTGTTAGTGGTTCTATAACTGGTGTATAGTATTGTATCTTTGAAACATAGAGTAATTTTGTCGGAAATAATACCTAGATATGGTCTTACAAGAATTTTTTTTCATGTGGTTGGTTTTTGTCTCTAGTTAAAGTTATTTCGTCTATGGGACTGCCATGTGTTTGGTTGGTTTTCTGTTTGAATAACATGTCTACTATCTCTTTAGGATAACCATTGCTTATAGCTACATACCGGAGAAAATCTAGTTCTATCCCAATTTTTCTTTTTTCAGTGGTAAGTTGTTTAGTCTATGTAACATAGAATGAAAATATGCGAGCTTGTGTGATCTCGGGTGTCATCACTGGCTGTGGATAATTATGTCTGTTGTCGTTGGTTTAGGAAAAATATCGAATACATGTTCAGCCTTTTTCGTTTGAAATTTTTAAATCCAGAAAGTTTATGCTCTTATTTTTTTCTCTTTCCATAGTGAAAGTATTTGCACATTGCACATTGCACATTGCACTCATCTCTTGAACCGTCGAATAGGATTAAGTTGTCATGGGCGTATCTATAGTAATAAACGATTTTTTTTGCTGTTTGAGTGAAACTGTTGAAAAATTTTTCTTGTAAGGTGTTAATGAAAATATCAGCTAAAATACCTGCTAGACACGAGCCCATTGCTACACCATCTTTTTGGAGACAAATTTTGTTTTGAAATAAAAAATAATTGTACGAAGTGATTAATTGTAGAAGTTCTATTATTTCACAAATTTCTCCTTGAGTGATTGTGTTATATTTGAGAAACTCGTTTTTAATTATTTCTATAGTTTCTGTTACTGGAGTGTTTGTGTACAAGTAGGATGTATCGAGCGATAAGAGTATTGTACTTTCTGGTATTTTTAATTTCTTAATTGTACTAACAATAATGTAACAACCGATTCGTTCAGTTGTTAAAATGGTTAATAGCCAAGCACATGTAATAGAAGAAATAGAAATCTACATACACCTAAAAGGTCAGTCAAAGTTTTAAATGAGCAAAAAGACCTGCGAAATGGGAAATTCGTAGACAGCTTTCTACCATTTCTATGAAGCATAAATGTAAAACTATCTCTACACTCATTAATAAATATGACTGTAATGCGAAACATCAAGCAACCAACAGCAGTTTTTACTAGATTCTCGTGGTTCTCAGTACTATCTCATTAGAATACTGTGATAAATGTGATATATATAAGATCTTTGGACGAACTATTCAAAAATGACGTGCTCCTACAATAACAGAACAAATATTTACAAGTTATTTTAAAGAAATTATATACAGTCATATTTACACCATTGATGAACGATAATTAAATATAACTGAGAACAAAAGCATATGCAGGTTAAGTAGCAAAATTCTGTAAAATAATTATAATCTTCATAGTGTTAAGTATGATATGTATAAGAGCTTTGCAAAAACTGCTCGTAAGTAACGTGCTTCTAAAATACCGTGAACACCTCGAACTAATTTATGAGCATGATATGATGTCTTAGGACGTATATGACAGAATCTGTTACCGAAAAATCATCCATAAAGTAAATTATAATGCGCCTAGTATATCTAGAGATATGACTTATTCCTACATCAAAATCACAGGTGTTCCTAATGTATCCAATGTATGAAACATCTGTTTTAGATAATTGAAAATTGCCTAAGGCCGAAATTGTACAATCGTACAGGAAAGATAGAAAATGTCAGATCAAGGGTTCAAAAAATCATTCAAAAATACAGTAATACTGATACTAAGTTATCAGTAATTACACTGTTATCAAATACTACCATTGACACATATCACGATGAGATGTATGTTACAGGTTAGTAAACGAATGTATGAACATCATCTTCCTCACATAGTCCACCCACTACACATACATTGAACTTTGTACGATGCATCTATGAGAGAGAAACTGAGACGCACATGTCTCTTGTACTTAAATATCTTATAAATTGCCTTGTCTGAGTTGTAGGCACTTTCGGCTGTTGCGCAGAAATTACTTTGTTATTCACATCGCAACAGATAAACGAACTAATTGACAGCAAAACACAACAGTAATTAAAACTTTGAACATAGCTGCTAAGGTTCAGTGACCGTTTCAGAATTATATTAGAACAAATAAGCCCTCGGTCACAAATATTAAGTCAAAATTGACCAGGTTTCGACGCTACTATGAACGTCGTCTTCAGAATTAGACTAACTGTTCTAAAACATATTTATTTATTTATTTAGCGTATGGCAAGTACAAATCACGTTTATAGAGAAATAAGCTGCTACAATAACTTTATAACTTCGGCACTAAAAACAAGACATAAAGAATTAAATACAGCTATGTCACGAACAACATATATATAATTACAAATTAACATTTAGGTTTTTAATATATTGAACTGCACTTCCAGTCGCATCCAGGAAGTCCGTTGTTTGACCTGAGTAGGCTCTCAGAGGGCACTCTGCAATGATGTGCCGGATCGTCTGCTTCTCAGCGCCGCAGTCGCACTTTGGGGATGGTGCTCTTCCCCATTTGTGTAGAGAGTCCGCACATCGACCGTGGCCCGTCCTGATCCTGTTGAGGATGGTCCATGTTTTACGTGGTAAGCCAAAGCCTGGAGGTCTGTTCGACGGTTTCAGTAAGGTGTTTACCTGTGGTGGTGCTGATTGTTCCCATTCTACTTTCCAGCGTTCTTCAAGACGGAAACCATTTTCCTCCAGATCTTTGGCCCTTATAAGAGGTGGATGTCTAGAGCGCAATCTATCTCTGTCAATGCCATTGCTCAAAGTGTGAATCGGAAGTTGCGGGTTGTCTTGTTTTCTTTTAAATTCTCTGAGAAGCGCGTGTTTCTTCGCAAGTGAGGTGGCTCAGTACAGGTAGCCAGTGAATGGGGGTTGATTTTATTGTACCTGAAATAATCCTCATAGTTTGGCTGTGTCCACCATCTTGGTGTGAGCGCTCTTTAGCCAAACAGGGGAACAGTGCTCTGCCGCAGAGTAGACAAGTCCCAAAGCAGAGCATCGCAAGGTAGAGGCGGAGGAGTCCCAGCTGGTACCTCATAGTTTCTGAATGATATTGTTCCTAGTACGGATTTTTGCAGCAGTGTTGATGAGGTGTTGTTTGTAGCTCAGGGTTCTATCTAATGTCACTCCCAGGTATTTTGGATTTTTATTATAAGGCAGAATATTGTTATCAAAATATATCTTAAGGCGCCTGTTAGCCAATTTATTATTCAGGTGGAAACACATAGCCTCAGTTTTAGTTGGACGAGGTTGTAGTCTCCATTCACGAAAGTACGTTCGCAGCAAGGACAAGTCACTTGTCAGGACAGTCTCAGTATGCTCCATATCTCGATGTTGTGTAGCTGTGGCCCAGTCATCTGCATATCCAAACTTTTCAGATTTAGTATTAGGCATATCGGCTATATACATGCTGAAAAGTAGCGGTGCCAGGACTGATCCTTGGGGCAAGCCATTATTGAGCTTCATTGTTTTGCTCCTATAATTTCCAAGTATCATCTGGAATGGTCTGTTGCAGAGCATCTCGTTGCTAAGGTTAGCCATTTTCAAACATGGCACGATGCGGAGTAGTTTGTAAATCAGGCCTTGCCTCCATACAGTATCATAAGCCGCTGTCAGGTCTATAAATACCACAGATATTTTTTCTTGTCTTTGGAAGCCTGCCTCGATGTAGGAAGTCAGTGAGAGGACTTGATCTGTGCAGCTCCTGTTAGGCCGTAAGCTTGCTTGTTCCACAGGGATACACTTTAGGATATCTGGACTTATTCTGTTACATATAAGTCTCTCCAGTAGTTAGTAGATCATGCTAAGAAGGTCAATTGGGCGGTAGCTGTTTGGTTGGTCATTCGGTTTACCTGGTTTCAGTATCGCTATGATTTTTGCTTTCTTAAGGGTATTTGGTATTCTTCCAGTTTTCATCATGCTGGAGAAGAACTGCGCAAGCCATAATTTTGCAAATTTACCGCAGTGAATCAGAAACTCTGGATGAATTCCATCAAAACCTGGGGCTTTCCGTGGCTTGATGTCTCTCAGAGCCAGTGTTATCTCTTCGATTGAGAAGGGCTGCGAGTGTAGTGAATTGTTTCCTACTAAAGATTTCCACTTTTTAAGTTCCTTTTTAACTTTTATGGTACGAGCTCGATCGCCTGGAGCTCTAGAGGTTTTACTAATGTGCGCCGCAACTGTGTTTGGAGAAATAGAGCTGGTTGGTCGTTGGTTCCTGCTACTGCCGCCAAGCTTCCGAAGTAGTGACCACGCCTTTCTGCTTGATTTTGTGAAGTCCATTTCCTCAACAGTCTCTATCCATTTAGTGCGCCTGGCAGCGTCCACACTGTGCAATAAGTCATCTGCAATCTCCCTATCCCCATGCTCTAGCAACTGTTTATAGAGGCGCTCATTCTCTTCGTTCCACCCCGGCGCGTATTCTTTTCTAAATCCCCGGGGAATGCTGTTCTTAGCTGGGCTGATGACTGCTCCCGCAAATCTTTTGTAACTTTTATAAGTTGGAGGTATCCATCCAAGGCGTTTATCAAGTTTTTCTGAGAAAGTAGCCCAGTCCGCTTTCCCAAAGTTCCATCTGGGCCGAGGATACGAGGAAATTAGGGGGATAGTAAGGCCTATTTCTACGAGCACCGGACGATGCTGGTAGTGAGGGAAGTCCCCAAGTATTCTGCGGGAGGCTGGTATAGGTTTGTTATTAGTGTCAGCCGTAACAAAGCATAGATCAGGGTGGGTTTCAGTTCCCCATGCAGCTGACTTAAATGTACTTTGATCTTTGGCGTCAAAGATTAGCTGTGTATTGCAATCTTCAGCCCATTTCACCAAGTCTTCACCATTCGGGTCAGATGTGCGGTAATTCCACAGTTCGTGGTGGCTGTTGAAGTCACCAACATATATTGTGGGGTTAGGCAGGGGTTGTAGAACTTATGGAGGCCACGAGTGGCCTGGAGGTTTTTAGATGTTGTTTACTGTTAGTTCACCTACTTTTACAGTAACTTCGTGGATATCACATGTGGTAGATGTAGAAATAATGACTGCATCCTCTATGTCCTTTCTAACGAATGTTGCTGTACCATATTGCCTGTGATGTGTAGCACCTATTAGGTTATAGCCCGTTATTTTACCTCTTGATCTTAGCTGCTCATCGTTTTCTGTATGGGTCTCCTGGATTGCAACTATGTCAATGTTGTACAATGTTAAAATTTTATGCATGTATTGGCATTTGGCTTTACTTATGCCTCCAATATTAAGTTGGCAGACTCGTACGATCGGTCCGAGCTGTCTAATCAAGTTGCCCTCAGAAGGACACTCAGCATTCCGTTTTCTGTGAGTAATCGTGATTTGATTATGACCAGGAGATCGTTTACCGATTGTCTGGTCGCCAGTATGGTGCTAGTTCATTTAGCGTTACCCAGGGTGCACGTGTAGTTTTCAACTACGGACGCGAACTAGCTTTACACCCCCTAAAATATATTAAGTATATAATACAGTTATAAAATTAAAGTTTGTACTGACTGGAAAAGATGCAGTACTTACAAGTCACATATTAAAAAAGATCTAAGCCGGAAAGGTGACAACATGAATAGTTATGAGATGGCGAACCGCTAAGGGCTGCTCGTACTGTGAACAAGGGTTGCAACAAGACTGAGGAGCCCACTTCAGAAAGTGTGGGCAAGTAAACATGGTTTTTGCTACGAGCGCCATCTAGTAGCCGCAGAAACAAATAGGCTACTGTACATTCAAAATTAGACACATGAAATTGTGATGCAGCTGATTAAGGCATAACGTAAGCACTAATAATTGGATGCAGTTACATATTTATATGCTTTAAATAGAGGTACATTTTGTAACGTAAGAAACGTTAGTTATGACATACAAGAAAACAGCAAAGATGTGACAGGAAAACAACATTTCGGTAAACTGCATGAGGAAATCTGTATCAAAGATCAAGCCATTGCAATGGCTTTAAACAGTCGAAAAAGTTTTTATTTCGCAGCTGCAGCCGTTCGTTGAGAATGAGGCCGTCATGACGAGAGAGATGTTTGAAAATCTCCAATTCCTCTATGACATCTAACCTACGCCCCTTCTTTTCGTTATACAGAATATTGTTATCGCCTATGGCTTTAGGCACGTGTCCAGTAATTAAGAGATGATCGGCAAAGGATGAATTTAGGGGATTGGTGCCGTTCTTTCTCAAAAGATGTTCTTTATATCTGATGGTGAAAGCACGTCCAGTTTGACCTATATAATGGGAGGAGCAGGTATCGCAGATGATCTTATAAACGCCAGAACTTTCTGTAGGGGAGCGAATGGATTTCAAATTATGAATAAAGTTTCTCTTTAGATAATTATTAGTAGAGAAGGCAACATTGCAGTTGTATTAGTTGCGAAGCAGTACGAACTTTAATTTTATAAATGTATTATATACCTAATATGTTTTAGAACAGTTAGTCTAATTCTGAAGACGACGCTCGTAGTAGCGTCGAAACCTGGTCAATTTTGACTTAATATTTGTGACCGAGAGCTTATTTGTTCTAATATAATTCTGACACGGTCACTGAACCTTAGCAGCTGTGTTCAAAGTTTTACGTTTCTTACCTGCCCAGGTATCTAAGGCTGCTTCTAAATATAAAGAATTAAAAAAGGAAATTTTAAATACAAGTATGGCTGTCTATTTTAACAAGCGGTGTGAAAAAAGGGGACTTCTCCCTACTTATACAAAAGCCTACATCAATTTTTCTGTATGTAAGAAAAATCCAAAATCCTTTAGACCTATCATTGAGAATATTATTTGTAATAGGATAAAAGAGCTGTGCGCTAAAAAAGATCGTCTTAACGAAGAAGCATACAATTTGTGCTTAAATATCACAAACACTTATGTGTTAGTTATAATTTTAATATTGACGACATGTGGACGCAAATTAACGAACATCTAGAGATTTGTAAAATAGGTATAATGCAGAAACACGAGAAGAAGCTCAGCAATCTTAATAATCTAAAGAGAAACTTCATTCATAATTTGAAATCCATTCGCTCCCCTACAGAAAGTTCTGGTGTTTATAAGATCATCTGCGATACCTGCTCCTCCCATTATATAGGTCAAACTGGACGTTCTTTCACCATCAGGCATAAAGAACATCTTTTGAGAAAGAACGGCACCAATCCCCTAAATTCATCCTTTGCGAATCATCTCTTAATTACTGGACACGTGCCTAAAGCCATATGCGATAACAATATTCTGTATACCGAAAAGAAGGGGCGTAGGTTAGATGTCTTAGAGGCATTGGAGATTTTCAAACATCTCTCTCGTCATGACGGTCTCATTCTCAACGAACAGCTGCAGCTGCGAAATAAAAACTTTTTCGACTGTATAAAGCCATTGCTTGATCTTTGATTCAGATTTCCTCATGCAATTTACCGAAATGTTGTTTTCCTGTCACATCTTTGCTGTTTTCTTGTATGTCATAACTAACGTTTCTTACGTTACAAAACGTACCTCTATTTAAAGCATATAAATATGTAACTGCATCCTATTATTACTAGTGCTTATGTTATGCCTGAATCAGCTGCATCACAATGTCATGTGTCTAATTTTGAATGTACAGTAGCCTAGTTGTTTATGCGGCTACTAGATGGCGCTCGTAGCAACACCATGTTTACTTGCCCACACTTTCTAAAGTGGGCACCTCAGTCTTGTTGCAACACTTGTTCACAGTACGAGCAGCCCTTAGCGGTTCGCCATCTCATAACTATTCATGACGTCACCTTTCCGGCTTAGATCATTTTTAATATGTGACTTGTAAGTACTGCATCTTTTCCAGTCAGTACAAACTTTAATTTTATAAATGTATTACGTACCTAATATGTTTTAGAACAGTCAGTCTAATTCTGAAGGCGAAGCTCATAGTAACGTCGAAACCTGGGCAATTTTGACTTAATATTTGTGACCGAGGGCTTATTTGTTCTAATATAACAACAGTAATTGTGTAATGCCTACTACACTTCTGTATAGCCTACACTGTGTTATTATTATGATTATTATGATTATTATTATTATTATCAACATCATCAGTATCAGTGGCAAGACACAAAATATTGCAAGTATCAAGTATTAGTTGGCTGGTTGGTTTAAAGGGGAGGGGGGGGGGGGGGAAGACCAAACTGAAAGGTCATCGGTCCCTGCCAGTATTAGTCCTCCAACTTTTGTCAATATAAAAATAGGGAGTCTTCCAATCAACTGATGCGTAGGGAACATGTACAGTCCAGACATTTCAGTCTGATTGATTTTCAATAGGACTGTAGGATGCAGATGGAGCAAGTGTGGAGAAGTCGTGCAAAGGAGGCATGTTATGTAAAAAGAGTTTACGTAAGTGTGAATAGTAGGCTTTCTTTTCTCTCACTCGCGATGCACTGAGGATTACTTTATTATTCTGCATGTAATGTCAAAAGGTATGTTACAAGGCGTGTTGGTTGGTAGACGTGTCCCATGAGAGAGTATTTTACGGATAAGCGTATCTTCGAAAACGGTTCTACCGCTTGCTAGCGTCTCTGAAATGTGGAGGAGGAAATATGCAGTTTGGACCACACATATTAGGCAAGGACTAAAGGAGACAGTGTACATTATAGACAGTAAACACCAATTTAATTAACTTTATGGAAGGTGCTCAGTGTAAGCGCCGCCAGATTCGGTACATTTCGCGCATTGTCTTATGATGTCTTCCTGGACCCATGATCCTCACGCTCACCAGACCTGACACTACTGGATTTTCATCTCTGGGGATACATGTAAACCATGGTGTACGAGGTACCCATGGAGGCGTTATAAGATCTTGAGCAAATATACAAGTGTGACCTGAAGTGACTTGTGATACGCCGGGGAGTTCGGCAAGACATCATCAGGCTATACGTAAAATGTGTCGAAGTTGGTTGTGGTCTTACTAGGCATCTTGTGTAGGTAAATTAATATGTCGTTTACTGACAGTAATGTACAGTGTCTCCTTTACTCCTTGGCAGGTCTGTGTGATCCAAACTACCTACACCCTCTTCCACGGTTCAGAGACACTAGTATGGGAACGAAGCGTTTTCGAACATAACTTTATTAGCACAATCTGCTCAAATTGAACCCATCTGTCACCCACCATGCTTTGTAACGCACTCTAATCAACCAAAACATTATGACCAACGCTCAACACGACTTTTGTCAAAGTCGCTTATCTCAATAGATTTCCCCATTTGACCAAGACAATTTGACACTTAGCTGTCATTCAGTCAAGATGGTATACTCAGTGACGAAACAAAGTAGTAGGCTCTGTCAAAAATATCGACTCGTATTCAATGTGTCTAATAGTGTATTTTAATACGAGAGTATGCAATCTTAAGCAATGTGTAACACTTAAAACACTTGATAGTGGCACTTTGAAGCCGAAATCATGATTGTGTAAGTGTAAATGTAACACTGCAAATAAGCAACAGTCTAATGGCGGTACTGACTTTAAAGAAATATATTATGACTATGACCCCACATTATGAAAAAATTAGTAAAGATAAATAGCCTCTAGGACGACAGGTACGTGGATACATAGGAGAGTTTTCAGAACTTGACCGATGGAAACAAAAGAACATTGAATAAATCTCACTCTGAGTAGGACGGGTAAAGAAAAAACTTGTAGAAAATCCACATCGATAAATAAAATTTAATGCAACAGCGAAATAAATTTATATGCAGGAAAGAGTCCTGCGAAATATTTTTTCCTGAAATAGGTTGATCATATGCATTTCCGAAATGTGAAGACTGTCCACCTATGACCGTAATATAGGATGGTGTATAAAACGAGAGATCGAAGAAAGTATCTGAAGCTACAAAACTTTCCTCTTACCCTATCCTGTTTGTTGGACAGTGCTGTTACCATCTCGGTATTCAGACAGACCTTCAACTATAAAAAGGATCTTATACACAAGTATAACTATGTCACAGTTTATACAAGCATTTGTGAGGTGTCTAGGACCTATGTCGGGACTCGCTTCTTCTGGGTGTTTGGAGGGCACAAGCGTCGTCACAACATTTTGCTCGTGATCGAAGATATGATAAGGTGACTTGTTGAATCATAACTGAAGACACGAACTAAGTGAGGCAGCATAGTGTACGTTAATTTCGTCCAGGATTATCTGATATCCTTATTACGTTACATACTCCGCTTCAAAAGACTGAGACCCTCCAATAACGAAATATCACCCATTCATAATTTAGATATGCGTAGGGTCTGTAGTCACCCAAGTTAGTGCTACTTTTATTGACCCAATTTAAAAAAATGTGTCATAGAGATGACTGTCTAGAAGATCTAGCCGACTCATCAATTCGCGTCATGTGAAAAGAAGCTGCAGAGAGAGAACCAAAATTTCTGTAGAGTCGCCCTTCTTGGCCTCCATATGACGCCCCTGCAATTCGTTCCGCAATACCAGGATGCTGTTTGGGCTGCCTACACACAGGCGCTCATAGCGTCGCTAGCCTTCTGTAAATCAAAAACGTTTCACAATTTCCAGCCTCAAGATGGGTCTGTTTGGAACAAAAGACTTTTCCAATTTCTTCAGTTCGCTATCTTATTGCCTACTATATTCTCTTCAGTCACTTGTTCTATGTTCCTGCTCTCGGGTTACAATCTCCTACCTTCAGAACATGCAGAACCTTTAATATCTTTTGTGTATCTATTGCCTTTTATTGACTCTACTGTTTCCGTTTTCTTCCTGACTCTCATGTTTCTTTTTCTTGTGACTCCCTTGATGCTTGCCAGGAATTTATTTTCAATAGTATTTTTCGCCTGTGTCTTCCAAGAATTATCGACTAGTACGTGACGGGTCGCATCAATGCAGTCAGAAGACTGACTTCCTCCCCATCCTTCCCCCCTGCCCCGGGAATAGTCAGCATTTATATGGAACAGCGTGTACAAGGTAGAAATCAATATCCCAGAAATTTGGTAGCTCTATGGGGCCTAATAATAATAATCAGTCAATTGCAATGTTATAACTGAAGAAACGTGTGTACTATTTTCCTCGCTGATTTAGGCCATTAGCAAGACTATGTTTATTACACGGTAATTATTTTTAATGATTCCTGGAGTTGAATAATTTTGCGACTACTGTTATTATATAAAACTTAACACAGTCTTCGATGATTCTCGCCTTGGCACTATTCCATTTGACCTCATTTCTGGTTTTCCAGAGACTTCACTGTTTTTTGCACTGAACTCTGTTCCGTAGTCTTTCACTTGTTTTTCCAAGTGTCAAACACGTATTGATCATTCCTTTCCTCCACCTCCTCCCCCCCCCCACACACACACACTATCAAGTCAGTTACAAACAGCGCTTTCATCATATTCCCTTCTACCACTCCTTTCATAACGCGATACATCATACCAGTGATTAAATGCAGTGGTAAACTAATATCTCCTTTAGTCCAGTTTTTTGTACCGCCTAACATGCTCTCTCCTCTCTAACCTGTATACAGCTTCGGCGTCCCTGGTACATTTCTCTTAGCCTCAATATGTTATGATTACTTCAATTTTCTGTACAGAGGAAAGCTATAATCACAGCTTTCTGTATCTTAATATAATACTTGGACATGCCATAAGGCGAAAATTAGGAACATTGTGCATCTTCCTCTTCTGAAGGCATATTGCTTTTCTTGCAGCACCCTTTCTACGCTATCTCCACTTTTTTTTAAGATCTCCTCGAATATCTCTGGACAACAGCACTGTGATTTCCCTATAATTTTTACGATCTAAACCTATTTTCCTCCTTGAAAATAGGTATGTTAGCACCTCTCTTAAGAACGTTTAGTGTGTTTCTATTCCTCCATACATTCTTCATCACTCGTTACAGCCATGGCTTTCCTATCTCTCCTAATCTATTCTCTGTCCAAATACTCATTTTATCCTAGCCTGTCGCCATCCCGCCTTTCATTTTTTCAACTTCCGTTCCATATATGCTCACTTCAGGCCTACATATCTGCTTCTTTCAGTTCCATATAGATTTCGCCCCACCAATTCCCTTGAAATATTTGCATCATAGTTATTTTATTTCTCCCAGTTTCTCCATTCCTTGCTTGCTTCGTTTATCATACTTGGAATCTCTCTTAGATTTAGCCTCTTTCTTTTTATTGTCCCATACACCTCTCCCTTTTATCAGTCACAACATTTTTCATCATGCTCCTCCTTTCCTCCATTGTTTTCCTCTTTTCTGCATCCTATTTCAGGATCATGTGTTGTTCGCTTGTTTCTGATATCTTTCAAGACCATTCTTTGAAAGCCTTGTTTTCCTCCACCATTGCTTCCGCTATATCAGTATTCCACCAAGGTGTTACTTGCCATATCTCTCGTATTTCTTGTTTTTCTACATACTCTTTCCTCTTATTCTTCCACTTCCCTTTTCGACAGTTACCACCGATCCTTCTCTCATTTTGTCTCAGCCTTTGGCATCTTGGTTACCACTATTTTCCAGTACCTGTATTTATCTCTGCCTAATATTTCTTCAATTCTTATACCTTTAAGTTCTACTCCTGTGTTTCCAAATAATTCCTCTCCTTTGTTCATCCTAGGTCCATTGTTCCATTACCAGAAATGTATCACATTTCTCACTGTCTCTGATGACATTGTCTTGTATCTTAACCGTCCTCTTTATTATGCTGTCAAGGAACATGCATAAAACCATGAACCTTGTTCCTTAGCAGGCATTGTTCCTTGTGATTTTAAGGACCTGACTCGTCTTAAGCCAAAAGTAGGCGAAATTGTAGAGGACGAGACCGCGCTTTGGACAACCGAAACAGCAGAATATTGTCAAACGTATAAACAACTCGAGGGTACTGTTTTGCTCAAAATGCCTACCAGAGAGACTGTGCAAGGACCCATATAATATGAAACACGGGAGACTAAGTGAATACTTTGAGAGATCTTTAACTCGTTTCCTAGGTGACTCCTCTCCCGACAGGGATGTGTTACACGTGCTTAAAGGACACTACCGACTGATTTCAGAGAAAAACTGGTACAAGTCCCTGAACAGAATCTGTAATATTTTCTATCCGTTCTAAATTCGATTGATTGGATAGATGAGCACATCAGAAGCGATGAAATTAATAATCACAGTTCTCGAAATGGCATGACACGAGCCAGGCAATGACACCGTGCCAGCAGTACAATAACAATCATGAGCAATAAGCTGATGATCATCCTGCTGTTGCAGCTGTAATGAGAGATTTGATCTTGGCTATCAAAATGACAGAACATGGAATAATCGTAACAGTGTTAACTAGTAGTATTCCCATCAGTAGAATCAGCCAGAGTCTAATGTAAATCGTGATCATGGGATCACAGAGGAGGCACAACCTTTGACTATCAGTTTATCAAATTAGATGTCTCATTAAGCTCCCTGGTGATGGTCATGGGTTATGGTAGGACAGTTTGGATCCAGCAAGTAACCTGCTGAGATATAATGATGACACTGACATGTACGATGAATGAACAAATCATATATGTTTGGAGAGATTAGAAGATACCTTTTAGAATAACTGACAAGCAAAATCATCAAAGGTCTGCATTCTCACAGGGATATAAGAAAATACTTTCACCAGCATATATCAATAATTAATGGAGGTGGTATAAATCGACCGCAATTTTTTGCAGGGTACACTGAAGTGAAACAGGGTTTGCTGAAGTAAAACAAAACAAAAGCAAAAAGCTAGTGCTCAACTTTCATGGAATAAGTGAAATCGTATCTTATATCTGAGGATATGCTAGTGACTAGCTGCCCTACATCAATAAAAATACATTAACTTTTTATACCTGGGATTCACAGTCATGTAGAACTTTATAAAAGACATCATATTTACGCCAGTGAGTGTAATACTTTCTTTATTTCACTATTGCAATTTCGGCCTTAGGCCATTATCAAGTGCAGATTTTTGTGGCATTAAGCCATCTCAACTTAAAATGAGCTGACACATAATGACAACGACATATAAATGTTTCAGCTCATTTTAAGTTTACATGGCTTAAAGCCACAAAAATCTGCACGTTATAATGGCCTAAGGCCGAAATTGCAATAGTGAAACAAAGAAAGTGTTACAGTCACTGGCGTAAATATGATGTCTTTTATAATAAAAATGCACTTTTTATGTCGAGTAAAGAAATGTAATACGATATCTGTAGTGTTAGGTTAAGTTTATTTAAGGGGATCAGAGTCGTTTGAAATGGTCTTAATAAGTAATTAAGTACAGTCCTATGGGAACTTGAAGAGACGTATAAACCGACCTTCTATAAGACATGGTAGCTTAGTGATGGATAAGTAAACGAGTTTACAAGTTTTTGTGAGGTATGTAACTAATAAGGCAGATACTGTCTCATATGAAAATAAATATTTGTCTACCTTAACTGAAAACCAAGTAATAGCATCCACAGAAGTATAGTTAGGTAAATAGAACTATAATGATTACTCAGATAATTGCAAGCATAACTACTAACTACTGAAACAAGTAGTTACCACAGCTAGTAGCTGAGGATGTAGAATCATAAAGTGTGGACTATTTATAGCCGTGATGTCATAAGTGTTCCTTTAGTACGATGTGAAGCAAAGTAATATTTCCATCTCTTGATCCAGACTTCGTAAACTGCACCTGGTGGAAGTAATCTGACTCCTGAGCTACAGCCTCATGAATCATATGATATTTCCTTTTAATATAGGAGTGATCTCCTCATACACGAATGTGCCAAATATGAAGGTACTTATGATGACTATTACCTAATATTTTCTCTTTTAACTTAAACTGGTAATACCATAACTAACTGTGATGGCACTATAAGAGTGTTAGTAAAAGAAGTAATATACTAAAACATGGCAACGAATTATATTTGTAGTCAATGAGAATAAGTTATACTCTATTCTATAGAGTGGAACGACCAAGTAGAAACAAAAACCAGGAAAGGAAATATATTAATGAAAATGCCAAAAACTTTATAAAGATTTGGAAAAATACGAGTATTAACTTCACTAAATGATTTACTTTACATATAAGGTTGTAAATAGCAGGTAGTAGGGATTTTTAATTCATTAGTGTTAGCATATTTCAGCATTATGTTTAATGTACAGAGAGCATTCGTATTTTTAATGAACAGAGAGCATTCCAGTAGCTGGTATTACTTGCAAATACACGATAAGTGAAATCTTGATGTAAATGATACAAAAGGCTGAGAAAGCGTACAGAAGACGGTAAAGTGCATGACATTTTATTTTCTCTTATAATTCGTTATCATATGAAATAAGAAAGAAAGGAAAAGACAGAAGATTGTGAGTTCTGAATGTGTGCTGGTTGTAGCCAGCTAAAATGATGTCAATTAATATTTTCTAGTTACGTTCAATAGATAAATACTCAGACAAGGTATACTGCTGATTTACAAGCGTGGGTCTCAAATAAATAGATTGGCCACGGTTATTTCGCGATAAAATCTTCCATGTGTCTCCTTTGGTTGAGACTAGCGTCTGCACGAATTGGTGCTTCTAACATATCATTTCACGCAACTGAAAGCTGTTGAATTAAACGTCAGGGAATGAATACGTGGTACGGTCTGGCAATATATCACTAACGTGGATAGCAAATATGTTGCCATATGTTCCCATCTTCGTATCACTGAACACGAAATATTACTTCCCAAACAATCATACATTCTCACCGGACAAGCAAAAGAAAATCTAAATAGATAAATAACTGTAAGATGATGTAAAAATACTAGTTAAATTCTTAATTAGCTAGTAATTAAAACACCCTGTCAATGAGACCATACTTTATATAAAATACTCTACTAATAAGGCAAGGAAAAAAATAAACTTGATACGATTCAACTAACTAGCTCTGTATTACGCATTCAAAACTGATAGCGAAAGTGAATGAACGTGTAACAGTGACAGAAAGTGATACGACCTAACCGTGTAACCTTCTAAAAAAGCTATTTCACAATGAAAATCTCTTTTACTTACCAGTGCTGGAATGTTGATTACCACAGTTTCCCGATATCAGAGATATGTTCTACGACTTTTATACACTCCGATTTTTTTTTATAACAAGTGCTAGTTTCTCAAGACTATCTTGTACCCTCTCTATTCTGTCGTAGCCGTACTACTGAAACGATGTAATAAAAAGTTTGTGTCTTACAATGTCAATTTCTGTTAGTTCAGTTACATTAATTTGAAGATTTACTTTCTTCATTTGTATTATTAAATCTACTTCTCGTCCTCAGAAAATAGGTTTTAATGTTTTCCAGCAAATATTTGTTGTTGTTCGTCTTAACACGAAGATGCAATGAATCGGCCACAATTGTGGAAGCCGTTAGTGCTCACAGCACACTGCAAAAAAAAAAACGAACCTATCTTCATTCAGCTGCGTGATAACGAAGTTCGATGCCGACTTATAAGCATTATTTTATTGCAAACATAATTCTCATGCACAAAAGCGATTATTCGTCTTCCCACGATCAAGTATCACTGTGTTGAAGACAGGTATACAACGCAGGCTTCGTCAATTTTCGTCGCTCATCCCATCATTATTATCGCTCTTTCTCTCTTCACTACCAACAAATATTAGAAACATACTAAACGGTAAGAGCGGTTATAAAATTTAAAAAATAGACCACGGTTCTCTCACAAATAATTTGTGTTAAAATTAAATGGTTCAAATGGCTCTGAGCAATAAGGGACTTAACTTCTGAGGTCATCAGTCCCTTAGAACTTAGAACTACTTAAACCTAACTAACCTAAGGACTTCACACACACCCATTCCCGAGGAAGGATTCGAACCTGCGACCGTAGCGGTCGCGCGGTTCCAGACTGTAGCACCTAGAACCGTTCGGCCATCCCGGCCGGCGTTAAGATTAAAGTTGTCATGCTTAGGGGATAAAATAACGTCCTCATGCTAAACTCGGGAGAATTACTGGTGAATATTAATGTAAAATAACATTTTAGTATCAATTCGAAAAGCAAATCAATCGTATAGTAACATAAACTTTTCTTTCTTATATTTCGTGCGTACAGCCACTCTAATCCGAGTATATGTATCTTTTCATGTTATCCACCAAATGTGGACATCCCCACGACTTGCTGGAATCTTATCCTGAGCAGCCCCGAGATTTCCTATCCATGGTTTCCAGCAGCCTTTCCTGAATGACGGCCATTCCCTGTGTGGGCTACCATACCACTGCCGGGGCCGGCAAGTTTTTGGGGGCTACAAAATCTTAAATTTTACTATCAATCGAAAAGGGTGAATTAAAGAAGACAATGGAAGTTTTGCATAAAATAAAAAACTATAAGAATTAGTAGAGAATACAAATCATTCATAAAATCTAGTGTCTTACAGGAAATTATCTGTGGTATTTTAAAGCAGATGACAATTGAAGTGTCGGATTTCGCCACCTTGGGTGTGACTTTCAAAATAGCAAATTTTGCTAGTGACTTTGATGCCAACTCAGTCTCTACCATAAGGCTACACAACTACCGATATGTACTCACGTCACCTTGAAAACCGTTTCAGAAGCGAAAAACATTGTATTACAGAAACAAAGATAAATATCAGCAGATGATGACCTAAGAGTTCCCGTACAGGAACCTCAAACCGCAATAGCAGTATCACTGAGAAAAATACTTTGTAATAAATAAATGTAGGATAAGTAAAATATGTATTATCTGTCACATGCCATAGTCTTTCGCATGCCACCATTTATCGGTAAGTGGAGCTTAAACGTGGAAATATGCATGACGCCCTTGCCAATAATGCCATTAAATTTCTACTCGTCTCACCATGCTCATGTATTTTTTTGTGGTCTCCAGCTTCTTTTAAGTTTTCTCTTATTCCCCTTTTCTTTCTCGGGACTGAATTCATAATCAATAGATGTTAACCTAATCGAACCTTATTTTGGAGCTGTAGCGACTGAACTGTACTTCAAGAAACGTTTACCCAGTAACGTTTAAATTGTTACTTTATGGCGCAGGAAAGGAAATTACTTGAAAACTGCTTGCTTGCTTACTTACGTAAGTCATGGTCGTGGCATGTCAGTAAGCAAACCTTTTCGATATCCGACCACAGACGTACTACGGACATACTACACAAGCAGTGTCGATTTACTCGTATGCACTTTTTTGCAACAAATGAAGCATCTATATGCAAGTCACTCGCAGTCCTATAACCGTCGAACTTTTACAGCAGAAGCACCGACTATATGCTGACAGTGCGCCACTGAGCTGTACTGGTTGCTACAGGCTTCGCGCAACGATATTGTTGTCTACAGCACTGCTACTCCGTCTCCGAGGGGTGTTCCAAATTCTCCTCACCCGGTTGTCAGCAGCCGATTCGTAATGGCGTTATTTTGTGTTATTTTAACGCATATTTAACATAGAGCTCTGAATGAAAGATGCAAATGCAATTTCAAAGTTACGTCTGAGGCACAAAACATATTATTCATCTTCCCATCTAAAAACAGGCCTACAACACAGACTTCCTCAATTTTCTTCATTCATCCCTTCATTATAATCGCCCTTCCTTTCTATTGACTTATATAGTCACTACCAAGAAATACTGAAAATATGCTAAATGAAATAGCGATTATAGCGAATAGAGAGTGAATTCTCAAAATATCTTCGTTTCTTTCTGTTGACGGCATCAAAAGTTTCATGACCGCTAGACACATCAACTCATCTGGAATGTAACATCGGTCAACACAAACCATTTAATGAAACCAGGGAACTACCATTGCTGTAAGAGATCGACCGTTGATTTCACCACACTGGATAATGTAGCCCACTTTTAAAAATTATAAAATATCACTTAAATTTATAAAATATCTCCATTTTTTATCTATTTTGTAATTTTTCTTTCCCATTTCACATTTCTGCCAGATCTCACATCCGTCGTTGCACTGTAGAATAGAGAGCCAAGACATCCCGCACGTACATATTTCCAAGACGCGTGTCCACCACCGGTGGCACTCGCAGGTCATGAAGTCCGCTCGCGGCAGACCACTACGCGCTCGTCGCTTCTGTGTGTTGCGCGTACTGTGTTAGCATATGATCGCCTAATGATAAATCATTTCATCACTCCATCACTGAGTGGACAGTACTGCTGCAACGGCTGTCTGCATTCTGACGTGTAATGTAATTCAAAATGGTAATAAGCCAAAACGAAAAGTACGTTGCTAGGTGAAAGAATTGTTTCCACTAATGCAAAGAGAAAATAGACTAATGCGTGGTATGGTATTTAAGATAGTGGAAGATACTGTCAGAAACATAATTCGGATGCTATTATCTTATTTCGAACTCTTTCACTGCAGTGGCCGAACATATCGTAAAGGACGTAAGTGGTTTTCATTTTAAAGATGAACTTATATTTGTTTCACCGTTGGTAAATCCCGGTGGTACACCAACTGAAACCTTGAAACTCAAGCAAATGTGTAGCTGTGAACCCAACGGAAGTGTAGCCTTAAGAAATTTGCTAACATAGCGACAGTGGCAAATAGGGAAAGAAGTTTTTCGAAGCATAAACTGATTCACATGTACTTGAGGTGAACAACAGGCTATCTGAGTCCTACAAACTCCACAGTCAGCAAGCCATTCGCGTTGTCCTTCATCAGCCCGATAACCTTCATGTTCTGAGGTGTCATGCCGTAAGGATGATAGGCCGTACATTGAAACGTGTCGAATTCCTCGGAATTGCACCTAATTACTTTATACGAATCACAACTTTTCAAACGGTAGATGAAACTACCTCTATCCATATAAAGTAACTTGACATTAGCGAAGTTTCGTTTCGTAAAGTTGTAATGGAATCGGCACATGGGAAATTTGGAGTGGTCAAAAACACGCAGCCGATATAGATAGGCTTCGTGAACTCCACTGAAATCTTAGTCGTATTCACGGTGACTAGTCCTTCATTGAATATTACGGAGACTTGAAATTTGGCGTGGTGATGTAATCTCTTGCAACGTAATCTCTTGCACCATAATGACCATCCCAGCTGTAAACTAAATTAACATCGCTGTCGTTTCTAACATTGTCCACGAGTTTGCCGAAAACTGAAATATTCACAAATTTATAAAAATCTTTTTAAAATTCACAAATCACAAAAGCCCTATGTTTGTTGTTTAAATCAATAGACTCTTTAACCACGGACGCTTTTTGAAAGAGATAACCGTAGGTCATTGTAAGAAGTCACAGTTCCAAACTGAGACATTACTGCAGATTTCTGTAGTGTAGAATGCATCTCTGTTTATTCCCCAGCGTTGTCATTAGGTTGGGTATAAAACCATTTCACGGGACTAAGCGCTCTGGACACAGTGCCAGGTCACTGTGTGCACCATGGACATTAGTGGGATATTCCACGTCCGCCATATCCATGCTTCATCAGCCACATTGAGAACCTTATCCTTCAATCTGACGATTTCATCTTTGGACAGCCATCGGAACCTTCCAAATGGCGGAGACTGATGCATATCTTGTCTTTGGACGTTGTTTACATCCAAGTAAAGTATGTAACTCAAGCATGTGGCCTGTACTCTCCCTCGCTCTATAGCGAGGTATTCGCTTTGGCGTATCCGTAGTCGTACTTGAACGTAATGGCAAAGTCTCCCGTGATCCCACATTCGAAAAAAAAGAGATATCAAGATCACATCAGTCAAGAGTCATAGGTCATAGCAATGCCGTGAAAAATTTCCTGCAATAGCTGATATTTCGGCTGAAATAGTGCTTTTCAAAAATATGCGTGCTCGAAGCGGACTCCCTCAGGATGTACTAACAGTATCAGAACTAGTTTTCCACAGCCCAAAGGCCCAATAACCAAATCACACGTGATATTGGGAATTAAAGATCCATTCTTCTAGTTCTTCTGGTTTCCAGCTTCGTCACTGCAGGACCAGTGGCTTACAACAAGACTATTGCGGTAAAGTTATTTCGTCCACTTGGTCACGCTGGTAACCGTTTACAATGGAATGCAGGGGGTTTTATAAACTGTTGCGTATAGCTAGGTACATAACCAAACTTCAATAAGATCGTAGTTCTAAGTCCATATCGATTAATGTTGCATAATACCCTTCCGCCTCCATCGATGCACAGCATGTATCATAGAGTTGAGCTGTGGTTTCTTCCGATGGGCGGAAAGTGTGGCGAGCTAACTGCAGTATATGACTTCACAATATCTCGTAGAATTGGCAGACATATATCTGCCACCTCTGTCGCCACTCTAGTTCATGCTGTATTGCGTATCTGACGTTCATTAAACTCTTTAAAATCTGCTCCCGTAGATGTTTACATTCTCTGTTAAATATGTTAATTTTACCAGGGAAGTCCCCACCAGAGATTGTATGTTCACCCAGTACAGTCGAGGGAGAGCAGTTTCCGTGGAACAAGGTCGAAATCTGCATTAACACGTCTCATAGTTGACGCCATTCGTCCATGCATAATATTACTCTGACGTCATTAAATTGAAGTTTTTCAAATACTATCACCGGGTAGGACTCCCTGTTTGATATCACACCGACAATCACACACTTACACCCTTTTGATATTTAAACAAAAAGCATTAGTCCACCTCACCTGCAAGAAAAACGCACGTTTTTAGTTAAGTTTACTTCCCTTCTTTTCCTATATTCATAATCATCGACGTTAATGTTTAAACTGCCTTGTAAGAGGTAGTGTTGATATACGTCTTTGACATTTCTCTCGTAAGTTGGTGAACTATTTATCGATCGCTGACCGCACAGTACCCCACCGTTCCCTCCTTGACCGTGGCATGTGTCTGGATGTTGTGTTTCCTGGAAAGGCCTAGGAAATAAGGAAGTTCTGATGCCACTGGCAGCGAACTATGACATACGCAACTGCCTCAGCTGTAGTATGACACTACGGATAAGAAAACGCTGATACTGATGTCAGCTACTTCTGGCTAGAACGTACGCTGCCACTCTAGTACTGGCTATCGGTTTCAGTACGTAGTAATATCGTCAGGGCCACCATTCCAAATGAGTTTTACACATGTAATTGGGAAGCGAGTGTGATGACTGCATGCCAGATGATGGCCTGATGATGATACTATGTACCAAAAGCGTTAACAAGCATGGGGAAAAAGCCAGTTGCTACTAGAGAGTAATACACATCTCATTTCTAAAGTATATTGGTCATTGCTCCAACCGACAGTATGCTGAGAACATGTAGCAGTCTAGTGTGGTTAACGTTTAGTTTCTTAGAGGTCTCCTTGTCATACCAGTGATAATTCATATGACCTAGTATGAAATACTACAGCCCAGTTTTTACCATGACAGAAATTTGGTCTTGATGTCGTAAGCTGTACTCCGTCGATAATAATTCATTTTTATGAAGAAATTTCGTTCTATCTGTAGGTTCACAACTACTTGATGGTAAAAACGATGATGCAATTATGCAGCGGGTACATGTTATGCGTAATTTTGAGCATTATCGTGACGCAAAATGCTTCTGAATCTCCAGGAAAAATCTCTCTTTAGTATCTTTGACTGTAAATTGTGTATTCAGTGGGACTATCACGATTGTGCCCCATACTCTATTGCTCCACAGATAATGGCTATCGCATAAAGAAAAGAAAGAAGAAAACGAGCTGTAGAAGAGCTGTTAGAGACAGAGTATCAGATTCAGATAAGACAAAAGTAAGCAGGATATTGGATACATATTTTTTCAAATGAAGGAAACCGGTATTTGCTTCAACCAGTTAAATATGAGTGGCGACACAGAAACTAGAATCCTCCCAATGCCACATAGACAGACCACATTCTATGACCTTCGTAATCGTTTTAGTACCAATTTATTAACATCAAGAACCTTCTTCAACCGCTGTTAATTTAATTAAAAATGAGAGCCTAATTCTGCCATAAGTGACTTGTTTAAAAACAATGTGCGGTGAGACAGTGTATTATTCCACTATTTCAGTTGCCGAGACGACTACAAGGAAAAGCGAGAGTGAGAACTTCATCTTTACGGGAAGACAGTATTTCAGTAAGGAGAAGCAGGTTGTGTTGTTTGATTATTTACTGAGCAAAGTATTCTAGACTACCGAACAACTAGCTGTAGCGATGCACACCAGCTGCTTCTGGGGGTGACAACAGTTTTGTATTGTAGTATTAACTTCCAATATTTAATAATTCATCTGAAACTGGAGATGACAGTTACTAAAAAGAGGTCTAGAATGTTTTATATAATTATTTCCACTTATTTCTGTCTGTAAACTAATGATGAAGTGCTATTGAACAGGAAACACTTCCTAATGTTCTTTAAAAATATATTTATTTGATGACGAATGGACTTTAGGCTCCTCATGCCATCTTCAAATGACAACTGAATTTCGCAAACACAGATAAAATGACGTGCATCTGCGTAAGTATTATTGACACAAAAGGTAAAAGAGAAACAAAGATGACGACACGAAGAGACTGTGTTCACATAGGACATTGTCATGCTAGAATTCTTTTTCGGTGTTTTATTTTTAAATTCAGTTGATGAGTTCTGTGTTTCCTTGAATCGGCTTGCTAAACTAGACATCGTGACTATGTCACATGGACAGCCTTCCTATTCATTCAAGCGTGCTGCTTAAATTGAATTACGAATCGAATAAGGATTTGCGTTCATCCGATATAAGCTTTGGGGGTGACGAATAAAGCTAACATTTCTCTGACCTATCGCGTTTCTATTCGTTGTTCAGATTTATCTTCATGCCCTTTTCCTTCTCCGTGTGTATTACGGGGTTTATGCCTGTGCATGTAGATGAAACGAATCCATCCTTCTACCAAACCGAGGCTTTTCTCACGTGTTACGAAATAATTGTAGAAATAGTTACTGTGTCGTACATATAATATAAAGCGTTGTGTTCTTACATGAATTGATTCGTGAAATAACTGTTAACTGGCTGTTAAATTGTGTTCACAACATTACTTGTGCAGCCCTCCAACTTTTAGTCTGGCTAGCGCAGAGTCATCTGATTTCATTAACTGGTTCATTTGATGTTCATGCGAAAGTTTTACAATGAATATAATCCAATACTAGTTAGGCATGTATAATTCCAGTGATTCAGTGCAAGCACAGTTCACTTAAATATTAATCGCTACATAAATAAATTACTGAGACTTACTCCACGCTAACGAGCATTAGGCTTACTTTCAGTCTAACCATTGGGATAGAAAGTGTAGTTAAATACGTATCATTCAAAGGTAAATTTCACAGCTGATGATCAAAAGCATAATTATGTAGTTTCATTCGAACACCTGTGCGAGGGGGGTTCAATAAGTATAGCAACACATCAGTATTTTCTATCGGCCAATTTCTACTGAAAAAATGCAGACTTCTTGTGGGCCATCGTGGAATATTCCGGCTTCAGCCCATATAGTTCCATGAATGGCCTCTTCACAAGTCACTGAAGTGCGTTCATAGCGTAGAGCTGTCATTGTGTTTGAGCTGTTCTAGGCGCTTCAGTCCGGAACCGCGCTGCTGCTACGGTCGCACGTTCGAATCCTGCCTCGGGCATGGAAGTGTGTGATGTCCTTAGGTTAGTTAGATTTAAGTAGTTCTAAGTCTAGGGGACTGATGACCTCAGATGTTAAGTCCCATAGTGCTTAGAGACATTTGAATCATTTTTTGTCATTAAGTTTCTTTTGGTGCAAAACCAGAGCATCGTAGATATTTATAGGCGCTTGCAGAATGTCTACGGAGACCTGACAGTGAACAGAAGTATGATGAATCTCTGGGCCATGTGTCTGTCATCATTGTAAAATGGTCGCGCAAACCTGTCCCACGTCCTGCGTGTCGGCCGGTGACACACAGCTGTGACTCCTGCAATGTTGGACTCTCATTCGAGGTGATCGACGGATCACAATCAAACACCTCGCTGCACAATTGGACGTCTCTGTTGGTGTTGCTGACACACTCGTCCAGGAGTTGGGGTGCTCACAGATGTGTGCCTGACGGGTTCCTCGCCGCCTAACAGAAGACCGTAAAGAGCAACGAAGGATCCCCCTGTGCGATATTGTTTGCACGTTACGAAGTGATCGTGTCAATTTTTTCTTGGTCATCGTCACAAATAATTAAAGATGGGTTCATCAGTTTGAGGTCAAAAGAAAACGACAATCCGCGGAGTGGCTTCACACTGCCTCTGAAGAAAAAAATTCAGAGGCGCACCCTCAGCGAGTAAAGACATGGAGACTGCTTTCTGGGACTCTAAGGGGATTATTCTGTTAATGGTTAGAGGGCTGACACCGACGTTTCCAGATTATCTGCTTATCCAGTTGTGCTGGCCACTCATGCAGTGTATGTAGGGATCGTATATACCCGTTCCGCATCAGCTACAGCCTCAACATGGTCCATTGAAGCGCTGAAACTGGTTGCCACAAAAGAAAATCATGAGGACGGCTGTAGGTGTTTTATTTTCTCAATAATATTCTGTTTGAAGTCCTCAGTCGTGGTGCAACTATCAACTCTGAAGTGTCTTGTGCTACCCTCAGGAAATGGAAGAAACAACTTCAGCGTGTTCGTCGCCACAAAAATGCAAACGAACTTCTCCCCGAAGAGGAGCTCACCAAACTTCGTTGAGCCTTCTTCCTCATCTATCTTACAGCCCGGATATCGCAGCTTCCAACCTCCATCTGTTTGGCCCAATGAAAGATGCTCTTCATGTGAAGCATTACCCCTCAAGACGTGGGCTCCGACGTCGACGATGCTGGCATACAGGCCCTGCCACTAAGGTGGCGTAAGGGTGTCACACTGAACGGAGATCATGTTGAAAAATAGGGTTGTCTAGTCAAAAGAGTGAGCAAAAATCTGTTCTTGGTCATGTAATACTAAGCTGGCATATACCATATGAGTTTTAGTTGATGTAATTATTTCTGAGTGACATTAATATGATACTTTCTCATGCAGTCACTGTGACTACATGTCAACTATTTTGCATCTCTATATAAGTAGCACTTGATTTTATATTTGTTTGCGAAATTCATTTGTCACCTGAAGATGTCGTAAGAAGCAGGAACCCGGTTGGTGAAAAATTAAATGTAATTTTGCAGAACACTAGAAGTGTTTTCTATTTCATATTGTTTTCTCGTTCTGCCGAGTGCCAGGGGAAAATTCAGTTAATTTTAATGAGAGTTTGAGTCATTCGATGTTCTCCCATGAAGATGGCATGCAACTTACGTACAGTTGGCATGAAGTGTCCTACACGGTCATTCTTTCAAATGATTAGCATTTCAGTGCATCTACACAGAGCACGTAGGAATAACTTCACATCTACACTTTGTATGCAAAGAAAGATTACGCAGCTGGTTTCTCATTATGAAATCACATTTGAATGTTGGCTGTTTCTGAAAATACCATGTTACGCATCGTGTAAGCAGGAGAAGCATCTACCAGCACGTGTCGGTTTTCAACGGCATAATCATTGCGTACTGCGACTATGGTTCGTCGTTTCGCGAAATCGCTTCTCCGGTTGGCCGGGAAAAATGAAATCGATGGATTCACTAGAGTCATACAACGCAAAATGTCAGCTTTCTGCGAGACTGCCAGCCGATCTGATAGACTTGCTATTCTCTCGGCCAGGCAGGACCTTACTGCCACCTCACATATGGAATGGTCTTGTCTGCAGCAAGGCAAGTACTCACACGGACCGTGCGACGACGCCTGAAAGCACAGCGGACTGATAGAATGGCGGCCATCGTGCAGGTGCAACACGGAGAGGCGGACCAGCAGTGGAACACCCAAAGACAATAATAGACATAAGAATGGCACCTCGTCGACTGTTCACACGTATTCCGGTTCTGCGGTCTGCATCACCAACTATGCATCCGCGGGTGGAATCTTCAAGGAGAAGGCACTGCCTGGCGTGATGATATGGGGTGCCATGGGTACACCAAACGATCACCTCCGGTTTGCGAAACCGATAATGTGGACGGCAGACGAAACACTTCTGACTTTTTAAGGCGAGTGGTTGCGCTCTGTCATCCAGGTCCCCGCGACGTTATCTTTCAAGATGACGTAAGCCCACTTGTTACCAGTGCTCTTCTGAAAGGGCTCAGTCCTGGCCAGCATGTCGTGTGCCTTATGTATCACAGGGAGACATCAAACCAAACAGTTACATACATACTCCCGGAATGGCGGACGACTTTTGTAGATTCGATCTGATTGCTGATTTCTTCTGGGTACTACGATCACTGTGCTGGGATCCTCTACCCCGATGATTTCATGTTTTTAGATGGAAGAAGAACTCATTTCTCTCTTCAAACAACGTAAAGCATTCATGACCTGAGTTCCATCATTTGCCGGACAGAGTGGCCGAGCGGTTCTAGGTGCTTCAGTCTGGAACCGGGCCATCGCTACGGTCGCAGGTTCGAATTCTGCCTCGGGAATGGATGTGTGTGATGTCCTTAGGTTAGTTAGGTTTAAGTATGGCTCTGAGCACTATGGGACTTAACATCTGAGGTCATCAGTCCCCCTACTTAAACCTAACTACCCTAAGGACATCACTCACATCCATGCCCGAGGCAGGATTCGAACCTGCAACCGTAGCAGTCGCGCGGTTCCGGACTACAGCGCCTAGAACCGCATGGCCACCGCGGCCGGCTAGGTTTAAGTAGTTCTACGTTCTAGGGGACTGATGACCTCAGATGTTAAGTCCCATAGTGCTCAGAGCCATTTGAACCATTTTGAAGTTCCATCATGTCAACCATATATAGTCAAATTACTCATAAATACAATGTACCTTTTAAAAAGCACCAAGCTCCTCCTTCCCTCTGATCCGTACTCAGTAGTGTAAGACAAATACATTATATTTTACGTAACATTTATTGCTAATACAGGCTGTTTGGTTATTCCTTGGCCTGCAACCGTAAGACCTTCCATCAGCTGCTGCATGGAATAATACTTCACCACAGCAAGTGCCAACTTCTGTTCACCACTCACGCCCACGGGAGGTGCAGCTCCTGCGTATATTCTTGACTCTGCATGTACAGAAGCCCACGACAGTGTTTTGCTCGTCTCCAACACAATCAACTTAAAATAATAATTTTTCTTTCTATATTCACCTGAATATACTTCATTTTTCGAAGAACCTAAGTGTGTACCAGGTCTTTCCTAACTAAATATCATGTTGCACTACAAGCAAGTTCTCCAGATTTTACTCCCACTGGAAATACCTGGTTAGGGACTGCCGTGAGACTGGCACGCTACCAGACACTAGGACAGAAGAACGTTTGCTTAGTACCATGGAATGGCGTATCCGAACCTGTCATCCAAGCTCAGTTCGATTCGATTGCCAGCTGGGTGAAGGCTATTGTTACCGCCAGAGGTGGTGGCTGTGTGAACTAAATTTCGCGTCCTTTACACCCCAAAGTACACACAATTTTATTCATGAAATCTTCTTCCTATACTGTATGAATGGAAGGTATCACAGCGACATGAATTAATAAAATCTTCTGTGGCTTCCATCCGCGTTAGGTGGCTAAAATCTCACCAGCTGGATAGTGTGACGACGGGAAGCTAGTCAGCTCTAGCCATAAACAACCACTTTATGGAGAAATCTGAGGAAATCGCTTTGACCACCGCTCCAGCTAAGCCAAGTTGCTTTTATCGTTACGTCGACAACAAATTTATCATGCAGTTGGAAGACTGGGAGTATTCTTAGAACTCCTGAACGGCTTTCACGACTACTTTAAGTTTACGACTGAAATAGAGACAGATGGTGCGTTGTCCTTCCTCGACTTCCTCGTTCGCCAAATAACTAATGGGAGCTTCAGTAACAGTGTCTATAATGAACCCCCCACACACGGATCGGCATCTGTACCTTCCCAGCCATCATCATCCCAACAAATGAAGTGGCGTTGTGAAAACACACCATCCTAAAGCCGGCTCAGACGCTGAAAATCCGCCTCTACAAGTAAGCAACCTCCGACAAGTCTTCCAGAAAAATGACTACAATCTCTGGCAGGTACCATAGGCCATTTCTGGTGAGACGTATAGGAGAAACACCATCAAAGAAGAGAGCAAGAAACTTGCGTTTTTGCCTTTCTGTGGCACAGAAGCTCCTGAAGAGACACATTTTATTCATAAACCTTCGATGGGATTCATGTCGGAAAATCTGGGTGACCAAGTCATTCACTCGAAATGTCCAGAAAGTTCTTCAAACCAATCACGAACAATTGTGGCCCGGTGACAGGGCACGATGTCATTCAAAAAAATTCAATCGTTGTTTGGGAATATCAAGTCCATGAATGGCTGCAGATGGTCTCCAAGTAGCCGAACAGAACCATTTCTAATCAATGATCGATTCGGTTGGACAAGAGGAGCCAGTCTATTCCATGTAAATACAGCCGACATCATTACTGAACCACCACTGGCTTGCCCATTGCCTTGTTCACAACTTGGGCCTATGGCTTATTCGCGTCTCCTCCACACTTGATAGTTCTTGCCAACTGGAATCGGGCCTCCTCTGACCAAGCCACAGTTTTCCAGTCTAGAGTCCAATCGATGTGTTCAGGAACCCAGGCAAGGCGCTGCAGGCGATTTCGTGCAGTTAGCACTGACAGCTCTACGCAAACACCGCTGCTCTAGGCCGTTAACTGGAGGCCGTCGCCCACTGCGTTGTCCGTGGTGAGGGGTCAAGCCTGATATTTGGTATTCTCACGGATCGCGGAGTATTGAACTACCGTTTTCCGAAATGGAATGTCCCATGCCTTTAGCTCCAATTACCATCCCGCGTTCAAAGTCTGTTGATTCCCAGGGTACGCCCATACGTTGGAAACCTTTTCACATGAATCACCTGAGTACAGACGACAGCTCCGCTAATATACTGGCCTAGTGTAACTATAGTACCGCCACCTGTATATGTGCATACCACTATCCCATAACTCTGGTCATCTCAGCATATAATAAGTTCAAGCGATTTAGACGTTAAACTTTTTGATAGTACCGCCACCTGTATATGTGCATACCACTATCCCATAACTCTTGTCATCTCAGCATATGATAAGTTCAAGCGATTTAGACGTTAAACATTTTGAAATGAACAGAGAAATGATAGCTCAATTTCTTGTTAGAATAGCAATCCATTCCTATGAGAACAGTCATCAAAATATTTTTAAAAATATTCTTAAAAATGCTTGCTAATAGTGTTTGTGGGTATTAACACACTAAATTTCAAACACTTGAGTCACCCGTGTGTGGCCTAAAATCGAGAAGTTGCTCCCAATAGTTTGTCAGCTGGGATTACCTCTCTCATACCCACATTTTGATTTTCTATTCTTTGTCGTACTGTATTAACATTAGTAAGTAATTCTTGTCCATGTTGGACAACGGTTGAAACTGAAAATAATTTAAAAAGAATTAGCTACAATCATTTCAACATTCCTAGCATCCATCTTCAGATGATTACATTTATTTATGTGTAATTGACGTTATTTTTTATTAACTGCGTTCCACAATTTTGCAACGGAAATTTCTGAGACAAATGGTTCAAATGGCTCTGTGCACTATGGGACTCAACTTGTGAGGTCATTAGTCCCCTAGAACTTAGAACTACTTAAACCTAACTAATCTAAGGACATCACACACATCCATGCCCGAGGCAGGATTCGAACCTGTGACCGTAGTGGTCTCGTGGTTCCAGACTACAGCGTCTAGAACCGCAGGGCCACTTCGGCCGGCTTTTCTGAGACAGCCAATGGAAAAATAAATAAACAATGGTCACGACTCCTAAATAAATGTAAACAAGATGGGGAGAATATACGCTGATAAGCCAAAACATTTTGACGGGCACGGAACGCAGTAACGAAAGTGTGTAGATTGAGCAGACACGAAAATAAGGCTTCAAATGGGGAAATACATAGAGATAAGCAAATTTGCCAAAGGACTTATTATTATTGCGCAGAGGTTGTGAAAACAGTGAAGTTTGTCGGGCCGGCCAGGTGGCCGAGCGGTTCTAGGCACTTCAGTCTGGAACCGCGCGACCGCTACGGTCGCAGGTTTGAATCCTGCATCGGGCATGGATGTGTGAGATGTCATTAGGTTAGTTAGGTTTAAGTAGTTCTAAGTTCTAGGGGACTGATGACCTCAGATGTTAAGTCCAATAGCGCTCAGAGCCATTTGATTGTTGATTTTTTGAAGTTTGTCGAATGTTCACGTGTTACTGTCGTGAGCATCTATGGAAAGAGGTAGGTGAAACTACCACTAGGTGCTAAGTGGTTGGGCGCCCACGACTCTTCAAATAACGTGGGTTTCGGAGGCTTGTTTACTGGGTAACGTAAGATAGAAGGCGATCTGTGACATCTCTGCTGAAAGAGCACAATACTGGTGCACGCAAAAGTGTTTCGGAGTACACCAGTCATCATACGTTGTAGAACATGGAGCTCCGCAGCAGACCACCCCTAAGTGCTCACACCTTGGCACAAAGATATCTTAAATTACGATTGCAATGGGCACGGGACCATCGAGGTCCGACCGTCGGATCAGTGGAAACGTGTCGGCTCTTCTGTTCAGTAACATTTTTGCTACACTATTCTCAATGGTCGTCTCCACAAACGCCGTCATTGAGGTAAACGGCGGCTCGAAACGTGCAGCGCGCCACGGACACAGGCTCGTGGGAGTACTATCATTCTATGAGAGACATTTTCCTGCGCTTCCTTGGGACCTGTGGTAGTAGTCTAAGACATGCACACAGCTGGAAGCCAGCTGCGTCCCTTCAAGCTTCGTGTCTTCCCCGACGGCGACGTAATTTTTCAGTAGTACAATTGTCCTTGTCTCGGAACCAAAACACTGCTACAATGGTTTAAGGAGTATATGGTGAACTGACGTTGATGTCTCGGGGACAAAATTCGCCTGATGCAAAACCAATGCGACCCATCTGGTTGGCTATCGGACGCCATAACCGCGTACGCGAATTAGCGGCACGTTATTTATGCGATTTACATGACCTGTGCCAAGACATCTAATGCTACGTACCTCCACAGACCTATCAACCAACTATCGGATCCCAGATACGCAGAATGAGTGATGTACTTCCTTCCAAAGCAGAACAAACAAGCTATTAAGCAAGTGGTCATAATCAGTCTTAAATGAACGTATTATCAGACACACATGTTTTGCGGCATAATTTGATGGGGCGTGACGTGTCGGGTAGGGAAGCCACTCATATAACTGCGCCACGCCATGAACATTAACTTGACGGTGGCTTTAGTTTTGACTTGATGAGCTCAGAGGGCTGCTGCGTCACGTAAAGAAGCGCCTCGTGAGCTGAAGTAAGCATGTGAATCAGGAGCGCGGGTCATCGAAGGTTGTCCGTGCTTGGTCTACATGTTGAGAATAGTGTAATCGAAGTCATTATTTGTATTATTGTGTCACGGTAAAACTGCTATTACTATGCGTCTGACCCGAAGCGAGTGTTGGCATTCTTCCACTACCGTGCGTGATCTGATGCGAATAAGTGTTTTCTGTCGCAAAATAAAGTGTACAACAGATCGAATAAAATATTTATTCATTGGTGTGTAAGTAAATGGAATTATTTACGAATATTTTTTGTATATTATCTTTCATTCTCTTAGTGGTATGGAAGGTCACAAGGTGTTTCTTTCCATGATGCAAAATGTCTGAAAACTCGAAATTACTTTGCAACAATGAGTATAATGAATCTCTGAGATGTTTCTTTGAGCTTTAACATAAGGCTGACGAAAGTGATAACGATAGTTATTTAGATATTACTGTCATTTCTGATGTTGAAACAATTACTGTAAATAATGACTAATTTTTTTTTTCATCTGAACGATGAAACCAAATGAAAAAGCAGCTATTGAACAAAATGAGATCTGCTGTAAAACGCTCTACTCGTATTATTATCAAAATTTTGCGGCAGCTTGGCTGACGAAATGCTTGGATATCAAAAACAGGATGCAACTGTAAACCGTAGTTTTCAGTATGATACGTTATGCTGTGTAGTGCAACAATAAGACATTGACGTTTACAAGAACGTACAATGTGTGTCGATTGTTTAGTACAAGTGTGACATGAAATAGTGTTGTCCCTAGTAGTTCCGAATTAAGCATGTGATTGTGAGATGAAAGACTTGACTATTGTTTGCTGCTCGTGACCCATGCAGGTAAAAAATTTATGAAAGTATATACACCTACAGAATATTGATGAGTAACTCCTTCCATTTTGAGGGCGTTGCTCATTTAAGCACTGTTTGCCTAAACACACAAAAAAAAAAGAAAAAAAAAACAGAAATAAAAAGTAGCTGCTATAGTAGAACATAGAAATTTATATTTACACACAATTGGTGAGTATGCAGCAATGCAGTCTGATTATTTGTTCAGGCAGTCTAATCGCATTGTCACAAAAAAGTCTCAGATAGTAACATAACCATTGATAACATGGTATGCCTGTGTTCCACTCCCCAGAACCTTAATCCACTTGAAGCTAAATTAATAGGTGTGTTACCCAAAAACAGAAGTGAAACTCTTGCTGAACTCATGCCCAGTAAACACAGAGATTGAGTTTAAATTTGCTTGGAATTATGAGACAAATGTGAATTGTGTTCTACGTTCCGGGCAAGTCTCACTGTTTAGTTCTAATAAAGCAATGCGAATTGATGTTAAAATAGATGGAGAGACAGGTTCTTGTAGAAAATAGTGACTTTCTACAAGTAGACCAAGGAAGGATTGGAAACATACAAACATCCACGCACCAAGTATAGCGTTGCTGTGTTCTGATTCTTAAACGTCTGTGCATTAAACTCCTACGTCATTCACAAAACGAACGCCAGTCAAGAGATACAAAGAAATGTATTTGCCAAGGAGCTAAAACCTAACATATAATAGAAATTTTTGCCCGGAAATTAGTAGCAGCCATGTATCCGATATTATTAGAGAGAAAGAAGCTGTTTCTGGTGGATGGAGGAATAGGAGCGTCAACTCACCAGCAGTAGCAAGAAATCCAAAAACACGAGGATATACGAAATGAGCCGAAACTGAGAGTGTCTGTCAGATCAACTCACATTTTTGCCTTTCTGAACTGTTCATTAGCTTTTGCCACGTGCTAAATGTTTACGAAAATAACAAAAATCTCGTCATTGTATTCTTTAGGTTTGTATGACTGATAGATAATAATCTGGGTCTGCACTCCTGACGCCATTCCTAATCCAGCTGGTATGAAAATCACATCGGGCAACGGATGACAGGGAGGAAAATTAATAAAAGGAACATAGAATGATGCTAGTGTATGTCTCGCTACTTGCACTTTAACCGAGACATCTGTCTGCTGTGATTAAAATTCGTTTAAGACTGGTTTACAACAATAACTTCAATGTGAGCATAAGCAGAGCAGTAATTTTTGCCGTCACCCTAGCAGTAAGCCCATCTGAATAGAATCTAGGTAGTTTGTTCGGTACTAATTTTAACGGGACAGAGAATGAGCAAGCAAGGTTTTTATTGAGATAATAGAATTTTCTGGCTGAGGTAGAATTGTCACCTGACCGAATTCTCACTTGAGTCATGTATCTCTAAGGCCAGAGCGGCCCGTTGTGATCCTCAGACAGTGGAGAATTTCGTGTAATGCAGACAGGATACTCTGGCTGGGGCAGTACCTTACAGGTTCTTTCCAAACCCGTAAATGGTCAGTCATGGCTTGAATTCACCAGAGCACATGATGGAGGACACTTGGCTGAATGGCGGTAGAGCTACACCTGCGCCAGATACGTTGGCACTAGCCGCACGGTGACGGGTATTGACAGTGGGATACACGGCAGACTTGTCAGCACCAACGGAGAGATGACAGTCCGTTTATTGACTAGGAACTTACGCCCCCATCAGACTTAGCGACTCCAAAGGTGTTTAAAAGAACTAAGGGAACTTTCGTGGTGGCCGGCCGCAGTGGCAGAGCGGTTCTAGGCGCTACAGTGCGGAACCGCGCGACCACTACGGTAGCCGGTTCGAATCCTGCCTCGGGCATGGATGTGTGTGATGTCCTTAGGTTAGTTAGGTTTAAGTACTAAGTTCTAGGGGACTGATGACCTCAGAAGTTAAGTCCCATAGTGCTCAGGCATTTGAACCATTTTTGAACTTTCGTGGTACAGTTAAGAAGCTTTCAAAAATAGTCTCAATGGTAGGAAAGAAGCGAGCAATTGTTCATATCTCATAGGCTAACACCAAGACAAGTGCTCTCAATGGCCTATGTTATATAATGTGGATGTGTCTGAAGCTCATAAGACAAGAGGAGGGGAGTCGAGTTATAAACTTTCACTCTTCAGAAAAGTCAATAAATAATTACGAGCACTGTTAGAGCAACATCACTTTTCGGCAGAATTATTTTTGGTGAGATGGTAGAGCTAGAAAGACGAAAAGTGCATAGATAATTCGGTTGCGGAGACCGGTGAAGGACGGAAGGCATTCTGGTTCAGAGATCGCTGGAAAGCAGTTGGTATTCGTTCAAGGTCTGACACGGCTGCAGATTGTAAGTGTTCACGTTGCAGAGCAAAGATTTAGCTAAGAGTAGCAGCGTGCGAAGTTTAGGAATTTTTCAATCAAGCTAGAGTCGATTTACAGCCTTAGTCATGTTTCTTAATTCTATAATTGCAATTATTTCATTATTAGGGACTCAACATCTACTACAGCCAATACAGAATTACCGTGACTTGCTTATTAAGTTGCCAAATGCATGTATTAACTCCAGTGTACGTTTAACCTCTGTTTAACACCATGGTAAAGCAATTATTTCCGCCATATATTTAAAGCGGATTCAGTCACGATCTCTGGAAGTACTGCCTCTTTTACACTTGAAGGACCATTACATACGTATTACTTGTAATCTAGGTACTTCAATACTTCATGTGTTTCTTGTTATTTTGAATGGAGACGTTCATCGTGTTTAGTTTTTCCCATGTGTGTAGATCCATGTGAAACAAATGTGGAGTAATCGAATTCCTCTTGATATTATTGCGGTAGTTAGTTAATCCCATGTCACTTGATTTTGAAAGACCAAGGCCGACAGCCATACTTATATGTGGGGGACATTGTTTGTTACGACAGTCCGTGTTGCAAGTCAGCTTTTACATAGCATAAAACGTCCATCCGGCCTACAGGCTATAGGATGTATTCCTTTATTTTTCGATTAATTATCGATGCTCATGCATCTGGGATTGAATTATTGGTACAATCAAGCAGCAGCTCACATAGCCACCCCCATGACAGACAACTTTTATCTGACTTAAGCTCCCGGATATTTATTCATTACTAATGAACTATGTTTCATTTGGCGAATTCTGTCTCAGGATTTTCGAACAAGTGCAAATCTTCTAATAAGTAGTCAGGTTGCACCACGAGCATAAGCGTTTTCAGATAAAGTGTCTAATGATTTACCTTCTCTTTAACTTCAGGTGGTTTTCGTGACTTTCAGCTTTGTACTTGGATGCATTGGTTGGTGGGATAATGGGTTATTTTGGTAATATTTAGATGAGTTGTGATTTTGAGGTTTGTCGTGAATTTGTGACTTTAGTGTTTTTTTTTTTTTGGGGGGGGGGGCGCACAAGAGAAATGGATGGAGAATTATACCCTGTCAGATGGTAGCAGAGTAATTTGATGGGTGTTAGGGCTCCGCGCGCATAGTCAGTAATAGCAATTTGCGCCAAGTGTAGAAGATATGGGCAACTGGCGATGGACCGCAGTAAGTGTGACTATCTGGCCATGCATCAGAGGATGTATCGACAACCGTGGAGTGCCGTGGAGAAGAACTCACTTTGTACAGAATATATCTCTGGGCTGCAAATCACGTTGAATCTTAACAAAATATCGACGTAGGCCGTTACGTTGAAGTTTCTCGGTGGTAATGAATCTCTCCTCTCATGCCTGACTTGTCTTGTCCTACTAAACAAGAGCATTAGTATTTCGGCGCAAGATATGTGATTCTGATCCTGAATGTTTATGAGTGTATTGCGCGATACGGCGCCACTTCCGGAATAAATTTAGTCATGTCAATGTATCAAACGCTTATTGTGATGAAGAAGCACATTAGCACATGGATAAGTAACGAGGAGAGCTGCTTCATCTGTTGTCTTCAGACAAGGGAACATGGAAGTCATTTGCATCCATTATAATTATCCGGGCTGTTATGCCGTGGTCGGTTGATGAATTCTGTGGTGATTCCCAACGTTTCGTCTCCGACTGCGGGAGACATCTTCAAGGGGGTCCGTAGCTTGATGGAAGGTCCAACACACACACTGGCTCGCTACTGACTGTCGCTAAATTCCGCGTCCGCGCGCCCCCGCGCCGCGGCGTGACGTCACGTGTTTTGAAAACGTCAGTGCAATTGGCGGCTGTCCGTCGCCGTCGATCGCCGTTGCCGTTGGGTACCACCAAAAGAACTGTTTCTAAACGTTTGGAAGAGCACAAGGGAAATTAGAGAAGAGGAGAAACGGAACGATCAGCTGTTGCGGAGCATGCTTTCCAGCCAGGGAACCACAATATTCGTTTCGAGGAGACGCAAGTACTAGCAGCCACGAGCGGATACTGCGAAAGGCTCTACAGGGAGGCAATCTAAATCGCTAAACACCCAAATAATTTCAACCGAAAGGAGGAGGGCGTCAAATTAAACGGTATATGGATGCCGGTGTTAAAGAAGATGTGTACCACCCGTCCACTACTGGGTGATGGCAACGGCGATCGACGGCGACGGACAGCGGCCAATTGCACTGACGTTTTCAAAACACGTGACGTCACGCCGCGGCGCGGGGGCGCGCGGACACGGAATTTAGCGGCAGTCAGTAGCGAGCCAGTGTGTGTTGGACCTTCCATCAAGCTACGGACCCCCTTGAAGATGTCTCCCGCAGTCGGAGACGAAACGTTGGGAATCACCACAGAATTCATCAACCGACCACGGCAGAACAGCCCGGATAATTATAATAGACATGATATTTCCGGCCGTGAAAGTCTACATTTTAGTATCAGACGCCTCTACGGGGAGGAAATGTCAAGAGAAGTGCGACGCCTGGAAGGACTCCAGAGGAAGAGAGTGCAGCTTTTGTGTTCCCTCACATTCCTGTCTCCTTGCAGAGCCGTCGGCGTTATACCGAAGTTTCTGAAGATAAAGCGACTGTTCTATTCGGGAAAGGCACAACGCATTTTCAAACGGACTGAGGAGGCCTTACTACGAGAGCACATTCAGCAGACCCGACGGGACTTGGCAAGCACAAACTGTAAGTTAATGTCTCTCCACATTACGATCAGTAATAAACTGTGCAGCGGTGACTGGGATAAAATTGATAGACTACTGCATGATACCATGGGGAAGCGTATGTTGACGACGTCTAGTAGACAGAAGAAGAAGTTTGATAATTTGCTACCTAATCAGACTGTTCGGCTTTTAGACGTTTCCCGGATCGTTATCAATTTGTCCAAACGTTCGTTATCTGACGATGAGACATCTGTGCTTGCCAAGGGAGGAAATTTTGCTGTTAGTCCGCGTTTTGTGCCCACGGAAGAAATTATAGCCAATGTAGAAGCAGGAATTCGCAGTGTACATTCTGTAACAGCTGAAGAAATCCGTATAGAAACAGTGAGAATATTAGCCAATGCAAAACCGCCGAAAAGTAATATAACTGTGGGCGAGAGAAGAGCTTTAAAACTCCTGAATGACGACGATAGTATTTTGGTTCTCCCAGCTGACAAAGGAAGCGCAAGGTGGTTATGGATGTGGCCGACTATCAGAGAAAAATTACGGATCTACTGGATCCGCAAGCATATAAGAATCTGAATAAGGACCTCACTAACAACGTTCTCAGAACTGTGTCGCGGTTAATAAAAAAGTCCTCCATTGAAGAGAGTGTGCAGAAAGGTCTCTGCAGTTCGGTTGCGCTACCACCGAGGCTTTATGGATTGCCCAAAATTCATAAAGAAAATGTTCCGTTAAGACCGATACTAAGTGCCATTGGTTCGCCCACCTACTCGTTAGCCAAGTTTTTGACTACGCTGTTAAAACCACATGTGGGCCGTTCGGACTCGTATATAAAGAATTCGACACATTTCATCAGCAGATTGAATGGCATAGTGGTCCAGCCGGAGGACATATTGGTCAGCTTCGATGTGGTATCGCTGTTTACGATGGTTCCACTTAATGATGTATTGGAACAGCTGGATCGAATTTTTCCTGCCGATATTTTAGAGCTGTTTAAGTGTTGTTTGACGACCACATACTTCAAGTGGAATGAACAGTTTTATGAGCAAACGGATGGCGTGGCTATGGGAAGCCCCCTAAGTCCCGTAATTGCTAACTTCTTTATGGAGAAATTCGAAGAACAGGCCTTCGGTACTGCCAGCAAGAAACCAAATGTATGGTTCCGATACGTGGATGACCCGTTTGTGTTGTGGAGACATGGTAGGGAGGAACTAAGCCGGTTCCACGAACATCTGAACAGTATAAACTCAAGAATTCTGTTTACAATGGAGGAGGAGGTAGACGGCAAACTACATTTCCTCGATGTGCTTGTGTTTAGAAACGAAAATGGTAGTTTGGGCCACTCAGTGTACCGCAAACCCACGCACACGGACCGTTATTTGCACCGGGATTCGAACCACCACCCACAACAGAAGCGGGGTGTTATCAAGACGTTAGCGGACAGAGCTAGAAATATTTGTGAACCTGAGTTGCTCGACGCTGAGATGGAACATCTCCACAATGCACTAACGAAGAACGGATATTCGTCCGCCGAAATAAAACGTGCGTTGAGGCAGCCACGCAGAAATCATACTGACGTACAGGCTACTGCAAACTCTAAGGTTTTCTTGCCGTTTGTTAAAAATGTAACGGAAAGAATAGGGAGGATCTTGACGAAGCGGAATATTACCGTAATTTACAAGCCCACCAGGAAGATACAGGAATACCTTAGGCCTGCCAAGGACGCTCGCAAACCATTGGAAAAATCTGGAGTGTATAGGATCCCATGCAGCTGTGGTGATGTTTATGTGGGTACCACCAAAAGAACTGTTTCTAAACGTTTGGAAGAGCACAAGGGAAATTAGAGAAGAGGAGAAACGGAACGATCAGCTGTTGCGGAGCATGCTTTCCAGCCAGGGAACCACAATATTCGTTTCGAGGAGACGCAAGTACTAGCGGCCACGAGCGGATACTACGAAAGGCTCTACAGGGAGGCAATCGAAATCGCTAAACACCCAAATAATTTCAAACGAAAGGAGGAGGGCGTCAAATTAAACGGTATATGGATGCCGGTGTTAAAGAAGATGTGTACCACCCGCCCACTACTGGGTGATGGCAACGGCGATCGACGGCGACGGACAGCGGCCAATTGCACTGACGTTATCAAAACACGTGACGTCACGCCGCGGCGCGGGGGCGCGCGGACACGGAATTTAGCGGCAGTCAGTAGCGAGCCAGTGTGTGTGTTGGACCTTCCATCAAGCTACGGACCCCCTTGAAGATGTCTCCCGCAGTCGGAGACGAAACGTTGGGAATCACCACAGAATTCATCAACCGACCACGGCATAACAGCCCGGATAATTATAATGGACATGATATTTCCGGCCGTGAAAGTTTACATTTTAGTATTGGAAGTCATTTGGCCATGATTCTGACGAGTCAGAAGGACGTGACACCAATCGGATTCTTGACGGGAAATGACGATGTGTTCTGGGTAACAGAGAGGATATGACTGATAACTGTAGATTGCGTTAGGATGAGGATTTGAGACCTCACAATGTTATTGACCTAGGGCAAAGACAGTTTGGCTCTAGGAACATGGAAGACGGGTTTTCAGAAAATATTCGGAAGGCCAATGTCGTGGCGACTTACGACGAAATAAACTCAGAGATATGTGAAAAGACAGAACCAAATGTAGAAAGCAGAGTTCACCAAGATAATTAGAACATACACGACATGAATTAACTCATCAGAGGATGTGATAAGTGTTGTGCATGTCTTAGCTGAAAATAAACAAAAACCTAAGTACAATCAAGACCATTTATCGTATACAGCCAAAGAAGCAATGGTGTGGAGCATGGCATAGGATATTGACTTAGGAGTAGTGGTTCAGCAAATGAATCACGTTGGAAATGGAATGACCGAACTGCTAAATAAGCGAAGTTGGGAGCTTAATGTGATGAAAGAGAGTCTAGAAACACAACAGGCACATAGGGATTGTACCATGACGCAGTTTTAGCAGGTGGCAATCGCACAACGTCAGTTCGCGACTGCAGAATATCGACAGAAAAAGAAGAAAGGTGTATTGTCGAGATGGAAAGTTATGTTGCGCAAGTGTAGAAGGAGATAAAGAACCGATTGGAGGCTACAGAAAGCAGCTAACTGGTAATGCTGTAAGACGTATGCTTTGCCGGCGATGGGCGAGGCATGACAATCTCTGACCAGAGAGTAGTTTATCGTTAGTTGTTGCCTGTCGCTAGTCTGCGCTTGACTGCGCGAGTCGACAGTAGTAGTAGTCGGTCGGCTTTAGTAGCGAGTCGGTAGTAGTCTGGTGTAGTCTGCGTGAGTCGGCGGGAGTCAGCACGCGTCGGCTGTGTGCTCTGGTTGCGACTCTGGTCAGGACTCTGGAGGATGAGTATTGTTGTAGAAGGTAAAGAAGCAGCCTTGCGCATATTTAATAATGTATGTTAATTGTAATTTAATTTGTTCAAAGAAATGCCCTAATAACAATTTTTATAATATAAAGCAACTCTTTTAAAGAAAAGCATTCATTTCAATTTAAAGAATTTCCAATGCATTATCATTGCTTCCAAGAATCAAAAAAAAATATATATATATGTCAGCATTGCACGAAGCTGTGTCGAAAAATGACTGATTAAGAGCAGATATAATTGCAGTTTTATTGAGGTAAGAATTTTTGCTTTTGTTATTCAGAATACAGGGCTGAAGGTCAGCGCCGCTGTCCCTATAAATTCATCAGGTTACAATTTTTTTTTTATTTTGGTGTTTAGGAATTTTTCTGTTTCGAACTTGACATTAAATGAGAAAAGAATTTTGTGGGAATATTAAGTGAGAATGCATTTCTGCACACAGACAATAAATGGGAGCCAATTTTGTTCAGAGGTTACAATATATTTAAAATTCATTATTATTATTATTTTGTGGCGAGGCTACGCTTGGCACATTTCCATTTTCAATTATTATATTTTGCAGGGAGGTTACACTTGACTCATTTTTATTTACATTTTTTTTTGTGGGGAGGTTACAATGCACCTCAGATTGTTGTATGAGTCCGCAGTTAATGGCGCAGGAAATCGTTCTTCAGGCATTGGGGAGAAGATATGAGATAAAAGAAGCGTGACAAATACTAAATTGCGTTGTGCAGAAGGGGAGGAATTCGGTTGGGTCTTTAGGGCCTTCGTTACGCCCAAAGGCTTGGGTTCAGCAGTTCGACAACTCCCCTCTGCCTGCATGGTCCTTTAATCAGTCACTATATTTTGTGAACTTTTATTTCGACAGTGAAGCCTCAGAACAAATTGTACCTGTAACTGGGCATTGTCTGTCATATGTGGACTTAAAGAAGGAGTTTATGGCTGCATGCAACGCTTGAAGCAAGATAATAAACAGAGAATGATAAAATCATATGCCATTGAGGAGGCAGACCCATGAAGCTCAATCAAGTTATTTAAAGAATAAAGTAGAAAAAATATTTATCCTGATGTTCTGTTTACTAAGTCGGAACTCATATAGTTGTACTGCAACAAACTGCCTGTCAGGTACTGTTTGCCGTTAGTTGGAAAAAAGAAAGCTTGGAATTTCAAAGATGGTCAGAAGAGTTGTGTTATTTAAGTAGTGCAGAAAGGAGCGGACGAACTCCAGGAAAGCCTAGTAATTCTTTTATGGTTTTCAAACACGAACAAGCATGCAATCTGATGGTAGCAACGATGCGTCGCACATGCACAGTTAGCACACCAATGAAGAAGCGAAATGCAGGAATACATTTCGTAAAAGGGACAAGTGGAGTCTGCGATAAGAGCGAAAATATGAGCAAAGGATTTTTTTCACAAGAGTGTGTTACTGTGTTTAGAGGTAGTATGTTTTATTCTTTTCCTGTTCCCAGGAATCTTTCATTCTTTCTTTCTCCTGCTCTTTTTTTTTTTTTTTTTTTTTTTTTTTTTTTTTTTTTTTTTTTTTTTTTTTTTTTTACAGCACTAATAGATTAACGATATAGAGCCAGAGATTGCGAAGTCATGTGTGCTAGGGAGTGCTACGCATGATTATTGTTAAGCTGGTTGTTGAACATAAGTTTTTGTGTATGATTCATTCGAGTCATGCAGCTAGAGAAGAAAAGTATCATTATCATTAGTGTTCCGCCAAAACGCAGGTTTTCACACGGTAATTCTCCAGACTGTCCGGTCTTCTGCCATCCTCTTCAGGTCCGCATAATGTCCTCTTTCCTTTATGTCGTCTATTATCTTGTATCTCCTTCTTCCTCTCAGTGTTCTCCCACAAAACGGTCCTTCCAAAGCATCTGCTAGCAAGCACTCCCTTCGCAATGAATGTCCCAACCAGTTCTTTTTCCTTTCTCTTATAACCTTCAGCAGACATCTTCTCTCATCAACCGTTTCCAACATCCTTTTATTACTCACTCTTTCCATCCAGCTTATCCTCTCCATTCTCCTCCACATTTCAAATGCTTCTAACCATTTTTCATCCTCCCGTCTCAATGTCCATGTTTCTGCCGCATTTAGTGCCACACTCGAGACAAAACATTTGCCAACCCTTTTCCTTAGGCCTTTATCTAATTTGTCACATAACTGTCTCCTCTTTCTGTTGCATGCCTCCATCGCTATGGAAATTCGAGTTTCACCTCCTGGTGACATCTCAAGTCTTCAGTTATTGTGCTTCCAAGATATTTAAATACACTTACTTGGCTAATGGTAGCTTGTCCTATTTTAATAGTGGACAGTCTGAATCATGTACTGATGACCATACTCTTTGTTTTTGCTGTGTTTATTTGCACCCCATGTTCCAAACAAGCTTCATTCAGATCTTTCAGCATGTTACTCACTGTAAGCTCACTTTCTGCCACTAATACTGTCATCAGCAAATTTATACATTCTGTTCTCTTTCGACCAATACATATTCCTCTTTTCCCACCTAAGATTTTCGCAATAATCTCTTCAAGGTATGAGTTAAAAAGCGGGGTGAGGGGGGGGGGGGGCGGGTGGGGGGGGGAGAGCAAAACGCCTCGTCCAATGCTGCTTCCATCTGACATTTCATTTCAAGTCTTTATTCTTACTGTCTGGTGTAAATATACACTCCTGGAAATGGAAAAAAGAACACATTGACACCGGTGTGTCAGACCCACCATACTTGCTCCGGACACTGCGAGAGGGCTGTACAAGCAATGATCACACGCACGGCACAGCGGACACACCAGGAACCGCGGTGTTGGCCGTCGAATGGCGCTAGCTGCGCAGCATTTGTGCACCGCCGCCGTCAGTGTCAGCCAGTTTGCCGTGGCATACGGAGCTCCATCGCAGTCTTTAACACTGGTAGCATACCGCGACAGCGTGGACGTGAACCGTATGTGCAGTTGACGGACTTTGAGCGAGGGCGTATAGTGGGCATGCGGGAGGCCGGGTGGACGTACCGCCGAATTGCTCAACACGTGGGGCGTGCGGTCTCCACAGTACATCGATGTTGTCGCCAGTGGTCGGCGGAAGGTGCACGTGCCCGTCGACCTGGGACCGGACCGCAGCGACGCACGGATGCACGCCAAGACCGTAGGATCCTACGCAGTGCCGTAGGGGACCGCACCGCCACTTCCCAGCAAATTAGGGACACTGTTGCTCCTGGGGTATCGGCGAGGACCATTCGCAACCGTCTCCATGAAGCTGGGCTACGGTCTCGCACACCGTTAGGCCGTCTTCCGCTCACGCCCCAACATCATGCAGCCCGCCTCCAGTGGTGTCGCGACAGGCGTGAATGGAGGGACGAATGGAGACGTGTCGTCTTCAGCGATGAGAGTCGCTTCTGCCTTGGTGCCAATGATGGTCGTATGCGTGTTTGGCGCCGTGCAGGTGAGCGCCACAATCAGGACTGCATACGACCGAGGCACACAGGGCCAACACCCGGCATCATGGTGTGGGGAGCGATCTCCTACACTGGCCGTACACCACTGGTGATCGTCGAGGGGACACTGAATAGTGCACGGTACATCCAAACCGTCATCGAACCCATCGTTCTACCATTCCTAGACCGGCAAGGGAACTTGCTGTTCCAACAGGACAATGCACGTCCGCATGTATCCCGTGCCACCCAACGTGCTCTAGAAGGTGTAAGTCAACTACCCTGGCCAGCAAGATCTCCGGATCTGTCCCCCATTGAGCATGTTTGGGACTGGATGAAGCGTCGTCTCACGCGGTCTGCACGTCCAGCACGAACGCTGCTCTAACTGAGGCGCCAGGTGGAAATGGCATGGCAAGCCGTTCCACAGGACTACATCCAGCATCTCTACGATCGTCTCCATGGGAGAATAGCAGCCTGCATTGCTGCGAAAGGTGGATATACACTGTACTAGTGCCGACATTGTGCATGCTCTATTGCCTGTGTCTATGTGCCTGTGGTTCTGTCAGTGTGATCATGTGATGTATCTGACCCCAGGAATGTGTCAATAAAGTTTCCCCTTCCTGGGGCAATGAATTCACGGTGTTCTTATTTCAATTTCCAGGAGTGTAGATTCTGTATCAGTCATCTCTCTTTCCAGTCTACTTCTTTCCTCTTCAAATATCCATCAGCTTGTTCCACTGCACTCTGTCAAAAGCCTCTGTCCTCTACCTTTTCCCATATATCTTTCCCCCGTAGTTCTTAACAGGCCAACAGCATCTATTGTTCCTTTTTCTCTCCTAAATACGAACTGCTCCTCTGCAATCCCTCTATCCAACTTGCCATATAGCCGTCTATTCAATACTCTCAGCAACACTTTAGTTTCATGAGAATTTATACTGATAGTCCTACGCTCTTCACATTAAAAAATGTTCAAATGTGTGTGAAATCTTATGGGACTTAACTGCTAAGGCCATTAGTCCCTAAGCTTACACACTACTTAACCTAAATTATCCTAAGGACAAACACACACACCCATGCCCGAGGGAGGACTCGAACCTCCGCCGGGACCAGCCGCGCAGTCCATGACAGCAGCGCCTTAGACCACTCGGCTAATCGCGCGCGGCGCTCTTCACATATTTTAGTGTTTCTCTTTCTCTCGATTGGTATCATAACTGTTGCAAGGAAGTCCTCAGGCCATTCCCCTTTGTCATATATCTCATTACAGAGGTAGACTATTTCTTTTCTCGCCTTGTTTCCCAGACTCTTCAACAGTTCTGCTGGAAAATCATCAATTCCACATACTTTCCTATTCTTCATCTCCTTCAGCGCCTTTTCTACTTCTGCTTCCAAGATGGTGAATCCCTTTCCATCAACCTTAATTTCGCTTTGTATTTTATCCCCTTTATATAGACATTCAGTACATTATTGCCATCTGTTCAAAACTTCCTGTGGTTCTTCTGCTAGAGGACCATCCGCTCTATCTATTTCCATGTTATTCCTCTTTCTTTTACGTTCAAAAACTATCTCACTAGCCAGTCTATACATCATTTCATACTTTCCCTCTTTCTTCATTTTCTCTGTTTCGTCTCATTTCTGTTTCATCCATTTTCCCCTGCTTCTTCAGTTTCTCTTCTTAATTCATTATTCAGTTTCTTGTACCTCTTTTTGCCTTCTTCAGTTTCTACATTTTTCCACTTTCTCCTCTCTTCCATCTTTTTCAACATGTTTTCTGTTATCCATTCTTTCCTGGTACTTTGGGATACTCTACTCCCTAGTACTTCTTTGGCAGAGTCCACGAGTCTTTCCCTCATTTTATTCGTTTGTCATTAACGCTTTCATCAACACTACCTCTTCGCTATTCTTCCATAAATCTGTTCTCCAAATCTGATGCCTTTTCTACATCTGAGTCTTTTTATGTTTAGTCTTTATTTTGCTTTACCTCCCCACTTCACTTGAATTTCTCCCACTGCTAGGTTGTGGTCTGAATTTATATCTTCTCCTGGATAAGCTTTGGCATTGTTCAAACAGTTCCTAAACCTTTTTTACATCAGGATGTAGTCCAACTGATATTCTTTCCAATGCAAATTTGATATCCATGTGTAACGTCTTCTTATGTGGTGTTCAAATAACATGTTACCCACTGCTAACGCACTTTCCTTACAGAAACTAATTAGTCGTTCACCTCCCTCGTTCCTTATTCCTAATCCAAATTTTCCTACTTCACCCACTACTACAATCCAGTCCCCATGATGATAAAGCAGGCATTTCTATTTTCTTTCTCGATGAGCTCTTGTATTTTCTCCACTTCTTCCACTTCCTCATCTCTATGCTGGCTGGTTGGCATATATACCTGTGTTAACACCAAATCTTTTGAACTACCCTTCAGTCGCATCATCATCAGTCTTCCATCAATACATTGTACCTTCATTACCTTATTTTTTAGCTTTTGCCCTATCAACATTCCTACTCCGTTTTTACCAGTCTTATAATATCCACTTGTAACACCATAGCTCTAATGCTGTACTGATTTATTTTGCTTTTGTTTCATTTAATGTTACATTGCTGTGCTTCTGTAAATGTGTTTGTTTGAATCGATAACATAAAATTGTATACTACTTTCTTTGTACGAACATTGATGTCATGGTTTGATTCTATGCAATGTAGTGTATCTGGCATTTAAATTCTTTGTCCCATTTGGAGGGAACGAAACTTACTGTATGTAATTGTAATTTCTGTGTGAATAATTTTTTTTTGAAATGTCAATATGTGCAAGTGTTCTGTTTTATTTAAAATATTTGGTTGCTGTTATGTAAACTGCTGCTCCTCACTTAGGGTTCTTAGTTATTCTGTATATAAAAGTTGGTGTGGTTCCGCTCGGGAACGGAACTGTGTAGCGCGCGCAAATTGTGGTTGGCCTAGGTAGGAAAGGTGGAACAAGTGTCAGTCGGGGACGAGCTACCAAACTGTGCACTGCCATATAAAAGATGCGTATTGTGCTGGTTCCGAGAGAGGCTTTTTCTGCTACTTTCTAGTGCCACGGATGTATGGATAAATAGCTGGAACTATTCTGGAATTTGTATATATCATCGCCACCAAGAAATGACAGAGTCCAGCAATTCTACCTGCAATTTCACCTACCAACATGCAGTTGCCACCACATTGCGCAATCATTGCATCGGAATACTACAATGATGTACAGTGAAGGATCAGCTTAATGGATGTGTTAGTGTGCTCAAATATAAGGTAATTTATATCTGAATTTATGTACCTACCTTGATTTTTCTCCTCATCATAACACCTCTCAGGTTCCTCTCCGTTTGAGCTAAAGTGATATCCGAGTGTCCTTACTGAAAGAACATTAAAGCCCAGTGTTTTGCTAATTGATGCCTCTTGAACATAGTAAAAAGAAAGTTAAAGTTAATGTGGCTTGCTGAAAATAATTTTCCTAGTAAAACTGCTTATTAATGTTGTTGGTACCTTCAAAATTAAAAGTTCTTAAGATTGAGGCTTATAAGTTTTGCTTAGTGAATAGTCATATTACTGCTTGTTGTAAATCGCAGAAGGTGGGTCTGTATTTTACATATATGTTAATTTTGTGTCTCACGGTAGTAAAAGTGGGAAACTGCAGTTGTGAAACGTTATATACTCGTGTTTGTCTCTCTTGTGTATTAGAAGTGCATATTAATAGTATAACAGGATCCACAGTTTGTCTATTATGTTAATGCTCGGTAACAAGTAACGGAAAGACCACTAATTATGAAAACCATAATATCTTTATTCAAATGATAGTGAGAAGCAACCTGTTAGTGGATTCCAATTAACTTTCATTTTAAATAGTAAAGTATTTAACTGAGAGAGACTTAACCTATATCCAATTAATGATTCTGCATTGAATAGTAATAACGTTATAAAGACCATTCAGTTTGTGTAAGCCCTGAAGGTAATAGTGTGTTTCGGTATCTGTTATAATTTTGCAAATAGTTTGTGCTGCTCTAACTGTTAGTTTCAATCTTACCGAAAACATATGTATGTGTCAGAGTTCTTTGCACTCGCGTGTGACAAAGTATAGGTTGTGTTCATTCGTTAAAATTACTAATAACTATTTTCTTGAACGAGAATGTTAATCATTCTCTTGCCTAGTTAGGCTGGCGACAGTTTTCTTTATACGTTCAACAGTGCAGAAAGGCAAAATTTTGTTTGTTACTGTTCAAATATTTACGTAATTCTGATTTTCATTTCCGATAAGTCATTTCCGTTAGGTACAACGCGGTCAACCTAGCAAAATTCCTCTCAGAGGGAAACACTGCTCTGTTGCTTTATACCATTATTACTCTAACAAAATAATTCTTTTTGTAAACTGCCTCCAGTTTCGAGTCTGTGGTATAGCAGTAGGAGACAGGAGTGTTATACGTGGCTTTTCCGTGACAGGACTAATTGTTCTGTTGGGGCATCGTACGTACTAAGCCAAACTTGGTATTTGATTGAATGAGCTACGTAAATGCATGTTGCAGTGTTATATGTGGCGCCGCGTGACAGGACGTTGTTCAATTTGCACCTACAAGCGGGAAAAAATTATAAGTAGTTAGCATTTTACAAACATAGAGTGAACATAAAACGTCCAGCGGCACGAACCTGTACATTAGTTGACAGAACGGATGGTGAAAGTTCAGCTTAAATTTAAAATTAAAGGTATCAGTACTTAATAATAGCTAAAATGGACAAGAAACTAGAAATAAATCTAGACATGCGAGAACAGAATGCAATCGAGAGCAGTTCAGGCAGCACGCCAACAAATGGGATTACGCGCGAGTTAAATTACGTACGTCATCACGCAGTCGTCAATAAACAGATCGAAGCTATGTGTGTCGCGCGTACTAAGCAAGACAGTATGAGTGATGTTGTGGAAGACAGTGGTTATGTTAATAAATCGCGGGATATGTTTGAATCACCAGAAACTGAAAGGAAAGTAGAACTTGAACACGAAAATGTAGCAGAACCTAAAAGTGAAAAGAATTCAGATATGGTAGAATTGTTAAAAATGTTGTCTGCACAAATTACAGCACTGGGGCAACGAAATGTAGAACAAAGACAGCTAATTGCAGCACAGGGACAACAAAGTGCTGCACAAAATGACAATATTAAGGCACAAATTGCATCACAAAGTGACAATATTAATGCACGAATAGCAGCACAGGGTAGTGATATAAGTCGGCAAATGGAAGCACAAAGCAAGAATCTTAATGAACAAATCGAGAAGGTTGACGGAAAAGTAGACATTGTAATGAAATTAAAAACCTCAAAAGCGAAATTACTGTCATCAATGGCAATATTGCCAACATACAAGGACAGACTGATGACATTAACGAAAGATTTGACACTGAAGTAATTAGAATTGAAGATCAATAAAACCCTTAGTCTGTACTAAAGTGGATGAAAAGATATTCGGTATTAAATCCGAAATACAAACAGAATGTAAGGTGGAATTTGCACAGATTAAACAATCTGTAACAGAAACAAGTAGAGAATTGACCAAACAGATTGTTACTTGCGAAAAGAAGTGTGATCATAACACTTCACAAACCCAAGGCAAAATGTATGACTTGGAAGGAAAAATACAATCAGGACCTACACATTTTACTGAAAAAATGCCTTTCATTAAAATATTAGAGGGCGAGGAAAAATTCGACCCTGCAAAGAGACATAATGGTTGGCACTCCCTTGATTTTGTAAAGAATTGCGAAAGAAATTTTCCTGAATATTTGACTGACCAGGAAAAAATCAATGTTGTGATCAGTGCATTAACGGGAGAAGCAAAAAGGTGGGGATTGAATCTGGATACAAACCAGATGTCTTTTGAAAGCTTTAAACAAAAATTTATTGACGAATACTGGTCAGAACGAAAACAAGACCAGTTGTGGCCAGGTTGTATGACATCAGAGGCAGGCAAACCATGAAAGAGTTTTGCGAAGCATGGTACAGAAAGTTGATACATCTGAAGGCTAGAAGGACGGAAGCCGAAATCGTTTGGGTTCTTTGGCAGAAACTGTCTGAGGATTCTAAACGATATGTTGGGAGTACCCATAAAAGTTTTTCTGCCTTTTTGGAAAGGGTAGAGGATGAAGATCACTGGCGAAGGAATCGCGAGTCTCGTCCCCATAAAAACAATTATTCGCGAGAAACCAATGACCAAAACGAACAACCTGAAAGCTATAGATTTCGTGTAAACACGATTCAAAGAGGTCGTGCGAGAGGTAGAGGAAATTATACGACGCGCGGCAGAGGATACACGGCGCGGAATTACCAAACAAGAGACGAAATGGAAAACTGAAAACCGCGTGTGTTACGGGCCGGATTCACGCGGAAACCGGTTTTGGGCCCAAAGAAAAGATGTCATACAATAAATTCGAGAAGGAAAGATGTAAACTACAGGGCAGGAAGGTTAAGGACGCCCCTATGGAAGACGTGCGCGGAGTGATACGTAGTGGCGAGCCCAGTGCGAAGTCACGTGACTGTTTGTGCTCGGGGCAGCGCTTGCTGGAGCACCGTACATTGCACTTGGCAGCATTCACAAATGACAGACGTCAGAACAAGATGGCTGCCGTAGAGAGGAACAGAAGAGGCGGGATCGGACACTTCCGTTGGCCGGTTTCTTTAATAGGTGAATGTGAAAATGGAAATAAAGTTAATAAGTTATATGATAAGGATAGCTCAATATCGGAATCGTGCGAAAAGACTTTATTAAAGAATGAAAGGGAGATAGAAAAGGGGAATATTGGTACTGTTACTGATGTATATGAGGTGAAAGACGTAGATGTGGGGGAGGTTATGATGAATAAAGAGGAAAGGAAGGTAGAATATGTCACGCAAAAGACGTGTGCACAATTAATAATAGGTGAAAGTGATGTAAAGGTGGACATTACTGAACATGACATTATAAGCAGTGCAGTTGAAGTTATTGTTGATGGAAAGGTGTTTTGTAATTCTAATGCAGAAGGGTCTAGTAGGAATTTCGTACGATTGCCTGAAACTGATAGTAAGGAAGAAAATGAAATGAAGGTTATCGAAGTATATGACGATTATACTAAGTATGAAGTTAAGGCTGAAATAGTTCAAAGTGATACAGCTGAAGTGCCTGAGTGTCCAAACGATATGCATTGTGTAGAAAATGAGTCGAAAACCGAAGTAGCTGAAACATCTAGTGATAATCTGCCTCACTGTTTAAAAGCTGCTTTCCTGCTCTAATCTGATGACGAAAATGAAATCAGTGATAGTTCAGATGATAAAGGGTATATGAATACGGATAAGAATGAATATTCTAACTTTCCCTATTGTTCAAAAGTCGAGTATTTAAGTGAATCTGATTGTGAGGAAGAGAGTAGCGATGACTCCAGTGAAGATGAATTCTCAGATGTAAACGAAAGTGAATATACTTTTACTGAAAGAGGGTATGAGAAAATTAGTGACATTTTTCCAAAGCAAGATACAGAAAGTAGAACTGGGCCAATACTGAAGGAATTATTTAGAAATGCAGCACAGGGGCATAATTTGCAGGAACCTCCAGATGATATTATACTGGGACAAGCCTTAACCAATGTTTTGAATGGGTGTGAATTACAGGAACAAAAAGAACCACCTGATAAAATGATAGCAGGACAGGAGATGTTGTATCTTGCTAAAGACTTTGAAATTCCTAAACCTAAAAAGCCACTTGATGAAACAAAACGTTGGCAAGATCTGAACAGCATAGTGAAAGATGTAGAAGATAGCAAGCCTAAAAAGCCACCAGACTTAAGTAATTGTTTAATGAACCGTAAAAGACTGCCTTGTTAATAAAGAGACTGGGGGCAGGATGTATGTATATATTTTGTTGATATAATGCATGACTTTAGTATTATTATTGTATCTGAGTGTTATCTGAAAGTGTATTATTGTTTTGGTGGCCTTGAGGCCTATGGCAGTTTGTTGCTTGTTTACTGCAGTTCACTGTTTGTCTTTGTTTAGGAACTGTTTATTTTCAATTGAATGCTTATTGTTGCCAGTCTAGTTATGAAGAGAGGGCCATGTAGTGTGAGAAATCTGGAAACTTCATGAATTATGATGTTTATGGTAACTTTATGAAAGTGCAAAGAACTTCACGAGATAATTAATTTTTAATGTACTTAAAGACCAGAAAGGGCTTATGTTTGCACCATGTTGTGTATTTAAAAGTACAAGTCCTCAGATGAGGGTTCTTAGCGTCAGGGGACATGCACTCTTTGCATTGTCAGGTGCCTGACGAGCACCAGGGACCCGAGTCGTTGCCAGCACTACTTCCGTTTCTTTTCGTGCTGCCAACCTTCCTCTTCATCATTCGGAACTTTTACTATCTTCTTTCCTTCTTCTCTAGCAGAAGAAACTGAAAAGTGTAGAAATAATGTAAGATACTGTGTATTGTTTGTGGACAAGTAAATGGATAAATAATATGGGTACACTAGAAAATGACTAAGAATAATGAAAGTATAATGGGTATTGTAAAGGAAAAATGTAATGGAAAAGTAATTGGAAAGAGAAATATGGGTGAGAAAAGGTAAGAATACTGAAAACAAGGTAAATGAATACTATTATATGACTGAATGTAAATGTAAGTGGTTTTGAAAATAGGGATAAATATGGATAAATATGGTGTTGAAAAACTGTATGTGTGTTTAAAACTGAGGAGATAAACCTGACTAATGCATGTGAAGTAGATGTTAGAGGTATGTGTCTAGTGCCACCAAAAGTGGGCAGAAATCACTTACAGTAGGACGTAAAATTAATGTTCTGATCTAGACATATCTGATGACCTAAATGTGTGGAAAAATAATTAAACTGAATATTGACTATGAAAGAGATCTTACTGAGTTAGAAAGAGGGGACGGAAACCACAAATCTGGGACTCTCAATTAACTTCTGAACATTGTCATTTTACCAATAATGTCATTTAAAAGTTTTCTTGATTAATGTATATGTTACCTGATGTTGTCATTTGAGAAATGGTTTTGTTGCCAGTGTCTAATTACTGTTTTGAAGTTACAGGTTTTACGTTTTATACCATTAATGCAAATTTTACCAAAGATGGGACATAATGATGAAAAAGCTTAAAGATGATGACAATAAACTGCTCAAAAATATGTTGTTGGGCAGCAAAACGAGACAAAAGAATAAAAATGCTACAGTCCTGAAGTTGAGGGCTACCAAAAATGCTGTGTGAGCTGTAGCCGAAGGACTTGCCATTGTGGGGGCAAGGAGTTAATGAGTGATTATGAACTGCCTAACCTAGAGGATGGGGCAGTGTATTAATTTAAAAATGTGTGTTCTTTAATGTTCTTAATCTAAATTGTGTATTTGTGCCTAAATGTTTACATACAAAGACTGCCAAACCAATAATGGGCAGAATGTGTAACATGGACTGCTAGTGCTGAGGCAAGCAGTGAAGTAAGTTAGGTTTTTTGGTCAATGTGTTATGAACTAACTATTCTTATTGAAGCCAGTGAAAAGTTATTGTAAAATATATAAGCATTCTTATTCAAATGGATGTAGATGTTTTTGATACTAGGTTTTTTTGGAATAACTTAAAGTTTTGGACTGCCTTGTTTTAAAACCCAGCAGTGATGATTGAAGATAGGTTCTGAATAGGTTAGCGTGTTTATGTGCAACAAACATTTTGGAGTGCTATTAATGAAGAGCAGCCTTAAAGTTAATTATTTTGAAAAAACCTTGCAAAGTTACTTTGGTATTTCAAGAATCAGTTGCGAAAGGTTCTCATAGCTGTTTGTGTAAATATTTGTGTATATGTGGATGCAAACTGAAAATTTCAATATTTCATTAACTGCTGAGCCTTGTGAAATGTACTATGATCATTAACATGCTTGTGTGTCTGTGAAAATTTACATTCCTTTAAAAAAATATTGGAAAGCGAATTTCTGTTTTGTTAAGATAAAATGTTCTGTGCTGTAGTATGTGTTTATTTTTTTAATTTTTTTGTGAAGGCTATACTTATTCTACTAATGTGCAGATTATTTTGTGTACTGTTTGCCTGTTATTTAAACTGTATGTGTATCAAATGAACATGCTTAAAAATGTGTTGTGTAATGATGAAAATTAGTATCCTTAAAGCAGTGTAAAAATGAAAATTACTGTAAATGCTTTATTTTGAGAATGTTTTTGGAAGAAATGTACGAAATTTCTTAGTGTATGTACTGTATATTTGTAATATGCATTTTTTTTCTCCCAACTGAAGTTGGATGGCAAAATTTTTTTTCTGTAGCCAACACCACGTAGGTGTTATGGATGTTTCCTTGAAGTATCCCTGACGGGACACTTCAACGAAACTTGGGGCATGTGTAACACCATAGCTCTAATGCTGTACTGATTTATTTTGCTTTTGTTTCATTTAATGTTACATTGCTGTGCTTCTGTAAATGTGTTTGTTTGAATCGATAACATAAAATTGTATACTACTTTCTTTGTACGAACTTTGACGTCATGGTTTGGTTCTATGCAATGTAGTGTATCTGGCATTTAAATTCTTTGTCCCATTTGGAGGGAACGAAACTTACTGTATGTAATTGTAATTTGTGTGAACAATTTTTTTAGTAAAGTCAATATGTGCAAATGTTCTGTTTTATTTAAGATATTTGGTTGCTGTTATGTAAACTGCTGATCCTCACTTAGGGTTCTTAGTTATTCTGTATGTAAAAGTTGGTGTGGTTCCACTCGGGAACGGAACTGTGTAGCGCGCGCAAATTGTGGTTGGCCTAGGTAGGAAAGGTGGAACAAGAGTCAGTCGGGGACGAGCTACCAAACTGTGCACTGCCATGTAAAAGATGCGTATTGTGCTGGTTCCGAGAGAGGCTTTTTCTGCTACTTTCTAGTGCCTCGGATGTATTGATAAATAGCTGGAACTATTCTGGAATTTGTATCTATCATCGCCACCAAGAAATGACAGAGTCCAGCAATTCTACCTGCAATTTCACCTACCAACATGCAGTTGCCACCACATTGCGCAATCATTGCATCGGAATACTACAATGATGTACAGTGAAGGATCAGCTTAACGGATGTTAGTGTGCCCAAATATAAGGTAATTTATATCTGAATTTATGTACCTACCTTGATTTTTCTCCTCATCATAACACCTCTCAGGTTCCTCTCCGTTTGAGCTAAAGTGATATCCGAGTGTCCTTACTGAAAGAACATTAAAGCCCAGTGTTTTGCTAATTGATGCCTCTTGAACATAGTAAAAAGAAAGTTAAAGTTAATGTGGCTTGCTGAAAATAATTTTCCTAGTAAAACTGCTTATTAATGTTGTTGGCAACTTCAAAATTAAAAGTTCTTAAGATTGAGGCTTATAAAGTTTTGCTTAGTGAATAATCATATTACTGCCTGTTGTAAATCGCAGAAGGTGGGTCTGTATTTTACATATATGTTAATTTTGTGTCTCACGGTAGTAAAAGTGGAAAACTGCAGTTGTGAAACGTTATATACTCATGTTTGTTAAGTGTTTGTCTCTCTTGTGTATTTGAAGTGCATATTAATAGTATAGCAGGATCCACAGTTTGTCTATTGTGTTAATGCTCGGTAACGAGTAACGGAAAGACCACTAATTAGGAAAACCATAATATCTTTATTCAAATGATAGTGAGAAGCAACCTGTTAGTGGATTCCAATTAACTTTCATTTTAAATAGTAAAGTATTTAACTGAGAGAGACTTAACCTATATCCAATTTTAATGATTCTGCATTGAATAGTAATAACGTTATAAAGACCATTCAGTTTGTGTAAGCCCTGAAGGTAATAGTGTGTTTTGGTATCAGTTATAATTTTGCAAATAGTTTGTGCTGCTCTAACTGTTAGTTTCAATCTTACCGAAAACATATGTATGTGTCAGAGTTCTTTGCACTCGCGTGTGACAAAGTATAGGTTGTGTTTATTCGTTAAAATTACTAATAACTATTTTCTTGAACGAGAATGTTAATCATTCTCTTGCCTAGTTAGGCTGGCGACCGTTTTCTTTATACGTTCAACAGTGCAGATAGGCAAAATTTTGTTTGTTACTGTTCAAATATTTACGAAATTCTGACTTTCATTTCCGATAAGCCACTTCCGTTAGGTACAACACGGTCAACCTAGCAAAATTCCTCTCAGAGGGTAACACTGCTCTGTTGCCTTATACCATAATTGCTTTAATAAGACTTTTATTTCACAACCTGCCTCCAGCCTCAAGGTTATGGTATAGAAGTATCAGAAGGACAGGAGTGTTATACACTTTCCATCTCCCTATTCTCTCCCCATCTCATTTCAAACAAACCAAGGGCATCTAATCTGTTCCTTTTCATCTCCTGTTTTGTATTCTCTAGCTGTCCTGCTTGCGGTAGTGTCCTCACATTCCATCTTATCTTCCCTTCTTTCATTGTCCCTTTTTTCTTTTCTCGAGATATACTTACATTGAGCAGTGTCTCACAATTTTGAAATTATACTGAGTGACGCTTTCTCTATATGATTAGGCAACTGTACTTAATTGTGTGTATTTATATGGCATTTGTTCTCTCTTCTTTAGTTACGTTATTTGCCATGTCGTGAGAATTCCTATAAGTGTGGTTTAATGTGAGTTGGGTAAGAAGAATTAGTATAATCCAGAATGAGATTTTCACCCTGCAGCGGAGTGAGCGCTGATATGAAACTTCCTGGCAGATTAAATCTGTGTGCCCGACCGAGATTCGAACTCGGGACCTTTGCCTTTCGCGGGCAAGTGCTCTACCATCTGAGCTACCGAAGCAAAGGCAAAGGTCCCGAGTTCGAGTCTCGGTCGGGCACACAGTTTTAATCTGCCAGGAGGTTTCATATCAGCGCACACTCCGCTGCAGGGTGAAAATCTCATTCTGGAAACATCCCCCAGGCTGTGGCTAAGCCATGTCTCCGCAATATCCTTTCTTTCAGGAGTGCTAGTTGTTCAAGATTCGCAGGAGAGCTTCTGTAAAGTTTGGAAGGTAGGAGACGAGGTACTGGCAGAAGTAAAGCTGTGAGTACCAAGCGTGAGTCGTGCTTCGGTAGCTCAGGTGGTAGAGCACTTGCCCGCGAAAGGCAAAGGTCCCGAGTTCGAGTCTCGCTCGGGCACACAGTTTTAATCTGCCAGGAAGTTTCAATTAGTATAATGATTAATTTTGCTTTATGTTTCTGTAATTTGATAAGTGACTAGATTAATGGAATAAATGTGTGTAGTGAGACTCAGTTTGAAAATGAGACGGAATGACGAAGATGTGTGCATAATAGACTGAAGAGCCAAAGAAACTGGTACATTTGCCTAATATCGTGTAGGGCCCCCCGAGCACGCGGAAGTGCTGCAACACGACGTGTCATGGACCCGACTAGGGTCTGAACTAGTGCGGGGGGGGGGGGGGGGGGGGGAATTGACACTATGAATCCCGCAAGGATGTCCATAAATCCGTAAGAGTACCAGGGGGTGGAGACCTCTCCTGAACAGCACGTTGCAAGGCATCCCAGATTTACTCAATAATATTCATGTCTGGGGAGTTTGGTGGCCAGCGGAAATGTTTAATTCAGAAGAGTGTGTCTGGGGGCACTCTGTAGCAATTGTGGACGTGTGGGCTATCGAATTGCCCTGCTGGAATTGCACAAGTCCGTCGGAATGCACAGTGGACACGAAAGGATGCAGGTGAACAGACAGGATGCTTACGTACTTGTCACCTGTCAGAGTCCTATCTACACATATCAGGGGTCCCATGTCATTCCAACTGCACACGCTTCACACCATTACAGAGTTTCCACCAGCTTGAACAGTCCCCTGCTGACATGCAGGGTCCATGGGTGCATGAGGTTGTCTCCAGACTCGTACACGTCCATCCTTTCGTGAGTCGATTCTTTTGTTAATTGCTCCAATGGTGAGAGAGGTTGATTTTTCATATATGTTGCCATATGAACGAAGCCTGAATGGGATATATGTGTCTTATATGTCTCTAGATGACACAGTATGTGTCTCATATAGAGTGTATGTTTCATTTTTATTTTTCTGTGCGGTTTCCTATTCTCATCCCGTCCCATGGCGGTGGAATGTGATCCATTAGCTATTCGTATGCTTGATGTGGAAGTGTTGAGATTTTTCATGTACGTGTACGACCTTCAGGGACATAAGTTTCTGCATATGTCACGTGCTTCGCTAGGACGAGGCAACCTACCTGAAAATGTATAAACTTCGTATGTTGTTCATTATGCACTTCCCTATTTTTATTGTGTTCTATGTGTGGGACTGCGAAACTTTTACTATAGGTAAGCGTGATGTGACAATGCTAGGAAGCCAGTCGTCCCGTAAGTAAGTAAATCTTCATGTAAGTATTTAGAACATTTCAAAAGTTTGGCTCTTTGGATGAATGCGTCTAGGGGTTTGCGAAATTACAGGGATAAATTAATTTCTACATGGACATTGCGTGGTTTTCCAATAGGTGAACTGAGGGAACGACTTGGTTGATAAAACCTGATGAGGCAGTCTTTTTGAGTGAGGTTTACTTCTTACATGATATGAGTTGTTCCGTGCAGACTGTGGTGGCACTGGATAATTATTCACAAGACGGTTACTAGATGCGAACTTCAGTGCTTTTTATTGATTCTGCCTTGGTGATGATAATATTGTGAGTCTTGTGGCGTTATTGATTCCCTCTTTTGAGGGTAACGTTATGATTTTTGGTGAGTTTCATCTGTTCCCTCTTAGTGAAGACGTCATTGGGATTTATAGTGGTGGTTTTGATGTTCAAGTGATTGAGTTATTTCGGTTTTTTTATTCTTCTTCATGCAAAGGTTGTTGAAAGATTATTTTTCGAGACGTCTTTTGTAGGGTTAGTTGGAAAATAATCAAGAAGAGCTACACAGGACCCGCACTTCTTCTGTTTTTGTGAATTGGGTATCATCAATGCCAGTGCCTGAAATGAGAAAACTGTGCCTACGTAAGCGATGTTTATAATGGATGAACGGTTTTGCCTGCCTAAAATAGGAAGATTGTGGCTATTATTGAGGATTTATTAGATTATTTAATGGTGTAAGAAGCATTACAGCTGTTTTACAGAATGAAGAAGGAAATTGAAAAGACGAAGTAACCCATTAATTCATAAAGACTGTGATGTTATGTTGGTTTTTGTGCACCTGTAAATGTGTTTATTGAAGTGCGCAATATGATACGTGAAGTCTGCCACCATCAACTAAGCAGGTTCACAAATATGCCGTGTAAGAAATCCACAACAACCTGTTACACAGCTTCATCCGACAGGAGTTGTTGACCCTTCAAGACCCTTTTCAAGGGACCGAAGGCGTGACAATCGCATGGGAGAAATCAGGACAATAGGGTGGGTGCCCGAGTGTCCCCCACTTGTCCGTAATAGATAAAGCTGACCTCCCACATCGACAGGCGTTTTGTGTCTAAACGCGATTAGCGCGAGACGTGGTGCACCATTCCACAACAGTGGTTTTCGACTGTCATGCTGCCAGATACACACTTTTTCAACTAGAGGTCTACCGGTGTTTGTGTTTCGGCAGCGAAGAAAAATGTAGCAGCACGTTGATTCTGTTCGGACGCATTCGGTAATAACGTCGCCGTGGTTCACGTTTCCAAATTTACCGCACGCATGTCGGAAAGATACGAATGCCACACTAGTCACTTTCCTACATGTAGGTGATTGTACGAGTATAGCCGCATCGAATCGCGGTGCGTTGCATATATGCCGAAGCAACGTCCTCACACGGGAACTTTTAATGGCTGCTTACATATTTTTCTTATGTTCGTTACAATATTAATTAGTTGCGCATCGGACAGATTCTTTGATTAGTAGATTATGTGTATGTGCTAATGCGATTTCAAAGTTATAGGAAACAGGCGGGAACAGAAAGGCAAAATGAAAGGAAATTAATAATAGGAGTTGAGATCAAAAAGGAAGAAACATCCTCGAACCACGAAATGATACTCTCAAGTGTAACCGAATGTAGTCGGTGTGAAATTCCTGAGGAAGAGAACAGTTTGTATATAGTTGATTTAGTCTCCTTACAATAATATTTTTGATAGATTCATGTTGGATGTCTTTGTTTTTCCACGTATGAGTTCTTTGTGATAACTGTTTCTTTCTCCAGGTAAGTATGAGTCTACGCTATAGAGTTTCACACGGTTATGGAATTGCGGACGGAAGCGCTGCTGCTGAAGCATGTGAGCTATGCTTGGAATTCGAGTTGTAGATTTGTGCTAATTGCACCAGTAACACATTTCTGCAATGAATGACTCGGACTGAATACATGTCACCTTACTGTACAGAAATATGAGGATTCACGTTATTATTGTGGCTTTGTTTTCCAAGTAATTAATGATTAGCACCCCAAATTAGGGTAGGCACTCCAGTTGTTTCATAACGCTTACAGGGAAAACTAATGACGAGGAAGCCTGTATTTTTGCGTGTTATTTATTTATGCAAATAATGACCAGGCGAAGTGAAGAAAGCAGCTGGGCAGGTCGAGAATGCCTTTCATTCTTCCTATGTGGCCCAGAGCATATGGCCCAGCTGTGCTGGCGTTTGAATGAGCTACGCTCCTCTTCTACTGGCTTACCGCTTTCACTGGAGGCGAGGAAGTCTGTCTGCTCTTTTCAAACGGGAGCTACTGACCTTCAACAGAAGCTGTATACGCACGACACACGAGAATACTCATCACCTCCTTTTAGCACAGAAAAAAATGGCAAACTGAGAGGCGGTGGTCTCTTTGCAACACTCAAATAGTACATGCTATGTTATAAGAAGAGGTAGTACGTGAATTATGATTGAGTTTGAAGATTAAGAATGCTCCATTCTGCTCTTTGCGGACAAGGGTAACCTGATCAGGAGGTGAAGATATCTTCCAGGTGCCTGTCTAGGCCATTACTGAGCAGAACACACGGTGACCGACATGTCTCATGCACTTGTCGATACACACTCCATTTCGACGCACTTCTGTCATTTGCTGGGAGGCAGACCAGGCTATCTGGATCTTGGAGAGGCTTGATGCACGACACGAGAGGTTGAGCTGGTCATTGTCATCGCAGTTAAACAGTCCATCTACACTGAGATGCAGCCAAAAATTATATATATATATATATATATATATATATATATATATATATATATATATATATAGGGTGAAAAGTATTTAAACCGACAAACTCTGGGAGGTTGTAGGGGATATCAAAACAAATATTTTCTCCTATGAGGAGTATTTAAACTGGTAGAGGAAGATTTCTCTGGCGGCAAATTAGTTAAATCAACAAACACTTTTCCATTTTTTAAGACCAAGACACAACACATTAACACAACCCAATTTCAATTACAGTAGATTTTCAGAAATGCCTCCATTGACACGTAAACAAAGGTTACACTGTCGGATCATGTACTGTCTGACACGGACAAAAACCCCAGGCGTATCCTGAATTGTTCCTGCTGCTGCTACTATCCGGGCAACCAGATCCTCTTCTGATGCAACATGAGTTACGCCTCTCTCCCCACACAAAAAAGTCCATATGGGACATATCTGGGCATCGAGCAGGCCGTAGTACAGGACCACCTCTGCCAATCCACTTTTCTGGGAACCGTCGGTCCAGGAATCGACGCACACGACGACTGAAATGTGCCGGCGCCCCGTCATGTTGGAACCACATGCGTTCTCTTGTAGGGAGCGTGACGTCTTCCAGCAATTCTGGAAATGCTCTGGCGATAAAATTGTAATAGTGCCTGTCATTTAATGGCCTCGGTAGCAGATACGAGCCAATTAAACAGTCCCCAACAACACCGACCCACACATTAACGAAGAACCGCACTTGATGAGCGCCAGTAACTGTGGCATGTGGGTTATCCTCACTCCAGACATGCGAATTGTGCATGTTGAAGACTCCATCACGCCCGAACGTTGCTTCATCCGTAAACAACACAGAATATGGAAATGTAGGATGCGTTTCACACTGTTCCAGGTACTGTGTTCTGGGTGGATAATCAACTGGTTCCAGGTTGTGGACACTCTGTAAGTGAAATGGACGTAACAATTGCTCTCGAAGGACTGTTCTTACATTCATCTGATTCGTGCCCATGTTACGTGCAATTGCACGAGTGCTGATTGAAGGATCCCGCTCCACATGCTGCGAGACAGCTTCCCCAAATTGTAGCGTGCTTACCTTGCGATGGCATCCCTTTCCGGGTAATCAGCCATACATCGACGAGCCAAAACACTGTGATCTGTTTAATAGCATTTTGTTCCACTTTTCAGGCACAGTAAAACAGAGGTTCTGCTCGGAATGGGTTCTACAAGTCTGTGGCAGAATTCCAGAGGTATGTGGAATCCTGCGATGTGGAGCTCCATGGTCAACAATGTCCTTTGAACAGTGTGCTCCGAAACGCTTCTGCCCGCACCAGCGTTGTAATCTGTCGCCAGATCCGCCACAGTTCGCTGCCTAGACTGGATCTCATAGCGGGAGGTCCTCCGACCCCTACTTTCTGTGATGACACGTGATCGTCCAATACTATACGATCTATGGTTATTTCACCATCCTCCAACCACTTTCCATAGGTGCTCACGACTGTAGTACAGTAAAAGACGACCAACCTCATCCTTTGAGAGACTGTAGTTCCATAACAACTCTTTGTCAAAATCGCTTATATCAGCGGATTTGCAGACGGTGTCTTCACTATAATGACTCGGCATTCGTCTCTCTTCCGCTTGCATTTTCACCTTACTTCGTCACGTGCCAGCAACACCACCAGGAGTTACTCAGTCTCGCTGTGGGCAGTGGTCATAATGTTCTGGCTCATCAGTGTAACTACGCAGGCTTCCACGGCCGGTATCGCCACAACTAAAATTCTTCTGGATGTTGTACCGCATCATTGTATAAAATATTTTAAAATACAAACTTAAGACAACGGTTTCTACCATATTCCAAGTGCCTTCTTCTTGCTCTGTGGAAGGCTGTTGTAATACTGTCGAAACGTTGGTTTTTAAGTTTATAAGTAAATTATATTGTACGCTGAATCGATACTACACACAGAAGAATTTTAATCGTCACAACTTCGAGACTGGCAATGTGGAAAACTTTCCGGCACCAGCCGAAAGATAATAGTCCGCTGACCGCCTAGGATGTTACATCCCCACCAGACTTGGCATAGCCACAGGTGTTTACAAGAAACATGAGAACGTTTATGGTTTATCTGAATAGTAGAGGAAAATGCGAGGCATTTTTTATCGTCATAGGCTAACTGCGAGACGAGAGCTCCCATTCTCCCTTAATACGAGGGTTAGAACTCTAATAGTGGCAACTATTTATTTACAGTTCGTACAAAATAGATACGTGTTTCAAAGTTTTACTGACCTTCAAAGTAGTCACCAGCATTGCGTATAACCCATTGCTAGCGATGTGGAAGTCGTAGGATACTCTTAGCAGTGACAGTTGTGTTGTCTGTAAGCTGGATATAGGCTGTGTTCCGAAAATAAACTGCATAGAGACAGAAGTGATGACACTTTCTCCAGGACCTGACCATCATTTTGCAGGAATGCTCAAGCCTGTACAGTGCAAGCTGTTACTGATTTGTTAGACTGATGGGGCTGCTAAGTGCTATACCACCTACTGCACTCCCCTGGCTTAAGTCTTCATGAGTTCAGCTCGATTGCTAAGCTGAAGGAAACACTTCACGGCATTCGCTTCAGAACTGCTACAAATTCGTCGCTCAATAGACCGCACCGCTCGAACTGTCAACACAACTGGCACTGCTAAGAGTATCCTACGACTTCCACATCGCTGGCAACGGGTTATACACAATGCTGGTGACTACTTTTAAGGTCAGTAAAACTTTGAAACACATATCCATTTTCTACGAGCTGTAAATAAATAGTTGCCGCTATTAAAGTTCCAACCCTCGCATATGGCGTGGATCTTTCTGAAGTCGATAAGAGGAGGAGAGTCGAACAGTAAATTTTCTCTCTTTCGAGAGGTCATCAAGTAACCGTAAGTCCTGTAAGACAGACTAGGATTTACGGTGGAACTATTTTTAGTGAAACGCAAGATTTAGGGACACACAAGCACAGAGAACATTAGATTTGGGAGAGCGGTGGGAAGAGTAGTCTGTTTCAGCGAGTAGTGGAGGACGAAAGGGATTATTATTCAGAGATCGATGGAGAGCAGTTGGTGTACGTTATAAATCCGAGATGGCAGGAGACTGGTAAGTGTCCTCGCGGCGGTGACAGAATTTAATTGACGTTAGCAGCGTGTGAAGTTTAGAAACGTTGCGATCAAGTTAGAGTCGCTCTACAGCTGTAGCCATTGTTCTTAATTTTATGACTTCAATTCTTTTGTAATTCTGAATTCATCGTTTATTACAGAGAATTTTGAGTTACCAAGTGTTGCTTGTTTCCTTGGCATGTTCTGACTCTAATGCAATTCTAACCTCTCCTTAATGGTCATGGCTGAAGCAGGTACTTCTGCTACATCATGCAAAGGCAATTCACTCACGATCTCTGGCAGTAACGCATCTTCTACACTGTATTTCTCAGTACCTTGTGAGCCCAACATATAGTCCCATGTCACTTGATTATAAAATAACCAAGGCCATCAGCCGCACTTACGAATGGCGTTCAATAAGAAACGCAACACATTTTTTCTGAAAGCAGGTTTGTTTTATTCAGGATTCCTGTACGCCATGTTGTTGTTGTTGTGGTCTTCAGTCTAGAGACTGGTTTGATGCAGCTCTCCATGCTAGTGCAAGCTTATTCATCTCCCAGTACCGACTGCAACCTACATCCTTCTGAATCTGCTTAGTGTATTCATCTCTTGGTCTCCCTCTACGATTTTTACCCTCCACGCTGCACTCCAATACTAAATTAGTGATCCCTTGATGCCTCAGAACATGTCCTACCAACTGATCCGTTCTTCTAGTCAAGTTGTGCCACAGATTTCTCTTCTTCCCAGCTCTAGTCAATACCTCCTCATTAGTTATGTGATCTACCCATCTAATCTTCAGCATTCTTCTGTAGCACCACATTTCGAAAGCTTAAATTCTCTTCTTGTCCAAACTATTTATCGTGCATGTTTCACTTCCAGACATGGCTACATGCCATATAATTACTTTCAGAAACGACTTCCTGACACTTGAATCTATACCCGATGTTAACAAATTTCTCTTCTTCAGAAACGCTTTCCTTGCCATTGCCAGTCTACATTTTATATCCTCTCTACTTCGACCATCATCAGAAATTTTCCTCACCAAATAGCAAAACTCCTTTACTACTTTAAGTGTCTCACTTTCTAATCTAATTGCCTCAGCATCTCGCAGCTTAATTCGACTACATTCCATTATATTCGTTTTGCTTTTGTTGATGTTCATCTTATATCCTCCTTTCAAGACACTGTCCATTCCATTCAACTACTCTTCCAGGTCCTCTGCTGTCTCTGACAGAATTACAATGTCATCGGCGAATCTCAAAGTTTTTGTTTCTTCTCCATGGATTTTAATACTTACCCCGAATTTTTCTTTTGTTTCCTTTACTGCTTGCTCAATACACAGATTGAATAACATTGGGGACAGGCTACAACGCTGCCTCACTCCCTTCCCAACCACTGCTTCGCTTTCATGCCCCTGGACTCTTATAACTGCCATCTGGTTTCTGTACAAATTGTAAATAGCCTTTCGCTCACTGAATTTTATCCCTGCCACATTTAGAATTTGAAAGAGAGTATGCCAGTCAACATTGTCAAAAGCTTTCTCTAAATCGACAAATGCTAGAAACATAGGTTTGACTTTCCTTAATCTATCTTTTAAGATAAGTCGTTGGGTCAGTATTGCCTCACGTGTTCCAATATTTTTACGGAATCCAAACTCGGCTTCTACGAGTTTTTCCATTCGTCTGTAAAACATTCGTGTTAGTATTTTGCAGCTGTGACTTATTAAACTGATAGTTCGGCAATTTTCACATCTGTCCACACCTGCTTTCTTTGGGATTGTAATTATTATATTCTTTTTGAAGTCTGAGGGCATTTCGCCTGTCTCATACATCTTGCTCACCAGATGGTAGAGTTTTGTCAGGACTGGCTCTCCCAAGGCTGTCAGTAGTTCTAATGGAATGTTGTCTATTCCAGGGGCCTTTTTTCGACTCAGATCTTTCAGTGCTCTGTAAAACTCTTCACGCAGTATCGTATCTCCCATTTCATCTTCATCTACATCCTCTTCCATTTCCATAATATTTTCCTCAAGTACATTGCCCTTGTATAGACCTTCTATATACTCCTTCCACGTTTCTGCTTTCCCTTCTTTGCTTAGAACTGGGTTTCCATCTGAGCTCTTGATATTCATACAAGTGGTTCTCTTTTCTCCAAAGGCCTCTTTAATTTTCCTGTACGCAGTATCTATCTCACCCCTAGTGATATGCGCCTCTACATCCTTACATTTGTTGTCCTCTATCCATCGGTGCTTAGCCATTTTGCACTTCCTATCGATCACTGTTTTGAGACGTTTGTATTACTATTTGCCTGCTTCATTTACTGCATTTTTGTATTTTCTCCTTTCATCAATTAAATTCAATATTTCTTCTGTTACCCAAGAATTCCTAGTAGCCCTTGTCTTTTTACCTGCTTGATCCTCTGCTGCCTTCACTACTTCATCCCTCAAAGCCACCCATTCTTCTTCTACTGTATTTCTTTCCCCCACTCCTGTCAATCCTTCCCTTATGCTCTCCCTGAAACACTGTAGAACCTCTGTTTTAGTCAGTATATCCAGGTCCCATCTCCTTAAATTCCCACCTTTTCGCAGTTTCTTCAGTTTTAATCTACAGTCCATAACCAATGGACTGTGGTCAGAGTCCACTTCTGACCCCGGAAATATATTACAATTTAAAATCTGGTTCTTAAATCTCTGTCTTACCATTATACACGGTGTTACAAAAAGGTACGGCCAAACTTTCAGGAAACATTCCTCACACACAAAGAAAGAAAATATGTTATGTGGACATGTGTCCGGAAACGCTTACTTTCCATGTTAGAGCTCATTTTATTACTTCTCTTCAAATCACATTAATCATGGAATGGAAACACACAGCAACAGAACGTACCAGCGTGACTTCAAACACTTTAAATAATTACTATTAAAAACAGTCTTTATCACGATTTATTTAACAAGGTGACCGGTTTCGACCACTACTGTGGTCATCTTCAGACCATTGAGTAGGAACCCCTTTCTGTTGGAGAATTGTGATTCTCCAACAGAAAGGGGTTTCTACTCAATGGTCTGAAGATGACCACAGTAGTGGTCGAAACCGGTCACCTTGTTAAATAAATCGTGATCAAGACTGTTTTTAATAGTAATTATTTACAAGACATTGATCACTGCTGTTCCCGTAATGCATTCAAAAGTAATTCAAACACTTTGTTACAGGAAATGTTAAAAATGTCCTCCGTTAACGAGGATACATGCATCTACGCTCCGTCGCATGGAATACCTGATGCGCTGATGCAGCCCTGGAGAATAGCGTATTGTATCACAGCCGTCCACAATACGAGCACGAAGAGTCTCTACATTTGGTACCGGGGTTGCGTAGACAAGAGTTTTCAAATGCCCCCATAAATGAAAGTCAAGAGGGTTGAGGTCAGGAGGCCGTGGAGGCTATGGAATTGGTCCGCTTCTACCAATCCATCGGTCACCGAATCTGTTGTTGAGAAGCGTACAAACACTTCGACTGAAATGTGCAGGAGCTCCATCGTGCATGAACCACATGTTGTGTCGTACTTGTAAAGGCACATGTTCTAGCAGCACAGGTGGAGTATCCCGTATGAAAGCATGATAACGTGCTCCATTGAGCGTAGGTGGAAGAACATGGGGCCCAATCAAGACATCACCAACAATGCCTGCTCAAACGTTCACATAAAATCTGTGTTGATGACATGATTGCACAATAGCGTGCGGATTCTCGTCAGCCCACACATGTGGCGGTGAATCGAGGAAGTACAGTACATACTGACGAAACTAAAATGAGCTCTAACATGGAAGTTAAGCGTTTCCGGACACATATCCACATAACATCTTTTCTTTAATTGTGTGTGAGGAATGTTTCCTGAAAGTTTGGCCGTACCTTTCTGTAACACCCTGTATAATCTATCTGACAACTTCCAGTATCTCCAGGCTTCTTCCGTGTATACAACCTTCTTTTATGATTCTTGAACCAAGTGATAGCTATGATTAAGTTATGCTCTGTGCAAAATTCTACCAGGTGGCTTCCTCTATCATTTCTTGCTGCCAGTCCATATTCACCTACTACGTTTCCTTCTCTTCCTCTTGCTACTGTCGAACTCCAGTCACCCATGACTACTAAATTTTCGTCTCCCTTCACTATCTGAAAAAGATCTTTTATGTCATCATACATTTCATCAATCTCTTCGTCATCTGCATAGCTAGTTGGCATATAAACTTGGACTATTGTAGTAGGCGTGGGCTTCGTGTCTATCGTGGCCACAATAATGAGTTCACTATGCTGATTGTAGTAGCTTACCCGCACTCCTATTTTTTTTTCATTATTAAACCTTCTCCAGCATATCCTCTGCTTCATTTTGTATTTATAACCCTGTATTCACCTGACCAGAAGTCTTGTTCCTCCTGCCACCGAACTTCGCTACTTCCCACTATACCTATCTTTAACCTATCCATTTCCCTTTTCAATTTTTCTAACCTACCTGCCCGATTAAGGGATCTGAGATTCCACGCTCCGATCCGTAGAACTCCAGTTTCCTTTCTCCTGATAATGATGTCCTCTTGAGTACTCCCCGCCCGGAGATCCGAATGAGGGACTATTTTATCTCCGGAATATTTTACCCAAGAGGCGGCCATTATCATTTAACCATACAGTAAAGCTGCATGCCCTCGGGAAAAATTACGGCTGTAGTTTCCCCTTGCTTTCGGCCGTTCGCAGTACCAGCACAGAAAGGCCGTTTTGGTTAGTGTCATCAGTCACTCATCCAGACTGTTGCCCCTGCAACTACTGAAAAGGCTGCTGCCCGTCTTCAGGAACCACACGTTTGTCTGGCCTCTCCACTGATACCCCTCCATTGTGGTTATCCCTACGGTACGGCTATATGTATCGCTGAGGCACGCAAGCCTCCCCACCAACGGTAAGGTCCATGGTTCATGGGGTCATGGGGGGTAGGGGGGTACACCATATATTCCTCAATCTTTTGGCTACCAAACTCTGTTTTTCAACATTATTTCCGTTAAATGCGATGGCCTTATGGTACCTTGCTGGAAAGGCCTGTACGCCCGCGTGCTACCACTCTACTGGTCGACGTCGGAGCCAACATCGTGCTGCGTCAGTAAGTTCCCCCTCATCCACGTACTGCTTCCCGTGGACTGCATCCTTGATTGGACCAAACAGATGGAAGTCGGAAGGTGCGAGATCGCGGCTGTAAAGCAGATGATCGGGACCAGTGCAATCAAAGTTTGTGAAATCCTGTCGAGTGCGCAGACTGGTGTGAGGCCTTCCGTTGTCGTGGAGAAGGACATTCGCTTGCCTATGAATGTCTGCGATAATCTGGACTTCAGCCAATAGAAACTCAATGACAGCTCTCTGCTTGGAACGCACCTCCTTTACAGACGCCATTTTGAAGGCTACATACAGTGCCGCCTCCTGTCGGAACTTCGTGAACCTGTAGGGCCTGAAGCTAGAATATTCTAGGATGTTCCATAAGAAGTTCCGCAATTTTCCAGTCGAAATTGGCCGAGAAGGAAGATGTGTTGTCTTATTTATTGAACAACCGCCGTGTATGTCACTGAAATTGCTTCTTATGGCAGTTCTGTGGTGCGAATCTTGTTTTAAATAGAAGATAGCATCCAATCATGCTACAGGCTTTAGGATTTACTTCTTTACTTTTGTGCTAATCATTGATGGTCACGCGTCCTAGTACTGAATGATTAGTTGAATCAAACATCAACTTAGTAGTTCCCCCATAACGGACCACTTCCATTTAAGTTACCCTGCCAAGCTATTTATTTATTGTTAATAGACCAACTTTCAAAATACCTCAAAATGAAGAGACCTCACACGTGCCCTAGCACAAACGTTACATAGCATTCAACATCGTGTGCTGCTTGCAAGGGAAGTATATGCAAAATCATTTCCATCACTAGACGCAGAAAATGTTTAGAAAACATATTGTAGTGCTATAAACCGTGCGCTTGTAAGTTTATCGATGTCACTGAGGAAGTATCTGCTTCTTTGGAAACTATAGAAACCAGAGGTGCCGCTCAAACTCTGTTGCATGCATTGTGTGATAACTGGGTTTTGTGATTTTAGTGCTTTTAGAGTACTGTCTTAAAAGCCATATTCAAAAGTATTTACAAATTCTTGGAGTCCGTTCCGTAATGTATATTACTAAGATGAGAAGTCCAAAGCTCTGTTCGAAAGAAAAGAAAAATTATTGTCTTGTAGACGAATTACTTTGACTTGCGAAGGACACACGAGGTGAAATCGGCATGCGTGCGGAAAAGAATAGAACTATCAGGATGAAGATACTGCTGCCTGTTGAGAAAGCTACAGACAAGACTCTGGCTTGCACCATGAATTGAGAAGGTTACTGTCAGACAGTACACCGACCTGTTTCTGCAAGAAATGGTTACACGTTGCAGAATCATGGAACTTACACAACACGTTTTGTGGTTTCAGAGTTCAGACATAAACTAAATCTGATTAAAGCCTCAGAAACTCAGCTTTCCATGGCCGTAAAAAGTTAATTTAACAATAGTGATCAGATTTCTGAATGCGACAGCCTTTCAGAAATTCATCGCCTAAGGAGACATCGGCAAGATGCCAAAGCTGCCAAAGAAGAGGCTCGTTCTTGGATATCTTTAAGATTGCTGCAGTTCTTGCCTGAATACGAAATTTCTGAATTTGCTTCCCTATCTCTTTTGGCGTTCAGAATTTTCTCAACTTTGCATGATCAGTTGCGACATGAATTTTTCAAAATTTAGAGTAACTCAAGAATTATTTTAGGTCCACTAGGACTGAAACCGAGCTCTATAGTTTGGAAATTTTGCCAGTAGAAAATAGTTCACCTTAAGTTATTGATTTTGATAAGATATTTTCAAATTTTGCAGCGTAAAAAGTTAAAAATCAGAGATTCTATTCTACGTGCTAGTCACGTATCATTTAGAAGATCTTTGGTTATCTTAACACACACACTCTCTCTCTCTCTCTCTCTCTCTCTCTCTCTCTCTCTCCCTCCCTCCATCTGAACACGCCTCGGAAGATCCAAAGGTACCGAACGGTCCCCATTTCATCCTCAGCCAGTAGTCGCCACTTGATGCGGATATGGAGTGTCATGTGGTCACCACATCGCTCTCCCAGACGTCGTCAGTTTTCGTGACCCGAGGCGCTACTCTTCAGCGCAGTAATTCCTCCATTGGTGGCCTCACAACGGCTGAGTGCACCCGGGTGACCTACAGCTCTCGGCAGACCCAGACGGTCACCCATCCAAGTACTAGCCAAGCCCGACAGCGCTTACCTTTGGCAATCTAAAGGGAACCAGTGTTACCACTGCGGCAAGGTCGTTAGCCCGTCTTTACTGCTTCGTTAATAATCAATTAAAGTGTGTTATTTATAAAATTTCATGTTACTTATTTGTTTCCATTCATAAAAATGTTCACACATTAGTTAACAATGTTTCAAAAAATGTTTTCGCGTCGTTTTTATGGGGCTAGGGGAGGGGGAAGGGCGAAAAGTTAAAACTCTGCACAAGGCACCAAACTACCTAACCACACCACTGGTCACCCTACCGTTGCAGCTCCGTACACACGTTCCCCTAATTCGTAGGTCTATATAATGGCATTACCAAGCGCACAGAAGGAAGAATTCACAATAGCTGGAATACATGTAGAGATACCGAGTAATGGTAGCCAGGCTGCTTAACAAATGATACCGATGTTCTCCAGTACGTGGCCCTGACCTTCCAAAATGATAGTTATACATGTGAAGTTGTACAACTCTAAGGTGACAGGTACTTTGCACGAAGAAAAAACTTCGACGATCTACTGCTGGAGACCGCGATTGACGAGAGAAATAACAATTACTTTCAGATATGTTTAACATCACCAGAATGTGGTGAGGAAACGATGCACAAAAGCAATAACGATCAATCAGTCAAAGCATACATAATATCCCACTAAATGCAGGGATACATTACACAGGCCAACGATGGAAAAACTGTTTCCCTGCAAATACATTATTCTTATGTTTTTCTCGGTGGGAAATCCAAATATGATACTTAAAAAACTGTATCACCCAACATTTCTTCAGATTTTACAGTTAAATTTACTAAATTAAGCGATTTTTAAAGAATTTAACAGCTTTTATATAGTTAAAATAATTTAAAAAGGAGGTGTAATGAATCTAGATGACGTTGTTAGCACTGCTGAAAAACATTTGCTGGCAGAAAAACGTCGATTCTGTTTTTGTGTTTCCAGATGGTGTTTACTCTCAACCGAACCTCACTTTCTCATTTCCTGTACATGTGCTCAGTACAATATTTAATCGTCGTTGTAAAAACCCTGCTGACAGTTTTTGTTATATTTGTGGTGAATCTGGGATTAAAAAACATCAAACAAACATTACAGACTTTGTGAAAAAGATTTATCTATCATACTTTGGATCTAAACTTGTTGATCAAGATAAGTATTGGGCACCACATAAGGCATGTTATGTGCGTGTTGATGATCTGAGAAAATGGTCCGAAAAGGAGAAAGAAGACTCTAGATTTTCTGTTGCTATGATATGGAGGGAGCCAAGAAATCATTCCGATGATTGCTGCTTTTACAATGTTGATATTATTTGTCATAATTTGAAAAACAAGAAGGTAATAAGCTACCCTAACCTTCCTTCCGCCATTCTACCAGTAGGGCATGGTGTAGATTTGCTGGTTCCTGATCGACCAGATGAAATAAATTCTATTCCAACAGAAGTATTTTCTGATGTATAATGTGATTTAGATGAACCAGATTGTGATGAATTCCATTGTAATACAGGGAGTCTAGAGTCCAAATTGTTTACTCAGACCGAGCTTAACGCTTTGGTTAGGGATATGGGCTTAACGAAAGAAAAAAGCTGAATTTCTTGGCTCTACAGTAAAAGAAAAGAACTTATTCTCAGTTGGAACCAGCATACACATGTATAGAAAGAGAGAGCAGCAATTATCAAAGTTTTTTCAGCAAGAAGGTCATTTAGTGTACTGCTTGGATATTCCCGGTCTACTGAATGAGTTTGGTATTGAATACAAAAAGGAAGACTGGAGGCTGTTTACTGGTTCATCTAAAACTAGTTTAAAGGCTGTTTTATTACACAATGGTAACATGTATCCATCTATATCTGTTGGGCATTCTGTACATATGAAAGAAAGCTATGAAAACCATGAAATGGTGCTAAATAAAATAGGCTATTCTGCTCATGGCTGGATAATATGTGGCGATGTAAAAGTGACATGCATGCTCCTTGATCAGCAAGGTAGTTTTACCAAATTCCCATGTTTCTTGTGTGAATGGGATGGTAGGCATAGTGATCAACACAGGCGCAGAAAGAACTGGCCTATGAGGGGAGTCTTTAAAACCTGGTGAGAAGAACAATCTACGCAAAAACCTTGCAGATCCAAAACACGTACCCCTACCACTTCTACATATAAAGTTAGGCCTAAGGAAACAGTTTGTGAAGGCTTTGTATAAAGATGGACCACGTTTTAATTATCTCTGCCATAAGTTTCCAAACCTTTCAGAAGCTAAACTAAAAGAAGGCGTCTTTGCGGACCTGACATTAGAAAATTGATGTTCGATGTTAACTTTGAATCCACAATGACCTTAAATGAGATAGAAGCATGGGCAACATTCAAGCAAGTCGTTACAAAGTTATTACGACTTGAAAAATACCCATAATATGTTTCTATTATAGCTACATTGTTAAAGAAGTTTAAAACTTTAGGATGTTTAATGAGCCTGAAAGCTCACTTTTTGAACAGTCACCTTGATTACTTCCCGGACAGTATGGGACATGTTAATGAGGAGCAATGAGAGTGTTTTCACCAGGACATTAAAGTGATGGAAAAACGCTACCAAGGAAGAGCAAGATGATGGGGGGATCACTGTTGGTCACTTCACCGACAAAGTTCAGCAAGCGACTCGTCGTAGAGAAAGCTACGCAAGAAGCTTCAATGAAAACAGAGAAAGAAAATACAAACCAATTCCAGCTGACAAGTGAAACCTCTATTAATACATATCATTGGTTTAAATAGCTTACTGTAAATACAAACCATGCTTATGTTGCAACAAGGCGTTTCATGAATTTCCACGTTTATCATATAGCATAGGATTTTTATACTGTATAATAAATAATTACATTGCTCGAAAACTATGGGTGATACAAAAAATCTATAAAGATCAGCTATCAAAGCAAAAAAAGTTTTTCAAAAAAATTTTTGGTTGGCCTGCGATTATCACTCTCATATCATCAACTGCTATCGAGAACAGAACAAAAGTAATATACTCGAACGCCGTTAGTGTCGTCCACCTGTCCCCGCTGTTCCTGTTCCTGCGTGTTTACTCGCCCATTCCTCGTCTAAGTGTATATGACAATCTTATATCAAAGGTCAGTGGAAGAAACGGCCAATCCAGTTAGCAACTCTACTACTAACAACTTGCCGACTTTGTTCATCTATGTAATCATAGACCTTGCCACACATTGCATGTTACTTCCTTTAATTATTTTTGTATTGACTTTGTCACACGAATAGTCATATAAGTTCGTTAAGCAATGACTGCTTTTAGTGTTAACATAAATTGAACTAAGTATCTAGAATTACAGTTTTCGTCTGTTTGCTTCTGTTAACGGCATCTGCTTGACTAACCCACAAACCAGTCCTCCACATGATTTCAGAAATTAACAGAATATTCTAGACGTTTTCGAAATATACCTATTACCCTTATCAGTATTGTGGCAATAGTTTAAGGCCTTCCTTCAGCGTAAATTTTGTAGCGTATTTAGGACTTCCCATTAATGGTTGTTCTCGAGTTTTCCTACATTATTTTCTGAAATAAGAACATAATTATTACTGTTAACAAGTATTTTCTGATTTTTCTAATAAATATTTATTGCATTACCGAATGTCAGGTTATTGGACGATTCAAAACTACTTCACTTCACAGACGCCATGTATTTACCGCCATGCAATCTCGTTCTTACCAGATTGTACCAGATTGATGACAAAAAAGAGGTATGTACATTACAGAAGTCGTTATCAAGCGGTATTTTGAAGACAGCGCACAGCCATTCTCATCAATTATTAGCCCCATTGGGACATCCTGGTACATTTGTGGACAAGATTGTGACTCTTATTTCTCAAATTCTAGCTAGATTTGGACTTGTATTCTGTCCCATATTTTGTAAGCGGACAAGGCTTTCATATATATTTTCAACATAGAAACAGCATTGAAGTTTCCATTTTAATGGTTTACGTGACTGTGTGCTGCCCGTGGTTACAATAACAGTGTTGCACTTGATTCACAACAAGATAAGGACTCCTTCGATACTCGTTACAGCAGCTGTCCTTCATCAGCTTGCAAGCCGTCTAACGAAATTTTCTCCTTGATCACTATGTAAATGAGCAAATTAATTGCCCAGTTGCCCGCCTGCAGTCATCAACGCGACAAGAGACAGGTTATTTAGCCCGTACTCGTCATACGGCTAGAGTGAAAAACGGTTAAATCATTCATGGAAAGAGAGTCATAATTGAGTTGCGCAGATCGGTTACATAACTCACCCTCATTTAGAAGTAATGAAGTCAGCGAAATGTCCCAGCGTAACGCGGCAGTGTGACCGGTAATGGAGCTGAAAATTTCCACAGTAGGCAGTGCGAACCGTAAGAACGCTCTCTCTCTCTCTCTCTCTCTCTCTCTCTCTCGTGGTCTAGCGAGAAACCTGCAGTCCCTAGCAGTGGCGAGAAAGCCCGCAGGCGAGGGAGCCTCCTGTTGTCACAGCCGCGCGCTATCATCGGGAATGGCAGAGTGCTGTTGGCGTAGACGTACTCGGGATTTTCCACTCTCCTCTGTTAATGCTCCGGACGGTGCTACCAAGAAATGAGAATGTACTTTCAGGAACGTCACAGCCCTCGGGTCGACTGTAGCGTACGTCAGCGAGAAGGACCGTGTCGCAGTGGAAAGTTTAGGGTTTCAATTTTTTTATTCCCTTGTGCCAGCAGAACACAACCAACGAACTTACGGCTGCTGATGGGCGCATACGTCAAGCTTACTGAAAATCTGTTCCAATTGTGTACGTTCATTCCTGTGGCTCTGCTTCTCCGGAAGTCACTACTTCTGTCCACTGATTTGTCTGGGAATCTCTCTCTTGATGGTCTGCTCGTCGTAGACTGCATCAGTGTCAGGGGAAAAAACAAAATAAAAAGACAGGAAATACACTGAATTTGTGTGAAGTTCGCCACCACTTAATTTAATGTCACGTAGCAAACGATGGAATTGAGGTGAACACTCAATCTCCCATCGACGGTGAGGTCATTAGAAATGCAGCATTGCTCCGATTTGGGTATAAATGATTGTATCTGTAGATTCCTGTTTCGTATTAATCACAATTTCCTAGTCAGCAAAGCTCCAATAGAAATATTTTCATCACTTTTATCACACTCCCATTATCAGAAACTTTCGAATACCACCAAGGAGAGCACAATGTTCAGTCACAAAATTTTATAGCTTCAACAACTGCTTGGATAAAAATATTATATATAAATCACACAGAAAAATTCTAGCTCCTTTCCGTAATACACTCCTGGAAATTGAAATAAGAACACCGTGAATTCATTCTCCCAGGAAGGGGAAACTTTATTGACACATTCCTGGGGTCAGATACATCACATGATCACACTGACAGAACCACAGGCACATAGACACAGGCAACAGAGCATGCACAATGTCGGCACTAGTACAGTGTATATCCACCTTTCGCAGCAATGCAGGCTGCTATTGTCCCATGGAGACGATCGTAGAGATGCTGGATGTAGTCCTGTGGAACGGCTTGCCATGCCATTTCCACCTGGCGCCTCAGTTGGACCAGCCTTCGTGCTGGACGTGCAGACCGCGTGAGACGACGCTTCATCCAGTCCCAAACATGCTCAATGGGGGACAGATCCGGAGATCTTGCTGGCCAGGGTAGTTGACTTACACCTTCTAGAGCACGTTGGGTGGCACGGGATACATGCGGACGTGCATTGTCCTGTTGGAACAGCAAGTTCCCTTGCCGGTCTAGGAATGGTAGAATGATGGGTTAGATGACGGTTTGGATGTACCGTGCACTATTCAGTGTCCCCTCGACGATCACCAGTGGTGTGCGGCCAGTGTAGGAGATCGCTCCCCACACCATGATGCCGGGTGTTGGCCCTGTGTGCCTCAGTCGTATGCAGTCCTGATTGTGGCGCTCACCTGCACGGCGCCAAACACGCATACGACCATCATTGGCACCAAGGCAGAAGCGACTCTCATCGCTGAAGACAACACGTCTCCATTCGTCCCTCCATTCACGCCTGTCGCGACACCACTGGTGGCGGGCTGCACGATGTTGGGGCGTGAGCGGAAGACGGTCTAACGGTGTGCGGGACCGTAGCCCAGCTTCATGGAGACGGTTGCGAATGGTCCTCGCCGATACCCCAGGAGCAACAGTGTCCCTAATTTGCTGGGAAGTGGCGGTGCGGTCCCCTACGGCACTGCGTAGGATCCTACGGTCTTGGCGTGCATCCGTGCGTCGCTGCGGTCCGGTCCCAGGTCGACGGGCACGTGCACCTTCCGCCGACCACTGGCGACAACATCGATGTACTGTGGAGACCTCACGCCCCACGTGTTGAGCAATTCGGCGGTACGTCCACCCGGCCTCCCGCATGCCCACTATACGCCCTCGCTCAAAGTCCGTCAACTGCACATACGGTTCACGACCACGCTGTCGCGGCATGCTACCAGTGTTAAAGACTGCGATGGAGCTCCGTATGCCACGGCAAACTGGCTGACGCTGACGGCGGCGGTGTACAAATGCTGCACAGCTAGCGCCATTCGACGGCCAACACCGCGGTTCCTGGTGTGTCCGCTGTGCCGTGCGTGTGATCATTGCTTGTACAGCCCTCTCGCAGTGTCCGGAGCAAGTATGGTGGGTCTGACACACCGGTGTCAATGTGTTCTTTTTTCCATTTCCAGGAGTGTATATTATGTCAAGCACCTTCTTTTGATGTGGTTCAAATGGCTCTGAGCACTATGGGACTTAACATCTGAGGTCATCAGTCCCCTAGAACTTAGAACTACTTAAACCTAACTAACCTAAGGACATCACACACATCCATGCCCGAGGCAGGATTCGAACCTGTGACCGTAGCGGTCGCGCGGTTCCAGACTGAAGCGCCTAGAACCACTCGGCCACACCGGCTGGCTTCTTTTGATGTCTCAAAACTACAAAAAAATTAATGGTCTACGTGGTACGCTAAGAATAAATCGCCCTCGTACGTCTTCGGGTGACCGTCTGAACTGGCGAATTCATTTGCATACACAATATTCCGACAACTGATGTAATCATCTTCTTCAGAGACATCTGAATCACTAACCCGGAAATGTACTATTAATTAATCACGCCGAGGAAACTTTAGAAATAGTATGGTTAATCCTTGTTGTGCAGCCACGAATGTGTTTCAAGACAGTAGGGGATCTATGGCTAAGAACTGGGACAATTTTGGGGAATTCTTTAAGAACTATTATCAGACATATCAGAGCGAAATTTGTGGCAGTTGTTCCTGACAAGCCTGATGAAAGTAATTGCTAAAAGCTCTTACTCTGATTTGACGCAACAAGAAGAACCTTTTTGTAGTCGAATAGCCATGATTTTGCGTGTATCCTTTCAGAAAGAGATACGTTACTCAACGACTTAGCAAGAATACATAATTTCAGTCACTTTTCTATCACTCTGTTCTTCTCTTTATCGTTCTTCTTCATCATATTCCTCCAAATATGATACCGTATCCTGTTTTTGACGTTTACGTATTTCTGGTATTACGCTTGCTGGTGTTTGTTTGCCTGCCTCGACATCTTTTGATAATTATTTGGGAACGCTAAGCGCTATTAATAACCAAGTCCGTTGCCTTAATGATATATGATTTTGATTCTAATTGTTTCTCTGCGATATACGTCGCTACTGTATTTTGGACTATTTTACTATCTTACTTAGTTTTCCGTCATCTGGTGCAAGATGCTGCCCAGCAGCAGAGCTATCTATTGGCCATAGCGATAGTGAATCCTTGAGGTCTCACTACAACTGTACTTTCTCCCTTATATTTGTCCCTGATTTTAGGTAAATAAAAATAAATAAATAAGCAAGGGAAATTTTCGTCTCAACAGGAATGCCAAATAAATGATTTGTAATGAAACTCGTACGAAGATGTAAGTGAGGCTAAGCCATATTGTAATAATAATGCTGTGTTTCCCAGTTAAATCTGGTTTTAGGCGTAATGAAAAATCTGCAAAAGCTGACAGGTGACAGCATTGCGTCAAAGAAAACAGAGACGGATCTTCTGATTTATGATTGTCAGAAATGGAAAAATTGCCATGGTAATTCGTATTCTGTACTGCAATGTCACGAGTGTTTACACATGCAGAGTGTGCTGGCACGATGTACGTCTACGGTCATTGCAGTGGAAATGTGTCGACTCTTGTTCGAGAATACCAACTATGGCTTCGTGAGTGAAGAGTATCCATAAAAGAAATCAAAGATTTACGACATGATGTGTGACTGAATCTTTCCCAAATGTCCTTGTCATACCGAAAAGACAGGATTAATGAGAGGTAAATAAAGTCTAGCAGCTGAAATCAGCCCAACGCACAGCTCACAACTCATCGTTCAACTAAACCAGCACATGGAGCACCTTGGCCGGAATTTTAGGTCAGACAGCAGAAATTTTCTGAACGAGTTACTCTGATACCATAGATCATCATTACAAATCGATGTTTACTCGCGACACTCTAAACATCTGTCACACCACTCAGACAGGAGTAGGTGTAAATTCTACCACTAGCTAGAATAGGAATCTTTAATATGGTCTTATTCAATGAGAAAATAATATCGTTTATTATCCTGAAGCGTCAAAGAAGGTAGTATTGGCAGGAACTCACTTGTCTGATAGAGTTCCTTTACGTTTCTTTCGATCAGTGGTACAGTATCACAATGAAACGTCTCGTTTTCGATTCTCGTTGACCTTCAAAGACCTTACTGTTACACATCATTGTATTCGTCTTGATAGCCACTATCATAAAATAAGTACCAAACTATTGCATCCCATTTAAAGAAAGAAAGTTGATCTGCATATCTCTGAAGGGACCCCACCTAGCAACAAAATATCTACGTCATATTATGGCCCCCGTTGTCCCATGCAACTTTAGTCCCCCAAACTTTTCAGCTCCTATCATACTCTAGGAGTCATTCTTCGTGGCAGTAGTTAGTGACACCCTGTATAATACTAGCAATGTTTGACAGGTGTTTATATGTGTGGAACTTCGATATATATACTGTCAATATTTGAAGTAAATTCGTCAAAACTTTTTGAGATTTAAGGTAACAATTTTTCCCCTTTGTATACTACATACATGTTCGTATATTACATATATTATAAAATATGTCCTATGTCCCTCCAGTTGCTTCTTAGAGTATCGTGTAAAAATCTGAAGTAAACTGGCGAAGATATTTTAGAAATATGTGGTAACATTTTCTCTTTATAAAATACAGATCTAGTTATTTACTGAAAGAACGTTTACTGTATGTCCGCCCAAAAGTTGAGTGGAGTGTCATGGAAAATTTTTGATAACAGTGTTTCGCTTTTATATATTACGCATATATTCATACATTAAAAAATATATAGGTAATGTCCGTTTGAATATTTGTTAGAGTAATGTGTGAAAATTTGAAGTAAACTAATGAAGAACTTTTCGAGATTTTTTCTAAAAAACTTTCCCATTTACACACTATATACTAATGTGCAATATAAATTATAAAAAAGTGTTTAGCCTGTATCTGTTCGCACGTTTATTAGAGGATTTGTAAAAATTCTAACGTTTTGATATTTTTGGTGACGACGTTAAATTACAACTTGTCTTCATTTGTAGGTATAGATTTTATAGTAAAATTTTTATTCAGAGACGATGGTAACATCATAGTCACCTCGATTCATTATTACACCAGGTCATTAAAAACTTTTGAGACGTGGTTCTTAATAGAATGTGTCGCCACCACGAATGTCAATGTACGCTCCGCAACGTGCTGCCACGCTGGTCGCAAGGTTGGAAGTATGTTCTTGTGGTAGGACGTTCCATTTCTGTACCAGTGACGTTGACAACTACTGGATGACCGCTGGTGCATGTGAAAGCGCTGCAACACGTCTCACCAACGCATTTCACATGTCCAGGATCGGATTTAAGTCGGTGGAAAGGGCAGGTCACTCCATTTGCCAAATATCCTCTCATTCCGAAGAACCTCCACCTGCACTGTTCGATGTGGGCGCGCACCGTCAACCGTAAAACTGAAGTCAAGGCTGACTGCACCCGTAATGAGAAGCACTTTGGGAAGTAGTACAGTGTCTCAATAACCAGTGACTGTACCTTGTTGAAACATTTGGAGGTCAGTACGACTACGCAACATTTTGTCTGCCCAGACCATAATACGTAGACTACGAAGGCGATCATGTTAATCAGTATTGAATGTATCCTCACATGCCGATAGGTGGGGACAAGTAGTACACTAGTGAAAATTGTCCAATATGATCGTTTTGGAGGTCCAGGTGTTATGGTGCTGGGAGGCATAACGGTATACTCGCCGGTCAACTTATTGTGCACACTGCACACCTTCGCCATGTGACAGATTTCAGGGGTGCATTCGGCCGTGACTTCATTTTCATGGTTGACAATGGGCGACCCCGTCGGACAGAACAGGGAAAAGAGGCTCAGGCAACAAGGCCGGCCTGCCCGTTCCTCCGACATACATCCCGTTGAGCACATGAGGGATGGACTGCGGAGGCGTGTTGTGGCACGTCCGCATGTACCACCGACCATCTAGCAGTTGTCAGCCGCCCTAGAGGAGGAATGGAAAGCCCTGCCACAATAACTCTTTACCAACCTTGTGGCCAGCTTATCAGCACGTTACATATCACACATTGCCGTCCGTGGTATCACTCACCCTATTAAGAACCAAGTTCCGCCTTTTGTCATCTGCAGGGGACCATCATAAATCGTAATAACTTCATCGTAATTCTTGTGTTCAGATAGAAATATTATTTCCGTTAGTCTCATCGTGTATTTCTTTCAGTTATCTTCTGTAATATACTCTACCATTTCTGTCTATGTATAAACAGTTAGTTAGTTACATGTTTCATAGATCATATGAACGATTCTTTTATCTAAATGATAAGAAACAAGTTAGTTTACTGGAAATATATATATATATCTTTACTACTAACATTAATCAAAACGTTATCGTTTTATTCTTACCAATGTAAGTACACTTAAAAACAATTTTTGCTGACTACAGAAATTTTTCAATGGAATGGAAGGAGTTGTCCAGGAGGAATGGTTTTAAATTATATTTAAAACCTGCTTCGCTACCACTCAGACATTTTATGTTGTTAGTTAAATGATCAAAAATTCTTATTACTGCGTACTGAACTCCTCTCTGATCTACTGACAGCCTTAACAACGGGTAATTAAGGTCATTTTTCCTTGTAGTGTTGTAGGTACGTACATCACTGTGCTTCTAAAATTGTGATGGATTATTTGTGACGAATTTCATTAGTGAAAATATGTATTGTGACAGTGCAGTTAAAATGGCTAGCTCCTTGAAAAGGTACCAACATGACGTCCGTGGGTGAACACCACGTATTATTCTTACTGCTCGTTTTTGTACAACCAGTACTTTCTAAGTGATGAATTACCGCTGAAAATATTTCGTCTCCTAGACAAGAACGTTGGAAGAACGAGGGTGATTTCTTCTGCAGTAAGTCTTCGGCAGCTGTAGATGACTGAAAATTTAAGCAGCGACTGGCTTCGAACCCAGGGCCCCTGTCGGTTTCATTAACAGTCAAAGGCGTTAACCTTTTTTCTTTCCTCGTTATTGTTTGTTGCAGTTGGTCGTGGTGGACGTCTCAGGACACCCGTCGAAGTTCATCGTTGATGTCTTCACACAATTTTTTTTAATATAGAGAACAGCCAGCTTTCTGACCAAACCCGTTGACCTACCGAGCCGGCGCTCCTAAGCCACTTTAGAGTGTGTTTGTAACATACTGGGTTACCGAACTTCTGTATTCACTGTTAATGCTATGTGTATACCTGGGGTGATTCCCTAGGAACAGACGCATGCTCTTTGAATCAGCTGCATTTCGGAGCTCAGATTCCCAGTCGCGGAGCTTCACACCATGCTATACCATAACCACAACCATTTGAATAACTCGGTCGCTAATGAAATCTATCTCGATAAGATGTTAAAGCCTAAGTACGCTCATGCTCATAAATTAAGGATAATTGCAGAATGTGGTACACACAACGTGGCACTACACAAAACTGGCGCTAATAGCGTAGGCACATAAGGAACATGCCACAGATCTGTAAGTCCTCGGTATTGGTGATAAGTTGAGAAAACGTCCCGAAACACATGTGCTACAAAACACCTCTGTTTCCTGCGCATGAATCCCGACATCGGTGTGGGATATGATCACCGTGCACACGTACGCAGGCCGGACAACTGGTTGGCGTACTCTGGATCAGGTGGTCGAGCAGCTGCTGGGGTAGAGCCTCCCGTTCTTGCACTATTGCCTATCGGAGCTCCTGAAGTGTCGTAGGGGTTTGAAGACGTGCAGCGATACGTCGACCGAGAGTATTCCAGACGTACCCGATGGGGTTTAGGTCTGTAGAACAGGAAGGCCACTCCATTCGCCTGATATCTTCCGTTTAAAGGTACTCCTCCACGATGGCAGCTCTGCGGGGCCGTGCGTTATCATCCATCAGGAGGAAGGTGGGACCCACTGCACCCCTGAAAAGGCGGACATACTGGTGCAAAATGACGTCCCGATACACCAGACCTGTTACAATTACTCTGACAAAGACATGCAGGGGTTTACGTGCACCAATCATAATCCCACCCCACGCCATCAAACCACGACCTCCCTACAGGTACCTTTCAAGAACATTAAGGGTTGATATCTGGTTCCTGGTTCACGCCAGATGAAAACCCAGCGAGAATCACTGTTCAGACTATACCTGGACTCGGCCGTGAACATAACCTGGGACCACTGTTCCAATGACCATGTACTGTGTTCTTGACACCAAGCTTTACGGGCTCTCCTGTGACCAGGGATTAGTGGAATGCACGCTTGCAGGTCTCCGGGCCAATAAACCATGTCTGTTCAATCGTCTGTAGACTGTGTGTCTGGAGACAACTGTTCCAGTGGCTACGGTAAGGTCCCGACCAAGGCTACCAGCAGTACTCCGTGGCCGTCTGCGGGCACTGATGGTGAGATATCGGTATTCTTGTGGTGTTGTACACTGTGGACGTCCCGTACTGTAGCGCCAGGACACGTTTCCTGTGTACTGGAATCGTTACCATAATCTTGAGATCACACTTTGTGACACACGGAAGGCCCGTCCTACGACCTGCTGTGTTTGACCAGCCTCCAGTCGCCGTAGTATACTATCCATCATAACGTCATCAATATGTGTTCTATGAGCCATTTTCAACACAACCTCATCATTAGGACATCTGAAAATACTTGCACACTTACTCGCTGCACCGTACTCTGACATGCACCACCACAGTTCTGCGTATGCGGACTGCTGCCAGTGCCACCATGCGACGACCACAGGTCAGATGCACCGCATGGTCATACCCATGAGGTGATTTAAACCCGAAAACCGCCCACCGGAGCGTTGTTTCACCACATATCAGCATTATCCTTAATTTATGAGCATGAGTGTATATATCCCTCATCCTTTATCATCATGTACTGAATCTATGGTACAAACTTCATTTGACTCACAGTTGTCACTTTTTGTTTCAGTTTTCTATCACATTGTGTTACGCACATGTGCCCAAGCGGAAGTGTTTATGAAGGAAAGAAATGTGTTTCCAAATCTACAGATATCTAATTCCGAACACAATCTTTCCCAAAGCTAAATCGCGACTTCGTACTCTGGAGCAACATCCTGTTACTACCGCGGCCGTACTAACCGTTTTCGCGAGACGACTTCCCTGTCATCTCTTGTGTTGTCTTCTTATCCGCATTCCGTGGCGCGCTATCCGGCTGTTTCCTCAGAGAGGCGAGCTGCGTTGCGCCAGGGCTCGGGGTCAGTCGGCGCGTCCCACTGCATGCACCGCACGCCGTTGCATCAGCGTCGCGCGCCGTGCCGGCCCTGACACCGCCGTCGTCGTCGCCGCAGGCACAACACTAATGCAACCGACTTCTAGCATTTCAGCAGCTTGTACGTACTCAGCCTGTGATTAAAACTGCAATAACACCAAGAATACCAAACAACGAAATCTTACTTGCGATGGCTACACGGTACAGTAAGATGAATACATGACAAAAGACTAAAATGATAGGTGAAATGGGTGGCCAACGGCGTTGTCGTAGTGGTAACACCGGTTCGCGTCAGATCAACGAAGTTAAGCACTGTCGAACTTGTCTAGCACTTGGATGGGTGACCATCCACGTCTGCCGAGCGCTGTTCGTAAGCAGGGTTCACTCAGTCCTTCTGTGACCATTTTAGGACCTACTTCATTGACAAGTAGTGGCTCCGGTCACAAAAGGTGACAACGGCTGGAAGAGCGGTGTGCTGACCACACGTCCCTCCATTTCCGCATACAGTGACGGCTATCGATGAGGAACGACACGGTGGTCGGTCGGTACCGCTGGGACTTTCTAGGCCTGTACAGTCAAAGTTTATGATTTTGGTGTGAATGAGGTGCAGAGCAGCCACCTCTGGCGGCTGGGCATCCAGTCGAACTTAATTTGGATGTCAGACGTCGATACACCATTGATCCAGCTATGTCGGAGTTCAACAGCAGTGGATGGCGAGCGGTGGCGTGTCAGTCGGTGAGAGATCAGTAAATGCTGTCCAGTGCAACAGCCGAATAACCTGTGCAGATTCCATTCTCCTAGATTTCTAGAAAGCGTCTGACAAAGGGCCCCACAGCAAACTGTTACTGAAGAAACGAACGTAGAGAATAGGTTCTCAGCTATGTGAGAGGCTTGAAGATTCCTTCAGTAAAGAACCCAGTACGTTCTCGCTGACGCCAAGGGTGTTTCAGAGGCAAGGGTGTCCTCAAGAGTGACCCAGGGACCTATGACAGTGCCGCTCTCATTCTTTACTGGGTGTTCGGAAATTCCCGTTACAAGCTTCTAGGGCTTGTAGAGGAGAGTGAGTACATAATACTTCGAATAGGAAACCCAAGCCTGAAACGTCATCCAATGACGCTACAGAGGATCAAAGTTATAAGCGCTGACGCCTGCAAATGTATGTAAACACAGAGCGATTCTGTGATAATGTTACATACTTTTTAGGATGATGCAGAAGAATAAATGTATCAATCTGAGGAAAGGGTCCCTCCACTGGAAATGACAGTGTCGAAAGTTATAAGCGAAAACCGTTCTCAAACCTCTGATAAAGAATACTGGTACTGTTGCCACTGAGACTGTGGGATAGGCAACCTTCAGATGTGATAGCATGGACCAAAACAAGGAAAAAAACTCCAATCAACATGGGCTGAGGAGCTATGAGCATTTGATCATCTTCCCTGATGTAAAACAGATCTCTTCTAATAAACAGGTGCCCATAACTGATAAGATACGCATTTTAGAACCCATTTTTTCTTGTTTTGGTCCATACTACCACCTCTGAAAGTTACCTACCCTACAATCCTAGCAACAACAGTAACAGTATGTGTATTCCACTGTTGGGTTATCAGGACAGTTTTCGCTTGTAATTTTCGAATCGTTAGTTTCCGGTACAGGGACCTTTACCTAACATTGATACATTTATCCTTCTCCATCATCCTAGAAATTTCGTAACATCATCATGTAATCAGCCTGCATATACGTAACATTTACAATCGCCGGCGCCTGTACCTTTGACGCTCTGTAGCGTCGTTGAATGACATGGCTTCCTATTCAAAATATTGTGTACTGTGCTCTACAAGTATTGTAAGTTTGTGACGGGAACTTCCAAACACCCAGTATAAACGAGGGCGTGCTGAAAACAAATGCCTCCCAATTACGTATGTGAAAACTTAATCTTTCCTCCATACAGTCCCAACTCGACCTCATCTTATTTTCATCTGTTTCGAAAACTTAAAGAACAGCTTCTATAATTCACTTTGACGGTGATGAAGCGGTGCAAGCACAGAAAGTTTGTGCCTCCATCAGCAAAAGACAAACATCCTACTGCGACGGTATCAATAATCTGGTGTCCCGTTGGGAGAAATGTGTTCGTCGTCAGCGTGACGATATTGAACAATAAGGAGGTAGAATGTTACTAACCTTTGTTTTATTTAAAACGCTTTAAGAAGTCGCACATTAAAAAAATTTGGAGGCATTACTTTCCAGCACGCCATCGTACCATGAAATGGGCCTAACCAGCGAAAATGGTCATGTAGTCCTTGGCAGTAATGCAACCTTGCAGAGATCATGAAGCCCACGGAATACCACGATATGGTTGTCCAAATCATCACTGAACCTACACCATGTTTCACTCTTGGCACGTTAACGCCGCCAAAACTTGGAACCAATGTGAAACAAGACGACGCATCTTGTTTACTTTTCACACGCCGTCGTAAATAAGTAACCTAACGCAAAGAGTGAGCAGCAATGTGAACGACTGCACAAGGAAACGAGATGACACGGACAAAATTTCAAGTTGATGTGAAGAATGGCAGCTTGCCCTAAATGTGGAAAAATAGAAGTTAACGCAGATGAATAGAAAAAACAATCCCTGTACGTTCGAAAACAGCATTAGTAGTGTACTACTTGACCCTGTCACGTAGATTAAATATCTAGGCGCAACGTTGCGAATCGATATGAAACGGAACGAACACCAAAGGACCGTAATAGGGAGGGTGATATGTCGACGTCTGTTTATTTGGAGAATTTTAGGAAACGGTGGTTCACCTGTAAAGGAGACCGCTATAAAAAGCTAGTGCGACCCATTCTTTAATACTAATCAAGTGTTAGGGGTTCCCCAACACATCGGATTAAAGGAAGACATCGAAGAAATTCAGAGGTGAGCTGTTAGATCTTTCACCGGTAGGTTCGATCAACACGCGCTTGTTACGGAGACCATTCGTGAACTCAAGTGAGAATCCGTGGAGGGAAGACCATGTACCTTTGGCGGAACACTTTCGAGAAAATTTGGGCAGTCGTCATTTGAAGCTGATTGTTGAACTAATCTACTGCCGCCAATGTAACTTTCTTGTAAGGACCATGAAGATAAGATACGAGAAATTAGTTCTTGTGCGGAAGCATATAGATAGTCGTTTTCCCCTTGCTCTGTTTCGAGTGGAACAGGAAAGTAAATGACTTGTAGTAGTGCAAGGTACACTCTGCCAAATACAACTGGCGGAATATGTAAGTAGATGTAGATGTACTGAAATAGGCCTGGAAAGCACGGGAATCATACAATATTGTGTTCTCTTGTTGTAATATAACTACCGTCTATACGAACCAGAAGTGATCTTGTTGAGCACCCAACGGCACAACATGTCCCGCCACACGCTGGTCTTACAACAGCAGACCCTATAATGTCGTTGCGTAACGTTTATTTACAAACAGAATGTAGATGCTGTTACTCCCACTTACTTTGTGTTGTTGTCCTGATACATCAATCATTTGCATCTCCATATGCGCGGAGTGGTTGGGCAACAAACGAACCACAATTTGTAAGAGAGCAGTAATGACAACGTTTCGGAAGATGTTAAGAGATGTGGGTTGGATTCCTTTAGAGCGAACACATCAAATACTCAGAATGTCTTCTACTACGCACTGGAGCACAGGATGATTGTAATTAAACTTTCTCATCTTGAGAGGGCCCCCTTGAAAAACGGGTGATGGTAAGATTATGAAGCTTCATTTGTAAGGACATGTGGAACAGAAATAACGAATAAACCATTGAAAGAAACTTACTGCAATTTCACATGACAGTGTAAAATTTGTGAATTACGTACCACATTTACATTCCAAGTTGTAAACGTTCCTCATTGTGACAATCATCTCTACCCATGACAGCCCGGAACCGCACTAGATTGCTCTACTAGTACACGATACATCTCAAGGGGGATGTTGGTTATATCATTCGCTACGCTCATCTTCAATGTCCAACTTGTAAAGAACGATATCAAAAGCCCTCTAGAAGTCTAAAAATATGGAATCAATTTCACATCCTCCGTCGATAGCACTCATTGATTCGTGAGAATAAAGAGGTAGGTGTGTTTCACAAGAACGATATTTTCCGAATCCATGTCGACTATTCGTCTATATATACCTTTTTCTTCGAGGTAATTCGTGATGTTAGAACACAGTATATGCCCCAAAACCCTAGAGCACGTCGACGTTAGTGTTATATGTCCGCAATTCAGTGGATCAATCCACAAAAAGATTCCTAAGCCACATGTAGCAAAACCTATCCTTGGAAGAAAATAAGAGTAAAGTCTAATTAAGCGTCTGCGTCACGTGGGAAAGGTTGGTAACTAAAGTGATGTTTGTACGTATTCCATTTCACAAATTGCTCACAAAAAATTTTCAAACGGTAGACCATGGAATGTACAGCTGTCATGACACAGCTCATGCTCTGCTTGAAGATCACACGTTGCGTCCATCATTCTCAGCCACGGCAAAGCTAACTTCTTCAACAATTTGTGGTGCAATTGACCGTAGGCCGCTGCCAGGAGCAATCGCAAATCGCCAATTAATTCGAACATGAATCATGTTCTTCAACACCGGTTTGGAAAGAAGACCTCTCAGAAGTCCTTTAGTGCGTCGACAACTCGCAAAGAGCAACAGCACTATTTCTGTTGTTTCGATAACCTATGTTGACTGTCTGCAACTGTAATACATACTGATGCATGTGTTTCGTACCTACGTCACCTCACCAGTACCGGTGCCTAACGTCAAGTCATGACCCTAACACTACTAACTACACAAATCATTCAGCGCACGGTCTGAACAATATTCCTATAAGTAGGTTTGTCACACGCTTAACAGCTTTCAGTCTACAATGGCTCAAGTAGCGAAACTTTAATTGCAGCCACCTTGTACATCTCATAGGCTGCGTACAAACTTCTGTCTTCGGGTCAGTCTGAGTGTCCGGTGTGGCACACTGCCACAGAAAGGATCAGCACTCGATGCCCCTTGCGGTTCAGGGTATTCCCTTGGTGAGTGTGTTGGAACGTGTCCAAGTATCAACCGAAGCGCTACTACAAGGAGAATTTGTGGTTATGATTTCGAAAGCCAGCTTTAATAACGGGGTTATCTTTTCTACAGCTTCATGTCCTTCCTATACCGCTTGCCATTGCTTCCCTGTTCCCTGTTTCCGACGGCAGAATTCGCTCGTTTCAGTTGTGCCATTGGGTGTCTTCTGTTGTAATTCAGTGCAAGTCAATGTACGGATTCAACTTAAGTCAGTGATGGAAAAAGCATGTGTCGAATGGAGAATGGTACACATCAAGCAAAGACATTGTCAAAGGTCTTCTAATAACTACGTTAACTTACCTGCAAAATCTTACCACGATATTTTTCAGTGTACTTTGATAATTATGTGTACTAATTGTATCTTATGTTTAATGTTTCTTTTGTACGTATATTTAGATACCGAAAGAGGGTCATGCAGGTTAAAACAGTGAACGAAGCTCTTTAATTTAGCAGTTGAATGTATACTCACAACGCCAATCTCGCTATGTATCGCAGCTCTAGATCACCGTATATCAACAACTTATGCCTCAAATGTGCTAGAATACTATTAACATTGGTTTGCCCCGTATGACAACCATGAACTGTGCTCTTTGACTATGGTATAGTTGTAGCACTGTGAAAAATTAGGGCAGCTTGGTTTGAGGCGTCATGTGACGTATTGCGCGGGCCTTCCCGCCGGAGGTTCGAGTCCTCCCTCGGGTATGGGTGTGTGCTGTTCTTAGCATAAGTTAGCTGAAGTATTGTGTAACTCTAGGGACCGAAGACCTCAGCAGTTTGGTCCCTTAGGAATTCACACACACACACATTTTAAAAATTAGGAGTAATCAAGTGTAAAGGACTGGAAAAAGAAAGTGTCGCTAGGAAAATATCTTAATCTCTGTAATGACAGACGGAAGCACTCTAAATAATGCAACCGTACTGAAAATTTAATGATGAAATATGTCCAGCTGAACGATATGTAAACTCGGAGGTCACAGCTTTCCATGGATCAAGCTGAGAAATCGCTCTTCAGTGCCCTGATCTGAGAACATCAAAAATTTGTGAACACTAGTCCGTGGTATCTTTTTTCTTTTTCCAGAAAATGAAGTAACTTGAGCTTAGCTGTGTTCCAGAAGATATTAGTAGGTTATTTTGAAAAGCGTATACCTGTGTGTAACTTATCCAAAATAGTTAGGTATGTCCAGGATAATGCGGAATTTGTCAGACCTATTTCATCAAAAAAACTTGGTGATACCATATTTTTTCGTATAAGAAACAGTACAATTCTGTCACGCTGAAACAACTTCGTCCGTTATTTCAAAATCTTGTTGTTTTCTTTGTATGGAAATTAAAAATAAAATTTTATGTTTTTTGCTTTATATAATATTTATATGTCAACATATTGTCGCTTTTCAGAATTTTATACAGAAATTGATGCAGCACACTTGATTTTGTTCAGAAGATATTATAAGTATTTCCCTTTCTCTTATAATGCACAGAAAATAAAATAGTGGTACAAGAGCGAACAGGTAACTGTGTCAACGCCCGTGTGTCTTATTTTAGGGGCTCTCCACTAAATTAAAATGTTTAGCATTTTCGTTTAATCAATGGGACTTATCAGACACCATATAGCAGATGTCTCATATAGTTTTATGTAACCATTTGCCTTTTTGGAACCCATGAGGGTCTCTAATTTTTCTTTGATGAAATGACCGATACAGCTACGTAATCAGATCGTCATCTAGGAGCGTAATGTGTGCAACGGAATTTAAAGAACTTGACAAGTTATGGGGCTCTGATCACTGTATCCTGAGCGGGCATCAATCAGCTTTTCTATTAGTCTTTCTGTAGCGATATGTCTACTTAACTGCAAAAGAAATATCATGAAGTAAAATATATTCACGATTTGTTGCATAATTGGGATGTTAGATACTGCAGGGATCAAGTATTCATTATAAATTCTGCATCATGTTGTACATAGGTGGTCAAATATGTGACACTGGTTAACTGTTGGCTAGATTCTGAAGTAGAGTGTAGTAGTAATCTAATATCGCTGATTTACTCTTGTGGTTATCATAACGCGAAGTCAAACAACAAATGCGCATTGATTGCAAGGTAAGAGGACGACAGAAAGTGAAGATAAACATATTACTGGGGCAGAGCAACCAATCGATGGTTCGCTACTTCCATAAACTTGACGAGTTAACACGCCTATACTGCCCTACCATTGCTGCAATGTATTCTTATTGAAATCGGCTGGATTCGGGTAGTGAAAGGGGAGGAGATTAGTTTTTCACGTCCTGTCGGCAACAAGAGACGGAGCACAAGCTCGGAAGAGGGAAGGATGGAGAAGGAAAGCGGAGGTGCCGTTTTGAAGGAATCGAATAGTAATAGCATCAGCTCGGAGTGGCCCTAATCTATCCTTATAGTCTGAATCTCATATCTCCTGTCCCCATCTATGGAGCTAAAATGTCCTCTTTAATCTCCCCAGGTAGAATCTGTCTTCTTCCGTCTCTACATGTTGAGTGTGTAAACATAACTGCTATCCGCCTGTTGGAGGTTTTACGTGTGTCTAGAATTTTTTCGCGCTTTTGCTGAATTTACTGCCAACACTGGCCAATAGTATATTTTCGTAATGTCTACCATCTTCTCTCCAGTTACTCTATAAAACTATTCTCTCAATCAACAACATTACCGCCTTTCATAATCTAAAATGTGAGACACAAGGCCTATGTCACAGGTAGTATACCAATGTAGGACCCTCTGTTCCTGCCGTTGCGTTTTCGCCACTGTGAGGAAAAAGAAAGAAAGAAAGTCCTACCCTTTTGGCGTCGGCTTGATGGGCTACCAGCTACGTGATAATAAGTCAAACTCGGCGATGTTTTTGGTACTCTTTCGAAGATATTATCTATGGCCGAACACAATGCTTTTGCAAGCCTGGAGTTGCCCACAGCCCTTCTCTGAAATACCTCACGACATCAGAAAAGTTTTTCCCATTATCCCATGGGCGCACGGGGGTGGAGGGCAAAAAGCACCATCCTTCCGCTCTCTCCTGGCCGTGAGTTTACTGTCAATAAACGACACCACCTTCCATGTTCCAAGAGAAGAACCCAATTATGGCCAATGGCCTCCTTCCAGTGCTCGCTACTCATCATTATTACAGCATGCAGGAAACCCAATTGGAATATAGAAGCACAGAGAGTTATTAGTACCATTGCAATCACTATCATACCCCACATTTCAATTCCAAGTGCGGTTGATGCAGTTAATTTAATTGTTACGAACATACTAATTAATGACATCACGTCTTACATAGATAAGATGTAGCTAGCTGAAATTGTCAGCCACCTCTCATGTCTCAATCATTGCGATTCAAATTTTCCACAACAGGTGTCATACTCAAAAACTGGTGGTATGGCCTCTCAAAAACAAAATTCTGCAAAGCCCTTGCACATTATCCATAGGTACTATCTTTCTGTACAGGGGTGGTGAAGAGTAGGGGAAAGGGATAAACATATTATCCTTGGCAAACCAAGAAACACACACACTGTTGCTGTGTGTCTCCATTCTATGATTAATGTGATTTGAAGAGAAGTAATAAAATGAGCTCTAACATGGAAATTAAACGTTTCCGGACACATGTCCATATAACATCTTTTCTTTATTTGTGTGTGAGGAATGTTTCCTGAAAGTTTGGCCGTACCTTTTTGTAACACCCTGTATATATATATATATATATATATATATATATATATATATATATATATATATATATATATGTGTGTGTGTGTGTGTGTGTGTGTGTGTGTGTGTGTGTGTGTGTGTGTGTGTGCTTGCGTGCGTGTGTGTGTGTGTGTGTGTGTGTGTGTGTGTGTGCGAAAACTTTTTGGAACCACTCTTTCCCTTCACTCATATAACTGAGGATGATGCTGAATGCAAATTATTCGTAATTCATGTTACATTAAATCTCACGGACATTGCCCATGAAAAATTCTAAATAACAAACGAAAGTAAAAGAAAATTCTGCCTATTTCTTTGATAAACTGATTCACATCTTAGTGGAAGGCAAAATCTGTTACTTAAATATGTCTAAATATTCCTTTTTCTCAAAACTGTTGGTGGTCTCTGGTATCATGATTTCTTTGCCTGTTTCATGAGATGAAAGTTTAGTGACATAACAACTAGCCATACTTACATATTATCTCATTACGGAATTTTATAAAAACAGTACCTATATAATAATTATTCTTACGACAAGAATACACAAAAATTACATGATTAATACCAACAAGCAGATAATGAAATCTATTACTACATAAACATATTGTAATTGGAGGAGAAGTCCGCCTGCTTAGCTGCGTGGTAACGCGCTCGGCTCCCATGCAAGTGGGCCCGGGTTCGACTGGGAGTTGTGTTGTCCTCATCATCAGTTTATCCTCATCACCGGCGTATAAGTCGCCCAGTGTTGCGGTGACTGAAATAAGACATGCACTTAGCGGCCGAACTTCCTCCTCCATCATTCCCTAATCCAATGGGATTGATGAGCTCGCTGTTTCGTCCCCTTCCTCGAATCAACCAACCACCCAAATCTACGAGGTCTGTTCAAAAAATTCCGCAACTTTGTCCACAAAATTTTTCTACGGTTACTTTTTACTTAGTTTGTGTGGTCTCCTTCGACATACTCTCCTCCAAAAATCAACGCCGTTTCCATTTCTGGAAGCAGATTTTGCACGCCTCTTGCTGGCTCGCGGGAAGTGGCATTTGCGAATTTTCTTTTATATCGTCTATCGTTTCAACTCTTCGTCCTTTTATCGGAATTTCAACGTTGGAAATAACAGAAAAAGTTCGCAGGGACCAGGTCTGGAGAGGACGGAGGATGAGGCAGCTCAGTCATTTCGTTTTTTGTGCAATAGTCACGCACCATCAGCGATAAATGTGCAGGTGCATTATCGTGATGCAAGTGCCACGAATTATCTCACCACATTTCAGGCCGTTTCCTTCTCACATTTTCTTACAGGCCTTGCAACACGTCCAGATAGAACTATCAATTAACTGTTTGTCCCTGTGACACGAATTCATGTGGAACTAATACTTCAAAAAAAAAAAAAAATTCAAATGTGTGTGAAATCTTGTGGGACTTAACTGCTAAGGTCATCAGTCCCTAAGCTTACACACTACTTAATCTTTCCCGATCCATTGTGAACCTTGTTCTCATCATCATAAACGCAGACCCACGTCTCATCACCTGTTATGATTCTGTCAAGGAACATCTCTTTTTCATTTGCGCGTTCCGAAAGCTCTTCACACAATGCATTTCAAAATGTTCTTTCAGGATTTTATGACATGATCCACCTGAAATGTTACGTTCTTCTGCAATCTCTCGGACAGTCTTCAATTGGCAGGCATAATTTCGTTGACGTCCCTGATTTTCTAAGACCAAAAAAAAGCTCGTCAGGTTAGAAAAATGTGAAAGCCATCCTAATAGTTTTCATCGACTTTGAAGTATTAGTTGCTGCGCGGGATAAGCCGAGCGGTCTTAGGCGCTGCAGTCATGGACTGTGTGGCTGATCCCGTTGGAGGTTCGAGCCCTCCCTCGGGCATGGGTATGTGCGTTGTCCTTAGCGTAGGTTAGTTTAAGTTGGATTAAGTAGTGTGTAAGCCTAGGGACCGATGTCCTCAGCTGTTTGGTCCCATAGGAACTTCCCACCACCACCACCACCACCACCACCACTCATCCGTGGATCATGTCCGGTAGGACCTCGCACAAGTCGTCGATCTTAACGTGTGTCTGTACTATGCACACGTCGAGGACCCGGTTTTCAGGTGTGTGGGAATCTTCCACAAACCATTGTTGAAAGCAGAGACACACCAGCGCCACACTAAGCCCAACATGTGTTGCAGTCCCTCTATCAAGCTTCCCGCAAACTGTAATATCTCACTTCCTTCCTTCTTCCAGCTATTGTGCAATTAAACAAATCCCAGTCCAGGTAATTAATATGCAAAGTCTTCATAAAGATTTTGAGAGGAGTGAAGATTACAATAAACTTCCAAGTTTACTTAGCTTTTCATGGTTAGATGGCTCCAGCTCTTCATGTCTACGGGTCTCATTCCCGAAGCTGAAAATCTCACATCAGGTCCTCACGGCTGGTTTGAACTAAACAAATTTGAAGATTGTTGTTGCAGAATTTTTTAAGTAAATATATTTTCTCATATTTCAGTATATCTCGCAGTCTTCTGATTTTTCACATTAACAAAGCCGAAATTAGATTGTTCGCACCTATTAAACTAAAATACCTCGGATCACATCAGAGGCAAACTTACTACTCTCTCACTCTGCGGAAAAAACAATATTCCAAAGGGTTTACAATTGTTCTTAGCATACGAATTACTACTAGTTTCGGTTACATTATTAATTTCGATTATTATTTCTTAAATGAATCCAGAAATAAACATATTAAACTGTACAGGATTGCGTAATTAATAATAGAAATTTTAAGTTGCAAATATTTCGTAATTTCAAATGTTTCTAAAAAATAATTGTAACTGTACTTTCAGAACTATTTCTTGTCGAGTATAACGTCGAATCTAAAATATTTTATAAAGCAACTCCTTTTCTTAAACTTTGGCTTGAAATGTAGTATACTGTGCATAAAATTATACAAAAGTTTTCAGAAAAGCAACTGAGATAATACTGATCTGTCCAAAATTCGAAAAATAATACTGGTATCGACAACTGCTGTTGAGGAAAAGTAATGCTAGAAGAGGATGTCCCGTTACAAGGCCCACAGTGCGGCCCTGTTCAAGTAACTGAAACTGTTCAACAGGAGTACGTACTCTTCGGTGGGCCATGGTCGTAAACACTGTTCACCTCGACATTCAGCACAGTCACTGCCTGCGAAGCAGAAACAGAGGATTCACAGACAGGCGCCTGAGCGCCATTTGATCGCCGATGACAGTGACAAATTGATCACAAACGCTATAAACCCCCAGTGAGCACATTTTATACACTGGTACAACTGAACATAGTCTCTGAAGGTGTTGCATTTTATTTTTCACCAGTGTGTGTTAAAATCACTACAGTGTAGAGTACACACATTATAAATACATGATGTTTTTGTCAGCCATTACATCTCTGTTGTTCATATTTTACAAAGTGATAGGACAAATACATCAGTTTAAAAGCAGACTCGACAACGACAGTACAGAAACGAGGACTTACGATCATGATGTCATTGTAGCAACAATGGTTATGAATGTTAACAAACCAGCCAAGAACGCTAGAAGAGTGTTTCTGCTAGATAGAGCAGATAAGCAGTTGTTAGCATCTCACTTAAAGAGTGAACTAACGTCACTTAGTTCTAGTAAGATGTACGGAGAGGGATAATGGGCAAAGTTCAAGCAGATTGTAAAATGTGGTCTGGAGAATTATGTATCCAATAAGTGGATAAAAGATGGAAAAGCCCACCATGGTTTAATAACGAAGTTCCGAAGATGCTGAGGAACTCACAAATGACGACAAGCAAAGATTAGTCATAGCAAAACATCTGGCAGAGAGCGCGAGAAAATTCTGGTCCTAAGTAAAACAGTAAGCGGGTCTGAGGCTTCCATACAGTCCTTCGTTGACCAGTCTGGTATGGCCGTTGAAGATATCAAAACGAAAGCCGAAGTTCTAAATTTCACGTTCAAGAAAATGTTTACGCTGGAGAATCATAAAAACATACCGTCATTTGAACATAGATCAGACTAAGGTATGGATAGTAATAAGTATCCCTGACGTAGAGAAACAACTGAAAGATTTGAAAGCAAGTAAGTCACCAGTTCCTGACGGAATCCCACTGCGATTTTACAAAGAGCACTCTACGGCGTTGGCCACCCGCCAGGGTAGCCGAGAGCGATAACGCGCTGCTTCCTGGACTCGGGTAGGCGCGCCGGCCCCGGATCGAATCCGCCCGGCGAATTAACGACGACGGCCGGTGTGCCGGCCAGCCTGGATGTGGGTCTTAGGCGGTTTTCCACATCCTCCTAGGTGAATACCGGCCGGGTCCCCACGTCCCGCCTCCGTTACACGACTCGCAGACATTTGAAACACATTCACACTAATTCACGATTTACACTTGATGCAGACAGCTGGGGCACACCATTTCCGTCCAGGGGGCGGGGGGGCGGGGGGGTATGGGGTGGCAGCAGGAAGGGCATCCGGCCAACCCCTTACAATTAACCATGCCAAATCCGTACTTAACCCTGCCGACCCTGCGCACAATGCGGGATAAAGGCGTTAGCGAAAGAAAGAAAGAACGAAAACTCTAAGGCGCTGGCCGCTTACCTAGCTTGCATTAATCGCGAATCTCTTGTTCAGCACAAAGTCCGAAGCGACTGGAAAAAAAGCGCAGGTGACTCCAATATATAAGAAAGATAATAGAGCAGTCCCGCAATAACTTCAGTTTGCTACAGAATCCTCGAACACATTGTCGGTTCGAATACAATAAATTTGCTTGAGACTGAAAAGCTTTTGTCAGCACAATTTTAAAAAGCATCGCTCGTGTCAAACTAACGTTGCCCTTTTCTCACACAATATATTTCGAACTATGGATGAAGGGCTACCGGCAGGTTCCAGTTTCTAGATTTCCGGAAAGCATTTGACAAGGCACCCAATGTAGGCTGGTAATGAAGGTACAAGCATATGGAATAAGTTCACAGATATGTGAATGGCTTGAAGACATCTTAAGTAACGTAACCCAGCACGTTGTCCTCGATGGCGAGTGTTCATCAGAGGCAAGGGTATCGTCGGGAGTCTCCAGGGTAGTGTGATAAGACCACTGTTGTTTACTATATACATGAATGATCTGGCGGTCAGGGTGGGCTGCAATCTGCGGTTGTTTGCTGATGATGCCGAGGTGTACGGTAAGCTGACGAAGTTGACTGACTGTAGGAAGGCACAAGATGACTTAGACAAAATTTCTAGCTGGTGTGATGAATGGCAGGTAACTCTAAAGGTGGGAAAATGGAAGTTAATGTGGATGAGTAGGGAAAACAATCTCATAGTGCTCGGATACAGCATTAGTAGTGTACTGCTTGACACAGTCAAGAAGCTTAAATATCTCTGTTTAACGTTGCAAAGTGATATGAAATGGAAGGAGCATGTGAATAATGTGGAAGACAAGCTAAATGGTCGACTTCGGTTTATTGGGAGAATTTTAGGAAAGAGCGGTTCATCTGCAAAGGATACCCCACGTAGGACGCTGGTGCGACCTATTCTTGAATACTGCTCAGGGGTTTTCGATCCGTACCAGGTCAGATTGAAGGACATCTAAGCAATTCTGAGGCGGGCTGCTATATTTGTTACCGTTAGGTTCAAACAACACGTAAGTATTACAGAGATGCTTCAGTAACTCAAATTGGAATCCCTGAAGGCGTTATTCTTTCCGAGGAACACTATTGAGAAAATTTATAGAACCGGCGTTTGAAGCTGACTACTGAATTATTCTATTGCCACCAGCATACATTGCGCGTAAGGACCACGGAGATAAAGACACGAGAAACTACGGCTCATACGGAGGCATATAAATAGTCGTTGTTCCCTTGCTCTGTTTGCGAGTGAAACAGGAAAGGAAATGACTAGTATCTATGGAGGATACCATATACTATTTTGGTACTTCTAGTTCCAATACTGCCTTAATAGCGACACATTTTCAAAAAACCTTTCATGCCCAATTTCACCCCCCTTTGAAATTTTGAAAAATCCCTCCTTAAATGGCGCCTGCAGTATAAGATCAATACCCTCTCCAGATATCAAGTTTCTATCCTTAGCGGTTTGGGCTGGGTGACGATGTATCAGTCAGTGGATGTCCTTTCATATACAGATATGATTCAGATTGCGTACGACAAAGTAGGGGTTGAACACCGGAAACGAATTCAGTAGTAGCTTGATCTGCACAACTAATATTAATGATAATTTAATTGCGCTTTAACGTTAGAATGTAGAGAGACTGATTCCCGTCATTTACTACAGTTAAGTTACACAATTTACCCATTTCGATTCGACTCGTTTTCGAACCGATACCTTGTTTCCGGTCCGTTCAAGCTCACAGTCACACAATACTCGATTAGTAAGGGACACCAACAAATCCTTAAGAAGATCCCGGCAGCGGCATCGAATCACCGATCGCCGATCACTGAAGAAGTTTAAAGAGGGATGCTGACTTGGCCTAACGACATGGAAGACTTTTTCGTTCTTGGCACACTGTTGTCAACTGGAGTCATTCTAATATGCCCCCTACACATTTGCGAGTTGCGATTAGCCGACTCTCGGTCTCTTTTTCTCTCGCTCTCTCTTCTGTACCGACCTGAAAATTAGGAAAAGACGATCAGAAACGGTGGGTAAATATGACAGCAACAATCTTTAATGCTAGTACATCGCCTTTCGGCATATTAACTTAAAGCAGAAGCATGGGATGACACAGGTGACGGTTGGCGGATGAACTCAAACAGGCATGAGTGCCTGATACGCGAGAGAAGTAATTGAAAAGTGGAACTGAAAAACTTCCAATGTACCAGATCTGCTCATCGCATTACAGCAAAAAATAATTATGCAAATTGGAGAATGCATAATTTGTGAAGAATTTTCCAAGCACCATACAAGGGATGCCACTGGTTCTAAGTGCCACTAAGAAAGTTTCTGTAAGTTGATAGTTCCAAAGAAGAAACAGCAACGAGCCACAGTCCATAATGCTGTTTATTTACAGAAATTGAGCCGTTATCTGTTTCGAACCGACAGGTTCAACTTCCGGCTGATATTCACTTGTATATTGCTCCATCTAACGAACTCGGCATTGCCCGGCTATTTATTTTGCCTGTTTTCTACCAAAAACGAAAAGAGAAATGAATGGTGTTTGTAGTGAAGTACCGAAAAATTCATTTCTGTGTATTCGTGAAAACATCTATGAAATTATGAAACAGTCATATAATGGAATATGTATAACATACATGAAGAAGCAAATAAAAGTCGCCCAGGGACGTAGTTCCAGGGTACAAAAATTCTCAGTAGAGGAAAGGAAATACAGTATTAGGCTAACTGTGTCAGATGTTGAAAGTGACCATAATTCATCTCTTGGCACTTTTGGGCCCTGGCCAGTAAGTTGCTGAAGGCGTTTCGAAGCTGAATAGCTGGAATTGCTGCAGACTCATCTGAAATGTTGTCTTGCAGTTCTTAAAGGCTATGAGGGTGGTTGCGTTACACCTTAGTCTTGAGAGATCCCCACACAGAGTGACCGCACACTGGTAGATCAGGTGACCTGAGTGACGAGCTAGAGCCGTGACCAGACTGGCCTCTGCTAACAACTCTGTCAGGCGTGGAGATCATCTACACTTCTGGCCATTAAAATTGCTGCATCACGAAGATGACGAGCTACAGACGCGAAATTAAACTGACAGGAAGAAGATGCTGTGATGTGCAAATGATTAACTTTTAAGAGCATTCACACAAGGTTGGCGCCGGTGGCGACACCTACAACGTGCTGACATGAGGAAAGTTTCCAACCGATTTCTCATACGCAAACAGCAGTTGACCGTCGTTGGCTGGTGAAACGTTGTTGTGATGCCTCGTGTAAGCAGAAGAAATGCGTACCATCACGTTTCCGTCTTTGATAAAGGTCGCATTGTAGCCTAAAGCGATTGCGGTTTATCGTATCGCGACATTGCTACTCGCGTTGCTTGAGATCCAATGACTGTTAGCAGAATATGGAATCCGTGGGTTCAGGAGGGTAATATGGAACGCCATGCTGAATCCCAACGGCTTCGTGACACTAGCGGTCGAGATGACAGGCATCTTATCCGCATGACTGTAACGGATCGTACAACTACGCCTCGATCCCTGAGTCAACTGATGGGGACGTTTGCAAGACAACAACCATCTACACGTACAGTTCCACGACGTTTGCAGGAGCATGGACTACCAGCTCGGAGACCATGACTACGGTTACCCCTGACGCTGCATCACAGACAGGTGCGACAGCGATGGTGTACTCAACGACGAACCTGAGTGCACGAATGGCATAACGTCATTTTTTTTTCGGATGAATCCAGGTTCTGTTTATAGCAACATGATGATTTCATCCGTGTTTGGTGGCATCGCGGTGAATGCAGGCGGCCGGTGTGGCCGTGCGGTTCTAGGCGCTTCAGTTTGGAACCGCGTGACCGCTACGGTCGCAGGTTCGAATCCTGCCTCGGGCATGGATGTGTGTGATGTCTTTAGGTTAGTTAGGTTTAAGTAGTTCTAAGTTCTAGGGCACTGATGACCTTAGATGTTAAGTCCCATAGTGCTCAGAGCCATTTTTGAATGCACATTGGAAGCGTGTATTCGTCATCGCCATACTGGCGTATCACCCGGCGTGATGGTATGGGGTGCAATTGGTTACACGTCTCGGTCACCTCTTGTTCGCATTGGCGGTACTTTGAACAGTGGACGTTACATTTCAAATGTGTTACGACCCGTGGCTCTACCCTTCATTCGATCCCTGCGAAAGCCTACATTTCAGCAAGATAATGCATGACCGCATGTTGTGGGTCCTGTACGGGCCTTTCTGGGTACAGAAAATGTATGACTGCTGCCCTGGCCAGCACATTCTTCAGATCTCTCACCAATTGAAAACGTCTAGTCAATTTTGGCCGAGCAACTGGCTCTCGTCACAATACGCCAGTCACTACTCTTGATGAACTGTGGTATCGTGTTGAAGCTTTCATGGGCAGCTGTACCTTTACTCGCCATCCAAGCTCTGTTTGACTCAGTGCCCAGGCGTATCAAGGCCGTTATTATAGCCAGAAGTGGTTGTTCTGGGTACTGATCTCTCAGGATCTATGCACCCAAATTGCTTGAAAATGTAATCACATGTCAGTTCTAGTATAATATATTTGTCCAATGAATACCCGTTAATCATATGCATTTCTTCTTGGAGTAGCAATTTTAACGGCCAGTAGTGTAAATATGCTCCTAGGTTCGGCTGGGTGAATGGGCAGTTGCTCCATTCTGTTGGAATTAACTGTAGGTCTTTCCCTCCTCCGTTAATGCTGCAACAAGTTCACGTGTAAAGGTATCCACTCCTCCGGGCCACTTTTATCTGCCCACCCTGGACAAATGTATGAGTACAGTTTCAAAATTAAGAAACATTATACCGGACAGTTTCCGTACACTGGGCACCGATGCTTCGCGTATCTACAACACGATTTTATAACCTTCTCTTTGTAAACGCTTCTTCCTAGCTTCTATAGCCGGTTGCCCTTCGCAGTTGAAAGCTGTTAAAACCGCTGCCAGGTGTCAGGGAGTGTGGGAGTGTATTAGTAGTGGACATGTGGATTTAAGAAGGCAAAACAGGTTGCTGACGCAGCTGCTTAGATCTGAGGATAGCCCAAAGGGATCGAAACATGTAATCAAATTTTAAAAATGTGGAACTGGAACGGAAAAAGTAAATGAGAAGTATCTTAATTATCTGAACAGTTGCTGAATCTCTCAAGACTATTAGGTCGAGTATAGTGATTTTTTTTTATGTAATCGTATTTATGACGTCATATTTCTTGCACTATGTGTCGTACAATGATATATTTCTAGAGGCACATTCAGCGGAATATGTCGATACTGGTGGCGAAATTTGTTGCGAATACTGTTAGTACGGAGCGATGTGGCGCAGTGGTTAGCACGCTGCACTCGCATTCGGGAGGACGACGGTTGAAACCCGCGTCCGGCCATCCTGGTTTAGGTTTTCCTGATTTCCCTAAATCGCTTCAGGCAAACGTCGGGATGGTTCCTGTCAAAAGGCACGGTCGGTCTCCATCCCCATCCTTCCCTAATCCGATGGAACTGATGACCTGATGGAACACAGACACATTTTATAATATGTATGGCTTTCTTCTTGTTTACATCAGTTGTTGAAGAAAGTAGCCAACAGCTAATGCGAACAACAACAAACGTAATATAAACTCGAACAGCCGTCTGCAAGTGAACCTGTGTACGGAAATACAACATTAGGTTTTTAACAAGTAAAACTGCAGTCAGCAAAAACTGCTTTTCTCAGCTTGACACAAAGACCATGCGTGAAAGACTTTCTCCACAGTTTGGCACCTGAATCAAGTCTAGCGAAATGCAATAGAGTATCGAGAAAGCAACAACACTGAAAACGTGCTTTGTGGAAAATGGCACTTAGAACGTTTTCTTTTATAGACAGAACGTATTTATCCCCGTTCTCTAGCTGAGGAGGCGCCTGGCTAGGTGTATGAAATTCGCAGCACGCGTCGCCTTGGCAGGCCATGCAGAGACCTGCGGTCTGCTAGCGGCAGCAGGTCACGCAGCAAGGGCCATTCCTATTCTCGGTGGCCACCCACAGCCAGGGGGACGCCTTACGATGTGACGCAAGGCGCTGTTCGTTCCACAGCCTTCGCCCATAGCCTCATCTGCCTCATTACAGGAATCCTCGCCAACCTACATTGAAATATTTCATTTGCTTTTCTTTCATTCACAGTCCATAAGAACTACACTTAAATTCAGTGCCTCAGAAGTACAGTTGTAGCAGTAAATGTGCGCTTCCAAAAAAAATTTAATTTCGTTTTTATACCTGTAGCTGTGTATCAACATAAAGTTAGAAGTGTAATTACGCACTCAAGTAATAGTTGCTGAGAGTATCAGTAAGTAGTTACTCAAAAAAAAAGAACGAAAAAAAAATCCTGACCGGTTTGAGACACCTAGTGCCTTTCTTCAGAAAATTAGAATTATTTTGTCGTAAGCGAACGATGAAAATCAGCATTTGCGACTACAGTAATATTCTACATACACCTGTTTACTTTTGACGCTCCCTAATCATGCACGCTCGTTAGTCATGTGATAATTCTAATCTGCTGAAGAAGGGCGCTAGGTGTCTGAAACCGGTCAAGAAACGAAATTTCTCTCGTGTAACTGGTTATACTCTCAATAGCTGCTCTTACAGCTGCTGTTGGTAACAAATTATATTTACTAAACGTTGTCTGTTTTCCAATGAAACTACTGCATTTTCCCTGTTTTATAGAAAGATAATGAAACCCCACTGATGATGCTGACACTTCAGTGGAACATGTCTGCGAAATAAGAGAAACAAGAAAAACTGCGTTCTGTTCAAGGCGGACCCTCTCCAAAAACATACCTATTTGTTTTGCTTCAATTTCAAGATGAATACCATAAAAGGTCGTTACGATAACTTTTCCCCTACGTTCTTTTCATAAACTCTCCTTGCCTGAGGGATGCCTGTATTCCCACACGAAATTTAAGCAAAAATGAAGCTGAAAGATGAGTCAAAAAATGTACCTTCACTATTGTTTTCCGTGTTCCGCGTACTTGCTTTCTCCTGACAAGTGGATCAATTGTTCCTCATTTATTTCATTTGTAATACGACGGTCTTTGTTGAACTGATGCAGCCCTCCGTCATTCGTATGCCACACTGTTCATCTACATCATCTTACCTAGTAAGCTCAGCACTCAAGGTAATTGGTTTCACTTTCTCTAGTCTCTGTCTGCTACTGTAACTTTTCCCGTCTCTTGATTCCTTTCTGTCTCCCTCCCTCTCTCCACGGTACAGTTGCGCCCAACACTACCCTTGTGGTGTTTCGATTACCTGTATAATTCCTGACAGTCCCTCAGCAATCGCGGTTCGCAGAATTTTTAATGGAATGGGTTCTGTGAAGGTGACTAGCAGATACAGAGGATGCTGTGCACGCACACATATCCGTGAGTCGGCACTCTTAGGAAGTGACCTTGCGACTTGGCCTTCAATATTGTGCACGTTTCTGAAGTCGCCGCTCAATTAGATGGAAGAGGAAGATATATACGAGCAAAGAAGGAAGCATATTTCTTCGAGGAAATACGTCTCCGGCTGTCTCGAATTCTAAGTACTCCGCAAGTCCAAACAAAGAATGTCGGCGATGTTTTCGTAGTGTATTTCTGTTAGTATCCATTTTCAAGAACACGCACGTCGTAAAACTAAAATGTATAGAATACATATGCAGGGTTATTAAAAAAAAGAGCAGATTTCAGAAATTTATTTCACACAAAATAAAAATAATAGAAGCACACCTCCAACGTTTCTGGACAGAGAAAGGTTCTTACTTCAAGGTTCAAACGGCTATGCATCCGGTGCGAGCACCGCGTTTAACACTACAAACATCAGATCGGTAGCTCATCTCTTGCCATTCACGAAGCAATTCCTCCCTAGGTATTCAGTTCACAGCTTCAGTAGTTAAATGTCGATGAGACACAGCAAGTCTAAGTGTGACTAAATCGCAGTCTTTCTTGTATCCCCAAAGACAAAAATCACAGAGGTAAAGCTCCGGTGACCTGTGAGTCTATCGAGATGAAACTGATCCTTCGCTCTCCCTCTCGCAGTCCAACATCTTGGAATAGTGTTATTCAGGTAAGGTCGCAGAAGTGAAACGAACGCTATCTTGCATGGAAGTTACGTGGATCACTTTAAAACTGAGGAGATACCCACTTCTCTACAACATCTAGATAAGACATTCCTGTGTCAGTGTTATCAATTAAAAAATGATTCCTTAACTTTGTTTCCGGAATGGCAGTGAAGACGTCAGCGTTCCCATTCCATGTTTCATGTAAGATAATTACCACACGATTTTCACTCTCAGAAAATTCAACATTGCGGCGATTATCTGTACCAGAAAGATGAAAGTGGATTCATTCGATAAAATTAATCTTTCAGAAAAATTACTGTCCTCCAATGTATCCATAATTGTAGTGCAAAATTCGTACCTTTGATGTGGTCTTAAGGATGCAATGCTTGCCCCTAACTGCAGCTTGTACGGCTGCTGACATAGACGATGTTTCAGAATTAGCCCTACCGCTGGTTGAGAGATATGAAGTCCATTGGTTGCACATCTTGTAGACATCATAGGGCTTTTTTTAATAAAATAATTTGGGGTATTGAACCGCATTATTGTAAACTAATAAAGCAACTAATCTGTCGTTTCGACCAATTTGTAGTGATCCTGCCCTGAAGAGGACCGCAGCAAGTCGGTCGAAATGTCGGCAATTTAGTTTCTTTAGTTTACAGTGACACGCCTCGATATCCAAAATTATTTCATTCATACTGATACCCACCGCGGAAGCCTACAAACATATCATAGGGCTTCTTTCGGAAGATGCACAATGCGCTCGATATTCTCATTCGATATGCGTGGACACCCGTGCTCTTCCGTTTTGAGACGCAACCATATTCTATGAATTTTCGTTGCTCATTACGAGTCGGCCCTTTGTGGAATCATCAGGAAAATGCATGTAGTACATTATCAACGAATTCTAATTTTTCTAATTTCAGGACATAAAGAGATCTTTTCTCTTGAGTCGCCATTTTGCAGCAAATAAGCATCAGTACAATTGTGGCTTTCAGTTGAACATCTACGAGGAAAGATATTTAACTTCCTTTCTATCTAGGAGCGTTAGAGTTGTGTTTCTGTCGCTTGCGGTTTGTGAGAAGTCAGTCCTTTAAATCTGCCTTCTGAGTAATCCTGTATAGACCATCTGATCAATGCCCGCCCGGTTGGCCGTGAGGTCTAACGCACTGCTTTCCGGGCGGGAAGGAGCGCCTGGTCCCCGGCACGAATCAGCGCGGCGGATTTGTGTCGAGGTCCGGTGAACCGGCCAGTCTGTGGATGGTTTTTAGGCGGTTTTCCATTCTGCCTCGGCGAATGCGGGCTGGTTCCCCTTATTCCGCCTCAGTTTCACTATGTCGGCGATTGCTGCGCAAACAAGTTCTCCGCGTACGCGTACACCACCATTACTCTACCACGCAAACATAGGGGTTACACTCGTCTGGTGTGAGACGTTCCCTGGGGGGTCTACCGGGGGCCGAACCGCACTATAACCCTGGGTTCGGTGTGGGGCGGCGGAGGGGTGAAGTGGACTGCGGTAGTCGAGGTGGGGTTGTGGACCACTGCGGCTTCAAGATGATACCGATTAACTATCTTAATTATTTTTGCACTGAATTTTTCACATCGACAACATTTCCGTCTGTTGCCAATAATAGGGTAGACAACCCTTTGACACCCCTTAATTCTGCAGGTCCACAAGCAAGCACTAGAGTAGGCGTGCAGCGTCATTCAGGTCAGTTGGTGCCGAAGTCTCAGTACAGGTACATTTTTAAAGTACTCAAGAAACGTGCGAGGGAGGCGCTGAGGGTCTTAGAGGGATAAATTGCTCTTTTGGCTCTGAGAACTATGGGACTTAACATCTAAGGTCATCAGTCCCCTAGAACTTAGAACTACTTAAACCTAACTAACCTAAGGACATCACACACATCCATGCCCGAGGCAGGATTCGAACCTGCGACCGTAGCGGTCACGCGGTTCCAAACTGAAGCGCTTAGAATAGCACGGCCACACCGGCCGGCTAAATTGCTCTTTTATTCACGCACATGTCAATGACGCAACCCTCGCCCTCCCCTTACTGTGACGCGGAACAGGAGGACTGAAAAAGCCTAAACAAACTTTAATGTTTCGGATCACATTCAAATTTCGTCGAATGGCTTTGAACTGTCCATTGTGTTTCCACCCAGTATACCGAAGCAAAATCTGCGGTCGCGCTGTACGCAAACAGATCACATTACGTTCAGTGGGACTGCGGCTCCACAGTGTCCTTAAGCTGTCGGCACACGGAACGAGTTAGCTGTCGTTGACGTGCCGCTGTGCGGGTATTCTGACTTCACGTCCCGCTATTTCTTGTGGAGGAATCATTTCGTCACCTGAAACACAGGATACGCTCTGGGATATTTCGGCAACGTGCCATGTAAACTACAACCAATAGGAAGCGAGAACGCTCTCTACGTCTCAAGCACAATGGAAGATACCATACTATCCTCGTCGTCTTCAGTAGAAGCCCATATCGTTGATTTTATGTTATACGTTAAACCCTGTTCCTAAGCACCAGCACGTGCAATGTCTTGAAAACGAATCGTTATTCGTTCGATTTGTTGTAATAAGCTGACGGGAAACATCATACTGGTGGTAGAATTTTCGCGTTATAACTGGCGTGTTATGAGAGAAAGACGTTTTAAGGCAACGACCCGTTGCATGAATTTTCATGAAAACATATCATTCTTGTTATGATTTGTTGTAATTAAATATTAATAACATTTGGCAATTGAAGGTTTTACAACATTGTAAAATAAGATACGAGATAAAGGGTGTCGCATCATTACCATAGAGTAGTTGGCTGAAGCACCCCGATCGGGAACCGAGGTGTGGTTCGATAAAGATTTCGCGTCCCGCCGCACTCAAAACGTTTTTTTTTTTTTTTTCTTTTTCTTCCACCTTCGAGTTTTCTGAAAGACTTTCGGAGTTTCCTATGAAATCAACAGAATTAATTTCTGTAATATTTGATGTTATGTAAATGTAAGTAAACTCTCTCGCAGGGGTGAGTTTTTTCGATTTGGTGAAATTTTTTAAGATGCTGCCCTTTCTGAGTGGTCCTGTATGTTTCATTTTTGTCATATTACACGTCCCGGGATGTTAAAGTTTTTGTTTGTATATAGCACAGACAGAACAACACGACTACCATATGGTCAAGAAAGGAAATGTGCATTTTAGTACAGCTAGCGTAGAAATTCTACACGCCTCTATTTTTGTAAACGAACTGTATCGTTTGCGAGCCAAATAAAGCGATTATCTGCCGCTGAATAGCGCTGAGAGCGCAAAATCGCGTTAATCAGCCCATGCCGTGTGCCGACGGTGCTGTGTATCGTGACATGACATATCTCGTCTGCGTGCACGTCACCGTTTGTTGTCTCGCCCCGTGTGTGATGACTTCAGAGAATGTTTGCATCATCCGGAGAACGTCAGCAGTGTCGTACGTTGCTAGCAACGCCATACCGTTGCTCAACACTTATAACCTGTCGTTTTCGACTGTAAAATGTGTGGGAATCAACACCCCAATGGAAAGTGTGGTTTAATTGACGCTCTTTATGCCATCTCCTGAGGTTACTTCGTGTCGATTTTGAGTGGCAGTGTGTCTTGAAATGGTTTCCTCGGTCACCCATAAGAAAAAAAAAAAAAACGTGATTTTAACGCTGGGCGTCGCGGGTCTGAGCTCCGTAGCCGAGGGGTCAAAGAAGGGGTCAAACGTTAGTGTGTGACGACCATCCCATCGTCTGACACGTCCGCGATGGCATAGGCCAGATTTGTGGTGGATTTTGTGCCAGTGTGACGTCATTAACCCACCTTACGAGTCATAAGAACTTCTGAGAGCTGACCTTTTATTTAGTCTGAAGCGTCGCGGAGCCCGAGCATGACTTCGGAGGGTGTCACGCTTTTTCACCAGTACAGAGGAATGTTGTAGGCACCTTCCATCCAAGTTTCAACATGCGTCGCAGTGGGAGATAACTGCAAGGTTTTTAAAACGAGACTCACTAATCGTCATTTTTTGTGCCTTTGTCTCGCACTGTCGTCAGATATGCACTGAAGAGCCAAAGAAACTGGTACACCTGCGTAAGAAGTGCCACAGCACGACTTGGTATGGACTTATCTGAAGTAGTGCTGGAGCGAATTGACACCATGAATCCTGCAGGGCGGTTCATAAATCGGTAAGAGTGCGAGGGGTGGAGATCTCCTCTGAACAGCACGTTGCAAGGCATCCCAAATATGCTCCATAATGTTCGTGTCTGGAGAGTTTGATGGGCAATAGAAGTGTTTACACTCAGAACAGTGTTCCTGGAGACACCCTCTAACAAGTCTGGAAGTGTCGAGTTTCGCATTGTCGTGATGGAATTTCCCAAATCCGTCGGGATGGTCAATGGACATGAAGGATACAGATGATCAGAAGGAATGCTTACGTACGCGTTACCTGTCAGAGTTGTATCTAGACGAAAATGGCTTTGAGCAGTATGGGACTAAATATTTGACTACACCAGTCCCATAGAACTTAAAACTACTTAAACCTAACCAACCTAAGGACATCACACACATCCATAACCGAGGCAGGATTCGAACCTGCGACCGTAGCAGTCGCGCGGTTCTGGACTGAAGCGCCTAGAACCGCTCGGCCATCGCGGCCAGCTGTATCTAGTAGGATCATGGATCCCATATCACTCTAATTGCACACGCCTCACACCATTACAGAGCCTCCACCAGCTTGAACAGTCACCTGTTGACATGCAGTGTCCATGGATTCATGAGGTTGCCTCCATACCCCTACACGTCCAGCCGCTCGATACAATTTGATACGAGACTTGTATGACCAGGTAACATGTTTCCAGTCATCAACATTACAATATCGGTGTTGACGGGCCGAGGAGATGCGTAAAGCTTTGTGTCGTGCAGTAATCAAGGATACACTAGTGGGTCTTCGTCGCCGAAAGCCCATATCGACGATGTTCCGTTGAATGGTTCGCACGCTGACACTTGTGATGGCCCAGCATTGAAATCTTCAGCAATTTGCGGAAGGTTTGCACTTCTGTCACGCTGAACGATTCTCTTCTGTCGTCGTTGGTTCCCCTCTTGCAGCATCTATTTCCGGCTGCAGCGATATCGGAGATTTTCCTCATCTCCACGGTACACTGGTGAAATCGTCGTAGGGGAAAATCTCCACTTCATCGCTGCCTCGGAGATTCTATGTCGCATCGCTCGAGCGCCAACACCATGTTCAAACTCTCTTAAATCTTGATAACCTACCATTGTAGCAGCAGTAGCCGATCTAACAACTGCGCCAGACATTTGTCTCATATAGGCGTTTGCCGACTGCAGCGCTTTATTCTGCCTGTTTACATATCACTGTATTTGAATACGCATGCCTATACCAGTTTCTTTGGCACTTCATTGTACTAGTATATATCCAAACTCTGAATGAAAAAGCCACGATGACATCTTATTTGGCCAGCTACCGCACTGCACAGCCGACTGAAGAGCACACTATTACTGGGAATTTAATAAAGCCATGTGTGGCAGACATAACACAATGTACACTCAATAAAAAATCTTCAAAGTATCTTGGCACAGTATCACTTTCGAACGACAATGTATATTTATTATGCTATTTGTCAGCTCATTTTCGGCAATAAATAAAATATAACTTTAATAAAACAACACTGATACGATATTTATAAGAATTGTTTTTCTCAGCGTGTTACTTGATGCGCTTTCTTCTTTATGTCGATATTATTTCCTGTGCCGATGCGAAGAAAGGCACCAAGAATGACAATTAGAGGGTCACATTTTTGAAATCTTGTAATTGTATCCCACAGTGGTGAAGGATTGAAATTTACAAAATAACGATCACCCAGTCCACAGCAAACAAAAACCAGTTCGTAGTCTTGTAACCGTATGAGTCGACTGACGACGCGGGACTGGCCATGTTGCTGACAGTTGTTCAATATCCATACTATCATTCGCTCGAAGAAGAGCTGCTTATGTGCGCATCGCTGCCACAAACATTTCGTGAAAAGACATTTATCACGTTAACAATTTCTTTGAAATAAACCACCTCGACTGGAACGACTGTATCGATACTTGTACAGATGGGGCCAACGCAATGGTTGGTAAAATAGCAGGAGCGATATCTAATAAAAAATAAAGCGCCAACTGTAGTTTCACCACCCATTGCATCCTGCATAGACAAGCACTCGCAATAAAGAAGATGTCGTCAAATCTAAAGTTGGTTTTTGATGAAGCATTAAAAATAATCAGTTACATTTAGTCACGCCTCTTCAGTCCCAATAATGTCAGAAGGTTATCTCGCGTTAAGACTTTATCATTCGAACAAAGAACTGAATTACCAACTTTTATGACCCACAGTCGTTTTAAATTACAAAAAAAAAAAAAAAAAAAAAAAAAAAAAAAAAAAAAAAAAAAAAAAAAAAAGACCTGTTTCGGCGATGTGAACTGATTGTTCAGGCTGGCTTCCTTAGCAGACATTTTTGGGAAAAATGATGAATTAAATGTAATTCTACAAGGAAAATAGACAACAGTTTTCAACAGTAATAACAAAATAACCGCCATAAAAAATTAGATTTTGTGATTGATGGTGTTAGCAAGAGATAATCAGAATGCTTTTTGACTCTGATTGTACTCATTGGTGAGAAGGCAGAACTACTACTTGAAGCTAGATTCTTACTCGCTAGTATGTAATCAATAAGAGTTGTATGGCGTCGCGCAGACGCTTTTTAAAAATGTATTGTTATTTGCAGTTCTTTAAAGGCGACACACTCTGTTTTATTCCATTGTTACTAATGGCACATTCTCTATTGTTGCTGGTGAACTGGTGGATGGGTTCTTTACCCATTCTTGTATTTAGGTCTCCTGCCAAAATGAGATGGTCAGTGTTATTAATTTTATTCAGATGTTTCTGTAATTCTTCATAGTGCGTAGCTTCCCATATTTTGTCTATCATCACTTCCATTCCACTACATACTCTTTGCCCAGCTGATACTGTACTGTTAACAAATTATTTAGGGGTTTCAGCTTCTTTTTAGCTCTGTAATCACTGATATATTGATATTAAAGGTATAATCTTTGAGTATGTTGCTAAGCTCGGCCTAATTTGTCCCCAAACACTCCACGTTCCACACTGAGTATGTCATCTATTCCAAGTTTCTTAATCTTTTCCTTGTCTAGTGGTCATCCATTTTCCGGCTTTGATCCGAAGTTTATCTTGAGGCTTGTGCGTATAGCATAATCGCCAAAATGGAAGACCGGGCTTTGTCTTACGGGTTTTCTCCCTTAGAGAATCTGGCTTCATGTCACCTGAGGCAGCCTTTCTCCCCTAAAGAAGCTGAGACTAAATAATGAAAACTAAAGACACCATGGGGCCTCGAAGCTTAATACCGTCACGGTCAAAAAAGCAAGAGTTGGCCAAGAGAGGCTGAAGGAAAGAAAACAGAAGAATTATGACACAAGTAAGTGTCAGACTTAGGTAAGAGCCCATGTCGTTGCCATCAAGATACCCACAGGGAACCCCTAGGGGCACTACGCTTTGCCTGGTGTCTTACCTACTGGCCAGTCTGGCTTGGGTGACCCTACCAGGAGCATAGTTACCACCACCATAGCTCAGACAGTCATTGAGAAACACAAACCTCGTCACCGTGTTAAAGTGGCAGTCCATGGGGAGACGGAACCCGAGTATTTGGGCGTATTTTATATATGAGAAAATTCGGTTCTGGTCAAAACCTGGTAGTAGTAAAGTCTGAATAAAGATCTGTTCAGAAGCAAGGTTGAAAATATGCTGAACATATGATAGAATGTACCTCATCATGAAATATATGCGGTACATAACAAATCGTGTGAGCAATCAATTATTAATAGCAGACGAAATGTTTCTGAAAGTCGAGAAGAACTGACCAATAGATGTACACTTCGATATTGACTCCAATCACTCTTAATAGCCAAGAATCGGCAGTAGTCAGAAGACGTGAAAGAGAACAACAAATGATTGTATACTATAAAACTCCAGGCTCTAGCCGTCTAATTAACGTAGAATTATACACAGCCCGACAAAAAAAAAACTGAAGCACTTACAAGACATGGCCGTATGCAAATGTAACTTCGTGCATGTGCATGCCGTTAGCCGATTCCCACTCCTTTGTGACAGGTAGAATTGGTCTCCAGATTGCATTAGTGCTGCTCCTGTTTACTGTTGTTACCTGATTTGGTAGTTTATACAAGGGGCGTGAAGTTCAAAAGGGGCTCATTGTGGATCTCCGTTTGGCTGGAAGGTTGAATCGTGCAGTATCCAGATTCGTTGATATTGGGATGCGACAGTCGCCTGATACCGGACTGCGTGGGAACGTGAGTACATACATACTACTTTTGCATGTTGATTCTTGTGACTGAAGGTGATGGGGGACTACAGCCGTTCACTTATGAAAGGAAATGAAACACTTACAGCCGTCCCTGTGGTGTCATTTATTGCATGGCTACCAGTTTCGGTGCTTCAGTGCACCATCTTTAGGCCTTAGCTGACGCAGAGGGGCTTAACGCCATCTATTGATGGTTGTAGTGACAACACACAGGTAGTCTGCGAAAACCAGTCACAGATGTTGGCCACTGATGCATAGTGTATACGGATGGTGTGAACCCCGTATGCGTCAGCTAAGGCCTGAAGATGGTGCACTGAAGCATCGAAACCGGTAGCCACACAATAAATGACGGCTGTAGGTGTTTCATTTCCTTACAGACATGCTCGTCGTGAGTACTCGACCACGTCTGACCACCATATTGCGCTCCAAGCACATCGCAACCCATCACACCTGTGTCCACCATCCAAGAATAAGTAATGGACACCTTGGAACATTCTGTGTCATACTGCACTATCTGTCGAAGACTAGTAGCAGCTGGACTAGGGAATTACCGTACCATGCGTAGGTTGTCGTTGACACCAATACACAAACGGCTCAAATTACAGCGCTGCTTTGAAAATTATGCATGGTCTGCTGATGAATGGCCTCGCATTGTTTTCAGTTGTGTACTACTCTGGATCAATATCGTCGGTGAGTTTGACGACAACCTTGACAGAGATCCTCCGTTCTGCCAATATTTTGGAGAGGCACCACAGTGGTACCCTTGATATTCTGGTGTAGGGGAGCCAATGAGTATGAATTCAAGTCATGGCTTACACCAACTGAGGAAAATATGACGGCACAATGGCACGTCCAGCTCCCTCATGTGTTACCTCTCTTGCGAAAATATCGTGGGGCCATTTGTCAACAGGACAGTCCTCGCCGATACATGGGAACGTGTCCCACAGAAAACGTAGGACCATATAGGACGCCAATTACGTCCCAGTGCCAGTATCCACAATACCAAGGGCCAATAACAACACTTATTGGTCAGCTTGCCTTATGAGAGGATACAAAGGCTTTATGACACGCTAACCAACGGAATTTGTTCTTGTTTCCAGACCTGGAGGCGTGGAATGTTGTAAGTGGGCCGTCGAATGCTACGAAATTCTTTGCAAGTTCGATTTTGCAATCACAGAAATAACACCATATACGTCTCAACTCATGAAATTTCATTTCGTTTCCTCCTTTCTTTCTGGATGCTTCACGTTCCTTGTCACGGAGTTTATGGTGTACTAGACTGCTCCTCTCATGGGGTACATCCTCCTTGCGTTTGCGGCTGCCTCATCACAGCGTGGAATATTTAACACAAGTGGCATCTGTAAAAGCTGCCCTGTTTGTTTCCGGCGCTGCCTATCTGATGTGGCTTTCTCCGTCGGACCAATCAGCCGCCTGCCATCGCTACATAGCTCTGTTAATGGCCTGCCATTACCAGCCCACCGATCGCTCTCCATATCTCGGTTTGCTTCTGCTGACGCACGCATTCAAGAAAATGTCGTGCTTTCGGTCACATATTACCCAAGAAGCCAGGAAAATTCAAGTGTAAAATCTGAACATCTGTGCCCCTCAACCTATCCAAATCAAGAGGGAGCGATTGTGTTTCAAAACGTTTAATGTTTCTCTGACGTCCACAGCAGTTTTCGTTAACTTCGTCTAGGAAGTTCTAGACTCGTTCGTTTGCTGCTTTGCCGCTGCTCGTTACAACGAGATAAAATCATGTTATCCAATTCTGCGCCTCCGATTTTTAAAGCAAATGCAAAGAAGAGCTTACCATATTACTGATATTATTTAACTGTGTGACTTTATGGAACACCATGAAAATAAATAAAGCATCTCATTGAATAGAAACTAATTGACACTTCTGTGCAAGGTGAAGCACGTACATGCTGAAGTAGCTCAGCGTTACAAACAGAATCCAACCAATCTATGGGGACACGATAAAGCCGGAAACGGGTTCACTTGTTTAAACAATGTAAAAGTCAATACAACAAGGTTAACTAAGAAAACTATGATCGAATTGCCGGCCGGAGTGGCCGAGCGGTTCTAGGCGCTACAGTCTAGAACCACGCGAATGCTGCGGTCGCAGGTTCGAATCCTGCCTCGGGCATGGATGTTTGTGATGTCCTTAGGTTAGTTAGGTTTAAGTAGTTCTAAGTTCTAAGGGACTGATGACCTCAGAAGTTAAGTCCCATAGTGCTCAGAGCCATTTGAACTATTTTTTATGATCGAACTTTGAAATGTTTAATTTCCGCCATTGAAATAATAGAAAGATTACCACTGGCCACAACAATGATATTTTGGCTATTATATGTGTACAAAAATATGTGTTTAAGAAAGTATTGGTAGTTACGTTAAGAAATTTTCAGAGTAAACAAAAGGAAGATTGAAATAATTTTTTCCACTAGACGTATAGACCACAAGGCAAAATAACTGTTTTCTTGTAATATGGGCCTACAGCTTTAATAATTATTTTAAAGGATTTCATCTCGCTTCCTGACTTTAGAATTTTACTTTGCGACTGCTGTTTCGGCATTAAGCCATTTTCAAGCATCTGCAAATCATAATACAACGTAAGGAGAACAATTTACAACGGAATTAATAATAGATTCAATCCGTTTAGTAGTTTCTTGTCATTCATACACCGTACTTACAAGACTTTGACACGTGGGTTTGTATCAGGCAGAGATGACAACGCAATGCACACAAATGCACATCAACTAGTCAGCGATAGTAATCAGTATTTCATTTTATGTGCTACGATTTTTAGTAGACTGTTCATATGTCACACAACTAAAACTGTGCTCTTAGAATACTGTGGAGTAAATGTCTAAAACTCAGTGAGTAATTATTTAAGGCGGTGTAAATTTCAATTTTTTATAGAAAGTCCGTCAATCTGCTTTTCTCTGCCCTGTGCAGTACCTGTACAGATTCCTCCATGATATTGGTGTTATGATTGTAGTTTCGTAGAGGTGCACTAAATCAAGATTTGTGTGCTTTCTGAATCTCGTGGGAAACATCTACCTTTTTGCCGCACAAATATACTTCCACATTCGCCACATGTGGTTTTATAAATTCCTGATTGTGAAAATGTTTTTTTTCTTTTTTTGTGTGGGTTATGTGTCTGATTATTGTCCCTACTTCACTGTTCGTGCTAAATCCGTTCCATAACTTAGTTTTATAGAAAATTATCGGTTATTGCGTCTGATATGGCACCATGAGCCAAAGCAATGTATTTCATTTTTCCTAGTTCTGCTTCTCTAGTTAATGTTGTTTCTTTATCCATATTGTTCATTTTATTATTTAATTTGGTAGCATACATTTTATTTACCTTATCAGTATTGTAGACGTTATTTGTTGCTATATGTTTTGATATACCCTATTCTTCGGATATTTCGTTCTGTTCTACTGGGATATTAATATTCTATTGGTCATGAAGTGAAAGAAGACTTTCCTATGCGTTTCATGGTGGTACTAATGATCTGATGAAAAATAATGACAAAAGCCCCACAAAACAGTGCAGGAGCATCTCCATCTTTCTTCAGGGTTCGAACAATATGTACATCGCATGGGGGGAGATCGGGACTATGGAGTATGTGTAAGGGCTTCCCAGCGAAACTTCTCCAGCATAACGGAAACAACTTGACACCAAAATGCCCGTCCATATGTTGGTAATGTTGTTACGATTAAACTGTAGAAGTTTCGCTGGGCCGTTACACATCCCCCATGCAGTCCCGATCTCTCCCAATGCGATGTACATATTGTTCGAACCCTGAAGAAAGAAATTCGTAGCCGTCGATTTACTTCGAACGAAGATGTACATGTCTGGGTACAATCATGGTTCCGTAGGCAACCACGACAATTTTTCCATGGACACATGGACTCTCTTGTCCCACAGTTGGAAAAAAAAATTAAGAACTGTGGCGGTTACTTTTGTAATTTTTCCCACATGTATCGTCTTCAATTCACTGGCCCAAATAGATTTAAAATTCTAGACTATTTCCAAACAGTAACTCAAAATGCCCGTCCCCGTAACTGAATGGTCAGTGTAGATAGCTGTCATTTGGAGGACCCAACTTCGATACCCGGTACAGCCAAGGATGTTTTGGTGGGAGGAGTAGTACGGGATGCACTTAGCCACTTGAGCGAGCAGCAACGGCTCCACGGTTTGCAAAGTCGACAGAACGGGCGGCAGAGCGGTATGCCCCTGCATACCTCATCAGCAAGACGCTGCAAGGCAGAAGATGACCAAGACGGCAGGTCGACAACCCTCGGGCCCTCAACGAGGAGCTCGTTTAATAACTCAAAATGTCTGTATATCTTTCGCTCCCTTAATATTAGTGTTCTACATCTATGCCTACATCTATACTCCACAAGTGGCTGAGGGTTCTTTCTATGCCTCTGTCACCTGCCGCTTTTCCTGTTCCAGTCGTGAATGGTTCACTGGAAGAACGATCACTGGTAAGCCTCCGTGTGAGCTCGCATTTCTCTAATTTCACCTTAGAGGTCTTTTTCGTGAGATATACGTATGAGGAAGTAATATATTTCTTCTAGAAGCGTACGTTCTAGGAACTTATGCGTTCTTCTTTCATCTTAAAGATCCGAGGGCATAGGTTCCTAGAAAAATCAGCCTACGCGCATCGCGCAAAAAAACCATGATGCAAAATTAGAGAGATACGAGGTCACAGTAAGGCCTTCCAGCAGTCGTTCTTCCCGCGAACCATTCACGACTGGAACAGAAAAAGGAAAATGTGACTGGTTCACAAAGTACCCTGCGTCACACATCGTCAGGTGGCCTGCTGAGTATAGATGTTGTTGATACAGAACAAGAACGTAGCTTTGACTGATCCCTTTAATAATCTAGTCAACAAGACGTAAAGCACCAGTCCACTGCTGCCTGACATTGTTGAACTTAACTGCTTGAATTTTGTTGAAATATTTTACCATTTGAACACGCATTATCGTGAAGTTCAACGTTCACGTGGTAAACCGGAACAGAAGAGAATCTAAACGTTTGAGACGTGGGGCTGAGCAAGGATGTTGAAAATTAGGTGGACCGATAAGGTATGAAATGAGGAGGTTCTCAGCAGAATCGGCGAGGAAAGGAACATGTGGATAACATTGACAAGAACAAGGGACAGGACGACAGAGCATTTGTTAAGATATCAGGGAATAATTTCCTTATTACTAAAAGGACCACAAGAGTGTAAAAACTGTACGGGTCGGCGATAGGAGTATATCCAACGAATAATTGAAGACTTCGGGTATAAGAGCTGCTCTGAGACGAGGAATTGATGGCAGGATGCATCAAACCAGTCCGAGGACTGAGAACCCCAAGAAAATATGAAGCTTCAGTGTCCATTTAGGATTGGAAATCAAAGTGTAGTGCATATTCCATAATCGTAACAAACGTATAATGTATGGTGCTTCATATGTGAGATTGCTGACTTAATACGGAGTGGTTCGTAGTTTGGAAAAAATCCACTGACAACTCAAATAAATAGGAGAAAAGAAATTGAAAGACATATCTCCATGAAATGAAGGTGGCTGTTAAAGAGATACGGACGAATGTACTTCACCAGGAGAAGGATCAGCTTCCGACCCATTGCTGACGTGAAGTGGTTACTTTACGATACTCTACGGCTCTGTTATTACTAGCCAGCACCGCAGGAACACTTCTCCTTAATTACGGCCTCATAAAAAGAAAGCAAGACTCGCGCTACGTACTTCCCCACCTCTCTTTATATTGATCTCTTTTTCCTTTCTTTTCCCTCTCTCTCTCCCTCTCTCTCTCCTTCTTTCTTCGTCACTCGCTCTCTCTCTATTTATATTATTACTAACGGAGAAACCTGGCGTTTCCCCGGTAATTATTTATAGCTGTGCGTCCACGCCCGTACCACGCAGCGTCCGACCTTGTCCTTAATGTTCATGACCTCACATCTCCTGAACTAAGTGTCGTACAACGCTATAATGTGGTAGGTACATTTAGCTGCAAATGTGGATATTCTCTGCAAAATGTGTTGCGAATAAAATTAGTAGCGAAGAAGTAATAGATTTAAAAGTCATGCATGATGCGACAATTTTTGACGTTATATTCCCTGAACTATGTGTCGTGTAGTGATATAATTTTGCATCTGCCTGTAAAATGTATCGCAAATACACTTAGCGGTAAAGAAGTAATAAAAATAATGTATTGCCTCATGCGATACTATTACTGCACGAATAGCGGAAAAGTAGTAAGCGATAAACATTCTTCCTTTCCTCGTTTTGTAGGGGCTGTAAGCGACAAAAAATTCTGTAATGGTTTGAAATTATATGTAAAGTTTGTTGCAAGTTGTTAAGTGCTCTCACTGTCAAGTACTGGACGAATGAAGTCAGGTAAGTCAAGTATCGCAGGCTACGCTTCTTTTTCACTCCCACGCCTCTGACAGGTAGATGGTGCTTTTCCCTAAAGCGATTGTCTCCTGACGGTAAAGTATATGTACACCAAGTTTGGTTGAAATCGGCCTACATACATACATTTTTATAATACGTATGGATTTTTGTTACCACCTGAACTATGTATCAACTGGTTGGCCGCAGGTGGTAACACTGTACATCAAATCGAGAACTGTGCTCTAAGTCACTGCTCTCCTCTCAGGCAGCGCGATGCCCACGCCTGCGGTTTCCTTGATGGTCATCAGCAACCTAGACAGAGAAGCCGTAAACCAGCAAAGCTCCGATGCTTCCCGCCAAGTACGAATTCCCATCTGTTGTACTTCCTCGAAGAAGCACCGTCGGGTCAACGAAGTGAAAGACACACAGGAACGCTGCCGAGCTTCTACATTTTACAGATCCTTATCGCCTTTCTGAACGCTAAAACATTTTTTTACGCCTGATGAGTACACCCGGTATTTCTAAACGTCTATGCACCAGCGCCTGCCATGACATCGCTTATCTTTTGAAACTGATTTCAGTCGGACGAAATGTTCTGAAATACACGGACATGCGTCGTTCGTTTAGGATGGGATGTCATGAAAATAAACTTTGGTAATTAATAATTTTATGTACAACCAGTCATTTTCTGAAGATGAAATATAATGTCTTCGATACAAGGAGATGGAACTCTTTTCACTCTGATTCGACGCATTTTTACACATTTAAGATGATGGCACGTGTAACGTTTGTACGTATTCGTTATTTCCACAACAGTAAACAAGTGTTCACTATCACTGTAATAACAAAGCCACGAAATGAAATGCAGTGAATGTGCTGTATTGCAGCTAAATATTTATTTGAACGTAGTACTACCTGCAACACAATTTCAACATCGGGTCTCTTAACTAAGAACACTAGCCAAGGTATACAATTCCTTTGATGGCGTTCTGAACAACTACCGAACCCATGTTACAGTGTCGACTAACCCAGTTTAATGTGCGTTTTGCTCTGCATAGTCCAATAGCGTCATCAATGAAATCGCGCCAACATCGTGAAGTTCCCAACTGTAGTATCGTCACTTTCATGAGTGCAATTAACAGTGAAATGAATTGATTAACTTCTATAGTTAATGTAATACAGTATTTATACTTCGCCAGTGGTATTCTTTAGACACAGAAGCCAAGCAAAAGTGTTTATTCAAAAATTTAAACTACAGCATACAATAAGTTTCGTAAGTTGTGGTGATCTGGGTATGAGTTAATACGTCATAATTTCGAGATTACTAATACATTGCAGTTACCTGCCTGACTCGTATTGTTTCAAAAATTTGGTTTTTGAACTCTGCCAATATTGCCTGTTGTTGCTGTTATTGTTGTTTATGAGAACCAAACTACTTTTCACATTTCCTTTGTTTTATCACTTCCTTTGATCACCGTAAAGACTAGGAATATCATTCCTACTAGTCTAGTTACCTAGAAATATTTCGTGTGGCTATGAAATCAGTAACTCCGTTCTAAAGACAGATTCGCATAACACTGCTACTTGTGTATTAGTGAAGCCATTCTAATAATTTAAACATAAACATTCGAGGAGAGATTAATTTAATACAGATACACAACCCTACTTTAGGTTGGAGACTGATGACTATGAGGTAAATGAAAGCTTAAACAAGAATGCAGACATCTCGTTATAACTCGTTAGTTTGTCCGAAAATTGCCTGGTGAATTTACACTACTAATATAGCCACAGATTATCTGGATCATAATAGCTGTCTGTGACACACCGCAACGTTTCTTCCTAGTCTGGTGACTAGAAATAATACGATCGTCCTGTTTTTCTTTCTTTTTTCTCTTTTTTTCGTTTAAATTTTCAGAAAATACTGCTGCTCTGAATACCTGTTGCAAAAGGAGAACCTTACACAACTGAAGTTAGCGCCGATTTTTGCTAGTTTCAACGGAAACTAGTCTTTCCTGCAGTTCTTAGTATTCCGTAGTACATTTTAAGCTTTTACAGTGTACACGATGCATGGGAATCAGCAAATAAGCTGTAATCGCAACACTAAAAGTTATTTAGAGTGTAAAAAGCTATTTTTATTTATGGATAAATACACTCTATGTCATAAAACGACGCACCACCAAGGAATTATTCTAATGGGACGGAAATAGGTGGATGTGATGTGCATGTACATTTTCAGAAAAATTAGATGATTTATTCAAGAGAAAGAGCTTCACAAACTGAGCAAATCAATAACGCGTCGGTCCTCCTCTCACCATTATGCAAGCAATTATTCTGCTTGGCACTGATTAATAAAGTTTTTTGTTGTCCTTCCGATGGATATCGTGCCAAATTGTGTCCAAATGCCGCGTTAGATCGTCAAAATTCGGAGACATTTGAAAGGCCCTGCGCATAATGCTCCAACCGTCCTGAGCTGGGGCAAGGTAGGGTTCGGCAAGCAAGAGGACAACCAGTAGAGACTGTCTCCGTGTGCGGCGGGGAATTATCTTACTGAAATCTAAGCCCAGGATGGCCTGCCATGAAGGGCAACAAAATGGGGTGTAGAATATCGTCGACGTACCAGTGTATTGTACGGGTGTCCCGGATGACAACCACAGGGGTCCTGCTATGAGAAGAAATGGCACCACTGACGATCACTTCTGGCTGTCAGGGCGTACGGCGGGCGTCACTCAGGTCGGTACCCCACCGCTGTCCAGGGCCCCTCCAGACACGCCTTGGACCTGGAACCTCATCGACTGGAGCAGAATTGTCTCCAGTGATGAGTTCCACTTCTAACTGAGCCCCGGTGACCAGCGAAACGTGTCTGGAGGCACCTCCCTCCGTATGAACTACTGCACCACGACACCTAGCAGCTTTGTTCGAATTCTCTATTTCCGCCGATGGATGGAATCAGTGAATATAATCAGAAGATCATATTTTTATGGTGAGTTGTGGTCGCGCGGAGTGGCCGCGCTGTTTGACGCGCCATGTCACGGATTGCGCCGTCCTTCCTGCCGGAGGTTCGAGTCCTCCCTCGGCCGTGGGTGTGTGTGTTGTTCTTAACATAAGTTAGTTTAAGAGACAGATGACCTTATCGTTTTGGTCCTTAGGAATTCACACAAACACATTATGGTGAGTTATGTTGTGTTGGAACACGTGAGGCAATACTGACCCTACGACTTATCTTAGAAGAAAGATTAAGGAAAGGCAAACCTACGTTGTTAGCATTTGTAGACTTAGAGAAAGGTTTTGACAATGTTGATTGGAATACTCTCTTTCAAATTCTGAAGGTGGCAGGGGTAAAATACAGGGAGCAAAAGGCTATTTACAATTTGTACAGAAAGCGGATGGCAGTTATAAGAGTCGAGGAGTATGAAAGGGAAGCAGTGGTTGGGAAGGGAGTGAGACAGTGTTGTAGCCTATCCCCGATGTTATTCAATCTGTATATTGAGCAGCCAATAAAGGAAACAAAACAAAAGTTCGGAGTAGGTATTAAAATCCACGGAGAAGAAATAAAAACTTAGAGGTTCGCCGATGACATTGTAATTCTGTCAGAGACAGCAAAGGACTTGGAGGAGCAGTTGAATGGAATGAACAGTGTCTTGAAAGGAGGGTATAAGATGAACATCAACAAAAGCAAAACGAGGATAATGGAATGTAGTCGAATTAAGTCGGGTGATGCTGAGAGAATTAGATTAGGAAATGAGACACTTAAAGTAGTAAAGAAGTTTTGCTATTTGGGGAGCAAAATAACTGATGATGGTCGAAGTAGAGAGGATATAAAATGTAGACTGGCAATGGCAAGGAAAGCGTTTCTGAAGAAGAAAAATTTGTTAACATCAAGTATAGATTTAAATGTCAGAAACTCGTTTCTGAAAGTATTTGTATGGAGTGTAGCCATGTATGGAAGTGAAACGTGGGCGATAAATAGTTTGGACAAGAAGAGAATAGCAGCTTTCGAAATGTGGTGCTACAGAAGAATGCTGAAGATTAGATGGGTAGATCACTTAACTAATGAGGAAGTATTGAATAGAATTTGGGAGAAGAGGAGCTTGTGGCACAACTTGACTAGAAGAAGGGATCGGTTGGTAGGACATGTTCTGAGACATCGAGGGAACACCAATCTAGTATTGGAGGGCACCGTGGAGGGTAAAAATCGTAGAGGGAGACGAAAAGATGAATACACTAAGCATATTCAGAAGGATGTAGACTGCAGTAAGTACTGGGAGATGAAGAAGCTTGCACAGTATCGAGCAGCATGGAGAGCTGCATCAAACCAGAATCAGGACTGAATACCACAACAACAACAACAACAACAACACGTTTTCAGCAGAGATGTGACTCGCCAATATCCTACAATGACGTCTGCACTGTGGTTCTAGTTCACGCAGAATACTTTATGGTGGGCGACCCACTACATCTGACGCCAGCCACTGATAGCTGATATGGGATATTCCCAAACAAGAAAGCTTATCATGCCAGACTATTTGTGTGCATCCTCCGTACCTTACAATGGCCGGCAAGTGGGTATGCTCAGACCCTTTGATGAAGATAAACTTTATATAAGGAGACCAGTTCAACGCCTACCACTCCCACATTACCACAGTAGAGAATTTTAAAGGTAAACCACAGCACAGATATAACGAACATCGTAACTATCATAGTGTACCGATCTGGTGATAACCTAAGTCATTGAAAAATAGCTGCATTGAGGAGAGCGCTCAGCGTCTTATTTAATTATTTACATGTTGTCTACAGTATAATTATGATTTCTCGTTATAATCTGGAACGAGTCAGTTTATAATTGTGATCCAATTTCTCAGTGAAAAATATGGCAACATGCTGACTTTTTACATGATTTTCTTTAACATTAATCTTAATCTAACTCACCTCTTTTTGTATTTTTGTATACAGTGATTTATACTGAAAATATGTAGAGTCTCTCTTTATATATATATATATATATATATATATATATATATATATATATCAAACACTTTCTCTCTCTCCCTCTCTCTCTCTCTCTCTCTCTGAAACACACACACACACACACACACATTATTATTATTATTAAGCATTGTATTATTGTGCATTCTAAAATTATTCTGCGAAATGGAAATAGTTGACAGTCAATAATGATACCATATTTCCACTGTACTTCGTTTTGTTTTCTTCCTTTGATACCTGGTACAGTAGAGGTCCATTATGAAACATCAAATAGAAGGTTATGGGAGTCGCTAAATTGTGAGGCAAACCGCCAAATTGATTTGGTTATGTGTGTAATTTAATGAAAAATTTTCAGAAGGTATTCGTCAGTTCTATTTTCAGCTGATCACTCCAATCCCTTATGATTATAAACTCATCCGACGCTAGCAATATGAGGACCCAATAGAGAAGGGCGTAAATTAAAATCACTATGGACCTTCTGTAGAGCTTGGTGTTGCAGAAGCTTCGCAAAGATTTATCTCCTACAAGAAAGCAAAAAAAGAAACATTCAGCGTAAAGGACAGCGGTCAGTCGCAGAAATCAGTAAATTTTTGCATATCTGGATTTCGACTTCGATGCATTACCAGGAGTTATAATCATGTCGGAGCATAAACATGTGATAACTGATGCAGCATTTACGTGGAAGCCATGTGCACCACCGTATCCACTGGATTGCAGTTTAGTTAAACGAGAAAGTTTTTGGATGAATAACACATGTTAAGAGTTTTATAGGCCCTTTTTATCAAAGAAAGGGAGTAAAAAGTGAGCGAAATAAGGGGACGTTTTGAACATAGAAATATTCTTGACATACATTGTACGATCTTACAAAAATATGTGATTTAATAAAAGAGTTTTCCTTGTAATTTTTTGTTTAATGTTTTGCATTTGTCCCAAGGGACTCATACTAGAATCGGAACTTTCTTACGCAGATTGTGTAAGCTACTATGAAACAACTTTTTGTGTTATCCATAGCACGTCAGCAATTGTACAATAAATAAGTGAAATACATGGCGTAGCAGGGGGTTCGCAAGTTTTTCCTACGGCGTTGTACTGTAACGTCATTTTGGAAGCTCTATGCCGTTATTATCGACACTTAGTCTTCTTTTTCTTTTTTCCCTTTGTGTGTCAATAAACTTAACAAAGCTTTTATGAAATAATATATACTACAACAGTCAGTTGTTACTAATGTCTTACTAAAACGGCGCATTTCGGCAGCAATGAGCCACATCGGGTGCATTTACAGTACTTTTACATTGTGATTAGTATGAAGTGAGGTTAGTTTCCTTTGTTGTGTGAGCCAGTGGGGTCATCTGTCGGAAAAGATGCCTTTTCAGGTAGATAAATATGTTATAGCGGGTGCATTGTATGATAAGCATGATTAATTATTTTGTCAGTGCATTTGACTTACATTTCTGTTGGTAATTTCTTTGTCTGGGCCCCAGAGCCCATTGTAAGAAAATACACTAGCAAAATGACTAATCATGCTGATCACACAATGTACACATTTATCTTCCTGAACAGAAGTCTTTTTCGGCAGGTAACCTCAGAGACACACACGGCAAAGTAAACTTAGCTCACTCTAAATTAGTTACAATGTAAAAGTGACTGTGCAGCATGCTGCTAAAACGCGTCGTGCTAAGGAAGTATTAGTAAGAAGTGAGCGTTGCAGTGCACATTATTTCATAAAAGTCTTACAGGACAGGCGCAGCCCTCAAATAACCTCCACATGAGGTGGATAAATTTAAGTTAAATTTAATAAATACGGTAGCCGTCATTCCTTCCCACGAAGACATTCCTTGTAATGGAATGGAAATACCGCAAAACAACAAGAAACAAACTTTTGAGCTTGATATTGACTGATGACAGTCTCCGTGGTAGCGAATTCGTCTCCTGCCTCTGGCTTTAGTGTAGCGTTACTTTCTCTTTCTCTCTCTCTCTCTCTCTCTCTCTCTCTCTCTCTCTCTCTGTCTCTCTCTCTCCATTTGTCCCTCTCTTTCATACGCTGAAGAGCCAAAGAAACTGGTACACCTGCCTAGTAACGTGTAGGGCCCCCGCAAATACGCAGAAGTGCCGCAACACGACGTGGCGTGGACTCCACAAATGTCTGAAGTTTTGCTGGAAGGAACTGACACCGTGAATCCTGCAGGGAATAAACTTGTTGTAGCTTGGAGTCAAAGACATAAAAAATTTTTGGAAGACATCATCTTTACGCCAGTGACTGTTATAAGTTTTTATTGCACTATTGCAGTTTCATGCTTAGTCCATTATCAAGTGCTGATATTATGGCTTTAAACCATGTCAACGTAATGTAATGCACAATGGATATGAAGGGATGCAAATGATCAGACAAGATGCTTACGTACGCGTCAGCAGTTAGACACGTATCTAGACGAATAAGAGGTCCCATATCACTCTAACTGCACACACCCCACACCATTACAGAGACTACAACAACTTGAACAGGCCTCTGCTGACATGTAGGGTCCATGGATTCATGAGATCGTCTCCACACTCGTACACGTCCAACAGCTCGATACAATCTGAAACGAGACTAGTCCGACCGGGCTACACGTTTCCAGTCATCAACAGTCCTACGTCGGTGTTGACGGACCCAGACGAGGCGTAAAGCTTTGTGTCGTACAGTCATCAAGGATAAACGAGTGGGTTTGGGGCTCCGAAAGCCCATATCGATGATGTTTGGTTTAATGGTTCGCACGGTAACGCTTATTGATGGTTCAGCATTGAAATCTGCAGCAATCTGCGGAAGGGTTGCACTTCTGTCACGTTGAACGATTCTCTGCAGTCGTCGTCGATCCTGTCCTTCCAGGATCTTTCTGCTGCCGCCATGTCGGAGATTTGATGTTTTACCGGATTCGTGATATTCACGGTACACTCGTGAACTGGTCGTACGGGAAAATCCTCACTTCATCGCTATCTCGGAGATTCTGTGTCTCATCGCTGGTGCGCCGACTATAACACCACGTTCAGACTCACTTAATAATCTGCCATTGTAGCAGCAGTAACTGACCTAACAACTGCGCCAGACACTTCGCGTTGCGGATCGCAGCGCCTCTTTGAATACGTATGTCTATACCAGTTTCTTTGGCGCTTCAGTGTATGAGGGTCACACTTTGATTTGTTGGTTAATGATATGAAACGTGCTGTGCGCTTCGAACGTACTTGAGGAAGCAAACAGTGAGCTACTAGAGGATTTATATGGCCACAAATCACGCCACGAGATTGACACAGAACAAGGAAATTACGGCTCTGCTGTATCCCATTTGACGCAAGAGGAGCACTGACGTATATCAAAATCTTAAGCCGAGGGGAGCAACGGAGGAACGCGCGAGGGAGGAAGCGGCGCCGCCTCCTTCCCCCGGAGCCGCAAGGAGGGAGGGGGAGCGGCCTTGGGTGACGTCACGCGGGCAGTGTTTAGAGGCTGCGCGGGGCGGCGGGCGCGCGTGTCGCTGGCAGGTGGCGGAGATGGCGGGTCGTGGGTCGGCGTTCGCTGCCGCTGTGGCAGCCGCTGTGGCGCTCGGAGTCGTCGCGTTCGCCGGCGCGCAGAGGCAGCCCCTCCGTGAGTACTCCAGCCTCTGCGGCCTCACCAGCTCAGAGGCATTACCGTTTGTGGTGTGTTGTGCATTGTGTACGTTCCTTAGGTATACGTCTAAGTGATTACACGATTACTCTACGACACACACCAACTTGTTTCTCGGAGTACAAACAGAAGCATTTTCAGATTATTTCTCTACCGTTCTGTTCTCGAGCAGCACACCGGGAAATGAACACCTAAACTTCTCCGTGCGACATCTCATTGCTCTTCCTCCGTCACTGTGGTCATTTCTCCCTATGTACAGTCTGTTAAGTAAGATCACGCTCAGATTAATCAGTAGAAAAACGTATTTCACAACAAACAAGAACTTATAGATGACTGGCGACTCCATGGAATGCTGTGTGCACAACGACCATATATGTTCAATTAAAAGGAAAGTCAGCGTTGGCAGTAATATTGATGTTTTATTGATGGCAGAATCTATCTTCGATCACATAGTGATAATCTTCAGAGCTGATGTGTACAAATTAAACCCAGACACTGGTATCAAAACTGAGAAGCGATCGCTTCTCAGCTTTGGTTATTGATAACTTGATACGAGTGTCTAGGTTTAATTTGTACATATCAGCACTGAAGATGATCACTATGTGATCGAAAATCGATTCTGCCATCAATAAAACATCAATATTACGGCCAACGCTGACTTTCCTTTTAATTTTAACCTATAGATGAATCAAACTGAAAAAAAGAAAAATGCAGTTGCAATTAATAATACCCCCAGTCACTTGCAGCGTCGATAATTACTTGGCATCCCCGAAGCATACTCGAATCGAAGTTTTCCGGGTATTCGCGTGAAGAAGACCTAATGTGTCTAATTTGCGAATTCAAAGCGAATTTTGCTTGCTCTTGACGCAGTGTTAAAAATGGGTTTCTTGAAAAACGGTTAATAATATTTTTTTCCACTTTTGAAGTCACTTTACGGATTGAGCCACTTTCTTCAATGTCATCCTCCTTTTTAACCATTTTATAACCTATTATGCACTTTTGTACAATGGCTTTGATTTCCCCATATATTTAGACGCCGAGGTATGACTCATTTTCGGACCTTTGGAATGGCTAAGGAGAAAAACACCCTCAAAAGCCGACGCGTAAGCTGCACGCATGTCTCTCCTTGTGCATCGTAGTCAAGAAATGCTTTGAAGACACTGCATGAACGACGAAGGTTCCCTCTATTGGGCTGTAAAGGTACTAAGGCGACATATTTTACATCTGCGAGTAATGCCGACCACGCTTTTATTTAACAGACTGTAAGTGAGAATCAAAAAAATATTTCGGCATTCTTGTGAGAAAATTTCATGAGAACATCTCATTACCATAGCCGCGGCACTCTCTCACGTATTTCGTGATATTACAAAACGAGCTACCCTTATTTGAATTTGTTTGATGTCTTGCGCCAAACCTATCTCGCAAGGGTCTCATACAGTGGAGCAATATTCCAAAAGAGGTCGGACAAGCATACTGGAAGCAGTAGATTTTTGCGTCTTTGGAGTGTTGTGTTCCCCAATTACATCAAAAATTTTTGAATTTGTATGATATATATATATATATATATATATATATATATATATATATATATATATAGTCGAAATTTAACAACGTATTTTTAGTACTCGTGTTGAGAACCTCACACTTTTTATCGTTCAGTGCCAAATGTCACTTTTCGCATCATGTAGACATCTCGTCCCAATAATTTTCTAGTTCTTTTGATCTGATGATTTTACTAGACAACGAACGAGAGCATCATCTGCAAACAATATAAGAGATCTACTAAGACTGTATCCTAAATCTTTTATATACATTGAGAGTACCAAAGGCCCTATAAAATAATTTGGCGAACCCCAGATATAACTTCGGTTTCACTAGATGAGTTACCGTCATTTACTATGAACCGCACTTCACCGTCGTGATCATATGAAATTCAAAATCATATACGTGAGTGTTTTGAAGTATTTTTATACGTCATAGTACTTAAATGAATGCATGAGAAACAAAGGTCAAAACTGCACTCATCTTCTCGATGTACTCTACATAAACGATTAGGTTTTAGGATAGTGTTGTTTAACGTCCTGTCGACAACGAGGTCATTAGAGACGGAGCGCAAGCTCGGGTTAGTGAAGGATGGGGAAGGAAATCGGCCGTGCCCTTTCAGAGGAACCATCCCGGCATTTGCCTGAAACGATTTAGGGAAATCACGGAAAACCTAAATCAGGATGGCTGGAGACGGGATTGAACCGTCGTCCTCCCGAATGCGAGTCCAGTGTGCTAACCACACATAAACGATTAAACAGTGTGTGCTCCTACATCTACTGGCTGCTCGAAAACAGTCTGAAAACCTTGTAAGGGTTCAAGTGGTTCAAATGGCTCTAAGTACTTTGGGACTTAACATCTGTGGTCATCATTCCCCTAGACTTAGAACTACCTAAACCTAGCTAACCTAAGGACATCACACACACTCATGCCCGAGACAGGATTCGAACCTGCGACCATAGCAGCAGCGCAGTGCCGGATGAAGCACCTAGAACCGCTCGGCCACAGCAGCCGACCCTTGTAAGGGTGTTGCAAGGTATATTGTGCTGAGAGGGAACTGTTAAGAAAAAAAATTCTATACCTTCCGAGTTAATCAGCATTGAAGTAAGTTAATCAGGCCGTTGCGCGAGCAAACGGAAGCGCTCCTCCAAATACAATTAGTGTCAGTTGTTCTCTTAACGTAGACGCTACATAACGAGTCCGCTCAAACCTTGGCTCAGGTTCGATTCTTACTGCCGCCCCATGTCCAATTTCTGTGTCGCCTGATTGGTTAACTTCAATGTTAATTAACACGAAAACGCCGCAACGTATCGAATTTGTTTCTTAACTATTAAAACTCTGCACATCCACCTTGCAACATTCTTACAAGCATTTCACATTGTTTCTGACCATCCTCTATTCTCCTCAACTTACCTTACGTGCCTGACGGAGGTTTATTTCTGTGCCCGCGCCACTTCCTTCTTTCTGTTGCAGTAGCGAATGGTGTGGAGTAGACTGTTGACAAATCTCAGTATAAGCTCGAATCTCGATTTTTCGCTTCCTGTTGTTTTTGCGAGATGTATATGGGAGAAAGTGACATTTAAGTTGAATCTTCAAGGAAAGTACACGCTCAGATTTTTAACAGGAAATCACATCGTTATGCGCAGTTCCTGTCTTGTAACGCCTCTCACTCAATTTCAGAAATTTCGCGCTTATTAGACAAACCCGTGACAAAGCGCAGAGTCCTTCTTTGGTACTTCTCCATTTCCTGTATCAGTTTCATCCGGTATGGGTCTCAGACTAGGGATAAGGATCAGTAAGTATCCGTCGAACGAATGTTTTTGTTGGCTTCCTTCTTCGTGGTTGCTCTACTCTTTCTGGGTTGTCTTTCAGTGATGACGATGTGTTTGGTATTTCTTTCTATGAATCTCAGTTTGGTATCTAATTTTTTCGACGATTAATTTTATGTGGTCGTTCCATTTTAATTAGCTACGTACACATAGTCCAAATAATTAGTGAACGCGATTGTTTGTAGTGTGTGTAATCAAAGAATAACGATACTTTCCTCATATTTATAGGCAATATGTTACATTTGTTAATGCTGACGGTAAGGATCTGCGTCAGACTGCTTGATGACTACGTTGTTCTCTACAGAATAGTAACATCTTTGAGTTGTAGCAGGCAATTGCATATAGAATTAGACAGAATATCTACTTCACCTTCTGAATGATGGTTTACTATAAATGTGGAAACCTAAAAGACGTAATCATGAACAGTATGATGCAGACTGTCCAAGAAGGAATAATCAGTACGCAAGGATCTGATAGGAACGATCATTCAAAGCAAAATAAGTTCAGTAAACAAGGACTGTAAAATGCATACGTCAAGACCTATTAACACTTCTTCTTCTCTTTGTTCGATAATGTGAAACAAATATTTTCTACTGAGAGCCCTTTGCCTCCCACCTTTTGAGACGTCGTAGTATGAACGAAAACAAGCCAAAAAATTCCAGTAAACACTGACTCTAAAGCGCATACCTTAAGAGCCATGAGCACTTACTAATCTTCCCTACTGTGAAACATATCTGTACTACTGAACAAGTGTTCATAGCTCTTAAGGTTATGCATTTCAGAGTCAATGTTTACTCGATAACTTTTCCTGGTTTTTGTCCATGTTACCTCCTCACAAAATAGGGAAACCCAAGAGTTCGCAGTAGAAGAGACGTGTTTCACAGTATCGAAGATAAAGAGGTGCTCATTGAACGTAAGTGTTTCAGAGCCCATGTATACTACTTTCCTCTGAATGATGGTTCCTGTCGTATCCCTATATACTGACCATTCCTCATGGGACACAGTATATATGTAGTAGGTTTGAGTGGCAAAGTCACCTTGCTTGAGTATCCGGATGTAATATTAACGAAGCAACAAAAAGTTATATGGACATGTAACATCTCTTTTGACGAGGGTGAATGGTAGATTATGAATCGCTGCGATGTCACTGCGAAAGTGTACGACTTCTGCAAAGGAGACTGCATGTATTGTTTATTTTTTAAGCTGGCCTGGTGTCTATGATCATCACCTTGTGGGGTTTTGGGAAGATGTAGAAGGAGTTCAGAGTTCTGCTGCTATAGATATGACTACGTTACAACCGTTCAGTTCTTTGGCATACGGCGACACACGGGAAACTTACTAACGGAAAGGGCAAAAAGACGGTACGACTATGTTTCTCACGGTAAAAGTTACCGAATACGTAATGAACACTAACGTATTACTTATATTGAACACGACGAGAAGACGAGATATATTAGGATGCGTTTGGGGTAATATGAACTTACCCTCCATCCAATCGCGAATGGAGATGAAGAGAAGCGTAATTTTTAATTGTTATCACCTATGCGCTGTACAATGCCTTGTTGAGTATTTACCGAGTGGTTTAAACATAAAGGTGGAGCTTCGAAATGACGCGAGCTGTTCATCCAACGAGCCGTGTTCCCAGACGTATTGTCTTCTCTTGGTGTCTGTCGTGTACCAAAGGGGTTAGCAGTAGTGGAATATTCTGATGGACGTGCAGCTAGCTTGAGGTCTTCGAAACTCGGAAGAGTGTTCCTGGAACCACTCTGTAGCAATTCTGGACGCGTTGCGTATCGCATATCGCATTGTCCTGCTAACTGCCCAAGTCCGTCGGAATGCACAATGGACGTCATCATACAGGATGCTTACGTACGTGCCACCTGTCAGAGTCGTATCTAGACTATCAGGGGTCGCATATCACTCCAATTGTACACGCCCCACACCATTACAGAGCCTTCACTAGCTTGAACAGTCCCCTGCTGACATGCAGGGTCGATGGATTCATGAGGTTGTCTCCGTACCCCTACACGTGCATCCGCTTGATACAATCTGAAACGTGACTCGTCCGACCAGGCTACACGTTTCCAGTCATCTTATGTCGGTCTTGACGGGCTCAGGCGAGGCGTAAAGCTTTGTGTGGTGCAGTCATCAAGGGTATACGAGTGGGCCTTCGACTCCGAAAGCCCATATCGATGATGTTTCCTTGAATGGTTCGCACGCTGACACTTGTTGATGGCCCAACATTGAAATCTGCAGAAATCTGCGGAAGGGCTGCACTTCCATCACGTTGAACGATTACCTTCAGTCGTCGTTGTTCTCCTTCTTGCAGCATCTTATTCGGGCCGCAACGATGTCGGAGACTTGATGTTTTACCGCTTTCCTTATGTTCACGATGAACTCGTGAAATGGTCATTCGGGAAAATCCCCACTTCATCGCTACCTCGGATATTCTATGTTCCATCGCTCGTGAGCCAACTATAATGCCATTGTAGCAGCAGGAACCTATCTAACAACTGTGCCGGACGCTTGTTGTCTTATACAGTCGTTACCGACTTCAGCGCCGTATTTTGCCTCTTTAAACATCTCTGTATTTGAATATGCATCCCTATACTAGGCGCTTCAGTCCGGAACCGCGCTGCTGCTACGGTCGCAGGTTCGAATCCTGCCTCGGGCATGGGTGTGTGTGATGTCCTTAGGTTAGTTAGGTCTAAGTAGATCTAGGGGACTGATCACCTCAGATGTTAAGTCCCATAGAGCCTATAGCCATTTGAACCCTATACCAGTTTTTTGGCGCTTCAGTGTATTATAACATAATGCACGTACTCAAATGAAATGCTCCTCTTTATGGACATACAGCTGCAGTGGTGTCATTGAAATACAGGGCGAGGCAGCTAAGACAGTCCATATGAGATATACCTAGCATGACTAAATAGATCGAGGTGCTGTTTTCACCGAGTTATCGCAGACAATGTTTTATAGTTTATAGTCGTCGAATTACGACACCGCTTTTTTTCAAATGGCACCACATAATTTTTTCTTAGACGTTTGAAATAAACTTCTAGAGAATTTCAACGACACGACATGTATGGGACTTGATCAAACAGTGTCGACATAACAGCACCGCAAACATTGTCCCACCGTCAGGAGAACAGATTCCACAAACGTCTGATCTCTTATACCAAGTACAAGCAAACGCGTACCTCAGGTGCTATTCTTGTGTTGACCCGTGCGCTTGTAGCCCACCAGGCTCTGTTCTGCAAATCAGATAACTTGCTTGTAAAGCTGTTGAGAAATTCAAAACATATGCGACAGTCGAAAAAGTGAACATCGTTCACGGCGAATGTTGGCAAATTATTAGAGCAGGGGTGTGGTTGTATGCTGAGGAGTGTCGACTGCGCTGACCACTCCCGATCCGTCCTTGCAAATGTAAAAAAAGAAAAACAGTTCTAGGAACTGAAAAATGGAGAATAAAAAACTCCAAGAGAAAACAAGAGCAAATGATAAATAAAATGAAACTTACATTATAGGAGCAGTAACACACAATGCAAATGTCACTAACAGGCATCTAGGAAGTATGAGAGGGATCAACCAACGTGTAGCATTGTTTCTACAGTATAACTTCATAGCATTTAGGAATGCTGGAGATCAAAATTTTGAGCAATTGGTATGACAATCGCATTTCATCCCATTCACATTTCGCTGTATCTACAGCTTCATAGCAGTGACTTCTAAAATTGGTTATATTTCTCCAAATGTTATCTACGAAAAGGACAAAGTGATGCAGCGCATCTGAGCAAAATTTTGTTTAAGGAAGAAGCATCGTTTACAAATCATAGGCTACGACAAATTATAAGTTGGTAAAGCGTTTTGGTAAGAAGCACGATATAGACTAAAAACAAGAAGTCAAATGTGGGTGTACCTCGCTCCGTAACAAAGAACAGAAGTCAAAATTGCAAGATAACTTATGAATGAACGTGAGCATAGTGAGTAGCATATTCCTCAGTTCACTTTACTTGCTGCCTAGTGGGCAGCATATTTCTGCCATCTCTACTGCGGACGTCGCCTCATACTACATAGTGTACCCCTCTTGGCGATTGTCTCAGCAACGGGGAATGCCTGTCAGCGACCTGTTTCAATCTCACGAACACCGCCTCCGTAAACTGTTAACAGCATTTGTTTGAAGTTGCACGTCGACGGGCGCAAGCATTTTTCGCAAAGCGATAAGTGACGCAACTCTGATTTCTCTCCAAGTACGAACTATATGGTTGAACCAAGTATCTGAGCATGTCCATATTAAAGACGTCACTCCTTCCAGAGAAATACTTCTCATTGCTACGAGTCTTTAAACCGGTTTGTTGCTCAGCACCTTCCAGGAAGGAATAGTTACTGCCTACAAATTTGCTGCACTACAGAGAATGCAAGCACGTAATTATAAATATTTCGTTTCGCGAAATGACTCTTGTACTACGAATCTAACAAAATTGTGAGGAATACCTACATCCTCCTCCTCCTCTTCCATCTCTTTTTCTCCTTCTTTTTCAATTCTCTTTCTACTGCAATTTGTTCTCAGCTTTCTTCCTCATAAATCAGGCTGTAAAAACTTGTCCCTCGAAAATCTCATTGATTTCCCTCTATTTTGTATCCATCAGAATTTCGTATTTTGAGCAATCCGAGCAATTGAAGACTATTGTTTTTCTGATTTTAATTAATTATGTTATGTACCTTTCTGAATAAACAGGCATTTATTTCATATGGAAACTTCCTTTATCCCCACATAATGCCTGTCACTCTAAGGTATGCATTCGCAAGTGTCCTCAAATGCCACGTTTAAGCACTTCCATTATTTGCAGAGGTAACTTCTTTGGTGTCCATAATTTACACTTACACAACAACTCTGAGACTACCAATTCACGTCAGAATAGAAGTCGAGGAGAGCACAATAACTAGATTGGCATTACTTAACTGAAAAGTCTCATTCGTGCGCTTAAGTGTCTTCAGTTTACTTCCTAGTTTTCCACTAGCTGTCACAATGCTAAAGCAGCTAACATTCTTTATTCATGATTCAATACTGATAAAAGATGAAGATAAGTAATTTATAACATTTAAAATCGACACTGTTGCAATCCGTCCGTTTACAATTGTCCCAAACTTCTAAACCCTATCTACGTCTTCGTATATCTAACAGATTGCTTGAGCGATGACTATGATCCTTCTACAACAGATTCCGTGGAGGTGCCCGTTCGTCGTGCATCGACTTTGAAGTTTCGTATATATTTCAAACGGCAAAATTGTTAGTATCAAAATAAGAGACAGACCTTCAGTTATTCATTACTATTATAAATTCATTTCTTTCCAAACGAGAGTTCTACGACCACTGCAATTTCAAGGTAACAAATACAGCACTAAAAACATATGCAAGAGATGGTGGAAAGTGTCAAACAGTCACACAGAAGATTACAGTAGCGGAACATTTGGAAGAAACATTCCTCCAACATAAAAATAAAATCAGTTGACATAAGAAGAAGCTAGGAAGATTAAGGTTTAATATTCTATGTCGACGAGGTCGTCACAAACGGAGCACAAGTTCGAATAGAACAACGATAGTGATTGCAAACAATTGTACCGTTTCCAAAATCTCCATTGTAATATTCACCCAACTCGCTTTAGGATACCACACGTAAGAAGAAACCTGTATAGTACTAAAACACTTAAGTTCTACTTGTTTTTCTAAGCAAACAGTACCTGTAAGAACAAGCGTCATTGGGGAGCATAGCTCTAGATGTCCGAGACATACTTCGGATGTCATTCTCTGTGCACTAACGTTCTCTCTGTCTATCCGTCTCTCTCTCTCTCTCTCTCTCTCTCTCTCTCTCTCTCTCTCTCTCTTTGTCTCCCCTCTCTCTCTCTGTCTCTGTGTATATATACACACACATCTGTCTCTCTGTCTACAGACACACACGCGCACACCCACCCACTCACCCACACAAACCCACATACACACAGACACACATACACACACACAACTGCAAAACTACAGGCGTAAAACCCGGCAGTCAACGAAGAGTAGGAAAGGAGGTCGTACGTGAACAATAATTTATCGAGAAAGTTGCGGTGACGTTCAGTTTGTGGTTGTTGTAATGTTTTAAAGCCAATAAATACCGACGGAACTTACTACCTCAGACCAGAGAGAGCGGCTGAAGCAGAAGAAGAGAGCGTCTGGAAGAAAAGATACATAGACATAGGAAGTATAGCGTCACGACAGCTTATTCTGTTGGGGTTCCCAATGTCGGCCTCCATGAACACGGCGAATACTTTAAAATGCACCTTTCTTAATGTAGGCGTACTGAATGTAATTAGTAAGTTCTTTTTGTAATGCCCGTTTGCCTCACTTTGTACATCACCGAGCTCATGGGATGGGTAACATTCTCACGCACACCGGAGAGATGCATTGCGTTACAGATTATGTTCACTGCTGCTGTAGACTATCAAAGTTCACGAATGATGCTGTTGTTGTTGTTAGAAAGTTGTTATTGCGTACATGTTGATAACAACAGATGCCGTTCTTAGAACCAAGAGCATTGCTTGAATGGTTCAATGCTTAACCACGTAGATGACATGTGCGAAATAACGACAATGCAATGGACACACAAGATCGATTGTAAAGATGACAATAAGCAGACGCCTAATCGTTAAATGAATGAAAGAACCGTGGAAGATGTCTAAAAATAGTCTTGAATTCCTGCCTTAAGCACCCTCTAAATGTAAGAGGGCCTGCTGAAAAGTAATGCCTCCGAATTTTTCATTCTATTCTCGAGATCGCATGTTTATCGGTCGACTTTCCCAACTTCGGTGACACAAATTGCAACCATCTGCCGCTAGAGGGATCCGAATTGTAGCGTGTAACAAAGCGGTGGGCAACATAACAATGTCGTTGCGTGAGAAACAGTGTGCTGTAATCTCTCAGAAAACTGAAAGCACCGGCCGGCCGCGGTGGTCTAGCGGTTCTAGGCGCTCAGTCCGGAACCGCGCGACCGCTACGGTCGCAGGTTCGAATCCTGCCTCTGGCATGGATGTGTGTGATGTCCTTAGGTTAGTTAGGTTTAAGTAGTTCTGAGTTTTAGGGGACTGATGACCACAGATGTTAAGTCCCATAGTGCTCAGAGCCATTTGAACCATTTTGAACTGAAAGCACCAAATAGAAGAATTCGCCCGCACATGGAGCACCCTCTCTTTCAGCAAAATGGCGGACAGTACACGAGAGCTCCGACCTCCGCAGCAACCCTACGCCTTAGGTTCACTGTCATCAGTCATCCTCCATACAGTCCCGACTTCACATCGTCCGATAGAACTCCTTAGATGAGATCACTTTGATAGTGAAGCGGTGCATCAAACATTCTACAGTGAGGATATCGACAAATTGGTCGCTCGTTGGGAAAAATGTGATCATCACCAGGATGCTTATGTTGAGAAATAAATATATAAAATGTGGTGTCACCGCCAGACACCACACTTGCTAGGTGGTAGCCTTTAAATCGGCCGCGGTCCGTTAGTATACGTCTGACTCGCGTGTCGCCACTATCAGTGATTGCAGACCGAGCGCCGCCACACGGTGGGTCTAGAGAGACTTCCTAGCACTCGCCCCAGTTGTACAGCCGACTTTGCTAGCGATGGTTCACTGACAAATTACGCTCTCATTTGCCGAGACGATAGTTAGCATAGACTTCAGCTACGTCATTTGCTACGACCTAGCAAAGCGCCATTACCAGTTACTATTGATGCTGTAAAACATGTACTGTCAAGAGCGATGTTCACCATTTACGGATTAAAGTTAAGTATTCCAGCAGCTACGTACGTTTTTTGTTAGTCTCATTTCCTTGACCTGTTCCAGACCTCACGCCAGCCTGCGTGAGTTAAAACGCGTGCCTTTCGGCTTCCTCTCATAGTGGGTTGGCTGTCTTGCCAATCCACAACATGAAGTCCTAGAATAAATATGTAGAATGTTAGTAACGTTTGTTTTATTTGCGTAAAGCCTCAAGCGTTTTCACATAAACAAATCATAGCCTTGTAGAGTAAGGCTTTCCTGTGCTGAAAAAAGTGTACAGTACGGTCTTCTATTCAATGTTTGTGGAGTACGGATTTTCTCGTCTGCTATTTCGCATTTTTGCCTTCTTCCTATCCCCTCTGTCTGTTTCATTTTCCACTCGCGAGGGAAAGATATGAGTTTTCCGTTCCGTTAATTTCGCAAGCGACGCCGGAGGGTCAGATCGGCGGCAGCCGGGCGTAATGTGTGTGCGTGTTTCCTCACCCTCGTCGTTGGCATTGGCGCGCCACGGCACCTGTTTGTCACGGCAGAGGAAAACTCCGCGTCAAAACAACTCCGCTCTGCCGCTGCAAGTGATCTGCGCCCTCATATTAAGGGCGCCAACAGGATGTTTCTGGCTTGAGCCTGCAGGAGTCCATTAGTAGTATGTCTTAGCAGCATAAAACCTTCTTCCTGTTTTATAAAGTTAGAATTTCACAAAACACAATATCTCCAATTACAACTTCCAACGAAATCAGTACAACAATTCTGATATCAGAGTGGATTTCAGTATAATTTTAATGAATGAAGTGCCTTTACATGCTACACATAGCTTCGAATACGAGGGGCGTTCAGTAACCAATGTAACAAATTTTTTACTCGGACAGTTTCGGTTGAAAAATACGGAATTCTTTGTGGGACATCGAGGAATATTCCTGCTTCAGCCCCTGTAGTTTCATGAAGTTCCAATTGGTGGCGGCGCTATATGTAGCCTTCAAATCGGCGTTTGTAACGGAAGTGTGTGCCAAGGAGAGAGCTGTAATTAGGTTTCTTTGGGATGAAAACTAGAGGATCTCAGGTAGTCGTAGGCGCTTGCAGAATGTGAATGGAGACCTGGGAGCATACAAAAGCACGGTGAGTGGTTGGGCGAGGCGTCTGTCACCATCGCAACAAGGTCGTGCAGACCAATCTGATATCACACGTGGCGCCCGGACGCACACACTCTCGGGGAAATGAAACTACTTCAGTGTCTCCATCACCACAAGAATATGCAAACGGACTTCTCCTTCTCCATGACAACGCAAGGCTAACACATGTTTGTGCACTCGAGAGGAGCTCACAAAACTTTGTTGGACTGTTCTTCCTCATCCACCCTACAACCCGATTACCGCATCTTCCGACTTCCACTGTCTGGCTCAGTGAAGGATGAACTCCGCGGGAAGCAATACGTGGATGATGGGGAGGTTATTGATGCAGCGAGACGTTGGCTCCAATCAGTAGAGTCCTGCCATGAGAGCGTACAGTCCCTGCCGGTAAGGCCATCGCATTGAACGGAAAGGGCCTTGAAAATAGGGTTCTATAGCTAAAAGAGTGGGAAATAATGTTATGTATTGGTATCCTCAATAAAACCAACTTCCTTTCAGAAAAAAATGTGATGCATTATTTATTGAACGTCCTTCATACCTAGTCAGCAATGGATAATACATAACTGGTAGTTCCTGCTAGAAAATTGGTTCTTGGTAAGATCCAATCTCCTTGACTTGGTTCCGCTTCATAATTTCATTTGGATGCTGAGACTATGTCTTCGACTGGGCCACAGGTGGTTTATTCAACACACCTTTATTTCCGACGATATCGCTTCGAACGACGTCTTAAACACTGCGACAGTGGACCACGTTTCTTTCTTTCTTTCTTTCTTTTTTTTCTGCAGAATACCGAGACCGCAATCACTCAACTCTGGCAGTTTCCCTATTTACTCACGATTACTCTATTGAAATGAGTGCTGTCAGGCACGCTAGAGGGACCATGACGGTACTGAATGTACATACAGATATAGTGAGCAGACCAAGTGAGAAAATACATTACTTTGGTCGTGACGCCAAGAAATGGTATAAATTATGACCTGCGGCATCATCCCGCCATTTTGAGAAAATGTGCGTTTTCCTCAGCAGTGAACAACGACGAGTTAACAGTCACTTAGGAATAGGACAGTTGTTTGTTAGTAAATGCAGATCCTGGTGTTCGCCCAGAGTATATAGCGGTAACTGCAACATGATAGAAACATTAGTTTACTGCGAAAAGAAAAAAATTAATTAATTTAATAAATTTAAAAAATTAGTCAAATAAAACTTTCCCAGAATTGCTAAGCGTCAACATGTCAGATGAATGTATCAAAATCATTAAACGTAAGACAACTAGGAGCTATTGGTACTAAGGCTATCTTGAGAGTAAAAAATGTAAACAAAATGCTGATCTAGAACTTGTCACTAACTGCAGATCCTTGTCACCATATCATTCAGAAGGCAGTCGTTAAAAATATGTGAAATGAAGGTACAAAGTATGTAACTCTGCAACCAAACATCTCATTGATGTTCACAGGAGAGTCTATGTGGGCGCACTGTAAACGGCTTCCACTTCACATATCTCATTCGCAATATAACTACTTTCGTTTCCTAGAAGATATCAAGCATATCAGATGTGTACATTTGCTTGCTTCGTCATACGCCGCTAGAAACCCAGCTCTGCATCTACAAAGAAGGTACTCTTCGTTTGTTGCAAATATACCGCGTAATTCGCTTTTTAACGCTTATACGAGGATGCACTGAAAAATATTGCTTCCATTTCTTTCTGTGAAAACTCAGAGCTTTCCAAACAACATAAACGTTATTAACATTCTACATCCTAATTCTCCACGCCTACATATTTATTTCTTAACATAGTCACCCTGGCGACGAACACATTTCTCCCAAAGAGAAACAAAGTTGTTGATACCGTCGCTGTAGACTGTTTGAGTTTGTTGACGGAGCCACAACCTCATCTCTGCTTGCACCGCTTGATGACTTTGAAATTGAAGACGTCAAAAGTGTTCTTTAAGTTGTAGAATCGGATGAAAATCGGATAGGGCGTAGTCGGGACTGTATGGAGGATGACCGATGGCAGTGAACTCAAGGCGTCGGCTTGCTGCAAATGTCGCAGCGCTCGTGTGAGGTCCGGTACTATCGTACAAATCCAAATGTTGGTCTACGTGTGGAAGAACTTTTCGAATTACAGCAAGGTGTTTCGCACGCAACGACATACGACGAGTTACGTCACACACCTCGATTTATAATCTACCATGTGGAGCCGCGTCTAGCGGCAGAGGACGGCAGCCGGCCAGTATGGCAGTGCGGTTCTAAGCGCTTCAGTTTGGAACCGCGTGACCGTTACGGTCGCAGGTTCGAATCTTGCCTCGGGCATGGATGTGTGTGATGTCCTTAGGTTAGTTAGGTTCAAGTAGTTCTAAGTTCTAGGCGTCTGATGACCTCAGATGTCAAGTCCCATATTGCTCAGAGCCATTTGAACCAACCAGAGGACGGCAAATATGTAGACATGAAGAATAAAGATATGGAATGTGAGTAACGTTTGCTTTATTTAAAAAACTTTAAGAGTTTTCACATTCGAAGGCGTTACTTTTCAGCACTCCCTCAAACGTGAAGATACGAACCGCATTAAAATGGAGGTAAACATGCAGTATCACTGCAACACAGAATCTTCAAGGAGTTAACACCCATCCCGTTCTTTGGGGGAGGGGGGAGATAAGTGCGCCGCTGTACGTATCTGCGCTGTGTAGGTAATGTTGAACGGGGAGAAAAGCGAAAGTAAATACCATGAACAAAAGTAATTCAGTAGCAAAATCCAGATTCCATCAAATGCAGAAAACCTTCTCTTACGGGTCTTATGAATGTTACAGCCATTTGTGGAATGTATTTGAGGTTTACGGATAGAGCATTAGTACTTAAACTGTTTTCAGACACACATACACACACACACACACACACACACACACACATACACACACAAATGATCGCGCATGTGCGTACGCACGCACGCACATTATATTGCTATTCCGTTCAAAAACAGCCATTCTGCATGAATGCGGGTAAAAATGTGATAAAGGAGCCATCACAGCGTTTGCTTGTAGTAATTCTGGAAAACTATAGGTCACTTAAATCAGAGATGATCCAACATGACTCATCATAAGTACGGTTTTGTATATCGCAGTAGAATTTTTGCGAAATCTCGAAAGTAGTCTCCCTGAAGAGGGTAACCTCATAAGAGTAGATTAAAGCAAGCTAGTTTTATTTAGTTCAAGACGTGGTCAGTAAAATTCTATTGGAATTGACTTAGCTCATGTATTAGAATCTTTTTCGTTAAACCATTCTCTATACTACCATATGAAAAGAACAAAATCTTATACATTATGTGATTTCCACTTCATCCCGATAACATATTTTTCTGCGTGGAAGCGACAGCATGTGTCCTTTGTGCTGCCCGAGCAACGTAATACCCTGTTTTTATATAACTCAGAATGCCATATCTAGGTTCAAATTGTGTAATAATTCCGCGTTATGGGCCTTGACGTACCGTAGTGACCGACCGACCGCCGTGTCAACCTCTGTCAGTGACGTCATTGGATGCGATGTGGAGCAGCATGAGGTCAGAATGCGTGCTGTATCCTCTTTCGGACATAGTCGAAAGAAAAGACACCACGCATTGATATGATTCGCCTAGTGGGCAATAGATCCACCTTCTTCAGAGCGAATGCACAAATACGTCCGACCTCCTATGAGAATCTCAGAGTACCGAGCATGGGGGAAATGGACAGGGACTTCGGATAGGTGGCACTCGATGGGATTACGTTTGTGGCGTGCTGAGATAGTCCACGCAGCTCTAATAATGCTGTGTCCCGGATGGCGCAGTGAATAAAGCAAGTTCCAAGTAAGGTGGAGATCCTGGCTTCGAATCCCGGTCCAATACAAATTTCCACTCATATGTTATCGGGATGAAGTGGAAATCACATAATGTATAAGATTTTGTTCTTTCCAATGCGGCTGAAAGCCGTGATTCCTTTCCTTTCTTCGCCTCTCCACCTTCAGTTTACGTACAACTTCTACAGACCCTTCCGATAAGTGTACGCCTTGTATCTGCCTTCACAATGGCTAGATTTAATAGCAGTATTGTCCAAGAACCTCCATCACATCTTCTTGTCCATTTTTGCACTTAACATTCCGTTTATTTATGTGCAGGCTGCACGTAATTTTGGCCATCTTCGTCTCTCTCTGCATTTCATAACAATGCATGATGAACGTGACGTCTCATTAGACGCCTGTGTCGCCTGGGATTTGAGAGAGTTTCCAACTACTGTGATACTATGAATGATTCATTCGTTTTCAGAGCTTTGTATTTTTCAAAGAGTTATATGTACAGGTATCATTGATGCATTAACAGAACCAGGAACTCACTTCGCAATCCGCAAATGTTCTATGTGGGCCCCTCTGGCCACATGACACACGTCCAAACGGAACTTAAGTTCGTTCCATTACTTTGCACCAATAGTATCTCACTGGTCGCCGCAACAACTTTGATGAGATTTGTGAACTGCTTATGTGTTCTTGCCAGTGAGGGTACGTAAACATTGTCCTTAATATACCCACAAACGAAAAATTCACTTGATGTTAGGTTAGATATCTTGCGAACCATGGATGAAGAGTATCAGACGGATGCCATATTCCTTGACTTCCGGAAAGCGTTTGACTCGGTGCCCCACTGCAGACTCCTAACTAAGGTACGAGCATATGGGACTGGTTCCCAAGTATGTGAGTGGCTCGAAGACTTCTTCAGTAATAGAACCCAGTACGTTGTCCTCGATGGTGAGTGTTCATCGGAAGTGAGGGTATCATCTGGAGTGCCCCAGAGAAGTGTGGTAGGTCCGCTGTTGTTTTCTATCTACATAAATGATCTTTTGGATAGGGTGGATAGCAATGTGCGGCTCTTTGCTGATGATGCTGTGGTGTACGGGAAGGTGTCGTCGTTGAGTGACTGTAGGAGGATAGAAGATGACTTGGACAGGATTTGTGATTGGTGTAAAGAATGGCAGACTTGGTGGTAGGGAGGGTGGGGGCGGAGGGGGGGGGGGGCGGGGGGCAAGGAAACAGATCCACATCATCTTCACCATTACATCCAATCCAACGAAGCACAAGGTCGTCGTTAGGTAGCGACTAACATCGATGATCCAATGAGTGGGTGCCTCGTCTTCTTGGAAGGCAGTCAGTTGTGGAAACAACTACAACTACAGCATATCGCCGTATGAGGTGCCCGCCACAGTGTTTTCACAGAAGAAAAACAGCACAGAAAGCATTAACCATCGGCGAATCTCGTTCATGCGCCACAGTTTCATGAGGATGTTCAGTGACCTACACTCTCAAACTGCGGCGGTTAACCTTTCCAGGTAACTGGAAGGTTGCTCCGTCACTGAATACCAGACTGGAGGTGAAATGTTCATCCTCAAGTGCTTCGTGAAATGTGATGCAAAATTGAAGGTAAAGGTCATAATCTTCCGGCTTTAATTGTTGCACGAGCTGCGCAGACGGTGCGGTTTGAAATACAACCACCGTCTCAAAATCTTCCACACATTTTGTTGCGGTATTCCTAGTTCTTGGCTTTCGCGGACCCCTGATTTTTTTGGACTGCGTGCGAAACTTTCCCTCGCCCCTCCACGGGTGCATCTGGCACGGTTGGTCAACCGGTACTTTTCCGTTTAGAGAGAAAACCAGTGTCCATAAACTGCCCGCAACAGTGCATAATGCTCTGTTTACATGGAGGTTATTTTCATAACTCCTTCTGAATGAATCCTTCAAAGCTGTAACGAATAAACAAAACGCGTATGCAACACACAGAAACTCTTTTCTTCCTGTGTCGCCATTTTGTCAAGCAGTACTCTCCTGAAGCCAACTCGTAGGCACAATGCAAACTGGCTGAGCTTACCGTTCTGTCCATGCATCAATATTTTATTTGTACATGTAATACTTTGGAAAATGTAGAAATATGAAAAAGAGTGAATCATATACAGTAGCCTTATACATCTGCTACATCATTAATGTATCCAGAATGAGATTTTCACTCTACAGCGGAGTGTGCGCTGATATGAAACTTCCTGGCAGATTAAAACTGTTTGCCGGGCCGAGACTCGAACTCGGGACCTTTGCCTTTCGCAGGCAAATGCTCTACCAACCGAGCTACCCAAGCACGATTCACGCTCCCTCCTCACAGCTTTACTTCTGCCAGTATCTCGTCTCCTACTTTCCAAACTTTACAGAAGCTGTTCTGCGGATCTTGCAGAACTAGTGCTCCTGAAAGAAAGGATATGGCGGAGACATGGCTTAGCCACAGCCTGGGGGATGTTTCCAGAATGAGATTTTCACTCTGCAGCGGAGTGTTTCCAGAATGAGATTTTCACTCTGCAGCGGAGTGTAGTTCAAATACATTACTTTATTCTTGTTTATTCATCGGTCATTGGTTATGCCACGAATATGGACTGCATGTCTCAATATTAGGTCTGCTCGTGCGCCTACTGCAACAGCACGTTGAAAGTCACTTTTTAAATCTTGATTAGCTGCCATTGTAGCAGCAGGAACCGATCCAACAACTGCCCCACGCACTTTTTGTCCTATATACTCGTTGCCGACCGCAGCGGCGTATTCTGCCTGTATACATATCTCCGTATTTTACCACGCATGCCTATAGCAGTTTCTTTGGCGCTTCAGTGTAAATTTCAACCTGATACAGTCGGTTTGACAGATAGAGAGACGGACGGACACCAAAGAGATGGTATAAGGATTCCTTTTTTATCGATTGAGGTACGGAACTCTAATAAGAAGTTTAAAGGGCAGTTAAGTTTCCTCAGCCTCACAATTAAAAGGGTCCAGGAAAGCTACCAACAATTTTGGTAGTTTCTTCGTAATCGAGAGCAGACTGCCGACTGGCTGCTGGCGCTCGTCGCAGCGCACGGTTCACACGGTTTACAAAGCGACAGCCCAGCCACCCCTCGCTCTACAGCAGGTTTCGCGAGGCGAAGACGCAGGCGCCCGCGAAAGGCGTGCTGACGTCAGAGGTGCGGCCGCCTTTCCAGCCGTGCAGAGCGGCCGGAGTGCGTTCGTTCACCCGCGCCCGCGGCAGAGGCGAGCAGCGGAGAAAGTGAAGCCGCGACGCTGGCAGGCGCCAGACCGCCGAGCGACCGCGATCGGCTTGGAATTTCCCCCGACAGTATGCGTGTCGGTGCAGATACGTCGCGTCTCACCGGAATATTTCCTCTGCTGTACGCTCAACTGCAACTTTCTGCTTCCTGCTGCTTCTGCTCGGCAATGAAACTGCTACATCGCGGTGTCACTATATCACAGACCAGAAAGCAACTCAAGTAAGACACGTCGGTAATTTAAGTCAAAGCGAAATGAAAATAAAAAAAAGCATTGAAAAAAACCGTCAAGTGATTTGTGAAATAATTTGTCTAAAAGTAGGAGATAAAACATATTCGACAGGAAACATTTCACAGTACGTGCAATGAAATTCGAAATCATGAGTAGCAAATGGCACTGATCGCCCAAGACATTAGCGATGCACAGAAACAGCTAGAAATATTACAAGAGCAGGCATAGGATTAGAAATTTCATTTGAAAAAACAAAATTTATGACTGACATCAAAGATGCACCTTCCAATTTCAAAACTGGTGATAACTACATCTCTCGAGTAAAAGAATTTAAATATTTAGATGAATGGATTGCAGAAAATTGTAATGAAAGGAAATCTGTCAGACCAAGAGTCCAGAAAATGGAGACGGCGTTTCAGTTTACAAAAAACGTTTACAACAAAAGAGTCCCTCGTGGAACTGCAAAATACGACATTACACAACAGTAATTAAACTCGAAGCTCTCTACGCATCTGAGACACTAAATCTTCAACACAGAACACTAAAAGGGAATTGGAAGTGAAAGAACGTAAAATAATGAGGAAAACCCTAGGACCAAGAACTAAAGATGGTTTGCATTATCCAAAACCCAATGCAGATACATATATAAATATATCTGCAAAATAACAGACACAATGCGCGTGAGAAGAATCCAATTCATGGAGCATTTAGAAAGAATGGACTCAAACAGGTTAACGCACAAAATCCATACCTTTTTAAAGAACAAAACTACAAAACCGAACTGGTACAAACAGACGGAAAAAGACCTGAGAGAGTTAGGGTCTCCATATCTACATGACAGAAATGAAATCATAAAAATCACAAACACATGGGGTTTTGAGGAAGAAGACAGAAAAACTAACCGACATATGTGGTATACACAGCGAAAGCTAGCCCATTCGTTGCGTTTGAAGGAATACTGCGCGAAAAGGAAGGCCAACAAATGTTGATTATGCGTGGTCCTAAGTGATCCATCCGCGAAGAAGAAGAAGAAGAAGAATAGCAAAAGATCCTACACTGTCTACATACTCCTGAGGTAATAAAAGTCATAGGATACCTCTTAATACCGTGCAGCGCCTCCTTTTGTCCTGTGTAGAGCAGCAACTCGACGTGGCATGGAGTCAGCGAGTCGTTGGAGTCCTCTGCAGAAATTCTGAGTCATGCTGCTTCCGCAGCCGACGATAATTACAAAAGTGTTGCCGGAGCAGCATTTTGTACACGATCTGATCCCTCCATTATTTCCGATAAATGTTTGATGGATTCATATTGGGCGGTGACGGTGGCCAAATCACTCGCTCTAACAGTCCAGAATGTTCTTCAAACCAATCGCGAACAATTGCGACCTGGTGACATGGCTTATTGTCATCCAGAAAAATTCCATAATTGTGTAGGAACATGACGTCTACGAATGGCTGCAAATAGTCTCCGAGCAGCCAAACATAATCATTTCCAGTCAATGACCGGTCAAGTTGGATCATACGATACAGCCCATTCTATGTAAACACAGTCCATACCATTGTGGAACCACGACCAGTTTGCACACTCCCTCTTGACAACCTGGGTTTGCGCCACACTCGAGCCCTACCATCAGCTCATACCAACTTAATTCGGGATTCCTCTGACCAGACCACGGTTTTTCAGTCGTTTAGGGTCCAGCCCATATGGTCACAAGTCCAGGAGAGGCGCTGCAGGTGATGTCGTGCTGCTAGCAAAGGCAGTCGCGTCGGTCATCTGCTACCATAGCCCAACAGCCCCAGATTTCGCCGCACTGCCCCAACGGATACGTTCGTCGTTCGTCTCACATTGATTTCTGCGGCTGTTTCATGCAGCGTTTCTTGTCTGTTAGCAATGTCAACTCTAAGCAAACGCCGCTGCTGTCAGTCGTTAATGAAGGCCGTCGGGCACTTGTTGTTCGTGAGAAGATATAATGGCTGAAATTTGGTATTATCGACATATTCTTGACACTGTGAATCTCGGAATACTGAATTCCCTAAATATTTCCCAAGTAATATCCCATGCATCTAGCTCCAACTACAATTGCGCGTTCAAAGTCTGTCAATCCCCGTCGTGCTGCCATGATCACGTCGGAAACCTTTTCACATGAATCACCTCAGAACAAATGACAGCTTCGCCGTTGTGTAATTTCTAGGGAGTCTTGTTTTCGAATATTTGACCAAAAACAACCCACAATGTTTACTTTTAACTGATTCATGATTCATCAGAAAGCAAAATAGCTCCAACATCTCCTACGAAAGGTACAAATAAGACCAATTTTCTCAATACTTATTTTCTAAGCCAACTTAAAAATCGGGTGGTCCAACCTGACCCATTCTAGTGTTGAACGGCGCACCGTACCTCTTCAGTTTTAGAAATCATGCTTTTTGTATTTCTTCCTTTCCCTTGTACGCTTCCCGGCAGAGCTTTCGTACTGAGTTATGGAATTCTCAGACGCGCTCGTTCCACCGGTCGTTCTCCTTAGAGCATCTTACATGATTTTTTTTAACTTTTTTAAATTTTTTTGCTGATTTCCTAAACGTAATGGCCTCTATGACTGAGCACAACCTAAGCAATTCTTATATTCCACTATACTTTATTTCTCTCTTTTTACATCTTCTGCGTTTATCGATGCTACGCGCATTCCTCTTCATTACTTTTACTAACAGTGCTATCTACTCCGAAATGTACACTCTCCATTTTAACCACATTGTCTGTCTACCCTCACCCCTCTCCCTCCTGTCCTAGTTACACCATATCTCTTCAACTACCTTCCGCCATTTACATCTTGTAGGTTTTTCATGGCTTCATCACGTCACTCATTTCTTCAGCACAGTGGGAAATCTTGCTTCTTTTACCCATTGAACAACTAATCCAAACAAAGAAGGAAAATGTTGCGTTTTCCTTCATTGACGTATAGAACGTAAGCAATAAAATAAAGAAATTCAATTTCATCAAGTAAACGCTTTTCTAGACTGTTCTTCTGCGTTAAGGGAAGTTGGCTCAAGTTGCATTGCTGGCGTCAAGCGGGAACTCGCTTTGGGTCCGTAGTGCCAGATCGGTGCAAAAAGTATATGTTCTTTCCAAAATTGGACGACTTCTCTAATGTAAAGTAAATCGAAAAGTAAGTGGCCAGTTGTCCTCTGTTAGCAACATACAATTTGCTTACTTTTCGCGCAGACCATTTAACTACATTATTAAAGTCCAGCCTTATAAGACCCCTCTCTGTAGCAAAGACAGCCTGTTCGTTATATACACAACATATTCAGAACACCTTTTGCTTTAGATATCCGAACAGGTGAAAGTCACACATGCTAAATCTGACCAATAGTGTGGCTGTCAGAACAGTTAGTACTTCAAATCCTTCAATTTTCTAATGGTCAAAGCACTTTGTGTGTGACGTATTGTCGTCAAGAAATATGATTCTGATTTATTTTCCATATATATATACATATATTGTTGTTTCAGAACACCTGCATACTTCTGGTCAGTTATTGTTGTTCCCTTTACAAAGTTATGAATAACGAAAACACTTTTTGCAGCCCATAGAACACTTGACTTGAATAGTGATCAGAGTAAAAAGATATCCATGATAAGATTAGCTGACAATATTGCTATCCTCACCAAAGAACAGAATACGAAGTGAGAATAAACGAAAAAAGACAGTAGAGCAGCAGCAAACATGAGAATAGCGATAAACTTAATATTAATATTGGATATTACTATGCAGACGAATTTAAGGAATTCTACTACGTTGGATGCAAAATAAGCCATGACGGACGAAGCAAGAAGGCCATAAAAATCAGACAAGCACAGGCAAAATGGGCATTCTTGGCCAAGAGGTGTATACTAGGATCAAAAATAGGCCTTAATCTGAGGAAGAAATTTCTGGTTATGTACTCGTGCGTCTGGAGTTGAGCACTGTATAATAGTGAATAACGGACAGTGGGTAAAACCGGAACTGAAGAGAATAGAAGAATTCGAGATGTGTTGCTACACAAGAATTTTGAAAATTATATGGACTGATAAGGTAAGGAATGAGAATTTCCTGCGCAGAATCGTCGAAGAGTACGGAAAACAATGACAAGAATAAAGGACAGAATGATAGGGCATGTGCCAAGACATCAGCAAATAATCTCCGCGGCACTAGACGGACCCATAAAGGGCAAAGACTGTAGGAGAAGACAGCGATTGGAATACATCCAACAAGTAATTGAGGACGTAGGGTGCTGAGATAAATAGGTTGGCACAAGACAGGAATTAGTGGCAGGCCGCTGGCCATAACCTTTTGACAGATGAAATACACTTATAGGCTGATCAGCCAGAACATTATTACCACTGAGCTACTGTCGATGTAAATCCGTCCAGGTGACAGCAGCGTCACCTGGCGAGGAGTGACTGCCAGTCAGACACACGCACGGTGCATGTAGTACGAATGAGTCGGTCGATGTGTAGAAATGCGGAAGGCGCCCGATCTATCTGACCGAGGACACATTGTGATGGCCCGAATGTTCGGCACGAGCATTTCAGAAACTGCACTACTTGTCGGATGTTCAAGGTGTGCTATGGTTAGTGCCTTCAACACGTGGCGAAACTAAGGTGAAACCACGTCCAGACATCGTGGAGTTGGGCGGCCACCCCTCATCACACATGGCGGACGCCATGGGCTGGGCAGATTGGTATAACAGGGCAGACAGCGAGCTGCGGTGGAACTAACATCAGATTTTATTGCCGGGCAGAGCACAAGTATGTCTGAACACACAGTGCACCGACACACTCCTATGGACGGGCCTCCGCAGCCGACGACCCATGTATGTGTCAATGTTAACACCACGACATCGGCAACTACGGCTGAAATGGACACGTGGCCATCGGCACTGGCCGTTGGCACACTGATGAGTCCACGTACCTACTTCATCATGCCGATGGGAGGGAGTGAAGCCGTCGTCTTCCAGGGGAAAACCTCCTCGACACCTGTACTGCAGGACGGAGACAAGCTGGCGGCTGCTCCATTATGCTATGGGGAACAATTGCGTGGGCATCCATGGGTCTGATGGAGGTCGAGCAAGGCACAATGACGGCCAAGCAGTATCGTACACTGGATGCAGAACACGTCCAGTCCTTCATGGCGATCATGTCTCTCGACTGTGGCGACATTTTTCAGCAAGATAATGTGCCATGTCACAAGGTGAGGAGGGTGATGGCGTGGTTCGAGGAACAAAGTAGCGAGTTCCAGTTGGTTTGCTGACCCCCCAATTAATCAGATCTGGGAAATGATGGAACGTGGCGTCAGAGTTCATCGCCCTCCTTTGCACAATTTACGGAAATTAGGTGACTTGTGTGTGCAGATGTGGTGCCAACTCCCTCCAGCGACCTACCAAGGCCTCAATGCTTCCATGCCACGACGCGTCTCCGCTGTTATCTGTGTCGGAGGTGGACGTACCGGCTGTTAAGTAGCTGGTCATAATGTTCTGCCTGACCAGTGTATAATTTTGGTGCAAAGGCTGCCAGTTTCCATCCACAGTTTCGGACGGTGTTGCAAATCTGGCACTTTTCTATACAGCTATGGACCAATACACATTTTAGTTGATACTACCTTTGATGTACTACCCCGAAACCACTTGTTTGTCTTCGTACAAAAGAACTTCACCCTTCCGCGCCCTTCATTACCGAAATCTACGATTTTTGACGTGTAGAAGTTGCAGTAGTCCTATATGTAGAAGACTCAACTTCTTGTGCTGGCTCTTTACATCAGATGAGTTGTTAACATGATACAATACGCCTAAAGCACGGAAAATCTACAAGTCGGAAGAGAAGTAAATCGATAAGTAAACGCCTCACGATGACTGCAGCAGAAACTCATTTCGATATGCAGTACGTATTTCGTAGTAACATGGAGACGTAGTTTGACTTAGTGGAGAGCTGTTGCATGACGGACAACGGGAAGCAGCCTTTGGAATAGGAGGGCACCGACTGCGCGGCGGTCAAGGACGCTGAATCACTGGGCCAAGCCGTGCCTGGTGAGGCAGGCCGGGCCCGGCACGCAGCGCGCATGCGCCGCAGCAGCATTTCTTACCAGCCAATCAGCCAACAGGTAGGCTTACGGCGGAGGCTGCTCACCTTCGGGGCTCTGCGTGTCCCAGGGTGCCGCTGATAGGCCCGCGATGGAATTCCGAGGACACTTGATCACGGTCAGCTTTATCTACTCCCCATTTCAGTGCATTAGCCCAAGAATTCGAGCCAAGCCGAATAGTAAAGTACACTCTAATAAGCACCATGAATGATTTATCCGTATGGGATGGAAATTGGTAGATGACATGGACATGTACAGACAATCAAATGATTGCAGTTTCAGAAAGACTGCTAAAGAGAAAGAGCTTTAAAAACTGAGCAAGTCAGTATTGCTCTACCTCTGGTCTATATGCAAGCAGTTACTCGGCTTGGCATTCATTTATAGAGTTATTGGATGTCCTCATGAGTGACATCGTGCCAAATTCTGCCCAATTGGCACGTTCGGTCCTCAAAATCCAGAGCTGGTTGGAGAGCCCAGCTCCAAATCTTCTCATTCGGAAAGCGATCCGGCGACCTTGATGGTCAAAGTAGGATTTGGCAAGCACGACGACAAACGGTAGAAACTCTTAACGTGTGTAGGCGGGCACTATTATGCTGAAATGTAAGCCGAAGATGGCTTGCCGCGAATAGTAACAAAACTGGGTGCAGAATATCGTCGGCATTACTTCTGTGCTCTAAGAGTGCCATGAATAACATTCAAAGGGGTCCTGCTATGAAAATAAATGGCATCCCAGACCATCACTCCTGTCTGTCGGGCCGTAAGATTAACTGGACCGTCTCCAGTCACGTCTTCACTGGTTCTCGTCACTCAATTCGAAGAGGGACTCGTCACTGCCGACAGTTCTATTCCAGTCAGTGAGATTCCAGGGCGAATATGCCCTACATCACTGCAAACCGTCTTGCTGTACGGAGGTCAATGGTAGCCACCACAAGGGGTGCCTTGAGGTCAGCGCGCTCTCTGTAAACGGTCCCAGCGATCAATGAAGCGCCACTTGCACGCCGGATCCATGAGCGTGATGAAACTGGGTCTCTCAGAGCCTTTATGGTGATTTCTCGGAGTTCACGGCTTCCTTCTTGACGTTTTGTTTGGGCATAGTTTACCCATCGGTTCCAACATTCTCCAATAGTGACATCACTCCTGTTCAGATGTCGAGCGTTCCACCGATTATTTCAACCGGCTTATTTGAGCACAACTGCACGTTCTCTCTGCGAGTATTGTTCACGCACCTGTCTGCGAGGTATAATTACCGTCCAGCCGAGTACACGGAATGAAATTTTCAAAGACTGCATGCTGTCGTCATCCCTGCAACTTGCGCGATGAAATTGCGCTGTAGGGTCACACGTGCATCCATCGGCGGTTAAAGTTTATAATTTTGTATTTTCCGTTGATACTTGTATGACTACCAACTTGAGACCAATTTTGCATAACTCCTTCGTGGTGCGTCTTTTTTTTCGTTTTTTTTTTCTTTTTTTTTCGTAAGAGTGTATAAATTTCTCATCAACGCAAGAGCTAAAACTATGTGTGCGTAGTACCCTAGCTTCTTTCGTATACTCCAGTTACTAACTTCACTCCCGTATTGTGTTTGACATACTGACAATGATGCAAAGAAAATCGCTATAGGTTTACGGTTTACAAGGAAACCACCATTTTATTATAGTTTAGCGGTGCCTGCACAAAAATTACACAGCAGTGGGGAAATACTTTCGGCAACACGTAGGTGACTACTTAACAATTTCACCATAAGAATACGAGACAACTTACAAGCAATAAGAAAGTTTGAGATTTAGCGCCTCGTCGACCACCGTGATACTGCAGACTGAGCAGAAACTCAAATTGGGGAAGGAAATCGGCAGTGATCTTTCGAAGCAACTATCCCAGCATTTGTCTTATGTAGTTTAGCGAAATTACGGAAAACCGAAATCATAGTGGCTGGGTAGAAATTCCAACCGACGTCCTGCCGAATATGCAGGGGATGAACAAAAATATCGAAGCAGCAAAAGCACATTGCTACGCCTAACATGGTACACACATTCAAAACAGCTTCCAGTCGTCTCGGAATAAATTAATATAAGTCCCGAGTGGTTAGCCTCAGTGAGTTGTTTGCCAATAATCGTTCAGAGTGTACTGTTTTCAATTCGGTGTGTTTGATAAGCCATATCTAGACCTGTTTGTATAGATGTACTATCTGCTATGCTTGACGAGTTACTTCTACTCCCCTACCTTCGTTCGCTGCTAGTATGAGTGGTCGTCTGACTAAATTCTTCACACGAGTTGTATGTATACAATGGATAAGAAAGAAGAACATACACTCCTGGAAATTGAAATAAGAACACCGTGAATTCATTGTCCCAGGAAGGGGAAACTTTATTGACACATTCCTGGGGTCAGATACATCACATGATCACACTGACAGAACCACAGGCACATAGACACAGGCAACAGAGCATGCACAATGTCGGCACTAGTACAGTGTATATCCACCTTTCGCAGCAATGCAGGCTGCTATTCTCCCATGGAGACGATCGTAGAGATGCTGGATGTAGTCCTGTGGAACGGCTTGCCATGCCATTTCCACCTGGCGCCTCAGTTGGACCAGCGTTCGTGCTGGACGTGCAGACCGCGTGAGACGACGCTTCATCCAGTCCCAAACATGCTCAATGGGGGACAGATCCGGAGATCTTGCTGGCCAGGGTAGTTGACTTACACCTTCTAGAGCACGTTGGGTGGCACGGGATACATGCGGACGTGCATTGTCCTGTTGGAACAGCAAGTTCCCTTGCCGGTCTAGGAATGGTAGAACGATGGGTTCGATGACGGTTTGGATGTACCGTGCACTATTCAGTGTCCCCTCGACGATCACCAGTGGTGTACGGCCAGTGTAGGAGATCGCTCCCCACACCATGATGCCGGGTGTTGGCCCTGTGTACCTTGGTCGTATGCAGTCCTGATTGTGGCGCTCACCTGCACGGCGCCAAACACGCATACGACCATCATTGGCACCAAGGCAGAAGCGACTCTCATCGCTGAAGACGACACGTCTCCATTCGTCCCTCCATTCACGCCTGTCGCCACACCACTGGAGGCGGGCTGCACGATGTTGGGGCGTGAGCGGAAGACGGCCTAACGGTGTGCGGGACCGTAGCCCAGCTTCATGGAGACGGTTGCGAATGGTCCTCGCCGATACCCCAGGAGCAACAGTGTCCCTAATTTGCTGGGAAGTGGCGGTGCGGTCCCCTACGGCACTGCGTAGGATCCTACGGTCTTGGCGTGCATCCGTGCGTCGCTGCGGTCCGGTCCCAGGTCGACGGGCACGTGCACCTTCCGCCGACCACTGGCGACAACATCGATGTACTGTGGAGACCTCACGCCCCACGTGTTGAGCAATTCCGCGGTACGTCCACCCGGCCTCCCGCATGCCCACTATACGCCCTCGCTCAAAGTCCGTCAACTGCACATACGGTTCACGTCCACGCTGTCGCGGCATGCTACCAGTGTTAAAGACTGCGATGGAGCTCCGTATGCCACGGCAAACTGGCTGACACTGACGGCGGCGGTGCACAAATGCTGCGCAGCTAGCGCCATTCGACGGCCAACACCGCGGTTCCTGGTGTGTCCGCTGTGCCGCGCGTGTGATCATTGCTTGTACAGCCCTCTCGCAGTGTCCGGAGCAAGTATGGTGGGTCTGACACACCGGTGTCAATGTGTTCTTTTTTCCATTTCCAGGAGTGTATTATACCAAAGAGCTTATTAATTTCGTGCTGTTTGTGTTCCTACAACACTAATTCGTTGTGTTGTTTCAACATGATAAAGCATCTTTAATAGAGTATAATACGCTCTTCCTGATATTTCAAGATTTTAAACATGGCTGCAACAGCAACTGTTGAATTTCTTCACGATAAAGGATATTATACCAAAGAGCTTATTAATTTCGTGCTGTTTTTCCTGCAACTGTTTTTGGCTGTCATCGTTTATCTTCCTGATATATCACTTCTGCCATGTCCAGCAAGATGTCCGAAAATCTCTCCCACTAAAAGCGTGTGGGACACCTCTGAAAAGAAAATTGTGTAAAGTAAACTTTCATTATTTGGTCCTTGCAGCTTATCTGTTTTCCTCAATTTCCTTTTCTTTCTTACAGGTATTATGCCCACGATTACCTGTAGTTATTCTTTTATTCCTAAATTTCAGTTTATTGCAATAACCTCAAATTTATTAATTCTCACATTTACATTGCAATTTCTATAAAATGTTATTGCATCATTCATAATCGCTTACAGGGGAACATTTCCAGGTATAAATAAACTATCTTGATGAAACTTGGTAGGTATTTAGAGGGATCAAAATAATACAGTGCTGATGTTTTCGTTTTTGTCCACATTCACTTTTAAGGGATAAAACACACGCCACAACGTAATTTGGCTCATTAGCTTAACAGGGAATACCTTTGAAACCATGATACATAAAAAAATCTTGAAATGTAATTGACATTATTGGCAACTCTATAATCAACTTCGTAAAACTTTCAAATTTTCAGAAATACCCCACTAGCATTAATCAGTTCTGGAAAACGAACCTGTAGTTACAGATTAATTTAAAGAAGCTTTCAGATCATATCCATCTATGTGTAATAAAGATGTACACAATGTATTATCAGAATATTTTCAACATACCCAATTAAAATATCTCAGCATTCATTATTATTCTATATTTTAACTTATTTTTGTTTTATGTTTTAAATCGTTATTTCACATTTTGGATTAATTTTTTTTAGTTTACCATTCAGATAGATAAATTTTGATAGTTTAATATTACAAGTGATTCATTATTTAAACGATTTTCTGGAAAGAAATGATTAAAAGTTAATGCTTTTCAACACCACGCACATAAAATGAATAAAATTTCTTCACATAATATGTCGACAGACAACACAACATAAAACAAAATACAGCAGAATTCTCAAATTTTATCAGTGACAAAAACCGTTTTGAGTATCATGTTCACTGTTGGAAAAACTTCGTGAGAAGATTTTCACAAAGAGCACTGCTGAATGGTTATGTCAGTCTCCACTTGAGAAACAATATAATCAAGCTGCTGTCATTAGTACATAAAAAATTCTCTTTGTCTGGCTTTTCCAGTGTACTGAAACATGCCTGGTATGATCCAGAATATTTAGAGAATTGCCCACCACAATTTGAGAATCCTACTGGATTTTGATTTACATTGTGTAGTCCATTGCGTATATTCGTTTATTTTTATGTGCATGGTGTAGAAGAAACAATTAACTTTTAAACATTTCTTTACAGATAATCATTATTGTAATGATTTTGTACCATAATCATTCATTACTCATTATTTTCAATTAACAAAGTAGACATATGAGGAATGGTAACCTAAAAAACCAAAAACATGAATGTTCAATGTAAAATAACAATTTAAAAGCTAAAAGAAATATAATTATATCAGATAATTATAATAGTAATGAATATTGATTTATTTTAGATAGGTATGTTTAAAGTTTGCCATAATCATGTTATGTATTGCTTATTTTTCAAAAATGGTATTTGAGAAAAAAGTTTTACTATACAACTTCATGTGCTGTTGAAGTTTCTTTAATTCATGTTGTAACAAAAGTTTTAGAATTAATTAATGGTACTGGGATGTTTTCGAAAGTTGTAAATTATTTCAAAAGTTGATTAGACATTTGGCAATAATGTTAAATACATTCAAACTCTTATATAAAACACATTTTGTACATATCAAAGATTCAAAGACACTTCCTCTAAACCTAATATGCCAAATTATCTTTTGAGGTACGTTTTACCTAAAAAATTAAAATTGGTCAGTAACAGAAGAAAACATATTGCATTAATTTTACTCCTCAACGTACTCATCAAGTTTCATTAAGATCTTTCATTTACAACTGGAGCCATTCTCTTGTCTGGAAGAAAGTTTTGTTTGAACAGAAGTGAGCAGTAAGAATATAAATGGTGTTCACCTAGGGTGCCTCTTCAAGGAATTGAGCATTTTAATTGCACCATTACAATGCATAGTGTCTTCAGAGCTACAACGCTAGAGGATAAAATTAATTTTGTTATCTATTATTACATCTGTCTGGCACTTAGAAACTTGTTCAGTATGCAGTAAAGTAACCTTTGGTTAATTTTCCCAGTACCATAAAATGTTTGACATGTAGCAAAGCAGGTTTTAATCTAGCCTAAAATCATTTCTTCCAGACAACTCGTTCTATTCCATGTATTCCATAGACGAATTTCTATTTAAAAACTGGTAACCTATTGTTTCTTCTGGACACGATTAGAAATAATTTTATTAATGACTGAATATAACATCATTAATGTTAACATGTAACATTTGTAAATATCCTCAAAACCGACTTGTTCTTCCTCATTTCGATGTAAGAATCGTGCAAACGTTTTATGGAACTTGTAACTAACTCACTAACCACCTGTTACAAAATTGCAGTGATTTTCACAGCAGTGTCGTCAAAATAATGTAAGAAGTTTCCTACTTTGAAAAGCAGTACTGCGCCACTGTGTAACACTGCAGCCCTAGTAGAACATGAAAAGCCACTACATGTCACTCACATGTCAGTGCTGCTAGCCACAGCCTGTGATAAATAGCAGTTAGAGGTATGAAGACAATGGAAAATAGTTGTAGAAAGATAACTTGAACATTTTTATGGATACTAAACCACACCAGAATAACTTTTGATGGACAGACCAACCCTTTAACAAAAGCTAATTCAATGAGATCCTTAGAAATAGAACCAGTCCGAGGTCTGATCTTGTACTATGATTGAATACATTGCTAAAATGTCTTACAATTTCTTTGCTCCTATTAAATGAATGTGACGTCCCATTATGCAACAGGAAATTCCTTTAAAACCGCGCTTCCTCCACCACAACGTAAACAGATGCAGTGCACAAACTTAACTAGCGTTGTATTCAGTTGTGGAAGTTCTCCTTTCATCTATTCAGTAATTGCGAATGTGAATCTATTAGACACACAAATAATAAAGGTGTAATGGGTATAAGTGCAGATATTTCTATTGGTGAGTAACAACGGTGTACTGAACAACATTATGCCAGCATTTCCATCATTTGCAGACTAATAATTGTAGCTGCTATTTTTAGGTTGGTTGTTACCTCCAAGTATCTGTGGCAAGAGCTAGCCATTAGTGGTTATTGATTATTTTCCTCTGGGCAGCAGATCAGATGAAGTGTGGATCTGTGGACGCAAAATGGTTAGTCCACACTGACACTCACATTCCAATTAGTGCTGCAGTTGCGGCCATACAGAAAGCATCAGGTCGTAAAGTTTGTGAGTGTTTGTGCAAAGACTGTTCGAGAAAAAACACCAACACACTGACGTGTGTACGAACTAAGGTTCCACTTATTAAAATATCTGGACTTATACCTGTTACATCCTGCATATTCGTAGCATGTTGTAAATATAAATATCATAGCACGTAAATAGTCCCTCAACAGAATTAATTGTGAGTCCACTATTGCTTGAGATTATCCATGCTATTCGGAAACGCTGTGCACATAGACAGATTTATCATAGCATATCAAATTTTTGTGTAGCTGTTCTTGTACTCTCTGTTTTCTGTTCTACTTAGTACAAATACTCCTTAGTACAGATGTAATCAGAAGAAAATAAAATGCATGAAGTTCAAATGTACACTAAACCTGAATAAAGGACTCGCCATCTGCCATCTAGATTACCTTCTGCAAATATGTATTAAAATACATGGGGTACGGTACGCGTGAGTGATTTTCTGTATTTTTGTTGCCATCTAATAATGTCAATAGATTGTGTCCTCATTTCTACCTTCATTAAATTCAGTTTTCTTCTCTAATGTAGGTCAAAAGCTTAACTGCTCTGTACATTTGTGTCAATAGTCGAGCACAGCGAATATTCTAATTTAATATAAGGATAGTAAGTTGTATGTAAGTAATCACTAATTAGTTCGGTTTTGCTTTCTGTTACAGCTTCGTACATTCACGTCTGCAAGAGGAATGATCCTAATATCAATAACTGCGTCAAGAAGTCTGTGGAACAAATTCGACCCTATTTAGTAAGAGGTGAGACCATGATGTATATGTGACATTGATGTATTTTAAGGAAACAGCGCTTCTTACAAATGCATACTTCAAACATCTACGAAGATTGGTCAGTGACTAAAATCATTAAATTTAATGCTCTTTTGGTTCACAATAAAATGGACTGAAATTTACGCGACACATAGTCGTAATCGTGGAGAACAATTGTTCCGAATTTAAAATGCATACTTTAAAAGCTATGAACAATTGCTCATGTTCGGCACTGCATATTATTTTCTTGATTTTGTCCGTACTACCCGTTCCCAAAATATGGAAAACAAAGAGCTATGTTTGTTTCGCAGTATAGAAGATAAACAAAATACCCATAGCCCTCAAGGTAAGCATTTTGGAGGCCCTGTTTACTATATTTTTTTCTTGTTTTGGTGTAAGGAATCTGTCCTCAAAGTCTGTAAAGGGAATTCAGTTCAAAAATGGTTCAAGTGGCTCTGAGCACTATGGGACTTAACATCTGTGGTCATCAGTCCCCTAGAACTTAGAACTACTTAAACCTAACTAACCTAAGGACATCACACATATCCATGCCCGAGGCAGGATTCGAACCTGCGAGCGTAGCAGTCGCACAGTTCCGGACTGAGCGCCTAGAACCGCGAGACCACCGCGGCCGGCGGGAATTCAGTTACACCCTATATAAAGTCTGTGACGATGTACTTTGGTTTTAATTCAGTGTGCTGGTGCATGCCTAATATACCATCAGTACAATTGATGTCTGCAGTGTGTGTTCGGTCGCCCCCAGTTTGCCAGCTAACGGCGTTCGCCTTGCATCTTCGGTATAGCTACATGCCCAGTATCTGCCTTTACTAACTGTACCAACTAAAATTCTTTGGCTTTTCGTGAATGTGAATCGGGGTTTCACTGTCAGCGTTCATGGATTCTGTCGTGATCCATCCCCTAATACGTACGACAATGCTGGTCATTTCTCAAACACTGCAATCCTGCCCTTTGATGAAGCGACGCGAATATATTTTTAACCTAGTGTCAACCCCGTGTCCTTACTTGGACACAATTTGATGAATGGTTCGTTTTAGCAGATAATACAGGGTCCAGTCACATTAAAGTGACCACCGCCTATTTTCGACGTCAGTGAACTCATTGTCGTCCTGTGGACGTGGAGCGATTTACCTGACGTCTGAATGGCCATGATCATTGGCTTTCGGGCAAAGGGTGGGAGCATTTCCGAAATGACTACGTTTGTAAACTGTTCGTGTACCGCCGTGGTTAAAGTACACCGCGCGTGGCAAAATGGCACTATTCAAACAGATGAGGCAACTGTGTGCACCACGGGCCATAGATGGCGGGGTGAATGACATCTGCGGAGATGTGCACGGGCGAATAGATGCGCAACTGTTGAGCAGCTGACCGCCCACACGAACCAAGGAGCTACCAACAGTGACTCCGCAACAACCGTTCGGCGACCTTTTTGCGTATGGGCCTCTGCAGCAGGCGCCTGATTCGTGCTCCCGTGTTGACTGCTGTTTATCGGCGACGAATGCTGGAATCTGCACGCCAGTACCGCAACTGGACGTCCACTGACAACGGGAAGGCCTCAGACACGGCCAACCGATTCAGCTTCAAATTTGGCAGGTCGCTTGTGTACAACCTAAAACGAAGGAATCTAAGATATTTTTGGTCAACACCCCCGAAATTCTGAGAAAATCACCCGTAAAGATTATGACGAGCAATCGACTCAAAATTGGCGGAATCGATAGATAATTGTAAATAGAGCATTTTTCATCGTCAGGGATAGGGTCCAAAAATGGATACTTTTCCAGAAATCGAGCTAAGAAACTTTTACAACTCCCGCTTCTGTACCCACATAAGAAAACGCGTTCCGCCGACAGCACCGATAGCGCAATGACCAAGGTAACTGGCTGGGACTTGGAGGACCCGGGTTCGAATCTCGAAGAAACCTAGCGGATGTTGTTCTTTTTGTTTGTATTTTTCCATATCTCAATTAATAGGGATAGGAGCGTTAATAAAGTAATTATTATTATCATTCCTTATTGATTTACTTACCTTATTAACCCTCCTATCCCTATCCCTATCAAAAAGAATAACATCCGCTACGTTTCCTCGAGATTCGAACCCGGGTTTTCCGATTCCCAGCCAATTACCTTGGCTATTGCACTTTTTTTTATCTCATTTTGTTCGGTTTTGTTCGTTGCATCTGGTCGGGGCGGACATCGTAAGACATCCGTTTAAGTTCGTTGTTCATCGATTAGCTCAGTTTTTTTTTATTACAGAGGGCTGCTAACGCTCTGACCGAACACGCTGAGCTACCGTGCCGGCTAGTTATCGGCGTTGTCGGCGAAAGGTGTTTACTTGTGTGGCTACAGAAGCGGCAGTTGTAAAAGTTTCTTTCCTCCATTTCTGGAAAATTTTGCGTTCGGCCCCCATACCTGATGATGAAAAATGCTCTATTTACAATTGTCTATCGATCCCGCCAATTTTGAGTCGATTGCTCGTCATAACCTTTAGGGGTGATTTTCTCAAAATTGCGGGGGTGTTGACACAAAATAACTTAGAGTCCTTTGTTTTAGGTTGTACACAAGCGACCTGCCAAATTTGAGCCGAATCGGTTGGCCGTGTCTGAGGCCTTCCCCTTGTGAGTGTCGACAAATGGCCTTTGTCGATTAATCACGTTTTATATTCCACCAGACAGATGGCCATTGACGTGTAAGGCGTGTAACGTCTGAAAGCAAACACAAAAACTGGAGGAGGGACACAATGGTCTGGGGAATGTTTATGTGGCATTACCTGAGTGCTCTCATCCTTCTGTAAGGCACAATGGATCGGAACAAGTGTGGATCTATTCTTGGCCACTATCTCCACAGGTACGTGCAGTTATTTATTCCTTCAAAGTTTACCAGGATGAATTTCTCACACTCCGATGGCCACCGTACTCCATGGATTGAAACTCTATCGAGACTCGGTTCACCACCTCTCTCAGGCTATTCGCGCCGTAAGTCCTCAAACGAGAAACGTAACGCAGTTGGCGACGGCACTGGAGTCGGCGTGACTCCACATCCCTTTCTACACCTTCCAGAACCTCACTGACTCTGTTCCTGCACGTCTGCGCTGAAAGATATGGTTATTCAAACTTTTGACAGGTGCTCACATTAATGTGGCAGGACATTTTACAGTGTGTCTGGTTTATGTTCATAACTGCGGAGTGCTTGTAATTATGGTTACTGATATAAGAAAATATTTCAATTTAAACTAGCTTCTGGCCACACTCACACATGTCAGTACTTTTGTAATAGTGCGCCTATGGTTAGGGCCATTTTGGAATTTTCCCCTTGAAACGTATTACTGTTCACATGAAACATCGTACAGGACTATTACTGTTTGTAATGGTGCACGCGTCTATTAACGTTAAATATTGTAGCTAGTTAAACTTGAGCATAACTTCTTTAGTAACTTCCTACACACATCCTTACTTGTGAGTTCAGTAATTGATATTCATTCTCTCATATCATTTCCACTTCTTACTTATCATAGACATTCATCTCACCTTTATTATTCACAAGTAGTGAATATAATTCAGTTCCAGTCGAGTTGATGCCTACCTCCAGTCACGGCGCAGCCAACTAGCTCACTCGACTCACAATCGACTTGTAAATGCATGCGCGCTTAATTTTAGAAAGTCGTATTGTCAGCACGACAGTGGATGGAGCGAGGTGGCGCAGTGATTAGCACACTGGACTCGCATTCGGGAGGACGACGGTTCAATCCCGTCTCCGGCCATCCTGATTTAGGTTTTCCCTGATTTCCCTAAATCGCTTCAGGCAAATGCCGGGATGGTTCCTTTGAAAGGGCACGGCCGATTTCCTTCCCCATCCTTCCCTCACCCGAGCTTGCGCTCCGTCTCTAATGATCTCATTGTCGACGGGACGTTAAGCAATAATCTCCTCCTCCTCCAGCACGACAGTGAGTTTCCGAAAGAACTTGATGCCAGGCAGATACGGTACGCTTCCAACTGAGTTGCCTCGCTTCTCACAGATCTCCACCACTAAAGCACTCCTTCACAAACTCCAACCATGAATGGAATGGAAGAAAAACCGTAACGTATGGTACAATAAAATAAATAGTCTCTTTAAGGCCTCGCACAATGATTCGAAAAATATGCAGTTTGTTCGGAAATTCCCGTTACATACTTCTAGGACTTGTAGACTGGAGTGAGTAAATAATATTTGGAGCAGGTACTCAAGTCAGGAAACGTACCGCTTTCCATCTACGACGGTTTCAATTAAGATGTTTAACTCATCGAATTCTGCTTGAGGAACTGAATTAGGCGTGACGCAGCACAATTATTAGGTAACAATTCGAAAGGAAACATAAAGAAACATCCATTTATCACTTAACCACATTTCTTTCAACTAACAAAAAAGTGGTTCAAATGGCTCTAAGCACTATGGGACATAACATCTGAGGTCATCAGTCCCCTAGATTTAGAACTACTTAAACCTAACTAACCTAAGGACATCACACACATCCATGCTCGAGGCAGGATTCGAATCTGCGACAGTAGCAGCAGTGCGCTTCCGGACTGAAGCGCCTAGAACTGCTCGGCCACAGCGGCCGGCTCAATTAACACTTAAACATTACGTGTTTACATTATTGCGAAACAAAAAAGAACCCAGCGTACTGTATCTACAGAATCGTACTGATGAATTACAACAGCGGCTCGAAGCAGCGACAACCAGCGTTGTTATGAAACATATTCTAGTACATACTCCCCATCCCACCTGGCGTTTCTTCAGTTTCCAGTGCAGCGGATCCTATTGCATATCAGGACAGGCACCTCTGAGACTTTTCAGTTCCCCTCAGTAAATGTGGACGCATTACACATCTGAACTGAAACCGTCATAGACCGGAAACGGTACGTTTGTGGACATAGGTTCTTATTCCGAATAACACCCTGTAGATGTGAATGTGTGTGCATGCATTACCAAGAGACATTAGTTTTAACGTCCCGACGGGACGAAGCACACGTTTAGTTGGGACAAGAATGTAGTGTAAATTCTGCCGTTTTCTTGTCAAAGAAACTGTTACTGCAATTACCTTCATCTAAGGAAACTACGGAAAATATAAATGAAGATGTTCAGACGGCAGTGTACAGGTACACCATCATTCTTCCCAATTCTGGCAGGAGCCTCAGCAACTGCACTATCTCACTCGGCAGGTGCTCCGAAACACACTTTGATCTGCAAACGTTTTCGGTGAAGTCTGGACGTTCCGAAACAGTGCCCAGTGTTTGGAGGCCGTCCTCAGCACAGCCGGGCAGCTCTGTACGCCAGACACGATACGGCCGAGTCGTGTGTGGGCCGACCTCGTCGGATGCCGCAACTGCCGACGGCAGCGTGCATACGAATCGCTATGTTACCTCACGACCCCTCCTCTAAGGTCGTCGTTTGTCCTGGCAGCACACACCTCCAAGGAATTTTCAAGGTTATATATATAAACTTTTATGTATGACTACACTTAGGTGACAAAAGTAATGAGATACCGTATAATATCGTGTCGGAGCTTCTTTGCCAGGCTTTCGTGCACGAACTGATCTCTCGATTAGCCCCCACAAATGTTCTATTGGGTTCATGTTGGGCGATTTCTTTTTTTTTTTTTTTTTTCTTTTTTGTCATCAGTCTACTGACTGGTTTGATGCGGCCCGCCACGAATTCCTTTCCTGTGCTAACCTCTTCATCTCAGAGTAGCACTTGCAACCTACGTCCTCAATTATTTGCTTGACGTATTCCAATCTCTGCCTTCCTCTACAGTTTTTACCCTCTACAGCTCCCTCTAGTACCATGAAAGTCATTCCCTCATGTCTTAGCAGATGTCCTATCATCCTGTCCCTTCTCCTTATCAGTGTTTTCCACATATTCCTTTCCTCTCCGATTCTGCGTAGAACCTCCTTATTCCTTACCTTATCAGTCCAACTGATTTTCAACATTCGTCTATAGCACCACATCTCAAATGCTTCGATTCTCTTCTTTTCCGGTTTTCCCACAGTCCATGTTTCACTACCATACAATGCTGTACTCCAGACGCACAGCCTCAGAAATTTCTTCCTCAAATTAAGGCCGGTATTTGATATTAGTAGACTTCTCTTGGCCAGAAATGCCTTTTTTGCCATAGCGAGTCTGCTTTTGATATCCTCCTTGCTCCGTCCGTCATTGGTTATTTTACTGCCTAGGTAGCAGAATTCCTTAACTTCTTTGACTTCGTGACCATCAATCCTGATGTTAAGTTTCTCGCTGTTCTCATTTCTACTACTTCTCATTACCTTCGTCTTTCTCCGATTTACTCTCAAACCATACTGTGTACTCATTAGACTGTTCATTCCGTTCAGCAGATCATTTAATTCTTCTTCACTTTCACTCAGGATAGCAATGACATCAGCGAATCGTATCATTGATATCCTTTCACCTTGTATTTTAATTCCACTCCTGAACCTTTCTTTTATTTCCATCATTGTTTCCTCGATGTACAGATTGAAGAGTAGGGGCGAAAGGCTACAGCCTTGTCTTACACCCTTCTTAATACGAGCACTTCGTTCTTGATCGTCCACTCTTATTATTCTCTCTTGGTTGTTGTACATATTGTATGTGGTTCGTCTCTCCCTATAGCTTACCCCTACTTTTTTCAGAATCTCGAACAGCTTGCACCATTTTATATTGTCGAACGCTATAAAATGGTGCACGCTGGTCGAGATTCTGAAAAAAGTAGGGGTAAGCTATAGGGAGAGACGGGTCATATACAATATGTACAACATATATGGGTAGCCAAATCATTAGCTCGAATTGTCAAACTGGTGACATGGCGCATAGTCATCCACAAAAATTCCATCCTTACTTGGGAACATGGAACCCATGAAAGGCTGCAAATGGTCTTCAGGTAGCCGAACATAACGATTTCCAGTCAATGATCGGTTCAGTTGGACCAGAGGACGCAGTCCATTCCATGTAAACACAGTCCAGACCATCATGGATCCGCTACCAGGTTGCACAGTGCATTGTTGGCAAGTTGGGTCCATGGTCAGGTGAAATCTGCACCACCCTCGAACCCTACCATCAGCTCTATTCCATTTAAATCGGGACGCATCTAACCAGGTCACGGTTCCCCAGCTGCCTAGGGCCTAACCGATACGGTCACGAGCCCAGGCGCTGCATGTCATGTCATGCTGTTAACAAAGGCACTGGCGTCGCTCATCAGCTGCCATAGCCTATTAACGCCAAATTTCACAGCATAATCCTACGTGTACGTTCACCGTACATCCTACATTGATTTCTGCTGTTATTTCACGCAGCGTTGCTTGTCTGTTAGCACTTACAGCTCTACGCTCAAGCCGCTGCTTTCGGTCGTTTAGTGAAGACCGTCGGCCACTGCGTTGTCCGCGGTGAGAGATGTTGTCTCTGATTTGGTATTCTCGGCGCACTCTTGACGTTGTGGATCTCGGAATGTCGAATTCCCTAAAGATTTTTGAAATACAATGCCCTGTATTTAACTCCAACTACCATTCCCCTTTCGAAATCTGTTAATTCCCGTCGTGCGACCTCAATTCATCAGTCACCTGGAAACAACTGACAGCTCCGCCAATGCACTGCCCATTCATGCCTTGTATACGCGATACTACCGCCACCAGTACAAGTGCATATCGCTATGCCATAATTTTTGTCACCTCGATTTAAATGACAAAATTTATTTTTGTTTTACATTTATTATAATTTTAATAAGGCGGAGTCAGATTCACTTTACGAACTCCACTTCAGTATCGAGCAGAAGCAGATCTCATCTTGCAACGTATTCACTACTAATAGGCTCTACAATAGAATTTAAGATGTCAACGCTTAATTACGACACAAGCCCTCCTCTGACGAAGAGAGAGTTTACCTATAGATGGCAGCACAGACAACGCAACGTTGAATTAGACATAATGTCTAATATATATGGATTTTTCTTGGTGGCATCGAAGATCCAAACAATAATTTCTTGTCAGACTTTTCTAAGGAATAATATTCAGTTAATTTATCAGAGTGGCTGAGCATGTGAAAAACGTAGTACTGCACACTGATTTCTCTCAAAAATATGCTGGAAATATTGGGTGTTGTTGTTGCTTTCCCAAACACTATGGATGGCTGAAATGTACAAGAACAATTTGCGGCAGATTTGTGAATTTACAAGTCCTTAGAGCGCTCTTTCATGTTAGTAACGTGAAGCAAAATTCAATTACAGGAAACATATTCAGTTGTAAGTAATATTTCCAAGAACATCGTGGTCAAATTAAGGTTCCTTTCATTCTTTTTAAAAAGTGAATTCTTGTACTGTCATTACACTGATTTCCCATTACCCTATCGCTGAAGTGAGCTGGCATGTTCCGTCCCCTGCCATAATGTAGTTCCATTGCGTAATGAACCACAAGTGCTACCTTATCTGCAATGTCCGAAATTAAAACCACATTGAAAATCCGATGAAGCTTCGCACAGATATGTTGCACAGTTTCTCTAGCATGCCCGGCGATCGTATCACGTCGCTCGTTTCAGTTGAGAGCGATCAGTGGACACGTAAAGATGCCTAGAATGATAGAGTTTCTCGCCAAGTGTGAAGTGTTTGCTGTCAACCGCTGTGTTCATGCTGAGGCGTTCCGTCTGATTTCATGCGCCCACAGAACCTAACCGTCATGCGTGACATGAAAGTGCGGCAATGGTGCGGGAACATTGAAGCAGAACGTACAAAGGTTCAGCATACGGATGATCTTGTTCAGCGAATGGATCAGGTGATATGAGAAAATCTTCTACGAAGGGCAGTACACAACAAACAAAGATGAATGTTGTCTTCAGGCATTGTTCTTCTACATGATATTGCTCGGCCGCACACTTCAGCTGCAACAAAGACCCTCCGGCAGAGTTTCCGATAGACAATGTTAGACCCCCCACCCCCATGAACCATGGACCTTGCCGTTGGTGGGGAGGCTTGCGTGCCTCAGCGATACAGATGACCGTACCGTAGGTATAACCACAACGGAGGGGTATCTGTTGAGAGGCCAGACAAACGTGTGTTCCTGGAGAGGGGCAGCAGCCTTTTCGGTAGTTGCAGGGGCAACAGTCTGGATGATTGGCTGATCTGGCCATGTAACATTAACCAAAACGGCCTTGCTGTGCTGGTACTGCGAACGGCTGAAAGCAAGGGGAAACTACAGCCGTAATTTTTCCCGAGGGCATGCAGCTTTACTGTATGATTAAATGATGATGGCGTCCTCTTGGGTAAAATATTCCGGAGGTAAAATAGTCCCTCATTCGGATCTCCAGGCGGGGACTACTCAAGAGGACGTCGTTATCACGAGAAAGAAAACTGGCGTTCTACGGATCGGAGCGTGGAATGTCAGATCCATTAATCGGGCAGGTAGGTTAGAAAATTTAAAAAGGGAAATGGATAGGTTAGAGTTAGATATAGTGTGAATTAGTGAAGTTCGGTGGCAGGAGGAACAAGACTTTTGGTCAGATGAATACAGGGTTATAAATACAAAATCAAATAGTTTTAATGCAGGAGTAGGTTTAATAATGAATAAAAATATAGGAGTACGGGTAAGCTACTACAAAGAGCATAGTGAACGCATTATTGTGGCCAAGATAGACACAAAGCCCACGCCTACTACAGTAGTACAAGTTTATATGCCAACTAGCTCTGCAGATGATGAAGACATTGATGAAATGTATGATGAGATAAAAGAAATTATTCAGGTAGTGAAGGGAGACGAAATTTTAATAGTCGTGGGTGACTGGAATTCGTCAGTAGGAAAAGGGAGAGAAGGAAACATAGTAGGTGAATATGGATTGGGGGGAAGAAATGAAAGAGGAAGCCGCCTGGTAGAATTTTTCACAGAGCATAACTTAATCACAGCTAATACTTGGTTCAAGAATCATGAAAGAAGGTTGTATACATGGAAGAATCCTGGAGATACTAAAAGGTTTCAGATAGATTATATAATGGTAAGACAGAGATTTAGGAACCAGGTCTTAAATTGTAAGACATTTCCAGGGACAGATGTGGACTCTGACCACAATCTATTGGTTATGAACTGTAGATTAAAACTGAAGAAACTACAAAAAGGTGCCAATTTAAGGAGATGGGACCTGGATAAACTGACTAAACCAGAGGTTCTAGAGAGTTTCAGGGAGAGCATGAGGCAACAATTGACAGGAATGGGGGAAAGAAATACAGTAGAAGAAGAATGGGTAGCTCTGAGGGATGAAGTAGTGAAGGCAGCAGAGGATCAAGTAGGTAAAAAGACGAGGGCTAATAGAAATCCTTGGGTAACAGAAGAAATATTGATTTTAATTGATGAAAGGTGAAAATATAAAAATACATTAAATGAAGCAGGCAAAAAGGAATATAAACGTCTCAAAAATGAGATCGACAGGAAGTGCAAAATGGCTAAGCAGGGATTGCTAGAGGACAAATGTAAGGATGTAGAGGCGTATCTCACTAGGGGCAAGATAGATACTGCCTACAGGAAAATTAAAGAGACATTTGGAGAGAAGAGAACCACTTGTATGAATATCAAGAGCTCAGATGGAAACCCAGTTCTAAGCAAAGAAGGGAAGGCAGAAAGGTGGAAGGAGTATATAGAGGGTTTATACAAGGACGATGTACTTGAGGACAATTTTATGGAAATGGAAGAGGATGTAGATGAAGATGAAATGGGAGATATGATACTGCGTGAAGAGTGTGACAGAGCACTGAAAGACCTGAGTCGAAACAAGGCCCCAGGAGTAGACAACATTCCTTTAGAACTACTGACAGCCTTGGGAGAGCCAGTCATGACAAAACTCTACCACCTGGTGAGCAAGATGTATGATACAGGCGAAATACCCTCAGACTTCAAGAAGAATATAATAATTCCAATCCCAAAGAAAGCAGGTGTTGACAGATGTGAAAATTACCGAACTATCAGTTTAATAAATCACAGCTGCAAAATACTAACGCGAATTGTTTACAGACGAATGGAAAAACTGGTAGAAGCGGACCTCGGGGAAGATCAGTTTGGATTCCGTAGAAATGTTGGAACACGTGAGGCAATACTAACCTTACGACTTATCTTAGAACAAAGATTAAGAAAAGGCAAACCTACGTTTCTAGCATTGTAGACTTAGAGAAAGCTTTTGACAATGTTAACTGGAATACTCTCTTTCAAATTTTGAAGGTGGCAGGGGTAAAATACAGGAGCGAAAGGCTATTTACAATTTGTACAGAAACCAGATGGCAGTTATAAGAGTCGAGGGGCATGAAAGGGAAGCAGTGGTTGGGAAGGGAGTGATACAGGGTTGTAGCCTCTCCCCGATGTTATTCAATCTGTATGTTGAGCAAACAGTAAAGGAAACAAAAGAAAAATTTAGAGTAGGTATTAAAATTCATGGAGAAGAAATAAAAACTTTGAGGTTCGCCGATGACATTGTAATTCTGTCAGAGACAGCAAAGGACTTGGAAGAGCAGTTGAACGGAATGGACAGTGTCTTGAAAGGAGGATATAAGATGAACATCAACAAAAGCAAAACGAGGATAATGGAATGTAGTCGAATTAAATCGGGTGACGCTGAGGGAATTAGATTAGGAAATGAGACACTTAAAGTAGTAAAGGAGTTTTGCTATTTAGGGAGTAAAATAACTGATGATGGTCGAAGCAGAGAGGATATAAAATGCAGACTGGCAATGGCAAGGAAATCGTTAATGAAGAAGAGAAATTTGTTAACATCGAGTATAGATTTAAGTGTCAGGAAGTCGTTTCTGAAAGTATTTGTATGGAGTGTAGCCATGTATGGAAGTGAAACATGGATGATAAATAGTTTGGACAAGAAGAGAATAGAAGCTTTCGAAATGTGGTGCTACAGAAGAATGCTGAATATTAGATGGGTAGATCACATAACTAATAAGGAGGTATTGAATAGAATTGGGGAGAAGAGGAGTTTGTGGCACAACTTGACAAAAAGAAGGGACCGGTTGGTAGGACATGTTTTGAGGCATCAAGGGATCACAAATTTAGCATTGGAGGGCAGTGTGGAGGGTAAAAATGGTAGAGGGAGACCAAGAGATGAATACACTAAGCAGATTCAGAAGGATGTAGGTTTCAGTAAGTACTGGGAGATGAAGAAGCTTGCACAGGATAGAGTAGCATGGAGAGCTGCATCAAACCAGTCTCAGGACTGAAGACCACAACAACAACAAATGTTAGACCACCCACCATAAAGCCCGGACTTGGCTCCCTCTTATTTTCACCTCTTTGTTCACATGACTCTTTGGCTATGGGGACAGCATTTTGGTACATTCATCAAGGTGCAGACCAGCATAGGGAAGAAAGTACAGGCGCCTGCCTTCTATGACAAGGACATCGTAAAGTTGGTACAACGCTACGACAAATATCTAAGTCGGAGTGGCGACTATGTAGAGAAGCAGCTGGAAAGTGCAGCTAAATGTTTCAAATAAAATACTTTTTATTTTCTCTGTGCTTTCCATTCCGCAACTGATCGGACATGGAAAAAAATAGACCTCGTATTTCACACTGAATCAACTATTTCAAAGCTAGTGGGATCCTGACTCGATAATGATTATCGAACATTTTGATGTCAAGCTTCTATTTTTACACTTGGTAAAGTAGTCACAAAGGACTCAAAAAATTATGACAGATGTGATTTCATATTTACTGAGATAACATCAATTTGGATTTTCTTTTCGAAATGGAACTATGATGAGAGTATATTAGTTCTTGATTTGGTGAATTCGTTTAAAATAATGATGAGAACTACTTACTTTATTCATTAATGTAATGTTTGGTACATAATATATCCCTTGTTCCAACCAATAGATAATTTCACAAAATTAAGACTAGGAACAAATGCAAATAATATGCAGCACACTTCTTAGCTTCACAACTTTTGGCACTGTTGCTTCTGCACCTACGTTATAACACTGTTATTTCGAATGCGTTGTTATGACGCAAAGCCTCGTCCGTTGAAGCTTTTTAACAGTACTAATATCAGACGAAATGATTAACGTCTCCTCGAAAACATACCCGCATATAAATACTGTCCGTAGATCTCTTTTTAAAAAAATCGGCGTTAACCAATATCACGTGAAGCAATTCTTTTTTAAAAGTCATTGTTCAGCCAAAATATTTACTCGTTAATAACGATTCAACAACTGATTTGCGTACGTATTAAATTCCATCTTATTTTACTGCAATTCTGTCAGGGATTGCACGCAATTTATCAATTGTCTCTAATTTCTGCAAAGCGTATTTCCACTAAGAATGGGAGAAACATCCAGGGGCGTAGGTCATTCAACCCGCTAAATGCACAACACAAGCACCAAAATTTTGATACATTATATTGAATCTTCGCATCGAGAATTGCTGCGCTGAGGTGAAAACCGCTCAGTAGTGTCAGAAAAACATAACTTAAGCCTGTATCCTGTTAGGATGACAAGAACACTTGTTATTTAAAGAGCAAGACGTGGTTATTACTGTGGGTGAAGAAGCCTTACTAATACTTTTCCTATTTCAAAAGGCATTTGAAGGGAATACTCACCCTGTACAAATAACTTCTCTTCTTGGTTAATTCGAATTGTTGATTTATTTTCTAACAAATTTCAAGTTATTCGCATTTTATCAAGACTAGGAACGTGGAGCAAACGCCCTCCAAACCAAATGAATGAAAAACTCTTGATAACAGATCAGATTTGATAAAAACAAAAATATTTATCAGGATCACTTCATATCCGCAAAAAGGTGCTGTAACAATGGGGAAAATTTATCATTTCAAGTGTGAACTGCTGGAGAATCCACCTTATTTAAAAGATTTCTCAGTCCTGAGCTCCACCCGTTCCCTCGTCCAAACGTATCTAGCTCTAGAAAGCGTTTCAAAAAAATGTGATGGTAGTCGTGGATGGGTATTTCTCGGTTGCCAGAGATTCTACAGATGTAAATCCTTTGCCTATTTTACGCAGGCATTCCTGAGTTCCACGTGCCGTCCATCGAGCCACTGGAGCTGAAGGAGATCATTGCGACGGGTGGCCCCACGCTGCGGATCACGGCGACCAACGTGCGTGCCTATGGCTGCAGCGACTTCACCATCAACCGCATGAGGTGAGTGTCGTAGGCTTTTTCTTCCAGTTCTCTTCCATGCAAGGCCACCTACACTGTGTGATCAAAGGTACCAGGACAACCCTGTGTAATGTGGAACTGACCACTAAAGGTCACGAGAGGCGAACCTGCCAGAATAAAAGGAGACGGGGAGTGTAGTGTTGTCAATAGAAGATACTAAAATGTAGACTTTAACGGCCGGAAATATCATGTCCATTATAATTATCCGGGCTGTTATGCCGTGGTCGGTTGATGAACTCTGTGTCAAATCTCAACGTTTCGTCCTTGACTGCGGAAGACATCCTCAAGGGGATCCGTAGCTCGATGGAAGGTCCAACACAACCACTGGATCGCTACTGACTGCCGCTAAATTCCGTGTCCGCGCGCTCCCCCACCGCGGCGTGACGTCACGTGTTTTGAAAACGTCAGTGCAATTGGCCGCTGTCCACAGCTGACGTTTTCACAACACGTCACGCCGCGGTGCGGGAGCGCGCTGACACGGAATTTAGCGGCAGTCAGTAGCGATCCAGTGGGTGTGTTGCACCTTCCATCAAGCTACGGACCCCCTTGAGGATGTCTCCCACAGTCAGAGACGAAACGTTGGGAATTGACACAGAGTTCATCAACCGACCACGGCATAACAGCCCGGATAATTATAATGGACATGTCAATAGAAGAGCAGTAACATCAGAATGGGTCGATAAAAAAAGTTCACTGACATCGGTCGCGGGCTACTCACTGGATGCGATGTGAGTAACAGATGCACAGCATCCTTTCAACCGTTCTAAAGCTGCCCAAGTCACCTGTTGGTGAGGTTCTTGTGAAGTGAGAACGCGAAGGAACAACCACAACCAAACTAAGACCAGGCAGAGCTCATGTACTGACGGACGGGGATCATCCCAAATTGCACAAGGTTGTTGTGAAAAATCGCATGAAATCAACGGAAGGAATCACTCACCAGTTCCAAAAGTGCTACCAGCCATCCATGTAGCACGATGACTGTGCACAGGGTATCACAATGACCAGCTCCTCACAAACCGCAAATTTATGTAGTCATTGCTAATTGCCGCTTGATGGGCTGCAAACAGTAACGCCCCTGGGCAGTGGATGACTGGAATCAAGTAATTTGGAGCGATCAGTCACGCAATACCCTATGGTAATCCGATTGAAGTGTTTGGATTTGGCAAATGCCTGGGGAGCGTTACCGGCCATTATGTCTAGTGCCAAGAGTATCGAAGGAGTGGTGTTACAGTATGTGAGTGTTTTTTGTGGTTAGGCTGTGGACCTGTTACTACGCTTATAAAAATTCTAAATGCTGAAGGATCACATTTCACAGCATTGTGTACTGTGTACAGTAGAGGAACACTTAGCAGACGATGATTGTTTGCACCCTGTCGTAAAGCAGCTTATGCAAGAGAGACCATGGTTTTGGACAATAACATTGCTGAAATGCACTGACCTGTCCAGAGTCTCGAGCTGAATTCAGTGGTAGAGTTAGAATGTCGACATCACTCCAGATTTCAGCGTCCAACGTCACTAACTGCTTCCCGTGTTCGATTCCCGGCGGGGTCAGAGATTTTTTCTGCCTCGTGATGACTGGGTGTTGTGTGATGTCCTTAGGTTAGTTAGGTTTAAGTAGTTCTAAGTTCTAGGGGACTGATGATCATAGATGTTAAGTCCCATAGCGCTCAGAGCCATTTGAACCACTAACTGCTCTGGTTTCGGGTCTTGAGGATGAATGGGTAGCCATTCTTTTATTGACATTCAGACATCATTTACTTTTTTTTTATCAACAGGGTATCCCAGGAGCAATGGTTAGTATTTAGGGATGTGCCAAGAACAACAATTCGAAGCAAAAATGTGTAGTAAACGTTGGCTCTAAAAGGCATAACTTAAGCTTAGGAGCTATGAGCATTTCTTCATCTACGATACTGTGAACATCTCTTCCACTGCAAGCTCTTTGCCTTCCATCTTCTTGGAGGAGGTAGTATGCACCAAAAGAAGAAAAAGTTGTCTTATAAAATCGGTTCTAAAGTGCATACGTTAAGAGTTATGAACACTTGTTCAGTAGAAGATATGTGTTTCACTCTTGCCAAGATGAAGTATGCACTTTAGAGCCCATGTTTCCTGGACATTTTTTCTTGTTTTGGTCTATGGTAACACCTCTAAAAATATGAAAAGCAAAAAGCTTGCGCTAGAAGAGATTCTTGTCACTGCAGCGTAGATGAACAAGTGCTTGTAACTCTTAATATTTGCATTTTAGAGCTCATACTTACTGGACTTTTTTGATTTGAATGATCGTTCTTGTAATCGAAGATTTGTCCTTGGACATCCAGTGTCAACAGCTATAAGTATACGAATACTTTATTGGAAAAGATTATCGAAACCAAACTATTGATGGCAGACATACTGAATAGGAAATGGAATTTAATAGAAAACCATAAGCTTATTACGGAAGTACAAAATTTTCTGGACACCAAGGACCAGTAGGTGTGGTCGATGTTACTGATGTTAAGAACGAGAAATATGACTACTGGAAGAAGCAAACAGACTTGGTAAATCGACCGGAAAGATCAAAGTACTAGTAAGTCATTATCTTTTACTATTGACAGCAAGCAGTGTGTTATTACACTTTGTTCTCACCTCTACATCACCTCTGGAGTGAGATCTTTAGTTATGACCGTGTCGAACTCAACCTAACATGGGCAGCATATTGGCTCCGAAGCGAAAGTGCAAATACCAGTCACTGGAGTCGAGTTGTTGCAGGCGGATGTAAAGCATCATGCGAAGGCGTGGTTTCTCATTTATCCATTTAAACGATACACAATCAGCGCATCTATTTTAAAAAAATACTGTACAAATAAACAACAGTATTGTGAGCTTAAAATGATAGGTACCCATACTTACCTTGAAGATGATCCACATCAAGGATGAGCAAAAACTGGAACTATAGATTTTAAAAAATCGACTGAGTGCACAAATGGAAAAGGTCGAATAGCCGTTACATGATGTATTCATCATCTGATGATATGCTTGTCAGAAGAAAGAGTGGAATTCTTTTGTAGGAAGTGTAACTTTGATAAATGTTTGTCCAAGAATTATACCACGTTTTCTGAATATCTGACTGGAAGAAGAGACAAAAATATTCTCTACAACGAGGTAAACATTTTGAGTCCAACGTAGAAATTAAGGCAGCTATAGATAGCTGTTCTGCCGATCCTCCATTATTGTAATCATGGAAGCTGTTCATTTGAAAAAGATTGGCTAAATGTTGCAGGAAGTGTACTGATCTCAAAGGGGGCGCTGCAGACAGTGAGTGCCGCTTTAACTTCGGACACGTTCCTCCAAGGACAGGCCATTATACTGTTTTCTCGTCTTCAGTGAACGAGTGTTGCACAGGAAATACGTGGATATATCAGCATCTTTGCTGAACCCTGTTACAAAAAACGAAAACAGCAAGATTACTTATCATTCATTGGTACTAATACAGTGAGCTATAAATGTCAACCGCTGTCGACTACGATGGCTGGTACATGTTACACTAATGGTAATGCTTCTCCCTTTGCAGTGTAGACATGCGCAGAGACAAGTTCGACTTCGGCATCGACCTGCCGCACCTGTACATCGTCGCTCGCTACCAGGTGCACGGGCGGATATTGCTCATCCCCATCCACGGCTCTGGACCAATGAGGGGCAACTTCAGTAAGTAAAATCACCACTCTCACTTATAAGTGGGTTCACTGTGTCGTCGTCATAGTTGGTACTTTTGTGTCTGCGGGCGATACATAAGATGCTGTAAACATCAAATCGACAGTAACGTTTTTCTCTCTGTGTACTGCCTCAGTGTTAATTAATTCATGGTACTAGTGGAATGCAAAGAAAAATTATTTCAGTGCTCTGTCAGTTTGTGAATATTTTTCACTGAAATTATAAAAGTAGTCAATATTCGTTTCATATATAAAAAAAACTGACTAAATATAATTAAAGCTGACTAAACATACCTGTTAGCCACAAACTTTCGTGTTGTATCTTCTCTTTTTATTCTTGTAAATTGCTAAAGATGTTTGACGTTCACTGATAATGTTTGTAATATTATGAGAGACATATCAAAATGTGGATTTTATTTATTTATTTTGGCATTTGGTCGTAATGACCATAAATCGTTCTACACATTGTAAGGTATTAAATATACTGCAATATTTTATTGTCATAGTTATACTACATTTTTTTAATAAACATATATTCAGACGAAAATTTATCTATTACTGTCGCACTGTTCGTACATAAGAAACGGTCTACACTAGTTGCTAGTCGTTGTCCAGATGTTACTAAACCAATAGCTTTTTTTGTGACTACCATTCATTTTACAGTAAAAAAAAGCACTTATTTTAAAGCTGAAACTGCTATTCAATTACATTTACAACATGAGGACTCAATAACTTTAATTCGTTGCGAACGACTGGAAAGTGAACCGAGATTGAATCACATCCATATGACTATTTCTCGTCTGTTTTGTTTATAAAGGGTAATCAAGCTTTTTGAAGAATACCTGCCTGAAATTATGCATATTGTAATGTAGATACATTACATCTGTTTTTCAAAGGCTCGGTTTTTAACTATACCGTTAATTTAAATTCGTGATAATTTGAGCGGGGTCAAATTCCTACAGACTTTGAGAAAATAATTATGATCCCCATTCCAAAGAAGGCAAATGCTAAAAGATGTGAAAATTATAGGACGCTCAGCCTAGTTACTCACGCCTCTAAAATAGTAACCTCAATTATCCTAAAACGCATAGAACAAAAAGTCGAAGCTACACTCTCCGAAGACCAGTTTGGATTCCGGAAAGATAGAGGAACCAGAGAAGCAATATTTGCTCTAAAACTAATAATAGAGAAACGGCTAGATAAGAACCTGACAACACACATAGCTTTAGTAGATGAAGAGAAAGCCTTTGATAATGTTTAATGGGATAAGATGTTTGAGGTACTCAAAAAAGTAGAAATAGACTATAAAGATAGAAAAATGATATGGAACCTGTACAAAAACGAGACAGCTGTTATCTGTGGACGGACAAAACAAGAAGAGGTGCAGATACGGAAAGGTGTCCGACAAGGTTGCGCACTACCCCTTGTTATCTTTAACCTATACATTGAAGAGACGCTGAAAAAAGTAAGGGAAAATTCACAGACAGGTGTAGTAATTCATGGCCAACGAATAGATATGATAAGATATGCCGATGATAAAGCTGTCCTTGGTGAAAGTGAAGAAGATCTTGTAGTCCTACGGAATATAATGTTGTTGTTGTTGTCTTCAGTCCTGAGACTGGTTTGATGCAGCTCTCCATGCTACTCTATCCCGTGCAGCTTCTTTATCTCCCAGTACTTACTGCAACCTACATCCTTCTGAATCTGCTCAGTGTATTCATCTCTTGGTCTCCCTCTACGATTTTTACCCTCCACGCTGCCCTCCAATGCTAAATTTGTGATCCCTTGATGCCTCAGAACATGTCCTATCAACCGGTCCCTTCTTCTTGGCCTGTTGTGCCACAAACTCCTCCCCAATTTTATTCAATACCTCCTCGTTAGTTATGTGATCCACCCATCTAATCTTCAGCATTTTTCTGTAGCACCACATTTAGAAAGCTTCTATTCTCTTCTTGTCCAAACTATTTGTCGTCCATGTTTCACTTCCATACATGGCTATACTCCATACAAATAGACCGAGCGAGGTGGCGCAGTGGTTCGACACTGGACTCGCATTCGGGAGGACGACGGTTCAATCCCGCGTCCGGCCATCCTGATTTAGGTTTTCCGTGATTTCCCTAAATCGCTCCAGGCAAATGCCGGGATGGTTCCTTTCAAAGGGCACGGCCGACTTCCTTCCCTGTCCTTCCCTAATCCGATGAGACCGATGACCTCGCTGTCTGGTCTTCCCCAAAACAACCAACCAATCAACCATCCATACAAATACTTTCAGAAACGACTTCCTGACACTTAAATCTATCCTTTTAATAATATGATAATTATTAAAGCAAAAACAAAAGTAATGGCATGCGACAAAAAAGATCAAGTGAAAGTCCAAGTTCATGTAGGCAATGAACTGCTTCAACAAGTTCATAAATTTACTTATCTGGGCAGTAATATTACCAGGGATGGAAGGAGCAAGGCAGAAGTCAGAAGTAGAATTGCTCAAGCAAAGGCTGCTTTTAACAGGAAGAAAAACATCTTAACATCTAAGAGCATCAGCCATGAAATCAGGAAAAAAATTTTGAAATCATATGTGTGAAGTGTGGATATGGGTGTGAAACATGGACTCACGGAACAGAGGAAGACCAGAAGCTAAATTCTTTTGAAATGTGGTGCTAACACGCATGCTCAAAATAAAATGTATCGACAAGGTCACAAACGAGGTGTTTCTCGAAAGACCAGGTGAGAAGAGAAGCTTCTGGAGTTTCATTGTTAAAAGAAGAATGCAATTTACCGGCCATCTGTTAAGACATAAAGGACTTCTGACACAATCATAGAGGGATATGTCGAGGGAAAAAGACCAAGAGGAAGACCACGGCTGAAGTACATGGATCAAATCGTGAAAGATGTGGGATGTAACACCTATAAAGAAATGAAGAGAAAAGCTGAAAGACGCACAGAATGGAGACAAACTGCCATTGTGGCTGTTGCAAACCAATCCTTGGATTGACCGCTACAGAAGAAGAAGAAGATAATTTGAGATCATGAGGTTGTCATATGTTCAATACCTCTTTCGATAGTCTGTCCACATACATACTATTTCTATATACAAAATAGCTATTGGTCAATTCCGTTGTTTTTATTTCTAACTTCTTGCTTGAAATCCAAAGTAGATTTATGAAATGTCCCCATAATAGTGGAGGAATGCAAAAGTCAAAAGAATTCTGGGTATCTAATATTACCAGAGGAACTGAAAAAGTGCGCAAACATCAGACTGTTTAGCAATTAGCAATGCACTGGAAATTGAAATAAGAGTAATACGCAACATAGTAGAGGAGTAGGACGTTTTTAACTGAGTGGAAAGATACTAAAATGATTGAGGATATTAGGTGAAATTCTAGGAGTGTGGATATATTAATCTGAATTCGATAGTTCAAGATTAAATGTAGTCTACGTGCTAGATGTTTGTTGACCTAAGGGGCATCCAACGAATTCAGCTACCATCCGCTGCTCACAGCGGAAGTCATGAGTTTGTGTCTTCTAGTAACGGTCTTCGTTGGGCACATGCTCACCAAATGTAGAATCAGATGTCTGCAATGTCGAGCCAGTCCAGCGAGGACAAATAATTTTATACAATTCAGTACCACCTTATAAATTTGTCATTTTTCTCAGTGTTTACTGAGCTGTAGATGTTTTTATATACACCACTCGCCATTAAAATTGCTACACCAAGAAGAAATGCAGATGATGAACGGGTATTCATTGGACAAATATATTATACTAGAACTGACGTGTGATTAAATTTTCACGCAATTTGGGTGCATAGATCCTGACAAATCAGTACCCAGAACAACCACCTATGGCCGTAATAACGGCCTTCAAAAGCCTGGGTATTGAGTCAAACAGAGCTTGGATGGCGTGTACAGGTCCAGCTGGCCACGCAGCTTCAACACGATACCACAGTTCATCAAGAGTAGTGACTGGCATATTGTGACGAGCCAGTTGCTCGGCCACCATTGACCAGACGTTTTCAATTGGTGAGAGATCTGGAGAATGTGCTGGCCAGGGCAGCAGTCGAACATTTTCTGTATCCAGAAAGACCCGTACAGCACCTGCAACATGCGGTCGTGCATTATCCTGCTGAAATGTAGGGTTTCGCAGGGATCGAATGAAGGGTAGAGCCACGGGTCGTAACACATCTGAAATGTAACGTCCACTGTTCAAAGTGCCGTCAATGCGAACAAGAGGTGACCGAGATGTGTAACCAATGGCACCCCATACCATCACGCCGGTTGATACGCCAGTATGGCGATGACGAACACACGCTTCCAATGTGTGTTCACCGCAATGTCACCAAACACGCATGCGACCATCATGATGCCGTAAACTGAACCTGTATTCATCCGAAAAAATGACGTTTTGCCATTCGTGCACCCAGGTTCGTCGTTAGTACACGGTCGCAGGCGCTCCTGTCTGTGATGCAGCGTCAAGGGTAACCGCAGCCATTGTCTCTGAGCCGATAGTCCATACTGCTGCAAAGGTCGTCGAACTGTTCGTGCAGATGGTTGTTGTCTTGCAAACGTTCCCAACTGTTGACTCAGGGATCGAGACGTTGCTGCACGATCCGTTACAGCCATGCGGATAAGATGCTTGTCATCTCGACTGCTAGTGATACAAGGCCGTTGGGATCCAGCACGGCGTTCCGTATTACCCTCCTGAACCCACCGATTCCATACTCTGCTAACAGTCATTGGATCTCGGCCAACGCGAGCAGCAATGTCGCGATAAGATAAACCGCAATCGCGATAGGCTACAATCCGACCTTTATCAAAGTCGGAAACGTGATGGTACGCATTTCTCCTCCTTACACGAGGCATCACAACAACGTTTCACTAGGCAACGCCGGTCAACTGCTGTTTGTGTATGAGAAATCGGTAGGAATCTTTCCTCATGTCAGCACGTTGTAGGTGCCGCCGCCGGCGCCAGCCTTGTGTGAATGCTCTGAAAAGCTAGTCATTTGCATATCACAGCATCTTCTTCCTGTTGGTTAAATTTCGCGTCTGTAGCACGTCATCTTCGTGGTGTAGCAATTTTGATGGCCAGCAGTATATTTATTGTTTTCATACTACACGTATTTTGTTTTAATGATGCACAAAATGGACCGATATTGAGACTTCATGTTCAAAATAAGATATTTTTTTAAATAATTTCCTAAATAGTTTCCTTGAATAAATGGGTCTTATATATGTTACGTAACTAAATATTTTTCTTTCAGCTAACTGCAAAGGTGACGTCAGTCTCCAGGGTAAAAGAATAATACGACAAGGGAAAGAATACATGACATTCACTAATATGGATGTCCGCTTTCATGTAGGAAAAGGCAGCATTCATTTGGACAACTTGTTTGGTGGCGAGAAACCATTAGGTAAGTTACGGTCCTTTTAGCTGCTCAAAATTTCTCTACAAAATTATGTTAATTTGGAAAATGCAGTTTTTCCCAGTGAATCTTGCTAGTAAAATCACTAAGGCGAGTGACAGAATCATCTTAAATCAACGTTTCAAAGAGTTTTATACTCTTCAGCTTCGCCTAAAGAAATCTAGTAGGCAAAGCACTGAATCGTTACTCTAAGACGAAACTGCCACTCGGCTGATAACACGAGAAAGATTCATCTCTGTAAATAATGGTTTGTTGTTCAACATAAATACAGAAATTATATATGGGTACTCGTGTGTAAAGACTTATTTTAGTTATCTAGAGTCTGTCATCACATAACATTTAATTTCTAATTTGAGTTTTAGTGATGTATGCTTGTCGTTTTTAATAATAACTCACAATATCTTGAGAATTTTTCAACGCCACGCTATCAGAATAATAACAGGCAGTCTACCCTTACACTTGAAATTGAATAGAAGCCACTCTGTCTTGTTTCTTTAGTGGCATAAGAACCTCATCAGTGTAGTGTCTCTGTGGGTAAGCTATATTTAGCAATCATTGCATCACGTACAAACTTACCTCTCAGTCACGAGACTTCCGACTTGTATGATGCCAGCAACCACCCTTTTTCTTCTTGAATTTTTTCCTCTCTACATATCCTCTCCTCGCAATAAACTTATAAACCATCTCTGCCGTCCAACGACGAATATTATCGACGAAAATTATCACTTTAGACCTTCTCAACAGAGCTTGTTTAACTATTCCTGGAAGCCTTGACATTTATCCCACTAGTTCCACCCGTCCAGATAAGGGATTTCCATGAAATTTTCCCTCACCTATTCTTCCAGGCACATTATCATCTCGTATTTCAAGCGTCAACTGAATCTTTTTAGTTTTTTGGCTCTTGTGGCTTTACATGCAAAATTCTTAGGTTCTTCTCCTTGTGTTTTGTCACTGTCCACATAAACACAAAAAATCAGAACCTCTATCCAAAATTTGCTGCAATATCTGGTATCAATATAAATCTTTAAATTCAGGAAAAACATCGTTACTTGCATCAATATGGTTTTGATCTCTTTTTTGCAGCAGCCATTCACTGTACGAATTACTTCACTTCTTCTGCAATCTCTTCCACAGTTCAGGTTGTTGGTTAGTCACTATTCGGCTTTGAGCTGATCTCGGTTACTTTTGTCTTTGTTTCGTTTATATTCAACTCATAACCTAACGCTGTCCATTCTTTTCAACAGTTCTCCCATACTTTGAGCCAAAAAAGCTACAGATCTCTTAACCTTAGCACTGATGTCTGCTTCCCTGGTATTTTTGCTAATGTGACTGGTGCTTTTACAAAATGTATAGCTACGTTTCCCACACTTATTTATTTTGCTAATCAAAAAGTGATATTTAGTTGGTTAGTGAACTTATTGTCTAAAAATCTGAGACACTGCGTCTTATATTGATTGTTATGTGTGTCTGCTTGTAAGGTAGTGGAAGGTGATTAAAAAGAAGACAGGATCAAATAAATTTATACGAAGAGAAACGAAAGTGACAAAAAGTAAATGAAACAATAACAAAAGGAAATGAAAGATCTGCAGCCACTAACTAAAAACTGTGAGGAAGGAAACTAGTCCTTGGTTTTGTACTCAACAGGTGATGTTCGAGAGAAGTTTATAAGGAATGAAGAATAAGATATTTTATAAATTCGCACTTAACACCAAATTCTTATTTATCGCGCAACAAACGAAGGCAGTGCTACAGCATAAAAGTACAAAAGTGATTTAACACGTGAAAAATGAATATGACTCGAATCAGTGGCGTACAAGTAAACAAAATACGTTCAAAAGTGGTGAACTTCGAAATATAACGGTCGGTTTTGAAACGGAGTTCATACGCTAGATAAGGTATTTAGTAAGAACAATAATGAGCTCCGCTTTGCTCTAGAATGACAGAAACTGGTAAATGAATGTTAATAAGGATAGTTTTCATACAAAATGCCAAAAGTGAATGTTAATATGAATTATGTTCACGTAAAAGGGTTAAACCCAAACTGCTGTAAGATACTAACAACATCACATTTGAGAAAATGCCTGGAATAAACTTTATTGGTGCTTGTAACTGATACAAAAAGAAATCTGCATGTACTCTAAGAGCATCAGAAGCAAAATATGTTGTCAAATCATACAAGCAGCAAAAGTTAAGAGCAAAGTAACTTCAAAGGAAGGAAGCCTTGACAGTTCACCACGTTAAAACAGTATGTAAACTCACAATTTTACATCGAAGATAAATGGCTCTATGGCATGCAACACTGTGAGCCTATAGTGGTTGGCCTAACAATTTGGAAATTCAGTTACTTTCATCTACAACCTTGGAGAATGTGGAAGTTTTTGTCACATTGATACACTTGTTTTAGGTAAGTATGTAGAAGAAGAACACACAAAGGTTTTAGAAGGTACGTTGTTTCAAACAGGAAGACGAATGACTAAAAATATACCTGTGTAAAAACCTAAGGGTGAAAGTGTGCCGCCGCCAAGTTAAATAGCTCGCTGAAACCTAGACCTGCTAAGGAAGAACTGTCACAGTACGGTACAGAAGGTAATAGAAGGAATCGCGCAGTGGGACATACAGAAATGACACTTTTATTCAAAAGTAACAATTAATCTGAAGTCACTAAACTTCATGACTGTCTCATCGAAATTATAAAATGTGGGGAAATCGTTCTTAGTAGAAAGCACGATTACCATGGACGGCAGTGCAGGCTCTGCAACGGGCTCCCACGCAGGTGACAAGGATGGTTAGAAATACTTGTGGCAGGTCGTTCCATTCCTCTACCGCCGCGGTTGACTACTGCTGGTTGATCACTGGTGTATCTAGACTCTAAATAGAATTTAAGTCGGGAACGACAGGCCAACGCATTCGCCGAATATCCTCTCGCTCCAAGAGCTCCTCCGCCGGCGCTGTTCGATGTAGTCGTCCATTGTCATTCATATAAAACAAGTCTGAGCAGAAGCTATCGATCAAAGGACGCACGTGGGGAAGGATTGCAGTATCAGAAAAACGTTGACCAGTGAGTGTATCGTATTAAAAGATTCGGAGATTAGTATGCCAATCCAACATTATGGCTCCCCGCACCATAACACCTGAATCACCGAAACTACCATGTTCGATAATGTGGGTGCATTACAAGTTCCCACCTCTCCCCTCACAAGGGTACTTCCTGAATCGCTACCCAAAGAAAATCTGCCCTCGTCCGAGAAGAGTAAGTGACCCCACTGCTCGTTGGTCCAGTCTCTGTGCTCTTGGTACAATCACAAACTGTGCCGCCGATGCGCGGGTGTCAACGGAACACAACGAACTGGTCTTCGGGAAAAGTGTCTTCCTCCATGTAGTTGGAGAGCCGTTGTGGAGCGTGACGTTGTGCGTCTTGCAGGCATGTTAAATGTGGTTGCAATTGTACCTGCTGTTTGATGTGGATCACTTCTTGACTGTTGCAAAATATAGCTGTAATCAGCTTGCTGTGCTCTGTAGGTGACAGTGGTCGATTACCTCCTCTCCTTCAAGCAGCAGTGTTGTTGGGGTACGCTCGCCATGCACGTGAAACAGTGCTGTGTGACATAGCAAACTTCTGAGCTAAACTCGTCACACTTCACTCTTCTGCCAGTTGCCTGATGTGAAGTCATCGAAATGTTGTCTATGGGCCATGCTATAATGAATAACACCACCACAGTACACAATACCTGCTCGCTGTTTGATACACACTGTCTTTATAGGTTCCTTCAACTGGTTAATGTAGTGGAACCAGCACCACTTGGCACTGTAGTCACGCTGATCTCATGCCTTGTGACTTCCAACTTTCTGCACACGACTAGGAGAGCTCTGAAAATATGCTCCCTCAGTTTCATTCAGTTCCTCCTAGTTGTCAATATGTTATGATACTTTATCTATCTCGTCCAGTATACTGTTTGGGATGCTGAATACATTTAGCTACCTCTGAAAGGTTTGGAATATTATCACTGTTAATAATGAGTAAGAGATTTCAGGTCCTGGATGACGTAATGCACGGCAGCACATAAGGCAACATTAAGATGGACGTTGTGCATCGCAGGAAATGGAGATG